>NC_092678.1:23219364-24634364 GCF_964355755.1 Antedon mediterranea | reverse complement strand
AAAAAAAAGGAAATCTCGAAAAAAAATTAAAAAAACTCCATAATCTGAAAAAATAAAAATACATTTGATTAATCTGAAAAAGAATATACAATTATTATTTGCACATTATGATAACTGGTTGAGGTTGGAAATTATGAAAGATAATTTTATTTGCACCATCATCAAATGGATTTAGGCCTACGTAGAATTTCGTCAGTAAATGGAAATAATATTTGTATGGTCCAGTTATGTTTATTTTAAAGTTTAAGTGTTTACCGACCAACAAACCGACCGAACAACCAACCGACCGACCGAACAACCAACCGACCGACCGACCGACCGACCGACCGACGGACCGACCGACATAGTGAGCTGTAGAATCGCGTTGCACGCGACTAGTAAATATACCTGCAAGTAAGGTAACGCAATACTAACTTTATAAATGCGTTTTTATAATAGTTATTTATCGAAAGGTATTAAAAGAAAATCACGTAAAATCAAAAAAACATAAATACCTTACCTCGACATTATCGTGTTTTAGTCTCTGTATCGTTTATGCTGTACAGTATTACGATGACGTGGACTACGATGACGTACGATGACGTAGACTACGATGACGTAGACACAAACAAGAATAATATAATCATTCAATGTAGTAGGTTAATGTTTTTAATTTACGCTAAAAAATGATCATTTATTTAAGATTGATGGCTTCCGTACCCCTTTGAGTTCGTTAATAATTATTATATTATGTAAAAATGTGAATAAAAAAAATGAACGCGCGCGGTGCACCTCTTCTGAACCTGAAAAAAACAAACCAATATTATTAGATGACGTCATGATTGATGAATGTTAGGCCGGCTATTACTTTGTAGGTTATGGTAATGTTAACTAAATGATTGGAAACTGAAAAAAGGGCACGGAAGCCATTCAAGTCACGCTGCGTTTATATTTTCAGTTTTTAAAAGTTACAAAGTCTAAATTTGCTAAAGAAAAACAATTATCGTCAATCTCTGGAAAGACAAAAATACATTGATTACCCTTAAAAAGAATATTTATTGTTAGTGTACCGAACATGTGTGACTGTGACTTAGGAATTACTTAATCATCAAAATAATGGATTCACTTAAAATCTAAATAATGTTTAAATAGGCCTACATGTAATTTGGTAAAGCTCTGCCTACAATATCAAACTTTATGTGACAAAAAATGTGATGTGCTCATGGACCACATGATGATCACTACAAAACTTAGGAATATCAGTATCACTACCATATTTGGGCACATCACACTTTTTTTTGTCAAACTAGTTTGATAATGTAGTAGAGTGATTCTCCCCATTTTGGTACGATGACCGGAAATTGATAATTATTCGCCTCTTGGATTAAATGGTGGTCAAAATGGCGTCTAAATTGTCCACCATTTCATTCAATATACAACTTTTATAATAAGATATCAAATAACTGGAATTGTATTGGGAAACGTGTCCTTGGCTTAGGCCCTTACATGTCAACGATAACCGCCGACGAAGACGGGCGACCAAACAGAGTGAATTCCAAAACAAGCAATATGCCTAGCTACTGGAAGTGTAGCCTACTATTAGTAATAGAGGTGGTTAGAGGCTTCAATATATTCTTAATTCGATTCAGAGAGTGAATATAGACTATTAAAATTAAAAAGTGGACTATTTAGATTAATATAATTCATCAAAATGTACAAAATGATGTTCTGTTACTTACCCACACTGCAAAACCCGTTCCGCTACAGTAGACCGGTGAATGAAGTACAGGTGCACGTCACGCAGCTATTCAAAAACTGAATTGTTCGCGATTTCATTGGATCCTTCGCTAATATATGCAACTATTTTAATTGTGCGGCATTTTTGTTTGCAAGGTGTGTGTGCGTGTTGATAAACGACAGTGTTTTTAACGAACAGCCATTTTGTAGGCCAATGTTATCCATTACTACTCATCACATTCAGTATGTGTCCAATAATTTTTCCAAGAGCGAGGGGGAGAGAAGAGGTGCCTAATAATGACAATCCCACGGCAATCTCTTAATTATCATGCTGGCTTTCGTTATTATTTTTATTTATTAATTTATTTGTTTGAAAAAACAAATAGTATTTTTATTATGGAAAGGAATGTCAATAATACTCATTCCCCAAGTTTAACCAAATGATATTTTAAATGAATGTACAAAGTAGACCCTGTTCAGAGTATATTTAATAGATAATGAGTTCATAACAAAAGGCATCGGCTAGTGTTCATAGCAGGGAAATCACTCTTCCCTGGTTCATAGCATGCGTTTCGTAGCGCACCAGGCTACCTATTTGTAGTTTGAGCTTTGTGCCTCAAAAGTCATAGTATATGCCTAGCTTACTACTAGGCTTTCATAAAAGCATTTATATAACACCTATATAAATTCCTGTCATTTGATTGGACGAATGTGGGTCACATGGTGTGCAATAGTACGCACTATTCAACGATCGTTAAATAGTACTTTTTGAAACATTTTTGTGTACGAAAAAAAAACGTCTAGATGTTATATAAAACAAATAATGAATGTTTTGTATTCGTGTAATGGTACAAATAATGGCACTTGGTGAATGATGAAAGGTTATATCAACTCGGCTTTGCCTCGTTGATATAACCTTTCATCATTCACCTCGTGCCATTATTTGTACCATTGCACTCATAAACATTCATTATTTGTATAATAATCACTGTTGTAAACAACAATGTCTTACGTTTAAAACATTATTAGGTTCACGAGATTTCATGGTTTAAGTATGTTATCGAAGACGTACTTGTTTAATAATATTCCATGTTTTGTTGTCATTGTTGTCACGTGTTCATCGATGATCAAACCCGACGCGGTATTCTTGAATATCCACGTGCGGTAGGAAATACACTATAAGTATAGATATTATGTTGCTACGTTTTACACACTACTCTTCTTCTTAAAGTATTGAATACATTTAAATGTGTAAATAGGCGTGAGAGTGCGGATGGACGACAACCATTATTTGGCCGGTCGTGATGTAATATATAATAAACTATATTAAATTGTGGATGCGTCACCTCACTAACAACCATCCACACATCCAAGTCAAATGTTTTTACTGACAACCCTGGACACTTTGGGACTAAAAAAAGTGTATCTCGTTCTTGTTCTACAATTGCCCTGAATAGGAGTATTTCCCAAAAATATGGGTGTCTCCAAAATAAGGGTGTCTTCCGAATAGGGGTATATTGTATTCGGATTGTTTACGCAACTCTGATTATTTATTTCAATCCGGGAAGGGAAGGAACAAACTAATATCAAGAAAAACATTCGTGATGAATCAAAACCATCGTCATTATCATTCTTTTTCTACTAAATGGTGTTTCTCCGATCACGATATGATGTGATTTACTATTCATTAAAAACAAAGAAGCAAACAAACATTTCATGAAATTATTCTAAGATCTAAGAATTTCGACTGTTTGTTCTTGGCGACACGATACGATCATAACGCAAAATGAAAATACATAATATAGCAATGGGTTGACATCCAGTGAGCTGTGAATATGAGCTGCGGTGGGGGTCGTTGCCTAAATTTGTTAGTGAATAAAAGACAAAATCGGTTCGCATGAGACACGCTGTGTCTTATGTATTTTTGTATCGACACAATGTGCCACTGACATTGAATAATAGTAAAAAAAAGCGGTACTTAGCAAAACAGCCATTAGGCATACGGTGTGTACGGAATGCTTTTGTGTTCGATATACAGTATTTATTATTATCACCATAAAACTTTCAAACAATATAAGAAATATTTTATATTATTAAACTGAACAAAGAAGGATTAACGGACAAAAAGAAGTCAATACTAAGTTTGGAACTTTTTGGAAGAATGCTGGCTTGCATAAACATGACTAAAACATACCTGTGCCCTTATCAAAATCGTCACCCACAGCCGTCCATTGTAAAATGACACTTTGTTCAGCGTATGACGTCTGCACTACGCGGAGGTCAAGTATTCTAGAAGGTGCTTGTTGATCCTGAGTCTGTTTACTATAACCTTCGACCTCAATGACGCCCCCTGATGCTGTTCGAACAAACATTCCTGTAGGCTCAAAGGCGGGTAATTCCTCATTTATAGTATCTGCAATTTAATTTAAAATCATATTATATACTCGTACAACTCAAGACCATTGCTTAACATTATTCAAATAATTTCATTACAAAGTTTACTTAATGCACAAAATGCTTGTCATACCAACTTTGTGGCGTTCCATAGTATTTAATATTTTACGTATAAAATTATGCAAATAATTACGTTAGTGCAAATTGTTAACTTTGCTACATGCTTTAAAAAAGACATGCGTATAAATGATAATACCTGGTCGTTTTGGTAGTGATCCGGTTGCTTTAGCTCTACTAACTACTACTTGCGCTACCTAAAATTGGACTTGCGCTACTTAAAATTGGACGTGCGCTACCTAAAAGTGGACGTGCGCTACCTAAAATTGGACGTGCGCTACCTAAAATTGGACGTGCGCTACCTAAAATTGTACGTGCGCTACCTTAAAGTGGACTTGCGCTACCTAAAATTGTACGTGCGCTACCTTAAAGTGGACTTGCGCTACCTAAAAGTGGACTTGCGCTACCTTAAAGTGGACGTGCGCTACCTAAAATTGGACGTGCGCTACCTAAAAGTGGACTTGCGCTACCTAAAACTGGATGTGTGCTACCTAAAAGTAGATGTGCGCTACCCAAAATTGAACGTGCGCTACCTAAAATTGGACGTGCGCTACCTAAAAGTGGACTTGCGCTACCTAAAAGTGGACGTGCGTTACCTAAAAGTGGACTTGTGCTACCTAAAACTGGATGTGCGCTACCTAAAGGTGGACGTGCGCTACCTAAAAGTGGACTTGCGCTACCTAAAAGTGGACGTGCGCTACCTAAAAGTTGATTTGCGCTACCTAAAAGTGGATGTGCGTTCCCTAAAAGTGGACTTGCGCTACCTAAAAGTGGACTTGCGCTACCTAAAAGTGGACTTGCGCTACCTAAAAGTGGACGTGCGCTACCTAAAATTGGACGTGCGCTACCTAAAATTGGACGTGCGCTACCTAAAATTGTACGTGCGCTACCTTAAAGGTACCAAATACCTGCATCAGATAAAACAGTCGTGTTGAGATGTCGGTGTCCTCCTCGCTGCTAGCGTAAAAAAACCCATTCTCATTGTGGTTCAACCATGACGAGTTACAGGGACCACCAAATACCTGCATCAGATGAAACAGTCGTGTTGAGATGTCGGTGTCCTCGCTGCTAGCGTAAAAAAACCCATTCTCATTGTGGTTCAACCGTCCATGACAAGTTACAGGGACCACCAAAGGCTGTACATTACTTGTCTGTCGGTTTATTTATTTAATTTATTACTAATAACAATAGTTATGGGGCGGTACCCTTTGTAACAATATGCATCATTCATCATCAAACAATCACTACGCGCGTCACAATACATTATTCAGAGGAGGACAACAGATTCTTAGGTCTACTAAAAATTCTTCCTTCAAACTCAATATTCAATATCAGGGTACAACTTGCGTCGAAGACAACTTACAGGGACCACCCGAAACGTGTACAGTAGTTACTAGTGATAAGTACGCAGTTGCTTGTCGGTGTCCCTTTGTACGGATTTATTAAAATTACCATACGCGCGCGCGCACTTACGACGCGGTATCCTCTCTTTGTAACAATCGGCATCATTCGCAAATCAACTATATTTACAAGTCTACCCACCATTGTACTAATAACATCGCGCCCGATCACATACAACAAAAAGTTCACTGTCACTTCTTACGATTACCGCTTGCCCGTGCGTAGGGGTACGTAATATGTGCAGACAAAATTATATGACAACATGGTTAAAATTCACCCATTATATTATTATACTACGACTCTATAGGATAACACATTTTATATAACACCTATATAAATTCCTGTCATTTGATTGGACGAATGTGGGTCACATGGCGTGCAATAGTACGCACTATTCAACGATCGTTAAATAGTACTTTTTGAAACATTTTTGTGTACGAAAAAAAAACGTCTAGATGTTATATAAAACAAATAATGAATGTTTTGTATTCGTGTAATGGTACAAATAATGGCACTTGGTGAATGATGAAAGGTTATATCAACTCGGCTTTGCCTCGTTGATATAACCTTTCATCATTTACCTCGTGCCATTATTTGTACCATTGCACTCATAAACATTCATTATTTGTATAATATACATATAATATGGCAAATTAGTTCATTACTAACAACACTCAACTTGGCTTATTAATTTGCACATTTAATCAATACTTCATTAATCCATTAACATTATTAATTAACTGGTTCTTCTTTCTTGTTACTAATGTTTGTTTTAATTTTGTGTGCTTCGGCCGATATTGTTTTTACTGTTTAATGGAATATATGGGCATAATCATTAGTAATGATATCGCTAAGAGACGAAAGAAGTGCGTATAATGTCACTGATGATGCGTTACATTCTTGTTCTGCATGTTTTCAAATGGTTAGTCTTTCGTTATATAGAAGGTTGTAATACGGTTCACTAACTTCAACAACTTGTCTAATATCTGGTGGCAGCATAGATACGTCTGGGATTGTGCTTTTTCTTTTTGATTTGTGGAAGCCGTCACTATTTAATGCGTTATCATACCAACCAAACCACCAAGCCAGGTAGTTCAATGGCTTACTACAAGTCCAATCCATTTCAAATATTCTGCGCTGTTTCCATGACAACATTGACCTTCTAAACGGAATGCCAGTAAACTGGCAATACTCTTGCATCATGGCGTCCGGATCTTTTAAGAAGTCATCAACATCAATAACAAGAACAGGTTTCTTAAGATTATTTTTTAAATGGTTGTATACTTTCCAAAGTTCTTCAAAGAAAAGGTGGCACTCGGGCTGGTACGTTTGTATTTCGGTTCCAAAACGAAGTCTTCTCCAGCAAGTGTTGTATCTCTCTCGTATAGACATAAACACCTTTGTTGGGTTGCGAATGAGGAACGTATGCACAAAGCCCTCTGGTATCTTATCGTACATCTTTTGCAAGGCAAATGGAAAGTCCTTTACAAACACAAATTGCTTGCCAGGAGACATGTTCTCTTGTAGCATTGCCTTTACATAGTTATAAGTATGATACGGTGAAAGACAAACACTGGTTGACAACTTGCCAAATCGGTCAGATCTTTCAGGACCCAAGAAATAGGCAGCGGCGTAATTCTCATGGAACACTTCTGCTTCTTCACAGGTCATTATGGATCGAGTGAAAGCGGTTGACATACAGCGAGGTGCAGACCAAAGGATGACACGCACAGACTGAGGAGAAGATTTAGCAGAAGTCATTTTTTAACAGCACAATGATTCTAAGTCTTCCAAATGTTGATGCCTATCGCAGCAGATACCGTCGGTGTTCTACCAGTTGTTCTACCAGTTGTTCTTGCTTTTTCAAGTTTCAAAGAATAACTGTTACTATTATAGTGGGGTGTGGTACTGTATGTACAAGCAAGTGTACAAAAGGTAATCTGTAATATAATATTTGTGTTATCATTCGACCTTCAAATAAAGGGGCCAAAAAGGTGAGTAAACTAGGTGATATTTTGTTATTGGCCAATTGTAGACTTTGGTACATGATGTTTACCTATTGGTTCCCTTCACCTAGATTACAGGTACTTACGAAAGTGAAGATTGAAGAGGCAACGCACGGACGCACAGATACACATGACGGATGCACATACACGCAAGAATCCTAACATTCACCTCTAGCTTTATCAGATATCTCTATGGGAAACATGATAACTCGCAATTGGTAAAAACAACAGATCAACAATTCAAAAACATTTAAAAAGTATTGATGTATAATTTAATTTTGAAATGTTACCCTTTGTTTACAGTCTTGTACAAGAAGTAAATTAGATAAGAAATAACAAAGAATAAGACGATGTTTGAATGGCTAACTTAATACAGTACAGTATTCATTCAGCACCTTTTGTAACATTGAAATCTTTCAATCTATAGAGTTTAAATACCATGATATACAATACAAGGTAATAATTGGGAGCAATACTCTATGGATAAGGTATTTATGCATTTAATTTAGGAGAAAATGTCTTAACTTAGGATAAATTGACCCCAAGGAACAACATGTGATGTGTGCCAAAACTCCCAAATACTCTTAAATAGTAACCCATTTTTACTTTACTTCTAATGGTATAGTAACCAATCCTAAATAAACAAATAAAACATAGTTGAGTTGAGAAACTACAATTATTTACAATAATTAACACTTAGTGGTGTATATTAGAGGCAAGATCGAAATTTAAGTAGCTTAATTTACACATAAAATATGAATTTTCTAAATGTACAATAAAATTTACAATTACATTTTTATTAGATAGGTGTCTATTTACACAAGCATTTTGCATAGCTCTAAAATTACTGCAAACAAAAATACTCCTTAAAACGGATTTTTCCTCAATTGTACAAATTGTTTAAAATTTGCGCACTAAAATGGCACACACAACAAAATATTAAGACGGCGTTTTGTAATGGTTTAATGCTCGACGACTACTAGGGTACAGCTACAACGTTTGTACCAAGCCATGATCTACTAATCACGGAAAAGGGGTACGATTCACATGAAATCTGTCACAGCAGGGTTCTGTACGGTCTGGATAACTGCCAGGTTATTAGTGTGATCATTGTAAGCCCATCTTAAGTCATTACATTTATGGTAACCAGAAATGTCTTTAAATTCAATATAAACTATACTGTGTATATGAATCATTTATTGCTTAAACACCTTATACTAAAATTACTATAGGAGGCAAATGACAATTAATTTCTTTCAATTCAACTACTAAATTGATTTAGTTAATTTGTTATTGTCCACAATTACTTATTTGAAAAGGGAAACAAAATAATTAAATATAAAGAGTAAATGAAAATTAATACAATACTGTAAAATATACTTAAATAAGTTGATTCAAGAATGATAAATGTAAAAAAATACATGTGTGTTTTAACAGATTTTAAGTTCTGAACAAGTCTTTGTTTTTGGCCAGACATGGTAATCTGACATAACCAGTGGAGGATCCAAGATTGTGATATAAGGAAAGGGGTTTAAATGGTTAAATTAAGTTCTGTACTTAACCTATGTCCTATTTTTTTAATTTCAATTAAACAAATTTAGGGGGACCTCGGTCAACAAAGAAAAAAGACCGCTTAAAATTGTCATACTATAACCTCACAACCAACCATATTTTTACATTGGGCATCAAGGAACCAGGTTGGTGTTGTGGCGCCACTAACGAATTAACACACATGGCATGTAACAACTAGTGGTAAAATGCAACAACGGTGCAACTGTGTTTAGTAGGCTTACCAATAAATAAGTAAGTACTCTCAATATACAAAGCAAATCACTTAAAACTATGATTTTAAAATCTACATGGCAGCACACATAACACTACAAAAGAAGCCCACCCCTAACCCACCCCTTTTAACAAAATTGACACACTATAAAAGAAGCCTCTCTAACCCGTCAGCATTTAACACACTGAAACACTATAAAAGAAGCCCACCCCTAACACATCAGCGTTTAAAATTAGCACCTTAAAATCAAGACATCACAAACTACCACTTCATTGGTCCAAACATTCATTGCTTTACCTACGGAGGTATACAATTATTTTTATACCTCCGTGCTTTACCTATAGTAATTATTTTTATACCTCCGTGCTTTACCTATAGTAATTATTTTTATACCTCCGTGCTTTACCTATAGTATACTGAGCCATGTAAAAAGTACTATGTTTTAGCATTAAAAAAAATAGTATTTTCACAAATTCCATGAAAGTTGCCTAGGCAGCTCTAGCAACTCTTTTAAATATTAATTTTTTCAAATCTGAGCTGTATGTCTTAAATATAACATACATTAATTGCACATTCCACATGGGTCACAAACACACTGACCTTCAACACTACCATACAGCTCTCTTTTTGAATTTATACCCATAACTGACTACAGGGGGAAGCATCACTTTTTGGCTCCTCCTTCAAAGGCTGTGTGTTGTTGATGAGCTGAGAAAATATAAATCATTATTAAAATTATTATACAATATCAATATATTAAAGTGAGAAAGAGAGTTTCTTTTCTTTTCATTCTATTGCGACATAGCGGCACAATTAAAATACATGGCAAAATGTTATGGAACCGCAATTGTAAATATCACAACATCTGCAAAAACATTTTCAACATTAAAAACAAAATTCAAACAACTCTTCTTTAATAATTTTAGCAAACTCCCACAAGATTATAACACATTTTACAAGATATAATATTAAATTTAATATACAGTAAAAGGGATTTTTAGATTTATATGTGATCTTGTGTTGTTCAGTGGCCACGGACTTGTGCCATTGAACACGTAAAATGTGATCTTGTGTTGTTCAGTGGCCACGGACTTGTGCCATTGAACACGTAAAATGTGATCTTGTGTTGTTCAGTGGCCACGGACTTGTGCCATTGAACACGTAAAATGTGATCTTGTGTTGTTCAGTGGCCACGGACTTGTGCCATTGAACACGTAAAATGTGATCTTGTGTTGTTCAGTGGCCACGGACTTGTGCCATTGAACACGTAAAATGTGATCTTGTGTTGTTCAGTGGCCACGGACTTGTGCCATTGAACACGTAAAATGTGATCTTGTGTTGTTCAGTGGCCACGGACTTGTGCCATTGAACACGTAAAATGTGATCTTGTGTTGTTCAGTGGCCACGGACTTGTGCCATTGAACACGTAAAATGTGATCTTGTGTTGTTCAGTGATTGTGTCTATTAGGAGGGGTGACAGGATTGTGTCTGTTAGGAGGGGTGACAGGATTGTGTCTGTTAGGAGGGGTGACAGGATTGTGTCTGTTAGGAGGGGTGACAGGATTGTGTCTATTAGGAGGGGTGACAGGATTGTGTCTATTAGGAGGGGTGACAGGATTGTGTCTATTAGGAGGGGTGACAGGATTGTGTCTATGAGGAGGGGTGACAGGATTGTGTCTATTAGGAGGGGTGACAGGATTGTGACTATTAGGAGGGGTGACAGGATTGTGACTATTAGGAGGTGTGACAGGATTGTGTCTATTAGGAGGTGCGACAGGATTGTGTCTGTTAGGAGGGGCGACAGGATTGTGTCTGTTAGGAGGGGCGACAGGATTGTGTCTGTTAGGAGGGGCGACAGGATTGTGTCTGTTAGGAGGGGCGACAGGATTGTGTCTGTTAGGAGGGGCGACAGGATTGTGTCTGTTAGGAGGGGCGACAGGATTGTGTCTGTTAGGAGGGGCGACAGGATTGTGTCTGTTAGGAGGGGCGACAGGATTGTGTCTGTTAGGAGGGGCGACAGGATTGTGTCTGTTAGGAGGGGCGACAGGATTGTGTCTGTTAGGAGGGGCGACAGGATTGTGTCTATTAGGAGGGGCGACAGGATTGTGTCTATTAGGAGCGGCGACAGGATTGTGTCTATTAGGAGGGGCGACAGGATTGTGTCTATTAGGAGGGGCGACAGGATTGTGTCTATTAGGAGGGGTGACAGGATTGTGTCTATTAGGAGGGGTGACAGGATTGTGTCTATTAGGAGGGGGCGACAGGATTGTGTCTGTTAGGAGGGGCGACAGGATTGTGCCTGTTAGGAGGGGCGACAGGATTGTGCCTATTAGGAGGGGCGACAGGATTGTGCCTATTAGGAGGGGGGCCACAGGATTGTGTCTATTAGGAGGGGTGACAGGATTGTGTCTATTAGGAGGGGCGACAGGATTGTGTCTGTTAGGAGGGGTGACAGGATTGTGTCTATTAGGAGGGTGACAGGATTGTGTCTGATAGGAGGGGCGACAGGATTGTGTCTGTTAGGAGGGGCGACAGGATTGTGTCTATTAGGAGGGGTGACAGGATTGTGTCTATTAGGAGGGGTGACAGGATTGTGTCTATTAGGAGGGGTGACAGGATTGTGTCTATTAGGAGGGGTGACAGGATTGTGTCTATTAGGAGGGGTGACAGGATTGTGTCTATTAGGAGGGGTGACAGGATTGTGTCTATTAGGAGGGGTGACAGGATTGTGTCTATTAGGAGGTGTGACAGGATTGTGTGTATTAGGAGGGGCGACAGGATTGTGTCTGTTAGGAGGGGCGACAGGATTGTGTCTGTTAGGAGGGGCGACAGGATTGTGTCTGTTAGGAGGGGCGACAGGATTGTGTCTGTTAGGAGGGGCGACAGGATTGTGTCTGTTAGGAGGGGCGACAGGATTGTGTCTGTTAGGAGGGACGACAGGATTGTATCTGTTAGGAGGGGCGACAGGATTGTGTCTGTTAGGAGGGGCGACAGGATTGTGTCTGTTAGGAGGGACGACAGGATTGTGTCTGTTAGGAGGGGCGACAGGATTGTGTCTATTAGGAGGGGCAACAGGATTGTGTCTATTAGGAGGGGCAACAGGATTGTGTCTATTAGGAGGGGCGACAGGATTGTGTCTATTAGGAGGGGCGACAGGATTGTGTCTATTAGGAGGGGAGACAGGATTGTGTCTATTAGGAGGGGTGACAGGATTGTGTCTATTAGGAGGGGTGACAGGATTGTGTCTATTAGGAGGGGGCGACAGGATTGTGTCTGTTAGGAGGGGCGACAGGATTGTGCCTGTTAGGAGGGGCGACAGGATTGTGCCTATTAGGAGGGGCGACAGGATTGTGTCTATTAGGAGGGGGCCACAGGATTGTGTCTATTAGGAGGGGTGACAGGATTGTGTCTATTAGGAGGGGCGACAGGATTGTGTCTGTTAGGAGGGGTGACAGGATTGTGTCTATTAGGAGGGGTGACAGGATTGTGTCTGATAGGAGGGGTGACAGGATTGTGTCTGTTAGGAGGGGCGACAGGATTGTGTCTATTAGGAGGGGTGACAGGATTGTGTCTATTAGGAGGGGTGACAGGATTGTGTCTATTAGGAGGGGTGACAGGATTGTGTCTATTAGGAGGGGTGACAGGATTGTGTCTATTAGGAGGGGTGACAGGATTGTGTCTATTAGGAGGGGTGACAGGATTGTGTCTATTAGGAGGGGTGACAGGATTGTGTCTATTAGGAGGGGCGACAGGATTGTGTCTATTAGGAGGGGCGACAGGATTGTGTCTATTAGACACAGACAGACTTTTCTCTATGTCGTCCCCTCATGGTTGCAAAGTGATCTCATTGGTGGTAGGGTTGTTAGTACTTTGCTGCTGATACTATGGCTGTGGTACAGTACTCCTGTATTACCCCACTCAGCCATTATGTCAACATCATAAGAGAAAAGTGCTTATAAATATAGTGAACTTGAATATACAGAAACTTACATTTATAAAATACTGTTTTAAACTGTACATCTGGTAATAGTTTCATTATTTTCTCAATGACTGTGGACTGTTCATGTAGTAAAGTACTTGCATTCCATATTTGAATAACGTCTTCCATACCCCTTCTACTGATACTCACTCCACATATATCATCCCCTATCAAATTAAACAATAGCAAATGGGTAATTGTGGGATAAGCTGTCAGTTAAATAAATTCTTGAGAATTACAGGCTGTGGTAGGTTGGTTTGTTATTATTTATTTATACTGGGTGACCTCTTCAGTCAAAGACTGGTCTCCCAGAGGGCCCAGTTATGATCAGTGGCTGTGATGTACTAGTACACAAGGGTAACCCCCCTCTACTTTCAAGCGCACAAGCTAGATGTGCGTACACTGGACCTACGGTTAATAATCTGTATCCGGAGAATACTTGTTTTTTTCCACTGAAACTATGACTTGTTCTACAACCACACGATGTATTTACATTTCCACTGTCTTAACCGTTTGCAATATCTTGAATTAACTGATAAATATTTTACCTTTTGCAAAACAGTCTGCAAACTGCTCACCTATTGCTGCTAGTAATACTTCTTTCCAAACTATTGACTAAAGATTGATTTAATGTTTTGATTAATATTATAAACTGGATGTTGTTGTATATAAAGTATAAAGCTCTGTCTACAAAAAAGTGCTGTGCCCAAATATGGTAGTGATATGCCCAAATATGGTAGTGATATGACATCATCATGTCCATATATGGGCACATTAATTGTCTTTGTCACATATAATTGAATAGCTTAAATAATGTAAAATAAATTACAACATTTCCATATCATTGTATAATTTTATATATCTTTCTTAGTTATTCTTTTTTATTATTATTAATAGGCTATTTGTAAATAATAATCACTGTACTTTTTTTTGTCTTGTGTGAGTTCATCTCACGTTTATTTAAATTCTCATTGGTGAATATATTATATACATATAAGTACATTTGTGACAATTAAAAGTATGTGTTTAAAGTAGTTAAAATACAGGTATATTTACATAATAAGATGCTTGAATTCAGTATTAACCATATTTGTTTTCATTAAAATTTTAGATACGATGTTAATTAAAATGTCAAAATGAAAAATGGCGGTAAAATACATGATTAAAATTTTCTTGTTAAACTATCTTATTTGTGATCTTATTTGAACTCGAACACAAATAATCACTGTAGTTAAGTAAAGTGAATTAGTCAGAGAGAATTGATAAAACTTACACTATAATTCTTTGGTACTTTTAGTTTCCAGTCTCCGCCATGTGCATTACAAGGTTCCTCCCTGTAACAAAATAATCATAATAATATGACACTTAATAATATAGCTTTAGTCAATAAGTGTATTAGAGAACTATTATATTGTACATTACAACATTTTACTATGGTTTTTATTACAAGTTCAAAAATCATTATCCCTTTTCACCAAGTCAAATCAAAACAGTAAATTTAGGTAGCCATGGGTGGATGCTACATTGAGGCTGGATGGTAGACCTTAACATAAGCTTTAGGTTTCAGGGTGGAATCATTTACATGTTCCCTCTATCAACCCCACCTTCCCCACCCCTTCTTTCCACCTCAATTACATCCTCCTTGTGTAGCATCATAAATAATAAAATTATAATTTACCAAATTGGTTTATTCATCCCTCTCATCAAATGATAACTGCATCTTGTTGCTAGGTGACTGGCATCTGGTATATTATTAAATACTTTCCAAAAACCCTGAATAAATTAAAAAATATATAATTATCAATCAATCAATCAATCATGAAAAGGCATTTTTTTCTTTCATATTGTGTTTATGAATGTAATTACATTAAATATATATTAAAATTATAATAATAATATTTATTCGGCAAAAGTTCATAAAAGTACATTTCACAATTTATCTTGCCAGGAGCAAGTAATAGGCATGAGCCCAAACAGAAAACTGCTCTTACTCCATCATTACTTATAAAATACAAAAATAACAAAACTCATACCCCTTTCACACCAAAACTCCGGAGTGTCTCCGGAGACACCCCGGGGTTTATGACCATTCAAAACGTCAAGAAACTCCGGAGATACCCCTTTCACACCAACCTAGCAACTCCGGGGTTTATAAAATAAAATTGTAAATGTCGCCCTCTATTTTGTTTGTTTACATAACGACGATCATTAGAATCATTTTAATTAATAATATGTTTAATTTAATAATTACTTTCAAAAGTCTCAGAAGTAATATAATGTTTTATTGATACTACTTATTATTTTTGAACCCGCTATATATGTTGTACAAATATTTAAAGTATTTTGAAATAAAACTAAAGCAATGAGTGATCGTGTGAGGATGACCTTTTGACCCGAAACACTCCGGAGTTTGATGTTGGTACCTTTCACACCAAAACACCGGGGTGTCCCCGCAGTTCGCTCTCCGGAGAATGTTCAGCTTGATTTTACCTTTCACACCAAACAGCGGGACGTCAACTCCGGGGTGTCTCCGGAGTGTCTCCGGAGTTTTGCTTTTGGTGTGAAAGGGGTATAAGTAGCACAAATTAAGTAATAAACAAAACAAAGTTATAATGACATACACCAATTAAAAATAAGCTGCATTGAATAAACAATTTAAAACTTAATATTTTGAGATCAAATGTTATTATTCAATAAACAAAACAATTGAACAATGTGATAAATATAGTTATAGAATAGCTTATGTATAAAAATGTATTCAAATTAGAGAATTAACGGTATAAAGGATTTACCTCAACTGTGTGAAATGTATAGATTTTTCTGAGTTCTGCTTCATACTCAGCGGCTGTTGTCCCTGGTACAGATCTACAAAAAATGAAATAAACCAAGAAATTGTTAAATTCAAATTTTACCTTTAATATTGTCCCCTGATCAAATAATTTGTTTAAATGTGTTGGTTGAATATGTCAATTTAATGTCAATTATTCAATTTTACAAATTGGATCTCTGAAAATAAATTATTTACCTGAGAAATGATTTGTCTTTCTATAAATATATTACGTGAAAACATTATTTTATTTTGTTTTCTACAGAAGTGATTAACTTTATTAGGATGTGAGTGAAACATTCTATTAAAAGTTTTTTTTAAAATTAACTGTTTTTTGGGGAGACAACCATGGATGGGACAACCCATCTAAAGATTATTTGATAGAATGTATAATTTTTATTTAATGTAATACGTTTGTATTAAATCATTCATTGGGCTTTTAGCCTACCACCACCACTTTAACCAGCCCATCAAATGTTTGTTTCTTTGACCCACCCACAGTAAATGCATTATTGACAGTGACACAGTAAACTACCTACTTTTAAACTGCTAGCTAGGCTAGGTAGGCCTAGGAATTCAGCTGTCACTTACCGATCTACCCAAAACGTCCATGGCGTATTTAGTGGAACACCAGTTTCCTCTGTGCTTTTTACCTCTGATATTGTTTCTGAAGTGAGCTCAGATTCGTCTAACTGGTTTATTGAGGCTTCTAAAGAGCTAGGATATTTACTCTCACACTCCGCCATTTTTTCGGTGTCAAAACAGCAACGATCAAGTTCATTGGTCACGTGATAAAAACAATACACGTCATCAATTATCATACACGTAGGCCATTCCATTTCTACTAGGCCTTCCATGAATCCTAATGGATATTTTATTGAATAAAATACCACGTATATTTTACAATCAATCGCAATCAATTATTATCTATCATTGTAAATAGAAAGAAATCTGGGCCTAACCCTCTGTATGTTTTTGCTTTTGTAATCTTTACTATTTTATACTTTTTTTATTTACATCATGATAAACCAAAAAATGGTCGAGTCCACAAAGGTCAGTCACGTGTGGTTCACTCACATGATATTTGTTATACTTCCGGGTCCAAAAAAGATCGTTGCTGCTGTTAACGTAAAGTCTGTTGGAAAACAGGGTTTTAAAATGTCTTCCCTATTTGTACAAATTATAGCTATTTTAATAGCAACTTGTTTGCCTGTAGTATCGGCATTTGATGCGGGAGATGCTATTGCACTGATATTTGGCCTTATATTTGGAATTCTAGGAATATGTGCATGTCTAGGCTGTTACGCAAGGAAGAGAGCCGGACAATCGTAGGAGCTAGGCCTACATAGGTCAATTATTGTTCGAACTTTGACTGTTGATCAGGCGGTATGTTTACTCAAAGGCATGTGACTGGAGAGACCAGCCAGTAGTTTTCTTAGTGGCTTAGAGGTCTTAGCCACATTCCTTTTTAAGATTAATGATTTAGTGTGTTTAACTTTACAAATCGTCGTAGGCCTATCTATATAGGGAAAACAATCAACACCAAGAAGAAACTATTTTAAAAACAAAGCACCGCTGCTAATAAGGCCTTTAAATACTGTATATGTATAATAGGGCTGATAGGATGTGATCGTTACTCTATGATGTGATTAAAAATCAAACAGAATAAGTTATTTATGGCCTACCTCTAAGTAAGTAATTGGGACAGAGCGATGGAATCAGTTAAAATAAAAAAGAGCATTTGTTGTCAAGAAGGAAATAAACATTTTGAAGGTTTTTTAGACAGAACTTAGACGGGACTAACAATGAATGGCGTCATGTCTTGTTACTACTGCAGATATAGATAAATAAATTGTTAAGAAGGCTGAAGAAAGAAAAAAGAAGAGAAGAAGAAGAAGAAGAAATAAACTCCTGGATAAAAACTCCACAAGAACTTTTGATCAAATAAAAACCATAAATGTAGCCCGTCAATTTTGTTAATGTTACTGATAAAAATTAAATACATTACAGATATTTTTATAATTAAATGTTATTTGTAAATTGCCAAAGTATGTATCTATCAAATGATATCAACACGTCATGTTTTTTTAAAATGATAACATGTTATTGTTTTTACTTTTAATTCTTCCAGGTCCTCTGTGTGCACATCACATTTATAACATTCTCCTCATCGTTCCAAATTTATTTTTCACAAATGCCATGTAAACAACAGATACAGATTTTGTTATCGATAAAACTTACGTACTTAAGTAAAAGTATATTCATTCAATATATAATTGTTAACATTATAGTCATTAATCCTGAAATGTTTCCAAAAAGGCTTTTTCGTTGATTTTGAAAAATGATTGTACACAGAATAGTGTATTTGAGAAATTAAAGTGCTGTATATATTATTATAATCAAATATTTTATGTTGTAAGTTCGAAAATTCAGAATGTCTAATAGTTTTATGATAAAATCAGTTAACAAAGATATGATAGTACATGAGGTTATTGATTGAGCCCATCTGACTGGGCCTAAATTAGGTACGGTGGGATTATATTTGTTACTATTATATAATTTAAATAAAGCAAATTAAATTCTTTCTAAAATTTATTGATATCTTTTACGATATGTTCATTTAATTTTAAATGTTTTTTACGCATTTTTACACTTTGAAAATTCAATAAAAATGTACTTATCACCTTATATATTTCTTTTGGTTTTGTGCTTTTTCCAATATATCAATATACAGTAATTGATTTAAATAAAGTATACATATATATAATATGCACCATTAATATTTGTCACACAAAAGTATATTAATTGCCATGTATATGTATACATGAATGCCCGAAACAAATTAGAATTTTATATATAGAAACACGTCGAGGGACACACAAGCTTCGGCTTTATAAGTCTCAACATCAACTAAATCAAGTAAAAAATCTACAAAACATTCTTATATTTTACAAGATGTTGATATAGCGCCCTCTCTTAAAGGCAATCTTCCTTTCAGTTATATTTCTATTTATAGACTTGATGTTTTAAAACTTTTTAAAAATGAATATAAATATCACCCGCACGTTTACTTTCCTCGAAAGTAAGTAGGCCCAGGGACTCTTCCCTGGTAGGCCTACTTACTTCAAGGCCTACCAGGGACTCTTCCCTGGTAGGCCTAACTAACTACATTTAATCACGGAGAGGCTTAATATACTTCCATTATTTATTTTCTTTTCAGAATTACCTTTGTATAACCGTCGCGAACATTTTGTCGACGACATGCTGATAGAATAATTAAAAACAAAACGCAACTCGGTAATTAATATTTTTAAATCATTATCCTGACCTTACGTAAATAATAAACGTTTTAACGCAAAAATCAGTGGGCCTTTCCTCTAATAAAGTAAGTATGGTTGTTTTGTACTACCCCCTCCTTTGACATCAAACTTTACAGTGATCTCCGGAGGGTCTCGAGAAACAACGTCGAGAAATTCCGAAGAGACCCCATTCACATCAACCTAGCAACACCGGAGTTTAAAAAATAAAATCGTAAATGATGCCCAGAAGATAATTTATACCTCCATTATTTTATTTTTTTTGTTCCGAATCGAATTACCTTTGTATAACCGTCATTTCGGAATTATGTAAGAAGAATCAACTTCTTATAACCATAGCATTTTTTTCATTTCATTTCATGTATTCGTCTCAAAACAATAAACAAAACGTTTTTGTTTTAGCTTAGTTTCAGTTTAGTTATTCATGCATCTTTTTATGTTTCAATATGTTGTATTATGTTTGTTGGACCGCGTCGCATACTGTGAGTGCCACTGATTCAAAGGTGTATGGTCAACAAATAAATAAATAAATAAAAACCAATAATATAAATAAACATAATAAATAACAGCCTGTTTTGTGGTCATGGTGATAAAATAATTTTAAAAACAACTCGGTATATTGGTTGAATCATTATCGTGCCATTGGTTAACACGTATAACCATGATGGCAGGCCTTCTACAATTAAGTTCTAACGCAAAATGCAGTAGGCCTACTTACGATAAAGTGTTATATTTAACGAATCTCTAGGTCTTGGCAGTGTTTGTCTATAGGGAATACAGCAGGTCCATTGTTTACCCTCGATTGCTGAATGTGGTGGTACATGCATTGTGAAACACAAAGGGAAGATTTGATAAAACAGGTAATGATGTTAGCCTTGAAAAGCCACGTACACGACGTGTACAGCTACTAATACATACAAAACAATAAACATAATTTTACATAATTATCTACAGTCATTAATGTATTAATATTGTTGCTAGGCCTGAGAAAATGCATTATGGCAATTTTGGTAGTAATGTAACTACCTCTACCAATTATTTATTTATCGGAAATAATATAACAAATTTATTAGGCCTATATTGGTACGTCCGACTCTACATGGATAAAACAACAAAAGATGTTATTACCAAAACTATAAAACCAAGTTAACATAGCCCGGGTCATAGCCTGACAGATTATAAAATATTTGAACAGTAGGTCTATTCACTTAATTTACCTCACTGATATAATTAGGAATAAAATACATACGCAACGAGCGGCGTACAAAGGTTATACCTAGTATACGCGCACGCGTGCGTGGCAATGCCTTTTGTCGGGTAATTCGTCACTCACACGTATTACATTGTGAAGGCCACGTATTTGTAATGTCGATGTATTTCAGATATAAATATTATGTTTAATTCATGAAAATGAAGATTGGATATTGTCCACTTTGATAGATGAATATTAAGTAATTCATCTTCTGAAATCTGTTGTTGCCTATAAAATTAATCTTCATAACTGCACATGCGCGATGCAGTCGATCGGGTCATACAAAGAATTTTATTGACATTATGTTTTGGATTGGAACGACAAAGAGCGCTCAGCAACAGACTGAGAATACTTCCGACGTTGTGTTATACTTCTATGTGTGTATATATGTATATAATAATATACAGTGAAGAGCAAAGACTTATAGAAGAAACACGCACAATGTAGTGACTTAACTCTTCATTTATTCGTAAGTATGTTCTTATTTTGGTCGATTCGTTAGTGCCCATTACCTATGCATATTTTCTACTACAGTATCTAAATGTAATTATGATTGTGTAAAAACAGGAGCCTAGGATTGGTTGAGTCGATCGGAGCTATATGGACAGGGCTTTATATTTCAACGAGGATGTATTTAATTATACTCTCCTCTGGTATACGATTTAAACACCGTGTTCACATGTAAAATAAATTTACTGTAATTTGTTTGAACTGTTAGAATAAGATAATTTATTTCGTATTACGAGGAATATGACAATGGCCTTGCTGGTTAGAAATATATATTATATACCCTTTGTTTAGATTCAGACATCGAAAATGCCTTTGTGTTCATTCATTTAGGCATGAAACCCTGTAGAGATCGGTGTTAACATGCGGGGCCAGATGTGAGTGTGTTTTCCTACGATAGCAGCGGAAACGAAGGAAAGCAGAATTTAATTGGCCTAAAGGGAATCGGGAAGCCCGCATTAATATATTAAATGCGGGTGACAAATGATATTGTTTTGTTTATTTTCCGACAGGAAATGCTGAAAAGAGGAGTGTACCAGTGCGGCGGATATTATATCCCAGCAAAGCCTATCCTTGCCTCATTTTTACTAAGACGGTCACAGAGCATACACACGTAAGATCGACGTAGTGCAACTATAAATAAATAATTTATTTTCTATTAAATATTAATTGGAGTGAGATTGAACATGTCTACAGAAGGAAATATATCAGATAATAACACATCCGCAAGTGTATCTTTGAGCGCAGACGATATTGGAATATCTTTTAATGATGAACCTCATCATGATTGGTACGCGCTTCGTAGATATTCTTGGATCGTTTCTATGGTGATAATAATAGTAATCAGTGTATGCGGTAACGGTATGCTTTGTTTGCTTGTAGCGATTGACAAACGATTAAAAAGACATCCGTTTTTCTTTTTGTTAAATTTATCCGTTGCTGATACAATTCGAGCTGGTCTTTGTTTGCCGTTCCTCATCTCGTCTGTACTACATGATCGTACATGGGTTCATAGCAGCTCTTTATGCGAGGTTATATCGTTCTTTAACGTCTACTTAACGTTTGGATCTCTATACAGTCTGTTACTCATCAGTATAGAACGTTACATGGTTTTACGTTTCCATAAATTTCACCGTCGGAAAATACGTGGATTAACCGGACTCCTTTGCGTTTTGTTTATGTGGGCACTAAGTGTATCTATGGCCTTCCCTCCAGTGTTTAACAGTGACTTATACGGATATGTGGAGAGTGAACACCAATGTAATCTGAAATACAGCATCCACACGCGTAAAGACGCTATAGGCTACGTTATCGTGTTTTCAACATTAGCTTCGTTTTTACTCGTAGCATATCTGAAAATATTCTGTTATATGCACGCACATAGACGAATGACCCCCGTGCAATATGTCCCAGCAATATCTAATAATTGGACCTTTTACGGTCCTGGTGCAGCTACTACCAGCCAGATTCTAGCAACATCTGCTAGCCTAGGAATTAGACAAGGACAAGGTACACCCATGGCTGCGGCAACGGGAAGAAGACATCCGGGAAATAGTCAGATAAGGAATTTCCACAAAGAGGAAGCATCAACCAAGCTAATGTGTCTGATATCCGTTACATATGTTGTTCTTTGGATTCCATACATTGTGTGCTGTTTTTGTAGAACCAGTAAACGGACCGGTGACGTACCGCAGATTTTTATTGGCGTGTCGACGTGGTTGACGTGTCTACAAACTACCATTGTCCCTGTATTATCAGTCTTATTTAGTAAGGAAGTTCGAACAGTTTTAAACGATTTTGTAATTTGCAAAAAAGCTGAGAATCAAGAGGAAATAAATAGCGAGACTATATGATGGGAAGAAGAAGATGATAAAGAATAATAAGTAAGATACTAATCATTACAGGCCTACTGGAGTTTTTTTGTCTAGCTCCTGAATAACAATTTTGCAATAAGTGCGTGAAGAAATTATAGTCCATCGTAAAAACATTGCATAGCAAAAGTAGAATATTTTTAAACTGTTCAGTGTATCCATCCAACCAATAGATAGCTGCAAATTAAATTTGTAAACCTACCAATAAATTTAAACAAAAATTATCAAGTTTAACAACTATTTTAAATCAGTGTATTAATTTTGAATCTTTAATTTATTTTGTACGAGACGCATCATTCCTCTCGTGTCGTATTATTGTCATTTAAAGATGTGTTTACAGTGACATCATTATTGCGTTGTCATGGAAATAATACGAAGGTAGAAATTGAAAAATGTATTTTTTTTTTGGGAATTGGCTAAGCGCTATTAATCTTGCATTTATTTATAAATAGCTTGCAATAAATTATAATTTGACGAAATTGTATTTGTAGACGAAGTCGATAAATTCGTCCATAACAATGTTATTGTATCAACATACCACACGAGGAAATAACGTGCATACATCATGTGTCGGCAATCAAACCTAAACGTTGACAATACAGGAAACGCTTCAAACAAAAGAAATATCTTCCTATCCTTTTCATTCGACCAACCTATTATCTTTTAACATTGTAATACTGTACAATACTGCAAAGAAAACGCGCGCGTTAATATGTTGATGAAATGATATTTGGTATGGTATTGTACGATCGCGTAAATTTCCCGATGGTATCTTACACCATTGGAGGTATATACCTCAATGGTTACACTTTATACCATGGAGGTATATCACAAGGGTTACACATTAATCCATAGAGGTATACCTCAATGGTTACACTTTATACCATGGAGGTATATCACAATGGTTACACTTTATACCATGGAGGTATATCACAAGGGTTACACATTAATCCATAGAGGTATACCTCAATGGTTACACTTTATACCATGGAGGTATATCACAAGGGTTACACATTAATCCATAGAGGTATACCTCAATGGTTACACTTTATACCATGGAGGTATATCACAATGGTTACACTTTAAACCATAGAGGTATACCCCAATGGTTAAACTTTAAATCATAAATCTATACCTCAATGACTATACGTGTAGCGATACATATGATTATTCCTGCATTAAAGCTCTAATAAAAATATATTCTTTGAGTCAAAGGTAGCTAGCTAGTCTGAGTCATATTGTAGTTGGATAATACATGTTTATTGCATTCCTCCAATGTCTCATAGAGTCTGTAATTGTTTTTATTAAAAAAATTTATTTAATGTCACTAAATTAAAAAATTGACGTCATTTTTAAAGAATGATGTTGATGAAAATAATTCATGGAAATACTAGTGCACCTGATTGTAAGAAAGGCTCTTTGTTACTAGGAAGAAATGTGATAATTCAACAAAGGTCATATTAAGTTCAATTTTAGAACATACGTCGGTATTGTATACACTTTACACGCTTAATTTCTTTAGAATAATTTATTTCTCCTGACAAACGCAACACCGCAGTACACAATTGAAACTAACATTGTACTGGATGCATACGGTCTTATATAGTTACTAACATTGTACTGGATGCATACGGTCTTATATAGTTCGAAATCTAAACATTTCCTTCTATATACTTGATAATTGACCCTTCATTCCTTAAACTCTGTCTACACTATAAAACTTACTTACAAATGATGTGCACAAATATGGACATATTACTAATATATTTGAGCATATCACTACCATATTCGGGCACATCGCACTTTTTGGTCAAACTATAGTTTGATAGTGTAGACAGAGCTTAAGGTCCTCATCTTTTCTTTATATTAATTACGGTTTAACCATGCTAATATACTGTTATACAGAATGAATAATACACGAAGAACGTCCAAATAGATAATATGAAAGTATCATATCCTACTATACAGCAGACAAACAAAATACGATTGCTGCTGAACTGGAATAAATCATGTGTTCAACTGGAAACAGGACTTGTTCGGGTGTAAACATCCATAAACAGGCCATCACAAATACTTAGATATTTATTTAAACAAATATCACAATTGTTAAACGCCCTAATTACACATGATTTTATTATTGAAAAAATCCCAAAATGAAAATGATTGTGACATGCGGGATGTCGTAAGTCTAACAAACAGTATTACTTTATAATAATGTTAGCTACCTTTTGATGGTCAGAATTGTATTGTTTAATGTAGGCCTAATAAAGCAAGACTATTATGGCAAACGTTAGCAAGCTGTACCATCATATTTATAATGGCATGAGCAATACGGTTTTACTTTCATCATTGTTCTGTGGCGCATGTAATAAATTAGCGATCATGTCTGCCAAATTAAAATTCAACGAAACGGCATAAAATGTTATGAGAGCGCGTTCAAAACGTGATGATAATGGTACGGTTATGTGCGCGCGCTTTGTGGTGTCACTGGTGTAGGATAAATGACACATTTTTTATATTAATTATTAAATTAAACAGGATAAAAAGGAATTTTCCAATGATATATGCTTAGTAGCAAGAGCCATTATTGTTAATGGTAGGAAAGAGATGTATTTATTATAATAATTTATATATTTTTTACAACATTTTTGGTGCAGTTGAGTAAACATAATATGTATGTGTTATTAAATAATATTATGCTAACTTAAGAGGTTTTTTTTAATTTATTGGCTGATATTGGATGTCGACTCCAATCCGAAGCTGTTGCACGCACCTAACAGGCCTACAATACCTTGAATGGTAAATGTATATACAGGTCTATGCCATAGACACTAAGATAATTTGTATTGTGACACCGTGAAAATATACAGTGACACGCGCGTTCAAACTGTGATAAAAATGGTAAGAGGATTTGAACGCGCGCGTCGATATTGTGTATTTTCGTAGTGACGTCACTGAATATTGCCTAAAATACGATTGAACCATGGATGAATTATTTAGGTCATTCTTCCATGGTTTAAGTCGCCTTTAGTATTCATTCAAAATGGATGTGATAATAGCACAAATATTGAGCGTTTATTAGGTAATGCACGGTGTGAGCTTGCGTGGGTTTAGATAATGTAGGCCTACAACAACCGTTGATATAATCCCTACTGATTACTACTCCATATCTGGGCCTGCATTTATATAATTATGCATCACATTATACAAGCATAAGGCTACATTTATAATTACTTCCGTGTCAATACTACAATAGAACAGAAACAGTTATATTGATCGCAATTGTAACCAGAGGAATAATATGCATAATCTTATGTGCTTGTTGTGTGTACTATGTCTGTAGGCCTACAAATCGACTATCAACGCACTAGTGCACTGGTGCAATTTGATTGTCTATCGTATACTAAACGTTCATTTGTTTGTTGCATAGATCTGTAAAATACATTTAATGACAGTTTAAAACTAAGGCTCTGTCTACACTAGTGTGATGTGCCTTAATATGGAGTGAGTACAGAATCTGTTTGGGATTTAGCCTATTCTCATTCCTGGTTATGTTGTATGGAGTGAGTGCAGAATCTGTTTGGGCTTTAGCCTATTCTCATTCCTGGTTATTTTTTACATTGATGACCGAATAAATATTATTATTATTATTAATACGGTAGTGACATCATCATGTCCATATATGGGCACATCACATGAGTTTAATAATGTGGACAGAGCTTAATACGTTATATTACTTTCTGTCTCGATTAGTACATGTTCTTCCATTTTCTCAATCAAGGTCTGGTCCCAAAGACTACAACAACAATCAAGGTTTGATCTCCCAGAGACTGCAACATCCGACGTGCGTTTGTCCATTGTGCAACTTTCGGAGTTTATTATATTAAAGACTAAGCAATGTTTGTATATAAAATCTTATGTCAATGCAAAGATGTTATATGTGAAATAAATTAAAATGTTATTTAAATGAAAAGTGATTATATCTGTGTCTCATTGTTTTTGTTTAACGTACTCTTAGAATATGAACTCGTACGGGATGCCATCCGACACAATACACGAATCTTTGCCCCGTAATAATGATCAAATATAATATGTTGTGTAAACAATTAGACAGTAATATATATCTCAATAAATGGGGATTCCTATTTATCAACACCTTTTTTATGTTCAGTAGAACTCATGTATTTAGTCTATCGCAAAATAAGAAAGTGTAGCACTATAGGATTACATTGACTAAACATGATTGCGTTTGATGCTGCTCAATGGTGGTAGGCTGACAGCAGGAAGAAGATACGTTCTTCACACTTTAAACTGTATGTGTGTGTGTGGTTCCATTATGTAAATTTGTAAGTGCCTGTTTATTTTATTGAACGTATTGTTGCCAGTACAATGAATAACACAACCAGCAAAAAGTGTTGACCTTCTCGTCCTCCTATCTCTCTATTATAACCTTCAAAGGTTAATATAGACAATGATAATATTCTATAAAACCCCCAGACAAATATTCATAATATTCAAAGGTATTATCATTATGTTCAGCTAACCATGCATCGGTGTCAACGCAACGTGTACACGCGCGTCGTATAATTAGTACAGCATTTCATCATCGTTTAAACGCACCGACATTTTTTGTGTGGTGTAGTGACTTGTGGGGTTTTTACACAACAGAGGCCTACCGTACTTGATATGTGGTTATTCTGGGTCAGAGTTGATTGAAATCTATGGGATTTATCATGATTCAAGGGCTTCAAATATTTATAATCATAGCGTCCTTAGGCGGCCTATTGTTGCATTGCAATGTTCAGCTAGTTCGGTAACCTAATCCTAGTTTACACTAGACGAATTGTTATCGCGCGAATGAAAGCCTTGCCTAACTAAAGATTGATTCGCACTTGGACGCCACGTAACGGCGCGAGTTCAACGCAAGTGAGTTGACCAACCACAAGTGACAGTTTAGCTTGGCACAAATGACTTGCAACAATATAGGTCGGGAATGTTGGATTGGCGCGAATGTCTAGTGGGGTTGTTGGAACCATGTCATTGAACACACGTTCAGACAGTATTGTCATCTTGGTGTCTGTTCTATTGTGTCTAAAGTATACGAACTAAAAGTACTATTGAAAAAAAATCACCCTAAAAAGCTGTACTTAAAATTTGATATCCTTCCGTGATAGTGTAAAAGGAAATTTAGATAGTTTCATAGAAACATAGTAAACGTTTCCTTGTTATGATAAAATGACCTCATAACATCGTTTGCAGTGTCATTATTACTTGTAAATTACCAATTCACAATTCGTTTAAAAACGTTTTAACGACGCTGTTGTACACTAGATGTCCACGCGTTTCCTCGACAAATCACGCAGCGTTACAGCAGTGACGTCATTCGTCGTCTGCTGCGAACACTATCGATTGCAACCATTACTAATAATATTTAATAAACCGATATAACATAATATCAGCTGATAAAAGCACTCTATAGCATAGGCATATTGTACAGTGCAACTGTACTAGTAAAATACACCGGTTATAGGCCCCAGTCTACGCGAATGACATTTCATAAACATGCTCCCCGGATTATATAATTTTTTCTATTACCCCCCGGGGGGATGTACTAAGATCATTTTCCTTCATAATTACAAGCAGTAGCGTATAATGTCAGCATTTAGCATAATTAGCTTTGATGACGATAAGTCGTCGTGCAGCAGCAGTAGCAGACAACACGGCCAATCACCAGAACATTGTTGTTTATTCTGAACACAGGTATATATCAAACTTTGAATCGGTTTCATTGCATAAAATGTTATGAATTTTGATCTAGTTTCTCTGATAACTATCGGTTTTCATATCATTTATATATTTTTTTTTCTAAAAGGTAATTTCTTCGATAAGAATGATTCTTGTCTGCGATACCACGATCTGATTAGCATTCTGCTTAGTGATTGGCAGAAGACATGTGACCTAGTTTTAACGCACGATCCACACGGGTTATGAGGCCTAGCATCACAATGACGTCACATTAAGCTTGTTAGACTACGATAGTCTATGGCGACGTCATTCGGACGTGTAAAATGTAAAGGGGACCATTTGGATCTTAAGCCAGAATCTTTATTTGAGTGGTTACCTGTCCGAAACAAATGCTCAAGATCGCTAGAAGCTCTGTCTACTCTATTTGACATAAAAACATGTAATGTGCCCAAATAGGGTAGTGATATGACATCACCATGTCCATATATGAGAGATTGCTTTTTTTCAGAATTTAATTTCAAGATGGCTACAAATTATTGTTCGTTATCGTTTCCGTTTAGAGGTTGCAATCTTTTGGTTTGGAACCATTTCCGTTTTAATATCGACATTGTGTTTTTGGTGAGATTAGAAAACATAATTGACAGATTGAAGAAGGAGCGACGGAATGTGTTGGACCTGACGATGGTGTGCTGGTAGTGTCTAGAAAAAAATAGAAAGGTGTGGGTAGAGTTTGTGGGACCGGAAGAAGTCACGATGGTGCTCTCTTGAGATAGAGGTGCTGGTAGTGTGTGTCGCCTTGACAAAGGTGTGGGTAAGTGCGAAAGTCACACCTAAGTGAACATTGTAACCAATTCCACAACAGATGTCCACCTAATACGAGTGTTTAACGCTAATAATCCAGTTAAATTAATCAAAGGCACTGCTCTCTTATAATGTTAATATTTGAACTAATTAATTCAATAAGAAACCTAATTTATTTATTATTCAACCGCGGCAATGTTATAATTGGATGTCTTTAATACTGTGATATGGTGGTCAGCTTATTAAGATATCTCGACCTGGCCGGCCGGCCATAGGCCTATGTTGCATTTAGAGACTGTTTCGATTCCACTCTCTGGTTTGGTCAAACGCAGTGCAATAATTAAGTAAAATTTGGTTCCCGCGCGGACGCATAGCAACGACGTAGAAGCAACGTAAAGAAATACGCGCAACGCAAATCGAGTTGACCAATCACAAGCGACAGTTCTGATGATTCATCGCTTGTGATTGGTCAAATTACTTACGGGGCTTACTCGATCATTTATTTTATACACTAAAACATTGTTGAAACGTTGTAAATAACCGCCGTTCTGATAGGAGATTAATCGCATCATGCAAAATGTCAGTAAATATCAATTTAAATAATTTAATAATTTAGCCATTGTGACTGAGAACAAAGGCGCGAACACATACAGGCGCGAACACATCATAATGCCGCGATTACTATTTCGATGCGTTTTCTCATTTATTAGGCATAATTACATGGAACGGATTAGGGCGATGTTAACAGTAGTATTATGTATCGACTTAATTCGATTTGTAGGTGTTTGTATATGTCTTATCTAATATATATTGTATACCAACGGCACAATACGTATTCTCTTACACGCTAATAAAGAATGTGTAAATGGACTGACAGGAAGAGCTCTTACGATGCCGGTCATAAAAGCGAGTACACTATATACATACAAGATAGTTGTACATAACGCAATAATCCTAAACAATATATATGATGTAGGAGACTCTAGATTGAAATACACACACATTTTATATGAAGGGTATTACTGTACACCAACATTGAACTATTCACAAGTGCTTCATTATAAAACACAGATATTGCTTTAATAAAAAAAAGGAACATACGTAATAAAATCTCCATGATTCATTGATTCTGAAATGGCAGCTATGACGCGCAGTAGACACATCGTGTATAGCAGCAGTGATGACGTAATCATACCTTCTCATTTTTTAAGGCTTTTTTGCGCTGCTGCTACATTGCGATTCCTCAAGAATTTCAGTAGACTCGCGAATCCTTTACAACCAGTAAACGATCACGTATCACGCAAAAAGATTGATTTGATACTCGGTAACTTTTGCGTACTTGAAGCCCTATCCATATTAATCAATGATGTATGATTGATTGATACTTCAAAATGGTTGAATAAGACATAGAGCAAAAAAATATGTGATATATATTTTTTTTCCTCCATAAGAGGACCAAAAGTTTATAAACTAGTATAGGGCTTTGTATGCCCGTACTTGAGTCTACGTACGCCCATAGGTCATAGGTCATCTAAAATGAAATCTAATATATAAGGTATAAACTGGTAGTAATAATAGGGCTGTATATATGCCTTAACATGCATCTCATAGGTCTATCATCTAAAATGAAATCTAAAATATAAGGTATAAACTGGTAGTAATAATAGGGCTGTATATATGCCTTAACATGCATCTCATAGGTCTATCATCTAAAATGAAATCTAAAATATAAGGTATAAACTGGTAGTAATAATAGGGCTGTATATATGCCTTAACATGCATCTCATAGGTCTATCATCTAAAATGGCAATAGGACCGGAGTAAAATAAAGTGATTAAGTCATACCATACATGTTGTCTAGAATCGACGTGCTCAAGCCAGACAGTACTAGACTATTCATTTATTATGTCATTTATTTTATAATCAATAAGAGAAATGCATATATTATGCGTAATCACCATACTAATGGTGGAGATCTATACCAATATGTATCGTATAATCAGGGAGTTGTTATTTAATAACAACTCCCTGGTATAATTAATACTGATACAATTTTACTTCCGCGTCTAGAATTAGCATCTACTGCTGATGGTTGATATAGGCATATATATTCATTACAGTAAATATATCCATTACGTATAATCACTATATACCTGTAAGGTATCATATGAAGATAGGTCTATAAAATGAACAGTAACATCCGGCACATGTAAAAATGTCCTACATTATGTGACCCCACGTCCTTCGGATAGAATGTACATCCATTGAGTTAGATTAATATTAAATTATGATCGTTTACGAAAACTGAATTTATTATTATTACATATACTGCTGTGGATACCAATGGATTCGTTAACTGGGGTACTTAAACACTGTTCATCAGTTAGTGGTGATGGTGTATCCCCATTCAGTTTGGGTGCTAGCTTGGTGTTTTTGTCTTTTGTTCTCTTCCTTTTGTTTTCACTCTTTCTCTTTATTGTCGAGCGCAAAGAGACATCGTTTATTTGCGCTATATAAATCTTATACCTATTATTATTTATTATTATATTTAAATTAGAGCTACGACTGACACCCATGGGCCTAACACAAAAGCAAACATAACAATGTATTGGTAGGCCTACTGTACTCATGAAGGTGCGACGTCCAAAAATAACAATTTATTGGTAGGCCTACTGCACTCATGAAGGTGCGACGTCCAAAAATAACAAGAAAACACAAAATAAAAACCACTACTTAAACCAGATTGAGGCATGTGTACAGTTGAACAAATGTTTTTATTTGTACTTCCGATTAGAGTTTAAAAGGTAAGAAAACACTACTTACAAAGTTTAAGAACTAGGAGACCTTGGATGTGGTTATTTTCATTTTAAAATAATTAGGAATAATTGCAATTAACAGTCTGTAAGCGGAAGAACGAACAAAGGATTTCAATGGTCTTTGATACAATATTGTTATGAACATGACATGACATGACATGACATGGTATAAAGTGTGTGTGTACAGTGAGGTTGCAGGAACAATACGATTGTATAGTTTATAAGTGTAACGTCGCTACAAATGACTAAAACGGTGGGCCTCAAGCAGAACAACTAACTAAGATTTTAACATGGTCTTGGACACAAGTACATTGAGGTCAGAGGTCAGCAAGAAAAATAAGAGGATAATTTTAGTCATATACACCCTTAAATTACATCTCCCAATAAAAATGTTTAATGTACAATTTAGTGGTTACTAGAATGTACATGCCAATAATTAAATAGAGAACACGTAAACATACAAATAAAAAACTTTCTTTGTGAATAAGTTATGAAAGATATATATTGAACATTTGGTAGATGCATATCTGGATAATTAGAGAATACCAGTGCGGTACTACAATTAATATTCAGCATGTGGTGACTGCGCATGCATGACACAAAAGACAATAAAAGACGGTAAAATACAACACACAAAAGAACAAAGCCAATTTGGATCATCAAAAAGTGAAAGTACTATTTAAATTGTTGTTGTTCACTCTCGTCGACTATTGCCAGCTAAGTACACACTATAGGTGGTATATATACAAAGGAATATAAGTAAGAACAACGAAACGGGAAGTGTTACATTATGGAAATTGAAATCCTCTCACGGCTATGAGGACCAACATCCGGGAACTTATAATGCCATCCGAGAATAATAAAAACAACAATACATTCTTTTATAATAGGCCTATATGTAATAATTTGGCACCAAACAAACTGGTTCTCCAACGAAGGAATGTGCTAATTACCTTGTCCGTTCCATAGGAAAGTGTCCCTTTAATAGCGAGTGTCAGAAAGGGGGAAGGGGAAATTTTCCCTTTAATAGCGAGTGTCCGAAAGGGGGAAGGGGAAAGTGTCCCTTTAATAGCGAGTGTCCGAAAGGGGGAAAGGGGTCTACTGTTATAGGCCATTATAAAATTCTTTTAAAATTGAACATCATTTCTGGAATGTTAACACAACGTTAGGAAATAGGTGCATGCGAAGTTTTTGAGATATGAACGACACATATAAAATAAAAAATAAAATAAAACAATATATATCATCAATAAACAAAGATTTAAGAATAAAGATAGACTTATTACAGTTAAAAAAAGTGTGCGTGTGGGGGGAGGGGTGTTACAAAGGAGGCCCACGTCATCTGATTCATTACGCACTCAATACATATCCAACTATTATGTAATATATGCACTAATCACTCATCTTGTTCTTGTCAGCGTTGGTGGATCAATAATTGTTAGTAATATTTATCTACCAGCTGACAGGTTTGGGTAATAATCAGAATGGGACAGAGAAAATCAACGTTTATGTTATCAACGTAGCACCGTCTGGTCTGTATAAAGACCAAGCACATCCTAACTATAATCTAGCGGATGGTCGAAATATGTTTTTCTTCGAACCTAGATAGGCCTATGTATTAACATGCAAGCAATCGTACTGCTGGTGATACTTTTAATATCAAACACGTGCCTAAACAAAAGATTATCGATTTTTCTAATTTCTTATTTACGATAATTTTCTATTACATAACCAGTTACATAATGATGTAATTATTTTCTATTGGCTACCATACATGGATTAAAAGTTTTTTTTCCCTAACATTTCTGTTTTTCTGTCTTATTTTTCTTCCAAAATCGTTTTTTTTTCTTCACCGCAAGGACATGTGTTTTTCTCATCTTATGGAATCGGTCTCGTTATATTTAGATCGAAAATCACCTAATAATTCACTTAATTGTATTTATTTCCTGTCGTCTATCATCGTTACGCGTGCGTGTTACGTCACGTAACCCCATCCATCACTTGGCTTGTTAAAAAATTTCGAAAACAATGAATTAATGAATTAGACGTTATGCACATTGGTGGCGCACTAGCTTAAACAATCTTTACTTTTATAAATACATCAGTCGTTTTATTGGATGTCTTTTCATCTACAATTTGACTTCTCATATCATTGGCTCATCTTGCTACATATTTTTTATCATTATTTCTTTTATTTTCTCGTATCATTCTTCAACTCATTAAAAACGAATGGGACACAATGAAATCATCTTCTAATTGGCTATTTTCGAGTTATCTCCATATTTCCTCAATTTGTGGTAGGAGACTCCTCAGCTTACTAAGTTTTATGTTCCTTTTATCTCTTATATCCTGGCGGAATTCACTCCTCTTGATTTCGTTTTATCCTCTTTTCCTCCCCATCTCGATGTGTCTCTTCTCGTAATTATTCTCTGTATCGTTTACTTGTTACTTCACATTGTTCCTCTCAATTTATTTAATAAAAGTGCAAAACCGATACCTATACGTTGGTTGCCTTTCGATATTATCATATTAATATATATTTGAAAAAAATTCTCTTGCGAACATTGGTTGAGGAAATTCAACATACCGCCAACTACAGAAAGTAAGAAAAGACAGAGGGCGCCATTGTGTTGCAAAATTATTGTCATTGACAATCAAACCTTTTTTTGGGTAAAATACTAAAAATAGACAGCACAAATAGTTTGAAGATGACAACTTCAAAAGAGGAAACATATGCGGGACTAATTATATATTTGTTTGCATCATGTAATCATGATAAATGCATGTGCGTCTAGTTCGTTGTAGACTGAGGAGGAGATTCAAACTCGTCCGGGTTGTAGTCAAAATAGTCCTTTCGTACTTGAAAGAATGCGTTTAATTAGTACGCTATTTATATTACCGCTACTTAAATATTTCCGGTTAAATATTTTGATGAGTTTTTCTTTAACGTAATTTAGTAAGCGAAACGTTAAGACACTTTATCACCATCTCACATTCATTTCAAAATAAAATGTATACACTTTCAGCAAGAGATACTTCTTTCTCGATGATTTCGATTAATTATCCGAATTATTAATTATCCGAATTCTATTAACAATTTAAAAGTTTGATGACGTATGACTAACTTATCTGAATCATCATGATACAACAACGCATGCGCGACACAGTTAACAAATTAGAAGTGACTGGTTTCCGTCGCAGAAACTAAAATTGAAAGAACTTTAAAGTTTTAGTGAAACAGTCTCTGGTGAATGAGGTTGGAGTAGTCTTCCCGTTACTGATATCATCAGACGTACAACAAAAGCAATATATTAATAAACAGGGACAGGAACACTTCTTACACATTTCAACATTGGTAAGCATATACGTGTTATTTCATTTGTCTTTGATTATTTTACTTTCGTAAGTTTTTATGCTCTAACTTTTTATTACTAAAAAAAAGGATGATTTAAAGTAAAGTCAAGATGATTTTTGTTAATTACAACTGCAGGCCTAAATTGTTACCCGATTATAGTATTTCCGTAGAACAAAATATTAACTCTCACATCGACTTAATTCCAACTTTAAAAATGAGTTAATGTCTTCTATTTTGGCCTAAAACACAATACGATAATATGGGCACTATGTACAGTGCACCTGGTAACTTTGGGGTCAGCAGTCGGGCATTCCTTCTCTTTTTCTCGGCCCCGTCCGTCCGATTGAACGTTTAGTCACCGAATCCGTTTAAACATAATTACTACCTAGTAGGCCTAATGTTGCCAGTCTACCTTGTTAGTGCTATGTTGTGTATTATCTGTTATACGCTAAAAACTAGCCTACTGTTGCTGCTTCTCTGCTACTCCTTACTATACTGTACTATATTACTATATTACCTACAGAATGATGCTGCAGAACTTCTGTAAAGTGTTACATGTTTAGGCCTATTATACTCAAAACTAGCCTACTATTGCTGCTTCTCTGCTACTCCTTACTATACTGTACTATATTACTATATTACCTACAGAATGATGCTGCAGAACTTCTGTAAAGTATTACATGTTTAGGCCTATTATACTAAAAACTAGCCTACTGTTGCTGCTTCTCTGCTACTCCTTACTATACTGTAATTACAGTTATTGTACTAGCTACTGTACGGTGCTACAACTATTACCTACATAATATGATGCTGCAGAACTTCTGTAGTATTAAAGTTTTAGGCGTACTAATTATTGTACTAACTAGCCTACTGTTGCTGTTTCCCTACATGATCTTCACTACAGTACTGTAATTCCAGTTATTGTAGGCCTACTTGCTACAGTACGGTACTACATCCTACAGATGCTGCTGCAGACGTTTGGCAATGTACCGTATACAATTGTGAGTTCCATATTATACGGTGTTGGGACCTACTGTTTTTAGGCCTACTAATCATTATACTGATCGACTACATACAGCCCGAAGCGCTCACGTCAACAATGGTTTCCGTATCTCTTGATTATCACACGTAATTCAATTGAGAAACATTCCCTCTTTTTTGAAGGTCAAGTGAATAAACATCAATATTTTTATTCATTTATTAAACCTAATGAACATAATGTTCTATAAGAAGAAATATAACTCGAAAATGGGGTATACCGTACTATTATAGCTATAGCCCCCATGCCAGAAATGGAACATACACACGGGCGACGGTTCCAAATGTGTATGTTATTCGGAAATAGGCCTACATTCTAATAGGCCAAAATATGCAATTTCATTTACTGTTCAAAAAGTTTAAAATGTTGAGTATGTTCGGAGGCATTTTCAGTGTAATTTTCATTTAGACAGCCAATTCCAAAATACAATGATATTAAATAATATTAATAATTAATACACGTTTTGTAACATGAAAGAACTTACTGTTTCTTTGACTTCTGTGTTTGTCGTTATCTTGATCAAAATAGGCCTAAAAATATAAAAGATAAAGAAAGTGATGCTAAATGTCGTAAATCGTAGTTTAGTACGGGGCGCCGTTTGGGACATGTATAATTATGTTACCATGGCTTTATTGTAACATAATACATGTCCCAAAACTGCGCCCCGTAGTTTAACATGAGCCAAGTTTATTCCATGTTTCATTTCCTATTTCCATTTGTTTTTATTAGACTATTCAGTATACTGTAGTAAATACACGTCTATAATTAAATTATTTTTTACATGAAACTGCCACAAACTAACTTTGTTGAAGTTTAATGTTTTTCAACGTATTATTCGCGTCATGCTCAAGACAAAAGTCATAACAAAGTCTATTTATTTCTTTATTTATTTCACTCCAAACCAACAGCGAATCATCGCCACTAACAGGCTGGTTAAAATCTTAATATAAAAAACTAGTGTAGATAAAAAATATATAATAATTCATAATTAAGACAGAAAAACAAGTTTGTACAATGTTGCCATTAAGACTAAGAAATCCGAGAGTCATCATCAACTCTTTGGGGTGTCAATCCTAAATACGTACTACCGTACTAAATTTGGTTGTATTAATCTGAATGTAACATGTAACACTATGTTTCAGTATCTTTGATGATATGATACCCATAATTGAATACGTCATTCATCAAAGTACAAAGGTACACATACATCCTAATTAAGATATTCTTGTTAATTAGTTGTCTGCAAATTAGGATTATAGTCTGAACCGGACACCCAACATTTATTTAAATATAGACTAATGTCAACTTACATTATCGACAATGTTAGAATGTATTTTTAGGTAGGCCTATGCTAATACACAAATTGACCGGCGAATACGAAAGCGTGTCGTCACAGTTATCATTTTTTAACACACGCGTGTCATACTATGTGTCGTGGTGTCACTAAAGCTTTGTCTACACTATCAAACTTTATGTGACACAAAAATGTGATGTGCCCATATATGGACAGGATGATGTCATATTAGCAGGGTAACTTAGCACTTTTTTTGTGCACTTTGTGACAAAAGCACCAAATTTGGCACAAACCGTCTTTAGGGTATATCTAACAATCCTAGAAGGGGTGCCCAAAAATCGGAACAATTTAACGATGTCATTTGGACCACGCCCTTTTTTTAGTATTACGTAATTAGGTGAAAACTTAAATCTTCGTGTATACATACCGAGTTTGGTATCAAATTAAAACTCATGACATGTACATTGCAATACACACATAAATATATGATTTTTCTTCAGATGGAATATATAGGTCAAATAATGTAATTTTCTGTCATATTGAAGGTGATTTCAATCAAAACGCGCCAATATTGGGCTATGTTATGAACATTGTAGTTATAAGAACAACAACATTCATTTTTGTAATACTAATATAATATTTATCCTGTATCAGTTACTTTCCTTTAACATAATATTAGGAACCACTGAAAAAAAGTATATAAAACATATACTGTATCAAACTTGGCTCAATAATCACTGGACTAAGTAAACAGACAAAAGACCATTTGACTGACAATTATAGCGTTAGCATCCATAACAATACATGGAGGTGATTATCAACTTTACTTTTATGAAATTATTTATCTGGAAACAAACACTTATAATGGTACAGAGTTGCTAGATGACAGTTCCATGGCATGGGTAACAAGACCAGTGCACTGCTGAACGGCACTTCCCTGAGCAAAAAGGCAACTTTTTGCAGCCACACTTTAGCAATTCCCTACATGCCTTGGATGCTTCAGGTAGTATTGTCCAGACTGGTGTCCATGTACTGCCGGTTTTAGTCCAACCAAAGTCTTCTGGTGATGGAGCATTCTGCTGTGGCTGTAGACTGGTGGTCCAAATGCTTGTTTGGTATATGGATCGGTTGGAATGCTGTAAAAGTGCATCCTGCAATAAACAATTTAAAGATTGGTGTTACCTTTTAATGAAAGAAAAACATAAACCTGATAACAAATTATTAAACGACAATTGACAATTATATGGAAGCTCCCCTTACCTGTGTAGGAGGAATGTTGTCCATTGTCCGTGCCTTTCTTGAAAAAAGATCTTGTCTTAGCTTAGTAACACTTCTTAAAGTACTTGTCTTGTCGTATAGATGACATGTAAACTCCTCTAGCAACTGGAATTGAGATGAGTTGACTCCTAGAGATTTGAAAGGGTGATGTGCCATGAAAAGAAAGGCTTCTGTGACTGCTGGAAATGAGTTCCACGTCTCCCATGCGGAGTGTTTTGCTTTTCTGAAGAACTGGGATGTAGTATCGGACCCAGTAAATGCATGAAAAACTGGCAGCCCTCTTGACTTATCCTCTCATAGGTTATGGCAGATGGTATTTATATTAAAATAATTGGAAGTGCTTACCCATGCCAAATGCGACCCAGATACACGTACCAGGATAACAGGCTATTAGATTGCAGAAAATACCAACCAGGATAACAATGACATCAGTATCAACTTTACGCACCAAAATAACCCTGCTACCTTTCTTTAAGGCATCATCAATGTGAATGCACATCCTGGAGTCGGCTTCTTCATGGTCGCAGATTGACATAGGTTGAGTAGATGTCAACATACAACAGACTCGCCTACAGGACATATCAAGCATTACTTACTAATTTAATATGCCTTTTTAATTAATTATTGGTATGAAACTGTATAAGTAAATTAATCGTTTGGTTACAAACAAAATAAATTTGTATGTATCACAATAAAACGTACCTGATGTAATGTAAACTTCTTTGCAGTCAGAGTAATCTTGGGTAGACACCTTTGTAGTTAAAAAGTTAAATAACTCCTTTTTATTTACTGGATCTTTCAGAAAGTCTGGAAAATTCCCTGGAATCTTTGTTTGTCCCCCAACTTTCCTCCTGACCCCTTTTCCTCTTTTTTCTTCTGTAGACTGCTTAAGACTATCTGTTCTGTAAGTGTCCCACACTATATCAATTCTGTCACTATTCTGCAGCTGCTGTCTGGTCCACGGTAGAAAGACCTGTCATACAAATGATACAAGAATAACGATCCGCATATAGAAATGACCAATTATGTGGTGGTTAAACAATAGATACAATCCTGAATGCAAAGAAATGTACTCACCTTATCACCGTAGTCATCAAATGTAAATGCATGGTTGCTGGAAAGAGCATGGACAATAGCAGCTCCGTCAAACACCTTTACGTCAAAATATGTAGGAGGTTCAGGCTGGCCTTCAGTCTCCAAATGCTGTAGCAACTCAGACTTCTTAGTTGGTAGTCAAAGCTTTCCATTTACTGCCAAAGAGGGTGGCCATGGCTGGTTTTCATGCATGAAGAAGTCTTCCTAATCTCCATCACGAGATTGACTTGCAATATACAGTCGACTGAATAGGCTGCAGTCACTTTTTAAACTCTTAACTTGTTGCTTTGTTTTGGACACTGATTTTGACCATGGTGTGTTGAACAACGGCAGCTTATTCTGTTTGATGGCTTGTTGAATTGCAACACTTCTGTCGAGAATAACTTCCTTGAAATATTTTTGGTACTGGGTAGTACCTACATCCTGAATTGTACGAACTGTCACTACTGCACTTTCATTGGCACAATCTCGAGCATCCAAGACCAGAAGTTCTGAACAATTATCGAGGAATGGGTTGCCTGCATTGCTCAGGGAACTGCAAGTGTCGTTCAGCAGGTCTTTCTTGCACTGGTCTTTGTTACCCATGCCGTGGAACTTGTTCGTCATCTAGCAACTCTGTACCATTATAAGTGTTACTGTTTGTTTCCAAATAAATAATTTCATAAAAGTAAAGTTGATAATCACCTCCATGTATTGTTATGGATGATAACGCCATAATTGTCAGTCAAATGGTCTTTTGTCTGTTTACTTAGTCCAGTGATTATTGAGCCAAGTTTGATACAGTATATGTTTTATATACTTTTTTTCAGTGGTTCCTAATATTATGTTAAAGGAAAGTAACTGATATAGGATAAATATTATATTAGTATTACAAAAATGAATGTTGTTGTTCTTATAACTACAATGTTCATAACATAGCCCAATATTGGCGCGTTTTGATTGAAATCACCTTCAATATGACAGAAAATTACATTATTTGACCTATATATTCCGTCTGAAGAGAAATCATATATTTTTTATGTGTGTATTGCAATGTACATGTCATGAGTTTTAATTTGATACCAAACTTGGTATGTATACACGAAGATTTAAGGTTTCACCTAATTACGTAATACTAAAAAAAGGGCGTGGTCCAAATGACGTCGTTAAATTGTTCCGATTTTTGGGCACCCCTTCTAGGATTGTTAGATATACCCTAAAGAAGGTTTGTGCCAAATTTGGTGCTTTTGTCACAAAATGCACAATCTTCATAAAAAATGGAAGTTAGCAACCCTGCTATATCACTACCACATTTGGGCACACCACAACCATATTTGAGAACGTCACAATTTTGTTGTCAAACTAGTTTGATAGTGTAGTCATAGCTTTACGATATGGTCAACATAATGGTCAACATAATGGTCAACATAATGGTCATCATAACCATTGGGTTCTACTAGCTATATCATCACCTGAACTAATAATATAATATAAATGAGTGTAATGAATTATTAATTGCATAAATTAGGTTTAATAAAATGCCAGCAACAGACATGTAGTGATTACAACATGGATGTACCGGTCTATATTTATAATCTCAAACATTTTTATGTGTATAATATTTCCGATCGGACGATCATTAATTAATACATATTAGATACATCCTTTTAAATGATATAGAGACGTATAGACCTTTATTTCCGCGCGACCTTAATGTCTGCGATTAAAATATAAAAGATCCTGAAAATTAACAGTTACTGTAGTATTATACTGTAGTCCTTACTCATATTTGCACACCGCGAATATTTAAGGTCACAAACAAAAATGGTTAATATTGGCATTTATTAAATATTCAATGATTTCAGACTAAATTTGCAAATTCATTTTAAAAAGTAGATATTTTTAGATTAAATATGGGTTATCTTGTTCATATCGGCCTACATAAGTAAAGGCCTATTTATATACGGTACCGTATACAATATTGATGACCTACAGTACAGTATATATAAATAAAATATTTACTACTTTACTAAAATTTAAGTTCAATACAAAATGTAATGACAAAAAAGTGAAAATATTTTCGTACGGTGGTACCCAAACATCCATCTCTCTTTTTCATAACATTTTCTGTTTAAAATAATATTTCTTAGATATAGTTTTATCATTCTGGTTTTGCGGCGGACACTTGACTGGCTCAAGTCCTAATCAGTAGGCTTAATATTGTTTATAAGTTTGTAAATAAATGAAACACTTTCACTCATTACCGTCTTAGTTTTTACTGATAAATTATCTTCCTAAAAAGTCATATTCCGCTGTTTTTCGCTGCTAGCTAATCTATAAGTTTTTCGTTACATATACATCGAGTAGTCAATCAGAGAGTTTGTAAGTTTCGCCGCCATCGCGTGTTGTGGACTTATAGAGCTTGCTGCACTTGGTAAAGTTCAAAGTACTTAGTGTAACGGCAACTTGAAGGGGAAGGGAGGAAAAGGAAAGTAACATTAAAGGGTCTCTTCCAGTTGGCATGTGTTGGCTTGGTATGACCCGGAAAGTGCCTGCTACTTAAAATGCTGGTATGAAATCTGTTCTAGCTTAACTTCAAATGGGACAGAGTAACTAAACAATCTTTACACGCGAGCTGTGTTCCTTTCTAAAGTTTGGTTTTCACTCAGGGACGTAGCGAATGACGCACGCAACGTAAGTAATAATTTAACCAATCACAGTGACTATCGAAACTATCGTCTGTGATTGGTTAAGCTATTCGAATTCGCGTTGCTTGTTTTTTTGCGAATTCTGTCGAAAAGTTGAACGTAAGATTCTCATCTAACATGAAGATCAAACTTAATTACATCGTCATATTTGCCCCATAACCGAATTTACCCAGAATGAGATAGAATGCGTCTAGCCAACGAGAGTAAGGAAGTCTATGGAAAAGATGCCTTAGTCAAAGGTAATGTTATTAGTGCGAGTAAAACCACAATAAAAAAAAACCATAATGACATTTTGCAACAAAATTTTTGACTAAATTTGTCTGGCATTTTAATTTTGTTATGATTACTTACACATACCATTACTAAACACGGTTAATTTGAACTTAATAAATATTAAGTAAATACACGGATGGAGTCTCAGCACAAGAGGAGTTAATAGCAAATCATATTCTAGGCCTATGCATGATATAGACTGTTGATATGTTAATCCTGTCTCAAAGTCCTTCCCTTGAATCAGTTATCATAAAAATACTACATCGATTCTTTAACGTAATATCTGAATATCTGAAATAAACATTCAATTAGGCCTCTCTAAGCCGAGTATACACACAACACCACGTAGCGGGGTTAAACGCTTCCGTACCCTATCGTTTAACTAATCTTATATCCCCAGCTTTTCATTCAAAATCGAAAACAAATACGTTTTTCTTTTTTGGTTTTATGCAGTTAGCTTAAGCTGATCAAAGAACATACTCATACGAGATGTTAAGGTAAGTCTAGGTCCTTGGTGTTAACCCGGCGACCATGTTGCAGATTTAGATTAAACTTAGTCAATAGTTAGCGGCCTCGTTCAAGGAATATAAACAGGTTTCTTTAAATACTTAGTTTATATATACATCCTATACAGATGTCTAAATGTATGGTTGTCTCCTCTGTCAATATCGACTAATTAAAATAGGACTACTACATGAGTAAACGTTCCATAGCCAAGCACATGGAGACTGAGTTACTGTGGTGCATTGAAATGTATAATGTTGTTTCCATCCTCGAACTTCAATCTTTATTTAATTAAAAATTAAAACATTCCTTTTAGTGGTCAATACATTGGCTAAGTATCTACTAAAACCACAAATGTTGGTCAGTGTTGTCCATTGGCAAAGAATCGAATAAACGTGTGCTTAGAAATGGTTTGAGACGAGAGAACATTCGACATCTGTCAGGAAAACACATTTTACCACTTCCTGTACAACAACTAGTTTGATAATAAGAACTGAACAGTAGTGCCTTGCAAATTCTTTGAAACTAACAAAAAATGTATGTTGGCAATTGATCATGAAACGTTAATATTAAAAGTGTACATTCAGGCATGGGATAGAACTAGGCTACAGTATATGTGGACAAAATGGAACATTGTTTTTTTTTATCCTCTTTAATATTATTTGAAGAGTCAAGTATTTTTTACTTTTAAACTTCTTTTCTGTTATGTTATCTATTTACAAAACATATTACATATTCAATAAAAACATTTTTTGGGGAAAGAATCTTACTATGAATATGAAAATAGGATCATAAGTTGAATTTCATTTTGTGTAACTTCTTCATGGAATAAAGTACACTGAACTCATGAATAAATTAATATAATTAAAATATTCATGTGAAGAAATATAACCTTTGGTAAAGAACAGTTGTTGGGTGGATTATTAATTATTAAAAAACACTAAGTTTAAACTAAGTTAAAAGCTGTAGAGAACAATACCTTACTCATCGAGAATTATACAACATTATACGACGATAATTGCCGACGACGCAGCTGAGTCGAGGACAACGAACAGTTGTCGTTGGAAATGTCATTGACTTTGAGTTCAAGTTTTCGAATGCCAGAAAGTATCATATTAAGTCTAAAGGTCTGTCTACACTATCAAACTATTTTGACAAAAAATTGTGATGTTCCCGAATATGGAAGTGATATGGCCATATATGGTAGTGATATGAAATCATGTCTATATATGGGCACATCACAATTTTTGTCACATACAATTTAAAAGATTAGACGGAGCATTTGAAAGTGTTATGAAGTCTAAAAACACATTCTAATTATACAGGATTATACATAGATTATATCTAGTATCATGGCAAGGTATGTAAAACGGTATCACATGTGTATTACATGTAAGGCCTGTATTTATGTTACGGTTAGACTTATAGTCTAATAATACAGGCGTCACATATGATACTATGTGACGCTGTATTAGATAATTTCACTAAGATATTGGAAATATTGGAAATTATAATATTTAGGAGTGTATACTTTCACAATGCTTATAGTTGAAATCTATCAATCTATGAATGAATCCGATAAAAAGTTGACAAAAATAGTTTTATAAGGTCAAGTAACTGACTAAATATAAATGCTACAAATACGTATTAATTTAAAACGAAATGTTTTTAATATTATTATGATCAGATTATAAAGACGTTGTACAGACGACGGATACATTGAATAATTATAACACAAGATTGGCATGCAACCAGGAAAGGAAATAATAATATATTGCCTATTCAAACAGTTTGACTTGAAAAATATCAATATTATAGTTATCATGATCCAAACACCACATACTGTGTACATGTGATATTGGTGAAAGTGGGCGGCGGCAAGGGGCTGGGAAAGGGCTTGGTAGATTGGGGTTGTTAAGTCACGTATTGCACGATTTTCTTTACATCATGATAAATCTAATTTTCCGTAACTACTGTACACACCAATGCACTCTAGAGGCATTGATTCCAAGATCGTTGCGCTCCGTTGTTTGTTACTCTTTAGTTCCCTTGATCTCACTTTGCTCCCGGATTTCTCAAGAGAACTAACTTTTTGCAGATTGATACGATAAGTCAAAATAGCATAATTTGAGACTAAATATATTTGACAATCCTTACGAATGGTTGACACTATGCAAGCAAACACAATGGTATCAGGAGGTGAACGCGCGCATATAAAAACCTATTTATTATATCAACTTTTATACGCATCATGTCACGTCAGTGACGAATTACCAGCACAATCAACAATCAGCAATGCAGGCACAATACTACGCAGAGACGAGAAGTTACGCGTGTAGAAAGGCGTGCCGTATAATTATTATCTTTTGTACGCGTGCGCATGTAGTTTAACTGGAAAATACCAGTAAACGATGTGTATAATATGTTAGTAGGAAAAGATAACACGTATTTGAGCAATGGGAGCAATACAAACATTATTTAAATCCACGTTACAAATTAAATGTTGCGAACGGAAGAAAGTTAAGGTCACGTGATAGTGTGGAAAAATAATCGACCACTTATCCTTGACAGACAAATTCAATAATTGGATGCATTTCAAATATTAAAACAACTTGTGGAATTTACCAGGAAACTAAACAATAATGGAATCTCATCAGCAGTAATATTAAATCGTCGGAATGTATCTATTTACAAATCATAAGAATATGTTGAGAAATATGAAGAATATGTTGAGAAATATGAAGAATATGTTGAGAAATATGAAGAATATGTTGAGATATAAGTGAATCGCGATTTAATTCATTTCCTCGGGAGAACGAAGACACGGGTCTCTCAAGAGCTTTGAAACGCGTTGGTTTACAGTGTGACTCACACGCTGTCTCGCCAGGCTAGCATGTTGTAGGGCTGAATTGTAGTATTATTTTACACAATTTGTCTTGAGTTGATCGATAGTAATTTCTAATTATTAATAATTTAAGGGGGTGTGTTTGTTGGCAGACGTTTATTTTTACAAATTAATCGGTTATATCTGTCACATTATATGATTCATATACTGTTTTTAACACCATTTTGTTCTTGTTTTCAGAGTGGTTTTGAGATGTCAATAATTTTAACACTTTTGTTAATTTCTAATTTATTACTCATCCGAGCTCAAGATCCATTTGTTTATAATAGTAAGTTTTATTTACTTTATATTTGATTATTAAAAACAAAATCTCAAATATTACACAGCAAACTTTAAAATGACGTAATGTTTTTTTTGTGTAGGTAAAGATCCGTGCAGTCGACATTGTTACTACGACTACCATGTACCTGTATGTGGCAGCGATCACGTGACATACTTCAATCAATGCATCATGAAAGTGTACGCGTGCTGGACGCGAATGGACATTAACGTGATGCATTATGGGAAATGTTTACCGAAACAAGTTGAACGTAAGATTTTATTTGTAGTGAAAATTATCTCAATTTATGTGACGGATTTGGATAACTGAAGAGTCATATACAATGTATAGAGATTATATTATAATATTGTCAAATTTAAAAATGAATCCAAAAAGGCATAGGGCAGACAGTGTCATATATTATACACGTTAGAAAGTGGCGAATTAATTTAGCAACCGGAATTTGTGTGACGATATAGAGGGCGTCCTATATTACCGGCATAAACTATTAATTCCAACGGTTTTACGTGACGTGTGCGCGCATAAACAGGAGTTAACAAATGAATCGTTACCTTATTTATATTCTAAACTGTTTGCCTTGATGTAATCTGGACGCAGTTAGTATTCAAATGATTTGTGTTTTTACTCTCAGAAAAACAGTGTGAACATCGATGTCCGAAGCTGTTGTCGCCAGTTTGCGGATCAGATGAAAAAACGTACAATAACGAATGCTTGCTAAACCAAGAAAGGTGCTATAATGGACAACAGCTAGCAAAACAATATGACGGATTCTGCTCAAATACAAGTAAGTATTATTTTGATAAATTATGTTACTTATCTAGCTGATTTACAATGACAACGGCGCTGATAGCGAAGATATGACAATATGACGAGGGGAGGGAGAGACATGATAATAACGCGTATGGCGCTGGTTTTATATAATAACGGTGACGAGTGAATATATGATAGCGATAATGATGAGAAGCGGACATGATCACACTAATGACATAGTGAAGATATGACAATGATGATGGCATGAGAAGGAATTAGATTAAGACTACGAATAGAATGGTAATAAAAAACACACTGTGTTTAAATGCCTCGTATATTTTTATATTTTTTTCGTAGAGTCTTACACTGCTGCTTGTGGATATCGAATAAGTTCAAAATTCCAACCAGTCTGTGGCACCGATGGCGTGTCATACATAAACAATGACGTCCTATTCAAGACGGCGTGCCATACATTAGACATGGATCTTCGAGTAAAATCGTTTGGCGAGTGTGGAACAAAACGAAGTAAGCAAGTACTTAATGTTTACTAGCGGCAATAAATGTTTACAATGCATTCACACGGAACAAAAATGAGATATAATGTTGTGTTTGTTAACTTGTAGAAGCGAGGAGGCGGTGCAAGTCGATGCTGAAGAAAGAGTTCGCATACGATCCTGTATGTGGAAGTGATTCAAAAACACACGAGAATGTTCACGTATTGGAATACAGAAGATGCCTAGTGAAACCTAAACATCTGTCTGTCATGTACAAAGGAGAATGTAGATTCAAATGTAAGCGCAGATGGTCTAAATGTTTACATTAAAGCTTGGTTCCCACTAGGTCGTAACGCAAGGACGTAGACGCAACGTAAGCGAGTTGACCAATCACAGGCGACTATTCGAATAATCCATCGCTTGGGATTTGTCAAATCACTTTGCGTCCTTCCGTTGCGTCCTAGTGGGAACAACCCCTTAGGTAGGCTCTAAAGCCTGAAGTTATAACTCGAGTTATATTAATTGTAACACTGCTGAATATGCCGCCAAATTTGTTTGCCTTGTTAAATAGAACGGTAATATGTTTTCAACTCAAGAAAATATTCTAAAATACAACAAATAAAAACATTCATTATCTTGTCTTGTACATTTGTTTGTAGATAAAGCAAAAGAATCAAAGAAAAAAACCAACAGCAAAGAAAAACCGACACCCGAAAAGAAGCCTTTTCTAACAAAACCTCCAACATTACCCCCACCACCGACGCCCCCAAGACCACCTCCATCTTTTACCACCAAAACTCAAAATCACGTCACAAATTCTGCAAAAGGATCTACCAGTATTCGAGCAACAACTTTGACGCCAACAATGACACCACCAATACAACAGCACCTAACATCACCCCCAATAGATGTATCCTCGACAGAATCATTAAATAAAGTCACAGTGAAAGAAACTGTCACAAATGAAATTAAAACAACCGAAACATTTAATGACGAAACGGAAGGGGTAAATGAAGTAACAACTCAGAGCGTCACTATTCAACCAATTACGACGGAAGAAATTCAATCAGAAACGGGTTTATCAGAAACGCGCACAGATGGTCCAAGTTCAACGCCGATTAATCTCATCATCGTAGACTCAAACCAATTTACAGAACTTAACAGCGTTACCACTTCGTTTCCAACTCAAAATAACGCAACAGATTTAATAATTGATGACGTAACAGATTTGATAATTGATGATGTAACAGATTTGATAACTGATGACGTAATAGATTTGACAACTAGTGAACCAATAGCAACCGAGGAAGCTTTACTACAAACACAGAGTATACAAATAATAACTGATTTTACATTAGAAAGTAGACTTGACAGCCAATCAAAACCGCCGACGATTGAAGATAGAAGCGTTCCATTCGGGAACTGGAAGCCCACTCCATTCCCTAACCCCCGTCTACGTCAAAACAACAACAACGAGACTGACGACGAAGTTACGGAAGTTCTGACGGAACGTATCACAATTTTGGAAACCCTTCCAGAAAATGCTGACGACAGCAACACCATACCGACTACAAGTTCACCAATGGAAACGAATTTAGAAAAGAAAATAATTGAAGAAGGTAAAGAGTTTCAAAATGACAGGCAAGACGTTTAATGACGTTTCAAAGGTTAAGACAAGAAAAGAGATACCAGCATAAAAACAATATGGCCTGGAAGGGGAAGAAACGTCGATGACGTCACTGTTATGGATAGAAATAAAAACCTTTTGTAAATTATTAAAAGTAATAACGAAAAACCTTGAATTATAAAATGCGGCTGATGGTAAAATACGACACTGAAAACTACCCGTTCGATAAGCGGCGTTTAAAGTACTGACATTTTTTTGCAGATACGCTTAACGCGAGCGTTCAAACGCGCGCCGATAAATAGTACGTACACGTCAACTTTAAATAGGCTCAAATTATGTTGGGGCCTGCAGATGTTTGCAATAATGTACCGGAAAGCGCGATAGAATACTACTTAGTATAGAATTGTTATATAATTATTATTAAATATAGATGAAGCTTGTATGATGGACTGAAGTGAAAGTTTGTGAAACAAAATAAATTAGTAACAAAAAATTCACCTTTTAATGTTGTGTTTTTATTGAACTGGAAAACGAGAATATAAATCTGACTAACTAGCAGTAGTAGTCGTCATGCATGAAAGAGATGGTACCTAGACTATCGCCCCTGTCCGTTAATTGTCCACAAATAGTCATGTTATGTCAAGCTTCCGGTAAATAATTCCAGATGCCTGACTGATGTTATGACGTCATAAAACACATAATAAATATTATATAATTCTGTAACATGCAGATTATACATTTAAATATAAAGTTAAAATATTAATATTTGAATAAACACCTGTTTTAACTATTTAATATAGAATGTTCCTCAATTAATTTCAATTACATTGATAAAGTTTTGTAGGTGAACTAACTGTAAATAAATCTCTTTGAATTGCACGATTTAATCATGAAACTACCAAACGCTGTGCACGAGGACATTTTTCAAAAAAAACTTAAAACGTACTGTTTGATTGGTCACACGGTGTTCAATAGTTTTCAAAATAGAAACTTGGGACATTATTTAATTCAGTATTTAGCTTAAGTATTACTTAAGGATTACTTAAGTGTTACTTAAGTATTACTTAAGTGTTACTTAAGTGTTACTGAAGTATTACGTAAGACTTAAGTATTACTTAATCAACAATCAAATTATATTATTAATATTCTTTGGTTTACGTTCAATTGTCATTTTTTTTACATTTAATTCCTAATGAAAGCTTACGAAGGTAAAAGTTAACTAAAAAAATTGAATATACAAAAAAAAAAAAAAAATGTCAATTAAAGAAAAAACAATTAAAAATGTGTGTATTGCCATAAATGTAGATAAAAAAAATTAAAATATATTTATATACTTTTTTTTAAACTGATCACAAACAAAATTCTCTAAATCCTAAAATTTTAGAAGGAATGTACAGTATTGGCACCACAACAATGGCATAATAAATAGAGAGGTATCGATTTCAAATAACAAATAATCACAGAAACATTATTTATGTTATTAATTAATTCATTAAAATAAAAAATTAAACAAAAATCACAACATTGGGAACACAATTTAAGTAATGTAAAAATTGGGAAAATTAAAATTATTTATCTAGCTTAACTGTACTTAACTTCACAATTATTAAAAGCTTTAGTACACCAATCCTTAAAAGTTAAATACTATATATTTTACTTCATATTTATTATATACACCAAATTAAATGTTGCATTATTACTTGCATTTATAATCATACTACACAAAACAATAAATATAATAATAACAAAAACAAACAAAAAATAATCATGTATGTAGATCAGTGGTTAAGATGCATGTCCACTAAATGACATGTTGCCGGGTTCGAATCCTACCAAATGACGTTCCATCAAAAGTATTTGTAGAAGAAAAGTTTAAAATCCAAGATCAAACTTATCATTATCTGAATTTGTACAGTAATGTTAGTATGGACGTGGGATAAACAGTGTACTTAATTTAGAACTTAAGTTCATGAAAATAAAGGTTAGCACTGATGCATAAGAGAACCAATGTGAACGCATTGAAATAGATGAGTGAGCGGAACTTAGGGTCAACATCACCCTTGCGATACCAATAAATCTGTAGAAGAAATAGCAGAATATCAGAATGAATCAGAGAATAGAGGAGAAGAAGACTAGAAGCAGAACAAGACTTGAGGTCATTGTTAAGGTCTTATATCTAAAAATAGATTCTGAAAACAGAGCATTGTCGACAATATCATTTTAATTTTTGTGCCAAACTTGCCTTGGATATATATTAAAGTGTTTGGTGTTTAAACTGTCTATGTGTTAAACTATTCTATAGCTTTTAGGTTTTTATTTTAAACACAATGAATGGCTATGAAACTCAATGCAAAAGCATTAAAAAAATATGATTTGTTGTTATAAACGCATGATTTTAAATCATAATAGAACTACAGTATATCTACTATAATTACTACAGAAAACATAGATTACAAAACGTAGAATTGTTTTAATTTTCACTGATACATTTCTAATAGTTCTATCCACTAACTCAATCAAATCACTAATATAATAGCCAGGCTATTAAACTTTATTTGTGCCTTGTGTTGGCCTTGTTTCTGTCTCACAACACGCTGTATGTACACAAGTCATTTATACTTTAAAAAACAAGTACAGTACAAACAAAGTTTTAGTTTTCATTTAGAATCTTGATTTACACAAATAAAACTCAAAGATGGCAGCAGTGGCTGCAGGAAGGTAGCAGTTGCTGCTTGACAACAGCAATGGCTGCAGGAAGGTAGCAGTGGCTGCAGGAAGGTAGCAATGGCTGCCGTCCTGCCAGAGGTTGCTGGCAGGATGGTGGCAGTTTCTGCTTGTTGAAAGCAGCGGCTGCAGGATGGTAGCAATTTCTGCCATAACGGTGGCAGTTGCTGCTTGGTGACAGCAAGGAAGGTACAGGTAGCAGTTGCTGGCAGGACATTAGATTGAAGTTTAAAAGAATTTTATTAATAATGCTTACCAAAATCATATTTCCAATGCAGATACATACAATCACCACTGCCAAGTAGATGTTGATGCCTAATGGTGGCCATGGATACACAATTGCACTTACTAATGTTACCTGGAAAAAAAATTATAATTTAGACTAAGTATTTCAAAACTTCATCTGTTTTTTAGTGGGTTATCAAAACATATGTATAGCAATTATCATCCTGTCTTATGATGATACTGCCTACCCTCTCAGAATATGAGATACAAATATCTTCCTTGTAGAGGGAGATATTGTTTTTGACAACACATACCACTTCACTACGACGACTCAATAGCCTTGTTGGCTCTACAGTAGGTTATGAAAATGACCTACTCTTACTCTTACGGACCACCACACCCAATAAATACAATAAAAACTTACAAGAACTGCAACTCCAGTTACAACTCCAAGGGCTAAATTTACTGCCCTGTCCTGTAAATAACAAAAAAGATTTATATATAAATTATGATTTAATTCTTCATTAAAATAAAAAAAATATCTGTCTGGCAGCCTTTATTTATTATTATTCGTATTTATGCACTCATAATATTATAATAAAAATAATGATTAGGCCTAGGCATATATTATTTATTATGGGATATATCAAAGAACTTATAACACAAGAATCTCCTGTTCTTCAATTTGCATTCAAAACACAGTATCGGAAGTACAGGGTTAAAAGGTCAAACTGGGCGACGCCATTTCACAGCATGGAGCAGCGCCCCCTCCAAACTAGGAAGTCAATTACTCTACCCACCCCCCCCCCCCCCCTAGAGTATTAGCAGATCCCCTCTATGATTTTGACTTTCTAATTTGATGCGGGCGCCCTACTCCTCAGTCAATTACTCTATCCCCCCTAGAGCATTAGCAGATCCCCTCTATGATTTTGACTTTCTAATTTGATGCGGGCGCCCTACTCCATGGCTCACAATGGCGCCACCCATAGCTCTATTCTATCCCACAATGCCTTTCGAAATTGTTCCGCGCTTCGGACGAACAGGAGATTCTTGTGTTATAAGTTCTTTGGATATGTTATGCGCGATTTGAACGATTTGCGCAATTTGAAATTGCGCAAAAAAAATCCTTGCGCAATTTGAATTGAAACATGTGTTTCAAATTGCGCAAGCAACGTATTAAATTGCGCAAGTAATCTGCAAATTGCGCAAGGTTTTTCGACAGATTGTGAAATCATGCACACCCATATTTTTATAGTATTTAATTTCTAAGAATGATTCAAAATTAAAGATAAATATCACATTTCCTTATTTTAGTAGTGCAAATATTGTTATAAGTTAGCATACCGTCGAAGAACCGACGAAGGAAAACGAAGCGGTGGTGTTCCACCAGGCGGGCGCGGCGCGGGCGGCCGGCTATACTAGGCCTACTCTAGCCTAGCTAGGGTCTGGACTACTGATACTGACTAGGTTACATGGCCTAGCTTAAACTAATATTAAAAACTTAAAAAGTGAGTATTAAACATTATCTTCATTGAAATGGTCTTATTTATATAATAAAATACTAAATTTTAAACTCCTCTGCCTAGGCCTAGCCTAGCCATGTATGGGAAAATTTACAGTTCGTTTTCAAATTGCGCAAAGGTGTCATATTGCGCAAGAACTATCTTGCGCAATTTACAAATTGTGCAGCGCAATTTAAAATTGCGCAAAGATTTTCTTGCGCAATTTGAAATTGCGCAAGTTGATTGCGCAATTTGAAATTGCGCAAAAAAATCCTTGCGCAATTTTAAATTGCGCAAGAATTCTTTGCGCAATTTCAAATTGCGCAAGGATTTTTTTGCGCAATTTCAAATTGCGCAAATCGTTCAAATCGCGCATAACACATATATATAAAAAAAACTTACCCGAGTTTGAGGCTCACCAAACAGTGGGGTTTGGACATCTGTATCATAGTAGCTCATCTCACATCCTCAAATTAATGCCTTGTTGCCATATAAACTCACATACTAAAGAAACGAATCAAATATAAATTGCATGCTAGCTATAGCGTAGTCGATTCGCTCCAGCTAGACTCAAAGTGTAGTGAGGCATGGCCCCTGCCTGCTGTCGTCTAGCTTTATTTCAGATAGATAGGCTAGGCCTAGGCCTATAGAATAGGTGGTTTAGTCCCCTGGAACCCTGCTTGTCCATAAAAAATTTGTATTTAGTTTAAATATAGCGAATAAAAATGAGTATATTTACCTCCGTAAGGGGTTAATATATTTCTTTCAAAAAGTCTTTTTCAAGCATAAACAACAGACAACCAACCCCAACCAAATGTCAGCCGACTTAATAAAAACTTTGAGTAAAGAGAGAGAAAAAGAGAGATCACGTGAAATATAAATAGATGGCGCTATAACAAAAATGTTATTTTTCAGGAAGCTGAGAGGTCACCTTTGGATTCTAAACGAACGTCTATATCCGCTTGTTGTACTGACCTAAAATTGGGACGAAAAATGATCGTAAATTCTGCTTGATAGTTGTTGATTAATGGAATTCTAACAAGGTGGAGCTGTAAGGACATTTATCGAACTTCTATGAGAAAGCTTTACCTTTTTTAAAACCGTTTTAATTTGGATTTCTTTGAGGCAATTGTTGGTGCGTTCATCTTTTGTTCAACTCGGCTTTCCCTGCAAAACGGCCGCTTTTTATAAGCGAAGCACTGCCGCCGAATTGCATGGGTAAGCTATTCTTCGTGAATATTCAATATTTGGAAGTGCTATTGTACAAACAATAGTAATGTTCTGATAGATAATGTTATGTTTATGGCCACTACGTTTATATTATGTCAAGACTCCTCCCCAAAAGCTGTAATTAGGCTTAATTTATCTGGATCATTTACTTGCTACGATAGCTCACCACCCGCCACCACGAAACTCATCACGTTTGCCATTATGATGGTTGTTGAATATTCATTACGCGCTGAAGCTATTCGAAGTACGTCTGCGTGTGTGTATCGAATTCTTGTCATTCAAAGCCGTTTACTAAAAGGTCATTTGTAAACGGGGTGATGGATTTGCTTTCCAGGGATAATTTTTTAACTATTCTCGCGTTTTTTGCTTGAATAAAACATTAATTTACTGTAAAAATTAAAATAGACTGCCGATTTCGTGTGGTTGAATGTTAATGAATGAAGCTAGTCTAATCAGCTGTACTGGAAATAAATAAGAATGCCTAGATGGAAAGCACTTCCGGGTCAAATACAAACGAATGAGAAGCCTTCATTCCGTTATTTTATCAGCTAATGAATATTTTAATTAGATTAATTTATTTACAAAAATCTAAATTTTATCCAAAAAAAGATATTAGAATTTAAATTGTACTGTATATATAAATAAATAATGATTTCAAAAAATAAATTATTGAATAATTATTAATTAATATTATTGTTTCCGTCTATCTTTTCCTTTGGATCAATCAATATTATTTATATAGTAAAATATTAAAATTATTATTAATATTTGAAAATTGTGCTTTATCAATTAAAATCAAACCTGGTATTTATAATTTGAGCTTGAATGGAAAAATACACAATCAGCCAGTCAAGTATATATTATATTCTAGACAGATTATTTTACATAAAAATAATTTTTGTTTTTGCATGAAAAAGTCCTAATGTAATATCATCCGGTTGGATTTGAACCCAGGACCCTTGTAGTGATAGGCAAGCATCTTAACCACCAAGCCACACATCACCACACTACTTAACCATCTTTTTTTTGTTTTACAGGTTCTACCATGACCATTGCTGAAGTGAATAGTTAGACCAGGCTAGCCGAGATATACTTTATTCTCGATAGAGCAGGCTAGCCGAGACAAACTTTATTCGCACACATCCCAATGCGACCCTCGATAATGCCAATGATAGAGTTTGACGTAAAAACATTCTGCGAGAACCTTCGTGCCACTAAACCACCTTACGAATGCCCCATAAAGGAATGCGGAAAAATCTACAAAAGCCTCCAGGGTATGGAATACCATCTGTACAATTATGATCACAACAATCCCGCCGGCAACAATGGCTACACAACCCCAGTCAAGCGAGGATCATGGAGGAAGAGTCGCGGTGGAGGCACAGTGCAAAGAAGATCGCCCTCTCCGATGTTTGTTCGTTCTCCCCAGCGTGAAGCTTTAACTTACGCACAGGCCCAGCGTCTTGTAGAGGTCGACATCAAAGGTCACGTGTACCGGCTAGATATTTTTGATTATATCGATGTCGTTACGGAAGATGAATTTGAAAATGAAGAGAACGAGGAACAAGAAAAACATGAAAAAACACCAACGAAAACGCCAAAGGTTAAAAGTGGAAAGGTCAAAGGTAAAGAGTCAGTGAAACTACGAAAGGAACCAACATGTCCTCCGGTACCATCAAAGCTACCAGAGGCATCTTACAAACTAATGAAAGACTATGATGAAATACCTGATGCTCCGAAGCGCGGAGTTGCGTACTTTCGTTTTATTGAGAAGTCGAGAGAAGAACTTGACGATGATATTGAGTATGACATGGACGAAGAAGACTATGCATGGCTTGATATGATTAATGAAAAACGTAAAAAAGATGGCCATGCAGCCGTTTCGCAAGAAATATTTGAAATCCTGATGGATAGACTTGAAAAGGAATCTTACTTCCAAAGCCAAGCGTCAGGAAAGACTGATTCAAATACTCTAATAGATGAAGATGCTGTCTGTAGCATATGTCAAGACGGAGAATGCCAAAACAGTAACGTTATTTTATTTTGTGATATGTGTAATTTAGCCGTGCACCAGGAATGCTACGGAGTACCCTACATTCCCGAAGGTCAGTGGCTTTGTAGAAGGTGCTTACAGTCTCCCTCTCGTGCTGTTGATTGCGTATTGTGCCCAAACAAAGGTGCTGCATTCAAGCAGACCGATGACGGCCGGTGGGCTCACGTCGTCTGTGCGTTATGGATCCCAGAAGTGGGCTTTGCAAATACAGTCTTTCTAGAACCGATCGACGGTATTGATCACATTCCAGCAGCACGTTGGAAATTGACTTGTTATATATGTAAACAGCGAAACGTAGGCGCGTGTATTCAGTGCCACAAAGCCAACTGCTATACTGCTTTTCATGTTACGTGTGCACAGCAAGCTAGTCTTTTTATGAAGATGGAACCAGTTCGCGAAGCGGGCGTCAACGGTACATCTATAAGTATTCGCAAAGCGGCTTTCTGTGACATTCACACACCGGCAGGGGTGGAAAAGAAACCGATAATGAGAAAAGAAAAATCACCCGTTAATGAAGAAGTGAGTGGAAAGGGTAAAGGCTGGTCTGCTAAGAAAGCTAAAGCACAGTCTCGCAAAAATATGAGGAAAGCTAGAAAAATCTTGGCAGAGAAGAGATCAGCTATGCCTGTTGTGTCTATTCCATGCATTCCACCAAAAAGGTAAATTGTGAAATGAAAAATTACTATTTAAAAAACTCTTTATAGCCAAACAAACACTGATAAAGATATGCTATTAAACAAACATTTATCACTTTGAATTAAGCTCTGTCTTACCTGTGATACCAAATATGGTAGTGATATGCTCAAATATGATATATGACATGTCCACATTTTTTTGTCACATAAAGCTTTACTTGTGTCTTGATTTAGGATATCTAAAATTACTGCCAAAGTGAACGTAGCTAAAAAGCAGCAGTTTATGCAGAGGTTGCTAGCCTACTGGACGCTGAAGAGACAGTCACGTAATGGAGTGTCTCTCCTACGACGGTTACAGGCCCATCACCAATCACACAAGACTAAGGATCCAGTAAGTGCGGTCAAACTTTGAAACAAATTTTGGTTGGTTGGATGTACAAAAGAATTCAGGCAAAAAAGAAATGAAAATGAAAAATTATAATTGTTGTTTTTTCACAGGTTGAAGACAAAAAAGTAACGAAATTAAAAGAGCATCTGAAATATTGGCAACGTCTACGTCATGACCTGGAACGGGCAAGACTACTGGTTGAGTTGATACGAAAACGTGAAAAACTCAAGAAAGAGCATGTAAGTGGGTCAAAGGTTAATGTTTTGAGGAGGGGGTTATAGAATAACAACCACAGAGCTGTACATCTGAAGTAACATACTTATACATTGTATTAGTAATCAATTTTTACATTCTTTTTCAGTTAAAATTAAGTCAGAGGGTATTTGAACTTCAATTGAAACCATTAAACGTGATTTTAACGTCAACGTTAACTCAACTACAAGAACGAGATATACACAGTATATTCGCTGAGCCTGTTACTGTTGAGGAGGTACAGTTGTTTACATTACATAGCCTACGTAAATATGTGAAAGTGATTGGTCGTAATGCTATCATATGACCACTGATCCAAGGATGGAAATTGTTATATCTGCCTACCTGAGCAATATACAGTTACAGCATATCTAGATCTAAATTGGGAAATATCTGTACTTAGTACTACATGTTTTAACAAATGCACATTTTAACAATCAATCTCCATCTTTTTGTAGGCACCAGATTATTATGATGTCATTAAAAAACCTATGGACTTTCGAAGCATGCATAAGAAGCTAGACGGTCACAAATACCGTTCCGTAACCGACCTTGAATCTGACTTTGAGCAGATGATAGATAATTGTATGTTGTATAACGGTAAAGAAACGGTCTTCTATAGAGATGCTGTAAAGATGAGAGACCAAGTAAGTTATCATCCGGGTGAATGTTGGGGAATAACCTGCTGGACAGAACTACGCACAATTGTGGATGACAACTTCTCTCATCACATACAACTTTCACTATAATATGCAGAGTTGTGGACGATGTAGCAACTTTCTTCTCTCCTAAGGGTTCCTATGTGTCGTACATCTGGCCACCAAACAGCTCTTATTCTTCTGTCAAATGCTGATTATCAATAGATATTCGTAGTCACAAGATTTGAACCAAAACTGTTAAATTGGTAGGCAATCGGACTAATGTAATTAATTTATTAGTAATTTGAGTATATGTTTTTATTTCATCTCAGGGTGGCGCTGTCATTCGGCAAGCTAAACGCTTGGCTGAGAAGGCTGGCTACAATCCAAGTACAGGCATGCATACAGAGAATGCGCCGGAGATTAAAGAAGTTGAAGAGATGAAATTAGACGATTGTAAGTTGCATTTATTGTCTTGGTTGCAATTTTGTAAGTTGCATTTATTGTCTTGGTTGCAATTTTGTAAGTTGTATTTATTGTCTTGGTTGTACCTATTTATTTATTTTTCAATTTTTTTAGTTGATAATGTAATTTGTGCCGAGAATCGTGAGCATCTGCCGTTAGAAGAACAGCTAACAACGCTCCTCGAGAAACTCGACATGACCTGCAATATCAAAAGCGGTCTTGCTCGCTCCAAACGTGTCAAACAAATCCGTAAGGAAATCAACCTGATTAGACGGAAGATAACAATGCAACGAACTGGAGTGGTGCCAAGAAGAGGACCCAAACCGAACAAAACCAAAGATGATTACGACACATCAGCAGCTGACAGCACGTCTGAAGCAATTACATCAGGTAACTAAGTCTGCTGCCTACTGTAGGGACATTGGGGTCCTTTCATTTTCACAACGCACCACATACCTAATAGGTAACTTGTGTCGAGGTGAAGAAACATGTCACAATAATCCCACATGTGCACAATGAACTAAAATGACATAGTTCGGTCATTGTAAATCGTAAGCTCCCTCATACTGTGCAAGGCGCCTGAAACATTTAGGCTTGTGAGCATGACAGTTAGACACGATAATTGCATAACATGTTTTTCAGAAGCATATCTTTATGGATAGATATCTAAACATTTGTTTACTAAATTTTATCCAATCTAGGTGATGAATTGAGTGACTTTCAAACAAGAAAAAGTCCAGCATCTCCACCAACACTGAAACCTGCACCGATACTAAACCGAAGTAAGTCAAGTCCTGGACGACCAGCAAGAGGGCGTCCTAAAGGATCGCCAGCAAGCAGAAGGACTCGGACTTTATCAGGTCAAGCAAATGCTGTACAGGATCTATCCATCCCGCCTACAATTCCAGAATTTACAAAATTCCAAGAACCAAAGTCTCCTGTTGGTCGCAAATCTCCAGGTGCCAAGAAAAACCTATCTATGTCTCCCAAACAAACGGACAAAATAGCATCTCCTAAAGCAACTGATGCCATAGCGTCACCTAAAACACCCGCCAAACTAACATCACCAGGGCGTCGTCATACTGTTACTATAGTAACGCCTTCCCCTCGCGGAAGAAAACAGGGTAAATCTCCTGGTAGGAAGTCCATGAAGCGGTCGCTTTCCTTGGATTGCGAATCTCAAACACCATCCAAGAAATTATATGTCGAGGGAGAATTGCATGTAGAGACCGATAGCGAAGGGTTTCCGTCACCCGTCGTTAGTCCAAGAAGTTTAAAAAAAGGACGCACTCTAAGTTCAAGTAGTGCGGAGAAATCGAACGATAAAAAACACAAATCATCAACGAACAATAACGGTGAACTAAGCAATGGGCTTGACCAACCAAAAGGCTTAAGTTTCTTTGAGTATCGAGTGGACGCTAATCGTACACGAAGTAGTTCAGACTCGGATGAAAGTGTGAGTAGCACGTCTGATGGTCTGACGTCCGAAACGTGTTCAAGTAACGGTGAAGAGGGTGCAACTAAAAAGCCAAAGAAAGGAAACATGCACGAGGATAGCGACGGTGAGGCGTCTTGTGAAGAGAGCACGAGTACCGTGAGCCGGGCTAACAGGGGGGCTGGGTTAATTAGAGGTAAGTAAGTACAGTATGCTTACGTACAGTATGCTAAACACAGCACCATCATTGAATTTAACTTCAACAAACACCAATAACAAAAGGGAATATTAAAGCAGTTTAGAAATTTCATGCAAGGTATAAAAATGGAAATATGTATAAATACCAACAACAATACTAATAATTATACAGTATATACAGTAGTATTAACAACATTAAACATGCATACTTGCCTCTTGCCTGTATGTTATCATATGTCTTCATTCTACCGTATTAAAAGTGATATCTAGTACAACAGTGTTTATTCTATAGCTGGCAAAACAAGAAGCAGCAGCTGGGCTTCAGATGAAGATGACATCCCGCTGAGCCCACTGGACCTTGTGTGGGCTAAATGTCGAGGCTACCCCTCTTACCCGGCCCTGGTAAGTATCAAAAGCCTTGGTTATTGACAATGTTTGTATTTATGGTGATTGAAGACTAATCAGTGCAGTAGCCAAGGGGGTCAACCTGGCCACTTTTTTACTGAGGCCTTTGACAACCCAGTGTCCCGCAAAGATATTATTTCTTGCAATTAGTGAATATCACTAACGTAAAACTTCCTAATTACTTAGATGTCTCTGCATTTTAAAAAAAATTCTAACAAGTTGTTAATTTTTGTAGATAATCAACCCCAAGATGCCGCGAGTCGGGTTCACACACAATGGTGTTCCGATTCCAGTTCCTCCGCTCGAAGTTCTCAATCAGAAAATAGCGGCCGATGAACATCTCTATCTAGTATTATTTTTTGACAATAAACGCACATGGTAAGCATGTCTAAATTAAATTACCCTCCCCCACCCTTCAGATTCAATGTTTTTCAGTACTTCAGTCTCTTTTAATTCCGAACTCTCTAAAAACCAGAAACTCTCTTAAAACTAGACTTTTTTTTCACAAATTCTTCTTTACCATTAAAAACACATTCTAAATACCAGACTTTCCAGAAAACCAGACATGTTTGGCCAGCCAAAGGTGTCCAGTATTGGGAGAGTTGACTGTATTTACATTCTCCGCTTTCATTATTTGTCTTTCAGGCAGTGGCTACCAAGAGCAAAGCTTGAACCACTTGGTGTCGATAGCGGTCTAGACCAGGCTAAGTTAACTGAAGGCCGCACATCCACTATACGCAAGTCTGTAGGGCAAGCGTACGACAGAGCCTTGTTTCACAGAAGGCGAGTCACGGGAGAGGTCGTAACAGAAGAGTCAGCCGGCAGTGACACGAGCATCGGTGAATTATAATGAAATATCGACCGGTTGCGTATTTTTTAATTGCGTTTTAAATCTTTCCAAAGATATGGTGGCACTGTTATGGTTATAATATGTAATTATGATAATTTTTATTTAAATAAACACTTGTTATTATTGTGTATTTATTTAAAATGCAACAATTTTAGAAAATGAGTTTAAAGCGAAACAATAAAATGTTAAGAATACTGTACATTTGTGTAGGATAGTGTAAAGATATAGGTATTAAAAGCAACAGATTATTTTAAATTGTGTTGACTGAATTGTGGACGGTCAGCGGGGGTGGTTGGTCAGCGGGGGTGGTTGGTAAGCAGGGGTGGTCAGTCAGCGGGGGTGGTCAGCTGGTTTTTAAGGCTGGCATGTACAACATTACCAAATAATTAATTTTGCAAATCTGCTGGTGATTTTGGACATGCGCAAGAAATGTGATTATCTACATAGTCCCACTTACAATCCTGTTTTACATCTTGCTATTTTATTTTAGCTTCCTGATCAAATGTTATTGTTAATTTGTAATTTTTTAGATATGCTATACACAATACCAATACTTCACTCTATTTGTCTCCTTTAATAATATGTTAATTTTTTTCCAAACTAGGATGATTTTCAAATCTACTTTTTTAAAAAATGAATTGGAGTTTAAAAAATTGTAATTAATATCTTTGATAAATTAGTAATCTCTTGTTTTTAATTTGCTATGATTTAATAATTATTATATTAAGCAGTTGTTTCATTGAATGTGTTTGTATTGAATGCATTAAAGTCTTTGTATACAGGCTAGTGTTACATGCCAAACAATAAACTCTATGAGCATTAATTATACACGAGTTTAGAGTCGTTGATGTTGGGTTGGACTAGAGAGTTAACCACACAACACAAGCACAGCATAGAGTGTGACCATTAGTTGAGTGTCTCTTCTTTAATAGTATCTCTATGGGATGGAGTGAGAGCTAGTAATGTATTTATTTGCAAATCTGTATAATTTTTAATACAAGAAATAAGTTGGATGTTGGGTATAGAGATAAACTACTAGAAAGTTAAGCACAATACAAGCACTGCTTAAGTTCTACTTCCATGGAGTGACCATCCAATATGGTTACATCACTTCGCTGTCTAATGTTCATACATGCTGGACACTGACAGACATGTATATAATGCAGGAAAACTTAAAATTATCTTGAAAGCAACAATATACAAGAACTCAGACATGCAAAGGAATTGAATGATAATAAGAAACAAATGCCAACAATAAACATGCTCATGCAACTATATTCATTGATATAATACTGAAGGAATAATTCGCACTATTTTATTATCTTGGGTGGTATGTATGTTTATAATGTATTTTGAATGTGTGTTTTAACCTTCGACAGGCTATACCCTTGGATCTTCTTTTTTTCTAGTACAATTTACAAACATCAAACTATATCTACTAAGCCGATACAATGAGACTAAATTTCATACCCATTTCAATTCTTTATTCATATTTTTATCTGAAATATATGTACAATCTTAAACATATTAAACCAGGATTAGGTTAGGTACAGTGCTTTGTACAGAATAGGTCGCTACAAGAAGGTGGACAGGTCACCACTAGAGGGCGGACAGGTAATCATTTTAGAGGGTGCATTAGGCCCTCACTGGAGGGTCAGGTCTAGCTAGCTATATCACCACTAAGAAGGTACAGGTCGCAGCTCAAGGGTCCTTTGTATTGGTCTTTGCTAGAAAGCTGTATAGACAAGTTAGCAATGGGACATAGGTCACAACTAGAGGTCCTTCAGGTCACACTAGACATCCTTTAGGTCACCACTAGAGGTCTTTCAGGTCACACTAGACATCCTTTAGGTCACCACTAGAGGTCCTTCAGGTCACACTAGACATCCTTTAGTTCACCACTAGACATCCTTTAGTTCACCACTAGAGGTCCTTCAGGTCACACTAGACATCCTTTAGTTCACCACTAGACATCCTTTAGTTCACCACTAGAGGTCCTTCAGGTCACCACTAGACATCCTTATAAACAGGTCACCACTAGAGGTCCTTCAGGTCACACTAGGCATCCTATGGGTCACCACTAGAGGTCCATAGAAACGTGTCATTTATTTCAGCATAGTTGTGCAACAAACATTGTGTTTGTTTACACATCGTCATGACACCAGCAGACAAGCAAACTGTTAAATAACAAACTTGTCTAAAAGATTGTTTTTGCTATTTTTTGTAACATGCATGTAAACAAATTGTTCAATTTTTTTTCTTCATAAATTGGTTTTTTTTTTTATTATTTATAATCTAAATATTAAAACTGTTAACTTGTATTAAGATATAACATCATAAAATTCATAAATGATATTAATTTTTGTGTAAATACAATTCATAAAACCAATTGATCCACCTTCGAATACAATCATATATAAACATCCCTTTTGTTATTTGATTGAAAAAAAACAAAAAATCATAGCCAAATATGGGATGCAGTTACCATTTGTAAACATATGCTTCTACAATTATACATGGCTTTTAACATTGTATAATGAGTGACATATTTATTAATCAACTGATATTAATATTGCAGATTTTAAATGTTACAGAATTTAAAATGCAACGGAGCAACATTGATGACTTGTTGATAATTAAATTGATAATCTTGAAGCGAATTATATCGAGTATGGACATATAAGCAAATGATATGGACATATAAGGAAATCATATGGCCATATAAGGAAAGTATAAGGACATATAAGGAAATCATATGGCCATATAAGGAAATCATTTGGGCATATAAGGGAAAAAATCATGTTAGTTTATAGATAACAATTTACATAAGCTAACCAAAATTAGTCTGCATGTTACATCTTTCATACACCACTGGAAAACTAATATATCATTTCCATTTAAACTACACCCAATCAAAGATTTTGACTTTTTACAAGAACTAGCGCAACATTTTGGTTAGTATATTTGGCATATAAAAACAAAATAAGAGGTAGCTAGGGTTCGTCATTTGTACCAATAGGTTAGTTGTTATAAATTAAATTACATAATATTAAATTAGTCTTAATACATCATCCAGCGAGTGGGTAATTGATCAAGACAGATATCCAACAAAATGAAGTTGAATAGAATAACTATTTCATTGACATACGGTATTATTTTATGAACTTATTTTGGTTATTTTTGTGTTTTATTTATGTAGAATATTAGAGCTATGTAATATGAAAATAGCCACACAGAAAAAATAATCTAAAAAAGTGAGACCCCACCAAATACCAGCGAGTGAAAGGGTATGATGTCTGGACTATAAAGTATAAGAGAACACAAAATAAAAAAATAAAAAATCTACAATTCTGAAGATGTGAATTAAACTGTTATTAATATAATAATTTAAATTCTCATTAAATTTGAGAAATTTCATTTTAAAAACATCATTAATTATGGTTATTGAAAATGAAACATTTTAACAGAAAAAGTTTTGAGAAAGCAGTGGTGTAGGAAGCGGTGATCATTGGTCAGTTGGCTGCTTGCCAAAGATACGTTCCGTCTCCTCATTGTAATGTCCTATGTTACGTTTCATTATGTCCATACATGGCCCAAGTAAACGTTCAAAGGCTTGTACATCCAAAACTGAAAGATAAAGAAAACATGGTATAGCAACTGAGAAGAAAAAAACGGAACAAAGGAAGCTACACAAAAAGCTTAACGTCCTAGTAAAGCTTGGTTCCCACTAGAGACAAAATGACAGAGACGCAATGCAAGGAGAGATGCAACGCAAAGCTAGAGATGCAAGGACGTACGTAGATGCAACGCAAGCGTGTTGACCAATGACAAGCGACTGTTCGTATAATCCATCGTTGTGATTGGTCAATTCACTGACGATGCTTAAAGTTCTTGTGTTATATCTCAAGTGGGAACCAAGCTTTCCTAAGCAAGACCAGACAAATATGGATGATTTGGGTCAAAGGTGACACACACACAGAATAGTGACAATTAATATATAATAATAAACCACTTACATGCACATTTTACAGTTCCAACAGCATACACTGATGCAGCTCTTGGTTTGTTGGTTACCAACGCCAATTCTATAAAAAAAAACCATTATTATTATTAACAAATTGCAAATTATAGCTTGGTTGGCTTCCCATAAATGAGTCTTGGGTTTAAATGGACAAAAAATAGTAGCTGGTTGTCGGATATATGGACACAAAATGGTAGCAGTGTCCTGGTTGTCTGATATATGGACACAAAATGGTAGCGATGTCCTGGTTGTCGGATATATGGACACAAAATGGTAGCAGTGTCCTGGTTGTCTGAAATGGACACAAAATGGTAGCCGTGTCCTGGTTGTCTGAAATGGACACAAAATGGTAGCAGTGTCCTGGTTGTCTGATATATGTACACAAAATGGTAGCAATTTTCTGGTTGTCTGAAATGGACACAAAATGGTAGACAAACAAGTTACCTCCAAAGTATTGACCCTTCTGGTAGACAGCTATCTCTTGTTCATTTGATGGGTCATCCTAATTAAAATCAAATTATACACAAATTAGCATACACTTAGTTTTACAATCTCTTGCTTAAGTAAACACACATGACTGACATTTTAATGAAAACTACTAAAGCATAAAAGTGATAATTTAAATGATTTTAATTTACTAAGAAATGAAATGTATATCTATTCTTTACAAAGTATTTAAGAATCTATATAAGAGAATTTCTAAGAGAGTAACGCTTAATTCTCGGCCAGCGCATTTTATTATTTTTTTTTATGAGAGCTTCAATCAAGAAGATGCTTACTCACAACCATTTTTTTACGACGCTATATCCCTCCGAAAGATATTAATATAACTGTTAAGGTGATGTCAACTAAATGTCTGACCAGACTATCAAATTGATTTATTACCCAACAGTCGATGATGTAGCTGTATTGCTGTTCAATTGTAAATAGACCTGCCTACAGTATATCGGCTTAAGTATAATAAATGGTTGCAATATGCATGACAGCAGCAGCAGTCTGAACAGAGCTTAATGAATAGTTAGAATAGTGGATGAGATACTCACAGCGTACTAAAGATGTCAATAGACATGCACGAGTGCCACATGGTGCGAATAGTGTATAAAGATAGATGAACCAATTACACACACATGAAAAAACATGGAGAGAGAAAAAAAGGAAAAACAAAAGAGATTAATGATCGACACATCTGCGTAAACTACATCACTAAAGTAACACAATAAAGCAACTACAATAAACTATATAAGTGTTGATGAATGTTCACAGCTTTGATGCTGTGCTTTTATACACTGCTATACTTCTGTTATTGGTATGTTTAAGCATCAAGTATTCACAGCTTAAGACACTGCACACCTCTGGGGTCCAAAATGTACTAAATTCACTTTTTTCACGACATTGTTATCTCTTGATTGCACTGTCTGAGCTCAGGGAAAGAATCTTGTCAAATAGATGGTTGTCAGTAGTTCTGGCGTCAGGCAGTATGTCAGTTAGTCCATCATGGCCACTTTACTATAACACTGTATGTTCATAGTATTGGCTGTAATAACTACCATTACTTTACAGTTGTGTTTCATATCATACAGACTGTACATTTGCAATAACAACAGAATGTGTACATGAACACGTATTACAGTGAAAACTAACACCAACAGTAAAATAACATGAAAAACGGCAACAACATCATAAACAAGAAATACTGAATTGTCTGTGTTTGTGTAGCATACCATAAAACCTAGAAAAGAAGCACCCATCCCCCAACCTTAATAGCACCCATCCCCCAACCTTAATAGCACCCATCCCCCAACCTTAATAGCACCCATCCCCCAACCTTAATCTTGAGCTCATTTGAAAAAGAAGGCTCTTGGGCTTATTTTCAAGGTTTTACGGTACTACTAATTCTGTAGTAACAATATATAATAACAGTGATTTTTATAACCAATCAATGTGAACTTGAATCTCACAAAAACAAACAAAATCAACAAATAGCTTGTAAATAAAAAAGTGACCTTTAAACTCTAATTGACCACAAATTGGACAAATTCTTATCTAGTTGATAAATTTTAATTCTTTAAATAGGGTCAGTGTTCTCCCAGGGCCGGAATAGGGTCGGTCAGTGTGCTCCCAGGGCCTTTAACATTTTATAAAGAGGAATTGAGACACCTCTATTAAGAGGAATTGGGACACCTCTATTAAGAGGAATTGGGACACCTCTATTTAGAGGAATTGGGACACCTCTATTAAGAGGAATTGGGACACCTCTATTAAGAGGAAATGTACATGTTTTAACTCTAGCTAATCCATAAGAAGGTGAAACCCTGTTAAGGGGACACTTTCCCCTTACTTTAACTTTAAAATTTTAAGACTATGAATTTAAATTTGCCTTTTTTTTTTTAATTTTGGATAATAAAGTTTTATTGAATTGAATTGTGAACAACAGTGCTCCTCAGTGACTTAGTGGAATGGTTAGTTACATAAATGAACATTTTATTAGTCAAAAACATTATATTCAATATCGTCTCCCTTACCTCACCAAACTGCTGTAAATTTAGAAACCAAATTTTTGTTTAAACTTACAAAAAAAATTTAATTTGTAACTGAAGAATCAGCAGTTGGTGCTTTCCTAAAATATTAACGAATATAACTAAACTTAAGTTACTCCTAGACATGGTAGAGTAAGACAGAAGTTGGATAACTAATTTAATTTTCACGCTTTTTTTTTACGCTATGTTGTTTTATATCTCTTTAGTTTTTCAGGCACAAAATCATTAGCAAATCTAAGGTACAGGAAGGTATGCATAATGATGGACACGTCCTGTTGATGCGCTTGATTTAAGCAAGCTTCACACGTCTGTAAGTGTGCAGTTGTGACTCTTTCAGTATCTTATTTGTATACTAATATCATTAATTGTATACTAATATCATTTTATGTTTGAAAATAAAAACATTTAAAGAGATGGTAGACACTATCAATCTGTAAAAAAAACAAAATAACACATATTATATTGTTTATAGAAAAAATGATGTGATTGTATTTTTACCTCTTTCTTCATCATAATACGGCATGTACCATCCTCAATGAAATAACAGCCATCTGCAGCAGCATCCTATCAACATTAAGAACAGCATGATGTTGATATTTGGATGATGCATTATAATGCTCTGTATACACTATCAAACTTTATGTGGTAAAAATATGGACACAATGATTTCAACCATATTTAAGCATATCACTACTACTGTATATTTAGGCACATCACTTGAGAGTGTAGACAGAGCTTAAAATAATAATAGTTAATATAATGGAATCAAATAATTGGAACAAACTTGTGAAGTAAGCATAAAGTACGCATACAGTATTATTTATTAATTATGGAATTGATGCGGTTATAGGCATGAAACTTAGGTGCGCTCTCTTCCTCAAGTTGATCGGAAAGGTCACATTGGTGTCAGAGTTTAATCAATGTTTGGTATTATTGTATTATTTTTAGTAGAATATTTTTCACAGTAAACTGACCGCCAGTTGTGTTATTTTCAATAAATTTAAAAATGTTCATTTCATCATACCTGCTTGATGATGCATTCTCCGTCCGAGTACTGTTTAGTGACGAGAGCGTCTGCTAGATTCATCCTCTCATAATTCTGAATAAAATGAATATCGTAAACAAACATTAATCAAGCTAAGCCTGCCTAGCCCGTAGACACGCATTAAACTCACTCAATGATGACAGCAGTTGATGATAGCTGCAGCCAATATACACGCATTAAACTCACTCAATGATGACAGCAGTTGATGATAGCTGCAGCCAATAGACACGCATTAAACTCACTCAATGATGACAGCAGTTGATGATAGCTGCAGCCAATATACACGCATTAAACTCACTCAATGATGACAGCAGTTGATGATAGCTGCAGCCAATAGACACGCATTAAACTCACTCAATGATGACAGCAGTTGATGATAGCTGCAGCCAATATATCGTTGTCATTTTTGTTTTTTTATTGTGGTATTTGTGTTAGGTGAACAAATGGGTAGCTGATACCTAAAGAGCAAGTACATAATACCTAAGGGCATTCTATGGCATGCCCTCTAGTTTATGTATGTTGTTGAGCGACATATTTTGTAAATGTACATTAAATTGTACATTATAATGCTACATTATATTGTCAACCTACGTCAACAATTTAAAGGTTTTGAAACTAAGTAAACATTATTCAGTAACAAAAAAAAGTGGAGATGATGATGATATGATGCATGGAACAAGTGTCAGTAACCTGTGGAATATCAAATGATGAGGACAATGATGATGATAGGATGCATGGAACAAGTGTCAGTAACCTCTGGGATATCAAATGATGATGACAATGATGATGATATGATGCATGGAACAAGTGTCAGTAACCTCTGGGATATCAAATGATGATGACAATGATGATGATGATATGATGCATGGAACAAGTGTCAGTAACCTCTGGGAAGAGGGAGAAAATTGACAGATGATATGATGATGAGGACAATGATGATGATATGATGCATGGAACAAGTGTCAGTAACCTCTGGAAAGAGGGAGAAAATTGACAGATGATAATGATGATGAGGACAATGATGATGATGATGTATTCGATAATGATAATGATGATATCAAATGATGATGATGATGATGACGATGATGATGATGATGATGATGATGATGATAATGAATGAATGATGATGGCAAGATAATGATGATGAGAATAATGATGATGATGACAATAATGATGATGATAATAAAAGATGGCAATGATGATAATAATGATGTATTAATGATTATGACAATGATGATGATAATGATGTATTAGATGATGATGACAATGATAATGATGTATTAGATGATTATGACAATGATGATGATAATGATGTATTAGATGATGATGATAATGATGTATTAGATGATTATGACAATGATGATGATAATGATGTATTAGATGATTATGACAATGATGATGATGATGATGTATAAGATGATTATGACAATGATGATGATAATGATGTATTAGATGATGATGACAATGATGTAGTTAATAATTTGCAATATTACATACTTCTAGTGATTTCAGCATTGGTACATTTTCAAGTAACGCTTCGTACATTTTTCGTTTTTTCGCAGCATTTTTCAACACTATTCTTCTGAAAGACGCTCTGTCCTGTAACAACAAACAAACACCTTCTTGTTCAATCTTTATTTTTACTCATCACAAAAAAAATCTCATAGTCATACAGATGACAGATGAGATTAAAATTGAATAATGAATAATTAATTGAGAATCAAGTGAGAATCTAATTATGATAATCATGTATTATGAGCAGCGCTGCACTTGAGTACATCGTTCATTCAAACTGTTGAATATTAGATTCACACTAGTCTGAATATTAGCATGTGCTTAAGTCACGATGCACGCACTAACTTGTCAAGTCACAGTTGAGTACCGAACTAAATCAGTTGCACGCTGTTATACTGTCATTATCATACAACAGGATATAGCCTGTATTATTATACTGTCATTATCATACAACAGCATGTAGCCTGTATTATTATAATGCGTTTAATATTGTTCTCAATGTCCATCATGTCTATTGTCAACTTGTGGTAGGGTCAAAGGTCAATGCTTCGAACATGTTTTAAATCCATGTATAAATCTTAATTTGGAAATAAATATTACCATGCTAAATACTTTAATGCACACTTACAGTACTTTAGTACCTGGCAATTTACTGTACTGTACTGTAAGTATGTAATATTCTATCTAACTCTCATTTGTACTTTATCATGTCATACTTTACTAACTCCAATATGATGATACTTAGCTTCATGTTATACTTACTAAAGCCCATATTGTTCCGTCTGTGGTAGCTACAATGGTTGCTGCTCTTGGTGTGTTGTACATTAAGGCTAGCTCTCCAAAACTACCTTTATTATCATAGGCTCCTACCTTGTTGTCACTTACAAAGATATCAAACTGACCTCTGAAAATAAAATAAAAAAATAAAACAACAAACATAAATATTATTTATTACATATTGTATTTTTATTGCAGGTAACATTTTCACCAATGCCACAAATGGTTTTTAGCCAAAAACGCAATATAGAATTTAGAATTATCAGCATTTCTATAACTATCTTAAACAAAAAGTGTTGATGAATGCCAGCCAGCACTGGTTGTTGTCAAGCTAATTATCTATGCGTACACACTGTTTGTAGAAACTGATCGTTCACGATACTTGAGAATTGTACAAAAGAACAATCAAGAAAATACCGTCCCTTGGGAAATTCAAGTAGCATACAGTATCAACTAAACACACACCATACATCATATCATAGCATAATTATATGTACATTAATATTATATAAATATTCCATAATATTTTATTTTTTATTTATTATGCAATTTGTATGAAGGTATCCAGTATGAAGGAAAACTCTAATACAGGGTCAAATATAGAGTATATCACATGTGAAGCCTGTATTGTAGACCATACTGTAAGCGTAAACCAACCCTAACATAATACAGGCAACACATGTGATACATACAGAATTTGGAGATGAATTAGTACTAATATGTTTTTATGTCATTAATAAGAATCTGAATTAGAACACTACAGAGAATCAGGTGCAATTTAATGATGCTCATTTTTCCATATTTTTTGTTGATAGTTTAAAGTTAATTTCAGCAATTATACCAATTCTTGTTCAATTTATTTATCAATATTTATAAGCTATATTAGGTAATGGGTTTAATCCAATTATAACTATTTCACCTTTACATTAAAAAAACATATATTTCTAAACCTAATCAGTTAATAGTATTTTCAATAGTGTAATATAAAGTAATTATAATTCATTAACAAAGATACTACATGATATTGTATCATTAATAATATAATTATCAATAATCACATTATATTGTTGAATTATCACATTCAATTCAATTCAAAGTAACATTTATTTTCTTCAAATTAAAACAGTATACAAAATGGTGTAAAGAAAGGTAATATGATTGAAGAATGCATGTTCAAAAAAGCAAAAAGCTTGTGACAGACATGCCTAAACAAAGATTAGATTTAAACAACACGGAAAAAGAAATATCTATTAAATCAAAACACTTTTCAAAAAGAAAATTTTAATAATTGATAATTCCAATTAAGATGAAAATAATACACTAGGTTATGTAAAGGCTGAGGGTAGGAATTACTATGCTGGCGACACATCCAGGATTAGAACCCACAACCTTGCAAACACCATGCTACAGTATAGTGCCTAACCAAATGACCTCAAATTTTACTAACGCAAAAATTGGTTAAGGTCACGCTCCATGTTTACCAGTTATGCAAGGGAGGTGTTTGATAATTAAGGCTCTGTCTACACTATCAAACTTTATGTGACAACAAAATGTGATGTGCCATAATATAGTATGGACATGATGATGTCACCACCATATTTAAGCACATCACCACCATATTTAAGCACATCACTACCATATTTGAGCACATCACTACCATTGAGCACATCACTACCATATTTGAGCATATCACTACCATATTTGGACACATCACACTCGATAGTGTGGACAGAGCTTTACAGTGGTTTACTCCAGTTAATACATGATGTTAAATAATAATAATGATAATGATGCTTACTCGTCTATAACATAAAAGTTGTCGCCATCATCTCCTTGGTCTATAACATGATCACCAGGTGTTGTCTGTAAAAGAAGATGAAATAGATATTCAAGATGTTGTAGAAATGTGTAGATGTTAAAAGGCAAAAAATTACACACGATACTCGTAATGTAAGCATTGTTGATGGTGGTCGCACTGTCCAGGATTCGTCACATAAAAATCTGAAAACACCACGTTATGTTGAGCGTACTGATAGGGCACATGTATTGTTATCATGTGATCCATGATCGTCCAACCAAAATGTATTAGGTGTTATTTAGTTGTAGCATTTGCCGAATGTTACCATTCTGAAACCTACAGTTACTGTATTGATCAGGTATAAAGAGAGTTTACTGATCACACAAGCACTTACTGATTGCACTGTAGTAACTTAGATAAGCTTAAGTGTGATCTATGCATGCTTAACTCTGAGTGTAATATTGTGCATGATCACAGCTGGAATCCAACCGTTTTGTAGGCCTAAACGAAGGGAGACACCCTAGGTAATGCATCCTACTGAACAATAGATTAAGTTGAAGGTAAATCATTTGAATAACAAAGTATTCAAGGGCAATGGATTTAATATATTTCAAAGATTCCTCTGTCTTTACTAGCCAGAAATCAATCTCTTTACCACAGTGTCCAGTGTTTAATTCTATAGAATGATGGACTAGCCAGAAATCAATCTCTTTACCACAGTGTCCAGTGTTTAATTCTATAGGATGATGGACTAGCCAAACATTTTTTATATATATATTTTTATTTCAATTCATGCATCAAACAGCGAGAAACTCGCCAATTATGGGATAGAGACTATTTTATAATTTATCATGCTTATATTAATAATACAGTATAAACTAAGTCGCGAGTAATAGTTAATACAACCCTGGCACCAGGTCAAGATTGAACCCTGGACTTTGGGATTGGAAGGCAAGCACGTTAACCACCAAGCTACAGCTCAACTACCATTCTGTTCTGTAGTACAGTAGTAGAGACAGACTTGCATTAGTTTTAACATAAAAATAAACTCTTACTAGATTGAAAATACACTGTCAATATTCAGCAGTAAGTTTAATAAAGATTTTGTTGGATGGATTAAGGAATCAAAAACTCATAAAATTGATGGAAAACATTAATAATTTCAGATATCCAGACGTCCAATACAATATGTATATTATTAATCAGTGTTGAATATCATTAATTAAATGCTTTTCCTTTTATTATTCTTGAGTTACCATAGCTTTCAAAGTACAGGAAATTAGGTGTTCATTAAGGGAGAAGAATGATCGATATTGAATCATTTATTCATGGTCTTTAATAGACATACTGTACAGATTTAGAGATGAAGGCTACTCCATGCAGACTGGCTGGAGAGGTTTCTTAGGGCGGGTGGGTTTGTGGGTGTTAAAACTAGGCTAGGGTGGGTTGAGCACAACTTAAATTATTCTTTAATTACTTACACACTGTACATACAAATTTAGAGATGAAGCTAAAAAAGGCTAGATTGTCCAAGCAGACTTGTTGGACATAGGCTTTGATTTGATATCTAGAGGTTTCTTAGGGTAAGTGGGTGCGAGTATTAAAACTAGGCAGGAGGTGGGTTATACCTGCCCACTTGGCATAACTTCAATGGATTTTTTTAATTTTTATTTTGAGAACAATTGCCATTCAACAGCAGAGACTAGAGTATACTGCTTGCTGAATGAAATACATAAAACAAGAATTACATTACATGCGATAGTAATAGAATAATTCCAATAAATAACATCAAGATTTTTAATGCAAGAATAAAATGATAGTATTTAAAACATAGTTGCCAATAAACCAGAGAGCAATCATGCAATCCAATGGAATAATTGAATGGTTTAGCCCGAGGGTTAAACGTCGATAATTACACTACTGTACGCAAGAAAGCACAACTACTGTGTGATCTGGAGAAAGGGGCAAAATATAACAATATAACAATTGGGTCGTGACCTAAATTCTAGAAAGATTTGCCAATAAACAACTTACCTTTCTTTCAAACATTGCGTCCAGCACTTCTTGCATTTGTTGCTGATAAAAAAAGAAATGAATTAAATGACTAAAGATTCAGACTTAATTATGATAATAAATAATGAATGCTAAAACTGGATTAAAGTACGGGTTGTGAACCGCCATGCGTTAAACATTGTAAAGACAACTACAGTACTACAGTATCTTTCACAATCAGTATTTATCATATGTACAGTTACTTTATCAATACATTACCACTAGGCACTATAGGTAATTAAACTTCATCGTTTAAACATAAGTGAAAGTTTAAATATGTATTTATTTTAATTAGGTGTCTTTTTAAATATGTGTTTGTAAAAATGTTTTTTAGGCTTTCTTTATGTTTTATGATGATTACCGGTATACTTTTTTTTTTTAAATTGAAATTAAAATTTAAATCTAAATGCTACATGAGTTCATGTACAGTAGTCGTCACACGTTTAATTTTAAATGGCTGATGGGAAATAAAACTACTATAAATCCTATAATTAAAATATAAAAATGTTTAAAAATAAATAAATACATAAATAATTAATTGTATTTCTTTACAAAAAATGCAGCCTTAGCCAAAACCTGTAAATTACAGTACATTACAGTTTCAATTTAATTCAACTTTTATTTCAGACAATTGTCCATATGGTATAATACACTACACAAAAAAAAGATGAAAAGTATGTACAGTATCTATTGAACAATTTGTGTGCATTATTACAATTTTTCAATAACAACATAATATTTCATAATAGGTAAAAGTCATAAAATGGATAGTGAGGTTATTGTCCATTAGATAGCAGTATGGGATATAAGCTGGTTTATCGTAAATAGCTTGATTTCACCAAGAACGTCTTTGCACAATGCTTGATAGGAAGGGTTTTGGGCGCAAACGTCACGATACGTACAGTACAGGACAGAATTATTGCAAAAATCCCAACGCATTCAACACGTTGTCGTTGCGTTGTGTTTGCGTTGCGTTGAACGGCTTTCAACGTTTAGTTGTTTATTCAACGAAAGTCATTATCAGCATGTCAAGTAAACAATTAGTTATTTCAACGCTAGCTGCTGCAGCACTAGACTGGCCGATTGCACGCCTGAACGATCAGTAACAACAACAGGCAAAATACCTATCGGCAGTCACTACCAGATATTTTAATATAAATAAAATATATATGAAGCTTAGATATATTTTTAAGTATTGAACGGACAGTTACCAAATAAAACACACAGTGATATTTCCCAGTGTTTAGTGAAGGAAAACATCGAATAATAAGGTCGATGCCAAGTCTAACAGTTAACACTGTACTGTAGGCCTTCCGGGGGAAAACACGATCTCACGTCGTAAAATCAAACAACGTGGAAATTACTGACATCAACACACGAGGCCGCCACCCTGGTTTCCTCAAGAAAAACACCACGTGTGTTATGACGTATTTAACGATCGTTAATGACGACGAAGTAATTAATTTTATTTAGGCCTACATTTTTTAGCTGTTCGAGATTCAAGAGATAAAGTTAAAATATTGTTTCTCTATTTTGGTTTTTATTTTATAATTGTCCCATTGTTTGTTGTAATGTAATTTGAAAGAACTAAAAAATTTGACGTGTCCGACACCCATGAACCAATTTAAATCTTTATAAATCGAACAACATTACATTTTTAAGTACAAAAAGCGTTTTGAATACGTTAACAATAGAGCGTGTTGAATGTGTTGAACCCGTTGACCGTTCATTGACGACGTTAAACAATTGAATCCCATAGCGTTGAACACGTTGCGCGTTTTGAAAAGCATCACACTGTAAACTGATTAAAATGTTGGCTGTTCGTTCGCATATTCTCGCAACTCCCATCCCATTCATACCGTTTCAGGAGGAGGCCAATATAATTATATTAAGAAACAAAACAATAGTATGTTAAAGAGAAAACGCCTAAACCTCGCCTGTAATATTGTCTTGCATCAGAATAAAGTGGTTCTTTATTCTGAATTGTTTGGTTATTCAAATATTTGTGGGTTACACCTTGGCGTGAATAATATGGTATGGCACAGGTTTTGATTTTAAAGAAAACGCCTAACATTGCCTATTGTCATCAAATTGGTCATTCCTATTTCTTGGTTATTATATTTAACGCTTTTCTCTGCATGGGTTACGTTAGGCATCACAATAATTAATTTATAATATAATACATGATAATGATATATTTATGGATAATAATAAAACTAAACGATTTTTTCCCTTTTAATTACGCGTTATTTCATAATGAATGAACTCTTCACCTTTCGATCAGTTCGTCCCTCACGTCACGAAAAGCATGCGTGAAAAAGACGACGACCATGCTGGATCGTTATGTTGGTGGTGTATTGTTGCCTTCCATGGCGGCGGGTGTAGGCTACGTTGTTTTTATAAATCGAGAAAAATGTAGTACAGTACTACGAAGTTTTTAGTTTGGAAATAATTAATTACGATGTGACCTAGCCTCCAAGATTCACCGCCGCCTTAACTTTGGTATTTAATACTCCAGTTAATATAGGCACACAGTAATTAAGGACATGACCACTACTTTTAACTGCGATGGCAGACGCGGCTCATATACACACGGGGCCTACTCGTTAGTAGTAGGCCTAGCCTAGTGTAATATATTAAGCTAGGTTTCCGCGGAAAAATACACATTATGTTTGTTTTCTTAAATATTTGTAATACTGTATTTTATACTATTACTACTACTACTAATACACACTGGCAATCTGTAAATACCATACGAATCCGATTGTTCGTTATTTCAACGCAAACTCAACGCAACACATTGTGTTGGTTGAATAAACAGTTCAACGAACTCAACACTTTCAACGCCAACGGACAACGCAGTTTCAACGCGTTGTCAACACTTTACCAATGCGTTGAATGCGTTCAAAATCTGCAATAATTCTGTCCGGTACTGTATGTACAAACAACAAATCACATACGTACATATTATGACGTTTGCTCCCAAATCTTCCCCCATGCCTTGTGCACACTATTACACATTATGACGTTTGCTCCCAAATCTTCCCCCATGCCTTGTGCACGCTATTACACATTATGACGTTTGCTCCCAAATCTTCCCCCATGCCTTGTGCACGCTATTACACATTATGACGTTTGCACCCAAATCTTCCCCCATGCCTTGTGCACGCTATTACACATTATGACGTTTGCTCCCAAATCTTCCCCCTTGCCTTGTGCACGCTATTACACATTATGACGTTTGCTCCCAAATCTTCCCCCTTGCCTTGTGCACGCTATTACACATTATGACGTTTGCTCCCAAATCTTCCCCCATGCCTTGTGCACGCTATTACACATTATGACGTTTGCTCCCAAATCTTGCCCCGGGTCATTCCATCTCAGATCACCCAATGAGTTAAACCCTACCTCTTCCAATTTTGATGAAATTTGGTATATGGGTGATTCATAGCAATTAAAGTCAAAATTTCAAATTTTAACTTTATCGGACCAACGGTTTTCGAGATATCGCAATTTCAATTTTCGGTTTTTACGCAAAAAAGGGCGCGTCCGCCACGTTTCAAAGAGCTGTATCTCGGGAACTATAGGTTCAATTTTAAAAGCAAAGGTATTTTTGTAAAGGGGAGACCATAAGGAATCTAAATATACTAATTGTGTGTGTTTTATGTTAATTTTAAGTTTAATAAAACTTTGAAATATATTTTGACCTTGAAATTGACACCGTGGAACACGCCCGATTTGTTGGTGACTATCACGAAAAATGTAGCCCTACGTGTCAACTACAACATATAAAAAAATTGGAGGGGTTTTTTTCTTTGTTTCCATGAAATTACAATTTGAAGTTGACATACCTCTTCCTTTTAGTGTATTTTTTGGTGTTGTTATATACTTATACACAGTGTGAACACTAACTGTTAAGGTGTCTTATTGTTACGCTTTCTCATCAGGCCCACTTAAACACTACAGTAGATATATTTTGATATGAGAAATACTGGGTAACTCACATACTTTTCAAATCAATTTTGACACATAGTTTAGTGTCCTTACTATGTTATTTTAGTGTATTTTGGTGTCTGTCCATGCATTACTTCAATGTCAATTTGATGTATTCCAAAAATAATTTTATTTACAAACTAAATATTATTATAATGTTACAATTGTCTATCTGGCCTTTACTCCTTGTCATCTGGCCAATTCAAACAGTATTTAGAAATGTTGTGGCGTTCATTTTGGGAAATTACTGTAATTCCTAGTCGAAGAGGATTTTATAAACGGAGAGGCTATAATACAATGTACATTTGATTCAGGAATCCAACAACAGTCTTCTTTGGACGGCCAATAAAAGATTTTCGCTGGCCCATGAGGATGCATAAATTTAATTTGATAATCCCCAAACTCTTCTGAGACATCCACAACCAAATGGGACACCATCATAACTACAGCACACAAATTCTGAAGTCTAATAATGGTGGGTTGTGTATCAGCAACAATTTCATTTTCATCACTGAAAGATTCTTGAATCACTACCACATCCGGAGGGTTTATCTGGGTACTAAGTTTGTAGACCTGCATCTGTGCCAGATAAACGTGAACAAAGCGATGATATTGTAATGTACCCTTGATGGTCTGGGCGAGGTTGAATCTCGGCTTTATTTCTTTTTCCACAGTAGATACCTCATCTATTCCCACATGAAAAAAGTTGATGCCTGGAATGTCCATATGAGCGAGTCATATGGCCGAGCGGTTAAGGCAGGGGCGTCGTTTACCGTACCTAAAGAGCCAACAACAACATCGGCAAGGGTTCGAGGCCGACTCGCTCCTAGTTCTGGTGGTGGAACAAGTCTTCTCAGATAAGGACTATAAACCGTAGGTCCAGTGTACACAGTTATAACCTGTGTGTACTTTAAAGAACCCAGTTCATTATTCGAAAAAGAGTAGGGGGTTATCCCGGTGAACTGGTTCACACAATAGCCCCTGTATCAGGGGGATTACCACCTATCTGATAGGACAGTGATTAATTCACTATTGGTAATCCTTGGCCACATTGCCTAAAGACATAAATAAAAATAAAAAATTACACAGTAGTCGAACATACTGAGAGATGTGAGAATATGACATTCAGTCAAACGCTGTAAGCTTCTCTTAGTGACAAGCCTCTTAACTGTTCCACCTATGCCATCACATGCACTCTTGCCATGTGATGTAGCGAAAAAATTCCCCTCGGCGTCTAAACCAAAATCTTCCTGGTGGTGGCAAAGGTTAATAAAGTTATATTTTTTTTTGTATTGGCCGCCACATCCATCTGTGAAATAATGAACTTTTTTCATGGTTGGTAGTTTTGATTTTAAATAGGGGATGACAACCTTTAAAAAGGCATCAGTAACTGATGTATGTTCTCTGCAATCACTTATTATGCATTAATATGCATAATAACATAGCAAGGACACTAAACTATGTGTCAAAATTGATTTGAAAAGTATGTGAGTTACCCAGTATTTCTCATATCAAAGTATATCTACTGTTTAAGTGGGCCTGATGAGAAAGCGTAACAATAAGACACCTTAACAGTTAGTGTTCACACTGTGTATAAGTATATAACACCACCAAAAATACACTAAAAGGAAGAGGTATGTCAACTTCAAATTGTAATTTCATGGAAACAAACAAAAAAACCCCTCCAATTTTTTTATATGTTGTAGTTGACAAGTAGGGCTACATTTTTCGTGATAGTCACCAACAAATCGGGCGTGTTCCACGGGGTCAATTTCAAGGTCAAAATATATGTCAAAGTTTTATTCAACTTAAAATTAACATAAAACACACACAATTAGTATATTTAGGTTCCTTATGGTCTCCCCTTTACAAAAATACCTTTGTTTTTAAAATCGAACCTATAGTTCCCGAGATACAGCTCTTTGAAACGTGGCGGCCGCTCCCTTTTTTGCGTAAAAACCGAAAATTGAAATTGCGATATCTCGAAAACCGTTGGTCCGATAAAGTTAAAATTTGAAATTTTGGCTTTAATTGCTATGAATCACCCATATACCAAATTTCATCAAAATTGGAAGAGGTAGGGTTTAAAATTCCATTTTTTTTGGGTGAACTGAGATGGAATGACCCCCCCATGCCTTGTGCACGCTATTACACATTATGACGTTTGCTCCCAAATCTTCCCCCATGCCTTGTGCACGCTATTACACATTATGACGTTTGCTCCCAAATCTTCCCCCTTGCCTTGTGCACGGTATTACACATTATGACGTTTGCTCCCAAATCTTCCCCCATGCCTTGTGCACGCTATTACACATTATGACGTTTGCTCCCAAATCTTCCCCCATGCCTTGTGCACGCTATTACACATTATGACGTTTGCTCCCAAATCTTCCCCCTTGCCTTGTGCACGCTATTACACATTATGACGTTTGCTCCCAAATCTTCCCCCTTGCCTTGTGCACGCTATTACACATTATGACGTTTGCTCCCAAATCTTCCCCCATGCCTTGTGCACGCTATTACACATTATGACGTTTGCTCCCAAATCTTCCCCCATGCCTTGTGCACGCTATTACACATTATGACGTTTGCTCCCAAATCTTCCCCCTTGCCTTGTGCACGCTATTACACATTATGACGTTTGCTCCCAAATCTTCCCCCATGCCTTGTGCACGCTATTACACATTATGACGTTTGCTCCCAAATCTTCCCCCATGCCTTGTGCACGCTATTACACATTATGACGTTTGCTCCCAAATCTTCCCCCATGCCTTGTGCACGCTATTACACATTATGACGTTTGCTCCCAAATCTTCCCCCTTGCCTTGGGCACGCTATTACACATTATGACGTTTGCTCCCAAATCTTCCCCCATGCCTTGTGCACGCTATTACACATTATGACGTTTGCTCCCAAATCTTCCCCCATGCCTTGTGCACGCTATTACACATTATGACGTTTGCTCCCAAATCTTCCCCCTTGCCTTGTGCACGCTATTACACATTATGACGTTTGCTCCCAAATCTTCCCCCTTGCCTTGTGCACGCTATTACACATTATGACGTTTGCTCCCAAATCTTCCCCCTTGCCTTGTGCACGCTATTACACATTATGACGTTTGCTCCCAAATCTTCCCCCTTGCCTTGTGCACGCTATTACACATTATGACGTTTGCTCCCAAATCTTCCCCCTTGCCTTGTGCACGCTATTACACATTATGACGTTTGCTCCCAAATCTTCCCCCTTGCCTTGTGCACGCTATTTGCGTTAAACTCAGCAGCGCTGAAGGAGTTTTCCACATTTTTATTTTCCTACGATAGTTTAATTATTTACGATTTACAAAGAAGTTTTCTATGACTTTAATTTATATTTTCTAAAAAAAAAAAGGTTAAAAACATGAATTATTGTTTCGATGTTTCAACATTCAAGATGTTTTTACAGCTTAAAATCCACATGAAGAACAAAATGACTTTAATAAATTTGTTTTCAATACTTACATCGTCTAAGGCTCTGAAGATAAGAATGTGTTTTACTGCCGTTTGTAATCGATTTCTCTGATCATCTGATTTCGGGTGAACAACCTGCGGGAAAATAAAAAAATTAAACAATAAATCATCGTCTTTTCACTGACATTTTTTTTTTTTAAGAGAGGAAAATGTTGTTACAGTTGTCGGGAATTGAACCCGGTCTCTCACGACATAATAGTTAAGTGTCGTAACCACTTGACAACCCACTCCACGCCCCTGATTGCTTCTCTATAAAAACACCCTCCAATTTGCAATCATAGATCTTCCAATGATTGGATACGGCAAAACCATCAACTGATTGGGCAATCAATTTATGATATTATTACATACTTATACAGTAAGTTGATTAATTTAAAATTTCATCAATCATATTTTGATGCTAATTTTAATTTGTAACATATACTTTAATCAAACAATTTAAGAGAAAATGAGTTTCTGACATTCTTAATTAAAACGAACTAGTAGCAGTATCGCGACAAGAAGGATCATTTGAACCTTTCTCATCAAAAATATATTCAGACATTTTATAAGCAATTATAATGCAGACGTTACGGTCGCAGCGGTAGACAAATTGTCACAAAGTGATACAATGAGATATCAAGCAACCAATGCATATGACAGTATACTGTACTGTTCACAAACAAAAACTAATTGTATGCATGAAAAATATCTTAATAAACTCTTGATTTAACATCAATTTTACGAATGAGTTTGGGCATGCGCCAGAACACGATGGTCCAATTCAAACATTAAGTTAATTCGTTTCCAAGACATTTGTTTAGTTACAAAATACGCCAGATTACTTTCAAGATATTAAAATTTTGCTGTGTAGGATGCTGAGCGCAATCAAAATAATTGTCAAAATAATACAAGTGATGTATTTTTTCAATTAAACTTTAGAAATAAAATCTGATGAATAAAATTGAATGTAAAAAGACCATAGCTCCCTTTCAAATTAAACTGGAGTTTTGTATGGTGTTGTGAAAGGAAGGGGGTAAAAGTGTCTTGCTTGTCTGTTTAGCCTAATGATTATGAAGTGCTAGTATTGCCCAAAAGCTCTTTTACTTTATCGTTTTGATTTTTTGCTTAGTTTTTGTGTATCTCCATTGAGATCCAGCCACTGATACCCACAGCATTGTCATTTTTCAGTGCTTATTTTTTTGTATCTCCATTGAGATCCAGCCACTGATACCCACAGCATTGTCATTTTTCAGTGCTTATTTTTTTGTATCTCCATTGAGATCCAGCCATTGATACCAACAACATTGACATTTTCAGTGCATATTTTTTTGTATCTCCATTGAGATCCAGCCACTGATAGTATACCAACAGCATTGACATTTTTCAGTAATTTGCCTTTGGATTTACATTAAGTAAAAATATGAATTACCTTCTCACAATCATCATCATCTGCATCAGGGTCATAACGTTCAGCACAAACTAAAAAAGAAAGAAAAAAAATGATTATGTAATTTTATCAAATACGACCATGGAGTACTGTGGACATCAATGTCAAGCCAATTGAGTAATGTCCAGTATCTACTGACCTTGCGATAACAAAGCACTTTAACAAGACAACCATTGTAGTGTGGCACAAAACTTACAATAGAATTAGGTTTTAAAAAATCAATTTAAACTGTCAATTTTGTAAATGATTGTGAGTAAATTCAAATTAAGACCAATAGATTAAAATAATTAGTATAACTCCAGCAATAGTGTTCTTTGTAACTTTATAATATCAACATTACTATACTACAGTACTGTAGGTTCACTTTATAATATCAACATTACTATACTATCAGTACTGTAGGTTCACTTTTGCTGGATTCAAGTAAAGCCTGCAAATTCTAGTAAAAACAATCACTGGCTAGCTAGCCAACCTGAAAACCGTTGTGTCCAGTGGACTAAGTAAAAAGTAACCACTTCTCTATTGATTAGACAATGGAAACTAATCAGAGATGAAGACAGGAAGAAAGTAAAATAAACTTGAAAGTTAAAGTTTATGAAAAGTACACAAGAAAAAACACACTGCTGTTAACTACAGTATGTTCACAGTTTGTGCAGTACACTGTAGTAGACTAAATAAAGTGGGCATGAGAAATATGTTATAAACCAAAATATGTTACGTTTTCAAAGCGGTTTATAAAAAGGTTAACAAAAATACAATGTGCAATAATAATACTGTGATAAATATTTGACTATTGTTGACAATATGTTTTCAAGTATTGTAAATTTAGGAGCTTTTTACCAGCAACCAGTAATTGCTGAAAACAGAAGATTAAGTTACGTATTAACGAGGCATAGTTCTTAAAGAACTAGCCATCAAATATGCCCGACTGTACTGTGATGCAGTGCTATGTTTCCACTAAAGGCTGCAGGCCTTTGCACATTATACTGAGTGAATACTAAGGGTGGCTTATTCTTCTTATCTGTTGTACTCAATGAGTGAATACTACTGTATAGGGTGGCTATTCTTCTTATACTCGGGAAAAAATTAAATAAATGATGGCCGACTACTCAATGGGATAAGATGATGTGGTTACAGGGAATAATTTCGCCAGTGTAGCATAGCAAAAAGCTATACAAAAAAACCTTATTGCTACATATTTCTAAAATTGTGTAGCAAAAAATACAATACAAAACTATGTTTCTCGACTAAAAAATCAGTTTGATTAGCAATAATTGCTAAACAAAATTTTAAAATGAAATTTTTCCCTGGGTTATATAGTTGCAATGTGCATGATAGCACTTATTAAATTGACATGATGTTGTTACTTCACAGTACAGTTTATTAATTATTAAAGTATCTATTATTAATAATATTAAACAATGAAATGGAATAAATTCTGGGAAAAGGTGGGAAAGAGTGGGCACAAAGGAGCGATATAGTTCTTAAAATCATGACACTGTGGAAGAAGGAGTGGGAGAAAAAGTAAAAAGTGTTACAAGTTGTGACGTTAAAAACAATTCTGGGAAGAGACGAAAGAGTCTTCAAATAGGATTGTTGTATGTACAGACGTATTATACATTCTGTGAATAATAGAGACTGTATCTTTCCTGTTACAGTACACACCCTATGCTTGCATTTAGCATTCAGATTATTATCCAACACTTCCTGGTAGTATTACTGTACAAACACTCATGACATTCAATATCAAGTTTATACCAATTACAAAATAAGACAATATAATACCCAGGGAATAATTTCGCCAGTGCAGCATAGCAAAAAGCTATACAAAACAACCATATTGCTACACATTTCGCAAAATGTGTAGCAAAAATTGCAATACAAAACTATGTTTCTTGACTCAACAATCAGTTTGATTAGCAATTTTGCTAAACAAAATTTTTTAATGTAGTCTAACTCTTAATTTATTTTATGATGATGTACACTCTGGATACTGTAGTGGTGGTAAAGTGTGGTTGCTTATTTTTTTCTTAAATCAATACATACGTTTATTGTTAACTTTTTAATGGAAAAGGAAAAGCTTTTAATGGACTTGCACTCAATTTACAGTACCAATTATTCATTACAGTACATTTATAGTATAATTATTCTTTAGATCAATAAATAATAGTCAGTTACAGAATACTGCAGTAGTACTTTAAAATGACCTATTTTTTTTATTTTGTTCAATAATATAATGGTTCAAGTTCAATTGTTTATTAACACAACTTGACAGTAATGTGATGTTTGATTATTAAGAAAGGGGAAAGGACTATATTGACCTGGTAAAGAATCACTTACTACAAATATTGGAAGAATTTTCTACTCTCAGTACTACAGTTAATAGCTTGACCTTTGAACTTATTGTACACTAATAACAGTTTATTAATTATTAAATGGCTGGAGTTCCAACATATAAACAAATATGAATACATTTTGTATTAGTTGCTGCTGGATATATTGCCAACTACTAACATCCTACTTATAACATATTCTATGGTTTATACTCAATATGGCTGGGCATGATCTAATTAATGAATTCATAATGACCTCTCAGCGACCTTATCATGGTGTCAAGAATTTGGCCAAGAGTTACTGAATCACTAATTAGTATATTGGTCTTATTAAAAAATGTATCATCATAGGCAAATCAATAAAAGATGATCAAAAGGTCTGGCAAGAAATAGGTCATGCAGTTTAGGAGAAAGAAACGGTGTAACAAATGTGGAGTTTAGTGTTATCATACTGTACAGTGAATGTACTGTACAGTGAATGTACTGTACAGTGAATGTACTGTACAGTGAATGTACTGTACAGTGAATGTACTGTACAGTGAATGTACTGTATAGTAGATATACTGTACAGTGAATGTACTGTACAGTGAATGTATGTACTGTACTGTATGATGCAGAAGTAAGTGCAGAAATTATAATATGTGTAAAATGTTGCAACAATCATGTTGAATAACAAAGGATAGTTAATTAGTGGACAGAGTAAACAAAGGGTTATGTAAACATTTAGTAATGCATTAACCAATGTATCAACACACAGAGACTACGTAATGCACAGTGACATATTGTATACTGCTAGGCTATGGCAAGGGACGTTCTTCTATCATCAATACAGTAGGTGTGTGATTGTGCTTGCAGTTTAGTTAAAAAATCATTACTTGTTTGTAGGGGTATGGTCAACCTACACGCATTTGTCTATAAAAAATCTCAATAGATTTGTAAGTTATATTACTAGGAATGGTTTGACTCCGACTTCAATAATAACAGCAAAAATTACTTTGGCTACCCAGGTCAAACTAGACACTATTTGGCTTGCCCAAACTAGACACCATTTGGCTTGCCCAAACTAGACACCATTTGGCTACCCAGGTCAAACTAGACACCATTTGGCTTGCTCAAACTAACTTTCCCTTTGGCTTTGCATTAAGTTACTCCATACTATTTGGCTGGGCTAAAATTGGTTTTCAAGGAATTTTTATTTTGGGAGATTTAGATATTGACTCTTCCATAGTTTTTATACTGTAACAACAGGATAGTGTCCATGATTTTCCAACTACAGTAAATTATGGTATACTGCAATTGCTTCCACTATGCTTTCCTAGTCTTTCTTTGGTATATATTCAATTTTGTAGAATTAATAATACTATATGCACTTCACTGTATTAAACTATGACAAAAATGCATTAAAGACTGTGGGCCAAGGTTATAATAAAAAGAAATAAACCACACTTGAACAAAGTGTTCAACTTTGAATGACATACAGTATGATTACATATACATATTTATTACACACAGAGGTAAAGAAAAGTACTCTATTACTGAACTGTAAAAGAAAAAAAATTCCCTCACAAAATACCATACAACGATAATAATCAGAAGTAATAGAGTTCATGCTCTGCCAGACATTAATTGATATGATAGGAAATAATACTGATTTCTGTTTTTTTTATCATAAATTATTTGTACTTTATCATTAAATTGAGTTTATTTTGGAAATACTATACACTATACTATAATTTAAAATATACACACCTGATTTTCTTCGTCCTGCTGCATATCTCTTTGGAAGATCTATAAAATAAACAGAGTAAACAATTAATATATTTAGAATAAATTTTGTAAAAATTATTACTATTTTAATTAGGTAGGTCCTTGTAGATTAACCAGGTTTAGTACATTGGTGAATTATTACAGGGTTAGGTAGATAATTTGGCTTTTATTATAACAAATCGTGCAGATGCTCAAGTGATTGAAAATGGCAAAGGGGTGGGAGGGGGTATGTGGTAACCAAACTCATTCTTCTGAGCATATTTTGCTGAAAAAAAAGTGACACACACAACCTGATTTAGTTTATTATTACATGAAACAAAACTACCTTCAAGAAATTGCATAAATCATCATCTATGAACCCAAATTAGGAAGCTATTCAATCTATATTTATTCTCTAGTCTAGGCCTAGGCCCTCGACCTTGTCCTAGGGCTACGCCACTTCCATTCCGTCGCGGCCGACTTGGACGGTGATGATGGCAGAAAAAGGTTATCTTTTCAACAAACTAACCTGGTGGCGGTTCAGCGAATTCTTCATCAGATTGCACATCGTCTTCAAATGCCACCTCTCGCTTATTTGAAGATAAATTTCCTTTATTTTCCTTAAGTTTATTAAAATATTCTGCCGCAAAATCTACCAAGTCATCTGGTTTCTCCTTCAGCACAGAGACCGTGAAGTCCTGCAACAAATCGGTGAGGCCTGGCGGAATTTCGAAATTCATGATGGCTAGGCCTAGCTTTTCGGGCTACTTTTATTACTAAATTAACTAACCAAACCTTTAGATACAACAACAGCAACTTTATCTAGCAATGTCTATATCATTGATGAACAAGATTTTACTGCATCATTTGAGTTATATCCATAAAAATCAAAAAAATATTCACTACGAAAACATTAAGTTTTCGTATCCGCCTGTATCCTTCTTTTCTCCGCGAACTACTGGTAACCGGTATTTCCGCAGTGTAGAGTTTACATGCTGCTTCACTACCGTGTGTCGTCATCGCATAAATAATCCTGTAGATGGCGCCATTCTCTTTTTTCTTGCGTTCACAACTTTAATTTAACTTTATTTTTTAAAGACAGTAATATTAATTAACTACGTTCCATCTACACAGCACTCAAACAACAATAAAAATATTTTCTTAATTTATTTCAAGATTGATATAACCGATAGATACATTTAACCGTGAAAATGGTGCGATCAAACCTCATTGCATCCACAACACACCAAGAATAATACCTACTTGAGTGCTTAAGTCATCCAACCATGAAAACTTACCCATTTATATTGCTCAGATATCAAAATAATTTCTCCTCGACGCAACACAAAACAATTAACTACACTAAAATACAGTTTTCCAAAGATACACGAATTGTTTAGTAAATTATATTCAGCCTTCAATAGCCTTCTTCTAGTTATTGTATACACTTATTAAGTACTACTACTGCTTACTACTACTATTCTACTTTGGCGTTCTTATAAAGTGACCCTGGTCCAAAAGGAATACAATATAATGTTTACACACAAACAGCTTTATCAAACAGTTACTGAATAGAAAGACGCAAGACCGCACTTTTCTTAAAATGTAGTACGCGCGCAAGTTACGGTACCTACGTCATAAACACGTTCGTACGCGCGCAAGTTACGGTACCTACGTCAAAAACACGTCCGTACGCCGCGTGATTTATAGGAATTGGAAGCGGTTTAACGATTATCAACATTGGCTATAGCCATAGTCTCTAATGACAAGGATCTGTTTTGCAGGGATTTTCACCCAATCTCATATCCGCCACGATTTTAACATTATTCACAAAGCGTTATGAGGTTTACAGAATGATTACTAACTGACGTACTGTGACGTCATTCAAGAAAAAAATAATTAAAAGTTTGCGCTAACACAGTCATATAAAATGAGCTCCATTAGAAATAGGTTTGGTTACAATAAGTTATTTCTCGAGAGAAGATTAGAATATGGCTTTCATTTCGATAAGAAACTGAAGTAGTGCACAAAGACACGAGAAGAAACAAGGACACATGGCTGCAGTCGTGTGTGCAAATTTGACGGTAGTGTTTACTGACCGACCGACCAACCGACCGACAGAGTGAGCTATAGAGTTAAAAATTAACACAAAATTAAGACCAGAAACGAATAACGCTAATAGACAAAGAGAAGAGAAAATGCACTACTTTAATTATTGGGTTTTATAAACTAATTCACAGAATTCCAGTGACCTTCTTGCTATTTTTTCGACGCATTTACAATAGTTCAATGTGTGTGTAATATAAAATCAGTACACTGCAGCGCACTCAGTTGTCAAAAACGCGTTGGACGAGTAATTGAGGCGTCAGCACAGGCAGCAGAGTGACCCAATTCCGTAACCTTTTGTGGTGTACAAAAACATGCTGATATGTATCTTAAATGCGTTCCAGAAGTCTGTAACTCGACAGCAATTATCAATTATTAGGATTAATCTGACAAGAACGCGTGCCAAGCAACACTTGCCAAGGTTCTGCTGTTTGTCGGATTTCCCGAGGGGCCATTTAATAAATAAGAACCATAGTATACAGATTCTGTGAAAAGCCTTAACATTAAGTTAGGCCAAAATAATGGATTTTCGGTTTCCCGTGAGAAGCTTCTGTAAGGCGGCTTGCCAATGTTGGTTAACGCTAAATCAAAATCCCTACCAGTGGGACTGTAGTGAGGCACATGAGTAAGACCCGTATGTAATCACATGGCTACCACAGTCAACATCTCGCTTCTGCCGCGTGTCATTAAGCCTTACCTACCCCATCTGGGGAAATCCATAAGCACTGAGTGACTTTGTACGTTAGTGCAGTGCTTTCGTTATACATTTTTGACCTAAATATCCATGACTCCATGTATACGGTTGTTAAATTTAAAGTTATATAATTATACTTTGTTGTCGCTTTGCTGCTTATGGCGCCCCATACAAATCACAGTGCTTTACCAAAAACCAAAAAGTATTGTAGCCTCCATAGTTTGGCTAAAACATTTAAAAATCTAATTATCAAAACCTTGATATATGATAATAATTGGCTATAAATTCACTGTTATACTCATACTTAGGTTTACTTATGTTTACTTAGACACAGGACTAAAGTCCTCTATATCCAGATCCAATCATGAAACAATCACTTCTAGGAAAGTGATTTCAAAACTCACGTACAAGCCATTTTCTATAGTCAGACGGTTTTTTGTTTTCGCTAAATGCAATGTACACATTTATCCTCAGTCTGTCGTCATCACTATGGTAATCTCATCATCAATAATAACGGCTATTATCGTAATTAACCTCAACCGCGTCGCTATCGTCATTACCGCGTCGCTTTCGCCATTACCGTGTCGCCATCGCCATTACCGCGTCGCTATCGTCATTACCGCGCGTCGCTATCGTAATTACCGCGTCACTATCGTCATTACCGCGTTAATCGTCATTACCGCGCCACTATCGTTATTACCACGTTGCTATCGTTATCACCGTGTCTCTATCGTCATTACCGCGTGGCTATCGTCATTACCGCGTCGCTATAGTCAAACCTCAACCGCGTCTATATCGTCATTCAACCGCGTCTCTAACGTCATCATGGTTATAAATCTGAGTTTTTGTTTAATTAATAAAAGTTAATTGGCATCTGCAGTAGTTCATAAAGACTTTTGCCTTTTGGCTCTCCTCAAATTGTCTGTTTAATCGAACTCATTCGTCAGCTTTCATTCCGATTTGGTTGTTAATCACAAAAGGATCTTATAAATGTGACGTACCGATATGTAAAACTCAATACAGGTACTTGATTTTATGCTACAGTATTTTGTTTAATAGAACCAACAAGTCATCCAACAACCTTGTCCCACTAGGACACAACGCGCGACGTAAGCGCAACGCAAGCGAGTTGACAAATGACAAGCGAAAGTTGAAATAAGCCATCGCTTGTGATTGGTCAAATTTGGCGTTGCTGCGTTCTCTAGCGGGAACCAAGCATTTTCTTTTTTTCAAATATACATGTAGGCCTATACATCGGTATTTAATATGACGTCACAATAGCAATACAATAAATTATATTTCATGGCGCAATAAAACTGTGCATATCTCATTTATACAGTGAACCTATTCACTCCACGCGTGCGTCATCAACCATACGATACCGTCAAACGCTGTCGCGTGCGTTTTAACGAATAGAAAAATTACAAACAGATTTTCTGTTGAGAAAGCAGAAACAATAGACCTTCTTAAAGATAAATTTACTCAAAAAAGCACATCGAGAGAAAAATGAGAAAACGAATTTCTGATTAATCGAATTATTCAGCAACATCTCGTTTAATTGTTAGGAGGTCATTCAATCATTATTTCAACCTTAATTGTAAAAATCGAAGGAGGAGATAAATGCTGATGACGAGTTAAATTGACTGATTAGGTCGTGTCTGATTACGCATCATGTTGAGTACGACGCGCGCGTGATTCATCAAAGACCGCCGTCGTACAAGGTCTCATCATTGTTAAACAGTATTTGAAGAATATAATGTTCTTAGTTTAATAAATAAGTCTATAAACACCATTTATATAATTAACAAAGAAAGTAGGACTGATTTTTGTTTGTTCTGTATATAATGTCAACAATTATTACTGTAGTTACTGCAGTAACTTTGGTTTATTCTTTAACCTGTTTATCCAAATATTTAATTGAATTCACCATACTTAAACCATACTGAAATCATACTTTATATACATTATACGCCTACAATGTAGTTACTGCAGGAACTACAGTAGAATCATTTTGAAATGATCTCGTACAGAATGGAAAACACAACCTTCATTTTTAAAATTGTGGTCATAATATTTCTTCAACGGTGCTTTCCATTTTTTTATAAACCGTATAGTACCGTAACAAAGCTGCGTAAAATCTTGATGACGTCAATTGTGATTAGCATTCACCATGGCAACGACTACCTTACTACAAAATGTCCACAAACTAATGTCTTAACACACACATACAACAATCGATCGATATTATTACCAGATTCTCTGAAAATCGTCTTCACACAAAAATATAACGTGATCAGAAAGTGAGCACGTTACATGTTAAATCAGTTACGGGACGTGTGAGTTCAAACGGTGCCTGACATCTCGAATGCATCCTTGGCTTGGACGCAAACACGCACCGGCACGTCACGTGCGTAAAGGGCACGAGATTATCCGTCTGGTCCTATTCATTGCGCCCTGCGTGCACGCCATTGTGTGACGTCATGTGGGATTCAATAATACAGTACCGGTACTTGAATGAACCTCAAACAGGTTAATCGATGAAACTATTAACGCGCGCCCTCAATTTGTTAAAAACTGAATTGGTGTGATGACCTCTGGGAATTTCAAGTGTCCATCAACAAATCTGTAACTGATGACGTCATATTTAATTGAAAACCTCGAAAGAGGCAATAAATTGAACAGGAACATATTTTGTAGAATGTTCGTATAATATATTCTGTAACCATGGATATATGATATCTTAATAAAAATAATAAAACTTACCGTATATTTCTTCAATGGGTAGAGGCATAAGCGTGTCAGCGGCCGCCATTCTCGTCTTACAAATCCCGCGCGTTTGATAGAATCTTTTATTGTTTGATTTCTATGACGTCATATGACCATGACATATATAAAACAAAATGTATTGTGACAGAAATTCCTTAGTTAAGAGAAAAAGATGAGGAGTCCAAACAAGTTAATTAACAGCAAAAAAAGTTAGATGAACAGTATTACTGAGTAAGCAGACTATATAACTCTTCTCGCAGTCCATAAAACAAATCTTATAAATTCCACGTACAAAATTCCAAAGAAGAAATTAATTCCACACGACAAGAATACGGACGCTCTTATAGAGTTGTAAATTTGGTCTAACTTCAACTTGCAACAGTCTATACGTGACGACTTATGTCATTTCTTCGGCGGACTTATTACTAATTAGCGCAGACGATCGACAATAAATCGTGTACTGCTGCTGTGTTGTTCTACACCGGCGGGTGAAATGAGTCAGATGTCAGCGCGCAACACCGTATGTACGTCTTCTCTCTAAACTATCAACAGTACAACAGCGGTAGGCTAATGATGGATCGACGACCACTATACGGCTCTAGCTGCAAAATGTGTTTATATTCTGCAAGATGTTTATTTTGCTGTAATAAAAGTGCAACCACGTTGTATTCGGAGACAAGTTTTTTTTTAAAGTAATGCACTGTGTTCGCACGTGTTGATCTGATCTGATGATCTTGCCAAATTCAGAATGATTTGTGAAGAAAACAAAGACTGGTTTAGATTGAAAGGCTAGTCACGCAAGCACAAGGTCCAGTATTAACTAGCTATAGTTAGTCACCTTCCTGCCCTTATTCAAATCAACGTGTTCAAAGGACGTTGACTCGTCCCAGGCACTCTCTTATAATGGCTTAAGCTCTGTCAAAACTAAAGTTTTCAACTAGCTTTCCGGTTGGTGCAACTCGTACAACCGCCACCTGTCATGACGTATTTTTTAAACCGAATTTAAGCAACAACCCCTCTCTTTCTGTCTCTATGAGCAGCCCTTTAAAACACCAAATCGTATATTCAGTTTTTGCTAGTCACCACTAGAATCCGACCTCAATTATCGCGACAATCAATTATCAAAAACCAATCACACAACTCAAAATTATCAACGCGAATATTTACTTTCATTGCCTTCAAACCAGATTAGAAAACGCTGCACCCTCCACTCGTTTTGGAATACATATAGTCTGTGGTGGTTTCAACAAAGAAAGAATTCGTCACCAATAGTTGCACAGCGTCAGCTAACCCTTTGGGCGTTCCATCGGGGCATGATCAGAAACAGCAGAAAAGTATTTTACATTGCGTCCGACGACGGCGCACGACTACGCGGTCAGAGGAGGACCAGATATCAAAATGATCTATTCACTACATACAGCAAACTATGCGAATCAGCGAGTGTGACAATCAAAATAATAAATGTTGTTGAGTTTGTGATTATTCACTGCACATGCGCAGTGAATAATGGAATATGCGCTGGGAAAGATGCGTTATTATCACATTGGGTTTAACTGTAATTCACTTACTGTATGTTATATACAATCGAATACGAAAGCATCTGAAAAGAAATTAAAAGAGCCTAATTAATAATAGAATTGCTAAACGACATAAAATTAATATTGATTAACCGTCTGAATATGCTAACACATTAATTAGTAATTTCTATAGAAGATGACGTCATCAGACCACCATCATAGAAGATACGCAAATGTTTTCATTTAAAATAGCCTTATAACTATTTCTAATCATTTAATTGTGTTTTATGTCATCAGAGTCAGTTTAGTTCAATCGCATCAATTCCAAACTGATTACATTTTCATAGTTTTTATTTACTAATAATACCTGTAGTAATAATCTATCTCAACATACGTTTCACATTTTCTTCAACGAAAATTAGCTCTTCAGGTCGAATCCAATTCCTAAACAATCTTAATACTTTATTAGATGAGATCGATGCATTGTTTTTAAGTCCCGAGGAAAAATTGACACAACTAAAAAGGGGCGCACACTTTGGCATAGCAACAACGCCGCGCACGAGCGAGCGTTTTTCATTGTGTGATGATGCCTTACCTTGAGGTAGTTTGTATGTATGGTATATGCCATCAATGTTCTATTTGAATATCCCGGGTGTCATCCCTGTATCACCCCACGGTTTAATCAACGCTCAATTTGAACATTCAAGTATTGATATATTTTGCACTTTTAATGCAGAATTAGTCAGTGCATCCAAGGCATTCGTAACCTTATTTTGAAGACGTCAATCATCATACAATATTAAGAAGAGCCTTTGTTATAATGTGCGGATGTGTTACTAAGAATACGACATACGACATACATCACCGTCATCATCTTGATGATGGCTACAATTTCCTATTCTGATCCCATCATCCAACCATCGAATACGCGGTGATGATACAGACCTCTGAGAGCTAGCTAATGCGCACTAGTTATGCGCCTGTTGCGTCGAAAAGACCTTCTACGCACGCTCAGCATGGATGCGCAAAGGAATTATACGGTATGGTATTAATCAATTTCCGCGTCGAGATATTGGTATTTATTAGAAAGGCATAATCGTGAAGGCGAGTTCGTATCCCGAATTGATACGTTCTTATGCTTTGACTATAAAAGGGCAACATGACGTCATCATGAGGGCACTCGTCGGTTGGCCGGCCGGCAGAACGCACTGACCAAGAGGACCTTGACACACGTTTCGGAAATGGCCTGTCTTTGTAAATCACTATTCCAGTGTGTTGTTAATTATAAAGGGCAGACTCCACTGACAAAGGTTTCCCCAATGGATTGATTTTAAATGGTATTTCCTAATAGTCATTAAGCTCGACAAGTTTTGATTTATATCTGCATCGAAACAGTGGTGCAAGAATGGGTCAGAGGGCCGACGAACCTGGATGGTTAAAGTTTGAATCCCCTAGAACGCAACGCGAGTAATTTGACCAATCACACGATGGGTTATTCGAATTCTCGCTTGGCATTGGTCAAGCGTGGTTCCCACTAGAACGTAACGCAAGGACGTAAACGCAACGCAAGCGTTTTAACCAATAGCAAGCGAAGTTATAGACAGTTAGCAATCACAAGCGAATAAGCCATCGCTTGTGATTGGTCAATTCACTTGCGTTGCGTTACGTCCTTGCGTTGCGTCGCTAGTGGCAACCACGCTTTAACTTGCTCTTGCGTTGCTCTTGCGTCCTTGCGTAAAAGACAAACTTAAAAATTGTAATAACGTGCACATTGCTAAGAGAAACGCACGTGACGCACGTGCGCGTTCTAAATATGTCATGGTGATGGTCATAGCGAATGACGAATTATTATTCACACTTGGTATTAACTAATGGGATGAATATTATCATCTCAGAATAATTGTATATATTTCTTACTAATGACCATAATAAAGGCGCGTACTGTATCTAATTAACCGACAACGACGACGCTAATGGAACTTAGTCGACCACGTGAAAACTTAATTAACATTTACAGTAACTTAAATTCCATTATACATACAAAAGTGGAAAATGAATTATAAAAAACACACACGTATATCAGATTTTGTGAATTACGCACAGTTTTACTTAATATCTCACAAGATAATTTTATGGACTGTACAATATATTGACTTGAGCTGCATATCAATAATAGGAATGCATTTTACGACAAGTTTCTGAATTCCAAATGACCCGATAGTTTGCATCATCAGATCTGAAGGTAAATAATGTTATGATTTGTGAACCCAACCACACATACAAAAAAAGTAGAAACTGTCTTTTAGGACACCGCTATTCTAGATACACCCATAAGGCCAATTTTCACAAACGAGGGGTAACGGTAATACGAATATAGACTTTATGTTATTCCTTATGACCATTTACACACAACGCGGTGTGGACGGGCGGTTTTACGTGGGACAAGCTACGCGGGTTTCCGCTTACCGTAACCGCTCGTCTGTGTAACGTTACTAGGACGCAACGCAAGGACGTAAACGTAACGCAAGCGTGTAGACCAATGGGAAGCGAGAGTTCGAACAATCCATCGCTTATGATTGGTCAACTCATTTACGTTGCGTTATGTATTTGCGTTTCGTCTCTAGTGGGAATTACCAAGCATTAACGACAAGGAGCAATTTTTTTTATCACTAAACTATAGGTACAGCAGCCAATCTGTTGGGTCCGCCGGAAGTTCCCACTAGCGACGCAACACAAGGACGTAACGCAACGCAACTGAATTGGCCAATCACAAGCGATGGCTTATTCGCTTGTGATTGCTAACTGTCTATAACTTCGCTTGTCATTGGTTACGTTACGTCCTTGCTTTACGTTCTAGTGGGAACCAAGCTGTTAGGTTCCCATTAGAACGCAACGCAACGTAACGCAGCGACGTATCGACGCAAAGTGATGTATTGCGTAATCGCAAGTGGGAACCGACTACGCACCATTGCTGTAAAAATCGCAGGTTTGATTTCACGCAGGTGGGGGCAAACACAATGATTGGAAGGGCATTTTCTTACGTTGCGTAGATTGCGTTAACGTTGCGTAGATTGCGTTACGTTGCGTCGCAAGTGAGAACCAAGCTTATAGGAGTCATACGTTTTCTACCGTCACCTCGTATACGTCACGATAGTCTTATCTAATTTAGGCAGTATCTAGAGTCTGATAACAGATTGTAAACTAAACCGTCTAACGTTTATATCGAATTTGTTATCCAATATTATTATGTTTATGAAATGCGATAAGAGAAAAAAGAAATGTTAAAAAAAATCAATCAAATTTAATATACCAAATGGTAGATGAAATTTAAAATGTAATAATGTAATTACTACTACAAGACGATAAAACATTAACACATGGCCTAACAAAGATGATGCATGACAGAACACAACTGACAAAATACATTATATAAATGTATGGCAACACGTAAATGACAAAATACATTATAATAATGTATGGCAACACAAACCTGACAAAATAAATTATAACAACGTAGGCCTATGGCAACACGAAATGACAATAATAGAAAGAGTTGGAGTTATCGCGCGCGCGTTCTTTGTTGGTATTACAAATACAACATTATCATTAATATCCACTTCGACTGAAGTTACCGAGATTTCAGGATGGTAAATCACAAACGGTTCGATTCTTCGCTAATGTTTTCGATATGTTCTGACGTTTTAAATTCGATTATTGCCCAGACAGTTTGGCTGTCTTAGAAGATATGAAGATCCAACGAGTGTAAATTGGATTATGTCTAAACCATAATATTTTATGTATATTCTTTTTTTATATTGGGAGAATAAGTAGAACCGTAAAGTGGCGTGGCGTAACACATACAACAAGTGCAGGAAGGCACATTTATATTATAAAGGACTTTCGATTTGCGACCACCTAAAGCTTGGTTCCCACGAGCGACGACGCAACGCAATGGATTATTCGAACAGTGGCTTGTCATTGGTCAACTCGCTTGCGTTGCGTCGCTAATAGGAACCACGCAAACAAAGTATGTAAAAGTACCGATTTCTACATCCATCCCAAAATTACCACCACCTTGGCTAGCCTAATAATATTATCACGCGCAAAGGAATAATACGCAAGAAACGTCAGTTGGAATCTGATTGATTAATTGCCGAGATCATCAGTAATATTTTACAACCATCATCAATGATTAGGAATAAACAACATCAATTTTGTTCCCTGACGTGACGTGACGTGGCTGTTTGTGACGTTCATCGAAAACATTAAATGTAAACGTCGTAATCAGGCTTTTAAATGAATATTTCGTTATTTTAGAATTTACACTAAAACCACAAGAAATACATACGGCGAGCTTTCCTTGTTAACCTCGTGTAAGTTATAGTGTCAGTTGTTGTGAAATATTTTTCTGTATGCCGTCGAATTACTTCTTTCACATTTTACGTGGATACATTTAAAAGTCGTAAGCAATTTATTACAAAATGCATATCATCATGAAATAGTATAAATTGGTTCTCGTTATATATAAGCGATTTGTGTATATAGGCCTTACGTGAATATTTTTTACCATATTCTGAAAAGTTATATTTAAATTTACACTTACTAGATAGAACACGACGCGCGCGTGCAAAAGCCGTATACAATTGTCATCAATATTTGAACACGCGTGTTTACATACAGCGTCTTATTTCATTTTGTTTAGCATGGGAACGGTAGATGAAGGAGGCGGATAGATGAATCTGCGAATATAAAAACAAATCTGAAATACTATAACATTAAATTCGTTGCCATACGAGAACTATACAAATTGCAATATTTGAAAACATCCACAGAGAGTCGTCAACTAATAAAACGCGCACAAAATAACGAGATAACCATGGCAACCAGGTAACTAGTTTGAAAGCAATGATCCCAAAAGAACGCGATGTAATTTCAGAAATATGGTTATGTTAAGCATAGGTAATTGCTATATACACAGTGTACGTAACAACAAATATCTCTCATAAACAGACTTTGAAATTAGCTAATGTTACACGACGACCATCTTGTAAAAGAAAACCAAATGTGATCATTTTTAATCTAGGCAACAAAATTCTGCTGTCTAGAAAATTAACGTGCATATTCAGTACCGGTAGCATCTTCTATCTTGTTCATGGCTTGTTTGTAGCCGGTAGGTTTTTCTCATATTATTTTATCGTATAGTATATTTTATTTTCAGAAATCAATAATATTGTGAACGACCGCACATACTATGTCAAATTTAATTTGAATCCATTTTGCTTTTCACAGTAACCGAGTGTATTACGTAACAGCATACATGTAAGGTCAAAAGTTAAAGCGACAGAAAGCGTTACATGGTTTTACGTGATTTTTTTAAGTGTATTGAGAAGAATACGTTAAAAAGTCACGAAAATTGCCCGTAAACAAATTTACGGATGCAATTAAGAAGACGTGTAGGCCTCGTACGTTAAGTAACGAATATACCACCCGCGTTCAATGCACTTTTAACCTTCTATTTAAATTAGCCTGCGGAGTTGATTAGTTCATTTTATTATATATTTTGTATGAAACGCTAAATGGACAAGCTAATGAAAAATCCAAGCGTACGTATATGGAGTTGAATCTAAGATATATTTATTTCCGAATAAATGACAGCTTGGCGCGCCATACGTACGTAAGAACAGAAGGTGCGCAGAGTAGGCCTACTGCAAAACATTTATTATACTCGTTTCCTATAAAATGACGCAAGGACGTAACGTAACGTCTCTTGTGATTGGCCAACTCACTTGCGTTGCGCGTACGTCCTAGTAAGAATCAATCCTTATGGCGCAAACTCAAACAATTTTGTCCTTTTTTGCGTTCCATACTATTCGATTGACAAGTTGAAGAATGGGGTTAAAGTATTCTCTAGGGTGATATACACTTCTATAACGCGTTTAATCTTTCATTCATGTTTAAATTTATTGAGATTGAATGTGTGTAAAAGAACACGTCATACGCACGGCTCCTGTTAATTCAAAGTTAATTATTTCGTAAATCATAGTGACATATGTATGACGATATTGATGGTTATTGCCTAGCAAATCTTGTATACCTAGAAAATATTTCGGCAATTTGTCGTCACCCAATTAACGCGCGCGCACGGGTTCAAATGACGATAGCTTTTTGTGTTTTTTGTTTGGTTGAATTAAATACTATAGGGCCTATTGGTTGGTATAGTTCATATTTTATAAATTATTCAGAAGGCTCTCGAGTGTTGCACGAATACTACACACTTTCGCGAGGCATGTTTACTGAGTAGGCCTACAACTGTAATCTGTCTATTCTCGTTAAGTGTGCTACAAATTTACTACAGCTACGCTATTATATCTTAATTGAATCAAAGGAGCTTAAGTCCTTAGCATAATTGCAATTGTTATACGCATCTCCATAATTGCTGAACTGGCGCCACACAATAGAAATTAGCATTTCATATATTTCAACACATATATCTATGAGCGTTGTGAGACCTTCTGTAGGCCAAACTAAACCATCAGTATGTTCGCGATGAAGTAAGAACATCGCAAGCAAGTTGACCAATCACAAGCGACAGTTCAAATATTAATTCATCGCTCGACAAATTACTTGCGCGTACGTCCTTTTGTGCGTCTTAAGCGTGGTTCCCACTAGAGACGCAACTCAAGGATGTACGCGCAACGCAAACGAGTTGACCAGTGACAAGCCATTGTTTGAATAATCCATCGCGTGTGATTGGTCAACGTTACGTCCTTGCGTTGCGCCCTAGTGTGAACCGCGCTTTATACAACGTCGATTGGGTCATGGGCATGTTAATCAACTAGAACCAATGATTAACATATCAAAATGATATCTGTATGTCGACTGTGATCCAACAAGGATGCAGTGCACGCTACATACTCAATTATGTACCGGCCAAAAACGTGAGCAAAATATTCGAAATACAATTTATCAATCTATTCATTATTATGCAGAATTAAATATTTATATACATTATAATATATATAAATATTATATATATATAAACAAATCAGGCAAAGAACAATATATTATATATTTATATATATAATGTTCACTCTTTAATACAACAATAAACCGCTACCACTGTTTTCTCATCCATCCATCATCAAATTACAATTCATCCTCAGCACCCCACCGCCACCAGCATCTCCTCCTCTGCGTCATCATCTTATATCAAAGCTTTATTAGGCCTACTACCATCCTAAACCTATCCATTTACTAGTCTTCATTGATTTCTACACTTGAACAAACAATCTTGACCCTTGAAATAATCGTTTACTACATAAAATTACTAAATGTATACACTAAAGCCAAACATCTATATTTAATAGCATAACGTACAATGTAATTACGAAAGTAACATTACCCCAATACTAGTGTGTGGACACGTCCCAACAATGGCGCCCCCAAGGCCGGCGGCGCGATCCCTTTCCAACGACGACGTATACGTACACTATACACACAACGAACTCACCTACGTATCGGCAACATCAATCGAGTGAGTACACTTCATCTACGGCACATCACCTGCTCGTACAACTATAGACCTTCTTTCACACACGTCTAAACTCAACAGAGCTATGACGTCATCAGTCAGTGATTTCCGTAACCTAGCAACACGACCTGAGAATGGAATTTCTTCGTTTCATAGTGAATATTAATTGATCTAATTGTAGTTGTCGGAATGGAGGATTGAATAATGTCTACATTAATATAGTAATAATATCTACATAATTCAAAAGCTATTATGGACAATTTAAAATGAATTATATAAATATATATATATATAATCCAAAGGCAAATTACTAAAAAAATCAGTGGCTGGATCTCAATGGAGATACAAAAAAAAGCGAAAAGCTAAATCAAAACGATAAAGTAGACAGCCAGAAAAGTTAACAGAGCTTTCAGGCCACACTAACCCTTCATCAGTGCAAGTGAAGGAATTTGGAAAACGTCCTAGAATAAGAACTGGCAAGTTCTATGCTTTAGATATGATTACATTTTCCTGGAAAAATCAACTGGTCGTCGTCGATGCGACTTCAAAATGTAGGCATAATAAAATGAACATTTAATGACTGAAATACCACATGTAGTATTAGGCTTACTATATAAAAATTAAAATATCGCTTACAAAAAAACATTTGATTTTCGAAAAGTTCAGTGATCCTAAACTTTTGAGACAGACTTAAGTTCTCTTAAGACAACTCACTTTTTGTTAAAAATGGCAGATATATGAAATTCTAAACACAAATTTTATGCCAAATATAAAATGTGATAAATGGCGATTAATAGCAGATATCGCAATTCAATACATTATTGTGTATGTATATTCGTTCTTGTCCGCAAGAGAAACTAACGCAATAATTGTAGAGGGCGCTAGACTTATTTTGTGCGATACCACAAGATAGTTGTTTTTCTTAACTAAATAACATTTTAAATGAATAACTTTTTAATGAATAACTGTCAATGTTATGTTTTCTGCTAATAGCTTTCTGACATATTTTCTATTTATTTTATTTCTCTTGTAGATGTTGCTGTTATTTCAATCTCTCGACAAACACAACACCCATGGCGCCCTCAAGGCAGTCACATAAAAAACGCTTACAATCAAAAATTAAAGAAGCCGATTTTTTGATTTGCGTTATAATACTTTTGTACGTAAATCATTACTACGAAGTAAAGTGGTTTTTAATTTTTTAATCTATAAAATTGTTGAAAATCGGTAAATTCCAGAGATCGAGGAGGCGTTAAGGCGGAGGGGGAATTTGAACAAAGACAAAATAAAAATGCTCAAACTTATAAGTTACGGTATGTCACAGTTTTCTTTTAAAATGCATCTTAGACGTGAACTTTTAAACAAAAGTTTTTATTGAAATACGCAAACCTTATGGCGAACCACTATGTTGCGTAAGTGCGCGTGCACGCAAGTAGACCGGCGGTTCGCCCTGATGATGATACACAAGAATTTCCCCTTCTTATAACTACTTTGATGTACGCTGCTTCATATAATAATAATTTAGGTTTGTTTTGAACTATATTGATTTGCTTTCAAGCGATTTTCATTAAAATTTACAAAACAACATGCTCGTGGTTCTAGTTTCGAAATATTCCAGTATAAATGTTGATAAATGGAGCCTAATATTTCATGTATTCTGGGTTATTTGTCATGACTTTCTACGAAATATTTGTTTTTTTAGTATAAATTAATAACTATTCCTAGAAGCTTTAATCAATTGTCAAATCATTAAAGCGGAAAATGTCAACCTCGCCCTGGACCTGTTTATTATGATCTGAACACGAAGAGAACGCGCATCTTGAAATGCGTGAGTTCATATTATGATATGCGTGCGTGTAATTATTTTAAATGCTGATACCAATTTTTGTACGCGCGTGACGTGTACAGGCTTAAATTATGTTGTTTTTTTAGGCCGTGTTCGCCGGCATGCTGCAGCTGGTCATGTTGTATTGTATTTAAATGGTTGATTTCTTCTTCGTCTTCTTTCCAACCTGTCGCACGTTGATGGAATTGTCTTGTATTACTCAACATACGAAGAAAAAGACGGTAAATTGTTCAAAAAGTACACGTAATATAAGCATTTAATTAATTGTACAAGTTGAACGGTGATTGGTTAACCCCGAATAAATGAGAAGTAAGACGGCAATTCGTCTTTCCATTTTCCACTTTATGAAAATTCTTAGGCATTAGCAATATTGCCGTATAAATTCTACCTACTCTCAACGGATTTGATTCTTGGAAGATAGAGCAACAGCCGGAATTAAAAGCGTCTATACGATGCTTTTCGAAGAAAAACACATTTTACTACTAAAGCAAAGTGAATTTTAAATTTACAATTCAAATTGGCTGCTGCCTATCACTACAAATTCTGACCACAATCTATCTATAGGCCTACTGTACATTATTCCTTAAAATAGAGAAATGCACTTTTATTAACAGTGACGTAATAACATGTCTACACACTAATTGTACGCACTTTACCAGTAAAGTACGCACACATAATTGTACGCACTTTAACAGTAGTACGCACACATAATTGTACGCACTTTAACACTAAAGTACGCACACATAATTGTACGCGCTTTAACAGTAAAGTATGCACACCTAACTGTACGCACTTTTAACAGTAAAGTACGCACACATAATTGTACGCACTTTAACAGTACCGATAATAGTACGCACACTAAATGTACGCACTTACACAGTAAAGTACAAGTAGTACCGCAGTAATTGGATGCACTACCAGTAAAGTGCACCGAGTAGTACATTTGACTTAAACCGCTACAACCCAAAAAAAGGAAGAGGTGTCACTATCAAAGGGACCATCTACAGAACGTTAACTGTACTTTTCAGATCTTAATTTTATGAAGATGTGTTGTGATTTTCATCCAAATTGATAGCATCCTGTATTAGTTATATTATACTGCTATAATATTCATTTGCGACGAATTAAGCATCGTCAACATCCTCAAGTACTACATAAGCACAAAGTATCTTTGTTATCTTTATTTATCTCAATATCTATTATTCATTTTGATGATGGTTATTACACCTAACGAAAGTAATTGTATCTTGTCACGCGAGGTTGTAATAGTGGAATAATACCTTAGTGCCAATGTCCGCTACAAGTTATAAATTGCACAAAACTAGAAATTATGATTTTTATAAATTGCGTTTAATGTTTGTTACGGCGAGGTACGTATACCTCCGCCGCCGCAGGTAGTACGGATTTCCTGAGTGCTTTTTAAAACTAAAGCAGGCGTGGTTTAAATATTACATTACAGTCACTGTGTTTTTTCACATAAATCATAGTCAAATCTCGCGGGTCCGTAAGGCTTAGACCTCCAATCAACGACATCTTACAAGCGATGCTTTTGTAATAATAAGCTACACGCTAAACTGTAGCAGGCTATATACGTTCCGACGTTCAGCCTAAGTGCTACTACTAATGATCACTATCAGCAGACAACATATATTTTGGCGCGAAATACTCATCATTATGTCTGTTGTGCATTACTCCATCATGTTGGTTTTGCTTTGTGTAGCTCCATGTTTTATTGGAGGATCAACAGTAGCAACATTTCGGGAATATCCACATTCTGTAAACGTAAGCTCTGAGACACAACTTTCTGGGAAAAAGTCACAAAATATTCTTATTCAGATGAGAAAACTCGACAAATTGCCCGTCGATGACCGGGAAACAGAAAATAAATTGGAAGAATTGTTCGCTGGTAGTCTGATAAATGAGCACATGGAGCATACCAACAGCTCTGGAGGATTTTGCAGGATATCCAGAAGGCGGAAACGTAGTAAAACAGACACACATACAAACAGACCAAAGAGCGGACGTAGACACCACCGCAAATTGCGGTCCAGGCAAGGTTCTTCTCAGGACCAAAAAGTAAAACACGTTAATTTGAACATAACCACACTGAGGAAAAGTCCGTACAAAAACGCTGTACGTGTTGGGGCATCTATTTTCAAATCGCCGGGATGCATGGGCTATTTACTGGACAATCAACATGTTCTTACTGCTGCTCACTGTATTCACGATGGCAAAAACTTTTCAGTACATTTACGGAATAACAATATGCGAGTTACAACTGTTAATAACATGCCTAGTAAGATTCGTTTTATCATCTACAACATCACGACTGCGCGCGTACCTACGGGATGGCTTCGCTCGTCGTCCTCAGGCTGGAAAAATTACGATTATGCGATTCTGACATTATCGACGAAAAATCGTCCTGTGTTATCTACGGACAACGTGAAATTTGGGATGGGGACATTTAAGGACGGCATCGCTACACATGTCTCGTACACTTGCTATCCATTCCGAAGTGGACGCAGATTTTTACCGAAAAAGACTACTTGTAAGGTTCCAAAAAACGGCTTCTTGGAAGCCGGCAACCGATTGATAACCAAATGCAACTCGGAACTGGGCAGCTCCGGCTCAGCTGTATTCATGAACACCATTAGGTCTGGTAACATCATCGCAGGAATTGTTTCGTATAGACATTCAAAGTACGAGGTTATCAACATTTTAACGTCAAACAAAGTTAAGAATATTTGTTCAATGATTGCGGGTGATTTGCCGCACCGAAATATACCGACTAAGTTGCCTGAAACGTGCCGCAAAAACGGCTACAAGAAGCACCAGTTGCTGCAGTCCAACTACGTGTCATTTTCAACTAAGTCAGAAAGTCCTAAGAAATCATGAACGACGATGAAAAATAGTGAACAGAAATTGAAAACTTAACATGGATTTGATCGAACATCGGGTGTAAAAGATTTATGGAAACGGTAACATCATCAAGACATTCAAAGTTGACATCAAATTGCACCTCGGTTTCTGCCTCATCATCTCGACTTGATAGAAGCCATATCAAAATTCTTCTAACAATGTTTAAATATATATCAAATATTCTCTGAAATGAATATATAAAACATGGTTGTTATAGTGAATATTACGAATGCGCGTGTAAACGATGATGAAAATGATTTTGCGCGCGGCGCGTTTAATTCGTCTCTTTGTGATGCTTGACGACGAAATGCGTATTATTTGTAAATAGTAAACGAATTTAATCTGTATATAATATGCCTAATCTATTTGTTTTTCTATTATTATGATTGATTTATTAATTATTATAATTATTTAATTGTATTCTATTTAATAAGTTGATAAATATAGATAGTTTTATATATTTATTTTTTTATATAAGAAATGTAGATTAAGTTTAAGTTTAAAACCAATATGAAATAACATAATAAAAATGGCTTATGAATTAAGATATGATGTTAAACCGAATAAGCAGGCGTTGTGTAACAACTGTTCGTTGTGTTACGGACACTTAACATTGGTGGCCGCTAAAAGGAGCAATAGCTCGTCTAGAGAGCTCGTCCAGGGACAATGTAATACGCATTAACGGAAAGGCCACGGTTTAATGTCACGTGACCTTCTTCCGCTTTTAACGATTAAGTGTCAACCACCAGTTAATACAGCACTTTAGAAATATGAAATAATTTCATACATGTGAAATAAATCAACACCTTTTCATTGTTATCTGTTTAAAGCTCTGTCTACACTATCAAACTTTATGTGACAAAAATATGTGATGTGCTCATAATGACATGATTATGCCATATCACTAACATATTTGGGTAGCCTACATCATCACACTTTTTTTGTCAAACTAGTTTGATAGTGTAGACAGAGCTTAACGTATGAATTATATACTGTATATATAATGATTAAATCATTAAGAGATAATTATTATCATGTGTGTGAATCCGTAAGCCGTACAGTTATTTTATAATAAAAATATTAAATGTATCCCAGATTAGGGACATTATATTAGTATTAGGTTTTCTTACGAGTTTAGCATAGCCAACATACTTATTTCACATTAAGTACTATGACTTATTTACAAATATGATTCGATGACTGGGGGACGACATTTTGAGACCAGAGCGGCGAGACGGATTACCATCCCAGATTGCTGGTGCTCCGCGGACAGCTAGTAGGCCTACATGGATGAATAGTGCTTAACCCTACGAGCTGCGCATCATCGTTACACCAATGGCATCAATGATCAATAATCAATAATCGTCAACATAGTTATCCGTGTAATCGCCATCATCTTCAATAACTATTCATTTATCTTTTCAATATCGATATAGAAAAATGCGCGTACCTAAAAGGGGCGTGGCCATGATTATCAATAATTGTTCGCGTTCGTTACCTTAAAAATATCCATGGAATTTATAAAATAATAATACAAAAAACTAACATTCATTTATTATCAAATGTTGTACATGACAGATGTACATAATCCAAAGACGAAGTTTCCTTATCTACCTATGTATGCTGCAGCAGTATCAGCAGCAGAAGGCTTTCTTTGTTCTCATCATGTCAAAGAGATTATAACACCACTGGGAATTGGACGACGTGGACGTACATGCCGCATTATTTCATAGCTGTGAATATTATTGAAAATATTATCATCACGACTACTTCATAAAAGTGTGTGACGTCGTCAAACTGATGCGCGCAAGCGTGGTACGAGTGCGTGGTGCGTACAATAATGCGTGGTGGTGTTACTGAAAAAAAAAAGATTTTAAAATAATCACAATAAAGCGAATAAAACTACAGAAAATAGAATAATAATAACGATTACATGATGTCATCAGGTTATCAATAACCATAAATTAATTTTGATTAAATAATGTTGATAATGATACACAATAGGATGTCATTGATTATGATTTGATAATGATGAAAATGATAGTGACGATATTGATGATAGGCCTATCCTTTCACAATACTCAAATCATTTGAAAGGCTAAAGGCCCATTTACACTAGGACGATAACGATGGACGATGAATATTATAAACATGCATTTTGTTTACATAAAACAAAATAAATTAGAAAGGTTTTCGTTCTAGAACTATAGGATAATCATTTATGCTGTCTTTGATAAAAATAATATTTTTAAAATTCCAATCAAATGACGTCATGATAAATAAAAACAATAAAATCGTTGTATTGTCACGATATTATTGCTCTTACTAATCATGACGTCATTTGATTGGACGTGTGAAAATATCATTTTCATCAAAGGAAGCATAGAAGGTTATTCTATAGTTCTAGAATGAAAAGTTTTTATATTTCTTTTGTTTTATGTATGAAAAATGCACATTTGTCTATTTATCGTCGATCGTTATCGTCCTAGTGTAAATGGGCCTTTATCCTTAATTTCCACAATACCAGCAATTATTTAAATATTTTTTACAATATAGTTTATTTATTTTTGGAATAATAATAATACAAAAATATTAACAATAATAATAATATATAAAAATATTTCATTTAACAATATTAATAATAATAATAAGAATATTTCATTAATAATAAATATACTGGTAAGAATGTTAGAGAGAAATATGAAATGATACCGTACTTATAATTTATGAAACCACTCTACTGGACAAAGACAGTAATCGAATGAAAATGTTATGTTAATGGTTGATAATATGTAATGATCACATGATGCTCAAACGATGTTCCTATTGGCTAATTCAGCAATTTTACAGACTTTTTGAATAGTAATTGGCGCAAACGTGGCCTCGCATAGAAACGAGTGTTTAATGCGGCCTGTCATCACATGCTAGTGTTATAACGCTAGCTATCTTGTGCAATCCTAGGTCAGCCTAAGTGTGCAGTTTAATCATCGGGAGTTACCGTGCATTAGGAGTATAGCCTAAATTCATGTAAAAGCCTGCAAAGGTTAAAGGTTCAAGATTCACGGTGTATTACGAGGATAGGACGATGTCAACGGCTATACATACACATAGGCCTACATGTAACGTTCTTACGATATCACTTATACAAACGTAACATATAATGACATGATACGTTAAAACTGAAAATATAAAATGTAGTGGTGCGATGTGACTAGGAGAGCTACGTAAATACCGACGTAAATACGTGACGTAGAATATTAACGTAGGTAAAATATCAACACTGATCATGATACAATCGTATCCCCGCTTCATTTTCTATTTGTTTACTTATTTAGTGAACTTCATAAGTTTATTTATAATAAGCCGAAGTAGGCCTATATATTATGTATGTATAATATCAATCACTTGAACTGATAAAAGGCTAGTGTTGCCCGAAAGCTCTGCTATTTTTTCTGGCTGTGTTACTTTATCGTTTTGATTTAGCTTTTTGCTTATTTTATGTTGTATCTCTATTGAGATCAAGCCACTGATACCCACAGCAATTGTAATTTTTTCCAGTATTTTGCCGTTGGATTTATATAAAATAACAATATATAATTCTTGTTTGAATGTAAAATAAAAACCATGTATATGCATTGCTCGTACGTGTACATTACATCGGTTTCACCCACCACGATATCGGTTAACAGTAAGTTCAAATTAGGATACGATAAAAATAATAACATCTAAGTAGACTACTTAAAGATCAGGTTTTAAGATTATTATTAAAAGCATACGTCATCTATTCTCCTTATTTAAGTTACGTCGTCGTTCATTGATATTTTAAAATCCGCCCACCACAAGACGGGTATTGATTTTAATGACCCATCGTTTAGCAATCATTCTAGTAATCCGTAAAACGATACGATTTATTTGTTAACGTTTTTACTGTACATAGCCTGCAAAAATAAACATCATTTTCTTACGCAAAAGTATAATCACCCTCACTATAGTCAAAGAGTAACGTCACTTTTAAGTAATTGATTTGATTACTATAAATAATGTTATTGAATTTACAATTAACGAACTTGACATGAAAAGACCTGCTATCCATATCAGAAAATTCAGCCTCAGGATTTAGCAAATAAATTCAAATGGTGATAGCGCCCTCCATCAATTTCAACTTTTGTCTCGGATGGATGTTAAGTAATATACTATGTAGCCTATAGACACGGGATCAAAAGAGAGATGATACCAAAGATGAGATAACGCGCGCGTTCAAATGCCGATGATCACAGATAATCATAATATAAAGAGATTTGAAGAAATACAAAAGTTAACGCGCGCGTACAATTACTGATAAAAATAAAAGCATTATATCAAGAAAGTGTTAACAAATCACAAAAGTTAACGCGCGCGTGCATTAAATAATGTCAAAAGGGATTTTAAGCTACATATAACTTGTTTTATTTAGTGTAAACTTGCCTCTGCTATGCTAATTGCCCATATTTTCAATACACTCAACATGATGATGGTGTTTTTTTTAGACACACGATTTCACGGTGCTAAAGGAAAAATGAAAACAGATTTGTTTTTAAAAGAGTAAATTATTACGGTATTACCTTGTATAAAGTACAAAACGACGTGTATAGAATGGAAGGTATTTCATAAGAAGCATATCCTAAGGGAGCAGGGATAAATAGCGTGCGTGTAAGCTTAAAGTTTAAGTACCGCTCAAGCGTTTGGTAAGAAAACATACCCCAAGGTATAAGGGGTAGTATAATGCTTTTGGAGCTTGTCAATGCTTCTCTTTGTAAATAGCCAAACGTTTACTTATTATTGATACATAAGATTACAATTCTAGTCAAACACTCCATAAATTCGAGTTTGTAGATTTAAGCATCCCCACGCACACGATCCGTTCAAACGAATTCCCACAGCGATGTTATTAGACTGTGTACTGTTACCTAACGCACATAAATCCACAGTAGCAACTAAAACACGTTAAAGGCTACAGCTACAGCAGCACACAGTTAATGGTTCGAAGCTGAAGCAGGAATGGATGAGGAACACACGTCAAACTGATGCGCGAAGAAGACACTCATTTCGATTTATCCGGTTGAGTGGCGGGAAAAGGAGGCGTGGTTTCAAATCGTCACGCGCACTCAACCAGTTTGAATTATTGTCGCTTAATAACCAACCGTACAAATCATCCTCTCAACCGAGCAGTTTTTTTTTCTTTCTATAAAACAAGAATCGTAGCCAGTGACATGGTTACTAACTTCCGGTAATAACAATTCGACTATAAAACAGAACACACTCACTGAGATGTTTCAGAACCGAGTGAACTGAACACCGTCGACGAACCGTTACCGTAACCACAAAGACGACGAGTTCAGTGCCTAAACACAGTACCTCAATTATACCAGTTATTAAAGCGAAACATTTTAACTGAGATAAGAACATTTCTGATTTTGACGTTTGGAAATCATAGCAGACAACAGAATGCATTCCAATACTCTGCACATTCTGGCTGTGTTACTACATGTACTAGTACACGTTCCGTACTTTTGTCAGGGAGTTCCTGCTTTAAGAGACATTGCTGCTGCTGCTGCAGCCGATTCTGCAGCTGCTTCTTCAACCAAAGTTACAAAAGATACAATTTTGGAAATGGACTCGAATGCATTTCTTTCAAAAGTTGAAGAAACGCACGATTTATTGCACAAATATGACGCCATTGAGGATTTATTACGCAAGATTGAAAGTAATAACGATGAAGAATTTATGAATCAGGACCTTGACTGGCTACAAGATATCATTACAGAATATTCATCGGAAGAAGAAGATAGCACAAATGTGCGTACAAAACGTAATAGTGTAGATCTAGTTGATTTGGAAGGAATTGACGCAAATGTGTTACCATCTCCAGATGAGAAAAGAGGTGGTCGAAGGAGGCAGGGTAAAGGTGGAAGGAGAAACGGAAGGAGAAAGCATATTATACCAACTAAATCGGTTGGACACAGAAGAAACAATTTTGAGACACCTTTAAACAGGTCAATGATGTTAAGATTTCCTTACAAAAATGTTGTGCGAGTGACATCGAGTCAGAGATCCGGTTGTACGGGGATCCTGCTTGATAACATGCACGTGTTAACTGCAGCTCACTGCGTTCACAATCAGTCGCACTTTCTACCTAACTGCAATGCAATGAGAGTCTTACTCCCGTACGTTCACGGATTCAAAATAATGCAGATCTCAACAATCCGCGTTCCATACTTATGGTTACGTCACAGCTCACCATCAGAAAGGAAACGTCACAAAAGTTATGATTACGCAATAATAAAGTTAGAAAAAGTGACGAGACAGCGGCAGTTTCTTCCGTTTGGTCTTGAGAACCACAAAAGAGCATCTATAGCGGATACGCTATCCTACTCATGGTATCCTCTTAGTAGTGGCCGATTTAATCAAAAAGAAAAAACTTGCCGAGTAGAACTAACCGATTTTAAAAGAAATGGCGACGAACTTAATGTTGACTGTAATTCTGAAGTAGGCAGTTCAGGATCTGCAGTCATACTAAATACAAGGAGGTATGGAACGCGAATTATTGGAGTAGTTTCTAATAAAATTATTAACACTGGTATGGATGAGATTAGTGTGATAACAGCAGCGAAACTCATCAACATTTGTTCTATGATCGCTGTTGACTATAGAACATCAGACTATGATAAACTACCTGATAGCTGTCCTAAGGATTCTAGTTTTAGTTACGATAGCTCAAACTATGTATCTTATCAAAAACCACGAGCAACGTGAAGGAAACTAAGTAAACAATTTAGTTATAGAAGTGTAATGATGAAAATAGCGCTTAACAAATACCAAAGAACATAGGAGAAAGGACGAGTTTGTTTAACCAAAGTGAACATGCGCTAAATAGACTGCTGGGAATTACGATAGAGAACGATCTGGAAGTAAACAAGGTGCGTTTGGAAATACAATAAAAACAATCGTGAAAACAACTTGAGGCTTAGAATATTTAAAAGAAAGACAAACACGTGAGGTCATGGATTAGAGGAAAAGATTAAATGCATACAAGTGATCATGGTTTTCAACTTTACAGATGGTTTCTAACTTTTATCTAAAATAAGACATTTTTTAAAAATGTATTTAAACTATTTTCATTCAACTCTATAAAAATCGGACACCCATAACACGTTTACCGAAAAAGTGTACTTACAGTGTAAGAGTGAATGTTGGGCCATGTGATTGTCTCATACTGGGTGTGTAGGTTTTTAAGAGTTAACTTATCTTATGATTGACCATAAAGCCTTATTGTAACCGTGCTTAAACATCTTTGATTTTAATATTACATCGCACGTATGTTCTACAACATTTCGATATCAAACATTACTGTTAAATTCATTGAAAAGTTTGTGGCATTTAGCCACAAGTGACTAGCTGTCATAGGTTGATATATGTGAATTTAATGGGGTTGAAAAGTTAAAGTGTGTGAATTATTTAACGTTGAATTAACGTGGATGTGGAATATTGTTACTGAGCAACTCATTAAGGGCATATTTAAGAAGCAAAAGTCTTGGAAAAGTATTATCTTAAAATACGCACATTTTAAAACGTTACGTAAAATTACGTAAGTGTACGTACACTACAACACAACTATACTTAGTGTACGTACATTTTAGCGTAATTACGCGTAGTGTACGTATGGTTACCTTATTATTTTTTTGTCCTAGGCACGCAACACGTAATTTATTCCTGTTTTCTGCAAAAATAAATAAGTTTGGTTCATAAGGAAGAAAGCAAGTTCAATGGTTTGGCGTCGACCCAAACTTGATTTTGTCGGGGAGTAAAAAAAGAAATTTACTAAAACAAATGTTGCTTTCTACTTTTCGTTTAGGCCAGAATATTTATGATAAAGAAATGTAAATGTGTAAGGCAATACAAGAATACGGGCATACAATGAATACAGTAAATAGTTGGGGAATAGTATAGTAACAAACACATTGAAATTCAATGGAAAACTTGAGTTAAATCAATGGTGGTTTAATATTGACATTTTTACATAATGTACGATTGTCATGTTCAACTATAGGTTGCTTTTAAAGGTATAAATACTTTGATCTACCTCTTTTCATCAGAATACGGATTGGAGTTAATCGAGAGGTCACACTACATACTTCCCCTAAAAACGTACTCTACCTTGAACAACGTACAATAAAGACAATACGCCCATGGTATGTAGAAAGCATTGTGGTAATGAATGAAAATGCTATTGTCGTCAAATTCTCAATATGTCGCCACCGCCGCGTTAGTTTTGACTTACTTTAAAGATAGTATATTCTTATAAGTTTCTGCAGTATTTTGAGTTAAAAGTATTAAGAGAAAAATTATCATTATTATAATGTAAATATATATATTTGTGAAAAAAGTGAAATAGAATTATTTATGGCTGATTGATCGACTGAGACAATAAAGGTGTTTCTATTTAAATGTAAACTTGTTTTTATGACTTTTATTTTCCCTATTTTTATTATTTCTCTTTTTATATCGGAAGTATACATGCATGACGAAGTATTATGAATAAAATAGCGAAATGCATAAACAAATGGAAAAACGACGACGACAATACTTTATTATAGTTCAAACGACAACAATCAGTTAAAATACAGTGTGATTTAACACAAGGGGGAATTTGAAAAATGTACCGTTCTTATTGTGGAATAGGGGATGGTGTACACAAATGAGATTTCCCTGTTATTAGGCCTATACTTAATAAAACACTACGTAACGTAGGCGCTTATTAAACCAACGGAGGTGCAAGTGGACCAATTCCATCACAACTCTCAGTACTAATAATATGTAACTGTGGAATCTTTTGAAGAAAAATTCAAACACAAATACATCCTTGCTTTAACCTTTTCCAAAAGTTACAATCAAACACAGTTACTAATTGGCTAATTTCATATTCTGGTATTAATATTACAAGATAAAGCACCAATCACCAGTCTCGTTCCTGCCCCTCCCGGCACCACTACTTATTATCTTCATTAAAATGTGTTTTCGTGGAAAGTGCACTTTATAGTATTTCTAGAAACTTAAACGTGCAATAATTGGCACCATTCAACACCAATCATACGGTTCTTATATTATTATTATTATTGCCACTGGCTAATACGTTTACTTGAATTGATAATATCGTTAATAAATTCAAGTGTGAGTGAGTGCATTGGAATAGGCTCATTGAATACCCTTGCCCTGTCATTGATATAGGCCTACATATGGAGCCCTTAGCCCTTTCATTGATATATAGGCCTACATATGAAGCCCTTAGCCCTTTCATTGATATATAGGCCTACATATGAAGCCCTTAGCCCTTTCATTGATATATAGGCCTACATATGGAGCCCTTAGCCCTTTCATTGATATATAGGCCTACATATGAAGCGGTGCATGAAATACCCGTCAACATAGTGTTCAACGAATAACTTTTTCTATCTGGTTTTTCATTTCCAATTAGCTGCAAAATAATTTGTTTTAATCGGTTTGATCCTACTGACCTTATTGACCTTAGCACAATTGCTAACGGCATCTAACATTTATACGTGATTCAACAAAATAAAAATGATATATATGTTTCATTTATTTCATTATTTTATTTTGTTACCAGTTACAAAACGATTTCTTTTTTAAATTTTCACACATTTTTAAGTTTTCGAATTATCGTTGAATTTTGAATCTATTGATTATAACATGTTTTTTAGCACAACATATTTTGAAGAGCACGGTATTCTAAATGTGCTTCAGTACACAAGGACTACTTGATAATACAATAGGCCTATGGTACCTACTGTTTTTCTATAAGATTATATTGGATACTATATACTACGGTACTTTAATAGATAAATGCCATATATTGAATAAAATAGGGTAAGGGTCTATGATATATTTTTTATCTTATAAGATACAATCCGTAATATTACTTATTTTATCTTATTTTGTCGAATAATTGTCTTTATTATCGATCCTTCTATCTAGGCATCATTTCTCCTTCACACACAAGTCTTAGAGGCTGCAGACATTGCGTGAGAGAGTGGTGGATGTGAAAGTTTTTGGCTGACTCTGTTTACAGTGCAAATTGTCTTAATCAATCGGCAACTTTGCCATATTATACAGACAAGGAAGTGACGTCTATTGCCGGTCACTCGCCACTGCAGGACGAGGGATGGGATGCAGCTAAAATGCCAGAGAGTAGGCCTAGGAAAATACCAGCTCATTGGTTGGTTTATCTCTACAGTACAAGATTAATTAGAATATTACGTTTTAAATATTTTAATTGTTCTAAAGACCTAAAGTAGGGCGTATAATTCATATACAAATGCGTAATGAGGCCCGTTTGTGTGCCCATTAGTTTTTAAATTTTACTTGTCTTAGTATTTTGTCCACGGTGACCAGTTTAGTGATTGCCGCTTTTGTCGTTTCTGTGTTCAGGTCTTGCTGACCTCAAGATAGATTCTTGCGTGACAAAATTATCTCTCTTATGTCATGTGATGATGTAACGGCGCCAACTTTGACACGCGCGTAGCCGCCATTTGTACTGCTACATAGAAGTTTCAAAACCGCATATCTTTTACCATTACTGATTCTTAACTATACTCACTTCGATAATTTAATTGTCAACCACACAGTTTATAACGTAATTTCAAATTTAAAAAACTGTTTCTTATTTCAACTCCCTTTCCTTTTTATTAACTGATTTTTAAAAATGTAAGTGAATTAGCAGCACAACTGAATCGTTGGAGACACAAATTTCACGCGCGCGTACAAAATGTGCACAATATCATCGATTGAACGCGCAAATTCAAATTTTGTGCGGTAATATAAACCATTCGTCTTAAAGGGCCACTTCAATAAATCCTATTGATAATGGTTGAATACTCTTTAATGAGTTTTAAACTGTTTTTCGTAGATTGTTTGAACATCAAGATTGGTATCTCTACTTAAAGCGTGTTATTCATCGTTTCTGTGTGAATTTTCTTGTTGAATACAAACAGCGGCATTAAATTGTCACACGTTAGAATCCTTTCCGTCTATCCAGGTTTGTTATTAAAAAAAAACGGGATAATTTAGTGACGTAACGCGCGGATAATACGGAAAACAACGATGGATTAATGTCAACAATTAGTTATGGATAGACTTGAACACAATTATTGAGGCCAAGTTTACCAAACAAAACAATTATTATGTCGTATTACTCAATTATACGCAACCAAATACAAACTGTGATGTTAACTTTGTCTCATCACTACAATTAACACACATATGTTGACGTCATCAATTTTAATGTTGATAAAACATTAATTTACTTGTTCGATTTGTTCTTGTTAGTGATTGTCTTGTAAAAGATGTTTGTCATGTCATGTATACGTGCCATACCTGCTGAACTCAGATTCATTGAAAAACCAGGCAATCTGATGACGTCATAATATCGGCGCGTGTTGATCTGTCATTTTGTATCGCACAAAATGTATCAAACTAAGTTGTTACCATAGTGACGTAACATCACTACGTCACATATTGAACATTCATCTGTTAAGAGCACGATATGCTGTAGGCCTAAAACTGTACATGCGCAACAAGCGGCTTCTGTAAAAGAACTGCTGCAGGTGCGCGTATGACGACATTTACACGCGTTTACGTCATCAACGCGTGGCTATGTAGGAGTGTGCCGCATTCACCATACCCTTCTATAAAATAAAAGGCGATTCATAGCCCAAACTAAATAAAGTATATATTTGTTTGCAACTAAAATATTATTTCCAAATACACGTACAAATAATTATATAAAGTAATATTAGTTTAATATAAATATAATACGTTACGTTACAATACCAAAATTCGACAAAAATAACATCTAGGGAAATTTTAAAAAAATACTTTCACTGACCATGACCGCGAATTTGTTTGTATGAAATTAATACGAACATGTTTTTATTTATAATTAAGCTACTCTTTGTGATCATTTATTTGTACATTTGTAAAATACGCAAACATGACAACCGCAGGTGAAAGGTTAAACAAATCGAATCGTTTGCCTCTTGTCACCCAGAGAGTAAAAGTGAAGTTAAGGAATGCTGTTCACATGGTAACAAAAAACAAAAACAGCGCCAAAATCAAATAATCAATTCCTAAGGCTTGGTTCCCACTGGACGCAATGAAAGGACGTAACCAAAACGCGAAGGAGTTATCCAATGACAAGCGATTGATTATTCGAACTGTCGCTTGTGATTGGTCAACTCGCTTGCGTTGCGCGTACGTTCATTTGTTTTAATTTATACATTTCAATTTTGTGTACAAAGTAATAAACAACTAAGAGTATAAAAACTACAGCAAACAGGCAAACTATGAGGGTTGAGGCATCATAACATTATTGAATAAGCTTAATAGTAGAGCAGTTAATGACATGAGCTGTGCATTTTATTACCAAAGCATGAAACTTGGCACAAAGTTTCTTTAATGTATATAGATTCAAAATATCGGGGGGTGCCAAGTGTCCAACGTCCGGTATGGCGGCCATCTTGATTTCAAAATGGCCACCATAAAAACAAAAAATGTTCATATCTTGGCAACTACACACATTAGAGACTTAATTATGGTCTCAAATTGTTCACAAACTATATATTTGTATTTGCTCTAATGAAAATTTTCGTCCAAAAATGACCGGAAATGACGTTTCTTTCAGTTTGACCTTTGACCTCGTATTTGTATATCTCTGTAACTACTGGTCTTTTTCAATCGATTTTGGTGTCATTTTGTTCAGAATAAAAACATTTATATTTGTAGTAATGAAACATTTTCACATAAAATGACCGGAAATACAATTTATGACCTTTGACATTTATTTATTGATTTTTAATTAGGTGAATATACTGTATGTGGTTTTTGTTGGTCTTTGAACTTTGACCTGATAGGCGTAATTATATTAAATGATTAATGGACTTAAATTGTATATAGTACATAGAATTGGTAAACATTGTGCTTGGTGGTACCATTAGTTCAATGATGTTGGCACCTTCTGATTCGCTAAAAGTTTTAATAGTTTGACAGAGGAAATAACATACATGTTATGGAATACCGTAAAATCTCGAAAAGGTGATAGTATGAGCTTCTTTTCGAGATAGACTGTATTTGAATGTCAAATGAAAACTATGATGATCGTGTTTATATCAATATATTATTAATGACCTTACAAAGAACCCTTTATATTTCAACAATCAAGCCTCAGTTATTCTACAATGTATTGTTTTCCAAGTGGTATTTTGATTGTATCTTCTTTTTGTATGCTTCCTCGGTTAATATGGTCCTACCCCTCCTTCTTTGTCTGTAGATGGTCTTATACCCCATTCTTTGTATGTGGATGGTCTTATACCCCATTCTTTGTCTGTGGATGGTCTTATACCCCCTTCTTTGTCTGTGGATGGTCTTACACCCCCTTCTGTGCGTGTTGATGGTATTACACCCCTTTCTTTATGTGTGGATGGTCTTACACCCCTTTCTTTGTCTGTGAATGGTCCTACACTTCCTTCTTTGTCTGTGGATGGTCATACACCCCCTTCTTTGTCTGTGGATGGTCTTATACCCCCTTCTTTGTCTGTAAGTGGTCCTATACCCTTTCTTTGTCAGTGGATGGTCTTACACCCCCTTCTTTGTCCGTGGACGGTCCTACACCCCCTTCTTTGTCTGTGGATGGTCTTACACCCCTTTCTTTGTCTGTGGACGGTATTATACCCCCTTCTGTGCCTGTTGATGGTATTACACCCTTTGCTTTGTCTGTTGATGGTATCACACCCCTTTCTTTGTCTGTTGATGGTATTACACCCTTTTCTTTGTCTGTGGATGGTATTACACCCCTTTTTTTGTGTGTGGATGGTCTTACACCTTTTTCTTTGTGTGTGGATGGTCTTACACCCCTTCTTTGTCTGTGGATGGTCTTACACCCCTTCTTTCTCTGTCGATGGTCTTATACCCCTTCTTTGTCTGTGAATGGTCTTATACCCCATTCTTTGTCTGTGGATGGTCCTACATCCCCTTCTTTGTCTGTTGAGGGTCCTATGCCCCCTTCTTGGTCTGTGGATGGTCTTACACCCCCTTCTTTGTCTGTGGATGGTCTTATACCCCCTTCTTTGTCTGTAAGTGGTCCTATACCCCCTTCTTTATCAGTGGATGGTCTTACACCCCCTTCTTTGTCTGTGGAGGGTCCTACGCCCCCTTCTTGGTCTGTGGATGGTCTTATACCCCCTTCTTTGTGTGTGGATGGTCTTACACCCCCTTCTTTGTCTGTGGATGGTCTTACACCCCTTCTTTGTCTGTGGAGGGTCCTACATCCCCTTCTTTGTCTGTTGAGGGTCCTATGCCCCCTTCTTGGTCTGTGGATGGTCTTACACCCCCTTCTTTGTCTGTGGATGGTCTTATACCCCCTTCTTTGTCTGTAAGTGGTCTTATACCCCCTTCTTTGTCTGTGGGTGGTCTTATACCCCCTTCTTTGTCTGTGGATGGTCTGGACCCACTACTTTGATTGATTAAATCAGACATTGTTTCTTGTATGATTAGGAGACCAAGACCTTCAAAGTGAAAGTCCACAGGTGGATGCCTAAAAAGGTCTTGTACAGAACAGTATATTGTAGGTCCATGTCACTAATTTGAGGATTACTTGAATAATTATATTGAGATGTCTTTTACGAATTTATTTGGTTCGGATTTTGCTAAAAAATCAATGACTAGAGAAAATCGAGGAAAAGGATTCATATGGTTTACAGCAAAGGCTCATTACCATAAAAATTTAGTACATTTGTTTAGATGCAACGAAAATGACCAAGAATTATCTGAGTTTCTGACTAATGAAAGTAGGTCTACTGTAGTAAGTACTTTGAAAGACGGTGTTCTCTTAACTCATGAAAATGAGAACTTTCCGAACTTGTCTCATATGCAACATCAAAGAGGCCAACGAAAGAATGCTACTTTACACCAAAATATTTCCAAATGGCATCTAACAATTCAACTTTTATTTCAGACAATTGTCCATATGGTATAATACATTACAAAAAAAAAGAAAAGATGAAGGAGAGAGGACCAAAACTTTTATATAACGATTGATACATCACAGTTTAGCAAACAAGTCGGCATAGATGAGCTCAGTGATTGCTGTTTCTCAGTGATCTGTCATTTCCAGTCATTTTATGTGAAAATGTTTCATTACTACAAATATAAATGTCTCTATTCTGAACAAAATGACACCAAAATCGATTGAAAATGATCAGTAGTTACTGAGATATACAGATAAGAGGTCAAAGGTCAAACTGGAAGAAACGTCATTTTTTGACTAAACTTTTCATTAGAGCAAATAGAAATATGTGGTTTTTAAACATTTTAACACCAGAATCAAGTCTCTACTGTTTATAGTTGCCAAGATATGAACACTTTTTGTTTTTATGGTGGCCTATTTTGAAATCAAGATGGCCGCCATACCGGACGTTGGACACTTGGCACCCCCCGATATTTTGAATCTATATACATCAAAGAAACTTTGTGGCAAGTTTCATGCTTTGGTAATAAAGTGCACAACTTGGCTATTTTTATGGCCTTAACTGCTCTACTATAAAACGGATGAATGAATGAAACGGTTAAATACTACTACTTGAATCATAATTGTTATTAAGGTGTAATTATAGAGTGGTATTACGTTGTAGATACTAATTATAATTAGCGCGTGTTGTTATTGATATCATAAATTGCAATGATCGCGTGACTTTATAACGTTCATATTCACTTGTTTACGATATCTTATCGCTTTATATTTGTTTCTTTTTTCGAATTTTCCGAATCGATACGCCAAGAATTCAACAATTGGTAAACACGTGGGCATATTGGTCAATATCAATACGTATCATTCAATCGATAACCGATCATGTTTCCTGAAGTGATTGTTTAAGCTGATTGTTAATCAATATACTTCACGGCAAAGAATTTAAAATCACTCGCGGTATCTTTTACGTAATCTAAGATTACCAATACGTTCTTCCCACGCATTCGCCTACTTAAAGGGTGAAAGTGCGTGAAGGATAACACGATTGCGTACGCGCGCGTGCTTTTATCTGTTTCATATAATTTTCGGTTCATACAATTTGCTTTTGTCTATCAATATTATATTAACAAAACGAATTCTAAACTTTGTATTTTATGGGTTCATTTCCCTATTCTTAAAAAATATGTAAAAAAATAAACTTGTTATCCCAACATTGCAAATAGGTTAAAGTTATTTTGTCTTCTAAATATTACATAATTGATTTTTCAACTTGGCAAAGGTGGTAAATAAGTTCATTTGACACTAAATTCCCAGATGAACAAATTCATTTTCATTATTCTATAATAAGGTAGCCATCTATTGGACGAAGACGCGGACAATTTGATGATTGATCCGCGCTGAACATCTACAAGATCTGAAGAAGCGATCTCAATCGATCAATTATAGAATCAAATTTAACGAATTAACCAAATATATTCCGGAAGCAAAGGTGTTCAACGGACATACACAAGAAGGTTTGATTGTAAACGTTGAATATACGCCCTACATTCTATAAATGACGTAATACCACACAGTGTGGTTTTAAACATTGATAACTGTCAATATTTGTATTCAAATGCGCGTGCAAGTATCGTTCGTGAAGTAGTTTCAAAGATCGAAAGTGGCATCCGGGTTCTGAAGAGACACGATCAATTGATCCCCCCTCCCTCCCACCTCACCCCACCCCGACAAAACTGGCACACGTTGATTATCAACGTTTTTACGTTAATATTATTTTCTACCGCCAATTTTAAACTTACTTTTACCTTATTCATCTTGTTCATAGCGTGCTCGTTCGTTAAGGTTTGTTGGTTTAACAGTCTGAATGCATAGAAATATGCCAAAAATGTCATCAAATATTTGCTTATTTGAGTACTTTTTAAAATCACCTGTCTTTACTCGCACTATATAACAATTCGGCGATACCTGTGTTCGATCGAGTGGTATACGTTTAACCTTTAATGAATTAGAATCAATGCTGTCGTCGACAATAACTAATTGATAGCGTTTGATGGTATTCTTTTATTAATATTTAAGCGCTTCGGGATCTTGTTATAGTACAAATATACCAGTGATTAACATATTTGTTGCTAGATTAATAATAATAATCAGTGTAGCATAGGCCGTTGGTCGTATAAAGACCTGAGAACAAAATGTATTGTTAAAGTAGTCAAGGTTGACATGCAACCAACTCATACAGTCCAAGTCTACATATTCAATAATTCATTTCCAGATTTTGTTACAAACGACAAATAAATGTTATTTTCTTTTCTTTTTATTTAAAAATAAACAGATTGTCCGGGGGTTTGGCTAAAGGCTTAAAGCCGGGATTGATTTCAAAGCTTTTGTTATTATATAAATACTTTGCCTTGTATAATCTATTTTTCCAATCTTTCGGCTGATTACATTTTTCTAGGACCATAAAGAACTTTTAACCCTTTGTTGTTAAAGAAATAGTCCGACCTCGTCTGTCACGCACAGTGCCTAGTAACGCGTTTACGCGCACATACATGCGTCGGCCAGTCAAAACGTCCCATTATAATTTATACAATGCGTTATAAATCAATCAGAAGATACTTCACAAATGTTTCAACATCAACATTAATTTGTTATTTACATAAAAAAGGGGTAAAAAGGCGTAACTGCCCCTATAAGGCTTATAATTTGATATTTACTTAGCCACCTTTAAGTCAAATGTAAGTAGCATTTTGCAATACTAATAGTACAGCTTGTTTGTTTTGTATTTCAGATTTAAAGATAATTTTTGATTATAAGTATATACTTAAAAATAAGCAAGTCATTATAAAACCCGTTTAGCAAAAATAAAGTATTTAAACCACGCAAAACCTTGTGTGCACGCCTCTAAATGCTACGATTTCTTTGTAGTAACGAACTCAATAAAAATATCTATCTTTGGTGGTAGAAGCCATTTGAATTGTATCTTCATTTTTTAAAGTAATTTTTCAGAAATTAAAATTGTACAACTTCAGTAAATTTACCAATCACAAACAGCGGATATGTCGCTTATGATTGGTCAATTAAAATTTGTGTCCATCGTTTAAATGGTTAACATAAATAACTCAATAAGAAGATAGACAAAATATTTACAAGATAATATATTAATAATCATACAGGATATTTACTTTAGAAAAAAATCTAGAGCCAAAATATTTTGGCAAAAATGAAATTATAATTGTGTCATACTTTGGTGCGCATGTAGGCTACTAATCAACTCGAACGAAAATAGACCAACTGTGAAAACAAGTGAAAGTATGCAATGATGGTGTGATATTACGACGACGTATCATTATAAGACGATTGAGGAGGAACCTGAAGAGGAACATGTTTAGCTGTTTACCGCTTTCTTGATTCAAACTTGATGATTATAGTGATCAACGAAAAACGCGGCCATGACCTCCTCGCCAGATCATCCCCGTCAAATCAAAAGAAAATCGCAAAAACAAAATTCTTTGAATTTTACAACGTCGGTGAAAACAAAGGGTTAAGAACAGATTTTGCATGATTTGTAATGATGAGAGGGGTATGAGAGGGGCAGGGATGTGAGAGGGGAAGGGATGTGTGAGGGGCAGGGATGTGAGAGGGGAGGGGTGTGAGAGGGAGGAGGATTGGATCGAAATGGTTTACATACCGTGACGAAATATACGACAAGGAAGTATAATGTAGTGGTGTTATCTTTTTGTGTAACCTAGGCCTAGGGGTATCACATATTTTATTTCTATATATATATAACAATTCTGGCATGTCTATGTAAAGCATTGTGTATGACAATATTATATTGGGTTTAGACATCGTGACTAACACGCAACATTGTGTCAATAGATGCCCTTTGCAGGATACGCGTGCGTGCCATTATTGATATGCGGGAAGATCATATTTTCTTTGTACGTCGCGACGGGTCGTGTGGAAAACATTCTTTTTACTAGTGTGCGCACGGCGGGATGTTGTTGATTTTCTTTGCTGTTAACGTTTTTATAAAATGTGTTTACTTCGGACTATTAGTTGTGTTGAAGTTGAATAAAGTAGACTGATGATAGCCTGAGATAGCATTTAGTTTACATGATGCAAACTACGTCATCATTTGGCCCATCTCATTCAAAATCGTTATAAGTTAATCAACCTTGTTTTGACGCGGAGCACCTTTCTGAAACAAATATTTCACAGGGTTTTACAAAACCTTACACTAATAACAGAGATAGATGTCCAATTTACAAGAGTAAAAACAAAAACAAACACAGTAATGGTAGGCCTGCAATAATCCTGTTTATGTTCTCATGGGATTATTCTATATTTAAACGAATTATTACCCCTTGGGGGATTCTACATCATGCATATATTTAAAACTGTTAAATATTAGTGGCATGCTATAATTAGAATAACCTAATTAGCATAATTAATGATATATTGATATAAGCCTAATGATAATCGAAATTTGAAAACAGAAGTAGGCCTATATTATTATTATTATTATAATAGGCCTCTGGGTTTTTTAAGTCTTCCATGTACATTTTTGTCTCAAATCCATTTCCCTTACGCTGTGTGTTTAGTTTAAAGATATTTGTTAGTTTTAATGATATTTTTGTCTAAGAATAAGATCTTGTAGAAAAATCCCCTTTCTCTATACTTAAGTTTGAATTATCTTTTATATATAAATTTCCTTGACAATGTTACATAGCTGATTACATTACAGCATTTGGGAAATCATAGTAACATACGATCGTCTTTTAATTATTGGAATTGATTATTTAGAATTTTGAATAATAGAGGTAGAGCCACCACCCACCCATTGACGGAACACCAAACTCCCAGGCTACCTTAAGATAACACGAGAGGTCTTAGGTAATTATCCCATTCATGTGAATCTTAAAGCAGCAGTCAAATGATTGAACAATTTAACAACGTTAGTGATGGTCCAACGGTTATGACATCACATAAATCGATGGTTCCGGTTCAAATCTCTAGAGAGTGGCGAAATATATGAACGTTATTCGGTCTGATGCCCTTTTACCTTGTCATTATCGATAACTTTACATTTTTTATAAATTCTAGTTAAAAGATGGTATAATAAATTAAGTCAATCAATTTGGAACGCAAAGTACATCATTGGTTTTTTCCCGCCGACCGGGGTTTTCTCAATTAATTGGATGGTACAGTTTGATGCAAAGGAATTTGATTATGGTAATAAGTAACTGTTTAATTTGTCAGTTTTCCTGTTTTCCGATTCAGATGTCTTGAATTATTGATCATCTATCAATTAATGCGTAATTGATGACGTAACACGGTGCACTGTACTTTTACTGGAAAACAAATTAAATATTTATACTTTATATGGTACTTTCTCTGAAACCTTTTATATTAAAAGTACAATATCATTTGTATATTCACACGCACTCGTACTAATGATGTACTGTACCAGCATTATCAACGTTTGTACGCGCGCGTATCATATGCGAATTGTTCGTAGTAGCCTACCGACATAAACACAGAGTACAAAGAACCCGGACTGACTGAGTACGTGTCCGACCCATTTCATTTTTTATTCGCACGCAAGATTCTTTATTCTCCAAAAATCACTCTAGTATGACTAATAGAACGCAAACTAACCGGTAGATATACCGGTATATTATTCCATTTTAAAGTGTACTGATTGACAGAAGTTGTTATCAATTTCTTATCGATTAATTGGTAAACACAACAGCAAGAATTTATCAAATTTCCGGGAGCGTGAATGGGCGGAGGCTCTGTAAGTTTTGGGGGAAACCTATTAACAACAAAATGAACTATTGTAAAGACAATTTCTAAAACCACAAACATAAAATTGTTCATATGCGATATTTAGAGAAAATCGTGAATTTTTAAATTTTGTTTGCATTTAAACTTTAATTAAAAAAACAAAGACTACTAACTGACAAATAGGTCCAACTGAGATAACGCATGCGTACACTGTTTGTTGTTGTTGGCTTTGATTGTCAGTCATAAAACAAACAAAAAAGTTAAAGCGTGCGTACAAAACCCGTAATATTACCAACAGTCGAACGCGCGCGACGATGTCATCAACTTCTTAAACTATGCTAGCAGAAAAACGTAGACCCACGACATTTGAATAAACTACTGTAAATACATTTTTAAAAAGGAATGAGCAGTGACTAATAAGGAATGAGCAGTGACTAATAAGGAATGAGCAGTGACTAATAAGGAATGAGCAGTGACTAATAAGGAATGAGCAGTGACTAATAAGGAATGAGCAGTGACTAATAAGGAATGAGCAGTGACTAATAAGGAATGAGCAGTGACTAATAAGGAATGAGCAGTGACTAATAAGGAATGAGCAGTGACTAATAAGGAATGAGCAGTGACTAATAAGGAATGAGCAGTGACTAATAAGGAATGAGCAGTGACTAATAAGGAATGAGCAGTGACTAATAACAATATAATATTGTTTGTCTATAGATAAAGTTACCGGATTCATAGTTGTATTTATTATCTCACATGTTATACTAATTAATCCAGTAAATATCATTTAAGTAATAAACAGCATTTAGATATAATTGAAAATTGATTGTTGAATTGTTTGTTATTAGTAGTTGGATAACAAACGAACAAAACAATTCTCTTCAATACGCCTACAATAATTGTCTTTTTTTCTGTGGATAAACAAGGATGAAGAACCTATGACTAATTACTACAGTGCACAACAGATGCTGCTGCAAAATAACAACAGAAGTCCAAAAAAGGATTGAATTTAAATTCAACTATCTTATACAGGTATCTATGATAGAACCATTTATGGTGTTGAATTCAACACTTATTGTCACATCACGTAGAAAATGAACTAATCAATCATTAAATAGTATAATCAGGGAGAAGTAAGTTCTGCGTTGTATAATTGATATGCGACATGTGTGTTCTTTTTGGCAAGTAAATGTTTCCAGATTTGGCGCGTGTTTCGCTTCAAATTTTCCAGAAGATGAAACGATTTTACACTTTTTAAATTACAACAAATGTAGAGTCCTAGATGTCCAGGGTCTAATCACTACAGTATCCTAGCCTATCAAGATTGAATTGAAAATGATGATAATGATCTTCTTCAACAGATTGAATTAAAAATGATAATGATAATCTTCATCAGAAGATTGAATTAAAAATGATAATGATAATCTTCCTCAGAATATTGAATTGAAAATGATGATGATGATCTTCATCAGAAGATTGAATTGAAAATGATGATGATGATCTCCATCAGAAGACTGAATTAAAAATGATAATGATGATCTTCATCAGAAGACTGAATTAAAATGATAACGATGATCTTCATCAGAAGATTGAATTGAAAATGATGATGATGATCTTCATCAGAAGATTGAATTGAAAAAGATGATCTTCATCAGAAGATTGAATTTAAAATGATGATCTTCATCAGAAGATTACATGAAAATCAGAAGATTAGATTGAAAGTAATAAAGTATTAGAAATAAAGATTAGAAAATGAAGAATAAAGTCTCTTTTACAATATGATACGAGTTCTGCTAATAAAATGAGATAACGAGACAATAACATTAGCCCTCGAAAGAGGAATGAATGAATGATTGTGTTTTATTATTCTGTTTGTATGATGCCACCTAAAATGTCAGACGTACAAGAAATAAAATGTCATGGGTGTTTACTATCATACTCAATAAATGCCCGATTACAATCACATATCTCGTAAAATACAGATTATAGACAAGTTTATATATATCTATTTGTCAGGTTCCTTTAGAAAGAAAACTTAAGAAAGAATGCTATTATCACAAAGGGTAAATAGTCTACGATGCATCAGTCGCTTTTTTATATATTGCGCTCCATTGTAGATTATTACGTTTGACGTTTACTTCAAACAACACCGGCGATAATAAACGTTTGTAATCATTGATGTATCTACATTATTACAAATGCAATGCATTTTATACGCGTCGAAATCGTCATCAGTTATCGTTTTCACGATGCGCGTGCGCCAAGCTACTACGCAACTGTCGGGTCGAAAGGTTATTCTGCAAACGCATTTAATAAACAAACGAAATTGAGTAATAAAAATAATATCGAATATTTTATCCACGTACGCAACGATTTTTTTCTCGATTTGCGGTTTGTTAGAAGTGGATGGCAATCATAAATAATACTATTTTAATGTATGTTAGTTTGATGAAGAAACTTTGACAATTACTAGATAACATAAAGACCAAATGAACAATGCACTATGGGAAATGAACTAATGATAACTGGATTAATTTCAGTGATTTAATTGTTTGTTTTTATTGTGGGTGTTACTCCATTCCAAGCTATGTTCGACGTCATTGCTTAAATTGTTCATCGGAGTCAGTAACTCTGGATAATAGAGACTCGTGTCGAATCATAGCAGTTAAACATCTCTTTCTCTCAACCGGTGTAATAACCTGACTTACAATACTATATATTTACAGATTATTAATTTCAACAGCACGCAGACACATACTACAAATACCTTTCTATATAAGCACCAACAAAGGCTTCAAATATTCGCATTGTATATCAACCATAATTGATACAAATATTCGTACCCAGTCGATCGTTATTAACTTTTTTCCGTTTTATTTGATTAAAAAAACTAATTTTCTATTATTTGTAGGAATTATTGTAAAAGTCAAGTATTTGTGATTGTTAAGAATTCGAACTTGTATTTATAAATATTTTAGACCCTAATTAACTATTTATCCGTTTTTTTGCTTTTGTTCAGGATAATAAAGTTTAGCTATGGCGCGCCAAATGTGCATGATGAATGATGCATCATTAATGATGTATGATGCATTCCTATTCCTAACACTTAACAAGCTTATTATCATTATAACGTTGCGTATACGAAGTCAATAATAATTCAATTCAATTATTAAATTATGAAAGTAAATTAATAATAATATATTTTGTTGTAAATAAATTATTTTTTCTCCATACAATTAATATCTGTCTGTGTATTTATTTTTTTCTGTGTACTGATTTTTTTTTCATTTACAAATTGAATCAAAACAATATCTTGATTTCAAATTACAACGTGAAATATTATTTTAAAAATTAATATGAACGAAGCGCGCGTGGGTGGGTTACTGATTCCTAATCCATGCTTAGTGTTGACCCAGTTTCACATTAAGTAATTCGTGTTCTATTTTTAAACCCACCCTAAAGAAAAAAAACCAATACAAATAAATTGTTTATTACTGGTATGTATCAAGTCGAAAATAACTTAAAATATTAGTTTGTATCTAATCTAATCTAGTTATTTTTGCTCTTGGGTGATCGAATTTCGAATTTAATTTGGTGAGCGCGCGCAATACGTGTTGTTGACGCGCACACGCATAAATCATTAAATGTCTTTAACGTTAACGTTTGTCTTCGAAAGGGAGAAACAGAGATTATCTGTACTATACCAAGTAGGCCTAACCAGTAGTTCTATTAGCATGGTATTGTTAACTATATTATTGTTTTTGTTATTAGTCCACACGCGATAAACAATTGCAGATTGAGTGCATTGTTATCGTATTGATATCGTATTGTTGTCGTCCGATGGCCGGAGAATGATATTAAATCCATTATCCTTGGTATCAATGACCAGCGCGCACGCCATCCGATTTGGACGACGCACACAACTTTTCTGAAAAATAATTACGGCAAGTAGCGCAATTGCAAGTAGCAATACTAACACCCTATATGTAGATGACTAGAATTGAGTAATAGCTTGTTAATAGGCGAAAACATGAAATATCACAGTGCTTTTGAACAGACCAAATTAAGCAAAAAAAATCTGCTTACTAATGAGATGTCATGGCATATTAGTTTTAGCTAAGTCTGATTAAGCGTTAAATGGACGTTAATAGCCAGACGTATTATACATCTTACATCGCGTGTGATCGAGTTTTTTTCGGGGCGTTTGCATTTTTGTGGTCGTCGTGTTGCCTAATAAAGGAAGGCTAATCAGATATACTGACCATAATAATCTATAACAATTAACTTTTTAAATCATTAATCTATTAATGAATGAAGAAAGTTAATAGAGATACCTTAATGTCAAAAATATATCAATTAACTTTAATTCCTAAGAATTTGTAAATTTATGTGGCTCTGTAGTTTAGAAACCTGCAGGAGATGCGTTGTCCGTAACAGCATCAGTGCGCGCATGCACGCGTTCAAATTATGGTGATAATATTAGTGATAAAAATACAACGATTATTATTTGAAAACGAAAAAGTTGTTACTTAAAGAGAGTTAATTTAGAATACATTCCTATGTATTTGTGTGGAACAAAAAAAAACCACCGATACATACCAATGACTTGTACTTTATACTATTAAAACTGTTAGGATTAAAGTCTATAACCGGCGCTTTTATACTATTAATACCAGATTTCCTATCTCCTTCGTCAAACTATTTGGGTATAATATACTATTAGTTACAGATATAAGGGTGTCATGTCGTACTATCGTCGGAACTGAGCCCCGAAAAAGTTGTCCGAATATTGGCGAAAAGGTAACGTGGAAAATGTATGAATTTCACCAAAAAATCTACCACATGGCTCAGGGGTAAATTAGTTGGTCTAACACCTCCCTATTTAATGATTTCATATCACTACCATATTTAGGCACATCACACTTATTTTTGTCAATGTTAATTCAAGAAATAGGAAATAATTAATACTGGTTAAAACACCAAATCATATTATTTATGATACGCACACTATAGTAGTATCTACCTACTAAAAATAAAACACACATTGATTTATTTTGTTGCTTCATATTTGATTGCATTACAAAATCGATGTTAAACGCATTGTGTAACGAGAATGCGTCAAAAGGCCAAGTGAAGGTGACGAATGATGCCATTGCGTTTCATTCTTTCCGGAAGAAACAGTTGATGAAAGAAACGCAAAGTGTAGCATTGAGATTTCCGGTTTGGGCTAACGAATTACATGCAAAAAGGTGCAAAACAGCTGTGTTATCTTTCAGTTAAAAATGAAAATCGAAATGTTTGAAACGTCAGATATACGAATGATTCGTTACGACGATAATAGCTTCTGTCAATCGACGCGTGTTGAGTGAACACAATTGCGTAAAGAATAACAAGGCATGAAATGGATGACGTCACAAAACTATGCAAATTAACAATGACGGAATGTCAAATATTAAAACAAGGTGCCTAATGTAATCAATTTTAAAGGTTCACTTTTTTAATGTCCCTGAGCATGTTATAAGTTGATGTGAAGGTCTATTTTGGTGATTACCATATTCTGGTGATTTGCCTAGTTTTTTTTTCTTTATGTTTTACAACAATCTGGCTGCAACCTTTTCCATTTTCTCATGATAGAACCATTTTAAGACTTTGGGGGACTAACAAATTATTCATACAACGGATGAGTGTATCACATGTCAGAAAGTATACTCTAATACATGACTTAAGATGCATACACTACCCCAGGATACCAACAACCACTTGACTTTAATCATGAACTTAAGCCTGGTTACAAATTTACAAAGTTCATGAAAGAAGGGGGTTTTACCTGAAACACATGTGTGTCAGCTATCAATCTTGATATTTTAAGTAATAATGTTTGATCTGTCATACAACATTTAACATTCATTAACTCTCTGAGGAATGCAACATTACTAGATTTAGTTTGATAAAGAGATTACTATTCTGTGGTAGACCCACTGACTTAGCTATTACAGATTAAAAAAATAACATATAAATATAATAAATTAACAGACAAACTGGCTAAGCAACTAACCACAGGGCTACAAACTGGCTAAGCAACTAACCACAGGGCTACCAAAACATGAATAGTATAAATAGAAATAGTTAAAAAATTAAAACTTTCGAAACTCTCCGAACCAACCAGGAATGTTTGCTTGTTGATTTGTTACTGACTGCAATGTTAAAAAACATTTAAATATGTGACAAGGTTTTATAAGTAGTCAATCAAATCACTACATTCATGTCACCTCCACATTTATGTCACACACATTGGCACCAACTCATGTAACCTGTCGTTGATACCAGTTCTCTTTTAATAAGTGTTAAATTAGAACAAAACAGTACTTACTTAGCTTTTAAATCATTTCAAATTGGTACTAAGTTTTAGAACAAAACAACAATGTATTGTGGAAAAACATCCATTACAATTTTTTAAGAGAAAAAAGTTTTCAGAGGTATGCTTGGAACAGAACATCATTTCCAGTTCTTTTTTTGTTGTGTTTTTGACATTTATTTGACATTAATAAAGTCACTAATGTAATATTGACCCAGACAACTTAACTTTAAGAGTCACAAGGCCAGCAAACAGATATGTCATTGTAGGGGTCGACAGGATTTACCCCTTCAATCATTGCCTCAGTGCTCCACATTATTTCAAGTGTTTTCATCTATTTTTAGGAATGAGATTACTTGAATGGAAAAAGATGTAGTTTGTGTGATGATGTTTTAATTGCTTTATTTTGTGAAGAAATGGCCCACATTCAACGACAACGACAGCATTCACAAGACGCTTTGAGCCACAATGCATGGATGACGATGTTAGGAAAGTTTATTGTGAATGAATTTTCTTTTCTACCAGATATCAATTGCAGAGTGTGCTACTTCTTCTTCTGGCATCCTGTCTGGTTGCAGATGCTGATGACCATTGTTCTCTAGAGTTCCTCTGTTGTATGCAGTTTGAATGCAATGGTTGTTAGTGAGCTGGGTGTTATTGATTGTAGAAATATGTCAACAGTTAATAATCTGTCCTTCTATATAACAGCTTCTTTTGTCGTCATGTCTGGTTGCAGAAGTTGATGACCACTGCTCTTCACAGTTTACTGGTATATGCAGTTTGAATGAACTTGTTGTTGGTGAGCTGAGTGTAATTGATTGTAGAGATATTTTAAACTTCTTCTTCCATCTACTTTTCCTCATAGTGTCAGCAGTTGTATGTCTCCTTTCAAAATTGTGTGTCCGAGATATTTCATTGATCATCTCTTAATTGTGTTACATTTTCCTTAAAAAATATTCTGTAGCGCAAAGTGATTTTATGTAAAAAAAACGATTGCAAATAAATTGTTTACTTTATGTATTTATTGAGAAACAAAATTGTGTATCAGACTTTATAGTACTGTACTTAGTTCAATGACATTGTTCATGCCTTAAAATACCATTCCAGACCCTAAGATGACTATCTTATAATTAGCCAAAAATATTCAGCGATTTAAGATTACAATTTGTGAGAATTGTATTTACAATGAGAAGCAATTAATAGACTGTGTCCGGGTAACGAACTCCCACCTCGCAAAAATCTGCTTTTCAATAAAGTTGCAAATATAATAGATATTGACGAAGATAAGTTTATACCAATTATAATGACAAAGTGTGCACTGGCCTGCAAAGGTACTTTATACTAATATGAACTTAAAATAGAACTAAAAATATTGTAATAAAATATGCCATGACCACAAAAATTGGTTGGGGGGTGGGGTGGGGGGACGTAGAGACAATAGTAGACAATACATAGGATAGCTAATATTTTCTTCTTGTATAATTTGATTGTTTTTGATAACTGGTGCGACTGCAAAATAAGTGAAAGGAGTTATCTTAAAAGCTTGTGGCAACCAACATATTAATTAAAAAAAATAATAGAAAAAAATGCCTGAATCACATCAAATTATAAACTTCCAAAATCTATGAGACAGAAATAAATTGATATACATTTTTATTTTAAACATTTCAATTAACTGTACATTTTTTCGTTTCAATTGCTTGTTGTAAAGAAAATATTTTTCTTTGATTTTCGTGTTATTGACAAATTTATATAATGTAAATACTTTACCTTCCTTTATTTATATTCTTCAGTTCATAAATGGTCCTACTTTTCAAGGCATGCACAAAACTCAAATAACTTTATGTCATTTATGTAAATCATTCAACCAATTACCTCAGTTCAGTTGACTTGATTTCATTTTATGTAATATTTTGTATAACAAAGGTTTAAACAACTGCACATTTTCGTGGTAACTATTTCGCCGTGGAGGTAACTGTATTGTAGTAGATATTAATCCGTATAAATAGTCATTAAACACCCACAAAAGGCAATTTATTTCAGTTTAAAGATAAGCCATTGTGAATGTTAAATATTTAGTAGGAGTGGTTGAATGTCGTGTGCGAGGCAGACAGGTCAATAGCCGAAGGGACTTTAATCTCGCAATAGCTAATAATAATACTCTTGATTTTCAATTTCTTTAAATGATTTGTATAAAACGTCGACAAATTTTTGATATTAAAATTGATAAAAATAGGTAAAATAGTAAAAACACAGAAAAGACTTTTTCTTGAAAATGTCCAAATCAGTTGTAGTGGTAAATACTTTGTATGTAAAATATCTTTTGCTTCTGCATCATGCAATGTTCCTTACAAATATAAACTTTTCATGACTTTTTGTAATTTTTAATCACTTTTTAAAATTTCAATTCACTATACTGTCAATTTTTATATTGTAATTTGTAAATATAATTTCAGTTTATAGATTTTTATTTCGCAACTTATCAGTTTGAATTTGTAATTCCACCACTGTTTTATAGATCAATAATTACTAAGGGAATTTTCAAGTTTTTGGATTAGCCACAAGTAATTTATTCAAACATAATCAAAAAGTAAACACACAATAAGTATATACTCTACGTATAAATCTTAATCTAAATATGTAACTATCATCATTCACTTACTAACCATTTTTTTATCTTCTCAAAAATAAAATTAAGGAATCACTTTTACAATTAAACATTCCAACACTTTTTAAATTCTTGTGTCTGTAGTCTGAAATTACCTTTCACAATGATTATGTATTTTGATTGAAGACACCGTTTGTCATGATCAAAATATTGTTAATAATATCAATGATTACTATCAGTTGTTTGATAATTATTTATAAGATATTTTTTTAAGGTGAACTAGGTATGTTGTGCAGTGTAGAAAAATACAGTAATAATAGCTGGAGGGTACTACTTACTGCAAGGCAAGGTACACTAGTTAACCCATTTACGTTCTTCGCCTCGTAGTAATAATTTCTCTGAATCTAGTAACGGCCCTTTCTTTTCCTGAAAGACAAAAATTAGAAAAACAATAAAAAAAAATATTATTACTTTCCAGAAAATCCAAATAAACATGAGAAGAATTGCCAAAAATATGACAACCTCTATATGTATCTGTATTCTATAGGTGTGTTTGCCCCTAGTTTGCACCCTATATCCTTGAGGGGCTGTGGTTGGTTAAATCTCCCGAGGGTATGTGGTTTTAGCTTCACGCGACGTCACTTAGAGGGGGAAATGGCTCAATTTGGCATTTTGTTCGCCTTGAGCTATTTTGTTAAACAACCCTGTACTATCTACTTTATCAACAAGATTTGTATTTACTTTAAAATTTCCTGAATTGAAGTAAAATAAGATAAAAAATCATTTTTATTATTTATGTAATAATCTCATTTCCAAGTACTTTCCTTAATAATTGTTCTAAAAAAAATATAAGATATAAATTATTAAAATTATTACAAAAATTAATTTAAAAAAAAAAATTGGCTGTATGGTAAAATATATTGTTTGTAGAAATATTAAACAAGAATCAGATAAACTTGAAGGATTATAAATATTAAGGATTATAAAATAGGATTAAGAAAAATTTAGTGAAGGATGTAGCGGATAAGCTGCGTGCAAAGCAGTACTCAAAATAGCTTCGTGGGAGATTCCACGAAAAAAGAGCATTATTACGAAAACAATGCCGCATTGTAATAAACACCAGTAGGTCAAGGCTCAGTTGTCTTCCAACGATATTTGAGAAAACTCAATTGTAATTCTTTATTGATTGTACGAGATTACAAAATGTCTCGGTCTCTCTAGTTAATTGTGTACGTAAGAATTCTGTCGTAACTCGATACTATACATGACGATAAATACTACAAGTAGATACGACAATGGGAATCAATTGACATCTTTTATCGTCACGATTCATGATAAAACAATTCAGATCAAACCGCTCACGTTCTGTTAATGACGTATTGTTGAGCGCGCCCAGAAAATATCTTTGACAAATGGGAAATTAAACACTATCCTTACTGACTAATTAGGACAATTTAATATCTGAATGCCGCCACCCCCCAGGGCTTGAAACAAACGCATGTACTAGAAACTATCTTCAAACGTTTGTATTGATATCATCTCGCGGAAAGACCTCCGCGAAGTCAAGAATGAAGATGATTCGGATACGTAGATGGAAATAGGAGATGCAACTTTTGTCAGAATTGGTTCAGTGACAATAAGAACACAGAAATCGTCTGCTGGCTACACACGCTAGCACGAAATTTAAAGTCATTTGTAATTATTTTAGACAACAAATTAATAAGAGAACAAATAAAACGTCTGAAGATGTCACGCAATTTGGTAGTGTAATATTTATCTTTCTGTAATAATATAAGTACTGCGCATGATTTAAAACAATAACCAACTTTAGTTTTAACATAAATAGTACAGATGATATGGAACGATATGGTTAGAATTCACATCCACCATTGGCTTACAATTTATAATATTCAATTAATAAGAAATTATAAAATCAATTAGTAAAACTAATTATTAATTAATTAATAAGTATAATTCAGCTATCAATTAATAATCAATAATAATCAATTAATAATCAATTAATCAAATACTTTTACTTATTAATTATTTGTATTCAAGTCAAAACATAAAAAATGCAGGGTTTTCATCAAACAAAATTGATGGTATAATATAACTCGGATCTAAAAATGCATTTGATTGTTGAAGACTATGTCTTATGAAAATCACTGACCATAAATGATGGTTAAAAGTACATATTATTATTTCTAATGCATATTTGATAAAGAAACTTCAAAAGTGTTTAGAATTCAAACTTGCTAAATATCCCTCTTAAAAGCGACATTTTATTGGGTCAATTAATTTTTATTTTTGTAGACAAAATTAATGACCTGAAGAACGGCATATACTATTTACTTCAGTATGGAATCAGATGAAAGTGTAAATAGGTACTGTCAACTCTCCCAATATCGGACACGCTTGGGTTGGGTTAATATGTTTGGTTTTCTGGGAATTCTAGTATTCTGAATGTGTGGTAAAAATATTTTTGGACCTTTAGGAAGTTTTTGGAAAGTTTCAGGTTTTCAGAGAGTTTATTGGAAGAGTTTACTGTTGGTATCCTCGATTTTTCCAAGACATACTGTAACTATAGTTAAAATTTGTGAGGAAATTTTTTTATTTAAAAATGAAGAATTTACTCCACATATAAAAAAATCTATTTCTGATCAAACTTTTTTTCTGACTAAAATATTTCCACCTTATGTAACAGATGAACATAATACGAGTACTTTGCACACAAAGTGAATAAACAAAAGACTAAATAATTGAGGGATACCTTTAGCTTAAAAATAAATATTGGATTTAAACAATTTAAGGAATAAAGACGAGATTTAGACATTCTTTTATGGTAGCAACTAGAGCAAGACAAATCCTGGCAAGAATTTGTAAATACATATTACCAATTCTCCAGTAATCTGCTGTGTCTCTAACAAGAGAAAATAATTTCTTTAAAAAAGTTTTCTTTTTAGATTTGGATTTAAAAGAAAGGTTATTGATAATTCTTGATTGAAAACTACAGGATAAAAGTATGCTATATTCTTGATAACACAGAAGAGCTCAACATAAGACAAATCTTGAAAAGAAGCAGATTTGGACTTAAGCCCTTGGAAATAGCAAGCAAGCACGTTAATCACTAACCTACACTGGCAATAATTATTCAACTAATGCAAATGACAATAATGATTTCCTACCAAATTTATTGCAGATTTTGCGGAAACCCAACGACAATATACACATATATAGAATGGTGAAAACCGGAAACTTATGTGGGTGGGTAATCTGTCTGCGTCAAACCCATAATCCCATAGTAAGGAGAGACAATAAATGGGTGTGAGGCGTTGACATAAACACAGGATTATTGGGCTTAGATAAAAAAAAACAACATCTAATCTATTTACCTATATAAGTAATTATACAGTGATTCATTATTTGTTTGGTAATACTGTAGTTAATATTTACAGATTTGTTTTATTGCTTTCTTTAAAGTTATTAAATTTAATTTTAACATTTTAACATTATCCTTTATTCCAGTTATCGTACCATTTTAATTCCAAATAAATGTAGTGAGGCCACAAGAAATGGCCACAACTGTTGGACTAAACATTTAATACCAATATTGCAATAAAATCAGTATACAATGATAACAATAAACACATATGGAGGAGGGGGAGGGAAGGGAGAGAGATAAGAAACACATATGGAGGAGGGGGGAGGGAAGGGAGAGAGATAAGAAACACATATGGAGGAGGGGGAGGGAAGGGAGAGAGATAAGAAACACATATGGAGGAGGGGGAGAGAAGGGAGAGAGATAAGAAACACATATGGAGGAGGGGGAAGGGAGAGAGAAAGATAAGAAACACATATGGAGGAGGGGGAGGAGGGAGAGAGATAAGAAACACATATGGAGGAGGGGGGAGGGAAGGGGGAGAGATAAGAAACACAGTGCTTGGTACATTACTAAGGAAAGCCTTGAACGTGTCCATGCAGTCACATGATCTAACATATCCCTAGGGTCTGTGACAAATGCCAAATTATAGAAGGTTAATATAGCTAAGGAAGGGGGCAATAAAATCTGATGCGATATTTGATAGGGGTAAAGGGACATTTTTATATAATCTTGGACCTTTTAATTCAATGTTATACCCTACATAATTTGAGTCCAGGGTACTGGAATCTTTAACAATGGGACCCTAGATTATTTGCAACAAGAACGGTTGATTGTAGGACTTTAGATGATTGAAGATACACCGATCTAAATCCTCAATCATCTAACTTTTAAGACCCGAGGACATTGGATGATTTTAACCCAGTGCTTTACAGTTGTTTGGATTAAATACAATTAAGGACCCTGGATAATAAAATTAAGGACCCTTGATTATAAAATTAAGGACCCTGGATTATATAATGAAGGACCCTGGATTATAAAATTAACTTGGACCCTGGATTATATAATTAAGGACCCTGGATTATATAATTAAGGACCCTGGATTATAAAATTAACTTGGACCCTGGATTATAAAATTAACTTGGACCCTGGATTATATAATTAAGGACCCTGGATTATAAAATTAACTTGGACCCTGGATTATATAATGAAGGACCCTGGATTATATAATGAAGGACCCTGGATTATAAAATTAACTTGGACCCTGGATTATAAAATTAAGAACCCTAGATTATATAATGAAGGACCTTTGATTATATAATGAAGGACCCTAGATTACAAAATTCAGGACCCTGCCAATTAAGGACTGTGGATTATACAAGGACTTTGGATTATAATTAAGGACCCTGGATTATACCATGGAGCTATATAATTTTATAGCTCCATGATTATACAATTAAAGACCCTGGATTATACAATTAAGGACTCTGGATTATAATTAAAGACCCTTGATTATACAATGAAGAAGTCTGGGTTATACATTTATGAACCCTGGTTCTATGATTAATATCGAAAATTTGAAATATTTAACTAGACATAGTTTAATAATCAACTTTTCTAAAATTGAGACGAGACCACAAACGCTGACCTCAATTAAAAGTACTCCAAGTTCCAAAATTACTGCAACAATCAAATTATATGCATTAGTTCAACTAATCTTCTATGCAAAAGAAAAGTACATTTGTATGTATCAGATAAGTCTAACATTGTTTGGTTTAATTATTTTTTGAATACAGAAAAATCTAAACTACAAAGTAACTCCAATATACTGAAATTTAACTCTGATAAACTGAAATTTAACTCTGATAGACTGAGATTAAACTCTGATAGACTGAGATTAAACTCTGATAGACTGAGATTTAACTCTGATAGACTGAAATTTAACTCTGATAAACTGAAATTTAACTCAGATAGACTGCAATTTAACTCCGATAGACTGCAATTAAACTCAGATAGACTGCAACTTAACTCCGATAGACTGAAATTTAACTCCGATAGACTGAAATTTAACTCTGATAGACTGAAATTAAACTCTGATAGAAAAAAGAGTGTGTAAACATACAAAAATGTGCAATTCTAGTGTCAAGGCTGGTTTACTAGTAAAGTATGATAGTTAATATAGAGCTCTTGATTTATCTGTACTATTATAATTTTGGAAATCATTTGTATGTGCCTTTAAACATCTTTCCTTCAATGTTCTTTCAAAAACAAAACCTTCATTCTCTCACCTTCCCACATACTCTGCTACAACAAGTGTACTATTATTTACAAATTTAATGATTTTGATTTGTGAGGCGAAAAAGTACAAAAGTCCAAAAATGAAAGAACATCCCTCAACTACGTAAGCATCTGGTTTGCACCAAAGCCCAAGAGAAAAGGAGAAAAATTAACGCCATTCATAAAAAAATTAATGGTAGACAGAGAGGCTTAGGATTTTAACCTTTGTGGCCAGAAACTAACGCACAGTTAACATGTTGTTCTTATCCTACATTTGGGTATGCTTAAATATTTAACAGTAAATTTAATTATGACAAATATGTTGAGGCATAATTTATAAGTTATATGAAGATCTAAAAAGTACAAATTACAATACGATTTTTTTAATTAGTTAATAGGCCTACAATTTTGGTTGATTTTAGGAGATCTTTTTATCTATATTACTTTCCATTATTATTAGTTTTGATGGAAAATAACCAAAGTCAAGGAAAGAGCTAATATCCAATAATCTAACTTGAAAAAATATATGCATATATAATAATATAACTATAATTGAAAGGTTATTGAATTGTAAACAATTGCTATTTCACAGAAAGTGAAAAGTGTCCCCCTCTCAACACCCACACTCATCAGTGTTAGTCATAGCATTTCAGGGACATTTTATTGCTTAGAGCTTTTCATCTGGCATTTATTATTTCAATTTATGTCCGTCATTTTGAATAGTTTTCTTTTGCTAATAAAAAGGATAAAGGGATATTATTGGAATGAGGACTGATCAACACATTACATTATCACCATTTTTTTTTTCCAGTTGGTAAAGCGATACAGAAATCAAGTCAAGCAGCCTACCAAAATCATCAGGAACGTATGCCCTTGTCTAAATTATTATACAATGGATTATTGCGCAACTTCCAGAACAATTACAAATGAGTCAGTGACTCGAACCCATGCTGTTACAATCCAAGGAAACAGTTCACTGAACCCAGACTGCTAACCATAAGACATTGTATCAAGTACTGTTCTGATTTTTAAATAAATAACAAACAAGAAGAAAGTAAGAAGAATTAGAGAAAAAAGTGCAACTTGTCAGTGCAATCCATTTAGGTGGTTTATTTCTACAGGAGACACTTTATTTATTTTAACCTTGAAAAACAAATTATTTTATACAAAAAAAAATTGTGGTCACAAAAAACCAGTATTGGAATTGAGAGAACAGGAAGCCAAAAAAGGCTTATCACTCACTAAAGTACAGTCAAGAAAAACTTAAAGACGCAATACTAAGTATATACTTAAACCAGTAGTTATATAATTGAGAGTGATATTTGAGCATGCTCAGACTGTCGGTATACTAAGCAGGTGGATTACAGAGAAAGTCCAGAATTGCGTGGCAGGATTGTCAACCTTGGATAATGCCAGACGCGTAACAAGGCCGAAAAAAGCCAAAAGTAATTACCATCCACTAACATTGATAGAAAACTAGCTAAGATTCTATGAAGTGTGATGCTCCCATGGGATCAAACAGCAAGTCAGAATTTAGTAGGGGTGAACTTGTATGCGTCATCTGGCCCACTTTGTACCCCTATTTCCAAATGACATTGAAGTCTGATGAGAAACTGCGGAAAACATTGTACGATTTGAATAAAACGACGCTGGACAAACACAAACATCAGATAGAATTAAAGTAGCAAGTACGAGGAGCTAGGGAAACATTTTTAAAGTAATTTCCAACATTCAATCACTCTCTTATCACATTTCACATTGGATATAAAACAGAGACCCACATGGGGCCTACCCTGGGAAAACATCGGCTCAAATTCAAAAAACTAATTTTATCATGTGAGTATATCAAACATAAATACATAAAACTAAAGTTTATTTGAAAATTAAAATGTTTTTTCCATAAAAGAAAAATAAAAAGTATAACTGCCAGTACCTAAAAAAACAACAAATCCATTTATGACATTCTATAAAAATGATACTTAAATTTGTTAAGATCACATTGTAAATTTCTTTCCAATTATTTCAAAATATAATGTAGAGAAGTAACATTACAATGCATTAAAGCACATGTATGTTAATTTATTGTTATTCTATTCATTTGGATACATATTATTGAGAGCCCATCTTAGCCAGAACATGGAAGCAGGTCTTCATAGCGGCGCCCATTTAATACCTTACTCGATCAATCCATAGCCCATTTCAATCCTAAAGCTCTATATACACAGTTATCAACTGTATGTGACACAAACAATTTGCTGTGACCATACAGTATATGGGCATGATAACGTCATATCACTATCATATTTGGGCACATCACACTTTTTTGTCTAATTAGTTTGATAGTTTAGACAGAGCTTCAGAAACAATTTTAAATATACTCCATATTAACAATAAAGTACAACAGCCAGAACCATGGAATGGAATGATGAACTCTTTAGTCCATTTAGATCCCACGTATGAGCTCTATAACTCATTTAAATAATAAGTTCTATAATGTTTCATACCATGTCTTATCCCATAGCAAACAGAACCATGGATTGGAAAGTCAGCTCCGTACCCATTTCAATAGTAAGTTCTATAATGTTAAATACCATGTCTTTTCCCATAGCAAACAGAACCATGGATTGGAAAGTCAGCTCCGTACCCATTTCAATAGTAAGTTCTATAATGTTAAATACAATGTCTTATCCTATAGCTAACAGAACATGGATCAGCTCCGTACCCATCTCATTCCCAAAATAAATGTTCAATCTCATTCATTACCTACTTACAAAACTATTTTAGGATAGGAAAAAAAATCGATCATAATATTTGGATACCCAGCTTGGTTGTATCAGTAACGCTAATGCCTTCAAACCCATTTCCTGTGCAAACCGACAGTACAGTGCACCCCGCTAATACCGCAAACGTACAGCCTCCTGAGCACTGGCGGTATCCACTGCACACATACAAAACAAACCATTTAAAAAACCTCTTTTAATCTAATTATGCGTATGTTGATGTACATTACAAAGGCACACAGCCATCATTGCTGAACATTGGGAAAGAATGTGATACTAACAGGGAAGCAGCACACAGCAGAACTTTTATCAAGTTCATTTATGATATGAAACACTGAGAGCAACAGACAGTTAATGGCAATTCTACTATTTACATCAACTCTAATTAAGATAATGTTGGGCATTACCAGTTTTAAATTCCAGAATTAAAACAAAATAAAACTGAATGGATTCCACCTGCTAACATTTATAGATTAAATCAAAAGATTACTGGAAAAAAATGACAATAAGTGGGTACGAGTGGCTGGATCTCAATGGGGATATAAAATAAAATAAGCAAAAAGCAAATTAAAATGAGTGAAACAGGCAGAAAGAAATTGTGAGAACTTTCGGGGATAGGAATTTAATGTTTTCAAATGTTTTTAACATTTTTTGTTTTTCAAAAAAAAAAAAAAAATTTAAAATTTCAGAGTAATATTTTTGAAAACTTTTTTCAACATGGAGGGCAGCAAACACATTAACTGACCATCAGTTAAACAAATTTTTGTGGTCATGCAGGATGACCGCTGTAACCGAAGACTTAGCATATCAAGTGCTGTATTACCTCAACTGTACGCCAAATGATTGTAAACAATAATGGAATTGAAGAGCAACATAAGGACAGTAATAATTATTGAGAATATTGAGCGTTATTATATAAATAATTCATGGTTAAAAATCTAAAAATAGATTGTCCAATAAGTAGTTCATAAAAGTCATAGTAAATTATTCTAAATTTCATTTCATTTATTTTGTCTCATAAAAATACAATATAAAAAAAACATGGACAAAGAACAAGAAAACATCAAACAAAACCAGGCAGAGACAGGATTCCTAAAACCTAAAAACCGAACTTAATCACTATCTATTAGGTCTCCTATTGCACTGATTGTATAAAAAACATTTAGAATAAAATTTATATAAACATTAAAAATGCATATAATACTATTATATGTGCTTTAATAAATATTGTCGTTTTGTATTTTACTCAATTTTCTGTACTGTATCTCATCATCTGACATGTAACATATGTGACACTGTATACAGAATTAGTCTATGATACAGCAGAATTAAAGATACAGTACCAAGTATTTGGTTATTAATTAGACGGGTTTAACTAAAGGTCACTCACGCCCTATTTACACAAAAAAAACTACTTTAGTGAAGAGATAGTAATGCAAGTAAATGCACTAAGATAAAAGGGTGACATTCTTATCATTGTGCCTTTTTTTTTTCTAGCTGATATTTTTTCATGTTGAATACAGATTTTGTCAATCACATTTTCATGTCACATTTTTGGCTCAGAGTTAAAAACATGAAAGAATGCTGATGTTTGATGGGTCTGTCAAAATGCAAACATTCACTGCATTTCACATTAGAAGAACATTGCATGCGAACTATAATGGATTCCACATTGTACCAGTCGCTGGCAACACTTGTACAAGTTTGATTCAACGAAACGTAAACTGTCAAGCGACGATTGCAAGAGAGGCTGTCATGCTCCCAAAAAATCAATCCCTAAAATGCAAGCAACCTAGAAATGGGTTTATTATTGGATTTCGGGAATGATAATGACAGATAATTCTTTAGATAAAATATGTTACAAGATTTTTGGAGGATAAGACCAGGTTTAAAGACTTTTCCTTTTTACCATTCAATTTTTTAAGTTGTTACTTAGAAGTACATGTACGGTGGTGGTTAAAAAACAATTGTATAAAGTGTTATTATGTTCTTAGTTAATTATGTTTCTTTAAAGTGGATTGGTGTAAACAATGGCCTATTCATTGCAAATAGTTAATAGTGAAAATACTAATAAAGTAAAAGTACTGAAATAAAATATAAAAACGAATAAATTCTAACAACAAAAAATGGAAAAAAAAAAAAGTTTGTAGAAAGTTATTCTATAAAGTGCACAAAAAATAATCTTTAATTCGGGATTCAAAAAGTGAAATAAAAAGCTAAGTAATTTTATAAAGTGCACATTAGAAATTTTCGAACACGTGAGAATTAACAAATCAAAATCGATTTCAATTAAACATACAACTGTTAAGAATGTTCGGGTAAGTACCGGTAACTGCCGTAATAACGACGGGAGGGGTAAGTGAATGGATAATGTGTTAGCCCTCTAGTGAGTTGTTAGAATTCCATCGGGCTTCATTTTACAAACACAACCTAGATTCATCGTAATGCTTCCACAAATCATAATCAACGATTTAAAAGGGAAGCGTTTGAAATATTAATTAGGTGAGAAGGCAACCTAAATCAAAACATGTAGGGTGTAGAAAAGACAAAATCATAACAAGTTGAGGCAAGAAAAATAGAAGTAAGGGATGAAGTGGCGTTGTGGCTTGGTGGTTATGATGCTTGGCTACCACTCCAAGGGTCTTGGATTCAAGTCTCGTCACATGTCTGAATTTTTTCTAAGGACCAAATTACTCCACTCCAAAACTTGTAATAAGACTTTGTTTATGTAGAGCATCTTGTGTATATGTTTGTCTTATGAACCTCTGAGTGTCCCTAATGATCAGCTGGATGGATCACCCTCATTAAATATGGTTTAAAAAAAATTAAAAAAAGGGAAAGGGAAATAATGAAAAAGGTAGAGACAAGAAAATTAAAAATAAGTAGGGAAGGAGGGCGATACAAAACTTTAAGAGGTTTGGGGAACAGTTTCTTCTTGGTGCAACTTTTCCTTTACACATATGATTTGCAGTAATATTTACAATTCTAATAGAGCTTCATTATTTTTGGTAGTGTATATATAACAATGTTAACGGTTCCCATATTTTCATTAAAAACCAAAAAATTAAATTATTTTGACTTTCTACTTAATTTCTTCCTTGTTTTAATTTCAAGGTTCACTGTGTGGTTACATTAACAGAACAACGGATTACATACATCTAAGCACAAACCTTCAAATGAAATTAAAACCATTAGTACCACTATCACACAGTGTAGACTAAGAAACCACTAATTTGTAAGTTTGTGTGTGGTTTGGCAAATCTAAATTTGTCTACATGTGTGAACTCTTAAACATGAAATCTTAATTAAGAAAGTACTTTGCTAATTATAAACTAACGTTGGTATTACACACAGATTTGTTAAAACAACACTAAAGTATTGTATGTTTGAAAGGTGTGCTAGTGTGTTTAGTAGTCAACACTATAATAATATATACATATCATTGAATCTAAGCAAGTGATATTAAGACACAAGTTGGGGAAACAAGGAAACAGGAGCTAAACACCTATGCTATTTGATCAACTAAAAACAGACAAATAAAATCAAATTAATTACGTTCTACAGGAAATTGACCAATGCAAACATTTTAAACATGGAAACAAATTTTAAACATACAAGTATTAAAATAATAGTAGTTTTATATATATCTAGAATTTATAGGTAAAATTAAAATGTGAAGTCACATTTACTATTATTTACTAATTTGATTTTAATTACTTTTTGTTTTTCTTCAGGCACTTTCAACAAAAGCTTTTGCTTTCCAGAAATTGTGCCTCCTTCATAATATTGTTTTATTCATTTTAAAGATGGAAAAAAAATTCTTCTCGTTATAAATTTTGTATTGTATTATTTATATTTTGTATATTAAGAAGGAAATAAATGTTACTATGAAATGAAATTAAATGAATAGACTGATATATGTTTATTGATAATGTTTGCAATTAAAAATTACATGCTGGGTATTTAAAATTGATGACCGGAAGAAAAAAAATACAAGTGAATGGAACAGCATGATATTAAAAACAGGCAAAACTTAATGAAGAGACAACCAAACAGTGTGTACTAATTAATATGCACTAAACCAGATTACGTACTTTGCAACATCATCAACCAATTAGCACTCAATCTGCTGAATAATTACCCACAAGTCAAGGTGATTTAATCAACCAATCAAAACACTTAAGTCATATATTAAGAGGAAACGACAAAAATAAAGTTACAAATGACTGATATAATTATAAGTATGTTACATTTGGAACCTGAATAAGTGTGAAGGGGGCGATGTGAGAAGAAAAAAGCTGGGGCGACAATTTATTGATCTACTGAAGTAATAATATCAAAACAACATTTCATTATATTGTAATGGAAGCCTGAAACAGCAGCAGTACTGTTCTGACCAAATGAAATAAAATTAATGTTATTAGTATCTATTCTAACATTTTTTATTTCATACGCATCAACAAAAATTATCGCGCTTTTGAGGCTTAGGGAGTTGAGTTGAAAGAGTTGTGAGTTACAACCCGGGCACTAGGTCAGGATTGAACCCAGGCACTAGGTCAGGATTGAACCCAGGCACTAGGTCAGGATTGAACCCTGGACCTTGGGATTAGAAGGCAAGCACCAAGCTACAGCTCCACATTCTTAGAATTTAAATATTACCTCTTATAAATACCAAGAGAGACTATTATAACCCAGTGACTTTTCAACTGTACTTTAAAAACTTAAAATTTATTGAGTTTTTTATATTTTAATGTTCTTTTTCTAAATCAATTTCCTTGGTATTCACTCATCCCTATCATTCAATGTCAATATTTATAAATAAATATGAAATTCCAAATTAAATTTGACTTTGTTGCACCTTAGCTGATGATGCCGCAGACGTGCTTCTTCAAAAGTAGGATCAACGATAGTATAGAAATGTCAAACACAACAGGTTTAAAACATCACCATTATTCACCAACTCATTTTTTTTTCAAAAGGGAAGAAAGCTTTTCATTATTCAAGCCAACATAGTTCAGTGCCTAGTTAATGTTACCTATCATGTCATGAAAAATTATTAATATTTACTGTGAATATATTTTATGAAACAATTTCAAAATGTGTTACTGCTTGCAATGGTAGGTTCAGTTCTACACCCTTCTTATAAAATTCAAGACACAATGTAAATGTTTTGGATACAGTATAAAAGGTAAAGGTGTTATACTGGTCCTAAACTTAACTGGAAACTGAGGAAGTTCAAATTAGTTCCTCTACGGACCCACGGCAGGCAGCAGTGCAGCGCCCACCAGATCAACACACCGGGAGACGATCCCCTAGACCTCACTGAAATCGTCATGGGACCACTGAGGCAGGTTCAGTCAGTCAGCCTTTTCTCTTTTAAAAATATAAGGCCTCTTCAGCCCAAGTAAATATTATATCTATATTTCTATCATTTGATTTGAATGCACTTTTCAATGTAAGTCTCATATTTCACTGTTTAATATTGAATTAAAATTCTTGTCAATTATCACCTTATGTTGATTAATTTTTCTAAATTTTCATTCAAAATTGTGCAAAAATGTTTTTCTCTAAATTACCACCTGTGTCTACTATTAAAAAAACTAATCTTTTAACACTTGGTGAGTGGCTAAATATGGAATATGTTAACGGAAAAGATTATTCTTGCATACCACAACAAATAACGGTTGAAAAACAATTTTCTCATTTGCAGCCTAATGTGTTGAACAGTTAGGATACCAGAGTGATGACAGGAAGTTTGTAGGTAACCAATGGAAGAAAAAAGAAGCAGAAGGAATGGCGTAAACGATGGAAAATGCTAATATTAGGGATACGGTATCAGAGGTTGAGAGGTGGAAAACTCTAAGCTAAAGGTTTTCGTAAAGCAGTAGACTGACTATTTTGACAACAATAACTTTTGCAACCCACTATACTAAGCTTCTTTTAACTACATTCTTAGACTCTAATAAACTAGTTTCATATTTACCAAAAAAAGTATTAAAATATACCAAATTTGATCTTTCCTAATGTAATTCTCTCAGCATGATACTAAACAACATGAAATTTTAAACCAAATTTCATTTCTGAACAATATTTTATAGTTCTGTAAATCATTTGAATCATTCAACACTTTTTCAAACATTTTTTTTAAATTTTTCAACAAACAGCTAGCTAATCCATCAAAGTTGATATAAAAAAATGTTAAAAAATCTGCAAAAAAAGAAAGATTTTTAAAAGTTTGAGTGGGCATATGCCCATCAATATGTGTCAAAAACAGCATATCAATCATTAAAAATTAATATAAAAAGACAGAAAAAATAGCAAGGAAAGAAAACAGTTTTATTTTTATTGGCATCCATTTTTAATTCACTCAAAAGAAGGAAGCACTTGAGATTTTAACAGGTGGCGTTTTTCCCACTTGCTTTGGCTAAATAACTACAACATATTCAAGAAAGCAAGACAGTTTTCGGCTGTTAAAAGTAATAAATATGTTGATAATGATTAAAAAATTCTTTTTTGAGTGATAATAGCAGTGAATTGCAATTAAAAGTTTAAAGATTTTGAAAGAGATAAGAAAAAGAAACACATGGTTACTAAAGTGAAAAGTTTTTTTTAAAACAAACTTCTTCAAAAACCGAAGAAAAGTCCCAATATTTCTCACCTTTAACATAGAGGCTCTCTCAAAGTGTGTTCCTTTGCAATGCCTGTAAAATAAAACAAAACAAAACATTAATAACTTATAAACATTATGCGAAAAATAGAGGAAGAATGAATGAATGAGGAAACAAGGACAAAATGAACAACACAAGTAAAAGAAAGAAAAGTTGGAAGAAAAAAAGGAAAAGATGACAACGAACGGCGAATAGGTGAAAGATAATTATGATAGGATGGAAAAGAAGGGAAAGGATGAAGAGAAAAGAAGAAATAAGAAAAAAAAATGAATGATAAAAGGGATAAAAGAAAGGAATGTAATAGTGAAGGGAGGATAAAGAAGCTAAAGAAGATGTAAAAGAATGAAGGACAGAGGGAATGAAAAAACGGATGTAACAGAAATGAAGGAAGGATAAAGAAGGTAAAGAAGGGAATGGTGAAAAAAAATGAAAGACAGAAGGAATGGAAAAAAGGGATGCAATAGAATACCAATGATATAATTACTGAATCTATCAATTTCTTTATGATTGATAACGTAATGAAGAAACTAAAGCCCAAATAATAAAATCAGTTTCATTAAAAAGGAAACATAAACTGGAATACATGAATATAATCCACTCCTCCTACACAATTTATTAAAAATCAATCATCCTAAACAGATTAGTACCGCTCTAATCTCTACTCATCATTCTGCCTTTTAAAAGCAGAATCCTTAAATCATATTTTAAATGACTTTTTGAACGCCAACAAGAATATTAAAAAGTTAGTTTGAGCGGGGCAGGAAGTGGTGTGGCGGAATGGTGACATGTACTATATGTTATTGACATGTTCCACTTTGAAGGTTAAACTTCAAGTTGATTTTACAGACAGCTGAAAATAGCTTATTTTCTCCTCGTCACTTTGTCTTTAAATGTTCGATATAAATACATATTAATATTATTAATGCCATATCATGTATTTCATTACCTTTTGCATTATAAATATGTTATATTTTATGTATGCTGTTTAATTATAATGTTTTTTTTAATTTACTGTATACAACATCTTAGTTCAGCACACACATCTAGAGCAATCATCAAAAATAACCCTAATCAACACTCTTATTAAGGAACTAAATGCAGTTTTCCTCTTTAGTTTTAATTATGAAAAGTACTTTAGTAAACAAGCAAAAATGATTTAAACAAAAACCACATAATTCTGAAATAATTAAAATCTTATTAATAACAACATTTTTAAACAATAAACAACTTATTTTTTAAATTAAAAATGTGGTTAAGTTGGAATAAAATTACTGAAATACAAAACAACCATAAAAGTGTTTTAAAGTACGATGACTTTTAGCTTACAGGTTCAAAGAAACAGTGGATAAGTTTCAAGAATATCAGATAATATTTGATACAGTATTGACGGACATGGGGGACTTAATATTAATCATACTAATTTGGTAACTGAATCATTGGAATAGTGATGAGTTTGATTGACTGGTAGGATGACAGTGATGGACGTGTTACAACTTGCTTAGGTAAATTTACAAACAAATGTGTACACAAACGTATCAGTCTTACTTTTACACATTTAGACTAAATTGTAGATTTAAAAAAGAATATTTGATATTAATTATCTAGTTTTATCAAATTTTGTCTTTATTAGTCAGTAAGAAATTATTATTACTTTATATTTTGTTAGTTTTTGTGTTTGTTGTTTCATTTTTTTTTCTTTTCATTTTTAATCTTACAATAATAATAATAATAATAATAATAATAATAATCTTGTAAGTTTATGATAATATAAATTCGGTTAAATTGTAGATTTAAAAAAGAACATTTGATATTAATTATCTTTTAAAGTTTTAACAATTTTTAAAATTTTAGACAGCAAGTATTGGAAAAAATTACTTTATATTTTGTTAGTCTTTATTTTTATGTTTTTTATTTCTTTTTATTGTATATCATCAAATCGCATTGCAACTGTTTTTTAAGTATTACTTACAAATACATTATTATTACATAATAATTAATGAAATAATTATACATAATTATCACTTTTAGGAATTAAGTTTAACCTTGACATTTTAATTGTAATTTAAAACTTATTTATAACATTAATTACGGACATTATGAACCACAAATATTAATTATACTTCTTCATAATATTATGTTATTGTGCATTTGAAGAAAATCAACCAAAATACTTGAGAAGAAATTGATTGAAGAACCCACCCACCCACTCAAAGATGACATTAATATCGCATCAATATCTATATCTGATGTAAACAGATATAAATATATGGTTGCCATGTTTATTAAGCAATGCTGTCAAAATTACATTTCTATAAATTGATCAAGAACGCGACACAATGAAATTTCATCACCTCTGAAAAAAAGAGTTTAATATGTAAATAATGACGTTTGTTAGCCTCAACAAAAGGAAGGGGTTAAGGGGGAAGGAGAAAGGCGTGAAGGTGACGAAGGGTGAGGGTTAACAAAGTGGTGTTGATACCCCGACCTTGCCATGACCCATGTGGCAGGTGTACAAGCTGGATTGATGTTGAGACTAGGCTGGCTTGCCATATCAACCAATCAGCTTAATATGTTTCCACTTCACTTTTAGTTAATTCAATTTAATTATTTAATGTTCTTTCTACCTTGGTAGGTTTTTACCTTCTACTCATGTATTTTATTCAATTATATTAAATTTTATTTTCATAAGACACATCATTATGTAATAACAAAAACTCTAATGCTAGAGAAACTTAAATTCTATGAAATAGCAAAGTATAGTTTAAAGACTACAGCAACTAATCTGAATTATTCAGCAGCGGTGGTTTTTGTTAAAAACTTGTTCCTTGCTTAAGGACCACTGTCTAATTATATTCACACATCACATCAGGAATGCTGAACGTCTTGCGACAATTCTCCAGTAAGAAAGATTATTGGCCAAAGTATGCATAGACTAATTATATTCAATAAAACGAAATTACCTAATTTTCAAAACATGTTTTTTAGCTGCCATAGATTATAATCTATTACAATTTTAATTATCAATTTGTATGAAGTGTCTATTTTAAAATGAAAATCCAAATTAATCCTCTTTGATTTCAGAAATACCAGACATGACCAGCATGACATAAACTCAGAGGATGTGAAAAGAATAATTAAAACTACTGTCATAAAATAACAACTTGGTAAGAATTGATGTCATACCAAAGACAAGAATAACTTGTGAACCTATCACCAGCAGCTGCCATCACAGATGACCATGTATAAATGGATTCTGTCTTCCTCTTCATTTAACAAATTGAATCTGTCATTCTTATACATGATAAAAGAAAACCCCCATTCTTGATAATTGAATGTATCCCGTCGCTTCTCTTGAATTGATCAACACAATAAACTTTCCGTCTGATTTGATCGATACAATGAACGAATGCGTTCCTCCTTAAAATAATTTCACCAATAACAGATAAAGATAGGTTATACAATAAATGTACTTGTTTTGTAAAAATAAGGACAATGACAATGGACGTCCTGGTGTGAAGTGTAAATGTCACGCGTGCAACGTACGTGCACCGTTAAGCATAAGTTTAATTTGACGTGTAATAAGAATACCTTCAATATGTTGACATTTAATCATCAATCACTTTCTATATTTAAAATGTATTTTTATTGCCATTTTTTTTAATGTGTAGACAGTATAATAAGCATTTATTAAAAAAAAAAATTTTTCAATTGCAAGATACATAACTATGGTTAAGAAAAAAAGGAACTCCATTTATATAACCTCTGCTATATGAACTAAATAATATCTTGCAAATAATTTATAGTAAAGTAAAAAATAATAAAAATTAAATAAAAGTAAAAATTGGAATCTGAAATATTTTTCCATATTTAGTTTTGGATTGTTAATGAAGTTTTCGTTGATGAAAATTCCAAGACGTCAAATAAACACCTACAAAGAACAAATTCTTGAGGCAAATTGGTGAACGATAAAGTACAGACAACGGGCAGATGTTCAACGTGGAAAGAAACAACAGTTTGGCTAAACAATACCAATGAACGAAGGATGACCTGAAATATGCATTCAAAATGCCAACTTGATGAAACTGAAAAAGTGTTTACAATGAGAGCGTGGGAAGTAAAATGAATGAAACGAGAAAGATCAAACAGATAGGAAGATGGAATAAGATGGATAGACAAGGGATGAGTGGGAGGTAAATAATTGTTATTAAAAAAAGAGGCAAGATCAAAGGGAGGAATTATAACAGGAAATTAAAGAAGAGAACTTTAAACTGATTTTTTTTTTAACATGGAAGAACAAATACTATACTACTCCATTATGAATAATCAATCAATTGATCAAGTGGGGTTCAAGCGAAACATTATTGTTTGTAACGTTTTGCGTAAAGAATGGAAAATAAACAAGGCATGTTTATTTCTAAATACTACTAACTGTACTTGGAATTTTAGGGTTCCCTTGGTAAAAAGTAAACAAGAAGTAAATAATAAAAGTACAGAAGTTACTTACACCTACAGTACTACAATGCAAGATATCTACCCCTAGTGTTGATGTACTCACAATGCAAGATATCTACCCCTAGTGTTGATGTACTCACAATGCAAGATATCTACCCCTAGTGTTGATGTACTCATCAAACACCAGTCTGAAAAATCAGTAATACGTGGACAGATGCGACCATACCTCTTCCCTATGGGAAGGTTACTTGTAATTTCGTAGGTGCAAGTGACCCTCAAGTGACCCTTAAGGGCTAATCATTTGGGGTTGAATGCAAGACTTAGCTGAGGGATATTTTTGTATTATTAATATTTAATGGGTTAAGATTGACTTTGACCTTGACTTTGTCAATAAATTTTAAACATTATTTAAAACAATATTAAACATACACAAGAGTAGATTGAACTTTATGGAACTGCTGCTGAATTTCACAAAATTATGAACATTTCATGAGTTAAATTATGAAGATGCACAAACAATGGATCTTTTACTAAATGTATGTAAGGTTTGTGGAAAATGTTTGTGCTGATGATATTCATTCATTCATCTTTTTATTTCAGAATACCATGACGACATGATATCCATAGCAAAAGAAACAAATATTAAGATTATACTTTATTTTTAACATGAACAGCAATGATATTTTGTTATTCAGACATTAAGATAATTCTACCCCACAATGTTATCTCAGTGCTACCCTGGCTTAAGGTATTACCAGTTGTGGCCTAAGTCTGGACTAACGCTGATTGGCGACACAAAGGGATTCAGTACAAAACAACACCATTGGTTTCATGTCGAGTTGCTGACAATCAACTCATCAGAATTATCTCTCAAAAGTGGCGAAGATTAAATCATATTTATCAGAAATTTGCTAATCAAAACAAATTAACCTTTAAATAACCTTTCTGAGAACAAATTCAAATTAAAAATAACAGAAAAATATTTTTATCTAAATAGAACAGAACATATTTGAGTGTCTTTGTAAAGTAATGGTCCAGGCTTAAAAACTGTACACATGTTAACAGTGACCACACCCACATGTAGCACCCTGTAAAGGTCTGTTCCAGATAATATATATTGTGGTGTGTATTGTACGTCTGTCAACAACACCCAAAATACCGGAAATAAGTAGAGGAATGTACAAGTTTGTGATTGAATCTTTTCACTGTAATAATGTGTGAACGTGTTAAATCAGTTAAAATGATGTAAACATTAGCCACTGGCTAAATACAGACAGACAGACACCTACCAGAGGTCTTGAGAATGTTCACGTAAATAAAAGGTATTGAAAGATTAGAATTAATCATTAATAGATACTGATTGATTGATATACGGATTGATATATGCCATTTGATTGATTACATGATTTATTTTTGATTGATTCATATACAGTCAACTCTCCCAATACCGGACACATTTGGGCTGGCCTCATATTTCTGGTTTTCAGGAAAGTCTGGTATTCTGAATGTGTTTTTAATGGTAAAAATAAGTTTGGTAACTTTTGGTCTTTGAGAAAAGTCTAGTTTTGGGAGAGTTTCCAGTTTTCAGTGAGTCAGGTATTGGGAGAATTGACTGTATTAAATGATTTATTGATTGATATTAAATGATTTATTGATTGATATTAAATGTCTTATTGATTCATTGATTGATGGCTTACCTGCATGACTTGTTTGGTATCCTGTCAAACGTGATACATCTTGTTTTGCAATCCTTACAAGTAAAAAATCGCTGTTTTCCCTCGTGCCATTTCAGCTGATGGTTCTCCTTTTTGCACAGATCAGATGCCTTAAACCATGTGTATTTACACTAAACAAGATATAAACAAGTATAATATATAATGTATTTAGTAATGTACTTCTTTCCCACCTGTTGGGAGATTGAAATATATATTTATACTGGGTAACCTCTTCAGTCAATGACTGGTCTCCCAGAGGGCCCAGTTGGTGATCAGTGGCTGTGATTTACTAATACACCGGGGTAACCCCCTATACTTGTCTCGAAAGATGTACTAGGTTCTTTAAAGTGCACACGAGTTAGATGTGTACACTGGACCTACGGTTTATAGTCCTTATCCGAGAAGACTCGTTCTACCACCAGAACCATGGAGTGAGTGAGCCTTGAACCCCTGCCGATGTTATGGCTACGTAATTACGGTTCATTCTGAACAAAGAACTTCTGGGTGGTGAATATCTTTTTGGAATGGTTTGTAGCATGGTTTGGTTTTTTAAGTACAATATTATATGTTAAAGTACTTCTTTCTCACCTGTTGGGAGAGAGGGGGTTCATTCTGAATAAAGAACTTCTGGGTTGTGAATATCTTTTTGGAATGGTTTGTACCATGGTTTTTTAAGTACAATATTATATGTTAAATTACTTTTTTTCCTCCTGTTGGGAGAGAGGTGGTAGGAGGTATCAAACTGAATAAGACTAAAAAGACTTCTGGGTGGTGAATATCTTATAGGAATGGTTTTGTGGCATGGTTTTTAACAGTTTCGCTTATTATTCCAAAGTTTTTATGTTCAAATCTCAATCTCTCTTATTTTTTTCTTGCCCGCTACTAATACTTGTAACGAGATGTTAGATAAAAAAACATGACTATAGTTCACGTCGTTTAATTGGCGCTTTTAACATCCAGTCGGATATGTGCCAATATTTGAAAACTAAAACACCTTCCCAGGGTTCGGGAATTTATTAGATAAATTCAATTAGATTGTAGAATTGACATTAATCCGCAGTCACCGACTAAGTAGGCTAAATGCCTATAACGGGACAACAGGATTTATCTTGGTGGTGATAAAATTAGCTAAGGGGATTAAAGTAGCAACAAGTAAGCCAGTGGATGGATGAGCACTACCACAGTACAGCTGGGTAATTACTGTAAGACACATTGCAACCTGTACGCGGCTGTTGCATCAGTTTTAAACATTTCAACAAGTTATTTATTTGTTTGTATTATTTATTTATTTATATAGATGAGTGGCTGTGATTTACTAGTAGACCAGGATAAACCCCTTCTACCCTCAAAAGATGTACTAGGTTCTTTAAAGTGCACGTGAGCTATATGTGTACACTGGACGTACGGTTTATAGTCCTTATCCGAGAAGACTCGTTTTAGCACCAGAACCATGGAGCAAGTGAGCATTGAACCCTTGCCAATGTTATGGCTACGTAAATTACGTTTCCACTATCTTAACCACTCGGCCAATCACTCACTATTACATAGTAAAGTATCCTATACTGTGTGTGCACATCGGTTACAATAAATTAATAATAATAATAATTCAACACTTTAATATTCAATTTTCTATATATCTGTAACTGAGATTTTCTCTTCTTTTCATATTTAGTTACTTTACCTTGACATTTAGGAAAAACATGTTTTATTGTAAAATCTATGACCCACTTTTTGAATTTTGAACAAAATAAATCAAACAAAACAGAAATTAGGCCAAATAAATGAAATTGACAGTGTTTAAACAATAAGAAACGCCTTTCGGAAATGTCAAACCTATATTAATGTTCAGTATGGCATTTGGTTTAATCAGTGCACCCAGATACAAAGTAATTCATTTGTCACCATTATATTAACAACTTGATGTATTTGTTTTCTGGGTAATAATACTAACACAGTTTATTTTGAAGTCAATTAGCAAATACAATCTGATGTAGTTATTTACAAAACAGAGAATTGCAATTCTATCTATTTTCAGATGGAAGCTTTAGTAAATTCTTTCTTAATATGATGTACTGGTTGAGAGAAACTGGGATATTAGGTCAAACCAAGATGTTTTGTAAATCATCATTATCAATAAAAATTAATGTTTAATGCATTATTAAATATTACTAATAATTCAATTTTAATTAAAATATTCTTTATTAGTAAATATAAACATTTATAAATTAGAATATCACAAACTGTGGTTGATCGGGTCATTATTAAGACAAACTAGATTTAAGTCATTCTCGATAGTGATGAAAAAAAATATATTGTTAAGACCTTTTACTTATTTTTGTATTTTGTGCTGGAGGTATCAGTGGGCGTTACTGGATCCAACATAAGAGGCTTAAAGCAATTGACATTCTAACTCAAAATTTGATATTAAATAACTGATTTCACATCAAAGATGCCAACAAAAATTATCTCCACATCAGAATGCGTACTTTCAACGTCACAGAAACATTAAAAATATGATATTAACGAACCGATTCCACTTCAAGATGCGAAAAAAATATATCTCTACATCAGAAGAGCACTTTCTCAATTACGTCACAGGAAAAATAACATGTAATATATACCTGAATTAATTACATACAAAATTGTATGTAATTTCATTAAGTAGATATTTGTGTCTGTGAATTTTTTACAGAAATCAAACAGGGTGTAATAAATGTGACCAGTTTTGTCTAGTTCCACAAATTGACAGTATACCATCGTTTTAATAATTGGTACCTTTGGTAATTTAGAATATTTTTTTTTAATGTACATTTATACTTTATATATGGGCTACCTCTCACAAGCTTTTTTTTCAAATTATTATGAACAAATTATGAACTTAAAGAGAAATAAATGTTACTTTTGACTTTAATATGTTAATTTGATATGTTGAAAGTATATTGGTTTGAAAGCTATTAATTTATTTACTTTTTTATATTCTATAATTAATACAAATAAAAACCACACAATGGAAGGACATTGCTGAAAAGGGTCAAGGGTCAAGGGTAAAAACAATAATTAATGTAAATACCTGTTTACATGACACAATGTTCACTTCTTTTTCTTTCACTGAGTCCATCATTTTTTCCATTCCTTCTTTCACTTCCATTTTCTTGAAATATTCTTCTTGCATTTCCAGTTCAAACTGTAACAAATTAATAATAAAATTCATTATTCAATTCATTCTGGAACAATACAAACAAAAATAACACACATGCTTTTGATTGGACGTCGTCGCAGCCTGCAGTGACACACATTTACATCATTCAAAATAAGTATTGGTGAAAACAATAGATTACTTTAGTTAACATTATATTTTATTAGTGATATTAAATTTGAAAATTAAATAGATTTAACTTTCTCTGAGGTGGTACAAAATGTAGAATGTTCAATGCAGTGTTCAGAATTAAATGTGGGAGTTTGATGGAAGAATACCATTATGTCGTGTTCAAGTTCTTTCAACGTCTGGATTTTAAAAATTCACTTTATATTTAGGCAACAAAAGAATATTGTTATAGAATTCTACTATTATCAAATACAGTTTTTCAGACGATAGAAATTAAACTTTATATTAATTCACCAATTACAAAAAAAGAAATACAAACATCATTTGAAGATTAACTCTCCCAAAACCGGACAACTTTGGGCTGATCAAATATATGTGTTGCTAATGTTAAAAATAAATTGTTTGGACCACAAGAAAAGTCTTGCTTTGGGAGAGTTTTCAGAGAGCTCGTTATTAGGGGAGTCGACTGTACATTTAAAACAGGAGAGAGGGCAGCAGATAGAATAAATGTAAGATCATATGTTAACAGATATTTGCCAGCTACTGTGTTAATTGACATGTAAATACAGCTTTAGACGGCACAACTCAACATAGTTTGTATGCATTACAACCAATGCATTGCAAGCCTTTTTATGATTCATCAATTACGTCAAAATAAGAACGTATTCACAATTATTAATTCTATTTCATATAACCTTGCTCCGTTTCTAGTTATGTAAGTTTTAAGTATCTGTTTGCAATATAATGAATGAACTTGCCTGAGATAGAAGAGAAGCATTAAGTGACTTAGTTTTTGCTATTTTCTCGATATCTTCTTTAGTGAATTCAACTTCTTGTCCTAAAATTATTCGTTTCTTGGGTTTAGATGATCCAGGACTTTCATCTAAAATTAAAGAGATACTAGATTAAGAAAACGCCTACAAATATTCAAACCAAACCTGCTTTCTCAAAAGAAGAAAAGTTATGAAAAAGGACTAAAAATATAGAGAAAGAAAAGAGTAAAACCAACCATTTTCTTTATCTTGAATAGCTTGCGTATCCTCGGCCACTTTGTTCATAATATCTTTTTTCGCTTTCTCAGATGTTGGTCCTTTGTACAACTTATTAGGGTTGGTTTTTGATAATTCACCCTTAGCACGAATTACCGCCACAGCTTGTCGCTAAAAAAACAAACAAAACCTAAGTTTATTGAAGATTTAACCAAAATAATTATTCTCTAAAAATGGTTTTTAAATGTATAATTTTACCTTAGCTTCCTCTAAGCTGAAAGGAGTCTTGAGCTTTCTAGGGGTCACGGCAGATTTGAATCCTCTGCCGAGTTGAGGTGTATTTTGATTCGGACTTTCTTTCTGTTTTTTGTAGAATTGTATAGGTGAACCAAGATCAATAACATTATCACTTATTCCACGGTTAGTATGAGTATTTTGAATCTTTCTGTCTGCAATTTTCTTCTTCATATCCATCTTATGTTGTTTTAAAAGGTCCTTTGCTGACACCGATATCAACGGATCTTTATCTGGAAATGTTCAATAAAGAGTTTAAACCAATAAAGAATTCTAGATTCCAAGGGTAAAAATTACACAAAATAAGAATTTTTTAGTCCGTTTATTTGTCTCTTACCTGCAAAAACGACTTAACTTAACAATAACAACGATTTAAAAAAACAACAGTAGCACGCGAGCAAAAGCATAACAGCGGCAGAAATAAAAGGAATAAAGAAAGATAAACAATGCTGTATCATTTGGTTCATTATGAGTATTTTCTTTAGCATTACTATTATTAAATTGAATTTGTTCATGTGCTATTAGTCTAAATAAGCTAATAACTCAATCCTATTCATTGGTTGCCAAACAGGATCAACGTCTCCAATGAAAATGATATTCTTTCGTAGGTTTCTTAACAATTTTCCAGCAAATCTTTACGAACGATGATTCTATATCGCTGAGTTCGTTTACTTTTGTGTGGGCTAAAAATCGAGAAAGTTAATACATTCTATACACAACTCAGTAGATATTTGCATTCATCATTACCTGCATTATAAAATAATATTACTAACACAAATAATTTTGTATCTATTTATCTTTGTTATGTATGAAATACGATAAATGTCATAACATGACATTTTGAAGAAATCTGATAGAATGTGTGGGTGGAGAAATATGTATCTTGTGCTGAAATATATCTTGCTATTCAATGAATGAAGCCAGTGTTATACACATGAAGAGAATAAACTAATAACTGTATCATTACTTAGGTACTGAGGTATTCAAAGCATATGTTATACAAATACTTTGTAACTTATTTTAACGACTTTTATTCATTCAAGTTTATAAAAGCTATATACACAAACAACAACGTCACGAGTTTCTACATAATAGATAACAAATAAAATCAAAATATAAAAGGTCAAAATGATCTTCGGGAACATGTTTACCGTAAGCAAGAACCATCCAATCTTAAGGAGCAAGGTAAAGATCAGAAAAATAAAAATTTATAAATAACTTACCCTTTTCAGCTTTCACCAAATGTCTAAGAACATTCTGAGCCCCAGGAGTAGGTGCGTTTAATAGACCCTTACTGAAAATGAAAAAACACAAGATCATGTTGTGATAGGCTAGCTTAAGGTTGGTAGGGTGCTAACAAACACAAGACTAAACTAGCTAGGTTGGTAGGGTGCTAACAAACACAAGACTACAGAGAACTAGCTAGGTTGGTAGGGTGCTAACAAACACAAGACTACAGAGAACTAGCTAGGTTGGTAGGGTGCTAACAAACACAAGACTACAGAGAACTAGCTAGGTTGGTAGGATGCTAACAAACACAAGACTACAGAGAACTAGCTAGGTTGGTAGGGTGCTAACAAACACAAGACTACAGAGAACTAGCTAGGTTGGTAGGGTGCTAACAAACACAAGACTACAGAGAACTAGCTAGGTTGGTAGGGTGCTAACAAACACAAGACTACAGAGAACTAGCTAGGTTGGTAGGGTGCTAACAAACACAAGACTACAGAGAACTAGCTAGGTTGGTAGGGTGCTAACAAACACAAGACTACAGAGAACTAGCTAGGTTGGTAGGGTGCTAACAAACACAAGACTACAGAGAACTAGCTAGGTTGGTAGGGTGAAAACAAACACAAGACTACAGAGAACTAGCTAGGTTGGTAGGGTGCTAACAAACACAAGACTACAGAGAACTAGCTAGGTTGGTAGGGTGCTAACAAACACAAGACTACAGAGAACTAGCTAGGTTGGTAGGGTGCTAACAAACACAAGACTACAGAGAACTAGCTAGGTTGGTAGGGTGCTAACAAACACAAGACTACAGCAAATAAACAAACGTACAATTCTGAGGAGACTCCACCAACTTGTACCAATGTGTCCTTTTCATCTGTTAGCTTTGAGTGCATCACTAGCACGTTCTTCCTTGATTCCTCTTTGTATTTCTCTGCTTCTTTTGCTCCAAGACTTGTCACAGTCAACTTGCTTTGAGAGCTCTTTTTTGCAAATTTTCCCCTAAAAATAAAATAAAAAATATTTATAATAGAGATTGGTACGGTGTAATGGTATGGGATATAGGATTAGCATTTGAAAGGCATGTGTTCAACATTTGTCTTTACCATATTGTTGCATTAATAGCTAAATACTAATTGCCTATTCCTTCGGATTGGAGGTAAAGTGGTCCAGTGTACATATTGCACATTGAACTTGGTATATAATATATGGGAAGACGGTCTTGTATAAAGAAAAATATCAAAAGGTTTTTCAATTTAATATTACTAGTCCAATGTGTTAAACAACATTCATCCAACACAAATACCAAGGTAAAAACAAACAGTATTAGAAAATTGACAAACCTGGAACTTAGGTTGAAAGATTTTCCACCATACATGAACTGGTCTTTGTTCAAACCTTTCCAATTGGCTTTTGGTTGTACACCAGCATACCTACACACAAAAAGATTTGTTATTACATAAAGGTTGATAGTGGCTTAAGTTTCTCTCAAATAGTACTAATTGTCAGTAAAATAATGAAATGTATTGTTTACACCTTTTTTTTCATTTCATGTGTAAATTACATTCGTTAAAATCGATTGCAAACAATTACAATCTGAATAAAAGGTCAAAGTTAAACATTAAAATTGCTGTGAATGACGTAAATGTATAATTATTTTTCTCTTTATTACTTTTCTACAAGAACTCAAACTATGCCATATATGGTAAATAAAAACTATGCCATATATGGTAAATAAAAACTATGCCATATATGGTAAATAAAAACTATGCCATATATGGTAAATAAAAACTATGCCATATATGGTAAATAAAAACTATGCCATATATGGTAAATAAAAACTATGCCATATATGGTAAATAAAAACTATGCCATATATGGTAAATAAAAACTATGCCATATATGGTAAATAAATGATTTTACTTGCAGTACTTCCTTACTTGCTTTTCTTTGAACAATTCTTATTCTTCTTTGATTAGAAAAATTTACAGTTTACTTAAAATTATGATTTAGATTTGAGCAAAATAACCAATTGGATTCAAATAATTAATGTCCGAGATTTGAAGAGTTTTATTTCAAGTAATGGAGCATACTTCAGCCTGGACACAAAGCTAAAAAGGTTACCATGATTAAATGTCTCATCCATCATCAATTTGAAAAAACTAAATTCCATTTTTGAATTCTTCAATATAAACACAGAAAGGTACAGTATTAACTATTATCAATTTAATATTTAATTTTCCAAGTCATAAACTAAATCTTATGAGATGGTTTTCATAAATCAAATCCTTTAAAGATTTCATAGGATTACAAGGGATTAGGAGATACTAAATGGGATTAACAGATCCTATGTTAATATCTTTCTTTTCTCTCACTAATAAGCTTGAATATTTTAGAATTTTAAAATATGCAATCTTAACAAAATGTTATTTATAGAACTTTTTTTCAATAAGTTTTTTGTTTGTAAATTGCATTTGAAAATAATAATAAAATAAAAAATATTGAACATTTATAAAGCGCTCTTTATCAGAGTCTCACAGCACAACATGAAAAAATAACTAATGAAATTGATGAGTTTTCACAAGAGATTTGAAAATATTAAATTTTTATAACTTCATTTAATTTTTGCTCATACTTATACAGTAACATAGAAGAATGTTGCACAAGTGACTTCCGTGGATCTCATAAAAAAAAATAATAATAACTCAGGAAATGGTTGCTTCAACTAAGAACTAAGTCAATTCTAAGAAACAGCATTAAATGAACCGCCTAGTGGGCTGTAAATTACAAACAACATGGCAACCTTTTTAACATGCCTAAATTGATGTCAAATTTAAATTGATGTTAAATTTATTAAATTTTTTCCCGTTTTTCAATTAAATTATAAGTTATATTTGAGTAAAAATGTGAAAATATTTTGAACAAGAATTTAAAACAAATAAATGCGTATAAGAGTTTTCAGAACAAATTAGTAACCACCAAAAATAGTTAACATTATGCTAAAGGTTTTAATAAAATAACATTTCCTGAACTACAGTAGTTACAAAAAATAGTCTTTTTAAAACTACAGAAATTAAACAAATAGTGTTACAGAGTACAAGTTTGTGTGGGCGTTGGCTTGCAGACTGTAAAGTATTTAAAATAAATAGTCCTGCTAAAAAGTACAACGTTGCGTGAGCGTATTAATCTTAAAACAGTTAATTATTCGCACTAAATAACGATAATTTGACCATATTAATTCCTTTTAGACATTTTAACCAATCACAAGATATTTTTAGATGCACCTTTTGGGTTTTTGATAAGAAATTCATTAACAGGTCTCCAACAGCAATACATTAAATAACCCTTGAGGATATATTATGCTGTACTTTTTGTATTTAATAATCAATATGTATTCTCAAAATAAAATAAATGAGGCTAAAAAGAACTGTCTGATTTGGCTGAAGACAAATTGAAATTACAGAGTTAAAAATAGTAAAACAAATTATAGTGACATAAATTGTAATTGGTTGAAAGAAAAGTAGTTAACAGGTTAGATGGAATAGGCGTACTTTTGAGAAAAAAAAAATTCTTTTCTAATCTATTTTATCTTCACTTCTAAAACTTCAGCTGCCTCTCTTGAAAATGAAACAATTATGAAATGTATATAGTACACTACAGGTAGAATGCCTATTACAACTGAGAACTCTGGGATTGGAAAGTAAGCAGACGACGGTAAGCACCAATGTACAGGTTTCCTGAATCAATTTTGAGAAAAAGAAATTGACTTTGCCTTGAATGCTATTGTCACGTCCGCATGCAATTGTCCTAAATCTCATTTATGTTTGTGTTCTATGAATCGAGTAATAACTTTAATTATTGAGCTTATTCAGTCACCCAGGTTATAGTTGAGTCAGTGTTTTAAACAAACTATATTAGTAATGCTTGTGATTTAATTGAAAAGGGACATGAACCAGTTACTATTATACAGATATTGACTGCTTAGAGGTTAAATATAAGATTTGACGTCCCCGAGGGAATGCTATTAAGTTCGAGGGAATATATATTTCCCGAAGCGCCAGCTGAGGGAAATATATATTCCCCGAGAACTTAATATCATTCCCTCGGGGATGTCAAATCTTATATTTAACCGATATAAAAGGCAATATCTGTTATATTATATAGCCAAGAACAAGTCTGCTGGGTTGGGTGAAGCTAGGCTAGGCCTCCTATATTTGTATTGTATTTAAACAAGCTTGCCTAGACACCTTACCTTGCGAAGAATAATATACAGATAATTACTAATTAATGATTCCTTGGCAATAAAATATTCACTTAGGCGTAGGTCGTTTAAATTAACAGAAGAATTTCCATCAATAAGCCTATTAATAATAATATTATAATCAGGTAGGCCGAATAAAAATTCGTCTTCTTCTTCTCTTCGAGGAGCCGAATCACTGGATGTTCAGCGCGTACTAGTTACTAGGTTACTACACCTTGAGTATTGACCAATCACAAACGGTGTTTCATCACATTTAGGGTGGACTAATAACAAATGAGGGCGCTATGTATGCATAGCTTAAATAGTTTAGAAGATTAATTTCTTCTAGCAAGTTCAGTGGCGCAGCGGTTGAAGTGTTGTCTTGCAATGGAGTGACAATTCCACCCGAGTTCAAGATCGAGTTGATGACTTTTGTTTATTTATCGGCAACGCGAGTGTTGGCACACGAAAATAACACAGTCAATATCATCGAACTCGAGAATCTATATGTTTAATGACAGGGGACACGATAATTACGCGAAAATTACACAGTCAATATCATCGTTCTCGAGGATATATACGATTTACGATCCTCGCAGCGGTAGTCATGTGATGCAGTTTCAACCAATCACGTTCGCGTATTTACATAGGCTATGTAATATAAAAGGTATAACAACCAGTCACTATACAATGTATAAAAACCATCATATACAATAAAAGGCTAAACATGTGCTGTTTGTGTTTGTTTTCTAATTATTGTTAATAATTTATAATAATTTATTATTTTGATTAATGTTTTGTTTATCATGTTAATAATAATAATAATAATAATAATAATAGTCTTTTGTAAAGCGCTTAACCAAAATAAATTTTCTCTAAAGCGCTACGTCCACAAGGCTTGTAACAAGGTGGAAACTACGTTTATGTTACAGGTTTTCAGCAATTGATTGAATATGAGGAGTGTGGTACCACAGTAACAGGGTATGTTTGAGATTTCTGTGTGCCTCGCTACACACACATCGGTGATTTAAATTTTAAGCTAATAGCCAACATTAGTGGACCATGGCCATCTCTTGACTGGCCTGTTGCTATGCTGACTACAAGACATGCCAACAACCATACAGTTAAATGTTACTTTATTTTTGTCAATCAAACATAATTAGGATTTCTTTGAAACGGAGAATCATTAATTCAACTTTATTTGTCTGGCTGAACTTAATATCACAATACTCGCCATAAACTAAGCAAATTTGTTTGTGTAAAATTGTCTCAAATTGAAAGCTCCTTAATACGAATACTTACGAAGATTGTAACTCGGCCCGTTTGGACGTCATTTTTTGGTACTCCTTCTGAACGTGAAATTTGCAGTACTCACAACTATGTCTGAAATTATAAGTTTTTAATTTTAAGATATATAATGGAAAAAATGTAAAGTCGTGAATACATTTACAAGTCCCTTTACATCGTATTAAGCTCTGTCAACACTATCAAACTAGTAGACAAAAAAAGTGTGATGTGCCCGAATATGGTAGTGATATACTGTACCCAAATATGGTAGTGATATGACATCATCATGTCCATACATGGGCTATTCACATTTCGTTTTCACATTTTTTTGCTAGTGTGGACAGAGCTTTAGAATACTTGAAATCTATGTTCAATTCTCAGTTAATTTAAGAAACCTTTTGACCAGAATTACGACCAATTAAATAACATCAGCTTGAAATTGCTAAGTGCAATCAACATCTACTTATCCACCCACACCCTATCAATTGCCAAATGTTGTAAACAAAACATCATTTCTCATACTGTATTTTAATTTCGAAATGGATGTATAAAAATTGCAAAACTGTGGAAACATGAACAAAATCTAGCCTGAAAAATTAATAAAATGACTATTTTTTAACGGTCTACTTGTAAGGTTTAAGGATTCTACTACCCACGTATTTATGACGCAACATTTCGGTGCGATGTTTTGGACCTACGTACGTCAATTAATGGCGTCATTAACCACTTTAATAGCTATTAATCTTAAAATTGAATTCTTGAAAGATTGCATTTGTTGAACAATTCAAAAACGTTTTAATTCAAATGGTTCATTAATGTGAAAGTGTACTGACAAAATGACCAATTTATGGACAAATGAAAGAAAGCCCACACAAAAAAATTAGCCTCTAACATAACTCATATTATGTTGTCAGAAAAGGTCAAAACAAGTGATCAATCAATCACTGACGGAACTACTATGACCACTGCTTGCAATATGTGATGTCTCTAATGATTGTTGCACCTCACATCAAGATTACTGCACCTCACATCAAGATTACTGCACCTCACATCAAGATTACTGCACCTCACATCAAGATTACTGCACCTCACATCAAGATTACTGCACCTCACATCAAGATTACTGCACCTCACATCAAGATTACTGCACCTCACATCAAGATTACTGCACCTCACATCAAGATTACTGCACCTCACATCAAGATTACTGCACCTCACATCAAGATTACTGGACCTCACATCAAGATTACTGGGGGAATGCTTCCAACAGACAGTGGGCATATATTCAAGCTATTAAGCTACTGTCTACACTATCAAACTAATTTGACAAAAAAAATGGGATGTGTTCAAATATGATAGGTAGTGATATGCTTAAATATGGTAGTGATATGACATCATCATGTCCATATATGGGCACATCATACCAACTGAGACCGACGATGATTTATCAAACCAAAAATAGCTACTTAGAATTTTAATTTTGAATTGCTTTCAGATTAATATTGCCTGAATGTTTTCGTTTGGATATGATATTAAATAAATATCCCAGGCACCCATTTCAACCTTTTCGTTCTCTCTTAACACAATTTATGTATACACAAGATTCCGCCGGAACAGGTCCTAATTCATAAAGACTCTTCAAAAATGATAAATTGAAATAATCAAGTTTACAAATGTCTACGACGCTAATCCACAATGGTAATAATACAAAAGCTGTGCAAGCTTTATTGGTCCACTAATGAGGTCAACCTTTATTTAAATGAGGTCAACCTCAATATCACTATAATTAAGATTCCCAACGACTCTGTTAATATGCGGGACATTCCTTTCAATGGCCGGTGAAATAAGAAATAAAGCGTCCATCAAACTGCTTATACCGACAATTAAGAGTGTGCGATATTTTTTGGAGCGGCGTGCCAAATGTAAAGTTCCCTAGTAGAACTGAGTAGCACTGCTTAGAACAGAGCACGTTCATTTTAAAGCGTCATTTTGGAACCTACTGCAATCTTTATCAAATAGTATCGAATATATATATATATAAACACATTAGGCAATGAACATTAATTCGAAACCGCCCGGTGATATACTGAAATTTAATTAATTTGAAACGATAAAGATGAGGAAATCTGTGAGAATGAGAAAAAGTCGCCCCAACCGAGACTCGAACTCGGACCAATATATATAACAAATATATATATATAACAAATTTAGGGTTTAGAAAGTGAAAGATTTGGAAAAAAATCTTTGACAGAAAATAGACTCATTAAGAAATAAAAAATTGATCACAAAGATTCGATCTCCCACAAATGAGTTTCTTTCTTCAGGCATTTGTATTGATTTTTTCAAACAAATTGTGTTAATTAATCATCTTCAATTCAACTGCATTCAAATAATTTGTCAAGCTATTTAAATGGTTATCCAAATTAAGTCTTCTAACACAGGTCACAATTAGCACAAGAAAGCGATTTAAGAGTTACAGTATTCAATAGAATACAGTCCACTCAGAAATGGCTAACAAAATCAGTCAATTTTATTTTAAAATGTCATGTATAGTCCCCAGTAAAATAGAATTTGGTAAATTGGCTCAATGGGGCAGTCAAACGTTATGAAAAATTACCCATGCTTAAGTAAAACCTAAACGTTATGGTAAAATAATATTACAGGCAAATTTTAGAGATAAATAAACAACTTTGCCATCATACTTATTTAGTTTGATTTATAGTTCATAATTCAAGGTGAGCAGAACTAGTTAGTCTCAAGATGGTACTTGACGCTACACGATTGACAACTATATAATATAGAGGGCTCACTTGGAAAATTATACTATAAAGAAATAAACATTAAATTGTACTCTTAGTTATTTCCATTTTCCTTGAAAAATTGCTAAAATCTAATACCCTTTCACATCGCCTCCAAAAGTTTGCACCCCGAATACCGCATGTGTTGACGCCGTGATGCGTGTTAAACTCTGGAAGTTGCACGCCATAAAACGCAAGTGTCGACGCCCTGATGTGTGCTAAACTCTGGAGGTTGCACCCTATAAAACGCAAGTGTCGACGCCCTGATGCGTGTGAAACTCTGGAGGTTGCACGCCATAAAACGCATGTGTTGACGCCGTGATGTGTGTTAAACTCTGGATGTTGCACCCCATAAAACGCATGTGTTGACGCCGTGATGCGTGTTAAACTCTGGAGGTTGCACCCCATAAAACGCATGTGTTGACGCCGTGATGTGTGTTAAACTCTGGAGGTTGCACCCCATAAAACGCAAGTGTCAACGCCCTGATGTGTGTTTGCACACCATACAAGTTGACGCCCTGGAGTTTGCTAGGCTATGTGAAAGGGCAGTAATAACATTCTTGCCCTCATTTTGTGTTTTATTTATACTATTATATTTTCTTCAAGATTAACAAAAAAACATGAAACTGCTTTTGATTTTAAAAAGACTTACTTGTTTACAAAGTTTCCACATGGTTGTCCACTTTTCTTTTTTGCTTTACAAAAACCTATATCTTTAGATCGTCCTAGTAGAAGCAGTTTTTGGTGGTTGTCAACCGTCAGACTGATTTCATCAGAACTCTTAAAAGTAAACAATTCAAAGACTTTGTGTTTAATTTTCTTACTCACTAAAGAACATAACAAAAGCAGGAAACCGTAAAGCTTTCCAAAACCAGACTTTTCTTGAGGAACAAAAAGTCCCAAATACTTGTTTACCATTAGAATACCAACATTTCGGGTAAACAAGACAAGGCCATGGATGTTCAGTGTCTATATAAAAATTTGCGTAAGGGCATTGAGAGAATTATTAAACTTAGTTATTATTCACAGATCCGCACATCAACTGTATCAAAAACACTATTTCTCTGTTGCCTAAATATATAAAGCCCCAGCTCACAAAATTGTTACACATTTGCATGTGATGAGAAGTAAACACAACTTACATTATCACGTTGCGGTAAAACAGATGCATTTAGAATGCCGATTACACTGCCCTCTTGTGTTTTCCAATGTTCTTCGTGAACTTTTCCAAATAAAAACAAGGAAGTGGTATCATTACATGACCTCAGGTCACTCATTTTCCAAATGCTGAACAATTTTCCCTAAACACCGAACAAGGAAGAAAAAAACATTGAAATTTTCATTGACTGTATTATAATTATATTACATAATTATTGAAAAGAGAGAGATGTAGTGTACATTATCGTCATAATTCAAAACAAAAAATTACAAATGCTACAGGGAAATTTATGATGATTTCTTAGAATTTGCTACACCTGTGATTAATTGTAACCTATGCTTTTGATCTGCTTGAAAAATTACCAGTTACAAAAATGGCATTATTTATTTGCATCAGAAATCTAAAAATATTTTTCAAATCTAAATTAATCACTGTCATTCCCATCAAATGTTTCAATTACGGTGACTACACTGTATATTTGAGAATACATTGTAGACCCAGTCATCCATAATAGGTGACTACATAACATCTAATAGCACGATATGAAAACATTAATCTTTTGACAAAACTTCATCATGCATGTTTACCATAATGTTACTTTAATGATCGTCGTGAGGTGGTTTCCCGAATGATCGTATAATCAAAACGGTACTGGGTATGACCAACTAGCGTTATTGTCACCGGCTAGTCATCCATTCATAGAAGTACTAATGTAGTAGCCTACCTGTACGGTGACCATAGAATGTGACCCGAGGCATGACTAACTACGACTTTTAGATGATAGAAAGTTGAGAAAAAATGTTACGAGTAGTTGTACGACATGAAGATGTTTACGAAATTATGTCAATAATGTTTACACACTAGGCCAGGCATACAAATAGTAATGTTTGTTAGTAAAAATAATTTTGAGTTAATAAGATATAAGGAAGAAAAGCAAAGAGACTATGGAGCGGCTATTCCTGAATATACAATACTAATTATAAATTTTAGGCGATCTTGAACTTGACCTGACCTGACTTGTATGTTTAATGATCTTGGCCTCATCAAGCATTTATTTTATAGCACTGATTTGTTTTTCAATTTGGTCAAATACATCATAAACTTGACCTCAACATAAACATGTAATATTAATAAAGACAATCAAAGGGCTTCTCTTCTAAAGGCTGGATGCTAAGCAAAAGGGACAATGCTGCAGAAAGTCACCCTTGTCTGGGGCTAACCATTTATTCCAGTGACACCGCTAAACTGCATTAATATTTTGTAATACTCTTTATAAGATAAACTTACTTTAGCACTGGTCTTTGGTGGTGTCTTGGATATTATAACCCCACAAGTGACCCAGTTTCCCTCAATTTCACCTCCGCTCAAGTACGACTTCATAATAGACATCCGTATGAATTTTCTTTCACCGATATATTGTTTAAATGTTGACGATGAAATCAGTGGGTTTCTGAAAAACAATTCTCATAAATAACAATATGGTGTTCTGCTAATTTTTAATATTTATATTATACCAGTACATAAATCAAATAGTTATTTAATGTATTATTAAAGATTAATAAATATAATATTATGTAAAGGTTTGCATGGCGAATGAACACTAGTAAAGTACACCATGTGATTCCAAAATATATTGAGTAAAGTTGAGAATGATGTTTTGGTTGGTATGTTATCACTTCCTACGTTATTACAAGCCTGACTTTACTAGTACTAGTAGACATATTTACTTACACTATTCGTATTTGTGAAAAACCATCAGTCTCAAATTTATCTTCTTCTATCTTGCGTTTTTTGATGGACAACTGGCCTTTGAGGGCGCCAGACTCCCTTGACAATGCCATTGTTCTTTTATTATTGCAATTCAACTCATTTCCCTTTCTACTTGTTGTGGGTGTCCTACTCTGATCTGAAGGGCTTTTACTGTGTGACCTTAAATGAACTTTGAGTGATAGTACACTCGTGAAACTCTTGTTGCAGTTTTTACATTCGTGCGAAGACTCCTTGCGGTGTTGGAATTGGTGTAAATTATATGAGTCAAAGTTGTTGAACTGCATATCACAAAGTGAACACTTGTATGGACTGGCTGTGGGTCAAGATATGGTACACAAGTGGTTAGTCCATATCATTCATATAAAAAATGTACAAATCTTTTATTCTAAACTTGTTGTTACAATTGCCATATTAGATTTGGGACTTTTTTTTGTCATTTGGTGCGTTTACGAAACTTGAAATTCCGGAGACATCTCCGGAAATCTGGGTTATTGATTATTACTTAACAAGTTTTTAATGGTTGTATGTCTGGATTTAGTGGGGCTTTGGAGGGTGGAGTCGACACAGCAAATTTGCAGGATGCACAACGGTCATTCAGGACTGTTTAGTGACTTTTCAGGCAACAAAAGATTTTATTAGTGTGTGCTTAAAAAAGTTTTATAATGAAATCATACTTTTTTCTTGTAGCACTGTACTTGTGTTTGGTGAATGTGCCGTTCGTTGTTTGTTTTTATTGAACATTGAATTTGGTGAAGTATTTTTATAATTCTCATCATCAGGAGGCGAGTCACTGCATTCGGATTTGTTTTCATCATCTTCTACATTCCAATCATCGTCACATCCAAATAAATCTTCAGAAGTTATACCTACAATATGAAAAGAACTTTCAATATACAAACAATGAATGTTTATTGAATTGCAAGAATAAAATTTTTATTTCTTCTATTCAACTCTGAAAACAAAATACTGACTTGAGTGCCTTGCAAAAAGGAGTTTTCACCACGAAGCAGAGCTGTAAAGCTTGGTTCCCAGTAGGAACGCAACGACGTAAATGCGTATTGGCCAATGACTAGCGACAGTTTGAATAATCTATTGTTTGTGATTGGTCAACTAACTTACGTTGCGTTAGGTCCTTGATTTACTAATCTACACGCATAAACACAATTCTCACAATTTTTTAAAAAGTCTGTAACATAAGGAATGTATTAAGGAAAAAACGAATTTTTCTAAACTTTACTTACCTGAGAGTTCAGTCATTTTATCATTTTCAACTTTCTTCTTCTTCACTTTATTTATATCTTTCAGTTTACATTTAGCAGTTTTCTTCTTTTCTACTTCAGCATCCATCGCTTCTGCAAAGGAATTTCCTTCTTCTCTCACATTTGTTTTCTCTTTCATTTTTAATTGTGACTCCAATTCTTGCATTCGTCTTTTCATTTTCTCCATCTCATCTAGAAAATTTATAACAAAAACATATCATGTATATGACCAAGTATAACCCCATCCCTTTACGTATAACCTGTACTGTGCCATTATAACTTTTAGTCATATGTAGTAACAAGTAGTTACTAGAAAAATAACTAACATTGAAACCTTCCATTTACACAATCTTCCATTCAAGGCCAATTTACACAGATGAGTGGTAACGGTAAGCGGAAAACCGCATAGTTTGTCCCTCATACAATCTGTATCTACCCTCAGTGGAAACCGCCGGTCCGCTCCGCTTTGTGTGTAAATGGTCATAAAAGGAATAACATACATTCTATATTTTTATACCGTTTTCACTTGTCTGTGTAAATTAGCCATTCCACACGGTAAATCAATTGCAGGATACAGCATTTACGAATTTTACAAAAAGGATTCTTGTTTTTTAACTTAAAAAAAAGGTAAATTATACAATTTTCACAAGTTACCAAGTAATTCATGCTTTGATTTATCTTCATCACTGCTACCACTGCTCCTTTTTTTTACTCCTCCATCATGTTTGCTTTTTTCAATCAAACTTAAGTTAGTTTCTCCATTTTTATAAATGTCTGATTTCTTGTATTTAAACTTGGTAACATCTGGTTTGACATCATAAGGGTTTGCATCTCCATCGTCATCCCCTAACAGCGACGTTAGAACATCCAGATCATCGTAGTCATCATACTCATCACCCATCGTCCTTAAAAAAAAGAGAAATGAATTCACCACCAGGTCTAGCAAGGTACATGAATATTATAATAAATGTAATGAGTTTCTGCACTCACCGTCACACCATTCCATTATAATCGTCGATTTCTCACGCACGTACCTCAATCAATCTCTCGAGCTTACCTAATTTAAAAACATTCACCTGCTGCGAGATGTGGTAATTGGTAATGGTGAGTGACCTTGAAGTCTTATATAGCGCAGTGGTCTTATGCACAGTTAGCTGCGAAAGTACAGTAGTGCTGGCTAGACCTAGATTCTAGAACTAGGCCCTAGCTAGCTAGAGGCTAGGCGAGTTAGTAGGCTAGTAGTACTCCTTCCTAGTAGTAATAGTATAGACTTAGTAGTACTGTAGTAGGCCTAGTGGATAGAATAGTAGCTAGCCCTAGGCCTCTAGAGGCCCCTTAGCCTAGATAGCCTATCTAGGCCTAGGCTCTAGTCTAGGCCTAGGCCTAGCTAGGGCCTATCTAGGCCTCCTAGGCCTGGTAGAGGCCTAGCCTAGCTAGCTAGCCTAACTAGGCTAGGCTGAGCTAACTAGGCCCTAGCCTAGTAGGGCCGCTAGGCCCTACTAGGCCTAGGCGGGAGGCTCTTTCTTAATCTTATATAGCCTAGGTATAAGCCTACTAGGTCTAGTATATCAATAAATATTTACAATATATACTTACTTTTTTCAAATAATTGTATAGTTTTACTAATAAAATAACTCAAAATTAAAAAAAAACATAAACTTCGCGCCAGTCAGTCAAAAATAACATTCGCCCTCTATAGTCAAAATGTTACTAAAGAAAAAAATAACATCTCCCCCTCTATAGACAAAATACTTTTTAAAACATTTTTTATTTTATAAGATACATTTTAATAGTGGAACACAATGTTAGTTGTATTTAATATTTACCAAAATGTTTATACTTAGACACAAATGCAATTTTATATCAGAATTCTTTTATTGTCTGAAGGATATCGAAAATGGTTATATAATATACACGCATTTATTTAATCTATATAGGCTCGGTATATCGTGTGTTTACTATGATTTTCTTTTTCTTTCTTTTTTTAAACTTAAACCTGCTGCACTTCGAGAGGAGATTATTCATTAAGTTTTTCAAAAGCGTAGGCCACTTTAAACAGTGTCTTCTCGTCAAACATTTTAGCCACTAACATCATTCCAATCGGTAGTCCGTCTATAAACCCAGCGTTGATAGATAATGCTGGATGACCAGTTAGACTGAATGACCTGGCGTTGCTACCCAAACCTGATACTAGTTCAATGCAATCTGAAAAAAAGAAGAGAAAAATAAGAATAAGAATGACACTGTAACTATAATTTTTTTGGTGCAAACAATTTTTTTTTTCATTTCACCCATTATTATTCACATTATCAATACCAAAAGAAAATAAAGACATTGACTATATTGTTTCCTATTGATTATTAGCAAGTTGAAATAAATCATTTTCCATATATCTTTGGCGTTCCCACCCTACAGCCTAGTCTAGAGAGAACGGTCTACTTCCCTTTCCATGTAGTAGAGCACCGTAAGTATTATTAACAAATAGTATAACCGAGAAAGAGTTTTAGTCTTCCCCTGGTACTGTATAACATTATATACCCGAGGATAGTCAAAGTGTAACTTTTCTGACGATTTCTAGGAGACTAAACGGTAACTGTACTTTTAACAGACGAGGAGACAAAAGGTAACTGTACCTTTAACTGACGAGGAGACTAAACGGTAACTGTACCTTTAACTGACGAGGAGACTAAACGGTAACTGTACCTTTAACTGACGAGGAGACTAAACGGTAACTGTACCTTTAACTGACGAGGAGACTAAATGGTAACTGTACCTTTAACTGACGAGGAGACTAAACGGTAACTGTACCTTTAACTGACGAGGAGACTAAACGGTAACTGTCCCTTTAACTGACGAGGAGACTAAACGGTAACTGTACCTTTAACTGACGAGGAGACTAAATGGTAACTGTACCTTTAACTGACGAGGAGACTAAACGGTAACTGTACCTTTAACTGACGAGGAGACTAAACGGTAACTGTCCCTTTAAATGACGAGGAGACAAACGGTAACTATACCTTTAACTAACGAGGAGACTATAAACGGTGACTGTACCTTTAACTAACGAGGAGACTATAAACGGTGACTGTACCTTTAACTGACAAGCCTTTCTTGGGGATCTTTTTTGGAGGAAACGGTATGGTTGGCATTGCTATGACGTCAACATCTTTAAAGACTTTATCGAACTCAGCAGCAAGAGCTCGTACCAGATTCTGCGCCTTTCCGTAATATCTGCCATTATATTCGTTTTTCATATAATCAGCAAGCATCCAGGCAAGCTACACATATTTAAAAGAGTTTTGTTTAAGTAAAGAGATAATTCTGTTGAAAATAATGTATTTTCAACAGAAACGGGTGCTGTAAAAAGGGGGAAAACGGTTTCCGTGGAGCAATAGGCTATTAACCATAAACTCACTTAATGAAAACCCCGCGTTTTATGTAGGCCCTTATAGACTAAAGCTCTGTCTTCACTATCAAAGTTTTATGTGACAAAAATGTGATGTGCTATATGTACAATGCCATATCACTACTATATTTGGGCATATCACTACCATATTTCGTCATCACACTTTTTTTTAGATATAGACAGAGCTTTAGTTCATAAAGTTTCTTGTTGTTTTTTGCTAGTAAATCCACACCTTCAAATTTGGTTGCAGGTCATTAGAGTGCGCCTTGATGCCTCTACTCACAGCATCCGTCATGCTTGTAGAGTAAAATCCTCTACGTCCACTTCCGTTACCTATTTGAAAGAAAAACGGCAAAACAATCAGCAGCCCAGGTCATGGCAATCAAACACAGAGATGTCATTTTATACGTTTTTCTATAAAGAATGTTTATAAATTATTGGCGATAGGCTTATAATATCTGTAACATATTATACATAACAATATCTTTCTGCTTACCTCCACCTTTAATTACTGTATCATATTCTCCAGTAAATGTAATACAAGTTTCAAGTACTATTCCTGAAATCAATAAAATCAATAAAGACAAATGTAAAGAACTTTCTAAAAAAAATGTTGGTTTATACGTTACGGTAATACTGAATAATGACGGATGGGGATAGGGTGAGATTAAAATGAACGAACGGACGGACGGACGAACGAATCAATGAACAAACGAACGAAAAAACGAACGAACGAACAATCGATCAAACGAAAGAAAGAACGAACGAACGATCAAACGAACGAACGAACGAACGAACGAACGAAAGAACGAACGAACGATCGAACGAAAGAAAGAACGAACGAACAACGAACGATCAAACGAACGAACGAACGAATATAAGTGAATGAATGAAAAACGAACGAACGAAAGAACGATAGATCGATGTGATTGGTGGATGGGACGAGATTTCGAGAAAAAAAGAGAGACTCCGGTAGAGTCAAGTCATTCAAATCAGAACAACTTTGAAACCGTTGTAAAACTTGTATTTGTAGCGCAAATGCAATGTTTGTAGGCCTACCGTGTTTATGCATTGGTACCGTGACCGTCTCAAGTTCGGCGCCAACTTGCTTGAATTTTCCCACAGATTCTCGAATAAGTTTGTTCACTCTGGCATCAGAATTGCTGTGTTCGAATCCCTCTTTCAGTATTCCAATCTTGTAACTACTCAAATCTGTTGAATCTAACTAAAATACTTGAGAAATCAAACCAACAACAGGATTCTGAGCTCCGGAGAGCAAACGGTTTATTTGTGGCTGTGACACGATCAGGTTCTACACGATATGTGCAAAGAGTACTGTTGGTAGGCATATTTTTCGCAGCCAGACGTAAGATCAAAGGACTATTAAACGTTTCTATCTTAGCCAGACAAGCTTAGTGTCTTGTTATTAAATTGCCTTGATCAGACCAACATTGTAAACATAATTATATTGGAGATAATCGATACATTATTATAAAATAAGGTATTATCTTAAAACAACATGATTTAAGAGAGTAATTACATTAATTACATACTGTTAAACAATAAAAAACAACGATTTTAAACAACATACCGCTGCAGTGTATTTTACTTTTGAAATGTTTGTAGGTTGGCGAGCGTCAAGTCCATTGTCATAACCTGCAATCACCTAAGGAAGAGAAAGCATTGTTGTCGTGTGCAAATATGGTGGTGATGTGCCCAAACATGGTAGTAATATGACATCATCCATCCATATATGGGCACATCACATTTTTTTTGTCACATAAAGTTTGATAGTGTTGACAGTTGTATAAGTGCGAACATTATTGCTATTCGTGAATTAATATGATTGTTTTTTAAATGATAACATGATCCTCCTCACTTCTAGGAGTAAAGCACAGTCATAGACGTTGCCTGCCATTGGTCCTAGGTGGTCAAGTGATGGTTCTGAACATTGCACTCCAGTATATGGTACAAGACCATAGCTTGGTTTAAGACCTACGATACCACAGCAGCTTGCAGGGTACCGGATAGAACCACCCTGGTCACATCCTATGGCCATGTCAACTTCACCAGTTGCAACCTAAAACCCAATTAAATAATTAAAATCATAAATTATTGAAAAACACTTTCAAATAATATTTTAACGAATCAATAGGTTTCTTGAATTATCAAGACTTTATTTACATAAGTTATCTTGAAAGTAATTCATTTTGTTCACGTCCTTAACTGCCTAGTTTTATGTTAATGTCGTTTAGCATTTTTATTTGTTATTTTCTATACATTTTATACATGTTTGCATATATTTACTGTTACGGTTTCAGCCTTTTATCTATTTGTATCATTCACTCGTCTTTTTTATAGACAATAAATATACCTGAATATAATATATGAACATAAGTATAAATATAATACATTAATATTTGGATTTGTATATTTTGTAAATATACGACGGTATTTTTATTGCAATGCCGGATCCAAGAATGTTTGCACAGGGTGGCAAGAAAATAATAATAAGCTCTTATGAAGGAATTTCCACTTTATTTATAGACCTATCTACATTGAGATGCTGTAGTAAAAATGAAGAATTGAGAATTTGACTAGTGTGTAGATAAAATTATTATATTGTCGCGCCGCCGCGTGGAAGTTGCGTCCCCGATTGCGTCACTTCCTAAATCCGTCACTGCAATATGTCTACTAACTAATACTGCACTACCAGCACTTGAACCACCGGCTATATATTCATTGTTGTGAGGATTCAGTACCGGCCCTTTGGCGGCAAGGTAACCAGTGCAACCTCTACAAAGGTCATCACAGTTTGCCTTTCCTTTGATAACTCCACCTTAAAACGATCAAAAGTATATCATTATCATTATATAAATTCACATAAGCTGATAACATTATTATATTTGTGAGACTACACGTGTTACACCGGTACTATTTCGTTTCCAACTGGCTTGATTCGTTTTTAAAAAACATTGAAGAAATATACAGATACTGTATATAATGCATAAAAGGTGCAGTACATAATTACTACATTGACACAAATAATGTTTACTAATTTACTAAATTAAGTATCGTAGTATTTCAACAATACTAAGAATTTTATTTTGAGGAGTTCATGTACTACAATTTGAAGGGTGTTTTCACACGGTCAGTCTCATAGTATTGGTTAACAATATTGCATTGCATCTTCCAACCAATTCCAGTTTGGTTCCGTTCCACTCTAGTAATTTTGTTTTTGTGCGACAGGATTAAGCACGTGCGTTTTCTTTTTGTTATTTACTTCTTTGTATCTATAAATATATTTTGATTTCTTTTGTAATAAATTTTAAAAGAGCAATAACCTTACCAGCATCAAGTATTCGTGTCACCACCGTGGCGTCGAACTCTGGCATGTACCCCTGCAAAGTCCACGATCCTGCCGTCATAGGAACACCATACACCGCTACATTATCTTTTATAGCCAATCTCTTTCCGTGTAGAGGACCCTCTATTGCTCCTTGGATCTCTGTTCTCCATGACCTATGGAAACATTTAATCATTTCTTTATAAAACTAAAACGTGATTCACATTGTATCCGGACATAACTTGGATATAGTCCATTGGGTCAGGCCTTACCATTGAATTTTATTTTTAATATTGGACCAATAAAAACCCAACGCTTCACATTTTGACACAAAACAAGAACGTAAGAAGCGCAACGCACGTGCGTTGACCAATGAGAAGCTACTGATAATTCATTGTTGCTTGTGATTGGTCAATTACTTGCGTCCTAGTGGGAACCAAGCTTCAAGCTCTGTCTACACTATCAAACTAGTTTGACACAAAAAATGATGTGATGTGCCCAAATATGGTAGTGATATGACATCATCGTGTCCATATATTGGCACAACACATTTACACGATGGTGTAGACAGAGCTTTATTTACCAAGCATTTAAATAGTTTTCTTCTTCTGATGGCCTATATCCCGGAAGCCGTAGATACTTGACTGGTAGACTTGGTTCATTTAGTTTCTCCACTGTGCTGAATCCTTCCACAATGCCTTTCATCACCTCTCTGTATTCCTTCACTTCATTGTCGGTAAGATCAAAGCCAGCACGTTTGCTCAACTCTTCCACTTTGTTTATGCTTGGGACTTGAACTGGACGAGAGCAATACAGATCATCTGAAAATAAGTTGTGTAAAGACAACGATTGTTTTAGAGCAAAACATGCTGTACGGTGAGAGGGTGGTGGTAGGGGTGAGAGGGTAGAGGTGTGGATAGCAAATGGTGGTCTGGGTGTGAGGGTGGTGGTAGGGGAGTGAGGGTAGAGGTGTGGATAGCAAATGGTGGTCTGGGTGTGATGGTGGTAGGGGTGTGATGGTGGTGGTAGGGGTGTGATGGTGGTGGTAGGGGTGTGATGGTGGTGGTAGGGGTGAGAGGGTAATAATAATAATAATAATAATAATAATAATAATAATAACAGGATTTTTATAGCGCACATACCACTCAAGAGTGCTCAAGGCGCATTAAAAAAAAAATAAAAACAAATCATACAAATGCCTGACCAATAAAATGCAATTTCTTTGGCGGGTCCCCATCCGTTCTCGTTCTGTCGCGGTCCCGGACCCCTACCTAGGTGACCAAACAAAGAAACAGGAAACACATTTGCCTTGCCACAGACGACCGGGTGCTCAGAGACAACAACCAAGACAGAGGCACCCCAAAGATAATGCTGGTCAGGAAAAAGTATACTATAAAATTCTAGAACTTTAAGAAACCTCATGATTTCCATATGCCTTAATGAATAAATGTGTTTTTAATAATTTTTTAAAAGTATCAACAGTTTTGTAGAGGTGTGGATAGCAAATGGTGGTCTAGGTGTGAGGGTGGTGGTAGAGGTATGATGGTGGTGGTAGGGGTAAGAGGGTAGAGGTGTGGATAGCAAATGGTGGTCTGGGTGTGAGGGTGGTGGTAGGGTGTGATGGTGGTGGTAGGGGTGAGAGGGTAGAGGTGTGGATAGCAAATGGTGGTCTGGGTGTGAGGGTGGTGGTAGGGGTGTGATGGTGGTGGTAGGGGTGAGAGGGTAGAGGTGTGGATAGCAAATGGTGGTCTGGGTGTGAGGGTGGTGGTAGGGGTGTGATGGTGGTGGTAGGGGTGAGAGGGTAGGGGATGTGAAGGTGGTGGTAGGGGATGTGAAGCTGATATGAAAATGAGATGGAAGATTACTTACCATCATTAACAGTTTTTGTCTCGTACGAACCACAATTCATAGTTACAAACGTCTACAGTGTTCAAAAAGACAATTGAAATGTTTAAAAGTTAATGATTAACACATTAATATTGAAGGGCCAAAATCGGTTAATTTGCAAACCAGATTCAGATGCTGATGATACTATCGTCTACAATCTGCAGTTCTATTAATACTAATAGTGTGTTTGACCTTTATACATTCTAATTACATATTTGGACTGACTGCTGACGGAAATTCAATTTTGGTGGTTGTCCGGTGCCAGCAGCATTTTCCAGGTGCTTAAAAATGATACGATTTTTTCATTACACAGTCCTAAGGGCCAGTGCCCACCTCGAAAATTTGTCGGGTCAAATCCGGCCTCCACCAAATCCAAAGGGAGAATGTAATATTACCCAGTTTTCCGGGGACGTCCCCGATAAGTATACAAAACTCATACGGCCAAACAATTACAAATAATATCAGAGAACCCAATTCGACATACCGTAGTTACTATAGTCCTTTAAAAGAACGACGTAAAATATTTGTTATAACTGTTTTACTTGTGCCCATTCATCCATTTTAGTCCAATTGTTAATCAAATTCCATTGGTTGTCTCACGTAGGACTATGATTACGTCACAGCTTCTAAATATGTCGGTTAGTAAAATCGACAATACATTTAAAACACAACCGAATATATGACTTACCTAATACTATACACTTCTTCCACCAGCAACTTGCCAGTAACTAAATAAATAAAGCAATAAACTCGGGTATAAAACAGGCCATACCACTATGCTGGAGGGGTGCGTAAGTTGCGGTTACATTTGGAGTTCTCCACTCGGAAAGGAAAAGGCATGTATAAGGTTATCCAGGTAGGTACGAAATTTCCACTGGGTGAAGCGATTTTATTTTAGCCAAAAAACACAATTTAAAAAAATTAAATAGTGAAATTTGCCCATTTAAAAAGTTATAGTACAGTGATTTTTATACCGAAAATAGCTCGAGAAAAAAAAAACTCGATCAAAAATATATATTTTTTTATATATTTATTCACATATTATATAGAAAATACATTAAAATGAGTCTACATTCACAAATGACCTTAAATACTATGAAGCATCAAAAGTAAATGACATGTCAGGGGTTAAAGTTCACAATATTATGCACCACAGATATAAAACAATATTCAATTTCATCTACTTACACATTGTTGAAACATTATTTTTCTAAATTAAAATTATCCTTTTAAAGTGATGTGCCCAAATATGGTAGTGATGTGCCCAATTATTCTAGTATGTGCACATATGGTAAGCTCTGTCTACACTATCAAAAACGTCATGTGACAAAAAATGTGATGTGCCCTATCACTACCATATTTGGGCATATCGCAACCATATTTTGGAACATCACACTCTTTTTGTCAAACTAGTTTGATAGTGACAGAGACAGAGCAGAGTAAGTTGTCCTCATCTTTGTTGGAAAATTTACGAAAATAACAAGTACTGCATTTACAAAAAAATATATATCGTCTATATCGAAATGAGAGTGCATTTAGCCAAACAGTATTCACAATATTCATAGGTGCTATTGTTAAACACACATTACATGATTAGTGTTTTTAATAACAATAAAAAAATACACAATGAAGTTGAAAAACTTGAAAAGAGTTATTGTTGCCAACGGGAAAGAAATTACCCTCAAAGTTCAACAAAGAAAAACAAAAGTTGAAATTTTATTAATATAGATACCAAAAATAATAACGTATCAAGAAAAAAAAATTAGAGAGGGCATTATTATATTTTTTATTATCATTATTATTGAATAAAATCTGTCATATTTGGCATCTAACTACTCTTCACACCACTAAATATAATTTGGTATTCCTCATAATTGTTATTACATAAGGGTGAAAGGTCAGGGGTGAAAGGTCAGTGTGTAAAAAGGTCAGTATGTGAAAGGACAATTATGTAATATATTGGTGCTTATACATTTAAACTGTATTACCAAAAACACATGACATGGTTTAGTAACTTTAGTATAACAGAAACGATTTCACTTTTACAATAATGAATAAAACATCCAAATTGGCCCAGCAATATGTTCATTTTGTGACTGGAAAGGTTAAATATTTGTAAAATCATCAAACACAAAGTGTACACTAACAGTGCTATACACATCAATTTGATATTTGGGTAAAGAATTTAGGCAACAGCAATATATTGACACAAACATGTGTTTACTCTACATATGAATTACTATACTGTTTGCATGACATTTTATTTATGGTCCCATATATGGACATACAAGCCCTGAACATGTGTAATGACCTTATCAAGCATAACCATGCTCTGAACATGTGTAATGACCTTATCAAGCATAACCATCCATTGACATAGAATATACTTGTTGAAATCCAACCATTCTTTAAAAAACCTTTAAAATATGTAAATCAAATAATAATTTTAGTCACTCTTTCTCTTAAATGAATTCAATTAATACAGTTTATCGAAAATATATTTGATAACTAAAATTATGAAAGACTTTTGGATTAAAAAATCAACTAGTTGATACTGTATAAATAAATGCACCAATACTTTTCCATTTGGGTCAATTTTGAGTAAGTATATATTGTGTATACTATTTCAAATATACTGTGATGATGCAGGTGTAGCCTCACATCAACCATACCCACCCTCCCTCAAATTTGGGGAAATGGTCCGATACCAACCCATGAAATAAGTAGGTGTAGGCTGGTACAGTATCTGTAGAGGGAATAAGTAAACATTTAATTTTCTACACAGAATTACAATCTGTGTATAACAAATATTACTAATTATAATAAAATAGTAAAATAACTTTACTTAAAATGCTTTATGAAAAACACAAATAATAAATAATAATTTAAAATGAGAATATAAAAATAATCAAAACATTATATAAATATGAAGAATTTACAAACAAAATATAAAATATTATCTGTAAGAAACAAAGTGTTTAAACAGATTCAGCAATAAAAGTTTATACACGCCTCTGCACCATAGATCAATATTTAAAACCTCTCATGGAACAGTCACTATTTTATGTAACGCTACATTTTAGTAGGGTACACTGCCTGGCTACGTAATGCCGTTTGAACAGTAAACAGTAAAAGCTTGCTATAATATCTATCTCTATGGACAGTACAGCTTGCCATAGTATCCCTCTATGGGCTATACAGCTATCTCTATGGACATGTTATCATATTCCACAACCAAAAAGGTTTGCATATCAAAATAAATGCATACAAAACATTAGCACACACGAACGACAGCCGAAGTCGGCAGGAACAGAAAGAAGTTGTTAGTTGGATGCTAAATTATAAACCGGGAATGTAGTAGATAATATAATATTACTGTTTTTCTTTCTTTAAAATTACATTGATTATTTAAAGATATTTTTAATAAAAGTATCAACAATCTGTTATCTTATATTACTACCTACCACTAATTTAGATAAAACCTAAGACGTGTCGTCTCAGATAAAACATATATATATTAAATCTAGTTATTAACAAAGCTTTCTTTTTTTTCAGTTTCAGTCTAAAAGCAACTATGTTCAATTGTTGCCTCGTCTATTTTTATCTTTATTGAAGCCACATCATTCCTGCTGCTTGTATTTATCTCAATGATCAAGCCACACCTACTTATACAGGGGGAGCCACACCTATCCATCATACGTAAGGTGTACAATCACCAGCCCATTTTACTAACAGCAAACAACTTCCAATACTTCAGTGTAACGGACAATACTTCAGTGTTACTAATTTTACTATGGCTTAATATATACTATACACCGCTGCCACAAATAACATGTTACAGTGTAGTATTGCTATGAACGTTACATGTTGACATCAATAAAAATACCAAACCGTAGGAGAACTTTCGTATTTCTTATTGCAAACTTTCACAATATTTCACACAAAGCATATTTGATGCAATTTACTTTCTAGAATTATATATCTATGTGTCGCTTTGTTCCTACTTGTACGCAAAAACAATGCAAGCACGCTGCGAGTAATTTCACAAATCATGACACGACGGATCATCCAAACCATCACTTGTGATTGGCCATCTCACTTACGTTGTACTTGCGGCTTGGAAACCAAGCTTCATCTGACTCGGACTGTGTCTAAATATTTATCAGTTACAAATGCTTTATATCTAATCTGTTCTATTCGCAGACAACAGTTTATTTTATACGGTATAATCAGTAAATTCTTCTACTACAAGTGAACATCATTATCTATGCCGTTGACCATCAAAGGTTTAAGCGGTGATATTTCATCAACTGATCCTGAAATGTCTTCCATTGGTATACAGACATCATTAGCTGGTGCAGACACAGGTTTCTCTTCAACTGGTGTGTCGTCTTCATTCTTACTTGTGTTAAGTTCAGAAGTCTCATTTTCAGTTTCTTCCACCAATGTATTATTCGTATTATTAAAAGCTTCCGACTGCGGTCTAATTCTACCGTTTCCAGTTTTAGGAATGGCAGTCTCACCGTTAATTTTCTCATTGTCTTTTTTGAATTTAATATTGTCAGTAATGTAGTCAGATTTCGGTCGTTCTTTTCCGCCAATGTGTGATTTATCCCGAATTTTAAATCCGTCGGGATTTTCAAATGCGGGTGAACTTGGCGTAGATTGCGATTCCTTCATTGTTGATTTCTTTTTGGATCTAATATTTCCGAGTTCGTAAAATTCTCCAGGGATCGATCCCGGATCTTTGTCCAGGTCTGCGGCGTCAAAGCTTTGTTGGGTACGTCTACGTCGATCGAGTGCCTTTTTGGTACCTTTCGACGAACGACTGTTTCTATTGCCGGTTATCGTGTGACTTCGTAACCGGCTACTATTACTGTCGCTACGACTCATCCTAACCGAGCTGACGCGCTTTACGCTGGAGTCTTTGTGGCTGCCAAATAACGCCCATCTGTGTTTTTCATCTACTGAGTTTTGGTTGTGTAGACTTAACGTTCTAACATTCTGCTCAGCAGCGTAGATACTTTGCATTGCACGATACAAAAAGAAATAGTCTCTCTGTAAAGATAGAAATTTTAAACTCATAATCTGACCAAACAGTGTCTTTATTTGAGAAGCTATTGAAGCCACTAACAGTTAAAAGAGATAGTGTCCAATTAATAAGCCAATCACCAAGTACCAAGTAGATATTATGGTGTACCGGGCAAGGCACCGTATGATAATGTTTCCTACCAATTAATGGGTTCAAATCTGCTGACCTAAATTCTAGTTTCAGGTTTTTAAAATGTCGGTGATATCTGGTAATTGAAAATAAAAACAATACCGTACCTTATCTGTGAACATTCCTTTTCGTCGAAACGTGTAAAGTTTGGCAATCTGATAGATATCGATTGTGTCCTCATTGTTCATTTGTTGATAGAGGGCACTAAGTGCACAGAACGTTCCTGCATTTGTACTGCCATATCTGAAAAATGATTTGTTTAGTACGTTGTGATGTTAGCAACAAGAATGATAGATTAAAATGAAGGGTTTTTATGAGGATAATGGTGTGAGAAGATGGTAGTAGATGAGGAATAAGATGAGGAGGAATGGGATGAGTAGGAATGGGATGAGGAGGAATGGGATAAAGAGGAATGAGATGAGGAATGGGACGAGGAGGAATGAGATGAGGCGGAATGGGATGAGGAGGAATGGGATAAAGAGGAATGAGATGAGGAATGGGACGAGGAGGAATGGGATGAGTAGGAATGGGATGAGGAGGAATGGTATGAGGAGGAATGGTATGAGGAGGAATGGGATGAGGCGGAATGAGATGAGGAGGAATGGTATGAGTAGGAATGGGATGAGGAGGAATGGGATAAAGAGGAATGAGATGAGGAATGGGACGAGGAGGAATGAGATGAGGCGGAATGGGATGAGGAGGAATGGGATAAAGAGGAATGAGATGAGGAATGGGACGAGGAGGAATGAGATGAGGCGGAATAGGATGAGGAGGAATGGGATGACTGTGAACATTTAGGATGAATGACAACAATGGAAACTGTTACATAATTTGACTATGATACAGGCTTTATATGTGATTCATATATGACACTATATTACATCATTTGACTGATACTTTACAAATAAAAGATACAGCACTGAGAATCGTCTCAGAAGTTTTGCCCTACTCCAACACAATGTTTGGAATAGTTGAGAACACACAATGTACTGTACTGAGAATTTAGTCAGACTTGCTTAGCTCCTCAATGCAAAGCTAATAAATGGTAGTTAATTATCATAAATGGTAATTAATAACTTACTTGTCATGAACTGTAATTGGTCCATCATTATTCATGCTTCTATCTTGTACAGCTTTAATAAGGTCAAATGCTGTGTGCAAAGGAGAGCAGCTCTCAGGCCAGTAGGTGCAACGGTATTGCTTAACATCGAGTTCATACTCATCCTAATATTAAGTAACAACATAGCTTTATTAAACAGCCTATTAAATATTTTTTTTATATTACATATTCCAAGATTGTCTTAACCAGTGGCATGACGGCTATGAGCACTCGCTGGCTAAATCCAGGGGCCCCTTAAGCTCTGCTCTTAAGGGGCCCCTGGGAATGAGTAGCAATGCAGCCAGCTAGAGTTTGAAGTGCTGAACTATGGGTCTTTTGCTGCATTACATAGAATGAAGTTGTACATACAATACAGTATATGCATGGACCTATAAGTTAAGTTATAGGTCCATGGTATATTCTATATATAGTTGTAATATAGTTAAAATGAACAATTAAGTATAAATGACCTTTGACACTAACCTGAGTTGATTCAAGAACAAACTCTCGAGTCATGAATCCTAAATGATGTTCCTCTTCCACAAAGCTTACTTTGAAGTTTCCAAACACCATAGGATTGTCCTTGCTTGTTGGCCAGTACACTGGTTCATCTAGTGCCTAGGAATGTAAGCAGGACATATCTAATGATTTCAAACTTCTTTCAATCAAAATTCATCAGTATTTGGGAGTGTTTGATTTGTAACAACCCACGACCTAGATGTGACATGTTAATTCTTTGCGATGTGTTTTCTCAATTGATTTCACGTCCCTGTTTTAATTCTAGATCCAGGCTACAAACAGTACAACATGTGTAGGTCTTAAGTTGCCCCAAATTAAAAGTGTTCTATTTGATAAAACTGCACTACCTAATGGGTGTACTAACATGTGTACTTGGACCTCTTTTAACTTATAAATAATTTTAAACAGATTTATTTTTTATTTTGTTATTTTTTTTTTCTGACAATGTGCAATTGATTTACTTATTGAGAACAGTGCCGTGTAAATGTATAATCAATTTAATTTTGTGTTGAGAAAGACTAAACCTTTCCTGGTTATCATAACTGTTGTGATTGTGAATTAAAAAAGTAATCTTAATATACTTGTGTTATACTGTATATCTGTGCAAAAAATGGCTATATGCCCAGGAGTTTTTTTGTTATATGTACTTATAGATACTTGTTTTGGTTATATATACTTCTTTAGACTATATACACTTGTTTTGGCTATATATACTTGTGATATACAATAATGCTTTGGTATTTGTTATCTAGAGCTTGTAGGTTTGAATCATGTAACATTTTAAAAAATTAAAATGTTTTATATTTTTTATGGATGACATCATTATCCACATTATACTCGCTTATCAAAATGCTGTAGTAGTTTGTTTATATACATACATCAAATTAAATAATGGTGTCAATAGTTTCAGGAAGTATTAACTTGTATGATGTTTGCGATAAAGTGATACTTGAAATCACGAAAAAGGAACTGTTTATTAAGGATATTAATCATTAAGATCATGCCACTGTGTGTAATTAAGGTAATACTTTCCTGGAAACTTCACACATGCACACTCTAGCTTGTTAACATTCAAAATCATTGTTAAATAATCATTACAAGATACCACTATTTAACTGTCATCATTATCAGTAAGTTTTGACGTCGTTAGACAAAGTGTGCGTTCTGCTATTTTGTGCCTTTTATCCATGTTGTGTGTGTCTCAAATGGGCCAGTTTAAAGTCATCCTGTATCACTTTTGTCAATATTTAATAACAGTAATCTGAATAAGAGGTATCTGTGTATATTTTTATACTGAAATGTGTGGGCTTTTTTTCAAAATGTACAAACTAGTCATCCTAGTTCAACTTGTCACTCAAGTTTGAATTGTCACCTTAGTTTGAACAGTCACGTTAGAGTGGTCCCAGGTCTCATATCTGGATGAATATTGCTTATCATGCAGAATTTAATGTAGTGATTTGTTCTAAATATCAATAAATGTATGTATATTAATATAATTTACCATGTAGATTTATGTTCTAAATTAGAAAAATTAGGCCTACAGTTAGTTATCCTTTTATGAAAATGTGATAAATGCTTTTAAATTGTGGAAACACAATTATGTCGAAATGTCTCAAAAAGAAGCTTGTGCTTGTTTGTGCTACCACTAACATTATTAGATTTTAAACCAAATGCAAAGTCTTATCTACTGTGCATGTATTGTTGCCATGGAATTTAGTTAGGATCTGTTATGGGTTGCACCGTGCAGCAAACATGCTTGTTGCAATGTGATTGTACCTGTAGTGGATCCAAAGGAGAATCTTGTGGCAGACATGCCTCATCCTAAATCAATGAAAGTGTCATGATGATTTAAATATTTTAATAAACAAATGTTTTAAATAATTTAATGAAAACATAATTTATTGTGATTTATTTGTGAATGTTTGTGCAAATTAACAAATAGTTTTTGGTCTTGATTAACATGCAATAAAAATAAGTAATTGCAATTGAATAAAAACTAACACAACACATCAATGTCAGTCTATCTGTGTGTCCGTTACCTAACCACATACAACATTTGAAACTATTCAATCAACATATACTTTTCTAATTGTTCTTTCATACACTTACTCTCAAAACATGCCACCCTGTTAAAACATTCAACAGTGCCTCTCAACAACATAGCCACCCTGTTAAAACATTCAACAGTGCCTCACAACAACATGCCACCCTGTTAAAACATTCAACAGTACCTCTCAACAACATAGCCACCCTGTTAAAACATTCAACAGTGCCTCTCATCAACATAGCCACCCCTTTAAACATTCAACAATGCCTCTCAACAACATAGCCACCCCTTTAAACATTCAACAGTACCTCTCAACAACATAGCCACACCTTTAAACACTCAACTAGTGCCTCTCCAAACATAGCCACCCCTTTAAACATTCAACAATGCCTTTCAACAACATAGCCACCCCTTTAAACACTCAACAGTGCCTCTCAACAACATAGCCACCCCATTAAACACTCAACAGTGCCTCTTAACAACATAGCCACCCCTTTAAACATTCAACAATGCCTTTCAACAACATAGCAACCCCTTTAAACACTTAACAGTGCCTCTTAACAACATAGCCACCCCTTTAAACATTCAACAGTGCCTCTCATCAACATAGCAACCCCTTTAAACACTCAACAGTGCCTCTTAACAACATAGCCACCCCTTTAAACATTCAACAGTGCCTCTCATCAACATAGCAACCCCTTTAAACACTCAACAGTGCCTCTTAACAACATAGCAACCCCTTTAAACACTCAACAGTGCCTCTCATCAACATAGCAACCCCTTTAAACATTCAACAGTGCCTCTCATCAACATAGCCACCCCTTTAAACATTCAACAGTGCCTCTCATCAACATAGCCACCCCTTTAAACATTCAACAGTGCCTCTCATCAACATAGCCACCCCTTTAAACATTCAACAGTGCCTCTCATCAACATAGCCACCCCTTTAAACATTCAACAGTGCCTCTTAACAACATAGCCACCCCTTTAAACATTCAACAATGCCTTTCAACAACATAGCCACCCCTTTAAACACTCAACAGTGCCTCTCATCAACATAGCCACCCCTTTAAACATTCAACAATGCCTCTTAACAACATAGCCACCCCTTTAAACATTCAACAATGCCTTTCAACAACATAGCCACCCCTTTAAACACTCAACAGTGCCTCTCATCAACATAGCCACCCCTTTAAACATTCAACAATGCCTCTTAACAACATAGCCACCCCTTTAAACATTCAACAATGCCTTTCAACAACATAGCCACCCCTTTAAACATTCAACAATGCCTCTCATCAACATAGCCACCCCTTTAAACATTCAACAATGCCTCTCATCAACATAGCCACCCCTTTAAACACTTAACAGTGCCTCTTAACAACATAGCCACCCCTTTTAAACACTTAACAGTGCCTCTCATCAACATAGCCACCCCTTTTAAACACTTAACAGTGCCTCTCATCAACATAGCCACCCCTTTAAACACTTAACAGTGCCTCTTAACAACATAGCCACCCCTTTTAAACACTTAACAGTGCCTGAGCAAGAAATGAATAATAAGCAAGAAATGACAGAAAGCAAGATTTTGTGAATGAAAAGAAAAAAGTGTTGTTAGGTTTCTGTGTAAAGTAGTACTGTGGTAGTGAATGCTATGAACGTGCTTAACTCACTTTAGTAAATTATTAGTGTAAATTAAAATTATTCAGATAAAATGTATTAAAAATCAAGTTATGCATTACATGCATTAGTAATAAATTATATTGTATTAAAGTATAAATATTTCTTAAATATCTCCAATATAAAGTAATATCATCATTCTTTGTTATCTGTGTGTACTGTTATCATATATTGCTGTTTTGTGGATATACAAACAATGAATATGTGATTTTAATAATGATTATGTACATGGTGTCATTCTATAGTATATAGTTTATGCTAACCTATGCACGGCAGTCTATGCTAGCAAAGCATCTATTCTAGATACCCAATAACCATGTTATATATATATAGAATATATTAAAATGATAATTTAATTTCTATAACACTATTTAATTGAAAGAAAGTATTGGATAATAATTATTATTCTACAAACATATATTCTGAAAACATATAAACCCCTAACTCCACCCACCCCCTTCGGGAAAATCAAAAAATAACCCTCCACCAGTCCTTTTTAGTAAACAATAACATACACACAGTATAGACCTGAAACAAACAAACATAATTATGCCAAAATATCAACATATAGTTTGGTAAGATATATCGATACCTTAGGTATAGGTTTAAAATACTGTAACACTTGTACACATCGCAAGGATGCCTACCACAAGCAATTTGGCACGATGGATCAAACTGTCACCTGTGATTGGTCAATTTACTTGCATTGCACTGCATCGTCCCAGTGGGAACCGAGTTGTTTTGGAAGTTTAAATTTTTTTAATAATCTAGACATTTCTTATCAATTTTAAATTCACTGTTTAAAATAAAATGTATAAATAGTTTTATCCATTTATTAAACTGATCACAATGCAATATTGTTAAACTTGGTTTTGTTATTAGTTTCATTCATTTAGGATAATTAATAAAAGAATTTGTTTGTTTGAGTTGATAAATAGAATCACTCATTGTTAATTTCTTTTCCTTAGTTTGCCTGCCAAATATAGAATTAAGGAATAAAAACTAATGAAGATGATGATCACAACTAAGTTATCTTTTTTGTTGAGGAAAATCATGACAAGCTGTTATCATAAAATGATGATGTGATATCAATTTATGATTTGTCATCTCATATCACAAACTGCATGATCATGGAAGCGATCATAAGATGATAAAGATGATTATCATGAAATGTATAATCACACAAAGATGAAGAAATGTTTCAACATGATGATGAAAGGTTTCAACAAGATGAAGAAATGTTTCAACAAGATGATGAAAGGTTTCAACATGATGATGAAAGGTTTCAACAAGATGAAGAAATGTTTCAACAAGATGATGAAAGGTTTCATCATGATGATGAAATGTTTCATCATGATGATGAAATGTTTCATCATGATGATGAAATGTTTCAACAAGATGATGAAAGGTTTCAACATGATGATGAAAGGTTTCAACAAGATGAAGAAATGTTTCAACAAGATGATGAAAGGTTTCATCATGATGATGAAATGTTTCATCATGATGATGAAATGTTTCATCATGATGATGAAATGTTTCAACAAGATGATGAAATGTTTCAACATGATGATGAAATGTTTCAACATGATGATGAAATGTTTCAACAAGATGATGAAATGTTTCATCATGATAATGAAATGTTTTATCATGATGATGAAATGTTTCACCATGATTACTTGATGTATCTCATCATGATTCATTAGAAATGAGCGAAAGACACAAGCAAAGCAAGACTTACAAGCGGTACATGCAAATTATTAACACCAGTGCAAGGAGTAGAAGTAGAATTAAGGGGAGTAGTCACGCTAGCCCCTTCACCATCCTCATCATCAACCATGTCTCTTAGCCTTTTCTCCATCTTGGCAACCTCCGGATCCTCATCCCAGACTCTTTCATAGAATTTCTCTTTTACCTGGTCATCTTTACTCGATATCATCACGATTGTCGGTGAATTCGTGTCCCAGATCATACGCCAGAAATCTGAGATCGTGTTCTCCAGCGGAAACTGCGTTACTATAAACTCATTGATTTTTCTGTACCCCTAAAATAGTTATTAAAAAATGTAAATAATATGTTAAGATGATTTAAAATTGAATTTTAAATCCAAGAAAATTACATTTTAGATTTCAAACCAGAGATTTATGCAAGTTGCTAGATTAATGGGCTTATATATTATGGTGGGCTACCATCAGGGCTTGTATCTGAGAGCATCTTGACTGACTTTATAGACAATCCTGACTGATTATTCCTTGTCTTTGCATTGTATGTGTTTATTACAGACAGGCAAAACAAATAGATATATATAATATCTAAGAGGGAGAGAGCAGGATGGATTTGAGTTATACTTATCAATATCTAAAGGGGAGTGAGTTTACAAGATGGACTTAATATCTAAGAGGGAGAGAGCAGGATGGATTTGAGTTATACTTATCAATATCTAAGGGGGAGTGAGTTTACAAGATGGACTTAATATCTAAGAGGGAGAGAGCAGGATGGATTTGAGTTATACTTATCAATATCTAAGGGGGAGTGAGTTTACAAGATGGACTTAATATCTAAGAGGGAGAGAGCAGGATGGATTTGAGTTATACTTATCAATATCTAAAGGGGAGTGAGTTTACAAGATGGACTTAATATCTAAGAGGGAGAGAGCAGGATGGATTTGAGTTATACTTATCAATATCTAAAGGGGAGTGAGTTTACAAGATGGACTTAATATCTAAGAGGGAGAGAGCAGGATGGATTTGAGTTATACTTATCAATATCTAAAGGGGAGTGAGTTTACAAGATGGACTTAATATCTAAGAGGGATAGAGCAGGATGGATTTGAGTTATACTTATCAATATCTAAAGGAGAGTGAGTTTACAAGATGGACTTAATATCTAAGAGGGAGAGAGCAGGATGGATTTGAGTTATACTTATCAATATCTAAAGGGGAGTGAGTTTACAAGATGGACTTAATATCTAAGAGGGAGAGAGCAGGATGGATTTGAGTTATACTTATCAATATCTAAAGGGGAGTGAGTTTACAAGATGGACTTAATATCTAAGAGGGAGAGAGCAGGATGGATTTGAGTTATACTTATCAATATCTAAAGGGGAGTGAGTTTACAAGATGGACTTAATATCTAAGAGGGTGTGAGCTTTCAGGATGGATTTGTGTTACTCACTGGAACATAAGTTGCATTAACATAATCAGATCCCTCTTCTCCTGCTTTGGACGACATGTGAACTCTAGACCGTTCAACTACAAAAAAAAAGTATTACGACAGGCAATAAGAAGACCAAAGTATGGCTAGAATGAAAGTCAGTAAGTAAAGTATGGCTACTATACAATGATATAAAATGTGTACCACATTAGTGTTGACAGCGGGTCAAATTGCAGTTTACTGTACCTAAAGAGCCAACAATAGCGGTATGAGTTTGAGGCCAACTCGCTCCTAGTTCTGGTGATGAAACAAGTTTTCTCAGATAAGGAAGTGTACATAGTTTGCCGATGAGCACTTCCCAGTTCATCATTTGAGACGAGTAGGGAGTTACCTCGGTGAACTGGTTCACAAATAATTTAAATTAAATGCTACACTGTTGTTATACATACGTACCTGGCAAGATATCTGGCCTCCTATTTTTCTTTTGATTAATTTCTTTGTGAGCTTTTAAGAAATCATAATCTTTAAACTTGTGTGTATGTAAAAGCTAAAAAAACAAACAAACAACATTAGTTATATAACACATATAATATTATGCATATATTCAATAACTGTTCAGTTTAAAAAAAAGTGATTTTAGTTTAGTAAAGTTCAAGTCTTAAATTAAAAGAGTTATGTATAGTGTGCTTACCAGGGAAAAGTAGAATGAAATCAAAACAAAATTGTTATTATAATAATATCAGAACCTGACAAAGCCCAACTTAAGCAATGAAATGCCATGATAAATATTATTTAATATTTGACCACATGTTTTGCAAAAATTCTATTTTTCAATAAAAGATCCTGAAGGAATTCTCAATTTAGAAGTAAATAAGTAGACAGTGATATTTACCTCAAAATGTTGATCTAGTATAGAGCGCTTAGTGCCTTCACTTGGAACACGAATCTTCTCAATATATTCACGAATACCTTTGATAGGAACTTCTGAATGCTCCAGCCTCAGTGAGTCTCGTAACACGTCATGAATAAAACAATATTGCTCCTGTACAAACATTATCATTATTAATAAAAGGTTTGATACTTAATATTTCTTAAATAAATAGATTGAAAAAAAAGAAAAAGTGATTAATAATAATGATAATAATAATTAAAACATTGTACAGTTGTTGTAGATTTATGTAGAGCATCTTTTGTATATGTTTGTCTTGTGAACAAGATTGCCACCTTAAGGAAGGATAGTGAATGAATTCGCTTATGGTTATCCTTGGCAATTTGTATAAAAAAAAAACAGAGCTTAATTCATACCTCAGTCTGCACCATGTGGTTTCTCTGTCCACGAATCTTCTTCAAAAAACTACAAACATTAACCGTTTTCTTGGCTTTAATTTGTCTCAACATTGACTCTATTGTGATGTATGTTCCTGTACGTCCAACACCAGCACTACAAGAAAATATTATTAAATGTTATAAAGTTCTGTCTACACTACCAAACTAGTTTGACACAAAAATGTGATGTGTCCAAATAAGGTATAGTAATGATACGACATCATCGTGTACATTATAGGCACATCACATTTTGGTTTTCACATAAAGTTTGACAGTGTAGACAGAGCTTTATAATACGGACCGATTCAAACATTAGTATGTTTACAGTTTGTCTATGAAATATATGTTATTTGGGCAAAAAATGTAACACTTAATATTGTAATAAACAATCAATTACTCAATATAAAATATCAGAATATTACAAAATAATAATAATAATAATTAATTATTATTAATAGTGCCACTACAAAAGTTCCTATATTTTCATTTAATTTATTTAGCAAATGCACCAGGGGTTGCACCAGGCACAGAGCGCCATAACACATTGTGTACACGACCTTATTATTCTGAAAATGAAAAATAAATTATCAAAAAAAAAACAGAAGACAAACCTGCAGTGTACTATCATAGGACCAGCATCAGCTGGGTTTGCTTTCACTGATTTCTTAATGAATGTATACACAGGTAGGGTGTAGTTTGGTACCCCATGGTCCGGCCAGTCTGTGTAATGATACTGTATGATAGCCCGTTCATTATTCTTAGTCTGAAATGCAATAATAAATAATAAATGGAAATTCATATTTTTAATTCAAAAGATCTTTTTTAATACAGTTGGTATAAAAATATTTTGTACTGTATTCAATGTATTATTATCTTGCCAAAAAAAAAAAAATTTCGAAAATGTTTTTTGTAATGAAGTGATTTTCAATTTCCGTAATATCTGGAGCATTTTACTGTGAATCTTTCATTATTTCTTCCATGATTAGTGACAATAAAAAGAATCTTGTAATCACTTAAATATTAAAACAATATGATTTTATAACAAAATGTGAGCATAGTAATAGTATTAATTTACAACCTAGGGCATGAGAAGAATTCAATTATTCAAAATGAGCACATCCTCAAAGACGACAAGAAATATTAAATTCTCATAAATTGTTGCCAATTACTTTGGGAAGTAAAAGCTTTCCTTATTTAGACATTCATTTGACCTTTGACATTAATTTGACCTTTAAAAAAATGCATATTCACATTCTTTGACATTCTAATTTTTTTTTTAAAGTTGGTGTAAAAATAATTTATTATGAAGTGCAAAAATGTATTCAATTTCACGCTCTGTTGAACACAGTAACTAATCAGAGTGCACACTCTATGGTATGACTAGTGACTTAAGATATTGTGATATCAGGTGAATGTTTGAGGTGAGCAGGTAGTGAAACAAGTTGGGCAATGATTTTTTAGGATGGATAAACTATTTTATTATGATTACTTAAGAGCCTCATTTGAGGATTAAGCGTGGTTCCCACTAGCGACGCAACACAAGGACGTAACGCAACGCAAGTGAATTGACCAATCACAAGCGATGGCTTATTCGCTTGTGATTACTAACTGTCTATAACTTCGCTTGTCATTGGTGAAGACGCTTGCGTTGCGTTTACGTCCTTGCGTTACGTTCTAGTGGGAACCAAGCTTAAGGGAGTGGAGTTGAAAGATTGATAAGTTACAACCCTGGCACTAGATCAGGATTGAACCATGGACCTTTGGGCCTGGAAGGCAAGCACGTTAACCACTAAGCTACAGCTCTACTCCGGAGGAAGGAGTGATGAAGATGTTGAATCAATGATAATGATAATGATAACATAGACATACAATGATGACAATAAGATGATTCTGTGCTTACCTTTTTCATTTTAGTGTTCTTTACAACAAAGTTTCTAACAGTAAAGCTCGCCATTTCATCTTCCATCTCACACGTCACTTCAAAATCTCCATATTTTTCTGAACTGCCCTCTATAGGCCAATATTTGTCACACTTTCTCTAAATAAAAAAAAAAGAAAACGAAATTAGTTATCATTTAATGCACATAATAGGTCAAAAAATAATTAAATAAAATAAATATATTATTACAATTCTTGGTATGTTGATTGCATTGAGAAAATCAAACAAATACATTCATTTAATGGACACATTAATGTGTGGTAACATTTAAAGGTAAACTGTTACAATTACATACCCGCCCTTTCTCCATTAGATTAGTAATCATGATTATAGTATAACTATTTTGTTCCCAGATCATTCTCCAGAAATCTTCAACTGTTGACTTTAAAGGTCCTAAAAAAAAAAGTTGTTAGCTGATTATCTGCTCAAGACAGCCATCTAACTCATATTGAAGGGAAAGAGTTTCATTTTAAATATTGATAATCAAACTGAATTTTTAGTCTAGAAACTTAGTTTTATATTGTAATTTATACAATTTTTTATAAAATGTGTTATGTATAGATTTTGCTATGCTACACTGGCAAAATTATTCGCTCATTTGATAAAAAAAAAAGGAAAAATGCTAGATAATCCATAGAGACACACTAATGTTGTAAAAAGAAGACTCATTTCATATTGACAGTATTTTATCAGATTAAACATTAATATAGACTATGACTAAGTTATTTCCACATCCCCATTTCAGATGCTTTCCTTGCGTATATGCAAATACAACATTATAGATAACAAGGACACAATATGGCGTGCTTAACAGTTCAGCTGTTTAGGTCCAGCATAGAGATATCATAGTGAACTCTCTATGGGTCCAGCGAGTCCTAGAATAGACCTTGGGTATTTACCTAATTGCACCTGATGCGATACCCACAACCAATCCACACCAATCAAGTGTTAATAAATATATGAGAAATAGGAAACAATAAACAGAGAATATGTTTTCCCATGAGCGATTACGACAGACGATGAGCTACCGCTGAATAGGGAGCAGCTCAACAATTTAATTGTTCAAATTTAATAATAATCATCATTAAAGAAAATAAATTATTCTTTTTAATTCATTTCTTTTTTTAAGGCTAGCCCAACACAAGATGGTTTTTTTTTCATCTTCCAGGGCATCTGCCTTCAAACTCTGACCTCATTTGTATGTTATTATCTATTATGTTATGTCAGAGTATGTAAATAAATGTTATGTTATAAACATTTTAATTGTCCCAGGAATGTTGTAATTTTTTTCTTGTAAAATAATTATTTTCAATAAAGGGGACACTTTCTATCAATGAAAAGGTGGTACATGTATATTTTAACATTATTATTTCAACACCTGTAATGGTTCCCAAAGGTGTCCCCTTAACAGAGGTTCTATTTATAAATAAACAAAAGACTTGACAGATGTATACATGCTGTTAGCCACGTATATGTCTTAGCTTCAACATGTTTTTAATTCTCTAAGTCACTTCTGCTTATGACTCACCTTGAGTTGCTATAAATGCATTTTTCTTATTGAAACCCTGAAAAAAAAAAAAACATTGACAAATAAAGTAACATTAATGTGTCTGATTATAAATGCTTTTTGTTATCAAACGCCTGCAAGAAAAACACTAAACTAACATTAATCTAAAAAGAACATTATTATTATTAATAATAAAAATGTGTTTCCTTGACTGTATCTTTATGTAGCCCTTAAAAAGACATTAACATTAATGAGAAAAAACAACTTAATGCGTCTGAGTTGCTATAAATACTATAAATCTTGGTGAACATTACAGTTTACTGATACTAATTTGTTTGCCATGCTATGTCTTATAATGTGAAAAAAATCAAGTAGAGACATTAATGAGAAAAACATTAATGTGTTGAAAGCTGGTGCTAAATATTTGCATATCTGCACTAGGAAAATGGTACATTCAACTAAATGTGTACAGATTACTTTTTCTGTCGCATGTTGTCCACTAAAAGTATGAATAAATTGAGTGATACACACAAAAATTAAAAAATAAATATAGTCTGAACAGGGTTTATCCCTTATCCTTTATTTCATGTACTTACATCAATATAGTTTCCATTAATATAGTCTGAACAGGGTTTATCCCCTATAACTTGTAGTTTCACTCTGGAATGATCATCTGCAAACAAATAACATAAATATTAATAACATTACAGTACACATTAAAGAAAGACATTGAAACTGAAATGTTGACTAAAGAGTATTGTAACGAGTACTTACAGGCTACTAATATATATAGTGTGAACAGGGTTTAAATACTTACAGACTACTAAAATATATATATAGTGTGAACAGTGTTTAAATACTTACAGGCTACTAATATATATAGTGTGAACAGGGTTTAAATACTTACAGGCTACTAAAATATATATATAGTGTGAACAGTGTTTAAATACTTACAGGGTACTAAAATATATATATAGTGTGAACAGGGTTTAAATACTTACAGGGTACTAAAATATATATATAGTGTGAACAGTGTTTAAATACTTACAGGGTACTACAATATATATATAGTGTGAACAGGGTTTAAATACTTACAGGCTACTAAAATATATATATAGTGTGAACAGGGTTTAAATACTTACAGGCTACTAATATATATATATAGTGTGAACAGGGTTTAAATACTTACAGGCTACTAATATATATATATATATATATATAGTGTGAACAGGGTTTAAATACTTACAGCCTACTAATATATATATATAGTGTGAACAGGGTTTAAATACTTACAGGCTACTATGTTGGTATAGCGATTTTTTGGCTTGCAAGCAGGATCGGCTGAAGCAGCGGCTGGGTAGTCATTTTTCACGCACAGTTGGATTTCCTGGAAAAAATATTAGGGAAACTCAAACTCTCAATAATAAGTCAGAGGTATCCTAAGTCAGAACTATGTTAAGTCAGAACTATGATGATAACAAGTTATATTTATGGTAAGAAGTTACATATCACAAAAATATGTCTAACTAACTAACATGACAAAAAAAATTATTTTGAAGACTTGTAAAGGCCAACTCAGACAGCGTCGTACGAGGCCCGATGAGTCGTCTTGTTGAGAGAAAATTACACTTTAAAGTTCTCGTGATGACCTAAAAACTATGGCCGACTTTTGCTACTACTACTACTACTACTACCAGGACTACTAAAGCTTTATTGAATACAAACACAAATAACAAAGATGAGGATGATTTTGTACTAACTTCAAATTCCTCAGCAAATCCGCTGTCGCTATTAGCATGATTCCTGATGACATGCTCCTCAAACTTTTCAATTGGTATTGGCGGTTCTTCGGGATCTTCTGCAAAATTTAAATGTCAACAAATTTAAATGTCAATAAATATAAATAATAAACATCAAGTCATTAATTTAAATCAACAGTGCGTTTCCTTCCTGACTATTTTCATTTTAAAATGTCTTTAACGGTTAAATTGCGCCAAACTGTGAAAGTGAAATAAAAAGCCAAACTATATTAATAATTGCCACTACTCTTGATTTGGAGCTAAACAAATAATGACCTAGAAATCATTAAAGAGGGGAGCGAGGAAATACGTCCCAACATCCCTGTATGCGCATAATAACCATGACGTACTTTGGTCATTGGTCAGCACAAATCACAAACTGCCAGGTAACATTAATGATGTAATAATGTAACAGTCCATGGCTGAACATTTTGTATCTACAGTTTAGACCATTATTGTTACAAATATTTTTTAATTTTTTTTTTTTTATATGTTTATTTTAATAAAGCAGTTTTTAAAACAAAAATATAAACTTTTCAGAACAGAGTTACCATAAAAAACGTTAAAAAAGAGTGTAATATCCTTTCAGTAACATAATAATTTTTGTAAAATTATTTAAAAAGTTAATAATCCAACAAAATCAGACATTACAAACACTTCGATAACACCTATATTTATCACATATAAACGTCCATGCAAAAGTTGCATTTCAAAAAACAGATTATGTATGGAACCGAGAAATGTGTGGACAAAATACTTATCACATTTAGGAATGGAATATTTAGGGTACAGCAGGGAAGTACAATGGTTGTAAATAAAGGAAATGTTAAATTGTAAGCTGCATTTTATGATGTACATACATATATGTAATCATATAGTAGTTTTTGATTGATATGCTAATAGTAATAGTTCTACAATAATGCATACAGCAGCGCTATTGTTATAATGAGATAGTTTTTAGCTTCTTTTTCATTTGTTAAATTCTGTTTTGCACGCTACTTTCTTTTATTGTCTTGAAGCATATAATAAATGATTCTTATGTGCAAAAATAAACTTTATCCTTTTAAATAAAAGATATTAGAATTTTTTTTTAATTCAAAATTTAAATTAAACAAACAATTGCTTTAAAGTATTCTGTTATTAAACTAAAGCAACAACATCACTTAAATTGTATCTGTATATGTCATGATATTACCCATGATTCACAAAAACAACATGCTAATTAGAATACAGGAGGGAGGGATCTACTTCATTTACATATGGCATGCTCCACATGCAGTCTTTAAGGTGAACATAGTCAAATTTGCACGCAATATTGATAACAGATGTATACGGGTGTGTAGTTTTATTTGTACACTATATAAATTAAATTGTTTATTAACAAAAAATGTTTAAAAGTATATAAAATGTGTAAAAAAATGTTTAAAACTATTTTTATAAATATTTAAATATTTTTCTATAAGTGGCGGGTTTCCCGCTGTCGAATGTAACTAAAATAAATTAAATAAAATGCTCCCGTAACATGCGAATATGAATAATTATTATCATTCTTTTTATTTTTCAAAAATAGATATGTTTAAGTAGTGATTTGTTTAAGAGATGTGCGAAGCAAACGGTAGGTAATAAATAGATAGAATAATATATAATATTTGCAGACCCAAACTACACTAAATAACTACTCAAAGGATTCTATAAAAGCAAGACAAAAGGATAAGATTTTGGTTAAAGAACAATAAAGTTAAAACACTCACTATAATTACCTTTGCGTTTACCTAGTAAATCAACAATACAACCATCAACTTCAGAAGGATGAGGAATAAGCAATTAAAAAAGCATAAGGAAATACTACAATCGTTAATTGATAATACAGAAAGTACACTTAAGCACGGCAGGGAATTTCCCAAGTAGCTTAAAACAAAATCGGAATAAATAGCCTCTCGTTAAATTCCCACTTTCAGAAGTTTCAACTCTTGTTACCAAATTTCACTGAGGCAGAATGATAGACAATACTTCTAATCTTTGTATTGTATGAAGGCTGAGGTAATCACCTATTTTTAGTCATGAGAATACTGGAAATATAACAGTATTTGAAGCCAGAAACCTAGGGTTGACAGGCATGAAAACAATCATGCTTACAGTAAGTCTACTACCCAAACAAAGTCACCTTGGGATGAAGGCCCAACTAACATACAAGGGCTATTGGTGATAGCTCCTGTTAGATGACCAGATCTTAAATGTATTTAAAACATTTTTGTTTTCTTAATTCTAAATAATCAGTAAAACGTTGTATTCATTCATTCAATCTTTTATTTTGGAATCTCTGGTCCATAGAAATTAAAAATTACATAAATGAATAGGAGAAAGCACTATACCAAATCAATTTTGCTTATGTTATTACACCAAAATAAGTAATTTAAGAAAGATTTTAAAGTAAAGAATTGTAATTATTAGTTATCAGTTCGTTAATTAAATCAGGTGTAATTGTACATAATTACAGGTTTTACATCAAATTAACACTTCTGTAATTAAAACGTTTTACACCCAAACAGTGAGGAAGACCAGAAGTATACTACACCAAAGGTAAGTAGTGTATTAAGTGCTCTAAGAAGGAAATAAGGAAATAAGAATTATGTAATTAAAAACCTAAAAAAACAAACAGGGAGGAATCACGAGGAAATTCAATATTTAAAATCACTCACATTACGTCGTCGTCGTCGTCACATGCATGTATGTTTACAAGGACACATTTTATTTTTTTAAACGAGTGATCATGAGCAGCAGGAAATGCAGTACAGGATGGAGATTACATAACAAAAGTATCAAAATCTCATTTTTTTCCAAAATCGGAATGAAGTGCGCCCTCGATAGCTACGGTTTGACAATGGCACTCTCTTGGCAAAGGAATGGAGATGAGAAGATTGTACCAGTCAGGTATTTCACAGATTATGAACAAATAAATGATTACAGTGCGACATGACCCACAAAGGCCAATTTTTTTTAAATAGGAAATCTCTTATTTCCAATATTGTACAATCATTTTTATACAGTAAATTATAGAAGCTTATCTTCATAAGTTTGTTCAATTGTTTATGGTACAATTGTTTTTGAATAGGTTACATTGAATCTTTACTTGTTTTATTGGGAAATAGAAATTGATTTATTAAAAAAGTTACAATCAGACCTTCTTTAGAAGATATCAGGACAAATCTTTAGGCGGTTTCATCTAAGGTGACCTTCTTGAGTTCGAGAATGGAGGTCGTTTTAAAAGAGGTACTAATACTGTACACTTACCTGGCTCATCAAATACACTGGTTATCCTTGGACCGTTTCCAGGTTTATGCGGGTCTGACGGATCATTACGCCGGATTCTATAAAAGAAAAATGTTAATGTTTAATTTACGAAACTTTGGAATACTGTATATTACATACTAACAAAACCATTCAAGACATCATAAGATATCTTTTTATTAACTGTAAATCCTTAATCCCAAAGGGATATTCCTATTAACTGTAAATCCTTAATCCCAAAGGGATATTCCTATTAACTGTAAATCCTTAATCCCAAAGGGATATTCCTACCAGATGATGCTGCAGAAACCATTCTATACACATCATTACATTACTGCTTCTTATAATGACTGGCAATGCAGTCATTATATGAATGCGAGTATTTAGAAATCTGTAGATAGTTTGTAGTTAAAATAAGTTTAGAAGAAAGTGTGATACAGGTACAAGATGCTGTCCTATCTAAAGTATTGTTGTCGTGAATTAAATAAAGTTTGTTATTGAGAAATCGGTTTTTCTAATCGTTGATTCTGAAAAAAATAATAATCATGCAATTGTAACATTTCTTTAAGGTTAATACAGAAAGAGAGCAAGCAAAACCAAAAAGTTAAATTCAGGTATAAAAACAAGGAATGCATGATCTCTGACACGAATAAACTGTGAAGGATGATGGGAAATCAAACATGTTAATAATACATGCCAGAATTTTTTTTATGCAAATTTGACTTTTTTTCATTTTTAGTCATTTTTTCTTTACCTGTAAATAACTTTCATGATTTTCCTTCGAGCATGGTCTGATAATCTACAGAGAATATATAATCGATCAATCAATCAATAACTAATCGATCAATCAATCAATAACTAATCGATCAATCAACCAATAAAATCAGTAAACTAATCAATCAACCAACCAATAAAATCAATAAACTAATCAATCAATAAATCAACTTTTGTAAAATCTACTATCAATATCATGCACTCTAAACTATTCAATCAATAAGTCAATCAATCGGGTATCCAAGTACGTGCTGTGAAGGACACCCTCAATGGGTGTGGAGAAAAGAAACACAAACAATATGAGCATGAAGGACACCTTCATTGGGCTGGAGAAAAGAACACACAAACAATTTGAAAACAAGTTCCATGCATTACAATGCAGTATCAATGTTAATCCTTCCCACCATGCATTGTTAATATTTCAGATTCAGATAATATTATTTATAGTTAAATTTGAAAGAAGTTCAATAATATTGATATAAATAATGAACATTTGTTGCAAAGATTAAAAAGTTAACGGGGGTCATAGGTCAAGCAAGTTCATTCAATTTTTTCCAAATACTCGCAATCTTGTTAAGATGCTAAATACTGGTATAAAAAGTACCTTCTTAAAATTCTAAAGAACCTAATAATAAACTGGAAATGCCTCTGGAAAAATTCCTGAATCATATTAAATAAATCCTCAAAGGAATAGCCAGAACTAAATAAAAATATTGAAAAAACAAACAAATCTTCAATTGAATATAAAACAATAATAACTGGTATTAAAAATATTTAAAAACTGTAAAATTTAACCATCTGTCAAGACTAAATTTGCAAATTGTAGAAACATGTATATTTTGACATAGTTTAACCATGGAGCAATAAAATTAGATTTTCATAGGTCCATCGTTTAACCCAATGTGACACCTTGTCTGCTAGTAAGACACATCACTTCCTTAATTCACCATAAACATTGATATTAGGAAATGAACAATGTTCTATGAATGAATACAAAATATACAATTTAAAAATATACAGTACTATCTACTAACCTGTGCATATAGTAAATGCCTAAAAATACTAACCTGTGCATATGGTAAAAGCCTAAAAATACTAACCTATGCATATAGTAAAAGCCTAAAAATACTAACCTGTGCATATAGTAAATGCCTAACAATACTAACCTGTGCATATAGTAAATGCCTAAAAATACTAACCTGTGCATATAGTAAATGCCTAAAACCACTATGATGACTATAATAAATAGAAAGACAAATATCAATCCAACAGCTAGGCCTACGTTGCCATCTGATGAGTTACGATCCAACTGGCCTGTAATGGTTGTTGTCATCATGGTAGGTTTTGGGTTCTGCGTGGCTAAAAAAGAAAACAACAAATACACCATAAAATAACGTCTTTATATAAGTTTCCAATGCTGTCAAAATTGAGTAAAAACAGCAGAAACAGGTCAAAATTCACACCCCTGACAGTTACGTCCTTTGTTTATCACTGTCAATAATTAGTAAGGTTGTTTAACATCTAATGTGACTCCAGATCCAGAACGTTTTTTTATTATTTTAAAGGAAGTAGAATATGCTTACATTTCAACGAAGTCATTTTAAACTATACTGAATGAAAGTAAGTGAACTTGATGAGGCGATGACAATTGAAGCGGTTTCAATTTGTTTTAAACACAACAGCTTTCAGTTTCCTTATAACATAGATACTTCAACTTCATAGTGTATCTTCTTAGTAATTCATAAATATTTATGTTGTTTTTTATAATATACTGTAATTAATTTCCCTTTGGCAGATCAATTTCTTAATGTTTATTTTTTTATTGCTTAGAGGTTGCATGTCGAAATCAAATGTTGGTATAAAGTTTGCGGTACACCACATATATAAGTTCTGAAAAGACCTGTTGAGATTCTCGACGTTTCGATCAAGTTTATTTTTTTCAATACTAGTTTTCTATTTTATTAACAGTTACCATAAATGTGTATAGTTCCTGGATATGAAATTTGGCACAAAATATGAGGAGGGGGGGGGGGGGTGTCAAGGTGTCAAGGGATATCAATCAGATTGCATTATTAATGTAATGTACATTGTGTTTATTTGCTCCTATGTTTACATGAACTTGGGAGTCAGCCAAATACAGTACTTGTCTTAGCTCTTACTTTTAAGGTGAGTTATTTAATAGGAAAAACAGTTTTTTATTTAAACATATTTATACAGGATAAAAACCATATCAGGTATAGATATTGCACAGGTCTGTATAGCTTACCTATAGGCTTGGTAACAGTAAACACCTCTGGAGTTGATTGTTCGCCATCATACGTATTTGCATTATAAGTGCTTTCTGTGACTGGAATTATCGTAACAGAATACGTTTCTTCTGCAGACATATCTTGGTCGATGGCGTGCTCATAGAATTCTGTCGACACCATCGACATGAACGTACCATTGGTCGAAATATCCACACGTTTAAGTTCAACTTTGTAAAGTGTGTAGTTAACGTAAAAGATGCTGGGTCGATCCCATGTTACTAGAAAAAAGTTTCGAAAAACTTCTACTTTTACATTTTGAGGCTGGCTTGCAGCTGAAAATAAAAGAGATACAAAATTATAGTTAACGTCATGAGGAGATTTCCCGAATGATCGAAATCAAAATGGTACTGGCTTTGGTCTACTAGCGTTCCTGCTCCCAAAATTCATCCCTTCTTAAAAGCACTGATGAAGAAAGTCAATCCGTAGTGACTAAAAGAGTGTTGTCCCGGCTTTTGTTGATAGAACATTGAAATTTATTTATTTATTTATTTTTATTTACCAGATTTCTATAGCGCCCTTTTCATGAAAACTCATGCTCAAAGGTGCTTCACATCATAAAGACAAACATCATAAGCAATAATTACAAAAGTAACCTCAAATTATTCGAAATAAGATTTCTTAAACTAAGTTATAAATATTCTTACTGTACATTAATTAAAATCGCATAAAATAGAAAAATAAAATGAACGATATACAAAATAGGTCGGAATTTCTTAAACTACGATTACAAAAATACAATTTATTTACATATTAATTATTATTTAATTTATTTATTTTATTTATTTACTTATTTTTTTAATTTTAATTTAATTTAATTAAATTGATTAAAAATATTATTGCACAGTAATTGACCAAACAAATGTTTTGTTAGAGATAGAGCATATAATCTTTTATTATATTAGTGTAAAATCAAACATTAATCTGGAACCAGGGGACACTTTCCTATAAACGAACAAATGTAAATATGTAAATATTACGGTAAATCCGTAATTCAAGGGACAACCCTATTAAAGGGGATACTCCATTGGGTCCCAAAAGTGTCCCTTAAATGGGTTCTACCATAATTCAAAACATACAATGTGATAAATTAGTGAATGTAGTCTAAAACATTTAGAGCTCAACGTGCACTTAGCATGTTGAGATACAGTTGACTATCTAACAGGAAGTCAACTAATTATCGCATCCGTTACTATGACGTTACCTAATTGACGTGGGCTTCTATACCGTTAATAATATGTATTTTATTTTGTTCCACTTCAACTGTGTATTATACATCTCCACCTTTTAAAATTGGTAAATCATTTACAGTAGCCATAATGTTTTTAAAAAAGAACGGCTTTTCTCTCTGACTTTTTAAAACTCTGTTTACACTATAGATGGACAAAATAAAATGTGATATGCCCAAATTATGGTAGTGAAATGCCCAAATATGGTGGTGAGATGACATCATCATGTCCATATATGGGCACATCACATTTTTTTCTCACACAAAGTTTGATAGTGTAAACAGAACTTTATAGCTTTAAATGAGCTTTTTGCTTTTTAACACTGCTGGTCATGTATTAGATCCAGTCAACAGATCATTTTAAAGATTATTCAAATTTGAATAGCTCCAATATAAAATTATTTATTTTTTAAAATGAAACTATAATATAATTATTTTATTCATTACAAAAAAACAAACAAGCATTGAGGATGTTATAAACTAAATAATAAATATATAGTAGATAATTATAGCTAATTGTTTTGTATTATTCCTAAACTTTTGGTTTCATAATTCATTGAGCCTCTGGGTCGTTTGTTTCCACTTTCAGGCCTGATATTCCTCAACACTGCCCCCCCCCCCCCACCACCCACTCCCTTTCAATAAAAGGTCCTGGCATAATGCCAGAAGAAGCTTTAAACTTTACACTATTTAGGGACCAACAGATGTTTCTGTGAAACCAGATACTCAAAGAAGTAAATAGGGAAAAATAACTTAATAAAAAAAGAAATATTCTATGAGCTAACAAAATGAATGCAAACTATATGTTCTTTACTTAATTAATATTATCTTTTCTTTTTGTTAAAGCTATCAAAGCTGAGTTGATCTTACAAATACTGAGCTGAATACTCGGTCCAAGAAAGATACATTCTCTCAACAAATTTATGTCAACAAAAATATTGCAAATTTATATATAAATTACCTGCATTCTCCTTTTATGGTGATAATTGTGAAATATGTTTTTTTTTCATCTGGAAACATGTTTACCTTTCATAGTAAATGATTCATAATTGATCATATCCTAACAATGATTTGGAGTTTCAGTATAGCAAGTTGATATTAACATAAGGCACCTTTTATACTGGAGTTTCAGTAAAGCAAGTTGATATTAATTTGTTAGTTTGTTACCAACCCCGAAACCAGTTCTAGAAGTACCAGTTCTAGAAGTACCAAGGAAGGTGTCCGGCGGCAGGGGATAATCTCACCATGTACAGTAGTTTAAGTTCTTTTTTTTATAGCCAAAACCATTAAATTAATTTTAATGTTTTTTGATATATTTACAAATGACAATAAATTTACTTACTTACTCAAAGTTTCAACTGACTATATACTGTAATAACAAATATAGAACCTATGTTATTCCTTATGACCATTTACACAAAACGCGGAGCGGATGGATAGATAATATGTTGGACAAGCTTACGGTTTTTCGCTTACACTAAGTTACCGCTCGTCTGTGTAAATTAGCCTTATATCTCAATAAGAAACAAGTACCTAAAATATCTGTAACTACATCTCTGTTTGCATATTTTCTGTCTGAGGTAGAAATAACACTCAAAGAAGAATGTCGACCAAGCACACGAACAGAAGTATAATGCATACTTCTTGCAATCTGGTAGGTCTAGCAGTGGTCTTCCAATTCTCTCAATAATCTTGAGAGTTTCCCATATTTTGAGAGATCTCTCTTCCTCGATCTCGTTGAAAAACAAAGCGGTTTAAAAAATGATTTACTTACGGCCAGTGTCTGTCTTGGTGTCAAGTACCTCTCCTCTTGGTCCAAGACCTACTGAATTTCTAGCTGCTGCTGTTAATTCGTATTCTTGGAAAGTTTCTACAAAAAATCAAAACATGTTGTTAGTACCGAATAATTTAAAAAAACATCACAATTTATGTGATATGGGTTAATTTAAAAGATAAGATCATTGCTCTATTGAAAGGTGTAGGAAGTGTACTTATAGCTACCAACCACATTGTTACTGCAGAGTTACCACCACAGGACTCTTAATTCAAATATTTGCTAGAGCCTTAAAGAATTACATTCAAATGATTAGTAATTTTCTGAAATCAATACAGTATCACTAACCAGGAAATATATTCTAAAGTAAAACAAAAAGGGAAACAGAAAATTAGCAATTAGATTTTAAAAATTAAAGTCATTAATGAAATGAGAACAAGCTAATGCATTCAAAGAATTACTGCAATATAAACGTGAATGTGAAGAAAAGAAAAGTCTAATTTATTGTCATATATGATAATTAATACTTGTAATAACTTTAGAAATACTATATACTACTGTACTTTGGATGATAATTCGGAAAGTACCACTCAAAAGCATTTCAAAGAAAATGAAAATCTAAGGATAAAAATAACCGTTTGATACTCGCAAAAATTGATTATTGATCTAAATTGATTATTGATCTAAATTGATTATTGATCTAAATTTATTATTGATTTAAATTTATTATTGATCTAAATTTATTATTGATCTAAATTGAAAATATATCTAAATTGATTATTGATCTAAATTGATTATTGATCTAAATTGATAATTGATCTAAATTGGTTATTGATCTAAATTCAGTCTGCATATTTGCTATATGAATATGTAACAATGAGTATTATGATAGCATTTTCTTATTCTACCCTGGCAAAATGTTCCCTAGATATGAATGATTAAAAAATTAATGAATTTATTAAAAAAATAAAAACAAGTGATTCATTCTGCTGGCTGTAAAAGCAAAGTTTTTTGTAAGTGACCCGGATTAGTTATGCACTGGTTTGTCTGAACAAACAGTATCTAATTAGCCATTTATAATCATTTGATTTCCAATTAATTTATCAGCCATGACTAACTCAACATGTTTAATGAATATTTACTATTCTGTAATTTCTAAATATTTCCTACATAATTGGAGAGCCACTGACGTGTAGAAGTCCTGCTTTGGGAGAAATTAAAGAGAGCACACCCTTCCAAGGAAAACTACAGAAAGCCATTGTACAGTAGACAACTTCAGTCAAACTAATTGTTTACAACAGAATTTGTATCCACCACAATTAATGCATTTTTTTAGTTCCGAAAACTGCTACACTATTGATACCTGAATTGCAGAAATCCAAAATTGCTGCCCGAACTTTATACTTTAACATTCGACTTCTAGATGGCATATATGAATGTTTTTTAAGATCTAGAGTGGGATATTGGCCCATGGGCTTTCATATTGAAAACAGTTACAATTTGCAAAGTAATTAGCATATCAAAATGGCAGCCGACTATTTATACTGATCAATGATCATACTATTTGCTGGTTTTCAAAAAAGTTAAAATGACTAGACTATTGGTTTACTACTAGTACTACATACGTACCACAAATGAGTACCAAACTACATACCACTGGAAATACTTTAAGACGTGACAGCCCACGAATGAGTACCAAATTGTCAGGCTTGATTTGATTTCTTGTTTTTTTGATTAGTTTGTGTTGGCTTGTCTGTTCATCCTTTGAACACTATCAAACTTTATGTGACAATATGTGATGTGCCCCTATATGGACATGATGATGTCATACCACTACCATATTTGGTTATATCACTACCATATTTGGGCACATCACACTTTTTGTGTCAAACTTACTAGTTAATTTGATAATGTAGACAGAGCTTTAGTTTACATACATACAACCTTTAATTTTGTTGGCATACAAAACAGAGAAGTGACTCAGAACACAGTCTGAACCAAATTTAAATTGGTATTGTTAGTGACCTCAGCTTCTTTCTGTATCAATTGCTGCATTCATAACAAAATTGATAAAATGACTAAAAGTTTAAAAGTACAACAAAAAATTACTCAGTTGTAAACGACCTTGAATAGAGGAATACAGTGTACAAACATAATGACTCTAGTTATACAATTCTTTCTACTAAAATTATAACAGCATACATTATGATAATATTGTAGATCAATTATTATAATGCACATTGTAGTTATGTTTGTATTCTATCTGAATTGTTTACAAAAAAACCATTCACACAGCTGCCTATTGTCTGTAACATTTACCTGCTAACACTTTTCCCACACTCCACCAATCTTTTGTGTCCATAAGATTAAAGCTCTGTTCACACTGGAGTAATACTGCTTTCACATCACCTAGCCAACTCCCGAGTTTACATAAACATGGTTGTTGACAACAGCGTTTTGTATGGTGGGCGTGTGTGAGCCAACTTCAGAGTTTTGCTAGGTGATGTGAAGGGGTATAACTGTAATGTTTTTAATGGGTGCATTCAGGCAGATAGCTATCTAGGTTCACTTGGGTGGGAACTAAGCCTAAACCAGCCCAATGTGCCTTACTGTAGGGTCATTCAGTGAGCAAGGAAAATCCTATCCAATACTAAAGCATTTCAATATTACCTTTTATAAAATGAACGCCAAGGTACGAATCTAAGATAACGCACTAAAGTATTTTATAATTCCTATAAAACCATGCTCATTGAACAGTGAAGTAGATTGTATACAAATATGAATCTTCATTGACAAAGCACTAATCAGGCGTCAATAATAACAGGCTGTGAAAATCCATGTTTGAACTATTTGATTTATTGATGATCACTGTGAAACACCAGTGGGTGTGTAGTCCTACTACGGCTGATCTATGAACTAACAACAACGCCATGTTATCATAGTGTATATTGTGATGCGCTCTTTCATAAGATTAAAAAAATGATTTTTGTTTAATTTAAAATCATGATTTGTTTACACATTTCACTTGACAGCAGGTTCACCACTATGAATCCTACAACAAGGGCATTATACAACGATTCATTCCTAACCAAGTGCCAGGGTTGTACACGACTCTTTCAACTCCACTCCCAAAGCCTCAAATGAGACTTAGGCCTAGTTTATAAAAATAAGCATGATAAATTATTAAATAGTTTATCGATCCTTTAATTGGCAAGTTACTCGCTGTTGGATGCGTATGAAAAAAAAAGTTTTGAGTGGTTGTACAAGAACTGCAACCGTACGGTCGTCGACAAAATAAAATTATCAAACTTAAAAGAAAGTATTAATAAATAAAGAGCTCAACTAAACTGCAAGTATGAAATCTAAAGAAAGTATACTACTTTCAAACCGAAAGAAAGAATTGAAAAACTTAAAGAAAGTATTTAACAACATAATTCACTCACTTCTGTGTGAACAAATATATCAAATTACACTAACAATCAAACCTATAAATCCAGCATTTAAAGCAAATAATATTCCAATCCAAGTATTAGAATTTACTACTATAAAGAGTGTTTATAAATTAAAGACATTTAGGACAACTCACCGTTAAAAACACATTCACAATTTAAGTTACATTTTCCTACGGCAGGAAACGCTAGGTCTCAAGATAAGTAAGCTTAGACATAACAGAACATCCTGCATGGAGACTAAACTGGATGTGACCTCACCACTCTTTGATGATGACCTCATTCAGGATGCTCTTGTGAATAGAGGGCGCTACATTATATTATACCCTGCTCAGGTTATGGATTGACAGATGGCGCTATACGGTAGTTATTATGATTCGTTCAAAAGATTTTAGGCTTCTGAAAGTTTTTGTTGAATTTTAACAAATTTTGTTTTTCGCAGGCCACAGATAAATAATTCTGAATGCCTGTACACAATATTTTTTTTGTACACACTCTTATGCACAGAGAACCAATGGCTTAACATCTCATCCAAAGGGAGAATCATCATAATATCCATTATCATTATTATCACAAGACAGCTGTGAAAATATGGAATTTTCCCATGGGATTACTGTATGACTCATTCCTTGGGAATATCCTCATGACTCATGTCTGGAAACAGTGGAATGACCTGAGGTCACTTAAGAAATGTATACCATAGGTTAAGGGTCAAGGATTCTGTACTGAAGGTTCTACATCATGGAAAATTTCGATGGTTTAATAGAGGGTGCTACAGTATATAAAGGTTTTAGCAATTCTTAATGTACACAGTGTACAGTTCTACAGTGTTTAGTATCAGTGTATACATTTATAGGCCAAGAGTATTTATTTAATATAGTAGTATAAAACGGTGGTACATCTTTCCGTACTGATTGTAACCACCTAATTTGGATGCAATTGAGCCTGTCGCTTGTTGATGCTAAACAACTTGTTAGATAAGTATACTCCTTGCTAGCCAGGAACGTTTTAATCATGGTAAATAAAGTACTTACCTAGGTTTTCAATGGTGAAGATCATTTTATCATCTACTTTGGGTATCCAAATACCGTCGCCTTTTTTTCTATAGTATAACTCATATTTCAAGATAATTCCATTGGGGTTAGGAACAGAAAGAACGGCACACACAATTGATGTGTCAGTATAGTAAATTACTTGTACTTTACTTGGTGGTCCAGGCACTGCAAGAAAAAATACAATAAACTAGTGTGATGTGCACAAATATGGTAGTGATATGACATCATCATGTCCATATATGGGCACATCACATTTGATCGTGTAGACAGGGCTTTAGATTTAAGTAATCTTTCATTTCCATTGGCCTAAATGCGAACAACATTCAGACAGCACATCTGGAAATTAATTCTAAATAGAAGCAATGAGTCCCTTTACGATGCTAAATGATTTTAACATGAAAACAAACATCTTTCTAACTATACATACATGATTCAAATGTCCTGATAGACAGAGCGCTGCTGTATGCTCCAAAGGCAATGCTCTCATCAGCATTGTTCTTTACAGCAACTGAGATGTTGTAGTCTGTTGCCGGCCTTAAATTATCAACAACTGTTTTCTGTTGCAAACTCTTAAGACAAAAAGAAAGAACATTATTAGTATTAGATTGTTGTTGTTGCTCTCATGATCCATCGTATCATGATTGCGTAATTGCTTGCAGCGTGCATTTATGGAAAGGGGTGTTCAACTTTGAACTTTATACTCGCTCTTCGAGGAAAATAAGGCTATTGTTGGTTTATCCAGGTAAGCTAGGCACGAAATAGACTATGTACTTATGTTACGTCCAAGTGGGAACTACAGTAAGCTCTCATGATCCATCGTATGATGATTGCTAAAATTGCTTGCAGTGTGGAGAGGGGTGTTCATTGAATTTTCTACTTTTTGAGTATATTTCGCTCTTCAAGGAGAATAAGGCTATTGTTGTTTATCCAGGTAAGCAAGGCATGAAATAGACTACATACTTGCATTGCATCTTAGTGGGAACTAAGCTTATACTACAAGTGAACTAACCGTGTTATTGTACGATACATCTTTAGTAGCTAGCACCATATTACTCCCCTCAAAATATATATACTGTACTCTAAAGCCCACCAACACCCCTCTGATGTCATCATCTGGTGCCAACCATGTAAAATTAGCTGAAGTGGCATCTATAGCGTGTGCCTCAACAACATCTGCTACTGCCAAAGGTTCTGCACAAAAAAAAGGAATAGACTCTAAATATTAAGAAAGTAATTCCTAAGAATTAACCGTCTTTTCTAAAAAAGAATATTGTTAATACAATAAAAGTCCATTAATGGGACACCTTCAGGTCCTAGCAAAGTATCCCATAATATGGTCAATAAAAGTCCATTAATGGGACACCTTCAGGTCCTAGCAAAGTATCCCATAATATGGTCAATAAAAGTCCATTAATGGGACACCTTCAGGTCCTAGCAAAGTATCCCATAATATGGTCAATAAAAGTCCATTAATGGGACACCTTCAGGTCCTTGCAAAGTATCCCATAATATGGTCAATAAAATTCCATTAATGGGACACCTTCAGGTCCTAGCAAAGTATCCCATAATATGGTGTTGCCTTGTTCGTTTCAAAAGAAAGTATCCCAACGGTTATAATGTAGGTAATATTATGTGAACACTTTGTGTTTGGTTGCTACTAGTGACTGATCACATGACTTTGTGTTTGGTTGCTACTAGTGACTGATCACATGACTTTGTGTTTGGTTGCTACTAGTGACTGATCACATGACTTTGTGTTTGGTTGCTACTAGTGACTGATCACATGACAGACATTCACTTACTCGCAAACAATTAAGCTCTTTCTACACTATCAATTTAGTTTGACAAAAAAAGTGTGATGTGACCAAATATGGTAGTAATATACTAAATTTGGTAGTGATATGACATTATTATGTCCATGTGCACATCACATTTTGTCTGTGACAGAGCTTAAATGATTTATTCAATTATAAACATATTTGATAATGACGTACTTCCTGGTTTGGTTCTGATTGGATCAGAGACTGGGCTAACTTTTGAATAGCCATTGAAGAGGGCGGTCACTCTGAACAAGTACTCAGTGTATGGTTCAAGGTCAGTAGCTTTGGCCATTATTGCAGTTGGTCCCTGTCGTTGATTTGTTAGGTTTCTCCATACTGAATTATCAGCTCTCCTGTGAAAAAAACACAAATTATTAAAATTAATTATATTCAAGCATTTTACAGATAGAAATTGATTATTACAAGTCAGTGTGGTGGCAGTATTCACAGATGGTTTGGCTTTAGTTTTGATTGTTTGGATTTATTTCTTTCTTTTTTATATTATTTTTTTATTATTATTTTTCTTTTTATACTTTTTTTATTTATTTTGACTTGAATTGGCAGGGTTGTCATGCCCACATTAACTATTTAAACATCTGCCAATATGGGACAATTTTATTTTGGCTATGGTAAGCACTCAAGTCATGTATACAGACAATGACAGACTTGCTTGGTCATTGACTCACCTGATTTCCACAATGAATCCTCTCAAGACATCAAGACCATTTCCAGGCCCCCACATCACCTGTATTTCATTTGGAGTCACAAGGTTAGCAACCTCTTGTGGTTTAGTTGGTGGTTCAGGATCTACAAAAGATACAATCCTTGTTTAAAACTTTGTCACAAAATAAAGATGAACAAGAATTGTCACACAATACAGTGTATTAAAGGAATAAGGTTTATCGAAAATAGCGTGCACTACCCATTGTGGGAAAGGTTTGGAAGCAAACGTCACGACCTGTACGTACGCGATTTGTTGTGTGTACGTACAGTACATGATTTGTTGTTTGTGCATACGCATTGTGACGTTTGCTCGCAAACTCTTCGAATCATGCACTGTGCAATGACGTTCCTTGCGAAATCAAGCTGTTTGCGCTAAACCTTATTGTCAAATGATATAGAATTTTCACACAAGCAATTATAAAACCTACAATAAAGAGTTTCAAAAAAATGAAATGAAAATATATCAGTGATTGTGTTAAACAATAATTGTAATATAAGTTACCTTGAACTAGCAAACGAACATGAGTTGTATTACTAAGAGTAGACGTTATATTGTCAACCTCCAGGTCACCATACACTTTGCATCCGTATGTCCCGCTGTCCAACAACGTCACTTCTTGAACTCGCAATTTGTATTCATTGTGTATCTCTATGAAGTACTTGCCCATATCCATAGACTGCGAATTGACGATCACCGACGAATCCGAGTCTGTCACGTTTAACCACTCGACGATAGACGTCACCACGGGCAGGATGTTTTCGGCGGCCGGACACGGAAGAAACACATCTTCTCCGATGAATTGTGTCACATTTTCTGCGGTTAACGCATGGATTCCTGGGAATAAATTAATTTTAATTTACAGTTAAACAGTACAAGTGATTCATACATTAATGTAAACATTTTTTAAATTATAAAATTGATTATACAATATTTAACCTTAACACAGGTCTACTAATTTGTTTTTATTATAGTGGTACTACTGAAAAAATACAAATTATGGGAAATTAATTTATAAGCAAAATACGGTAAGTCAAATTGACAATTGGGTTTTTGATTGAAATTTTAATCGTTTATTTTTTCTTTATAATATTAATTAAAAACATTTTTTTTTTTCTAAGGAAGTGATTAACTTTATCAAAACTGTGAAATGTCCTATAAAAAGTCTTTTTATATTAATAAATTGTTCATGTTTTAGGGGACTAACATTAAATGCCTGGAATATTTTATGAAATAGAAATTCATAAACTTTATGAGGATGTCACTTATTATTATTATAATTTCATTCTGTAATTACATTATCAGCATAGATATCCAGAATAAAATTACAATTAGTAAATATTATCATGTCATACTACAGTGTTCACAATGTTACAATTATCTCGCAATAATGTAATGTTCATTTCACAACATGAGTCATCATCCAGAAATGTCAAAGGTCATAGAGAAATGTCAAAGGTTATTTGATACAATAGATTACGCAAAAAACTATGAAAATCAATTAAAAATACATTTTCATTATGGCGACATAATTGATATTTCAATAAGCACTCATTTAATGATCAATAAACAGTGTACTGTATGTAAGGCATACGAAAAATATAATTAAAAATTGTCGTTATCATATTCCATATTAAAATTAAGTATAGTAAATTTGGCCCAGGCTCTAGGACATGTCGTGTATGTGGCAATAGGCATGGTCTTATCCGAAAGTATGGCTTAAACATTTGTAGGCAGTGCTTCAGAATGTATGCTAATGATATTGGTTTCCAGAAGTTGGACTAACAGATCAAGCTTATGGATTCTCAGGGAGTAGCGCTGTTGTTAGATAAGAGAAGATAAAGACTGTAGAACAAACAACATCTTAAATACTGCTGGAAAGATACGAAAGAAAGAAACCCATTGACATATGGTTGTGCAAACCATTTATACTAATGCTAATATTGAATTACTTTTTGATAAACTTTACAATTTTTCAGAAAATGTATGTTTAGCCTGCTCAGTGCGTTGTCAAGATTGTCTCCAGCACTTGTGGATTCGCGCTACTCCAATATTTTCGAGCGCTTGTGCGATAACTCATTTTCATGATCTCTGAATTATGCAATTCATAATTTCGAAACTAATCTATTTTCGCTGAAAAAAAAAACACAACAAACTAAAATTTAGAAGAGGTTTGGAATATGGATGCCTAGTGCATAAACCAACGCTTTGCGATATATGCCAAATCAATTTTAATAACAGGCAATTACCAAGAAATAGTATAATTATGCTATCACACAATGTAATCTAGTGCAGTAGATAGGCCAAGTGATTTACATTACACCAAGATTGCTATTTTAATATTCAAGTACAGTATATTCATTTTCTTTCTCTACAAACTGGTTCACACAACATGAGTGAAATAATAATTGCATTTTCTTCGCTCGTCAGTAAATTTTAGATACAGAAACATTTTGATTAGAGAATACGAATTTCCCGAAATACATACAATGCACAGTACTGCACATTGTACAGTATGTGGTTGGTTGGACCATGGTTGGTCAATAATGATTTAACTGTGAATACCAGGATATTACAGGTTATACATTAAAACTATATAAAAACCCACTAATACTAGTATACAGTATGATGAGTCATAATACAACAAAGTATACAATAGTTGTTTGTATTGTGTAAAGCCTAAGATAACCCTCTTATTACAAAATACAAAGGGGCAGTCTATTGTCTATATAACATGTTGCAAAATACAATGCATCAAGCCAAAAAATTAAACCATTGAGCTCAAGTTTCCACTCATTGCTTAACAAAGTAGTGTAGCTCTTCATTCAGACATGTTATTGTTACTTTTCTACCATGTCTCGAAAAGAAATGATGATGGTGGTATGTTGGGATGTTCCCACTTGAGGGCAGGGTTCATGGAATGTACCATTATATGACAGGGGTTTTTCCATTTTTTTTATATATATTCGAATTGTAGCTCTCTTCTCGGAGAGAATAGGCCAATGTCGGTTTATCCAGGTAAGCTAGGCACGAAATAGACTAAACCATTGAGCCTGCAGTATTACTAAATACTATTAGATTAAACATTGTGTTTTATTTAGCAATTTTAAAATACTGTGGTCATCATGGTATGTAATTGCAGAACTAAATATTTTTTTCATATTTATTTTATTTTCAAAAAGGTTTCCAGAGACAAACCAAAAACACAACAGCATAACAAAAAACAAAAATTTAATAACAAATAAATTAAATATTTGTAAAGTGTGAACATTAATTATAAGTATTTACATAAAGTTACAAATCAAACTTGGTGAGATTTAACGCTATGATTCACACTGTGTAAATACCACACAAAAACACATAAAACAATTTAACCAATTATCTGCCATAAATCAGCAACGAGATATAAAATGACTCAAGATTTATGCAGAGAGCGTAGAGTGCGTAGTAAATTGTGTGCTTGTTCGTCATTTATTCACGTTGGTAATGGTAGATATACTGCAGTGAATTGCCATTATGTCTACCTACTACTTATATTGCTAACGTAACCACTGAGTCATCGTCGTAACATTACCAGCCGTAGAGTTCTTAAACGCAAAAATGTAATCCTTAGAAAATCAATATTTGTGACGGGTGTATGCTCGTCGATACTTTGTATGTGAGCAAGAAAGCAAGATAATATAAATTTCATTACATATTCAAAAGTGAATATTTCAGCACATGAATTAACACTTGTGCAAGCAAGAATCAATTCATCATTTTAAATGCCACTTTTTAGTTAAAAATGCACGTTTGAAACATTTTATGAAGAATTTACATCAGCAATTACAGTACATCACCATCACCATAATAAGACATGCATTAATATAAATGATTGTAATGTGATGGGGAGAAAAAGGAAATATTGTCAAATATACCCTTTAATATAATTTTGTTTGATTTACCTTGTGGCCAGTATGTTGAACTTTTTGCCTCAATTTTTTTAGCATAGGGCGAAAGTTAATTGCCGCCCGCGACCGCACATCGGGAATAAGCTGTAATTTTCAACCCGTCTGAACAGGACCTTAGATTTTGCTCCATTATATGACAGCTTGTTGACATGGTCCCCATGGTTACCCTTGAATTTACAATTACCCAATAACTTAAGTTCATTCACAAGAAACGTTCTTAAAAAATGGATTACAACACAACACGGCAAATCTTTAAGGAAGATTTTTCGTTATTACTAATAAATTATAATAATAATCCAGAATATCTCAACGTGACTCAGTGTCTTATTACTTAAAGATAATGACAATTTGCTGACAGAACATCTTACTGTTCAGCTTCGGTTGTCAGTCTGTCTACTTCTTATTGGTACCATTTTTTAAAGCCCAAATTACTAACAGTAACACCATGCTATTGAAGTGGTAAACCATAAAATTATCATACACCCCACACTCAAACAATTATCTGTTTGTTGTCTATTGTATATTTATTTGTAATGTAAGAACACACCGTGAATGAACGTGTTGTAAAGGTGTAGCTTCAATAAATATATGGTACAGTGCATAATGGGTGGGTATAATTGTCCAAGTACATTGTTGATTATTGTATCTAATGTAAACATTTTTTTCACAACAAAAAAGATACAAGGCGTTTGTGAAAAAGTCACTGATACTTAATGTATTGCCTTAAATGATAGTTTAGCCTTTAGCACTGTGTTCCTAATTTCCTCTCTAAGTTTTCTTTTTTTGTGTAATACCAAATTTACCCCTTATCAAGTCCAATCAATACAGAACAATACTGCAAAGTGAACGTGACATTTCTCTACTTTGTTTTCATTTTAAAGAGGATAAAATTGCTACTTTTAGACTCAACCATACTTTGTTGATAATCGCTTGAGACATTCTCAACTGATTGAGACAATCGCAGTCTTCCCAAACCCGACATTAACCTTAAAACTCAAAATAAATTGTTTGTGTGAGTGCGTAGTATAATGACAAGCCTTGTTTAAATGCTACTGCTAGTGCACACTACGTAAGCAAGATCAATGTAGACAACTACAGCTTAACATACATTATGCTTGCAACAATTCTACACTGATCACATCCACAGTATTAATGTCACATTTTCATTTTATTTTCAGTTCCAATTCATTCTACTGTACCAGTAAAAAGCTCTCTCTGGATTGTGATGGACATGATGATGTCATACTGTAGTTACTAGCACTACCATATTTGGAATATCTATCACTACCAATATTTGGGCACATCACACTTTTTTCCAAGTTTAAGGACATTTTGGCCTATGAAAACAACGCCGTTATTAATAGTTTCTTTTATAATGGAATACAACAACATTCTGCAGTCTGCATAACCTGTTTTAATTGAAATTATTTATGGCATGCCAATCTATGTTTTATATTTATATATATATTTTATCTGTATTTTATTGTTAACCGTTTTTGATGTTGTATTGTTTTATGTTTCAAACCTGTTAGTGGCGGTATTTATCGCTGTTGGTTTTGATTGAATAAAATTTAAAAAAAAAATAAAAAAAAACATTTATTCAATATTCAATATTTTACAAAGTTTATGGGTTAAGATACACAGAAGCCAAAGTGGCTTGTCTTTGTAGTCCTAAGCATAAACATAAAACATATTATACGGACGCATTACATTAACAAAAAATTCTTGCAATAACTGAACTTGCAAGAAACAGCTCTTTCTTTCGTTTATCTGACTATACCTGTCTTACTACTACTATACTAGTGTATGGCCATCATTTGATTCTGTCTATACCTGTCTTACTACTACTACTAGTGTATGGCCATCATTTGATTCTGTCTATACCTGTCTTACTACTACTATACTAGTGTATGGCCATCATTTGATTCTGTCTATACCTGTCTTACTACTACTACTAGTGTATGGCCATCATTTGATTCTGTCTATACCTGTCTTACTACTACTACTAGTGTATGGCCATCATTTGATTCTGTCTATACCTGTCTTACTACTACTACTACTAGTGTATGGCCATCATTTGATTCTGTCTATACCTGTCTTACTTCTACTGTACTACTAGTGTATGGCCATCATTTGATTCTGTCTATACCTGTCTTACTTCTACTGTACTACTAGTGTATGGCCATCATTTGATTCTGTCTATACCTGTCTTACTACTACTACTACTAGTGTATGGCCATCATTTGATTCTGTCTACACCTGTCTTACTACTACTACTACTACTAGTGTATGGCCATCATTTGATTCTGTCTATACCTGTCTTACTACTACTACTAGTGTATGGCCATCATTTGATTCTGTCTATACCTGTCTTACTACTACTACTAGTGTATGGCCATCATTTGATTCTGTCTATACCTGCCTTAAATCCAGTAGGCTGGTTTAAAATCAGCTACAGTAACATTTTGGAATAAACTTATATGCATTGTGTGTGATATTAAGTGCAGTAGCTTCAAATTATGTAAAGAATGTCAGAACTTCCAATTGAATTTAGAATCAATATCTAATGAGCCTAATTAATCAATTAATTCAAATTAATTTGATTGATAGGGTTGATCAATGCACTCACTATGCCATCACTTGATTTGGTACATAGGGTTGATCAATGCACTCACTATGCCATCACTTGTATTGGTCTATTATTTACCTCCGCCAAAGAGGTATATGTCATCGATCGCGTGGGTTTGTCTGTCTGTTTGTGTTTGTTGCAGGATTACTCAAAAAGTAATTACAAGATCTATACCAAAATGAATATACGGATAGATATTTGGGACCATTTGGGACCATGGTCCCAATTCTGGACCACCTTTTTAGTATACTATTCAGACCTGCTAGTGTTAAAAGATAGGGCAGAATTTTAAAAAGCCGGTGAGCAGTCTTTAATTAACATGTAAACTAAAATTGCTTTTTCTCAAGAACTACTTGTCCAAAAAACTTCATTTTTGTACAAGAAGAGGCAAGAGTTATGTGATTTGTAAATTAAAAACATAATTCGATTTAATGTGCACCTATTTTTGTTCAAATTCACTCGTTTGATTTTCGCGTTGCTGTTCTATTGTTAGTCAACTGAAGCTATTGTTAATTGAAAGGCTTGTTACATAACCATTACACCAAACTCGCATACACATGCTTGTAGTGAAATTAGCCTAAATCACAAACAGCATTAACACACACACAAATATATATATTTTTTTTAACCGGAGAAATCTTATGTAGGAGAATTTTACAGTAGGCGGAGGTATGCACTCTCGGAGTGTCTTTCTAGTTTTATATTAATTTAGATTCTTAATTTTTCTTTCCAATTTATTTCTAGTTTCATTTATTCTACAGTAAGCATTTCACAATTTTCTATCATAATACATTACTACAGTACTCTAACACCTGTTTAGAGGTGTTTTTTTCATCGGCTTAAGTATATGAATTATTAAACTGTTTTTTTATAAATAATTTATTTAAAATTTTGCTTGTTTATTATAGTATGATTGATACTGTTCAATAATTGATCATGTCATCACTAACGCTGACATCAGACGTTATTATAATCTCAAACCAAACTATCTAACTACAAATTCATAGTTACTGTACACCTGCGTACAATAACAATGATAACATTTATATTTTAATATTAATACTGTGTACAGTAAGCCTTAAACCTTAAAATTATACAGTAACATATAACAATAATGTTCACATTAAATAACATTAATTATTAACATTAACATAATTTATGTTCAATAAATGACAGAACCTGTTTGCTGGTACCCATATTGTAAAGGCAAGCTAATTTTTAAATATTCTGCGAGAACCGGCAGAAAAAAAAACTGATTTTGTTCGAATCAATCCTACTGTACACACACCAGTAGCTAAATCCCTCAATACTTCTCATAAAAGAAGATTCAGTGCAGTATTTTGGCCATGTTTGCATTCCATACTTTTACAACTGTATAGTGTGGACTGACAATACTTAACCTTAAGACTAAAAGGTTCAAGGCCAATAACCAATCACAGTCAGCTCCTCATTAGCAGCCATACATTGCATAAGGTTACTTTAGCATGCAAGAAGCGGCTTAAATTTTACCTGCAGATTTTAAGCATATTCTTACTTTTACATGCTGACTTACTGGTAGAGGTCTATTTTATACATGCTGGGTTTTCGCATAGAGGAATTAGACTACGTTATAGTGGTTACAATGATGTACTTCTTCTAAATTGGTTAATAATAATTTTTTAAATTATCATGGAGTTATCAATGGACAAACCATAGAATAAAATTCCAGAACAAAACAAACAAAAGAACAGCTAATTTTTGAATTTGATAAGTCATTTAAGATTGTTGTAAAAATGAAACTTTGTAAAACAAAGACAGGAACAGCCTTTTTTTCAGGAAATAATCAGAGCTGGTGACATTGTAAATAAATCCCATAATGCTACAAACAACGGAACAATAAACAACCGATGACAGTTGATAGATTTTAACCAATTTATAACCATTTACAAAGGTACTACAGGATTTAATCGACCCTTTTAACCAAACTCAGACTTCTAACATTCAATTCAAATGCCACTTATTAGTAAATTATTTCATTTCCAAGACTGGACGTCAACAGATAACATAATTCGATTAAAGTCAACATTTTATATACTTTACTACTACAGTATGTCCAGAATCAGTATTATTAACTTTAACATGTCTCATCATAATTACTATATTTGATGTACTCTACAATTATTATATTAACTGAATTTTATCGAAAACTTATTCTACGATACAAACATTTTAATCTTGTTTCTTGTATCTTATTTTTACTGTCAATGTATTGTAGATATGTCAACATTTTAAATTTAAATCCTAAAAACAAAATAAATACTGTAATAATATCCAAGACTTGGTAATATAACCGGTTAATGAAAAAATGAAATATTTTTAGTGTTGAACGATACAAATGTGTCTATGTCTGTACATGTGTGTGTGTTATAAGAAGTTTCCTATTCTTAATGTAATTAAAGTTTTCCGGCGCAAACACATGTTCCTTGTCATTACTCGGTGAAAGTCAGAAAAAAACAGCATGGCATCTGAACTTAATTAAACAGCAGTGTCACACATAAAACAAGAATTCTGAAATAAAATGCTCAATTTAGCACTAATCGAGCAGCACTGTTGAGTTATCTCTCACTTTAATATTATATTAGCAAACATATCTAGAATTTACTACAAATTATTTTGAATAAAATAATTTACAGATTGTCACTATCATTATCTGATAGGGGGGTGCTAAATGGATTTCTTCCTTTTGTAAATGATGCTCTTTTTGGAGAGGTGGCCTTTTGTCAGTTGTACAGTAGACGCAAGCAAGACACAAAATAGACTCCTTTATTGGGTAACAACATTATTCTCTTTTCTACCACATAGATTTATTTAAACTGAGATGAGTGTATCTTCCTGTAGTGTCTACCCTAACTCAAGACTGCGGATAAAACTTAGACAAAGTCCAGATTTTAAGTAAGCACTAACAGAATCAGAACAACAAATTAAAATTAATCAACACTTACCTTTAATTAATATAATTCCTAGAACTAATGTATTGCAAAACATTGCAGCAGCTGATAGGTTAGTTGTATGGTAGAAGAACGGCTACATGCTAGAGTAGTAGTAGTATAATCCCTAAATGCCACTCTACAAGGTCATCACCTGGAAATAAAAACAAGAGAAAAGCATTATGTAAAGGAAATGGTGATATATTTAATGGTTATTGGGAAATTTGTACAAACTTGTAGCTCAGCCCTTAGTGAAGAAGCATCAATTATGACCACCAATATGAAACAAAACATGTAATAATAGATCATCCACTTCAATTCAAATAGTGGAAAATGAAAGCAATACAACAGGGTGGTTATACAACAGGGTGGTTATACTGTCTGTACAATTGTTTTGTTTTTTCAATAACCTACTGTACTGTACTGAACACTATCAGTATCAGTAGACTAGAAAAAAGGACTGGTCTTCTTTAATGCTGGCTTCTGTACAAGAAATCTCCAATAGAAAAAAGAACAAAATTAACTGTACTATGAATAAGATTGAATAAATGAATAAGTAACATTAGCATAACAAAATTTTATACACTAGCAGCAGGTCTGTGATAAACTAAAAAATTGCAGTATTTAATTAAGTAGGTCTAGCCTACAGTCAGTCAATAATTGACTATTTTACACAAAGAATAAACAAACACTGATCCTAAAATATTGTTCTGATTTAAACAATCTTTCTAAATTCACAATAATATTGAATCTAGTTTAATCAATCCTGAATTAAAAATTCATGAAATGTTGTATTTTATTTATGCAGATGGTTTAAAAATTCAATAACGTAATATCCACGGTTGTCCTTAACCTCTAGGTTTAAATATACAAATCCCATAAGAACATTTAGCACAATTTCAAAGTTAATTTTAGTTTCTCCACTTAAAACTGAAACGTTGCGTGAACTCTTTGTCTTTAAATATTTACAACTTTATTATGCATACTTTGATGGTTGTAAACAGCAATATTTCAATCAAATATTTTTACATATTATAAGGCCTAGAGTTAGGCTAAGCATACTGTATATTCTGGTCTATGTCTAGAGTACATACTGTAATTGATTAATAAAAATAAATTAGACCCTAATTAGTAACTAGCCTAGCCTAATATTTTTTTAATGTCCTAAATACTAAAATCAAAATTATAAATACAATTATTATTAAACATTCAATTCCAACACAGTCTGATCAATTAATTATAAATGAACTATTATTAACAGATAACCTCATTATCATAAATAAATTATGTGGTAAAACAAACAAAAATGCTAGGCCTAGCCCAGTAGTAGGACATTTCAGTATTTTAAGGTGTACTCTACCGGCTACACCCCACGTTGTTCAGGTACAAAATCATCAATGTTGCCATCGTAATTTGAGAGCACAGGACACAATAACCAAACCCATCTTTTTTTTCAACGTTAAAACCAATCATTGAATACGCTTGAGTAAAATATTAACAGACTTACCTGTCCCGGTATCTTTAATAATAAACGTATCACTATTTCATCAATACAGTTTTATTAGGAAAAGGTGAATTTTAATTAAATAAATCTCTATTTTCTAGCTTCCTGACAAAAAAAAGTACTTCTACCCACTGAGGAGTCAAATCTCGTTCTGATTCATTGGGGGCAGCAGACATGATACTGCCCTTTTTTCTTTTTTTCAACAAAATTAAAAGGAGTCTAATCATCCGAACTGTACCGCAAGAGGGGGCAACACAACATAAACATAACAATTTTATTCATCGAACGTGTAAGATTTTTGATAAATCTTTATTAAAATAACAGTTTGAGAACGTGAGTATTTTCTTTATCTCGCTAATAATACATATTTTCCAACTGATAAAGCATAACATATATTTTTTTGTGTTAAATCGTCAAATTTAAGCCTAAGTTAGGCCTTGGGTTGGGCTAGGCTAGCTACGTCCAGGTCCAGGACCACCAGAGGGGCTAGAGGCCTGCTCTGTTGACATCTATTCTCTAGGCCTAGCCAAAGTAATGTAGAGTAGGCCTACATAAACTTACTAACCTAAGGCTAGGGTTGGCCATTCACCTCCCTACATCATTTACTGGACCATCTAATTATTTGCTGAAAATAAAACCAAAAAATAAAATCTTCCTCATCATCAATCAGATCATCATAATTTTAGATAGATACTGTAGGCCTATTATAGAATAATAGGCCTAGCCTCTAGTCCTATAATGATATAATAATCATCAAGGCAATAACTAATAGTGGATAGCACTGCTTTTTTTAAACTAGGCTTACGTATTTTAAAAAGTCTATAAACTTGACTGGAAAGGAAGTTGAAGTTAAAGTTAGAGGATTGATTAAATTAGTAGAGGGGAAGTATTCTCTACGAATAGTACAAATTACAAGGCCAGTACAACGAACATTCTCATTTTAAATAATTATTGTAAGTGCTGTTAATAACCTTTATTTTCGCACACCCTTTATTATTGGGGTTTTTAAGGAGAAAAAGCAATTGCAAAACTTCTACAATTTTCAATGTATTATAATTAAATTTTAATGACATCTCAAGGATTAGTAACTTTGTAATTATTTATATGTTAAAAAAAACTACTGTATCTCATGAATTCCACAAAATCAGAGTAAAGATGAACAAACTTGTATTTTATATTTTTGTGTTTTATAAAGAAATAACGGAAACATTTAAATAAAAGTGATATAAAAAACCAAGAATGTTTTGATTTTAATAATCATAATAACTAATGTGATGACTAATTCAAGGATTAAATTTAATTATTTTTAAATTATATAATTTTTTTAAATGGTTGCAGATTAAATGCATAATGATAATTTAAAAATTCTTTGAATAAAAACTGCCTCTATATTTAAAAGGCTTCTATGAATGGATGTACTGGTTGGGAGCAGAAAATCTAGTAGACCATACCAAAGAACTTATAACACAAGAATCTCCTGTTCGTCCGAAGCGCGTAACAATTTTGAAAGGCATTGTGGGATAGAATAGGGCTATGGTTGCCGCCATTGTGAGCCATGGAGTAGGGCGCCCGCATCAAATTAGAAAGTCAAAATCATAGAGGGGATCTGCTAATGCTCTAGGGGGGATAGAGTAATTGACTGAGGAGTAGGGCGCCCGCATCAAATTAGAAAGTCAAAATCATAGAGGGGATCTGCTAATACTCTAGGGGGGTAGAGTAATTGACTTCCTAGTTTGGAGGGGGCGCTGCTCCATGCTGTGAAATGGCGTCGCCCAGTTTGACCTTTTAACCCTGTACTTCCGATACTGTGTTTTGAATGCAAATTGAAGAACAGGAGATTCTTGTGTTATAAGTTCTTTGACCATACCCAGTACCGTTTTGATTACGATCAATCGGGAATTTACCTCACAATGTTATTTGAACGGGAACGGGAATTGTAAAACACCTAGACACCTTATTAGTATTGTTTGATCATAGAGATGTTATAATATCTCTATGGTTTGATAGAGCTGTGTTTGTAGACGAGTTGGTGATCTTTCTCTTTACTACTGTACATTCAACACAACATCTATTATTGAATTTACTAGTAGATTGTAGATAAGCATGTGTGCTTAAGATAAGAATGTCACTCAAACGATAAGAATATTTAATCAGAAGATAGTTATTTGTGAATGATGTAGATAACACTTAACAGACAGGGGAATGCAACGAGTGACCTGACAGTTCATTCATTCACATGTTTTTCATTTCTTGCCGGTCTATATACTCTTCATTTTCATTCATTTACTAATTTCTTTCTTTATTCACTCATTCATACGATAGTCTGCTACATCAGTACTTTCTATGAATGGATGACTAGTTGGTGACAAGAACGCTAGTTGATCATACCCAGTACTGTTTTGATTTTACAATCATTCGGATAACCACCTCATGACCTCATCCTTTAACTAATTTCTTTCTTTCTTCATTGTATCTGTCATTCATTTAAATACATTTATTGATGAGTTTATATTTTTAAGGCCTACATTACAACATAACTTTTGTCAGGTCATGTTTTCAAATAATTAAGACAACTTTCAAATTCATTCATGAATTCAAGTTTCATTTCATCTGTTTGTAATTTCTTGACTTGAAACAAATTTCACTTTTAATAATTAAAAATTTACATAATAGCTTAAAATCGGGTCAATTGCTGTCATTCTTCATTTAGAAGTTTCCTTGAAAATAAGAAAAAATATTTAAAATTTCATCAAACTTGAATAAGACTACATAATTATTATGGTGATAATATCATAATTATTATTTATTATAATTAGATTTCATTTTAAATTATTGCAAGCAGATGTTTTAAATGCAATCAACCGTGACATTACGGTATTAAAATTTTTTTTATGACAGTGGATTTTGTTCTTCAACTGCCCTATATATTATTTCCACTTTGCAGTCATGTAAACTTGGAACAAGATCAACATACCCTTGTAACAATCTACTCTTTGAAACCAGTCTGGGTTTGAAATCTAAGTATAAATGTGGTCCAGTGGTATCATCACTATGTTACTCACCCTGTAAACAAGAGGTTGCAAGTTCAAATCCTGTTTATCATACACAAAAGAGATGATAAGCTATGCTTCATTACAATGAAATCAACAATCTAGTATTTCACCATTTTATTTAAAACATTTTATAATTGTGTTAAGAAATGTCTCTAAAAATTAAAACAAGAATTCTGAACTTAGAAAGCTTAAACTTAAGTTAAACTTAATTGTTTATATCCCGTAAGGAGATGTAACATGTGTGTCGCTAGTAGCAATATTATAGTACTTTCATTTTTATACAACTTCAGTCAATTCATTGTTCTTGTCAAACACTGACTGATGATGACACAATAGCGATATTTATAGGGAGACTCATCAGGAAAGGGGGACCCAGTAAGAAAGGGGACCCATCAGGAAAGTGGGACAGTTTCTTGGATGATGTTAGTCATTTTTTACCTTCTCCCAGGTCCGTAATTGGAAAAATGTATCGTTATGGTTGTTCAAACTAAAAAATATATCCAAAATAAACTATACCATTATAGTTGTTCACCTTTCAAATTAAGACAAATTTCACATACAAGGGACGTGGAATTATTATACCTAAGGAACTATTAATTATAATACTATGAAACTCTAAATCTTTAAAAAACCAATTACATATTAGTTATATACATTTCAAAATAAAAAGAGGTATTTATCAAATAAGTATCGTTTTGTACTCACCGCAAATTTACAAAATCACCAAAGAGAATTTAGTAGATACTGTAGTTCCAATAGAAAATATTTCCAGTAATAAGAGACAATCCGATTGAATGAGTAAGTATTCCAAAAAATAACAATTCACAAAGTTTGCATAATGAAATCAGTTTGAAAAGGACATTTTTAATTGGTTACTGTTTAGATATCAAAAGGAGAACTAAGCACAGTCAAACTTCATTGGTCACTCTTCCACAGTCAGATATCAAAAGGACAAAGTAAGGACGGTCAAACTTCATTGGTCACTCTTCTAAAGTCAGATATCAAAAGGACAACGTTAGCACGGTCATGACGTTCATTCAACGATTGCCATGCTAAATTTGTTTGTCAGAGTTTAGCAGTGTAGAGTACACTTCCTTCCTACTAAAACTGACGATAGTTTCATTAGAGGATTTAATACTAAGGAATGTCTCGTAGTAGAGCTGTGATCAATAATTGAATTACAATTGAGAAAGGTTCCGGCGTGGTTTATGATATAAACCACGACAGATTTATAGTATTTTAACTGATAAGATTAAAAGACAAATTATGTGTGAAATATACACTTTAAATGCACAATATTTCGTTTCTTTATTTTATATAATTCTGTACAAACTACTATTAATTATTAAAATACTTAAGACGCGAAAGTGAAACATTTTTTCATGTTATTAATTCCACTGAAACTAATTAATTCAATTTTAAACCTTTGAACCACAAGAAAAGTCTAGTTTTGAGAGTTTCCAGTTTTCAGGTTTTAGGTTTTTAGTTTTTTTTAATTAATTAGTGTTCCATGACCTTCTCATCAAAATTAATGTCTCTCGTTGTTGTGCTATGTCAACATAATGTCAATGACGGCGAAATGTCCCCAATAATAAGGATAGCTATGCAAACAAATAACAAGAGAGTCTGGTATTAGAGGAGTTGAATATAGTATACAAAACATAATGACTGCATATACTGTACTTTTAGGAATATCTCTCATAATATCTATTCCTACCAATCCCATATACAATGATACTTGTAAAAACTATTGTTAGAGGTTTTAGTGGCAAGGAACACTGCTGAAATAAGATTTGCTGTGCACATATGATTCCAAAAAATGGAAACAAATTGTATTTTGCTTTTTAAGAATAACATGGTGTACCACAAATATTTTGTAAGGATATTAAAGGATTTAGGCAGATATAAGGATAAGGATATGACCATAGGGAGTGGCATACTTGAAAAAAAAACCCATAATATGAAAGCATGTTATGACATCTGCTCGATTATTTCCCTATTTGGTAGGGAAAAATATCTGACCAATTTCTCACCTTCAAGGGGGTTGTTTTTTAACAAACTAAGAAATAGTTTTAAAATTATCTTCAAATTATAAAATTCAATCAGCTTAATAATAAAAAATGTAACTTATTCGTAATGAAACCAAAACTCAGCAGAAATAAAATCATGTTTATACATTTCCAATGGGAAATGAATTCATTCGGTTCAATATTGTAGCTTTCAAAATTAATATCCTTCAATTTATTTCTTCGTTTTGGGAAAAAAACAACCCCCTTGAAAGTGTTGCAAGATTACATATCAAAGGAATTGATGGAAAAGTTGTGTAATGAATCTCCCAATCCTGTGGAATTATGGGAAGTGTTCCATTCCATGATAACGACAGTTGAGTGCTTATTAGTAAAAATTCATTTCCAGTTGAATTTATTAATGTTCAGGCATTTTCTAAAAATATATTTTTTCATAGATTTAAATGTCTGAATGAATTTACAACACTGTAAACTCTGTCTTCATGCTTTTACTTTTTTTTTTAAATTTTATAAAATTTGATGATGTGATGATAAGCCTAATTTTATTATTTCTGTAAAGTTTTAAAATTTTGTTATATATATTTTGTTTGCTTATTTAATTACAAAGACAGATAAACTTTTTTTAATAATTTAATTTAATTTGCTTTATTTTGTTTTTATATAATCTAAGCCTCGATACTTAAGAACTAAGTCCTAAAACTAAGTCCTAAAACTCAATCACACACTAGTGCACTCTATTTCTCCGTCCGTAATACAATATAATAATTAAGTACACATCCATCAACGCTAAGCTTCCTTCCTTCGAATCTGAAATACATCTATTTTAAAAAATCAAATTTTATCTGACATGTCCACCTACTGCGACTCCAATAGTATCGCCGCCATGTGGGTAACGATTATCAAAAAGTCATTTTATATTTTGTACTAAATTTAATCTTTTTATTTCTAATCTAACATGTCATGGTCATCTCGTCCTGTTACAATATGTTACACAATATTTAGAGGGAAAAACTAAATTAATTTTTAATATTTAGATTGATTTGCGAGTGAGTGGCCAAGCGGTTAAGACAGTGGAACCGTAATTAAGTAGCCATAACATAACATCGGCAAGGGTTCGAGGCTCACTCGCTCCATGGTTCTGGTGGTAGAACGAGTCTTCTCGGATAAGGACTATAAACCGTAGGTCCAGTGTACACATAGCTCATGCGCACTTTAAAGAACCTAGTACATCTTTCGAGACGAGTAGGGGGTTACCCTGGTGTACTAGTCCACACAAACACAGCCACTGTCACACACAGCCACTGTGCAAATTGGGACTGGACCGTTTTAGAAGTGTTTACCACCTGTTGGTCCAGATCCTTCACTAACTGAGTTAGTGAGAAGTCGAATAAATAAAAAAAATAAAAAATAAGATAGAAAATGTAAAAACATATTATATAGTTTGGTTCTAATCTGGTTTCTACTAATTTGAATTTTTATTTGACAAAAAAGAGTGTGATGTGCCCATATATGGTAGTGATATTCCCAAATACGGTAGTGATATGACATCATCATGTCCATATATGGGCACATCACATTTGTTTGTCACAAAAAGTTGATAGTGTAGACAGAGCTTTACAACTGGAATAAACTGTCAATCAAAATAAGATATTTTGATTTTCCTTAGAAACTAACAATAGAAAAAAAACTTAGGAAAAAAAAAAGAGTATGGGAAATAAATTCACTGTAATAGTATATTAATAGACTTACATATTACCCAGAAAAAAACAAGGTATGCGACATTGATCGAACATTTGTCAGAATACTAATAATAGTGTATTAATTGACTATAAATATTTTCTACAGTAAAACACTTATTGATAAACTCAAAAACCGTGAAAATTAAATTCAAATTATTGATAAAATATCAACTACCCTTGTGTGGGAACTCGAGCGGTCAGCCATGAATGACCTGTGGTTTGTGATGTCACTACTATCTCCCCCGTCGTGTGGGTGTGAACTGCATGTCTGAACAGCAAAGCTTATAAACCAGGCTTTTTAATACATTAGTATATTACTTTATTTAAACAGTAGGATTTGTATTCCTGCCATTGTCAGATTTTGATACAGTTGAATGGACATCAACAAATTCTCTTGTGATATTTCAAATGCTGCATAAACATTTTTATTATTGATGAATCATACAGAAAAAAGGTTAAAGATAATTTGTGTACAAAATCATCAATATTGAGAGATAGATAGGGTATGTTTAGCATTTTTATTTATAATTTGGTTGTTGTTATTATAAATATAAAAATGTGAATTCATTATTTTTAATGTATGTATTAGGAACATCAATATAGTTTGGTTGACATTAGAATTATTATAGTATTGGTTTTTTTTTATGACAGCTTGTAAACCATTTTAATCTTTTGTTAAAATATTTGTAATATTTCAAAGATAAATTATCAAAGTAGTTATAGAGATAATCTGTGTGTGTATTCTATTTGACGATTGCGTCTCATCAACGTCCCGGTTGTTAGATATAACTTGGATTCCTGCCAACTTATCTGTAACACCAAGGACATACCGTGAGAACCGTTTAAATCGTTTTGGAAGATTAAACTTAAAAGTATAAGCACTGAGTCAGAGGTAGTGCGAGTGCTTAGACTACGTGCAGGGCCACTGGCTTTTTTACTCACCAATTCTGCCTACATCACTAAATCCTAAAAAAAACGCTTGTCGCAATACTCCTGATTACCAAACCCATAAATAATTCATTGTCACCAGAAGTTGGGAATCACATTTAGTCATGTCGGAATTAACGGAAACCGTGTACGTGATTGTTCAGAATTTTGTTATTCATTTTGAGAATTTTTTTTTTTTGCACACAACTATTTCACTATTTCATCTGAAATTATTTGATAAAAAAAAAAAATTAAGAGTGGCAGAGTTTTTAAGACAATCCATAACTTGAACCTAGGACCTTCATATTGGTAGGCAAGTGTGTTAACCACCAAGCCACAGTTCCATTATATGAAATATAGACAGTAGAAAGGAAATCAGATCAAAGGTTATCACCACCAGCTTCTGGTGCACTATATTAATATATTAATATACCATTAGTTAGTTTTTTCCATAACAGAAATCTCCCTTTAGAATAACCACGAGATTAGAACAATGGAATGTTGAGTGTCTTCACAGGAAGTACTACTTCGCCATAATGAAAGTACTCCACCCAAGTCAGACAATATGAATATAAGTATGGACGTCAAATTGACCTGAAATGTAGGATAAAACTTTGATAAAAAAGACCCAATTTTACCAGCCAATCTATTGTACACTTCAATTCTATGCCTGTGGTTTAATTGCTTATAATTATAACTTATTTTCTTTTTATTTTATTGTAGTTGTTATAGTAAATGGGAATTAAAGTTTACAGGACAAAATGAATGATAGAGGTTTTTCTGAACTGAAGAACAGGTGAGAGAAGCTAAGTACGGACGAGGGGTGCTAAATAATTGGTGAGCAGGTAAAAGCGGGAGTGCAATGCAAGCACAACTCCATCGTCTCAGCTTGAACGTTGATCAAAACTTGAGGGAGAAATCACAATTTAATGGTAAAGTTCACTTTTTGTTTCGATATTATTTTTGAAAAATCACAACCCAAGCTGGTTATGCCCTTTCTTTATAAAATTTGCTTCATTTTAAACAAATTGTATGATGCTTTTATTTTTTCTGAAATTTTCTGTGTATAGATGTGACCGAACGGATATTTCACCTGATTGAGACTGGCGATGTCGGAGAGCTTGAATACTATTTGTCTACACACATCAAGTCTGAGATCGTTAAGCACAGCCTGTTTCCCCTTCATGTGAACCGACGTCGACAGAGCGTCAGCTCTTCTGCTCCTCCGTTTCTAAATGTAGCTTGCGAGTTAGGACACCGTAGCATAGCAGCCCTATTGATGGAATATGGTGCAAACCCTGCACAAGAAACGGAAAAGGTAAAAGTCTCTCATTATGCATCACATTTCTATGCTTTGTTTATTCAACTCTTGAAAACTAAGTCATGGTACTTAGCATGTACATACCTGTACAGGTGTACATGCTAAGTACATCCATGTTATGAGACTGTAGTTGAAGCACCACTGATTTTTAGCTATATAAATGTGAATGTTTATTTTATGTACCAAAAAGAGAGAGAAAACCCAGATAGATATGAGTACAAGTACAAAATTGGACTTGTTTATGCTAAACCCATCGTGTGTTTAACATAAGTTGCATTATTTAATGGACTTCTCTGAAATTGATTCTTATAGGGGACACCGTTGTATGTTGCAACTCTGAATGGCCATGAGTCTATTGTGCAACTACTGGTACAACAGAAACCAGGTACAGTGTTATTTATCATCTAGAGAGAGACAGGGGGGGGGGCAGGAGAGAGAGAGAGCGATGTAGAGTATTGGTAAGGGTCTTAGCATGCTAGCATGTAAGAGGCATGAACTTGAGACCTGCCTGTGCCACATTGCTTGCACCTTTTTGCAAGACAAATTTTCTAAACTAAAGAATATAAATCACTTTTACACCTAGTCTGCTAAACTAAACTTTTGAAAATCACACAGTTTTGTTTGTTTCTTTTCTTGGTTGTTTGTAGAACTACTTTATTCCGTTGTACTGGTAAGGAAAGCTTTGTATGCTGCTGCAAGCAGAGGTCATGTGAGTTTGGTGAAATTCTGGACCAACAAGCTGAAGAAAATGGACGAATTTAGAAAAAACCCACGATTCATCGTCGGCGATATCAACCCTCTTCAAACAGCCTTGAAAGGTAAAATATCAGTTGATGTATTTTTATCGTCTTTTAAGATTGTGGCGAATCACTTACTGCTTTAATTATGTCATATACCTCAAGATGAAGCGTGGTAACCGGTAGCCATTTCCTCTACGAATGCATTCCACTTTAATATAGTAAATTACAACTTGTAGAAATGCCCCCAGGATAAAATGCCAGGTTAAGTTATTAATAGCAGTTAATTGAAACAACTACATCCTTCCATTCTAAGTCAAACACTCCCAAACCATAGCCTCCGAAAATAGAGCATTCTCTCAAAATATTGCACTACCCTCAAAACATTTTCCTCAATATATTATATGACTTTTCTCACTGCCAATCAACTTGTACCTTGAAACCATGTTATTAAATTATGGGTTTAAATTATTGATTAATTATTTAAATGTCGAGGGAGATGATCATAATTAGTTGTTGCTATTTCATTTCAAGTCCTGCCTATGATTGACATTAATAACTTTTGAGTTCGTTCTTATCCCAGCAAGAAACATTACAAGCAACAACCCTGACATCATGCATACAACACACTGGCGATAAAACAGTATAAATATTTATTTTATTCCATCCATAAATGTTTCATTTCTTATTACCGTAAACATACGTTTTTTTACAATTAAACACAAAAGAATTCTTAAAACGCTAATTTTGAAAAAGAGAGTTGGCATTTAGTAAAAGGAAGCAGATAAATTATTGTGAACAAGATCTCTAGTTTTGTTTTCTTTTTAATAATTAAAAATATGTATGTTAAGGAAAAGTTTAATGAGGAAAAAAGCCACTTTTGAAGTTATATCTCAGAAAGCAGATAAATTATTGTGAACAAGATCTTTAGTTTTCTTTTCAAATATTAAAAATATGTGCATTAAGGAAAAGTTTAAGAAGGAAACAATCCTAGCCACTTTTGAAATTATATCTCACTTTCCTATTATAAAGAAATGCAAATGTTAAGATATGATAATGACTCATGCTAATCCGTAAGATAAGTATGAAGTTTGAACTAAATGTCTGAGATTAGGAACAACTTAAAGGGTTTGTATCGTCGCTCAACATTTAGTAGACTGGATGTAATCAATCGTCTCGCTCAACTGCATGTAATTGTCATATCCTGTCAGAACCAATTGCATCCACTAACCTCCGTTTTTTAGACCAATCATATTGACAGTTAAAATCATCTAAAAATCAGTTTGTTTTACTGTATATTGTTTTTTGACTTCTTTACTGAAGTCTTCTTTCAATTTTCATTGAATGGGCTTTAAGTTGATGAGGAGACAACGGGTATATTCCTTGCTTTTATAGGGTAAAGGTTTACAAAAAAATTACATAAAAAAAAACAGCCATAGATTCATATTCTCCTTATTTTGTGGAGAGTGGAGCGCCTAATCTGTACTTCCTCAACTGAAGATGAATATGTTATATTAGAATGTATTTTTCAGCACATAGAGTTGAATAAAACCATACACAACTATATAATATAAATACTAAATAAACCATCTTGAGACTGCTACGATGCTATTGACAAGTGTTACTGGTCCATGATTTTATTTTCAACTAATATTACCATTATCTAAGTACACATCCCTCTACAGTTATTAGTTGACAGATGATGAGGAGAAAGTTCTTAATTATCAAAAACCGTCGAGTTTCCTGCCAATAATACTTGTATCTCAATTGTTGATGACAAGCGCCATCCATTAAGGAAGCGTAAACCTCACCCAACTCATTATACTAAACTGTGAAGCGTAACTAACGAGCAGAAAGAGACGAAAACAAAATAGCAAAATTTAACCAGTATTTAGAAAAAGAGGGGTTAATGTGGAATTAAATTCCTCACAGATACACACATATTTATTGTCATTTTAATATCATTATATTTGTGACTTAAGGTCTATTTGCACTTGAAAATCTAAAAGGCAAACAAACTAACTGTCATTTTAATATTATTATGGTTTAGTTGTGACTTATCCTTTCACTGCGTATACCCGGTACTACCGGGTATAAACAGACGTCGTTGAAATACATATACCCGGTAATACCGGGTATGGGCAAAACAATGATTTAATCGTATTTTCCTATAATATATAGCACCCTCTGTATTTTTTCGATGAACTTGAATATTTTTGGAAGTCATTAAAAATTTTTTCCAGCAAAAAAAACGGCCCTCTATAGTTGTATTATCGTCTTGAAAATAATGCGCCCTCTATAGTTATATTATATATAGTATACTATATAGTATTTCTATCTTGGAAAGTTGTGTTGAGTAGCGTAATGGCGGCCATTTTGAAAGTAACACAAATTTACCAGCTCCAATAGGGCAACATGGTGTTTATCACAACACGCAAAAAAAAAAATTCTGAAAAAATAGTTAGTTTTTGTACTATAGGGAATTTTTCGAAAATGTCATTATTTTCACGATTTAGCCCCAAAACTTTGATTTGTGCATAATTTTTATAAAACAATAAAAATAATTCAATTTTTTAAAATATTTTTATTTGTTATACGTATCTTCATCAATATCCAGTTGGAAAAACGTATTCCATAAGAATTTCTTATAGAAAATATAGTTTTTATCATTGATTTGATAAAAAACACGAAACCCAAAATACCTGTAATGACGTCACATGACGTCATCAATATGCAAATTACTTTTTTTTTTATACCCAACTGTAGACTAACCCTTTGCTCATCACACACCACAAAAATAATTACACAATTATCTCAATTAGTATTTTTTTGCAATTAATTAAAATATCATATGTTTTTCTTAAATATATATTACGCACAGAGGTGGGAATAACGCTCCGCAGTGAAAGGGTTAATGTCCATTCGCATTTTAAACATTATGTCCATGAGAGTAATACCACATGTTTTTATGACTTAAGCTCTATTCACACTGGAACCATAGAATTGAATGTCTCACTTTTAAGTTTATGTTCATGCGAGTATACCTATGTTTTTTTATATTTTTTCGATTTAAGCTCCATTCACACCAGGTCTCTTAAACTTACCCAACTATAATTATAAACAAATTTAGTGTGTGAAGTTTTTTTTTTGTTTTTTTTTTGCTGTTTTTTTTCTCTATTCTAGCATAAAATTATAGGATAAAAACACAATAAAGTACCGAGACAGCAAACTTTTTTGGTCAATTAAACTTTAGAAGTTCATCTTATTATCTAATGACAAACCATTTCTGAATGAATTTTATTATTTTTAACAAGAATTGGAACATTCACACAAGATCCATTTTTTCTACTATATAAAAAAAGGCTCTTTCATAAATAAACTATAGTACAAAAGAATCTTACACTTAGAAATGCTCTGCAATTAATTAAATTTTAAAAAGTTAAGTCATACTTTGATTTGACCCGTCAAGTGGAAAGATCACGTCAGCTCAGCCTACGCAATTAACAGGATTACCCATGCCCTTTCTAAGTCAACCAATTATCTTAAACTTAATCTAACTCTTTCATTTTATTCACTATTTATGGAAATTTCATAAAATTTATTTCAAATTAGTTAATAAATAACCTGCTTAAAATTAATGCCAATTGAATCAACTAATCGTGTACAATATACACTTACAGGAAAACACTTGGAAGCGGCACAAATTATAATCGAAAATAAACTTCAAGATGTCACTTTGGAAATCATTGAAATGTTCCCAAACGAAATGACAAACCTGATGGAGAGATGGGTACAACTTTACGGACAGGAATCCCAGGTAGTATTAACAACTACAACATTCTTTTTTTAGTAATTTATGAAAGAATCTAACCAAAAGAAACTATGATGTTGAAACTGTTAAGCTCTGTATACACTATCAAATGTGTTTGTGACAAAAACAATAGATATATAGACATGATGACATCATATCACATGGGCATATCACTACCATATATATGCATATCACTACCATATTTGTGTATATCACTATCATATTTGAGCATGTTACACTTTTTTTGTCAAACTAGTTTAATAGTGCTTTAGAAACTTTATAATCCGTCATTATAATGAATGATAGATTATTTTTTAGCCATGAATAACATCCTGGTTATAGAGTAGACCTTGAGTTGAACCCAGTACCCTTGGATTTGAAGGGAAGTACAGTATGTTAACACCATGCATGGTCAAGGATTACTAATACAATAATCATGATTAAAAGATACGCCCAGTGCCTAAAGCTCTATCTATACTTATCAAACTAGTTTTACAAAAAAAGTGTGCCCAAATATGGTAGTGATATACCCAAATATGGTAGTGATGTGACATCATCATGTCCATATATGGGCACATCACATTTTTGTGTCACATAAAGTTTGATATTGTAGACAGAGCTTTAAAGGAGTGTTGATGTTTGAACAGCATAGATAATTAGTGGATATTTTAGGCTCATTCTGTAATAGGATTTAGTGGTTCTTGTCCTACAACCCACATACTATTATGGTAAAGCTTTGACTACACTATCAAACTTTATGTGACAAAAACATGTGATGTGCCCATATATGGATATGATGATGTCATATCACTACCATATTTGGGCACTTCACACTTTTTTTTGTCAAACTATGTCCTTGAAAGTATAATGAACTCTCTGTATTAAAATTGTTTTATAACATTTTATCAAATTAAATTAAAAAAAACTTAATTTATTATTTTAGAAATTGAAAGCCTACTGGAGTGGTAGAGGTCTTCATGGCTTTCTTGGAACCTGGATTAAGGAGCCTACATACAGCGAATATCTGTTTTCCATCGACCTATCAGATAATCATGACCTGCGTCGTGTTCCGCCTGAATTGATCTGGTCACATCCATATTTGGAAGTGCTTGATATTTCTAACAACTGGCTAGAGAGTCTGCCTGAGCCTCTTCAGCCAGACGTTTCCAGTAACTCACGGTAATTTTGACACACTTGTACCTAAGTTTTCAAATAAAACAATAGATTAAATATTTGTAATCTCTTTCAGAAAATAATAATTTCAAGGTAATTTTAACAGAGACACACCTAAGTTTTCAATTTACACAATAGAGTAAATATTTGTAATCTCTTTCAGAAAATAATAATGTATGATTTTTTTTTTTATGTAGGCTTGTTGAAATTAATGCGTCTAGAAATGAGTTGCATGCTGTACCCTTGAACTACTTTAATTTACCCCACCTACAGGAATTCGACCTGTCACGTAATCTTCTCACCACGCTACCAAAGTCATCAACGTCTGGTCTTTGGCAATGCCCCGCTTTATCCGATCTCGACATTTCTCGTAATCAACTCTCAGCCATCCCTAAAGCAATAGAAGGTGCTATACAACTTGCCAAGTTGAATATTGCGTACAATAAGTTGACATCTTTGCCGTCCAGTTGGAACTGTCCATTGGTAAGATTATATTTAATGTTTTCTTTCATTCATTTCGTCTTTATACTGAAGCACGTTGGCATTGTCCGCCCACGCGTTCACATTATCATTTTTCCCATTGTGGTAATGTAGTTCTGAATAGCCTCTAGCTGTTTTTATTATCAAAGTAGCTATTTCCCTTTTCCGATCTTTATCATTTTTTATTTTATTTTTCTCATCTTCTTTCGCTGTGAGCATTTTCAGTACACAACACCAGCAATCCCTACTCGTATACCCTATATATGACCTCATTATCCCTACTCTTTTGAATAGGATACAAGAAATAAATTCATATATCAAGTACATTTTTTGTTTTTTTTAGGAGCGACTTCACGCTGAATATAACGCAATTGAATCTCTGCCTCCTGACTTTGACAAATTCTGGAAACGAACACTACAGTACTTAAACCTTGCCAACAACGGCGTTGAAGTAATTCCAAAATGCATCACTGAACTCATAGCTCTAAACTCACTTAAGTTATCTCGCAATAAGATTGTATCATTACCCACAATGCAAGACTGGAAGGTTCAAAGGTTAAAGCACTTGGATCTGTCTCATAACTTGTTGGTGTTTCATCAACCTCAGCAAATACATTCACCTGAACAGTAAGTGGTCAACGAGAAATAATTAGATTATAGAGGGTAGTATACCAATATGAAAATACACACATCAAAAAGTAATGTAAATCTCTATTTGTTGAGAACTGAACTTATGCTTTGTGATACGTGAAGTATTTTGGAAAAAAAATAATTGTGAAAATTGAGTTAACTATTAATAGCATACTAATAATAAAAGTCGTAACAATTATATTTGTTGTTATTGTAAAGCTCTGTCTACACTATCAGACTAGTTTGACAAAAAAAGTGATATGCCCAAACATGGTAGTGATATGCCCAAATATTATAGTGATATGACATCATCATGTCCATAGATGGGCACATCACTGAATGTTTTTTTTCTCTTAAAGATCATCTTTATCCAAACTGCGGAAGAATTTTCTGTCGATCCGCGCTTTCAGCTCTTCCTCACCAGAAGAACAATCGTGCAATATTCAAACGCAGACTTCACTAGACTTCCCAGCTGAGATACAAGATAGTCTGACCATCCTGTCCTTAGCTCACAACTCAATAGAAGCAGTCCCAGACGGAATTAGTACAATGTGTTCCTTGGCTGAACTGGACATTAGCGGGTGAGTGTACTTTCTTTCGTAAAAAATTATACCGAACTCTCTGAAAACCAGAAACTCTCCCATAATCAAACTTTTCTTGAGGTCCAAAAAGTCCCAAATTCATTTTTACCATTAAAAACACATTCTGATTACCAGACTTTCCAGAAAACCAGACATATTACGCCAGCCCAAAGGTGTCCGGTATTGGGAGAGTTAACCGTATTATTAAGAAAAGTCAATGCACATTATTGACTTGTGTAACATTTCTTTACAGAAATTCCAAAATACAAACTCTTCCAGAGGAACTTGGACTTTTAAAGAACTTGGACATCTTGCGGTTTGAAGGTGTGCGCCCGACCAATCTACCACAACACTTGATACCTGAAGCTGTGTCCAAGAAAGTACTAACAAAAGATGTTCTGCGATACCTGAGGAATAGTTTACGAAAAGCTGTCCGCCATCTTGGAATCAAACTGCTTATTGTTGGTCCGGAGGTGAGAAACTGAAACACATTACAATATTCAGCAAAATAAAAACTTGTTTCTGATATTTTCTACTACTTCTACTACGTCATATTAGGTAGTGATATTGGGTAGATTAGAACCCCTCCTTTAGGACAACAACCCTAAGGAGACTCTTTCCTGTAAAACGAATGAGGAGCACTATGGCTAACCCGTACTGAAGGGGACACCCCTATTAAAAGGACAGTGGCCGTATTCACCATTCACACTTAGGCTAAGGGAAACACTTACCCGTAAAATAAAAAAAAATCTCTTATTTAAGTGAATACAATTTAAGTGAAATACTTAAAATTTAAGGGAAATATCTCACTTAAGTGTGATTGGTGAATACGGCCACTGTGTCCCCTTAATAAGGCTAACCCGTACTCAAGGGGACACCTCTATTAAGAGGACACACAAGTTGACAGTATTAATAGAACAATGTGTGTTTCTTTTATTAGAAAAGTGGTAAAACAACTCTGTTAGCAAGCCTTAAGAAGGTGTCCAAGAAGGATGTGTTAGAGACCAAGATTGATAACTCATGCATCAACATTGGAGAATGGAAATTGCGAAATGTTTCTAACAAAAAATCTGCAAAGGTTCGTACCAGATAGTTTTAAACCTCTTATCTGCTTGCTAGTGTACAACATATTGCTATTAAAATGTATGGTACCACTACCTTAAAAACTGTAAAAACGTGAACGAATGTGATTCATTTTAATAGATATATTTTTACTGATCTAATTATTAATTTCTTTTCAGGATGTTGATATTATGGTTACCTATTGGGATTTATCAGGAGCCGAGAAATTTGACACAATTAATCAGTGCTTTTTGACCCCATACGCCCTCTATCTTGCGGTGTGGGATATGACGGAAGGTATAGAAGGAATTGAGAAGCTACGACCTCATCTTCTGAATATTCAGGTAAAAAGACCGCAACTCGTTTCTTTTGTATCATGCTAGAACCACAGTCATACTACCTTCTACGTCCATGTTTATTTTAAAAATTGATTTTCCAATTTGTTTAATTTTCCAGGCCAGGGCACCAAAGTCAAACGTAATTCTCGTAGCCACTCATAAAGACGATTACACCGGTTCAAACGAAGACAAACAGAAATTGATGGAGCATATCAAATCCAGCTTCATCCACAAGGATGGCTACCCCCATATAGATGGAGTGATTACTCTGGCAGCCACACAGCCCACCAGCGATCCTATTAACAAGCTAAGGGAGTTGATCTACACCGCTGCTACTATGCTAACAGATGGCAAAGAAAGGCTTCTTCATAAACAGGTAACTAATGTTAAGTTTAATTTCCTGGCCACTATTCAGCTTAATGCAAATATCACGTAGTATACCCTGATTACTATAGGAGCAGTAGTTCCTATGATGAGCTAAAAATGGTTCCAAAGTACCAGGTATGCATCATGTAACATTGTTTTCCGTTGCTCTCACGAAATCTTGTATTTTTCAACAATCTTGTTATCTTGCAGATTCCATTGAGTTATATCAAGTTACGAGAAAAGATTCTTTCCATGAAAGAACAGCTACTAAAATCAGCAAAAGAGGACGCTCGTCCTCCCGTGATGACGGAGGTAGAGTTGAACGAACTTGTAAAGCAAATACCAGATAACGACATCTCCACCGACGACGACCTCCAACAAGGTTAGTTCACCCTCCCTGATGTGACAAAAAAAGTGTGATGTGCCCATATATAGACATGATGATGTCATATCACTACCACATTTGAGCATATCACTACCATATTTAGACACATCACACTTAGACATTTACTACAACTACCTTTACTAGTCTTTATTCATACTACTATACTATGCAATCCTTCAAAGATCTTGGCTGCAATGTTTCGAGCGAGTTTTGTTTTCCATTTAGGCTGACAGTTTCTTTCCTTGTTTTTCAGCGGTGCTTTTTCTTAACCACACTGGAACCATCTTACATTACAATGAGCAGCTTCATGGTTTGAACACAGTCTATTTCCTGGAACCAGCTTGGCTTAGTAGCATCCTGTCTGTTGTAACCAGATTGCAGCCTCATTTAGTAAGTATCGGAAAATAGACTGATTGGTCAGTGTGTTTTGTTAGTTGTGTTCTAAATTTATAGTATGTATCAAAAACAAACCTTTAGGTTTTTAAAACAACCTGATCAGTAGCAATTTCTAAACAATGTTTAGTTGTGGCGTAAATTTATTTCTACAATGTTATGCATTTTTAGGTAGAACAGGGAAGAATTGAGAAGAACACATTAAAGGAACTATTATCAAAAAATGGATGCAGGGATGATTTGACCGAACGATACATACAGTTGCTGGCTAGATTTGAAATTATTCTACCATACGATGACAACAAGTAAGAAACAAATCTTTTAAACAATCGTTTTTTTTTGCCATTCAAAATGTCCTCATATTGGTCAATAAAAACAGTAAATAAACCTTGTTTTAGGCTTAAACAAATTTGACAATATAAAATGACAATGTGACAATTATAATTTATCAACTTTTAGATTTATAATTCCATCAAAACTCCCAAAAGAGAAACCAGGATTCATCTTGAATACAACAAAATTTGGCAAGAAGTCGCTGAAGATCCAACGACTGTACAAGATGGCATTCATTCCAACTGGATTCTGGAGTCGTCTTGTGTCCAGGCTCATCGTCAACCTGCAATGGCTTGAGAGCACCGGTAGTGGCAACAGTTCTAAGCATGTCAGGAAGAAGTTGAGGAACATGACACTTGGAGGATCAACCATTGTCAAGTAATTAAAGCATCTCATAATGTCTTCTTTTTTACTTGTAATTGAATAAAAAAAACTATTGATGTAACCTATATTCCCTATGAAATTTTGTTATATAAAAAATTGACATCGACCAGATGTCAAATAATAAAATAATAAAAGCATCTCATAATGTCTTCTTTTCTAAATAAAAAAAACTATTGATGTAACCTGTACATGTTCCCTTATGGCATTTTGTTATATAAATTTCTCGCAATTATAATTTTACAAAATTAGTTTATACATGTATTTTTTCATTCATTTATTAAACACAAATGGTCAAGGAGTTGCAGCTGCAAACAGAGCAGCACCGTAATACTGTAGTGTCCAAAATCATAAATTCATGATCTTTGTCATGTTTGTCCAATAATAGCATTGACATTTGATTTGATTGATCAAGCCATCCAGTTCTTCTTTTTAGTATTGGTATTTATTTATTATATTAAGCTTTATTTACATATCGCTTTACACTTACAAAATGGTAAAAACAACATCAAAAGCAAAACGAGATAATAAATACAGTAAATACCCCAAAAACATATAAAAAACAATCGAAGTTCAGTTGTGGTTATTTGCAGAAAACTTAACAATATTAGTTTTATCTTTTCTTTTTTCCTTTACAGACGGCAGTCATTTATCATGGCAGGTTTTAAATGGGATGGACGTCAGACAATCTACTGGCGTCAAGGGATTGCTGTCACGCAGGGAGGCAACAAGGGCTTCTTTATTGTCGAGCCTTACTACTTTTATCCTGATGGATCTATGGGAATCAGTATATCCATTGAAAGTTACTTTGGTGATTTCTCTCCAATGGGATTCATCGTGGATCAGATAGAGATGTTGATACAGGAATGGTATCCAGGTAAGTCTGCTGTATGTGCTATACTTGTTAACAGTGCCATAAGTAAAACATTTAAAGTAATTATGTCAGATCCCTCCGTCCACCATTACCTTGTCTTTAGTAAGACAGGGCGTTTAGTGTACCCAAGATGGAAAACCAATAGGATGAGAAACTCGTTTCTCTCTACTGCAATGAGGCAATTCAATGAAACATGGAAATATTTTATGCTATACCCTTACACACACCAATCTTGCTATACCCTTACACACACCAATCTTGCTATACCCTTACACACATCAATCTTGCCATACCCTTACACACACCAATCTTGTTATACCCTTACACACACCAATCTTGCTATACCCTTACACACACCAATCTTGCTATACCCTTACACACATCAATCTTGCCATACCCTTACACACACCAATCTTGCTATACTCTTACACACACCAATCTTGCTATACCCTTACACACATCAATCTTGCCATACCCTTACACACACCAATCTTGCTATACCCTTACACACACCAATCTTGCTATACCCTTACACACACCAATCTTGCTATACCCTTACACACATCAATCTTGCTATACCCTTACACACACCAATCTTGCTATACCCTTACACACACCAATCTTGCTATACCCTTACACACACCAATCTTGCTATACCCTTACACACACCAATCTTGTTATACCCTTACACACATCAATCTTGCTATACCCTTACACACATCAATCTTGCCATACCCTTACACACACCAATCTTGCCATACCCTTACACACACCAATCTTGCCATACCCTTACACACATCAATCTTGCCATACCCTTACACACACCAATCTTGCTATACCCTTACACACACCAATCTTGCTATACCCTTACACACACCAATCTTGCTATACCCTTACACACACCAATCTTGCTACAGTATACCCTTACACACACCAATCTTGCTATACCCTTACACACACCAATCTTGTTATACCCTTACACACATCAATCTTGCTATACCCTTACACACATCAATCTTGCCATACCCTTACACACACCAATCTTGCTATACCCTTACACACACCAATCTTGCCATACCCTTACACACACCAATCTTGCTATACTCTTACACACACCAATCTTGCTATACTCTTACACACACCAATCTTGCTATACTCTTACACACACCAATCTTGCTATACCCTTACACACACCAATCTTGCTATACCCTTACACACACCAATCTTGCTATACCCTTACACACACCAATCTTGCTATACCCTTACACACACCAATCTTGCTATACCCTTACACACACCAATCTTGCTATACCCTTACACACACCAATCTTGCTATACTCTTACACACACCAATCTTGCTATACCCTTACACACACCAATCTTGCTATACCCTTACACACATCAATCTTGCCATACCATTACACACATCAATCTTGCTATACCCTTACACACACCAATCTTGCCATACCATTACACACATCAATCTTGCTATACCCTTACACACATCAATCTTGCCATACCATTACACACACCAATCTTGCTATACCCTTACACACACCAATCTTGCTATACCCTTACACACACCAATCTTGCTATACCCTTACACACACCAACCTTGCTATACCCTTACACACACCAATCTTGCTATACCCTTACACACATCAATCTTGCTATACCCTTACACACATCAATCTTGCTATACCCTTACACACACCAATCTTGCTATACCCTTACACACACCAATCTTGCCATACCCTTACACACACCAATCTTGCTATACCCTTACACACACCAATCTTGCTATACCATTACACACATCAATCTTGCCATACCCTTACACACACCAATCTTGCCATACCCTTACACACACCAATCTTGCCATACCCTTACACACACCAATCTTGCTATACCCTTACACACACCAATCTTGCCATACCCTTACACACACCAATCTTGCTATACCCTTACACACATCAATCTTGCTATACCCTTACACACACCAATCTTGCCATACCCTTACACACACCAATCTTGCTATACCCTTACACACACCAATCTTGCCATACCCTTACACACATCAATCTTGCTATACCCTTACACACACCAATCTTGCTATACCCTTACACACATCAATCTTGCTTGTATTTTGTATTTTAAACAATGTATTTTATATATGCAGATGTGGAAAGGGTATGTGTTGCGATTTAATGTACGAATCTTTTTCCTTTTTCTAGGGTTTAGTGGTGATGATATACTGGGTGGTACCAAGTTGTTAGAACGTCTTGTACTTTGTTCAGATTGCTTTTCGAAACAGAAAGGCGACGTGAGCGTTCGCCAATCAGTATCCGACGGCTCTATCCACACTTTCACACTGACAGAGTGCGCTGTAGCTGTGTGCACAAACGCAATGTACTTAAAGTGTCCAAACCATGTTGAACAAGAAGTTCCACTGAAGTTCCTAGTTCCAGATCTGCTTCTGGAAGACATCTCAGTCACGAAAATCCATGACGACCATCTGCAGTTAATTAAGGAGTTGAATTCTGGGGGATTTGGAGTTGTTTATAAAGCCAAGTACAAGATGGAGATTGTTGCTGTCAAGAAATACCATTCAGCTCCGTCGAAATCAAAGGTGTGGAGAGAAGGAACTCACAGCCAGTCATCATCTGGAGGAGAAGAAAGCAAATCAAGAACAAACTCTCTTGGACTGCCATCAGTGGAAGATCTCTCAGAGAAAGAAATCAATGACATCATTAGAAGTCTTTCACAACTGCGAGCAGAAGTATCTTTGATGTCTCGATTACATCATCCATTTATCGTCTCTCTTATTGGTTTATCAATTTCAAAACTTTGTTTCGCAATGGAGTATGCTCCGCACGGTGACCTCATGTCATATCTGGATGATCAGAACAGTCGTCGATGTGCTTTAGCGAAATTTGGAGTTGCTGAGCAGGGTTCCCCCTTAGATATGAAGCTAACTTATAAGATTGCAAACCAGATAGCATGTGCTTTGGCTTATCTACACAAGAAAAGCATCATTTACTGTGATCTGAAAACAGACAATGTTTTGCTTTGGTCACTGAATGTGGATGATAAGATAAATGTGAAAATGACAGATTATGGCATCTCAAAGGTGAACATCATGCAAGGGGTTAGGACATCGAAGGGTGCGCCAGGATTTCGAGCTCCGGAAGTAGAGAGAGGGATGACCTTTGACCAAAAGGTAAACAGTCACTACTAATTATTTGTTTTCCAATAATAATGTCATCTATATTTTATTCAATTCATAATAAAGTAAAATGGACACTTGAAAGACAAATTAAAAGACATTTTTAAGAAAAAAGAAAAGAATTAAAAAAGAAGAAAAATTAAAATTTTGTATACTAAATGGTATAATGTCCTTGTTTTAATTGTTATTTTAAAATTACTATTAATTTTTCTTGATTTCCAGGTTGATATTTTTTCCTATGGAATGGTTCTGTACCATCTACTAACAGGTATGCCTCCATTCCATGATCAAGGAAGAGGTGAGATCTCCATGGCGATACGGAACAACCAACGACCAGGTTACAAATTCAAAGAATTCAATGTGGTACCAGAATTCCCACATCTTGAGGAGATTGTTCAGGTAACAACAATAATTGATAACATTAATAATCATTATAAATGCTTGCCGTACTGATATAGTCACTATCCTAGTATTCTATCTATTTCCTGTTTTATTTTTAATGTATCTGCTCTCGGATTTAATGACATCACAATATTATTATGCCACATTTCCTTATATGGTCATAAAATCATGTTTTCCTTAATATGGTTATTATATAAAGTTTGCCTAATATGGTCATTGCTGAGCTCTCCTAATATGGTCATTGCTGAGCTCTCCTAATATGGTCATTGCTGAGTTCTCTTCCGTATTGAGTGCATTTCGTGTTATTGCACTTAGTGCAGTAATAACTGTTGTGTTTTATTATTGTTATTACTAACAAAAGCCTAATAAAAACATAAGAAATGGTTTAGTTTTGACAATTTAGTTTCTATGGCCCTGTTTCTGCTGCCAACTAAATGCCGTATATTATACGGTATTTTTTGAATACCGTATATATACGGTATATTTTTGGCAGCAGAAACTGCGCTCATAAAAAATATACCGTATTTTGTATACCGTATTTTCCCAACAAAATTTGTGGATAAAATACGGTATTTACAAATTTATACCGTATTTTTTGTACCCGTTTCTGCTGCCAATAAAATATACCGTATTTTTTTTTTACATGACAAAAGGTCACCATTCGTGTTTTTATTTTCTGTCGCTGTTAGCTGCTTTACACACATGTATAGATATATTCGGCGAAAATGTGGAGCGAATACGTCACAGTTTTACTAAATAAATGTGTGTGGGGAAGCTAAAATGTCTGACCAACTAAAAGGTAATAAAAGGGACAACCACATTTATAAAGACATTTCTAAAAAAATAAAGCAGGAGTATGGAATAAACTTGTCTCCAAAGCAAGTAAACTCAAAGCTGAAGAGCCTGCGAAAGCAGTAGGCCTACAACATTGCAAAATACAATAACTCGGGGAGGGAACAAATTAATTGTCCCCATTACGATGTTTTCTGTGCTCTCACAACATCTCTATCACTAGGGCTAGGCTGTTGAAAGTGAGACGTAAAACTTCCTTTATTGCGACTTTTAATTATCGATCAAATAAATGAATGGCAATTTGGGTAAAAAAGATGAAATTTAACACGACCACCCAAGAAGTATTGTTAGCAGAAACGGGGTACTAAAAAATACGGTATAAAAAATACCGTATTTTATACCGTATTTTTATACCGTATTTTGAGCAGTTGCAGCAGAAACAGGCCCTATAATTGTTATTTCTTTGTTTCTATAACCAGATATTATGATATTAAAGTTTAAAATAGCATAATGGTAAAAGATAAGAAAAGAAAAACAATTTGTTTCTTTATCAAAATAGTTAGTAGTTGATTTAATAGGGCCTACACATTAACACTATAAAACAATCAGCAATAAGAAAAAAACAATCACTGAATAGTAAACTGAATGGCTACTGGTCAAACTGACCATTACATTTTTATCTTTTGAACAATCACTGCATAGTAACTGAATGGTTACTGGTCAAACTGACCATTACATTCTTATCTTTTGATAGGCATGTTGGAGAGATGACCAGCAAGCTAGGCCTTTTATAGGTGAAGTACTAACAGCATTTAAGGACCCTAGCTTCCTAGTAATCCAGCAGGTTATAGAGCATAAGGAACCCATTGATTGTATCTACAGCTCTGTCACTAACACAGTGAGTAAATCTAGCAAATACATTGTTATATCAGTCCACATCATTTGGTTATTACAATGCTACATTTTAATAGCGTAAAGGTCAGAGCACTTTTCTGTAACATATTATTGTGTCCCACATGCCAATATCACAGTTCATATTATACATGCCGCCCTAAGAGAAAATGTAAACATAAGGAGAAATTCTAAACTTCCTAGCGACAACACTAAAAATAGATAAGTTTAAAGCTCTGTCTACACTAACTTTATGTGACAAAAAAATGTGATGTGCCCATATGGACATGATGATGTCATATCACTACCATATTTAGGTATATCACTACCATATTTGGGCACATCACACTTTTTTTGTCAAACTAGTTTGATAGTGTAGACAGAGCTTTAGCAGTGGCATTATATGTGAGTCATTCAGCCGTTGATGTACTATGTTTCAAATACACATAACATTTTTTATGTTATTCTTTGCATAAATAACAAAATGCGTGTTTATAAATTCATTTATAAATTCACAATTTTAGGGAACATATGAATTATGGACTTGGACAGGAACATCAACATTCCGTAAACTTAGAAGAACATCAAGAAAAAAGGAAAAAGAAATTGGAATGGAAGAAAAAAATATACAGGGATCTACAGTCACATGCATGATCAAGATAGGTCAAAGTATCATCTTGGGTTCAAAGGTTAGATTTCAATATACAATTATAATCTGGCCAATCACATCCACCCAAAGGATACTTTTCTATTCTATACAAGTTTTTATATGGCGCCTTACAGAGAACAGAGCGCCTAATTCAATAATAATGTAGAGTTCCAAGTTATAATCTATACTTAATTCTAATTTACATAAATTTTCTATGTAGACCGGCAGAGATGGAGTGATCCAAGTTTTGACCACCCCTGCAGGTGGAATGGAACATTCTGAAATCTTATGCAAAACGAACTTATCGTCAGCCCCTAATTGTATGACGTATGCAAAAAAGGTATTACTATTGTTTTTATTTAAACACGCATCCTAAACTTTACAAGTGGATTCCATGCTTACTAAACTAATACAGTCGACTCTCCCATTCCTCTGAAAACCGGAAACTCTCCCAAAACCAGATAATGCTCAAAGTCTAAAAGTTCCCAAATTCATTTTGACCATCTTAAAAATACATTCCGATTTACCAGACTCTATGGAAAACCAGACATACAGTATACAATTTTATTTTATTATAACCTCTGCCAAGGAGGTTATATTTTTTGTTATATGATGACTAGAATAAAACAACAAACAAGAAGAATTATATAAAAAACTTAATTTCAAACAAATTTATATTATTACTGTGACTGTAATTTTACAATTTTTTTTATATACAGGATGACACCTCATCTTCATATCACATTTTCATTGGCCTTGATGATGGTCAGTTATCTATATTTAAGTATGAGGAAAAAGACAGTATTGATGGTCCATTGATAAATCCCCCTGATTGGACATTGGTCAAGACCATGGCCCTAAATATGGACCATGAGCCATGCAATTGTATGGTCAGTGTGAAAAGCATTAACGAAATCTGGATAGGATCAAAGAATTTTATTCATATAATAAGCTGTGTTGATCTAAACCAGTTAGAACCAGTTCAATGCGGAGAGAACGAGAATATGGCAGTGAAGGTCATGGAGTTGAAAGACAATAAGCTATGGTGTTCTTGTGGCTCCCCTGCCAACGTGTATCAGTATGACGTCAGAACTCGCAAATGTGTTACCACCTTCCATTGCTCTGATTCAGCACAGGGCTGGGTCATCACCATGGATACAGGCAATTCTTATAAAGGTGGAAGGTTAAAGTTGAGGTCAAATGAGTCACAAGACATGGATGATTCTGGGGTCAGCGAAAGTGATAATAAAGAAGAAGAAGATCGTAAATTAGCATTTAACTTTGGACATTATTCTGAAAATGATGATGAACAGGGTGAGCAGCGTAAACAACCAATCAGAAACTCGAGTTCAAGTGTTCATATTTGGGGCCAGCAGAAAAATGGGAAAACATACACAGAATTTCTTAGGGAAAATTCTCAAACAGCTTGTAAAATCAAAGCATTATTAGTTGTCAAGGATACGCTATGGGTGGGGCGTAGTTATGGTGATATTCTCATCATTAATATTCATGAGGATAGTCCATTCCATTACAAATATGGGGAAGTGTTAGGGTTAATTTCGACATACAATCTTACCCAGACCGATATCGGTATTGTGGAAAACTTTATACCAATTGGGTCGGACCAAGTGATTGCGTCACGCCTGCTGCCCCCTGTATGCGAGTCCGACATGATTCAACTTGCTCAACAGAACCATTCAGCAAAACCAAGACAGCAACTGCTTTATTTGAAAGCTTGGAGCAGCGAGGACTTTTATTGGTTTGAACGAAATAACAGAAAGCTGGTGGAAACCGAAGTGAATTGGCCGCAACGTAGACACACTTCTGAGAAGAAGCTAGCAACAACTAGTCTTGACGTCACAATTTGAGATAACTTTCCAAATATATTTTAATTTCCTCTTTTAATGCTCTAGGCCAACTTATTTTAATGTTTTTAAATGCGACGTAACGCCTTTTTATGTTGGGGGTGAGGAGAGGCACTCATTCTTGGTCATAAGTCTTTTTTAAATTACATTTAACCAGGAAATAGAAGTATTAGCAACTAAATTACAATATTAATGACTATCACTATCACTATTATGATGATAAAAACTGAAACAGTTTCATAAATTTATACATTAAATCTTTTTATTAAGATTGTTGATACTTAATAATTGTTATAGTCTACAGTGTATTAATATATAGGCCTAAAAAGTGAAATATTTGCTACACTACAATACTGTTCTTATTTATAAATTATTTATTTTTATAGTACTGTATAATCAGATACTGTAACTGTGTATACTAAACGAGTAACTTATGATCGTTTTACCAAATGGCCAATATTAATCATCAAATTAAAATTCAAAGTTTTTGTTCAGTAATAAATTGGCCTTAAAGACGTAATTTTTATACAATCTCATAATGTCATAGAATTAATAACTTATATTATTTTATGTCTAAAATCGCAAACATGGTCGTACTTAGTCATTCCATAAAATAATTAAAGCAGATACTGTGAAATAATATATAATGTATATTGTGTGTGTTTATAAAATATTTATATATAGAACAATATTTGTGTAATATAATAATGGATGTTAATGTCTTATAATGCTAGGAATGTATATTTATATGTAAAGCACGCAATGTAATAATGTATAAGATACAATAATAAATTATACACATTCTATATTATATGTCTGTGATATTCTGATTTGTGTAGTTTCGGATCCAGCAAGGGACGACAGACAGCTAAACCACTTATGTGTCTTGTCTGTTATATGGGTGTTATAGACCGGCAAAATGTTACCCCATCCTCATTCGAATATGTTTTACTAGCAAGTAGGCCCCTAAGCACCGTGATGAAAAACTACGAAAACTTATCATCAATCATTTACAGTCTTTGGCTTAAATAACTATTCAAACTATCTTCTTCAACATTCGAGTGTGTATATTTCTTATGGATGCACCTTCCACTTGGTCGAGTGCCACTGTTGTAAAAGTGTAAACTCCAAATAAATTATTATCATAAACGTAAAAGATAAAACAATAATGATAAATACAGTAGTATATAATTTTCAATTATGGTATTATCGAATTAGAGCATGTTATAATGAGTGTACCTTATAATGCATGTATTCTGAATTAACATAGGATATTAAGCTGGTGATGTGTGTTCTTTCTTCATTTTATCTGTTTTGGACATTAATATACTGAGCATCGTCAGTGTTTGTTGCAGTAGCTGACTTTCGAAGATCTTCATGTTGTTGAAAACCAGTGTATTGGTCATTGATAAAGACATTTCTAATTCCATCTGTGTCTAGTGCAGTAGATGACATTCTAATATCTTGTTGCTGCATTTGATCAAGTTGAAGATTAGTGTATTGGTCGTCGGTGACGTCATTGGTGACATCCTGGGGTTTTGAACATCTTGATTGCCTGCGTGCACATAGTAGGTAAAAACACCCTAGCCAACTAATTACCAATAACACAACCAAACTTCCAATAACCCAATTTACCCAATTAATGAGAGTTGTTACTGTGTTATCAACTGCTTCAGAGACGTTTAAAGAAGCGCGTCCTACACCCACCGCGTTTTCAATCTCGCAGACCAGTAACAGATTAGTATCAATTGCGGCTTTCAATGTCAAAGAACTACTTGTGTTGTTTAGCATCTCACAAGAGTTTGTCGTGTTTGATCTTTTATCGCAGTTGGGACAAACTTTCCATCGAAATGAAACATCACTTGGATATGGAGTTGTTGTACTTGTACACTTAAATTCGCTTCCCTTAACCTCTTTGATCTCTGCTTGTGGTTTCACCAACATAGACGTTGAGCAGTTGACGGGCTCTGGCAACATAGGATGACGCACCATGCACCAGAATCTCCCGCCATCTAATCCACTGACATTAACTTGGAAACTATGTTTGACGTCATCAATGGCATTTGATTGTGTTTTGTCAACTGATATAAGAGGAACCGATTGACCTTCTGCAGATTTCAAGATTGTGATGTTTACAACGATATTTGAACCGATGTCAGCGGAACAGGTTAGGTTGAGATCCTGAGTAATTTCGTCGGGAGTTTGGCTATTTAAAGCAATGCGTGGTGTTTGAAACAGTTGGCATTCAACAGAAGGAGAGTTATGTAAAAAACCCACTGTTAGTGTTATGCCACATGCAAGTATATCTCCGTTCAGTTGGCAAATATAGGTACCTTCGTCTCTACGCTCTACGTCTTGTATTATCAGTTCATATGTTCTTCCAATAGATTCTGGCGTGGTGTACTTAATCACTTGTTTACCATTTTTTAGATATTGAAGTTCTTTGTCAATAGGTTTTTCATATAACGACCATTGTACTGTTGCTCTACTTTTAAATGCTGTGCATTCTAGTGTGATTGACGGTTGCCCATCAATTGCATACACGTGACCATTCTCAGCTTCATCTCTAATGGCACATGATAATTCAATTGTTAAAATACAGATAATAAGATGCAAGTTATCCAATCTGAACTTTATTCTAGATTTCTTCATTGTCCACTAAATTTCTTTTTTTATTGGGAGAAACTTTGACACAGTGGCACGTCACACCACGATCATTCGTTTAAATTTTTGTGTTGTTGCTGGGCGTGCTTTTGTTTCTAGTAATTTCATTTGATTGGCTTAACCGGTGATGATTTCCTGAACGATTGTTATTATTAAGTGTGAAATAAATCTGTTGATATCCTTTGCAAATCTTACACCAAGAGAGTTTGAACAAAGTTTTCAATTATCCTATTGTTTAAATTTTTGGTAAGTTTTTCTTTGTAATTGTATATCTGTATGTTTTTTGTATGTATTACAGTACATGGTATTAAAAATAGTTTGTTTCATAAACGCACCACTTGTTCTTGATATATGCATGTACTGGGAGGGGACTATTTAGTAAAGGGAACATTCCTTGATGATGAGGAAACAGTGACTGATTAATGATGTGGGTTATAGGAGAGTGAACAAAGAGTACCTAGGAACAGGAAGAACCACTAGGAATGTTAATAGCTGGAGTAGGGAGAAATAGTGAAAAAGGGTTGTTGACCTGATGGTCAGAGTGTTATATTATTCCCTCTCTACCAAAGAAGTGTCCCACTTCGTATATTAAATTGTAATTGTAATATAAAGGAAATTAAGTAATTAAGTAAATGCGAAAATTATTAAAACTGTAAGTTAATTAAATTTAAAAAACAAAATCAAGTAATATCAAGTAAAGGGAATGAAATATCATTCCAAAATCAAAATATAGTGATGATAATACGTTACTACTTCTACTACTAATTAAAAATAAATGTAAGTATTAAAAACTCGTCAACATGCAATATATATTATGTAAGTATAGGGAATATATATAAAAAAAAATATAAAATATCATAAGTTTTAAAACATGCAATTAATCAAAATGAGTTTATGGAAAAGTGAACCATCATTGAGAATAGGAAGTATAGATTGAAAAACACAAGTAAAGTAGAGTAAAAAGAATGATGATATACTGTAGTATACATCGTAACACGTTGTCAAATATTTTTATAAAAGTTGTCGTAAAGTACGGCGGAGTTAGTACACAAGGTAATAATTAAGCAATGTTACAATATGATTATATCTATAATAATAATACAGTATATCACCAGAAGAAAGAGAAGGTTATAGAAAAGAACTAGAAATGATGGGTCACTTCCACATCGTTAATATTGTGTTCAATCCAAATGAAAGAAATGTAGACAAAACAATTGATACAGAAAGTTGAATATAGGCTAACGTCCAAAATAATGTTTTAAAAAAATTAGCCAGGCCCTCCACAAACAAAATGTTATAAAAGTTACATATGCGACTCCAAAAATTGTATAAGTTCACATAAAACGTTACAAAAATGTCAAAAGAAAGTGAAACAAATAGTCGAAAGAGCAGTTAATGATTGTCTTCTTTCTTCTTCCTTGGCCTCGCTGTTTTCTTTTCTGTATTCCGTTTTCTATTCTTGGGGCTGGTCCGACAATTGTTCCATTCAATAATCTTTTTTTTCTTCTTTTGCTCTTCTTTGTCGAGGTTCATACAGCCATCAACATCTGCTGCTCCACAAACTCTGCAAACTGCAATCTGCTGCGTGTTTTATCTTCTTTTTTTTAAATTTTTTTAATATTTTATCGGCTTCTGTGGGTCCAAATCGGTGTGGGAACCAGTTGTAACGGTGGTATTTTTGTGCATCCGTTACTATAGGATGTCACACAGTCACATAGTGTACTAACAGTAAATATGGTTTTGTCCAGACACAGTTTTATTTCAATATTCAATGTAATACAGTCTGTTCTGGCTATATCACATACGTTTTCTTCTCTCTATTATAAACGTTTTATTATCTTTTTTTTACCAGTACATCCATATTTAAGGAACGGTCCTAATTAATATGCATGTTCTGGGAGGGGAACAAGGAAACATTCCTTGACGATGAGGAAACAGTGACTGATTAATGATGTGGGTTATAGCAGAGTGAACAAAGAGTACCTAGGAACAGGAAGAAACCACTAGGAATGTTAATAGCTGGAGTAGGGAGAAATAGTGAAAAAGGGTTCTTGACCTGATGGGCAGAGTGTTACACTACCATAAATCATTTCTCCATGGTACTGTTCGTAGGAGGGCCATGTCCAAGTGAGATATGATGCACTGTACTGCGATTTCGTAAAGAGCCTAATACAAATGTCGTACTGTAAATTTCAAATCAAACTGACAACCATTACAATTTCTCACTTTTGTTTCTGTCTTTAATTATTTTTTATTAGAAACGCCTACAATAAATCTATATAACTGAGAAAAGACGTCGTTCAGACGCCCAAACAGAGTGATTTCACAGCAATTGAAAAGAATGATCGTATGGTGTGACGTGCCACTGTATCATGATCAAAGTTTCTCCAATAAAATAGAAATTTAGTGGAAATGAAGAAATCTAGAATAAATTTTAGATTGGATAACTTGCATCTTATTATCAGTATTTTAACAATTGAATTATCATGTGCCATAAGAGATGAAGCTGAGAATGGTCACGTGTATGCAATTGATGGGCAACCGTCAGTCACACTAGAATGCACAGCATTTAAAAGTAGAGCAACAGACGTACAATGGTTATTATATGAAAAACCTATTGACAAAGAACTTCAATATCTAAAAAATGGTAAACAAGTGATTAAGTACACCACGCCAGAATCTATTGGAAGAACATATGAACTGATAATAAAAGACGTAGAGCGTAGAGACGAAGGTACCTATATTTGCCAACTGAACGGAGATATACTTGCATGTGGCATAACACTAACAGTGGGTTTTTTACATAACTCTCCTTCTGTTGAATGCCAACTGTTTCAAACACCACGCATTGCTTTAAATAGCCAAACTCCCGACGAAATTACTCAGGATCTCAACCTAACCTGTTCCGCTGACATCGGTTCAAATATCGTTGTAAACATCACAATCTTGAAATCTGCAGAAGGTCAATCGGTTCCTCTTATATCAGTTGACAAAACACAATCAAATGCCATTGATGACGTCAAACATAGTTTCCAAGTTAATGTCAGTGGATTAGATGGCGGGAGATTCTGGTGCGTGGTGCTTCATCATATGTTGCCAGAGCCCGTCAACTGCTCAACGTCTATGTTGGTGAAACCACAAGCAGAGATCAAAGAGGTTAAGGGAAGCGAATTTAAGTGTACAAGTACAACAACTCCATATCCAAGTGACGTTTCTTTTCGATGGAGAGTTTGCCTAACCTCAGAGAACAGATCAAACTCGTCAATTGACTCTTGTGAGATGCTAAACAACACAAGTAGTTCTTTGACATTGATGGACAAAATGAATACTGATCTTATGCTTAAATGCGAGATTGAAAATGCGGTTGGTGTAGGACAAGCTTATCTAAACGTCACTTCTGAACAACCTGAAGACGACGACGAGGTAGCAGATCTGATTTGGGTAAAATGGGTTATTGGATGCCTGGTAGTGCTGTTAATTATTGGTATTATTGTTGCAATAGTTGTTAAGAAGTCGGAAATTAAAATTAGTCTCCAAGAAATTGGTAAAAAGCGTGATGAAAGTACAACAAACAAGACTACCACCGATGTTAGCCAAATGCCTCTATATGCCATCCCAAACAAGAATAACAACAAGGGAGCAACAAATGAAAGCAGCCTGAACACTCGATATGAAATGCATGCACCTGAACCGGTATATCATGTTTTAGAAAAGTAGTCAGGCGGTAAATGCATAGGCCTTTTTTTCTATTTCTTGATTCCAAACTCAGAAATCATTAAGTCACGTTTTATTCTTTCATACTTATCTTGAGACTTTTTTCTTATTTATATTCGTCAGTTATCATCAATACAGTTTTTTTAAATGTATTACTTTTTACTTATTTCCGTCCTACTTAGTATAGGCATACTTAACTACTCAGATAATGAAGAAGAATACAAATGTGAACACTTGTTTCAATAACTAATACTGTACTGTATAATGCATTAATAATGATCAACTATAAGCTAACACGCAACATACATTGTCTAACTCTTCAAACCAATTAAAACAGCTAGCAGGTACCCATGATAAATTAAGTGCAAACATGTTGTAGATAATGAATATAGGCTATAGGTTAGATGTTGGTATACCGGTAATATGGACAGTGTTTTATTATAAAGAGTTAAAATTAGAAAACATGGTTAGGGGTAAATTAATATTATTTTTAGAATTCTAGGCTCTTCCTGAAATAGATTAAGGGGCTAATATTTTGCTATGATTAGTGCAATAATGTTTCAGTATTGTATATAAATGTCATGTTATATTTGTATAATGCTATGTTATATTTCAATATAGATTTTTATGAAGATTTTGTAACACAAGGTATAGGACGTAAATGTCACCGTAGCAACAGTAATTTACATTTTCGTGTATAGTTTTTAATATTAGAAAGGACATACCTAAATATTATTGTCTATTAAAAGAAGTATCCATAGGCCTACGTAATGACGTCATAATTTATAATCATTGTCTTATGGATAAATATGCGATAATTGCACATTATAGATCTTTTAAATGTTATATTCTATATTTAAATAATATATTCAGACACGGAACTTAAGCTCTAAGCCATATAAAATGATTTTAACCTTTTTCTAAGTGCAAACCGATCATTAGCTATATCATATCGGAAACAATAACATATACAGAGGAAACTATTGATTAATATCGAAAGAGATTTCTGTTGGAATTTTTTTCTGCCGAATACAAAAACAATATTACAAAACATATCCAACAACAACCCAACCCTGAAATCGCAAGATGTTGGCACTAATGAGGCTGCTGTCTTTGTGTGAATAGAAAATACTGATTTTGAACATATTTCATGAGTCAGTAAATTCAACTACGAATTGTCTGATGTACGACGTATCATACTAATGCATTGGCATTGTTGTAATTGTTTTAAAATACGATGGTTTGAAGTTTCACACGCTGCTGATGATCTACTATACTACTTTTCTTTCATTTTCCGTCCGGGTTTTTTTTAATTGGTTCTCACTACAATGTATAACTCAAGGACGTACGTACAAAGTAAGAAGCGGCTTGACCAATGACAAGAGAAAATTTGAATAATCCATCGCTTGTGATTGGTAAAATCACTTGCGTTGCACCTTACGTCCTTGTGTTATTACCCAAGCTTAAATACACCTCATGGACCGTGATACAGTATTCTGTTATCTATGGGGCGCTATCGCCGTCATAATTGTTCAGAAACGTATGACGAACTCTGTTCAACAATTGTTTTTGAAAATGTTTTAATTTTGGAAAAGAGAAATCGTCATAATTTTGCGAATCAATAATAATTGATAACGCGATATCAGCAGCATCATATGAAACACTTGATGAAACACTTTTTCATAAATCGGAAAAACGTAGCGTGACAAATCGCATGTTTTACTTTCCATGTTAAACCATTTTCTATATACTTACAACTAAATACTAAATACAACTATTTTTCCAATAAAAACTTTAATAACTAATTTGTGTAAATTTTATTAAACATTAGTGTTCCATCGAAACCGAAGTTCGTGAGAAAATAGCTATCACGGGCCTCTATAATAATAGCAATGAAACGTAATGAACATCCGGGAATGTTATAAACAACAAATAATAAAATGAATATGAAAAAATTGTTCTATTTCACTTTTAATAAATGTAATACAACAGAGGGCCATTACGATATACGATATAGAGGGCTCACACACGATACAGACGTACGTCACAGAAAGTAGTGACGACTGAGGGATTAAACTAGGTAATATTCATTGACATCTTTTTTACAATTAGTACAGAAAAGAAGATTCGTTATATAATAAGGTTTATCTCAAATAGCGTGCGTGACGCATGATGGGAAGGGTTTGGGAGCAAACGTCACGAGTACGTACGTGATTTGTTTGTAGGCTTACGTACGCGCCGTGAGGTTTGCTCACAAACCCTTCCCATCATGCATTGTGCAACGACGTTCCTCGCGAAACAAGGTATTTGCAATAAACCCGATGGACCAATTAAGCTAAAACCATATAAAATTCTCTGAATAACGGTCTAAAATAGAATGAATTTCTACACACTTTATGAAAATAAATTCTAAACAGATAAGCTAAATAATTATATACGTAAAATGATATTAACTTTATCTAGACGTGATTAGGCCTAAACCAATTAAAAAAACAAAAATACACAATCAACTATCAAAATTAATTCTAAAGACAGATGCTCAGAACAATTATTACGAAACTGTATGGTAGACCACACCGACTTAAGATTAGAAATAAATTAGGGCCATCATCCACATTATGATATGTTTCTGAACATTTTGAACGGTCCCTTCGAGCAACTACTGCGGAAACTTTGTATCAGTTCAATAAATGGGCCAAATAGAAATAAAACTATGGTTTACTCCGACTATGTTTATATGTAACTTTCGACCTTTTAAAAAAAAAATGAAAAAATAATTCTAAATAATAAACACCACTTGGTGTTATTTGCTTTTAATTCGTATATTTCGTCGCAATCGAATAGAGAACTTAGAACCGCAATTTAAAAAAAGTGTTATGTTAACAATTCGTGATTGTGTTATTTTTCGTTTTTGTTGAAAAAATATTGAATAACAATGACATTCATTTTGACAGTTGACAAACATAACCTTTTCCTTGTGCATTGGTATATACCACCAAGAACCACACGGAAACATGGAATGACACGTCCGAAAGGAAATGATGCCGTACTTGACAATGCATGTCTTTCCTGCATATACACTCGGAATGACTTGACAGACCAACAGTACAGGACATACAAACGACGATCATAACAACGCTGGCGAACATACGCTACGTACGCAATTAACACGCGCGCGTACGGATATATAATTGGATATTATTTTAAACGATAAAGAAACGATAAAGAAACGATGAAAGCAATTGTAGGTTTAACGTTGATGTTAAGTTTTATCAGTGTAGCTGAAACTAAAAGCAATTCATGTAAAGACCAAGTGCCGGTTGGTAAGTAACTTTTCTATTGTTTTATTTCTTGTGCCTACCGTTGGATTAACTTTCTTCCTTTGGCTTAATTCGAAGGTCAACTGGTCACTACTGTCTGATATAACGATTTTTTGAACAATTAATTATTGGGTTATACCAGAAAAGAGTGAAATGTATACACTCATTCCTGCTGGTTATACAAAATATAAATTCCATGGTTCCCACTAGAGACGCAAACACAAGTACGCAACCCGGCCTACGTAAGTGATTTGACCAATCATAAGCGATGGATTATTCGAACACTGTTGCTTGTCAACTCGCATGCGTTGCGTATCTATAATGTGGGAACCAAACTTAACGCGCAGTATCATATGTGATCTAGAACAAACTGTACATACACTACCGAGTAGGCCTATACCATCGAATGGTTTATATATAAATGATGTATCCATCTGAATATACAGTACAGTAATAATTATATACCTTAAGCCTACTCAGTTTTAATATGATTTTATTTATTATTAGGAACACCTTTTGCATTTTGCTTTGACAACTACCCAGAACTAACATCAACTGTACGAGTAAGGTATGGTTCTAAGTGGATACCAATCTGCGCAAACCCCTGGTCGATTGAATCTGCGCATTTCGTCTGCCAGAGCGTTCATGGAAGTGACGCAATAAGTCGGCAACTTGTTTCATCAGGCGATAATTCAAAATTCGCAAGCATTGACTGGGAATGCCTGAGCAGTGATTCGGCTGGTGATTCATGCATAAAAGAGATAAACTCATGTGAAGATATAGCAAAAGCTGATTGTCATGGTAAGAGGGTGTTTAATTGACTATGATGGTTTTAAAAAATGGTTTCAATTTGACGCAACTCAAACACGTACGCGCAACACAAAGACGTACGCACGACGCAAATGAGTTGACCAAAATACAAGCGACAGTTCAGATGATCAATCGCCTTGTGATTGGTCAAATTAGTTGAGGTTTAATTACGTCATTGCGTTGCGTTCTAGGAAACAAGCTTAAAAAGTATCCATACTCTAATTCTGTGCCCAAAAAGCTTTTAAATCGGGCAATGGAATGAATTTTTTAAAAAGTATCATTAGTTTTTCCAATGTTTGTTTTATTTAGATTTTCGTTTGATTTTTCAAACTGAAGGCCACGAAAGAGAAGGCATGCTAGAAAAATATATAAACGACGAATGGGGTGCAATTTGCCCTTCGGGATGGGAGAAGCCAGAAGCAGACGTAGCTTGTAACCAGCTGTATGCCTGCCCGGCACAGACAGCATTGCTGGAAGCTACATATGCCGGTTTTAAAAAAGCATCGAGTGTACCAATAAAAGTACGCTACTACAGTTGTCATGGTAATGAGACTACGCTCGATGAATGCGAATTTGAGCTTGCGCAAGATGACGATAACACGTGTAAAGGTAACGATGAACGCAGAGCTGGTATAGAGTGTAGAAGTAAGTACAGTAACTCAATCACATTATCAATCATATACACAGTACCAGCTGAAACTATATTTCTTCAAATACCAATTGATTATTGAGAAGCCGCATTACCGACCGACTACTAATGATAACTAAAACGCCACTCCGAGTGTGCATACCTCCGCCTACTTTAAAATTCACCTACATAAGATTTTACCAGAAATTTTTTTTTTTTTTGTGTGAATAGGCTAATTTCACTACAACCATATGTAGGCCTATGCAAGTTCGGTGTTATGGTTATGTAACCAGCCTTTCAAATAACAATAGATTCAGTTGACTAACAATAGAACAGCAACGCCAAAAACAAACGGGAGAATTTAAAAAGAAATATTTTTTTTTTAACTACTCATAAACAAACCTGTACATTAAATCAATTATCTTTTAAAATTACAAATGACAAATTATAACTCTTGCCTCTTGTACAACAATGAAGTTTTTTGGACAAGTAGTTCTCTAGAAAATGCAATTTCAGTTTACTTGTTACCTTAAGACTGTTCGCCTGCTTTTGAATATTTTCTCAAATCTTTTAACACTAGCAGGTCTGAAAATAAAAAGTGGTCTAGAATTGGGACTGTGGTCTGGATTGCCTCTAATTTAATGGAGTGGTCCTTGACCACATATCTATCTGTAGTTTCATTTTTGTAAAGATCTTACTACTAATAATAATAATAATTGTTTGAGTAATCCTGCAAACAAACAGACAGACACACGCGATCGATTACATACCTCCTTGGCGGAGGTAAACAATACAGAACTTACCCTATCAACTTCACGAAATGCTGTACCGGCTTGCTTGTAAAATATCCACACAAAGAAACGGTTACAATATTATAATCCACCATAATAAGACAATCGCAGTACAGTTTTATAATTCCCAATATCAATCCATGATTGTTTTTTCTAAACAAATATCAATAAATTCCACATTTTCTATATTCACTTTCCTACTAAAGCCGTTAAGCATCGAATGGCAAGTAGGCCTACCGCATTCTAAGCGTGTAGGCAGGTGTGAAACTCATTTACATATTAGGTGTGTATTGATGTAAACTTTTGTTTTTGTAGCAAATTGTACGAGGCCAATAATGACAGAAAGTCTTCGGCTGGTTCCCGATAAACAGTATTACGCACCCTATGAACAAGTGAAAATATCTTGTGCGCCTGGGTACCGCCCTCAAAATGGCGGCAGCAGCGAAGAGACGTGGACCTGTCAGACAACTTGCAGTTGGATAGAAAAACCGTTACAATGTAAACGTACGTGCGCTGTGCATCTATTTGAAAGATGTGCGCGTGTGAGTCCATGTGATGTTTATGTACGTCATGCGCTAGGGTGATGAGCTGAGTGGGTTTGGTAGGGTGTGCATTTTGGAGATTTTGGGAATGATGTATGTGTGGTAGGAGAAAACATTACTTTTCACAAAATGAGACTTCAATGAAAGTCTGACAGAAATAGCACAATAACCGCGCACACATCATGTTAAGATTGGTTCTCTCACTTGTTGGACGCACGAAAATGTGTTGACCAATCACAAGCAACAGAATTATCCATCGTGTCGTGATTGGTCAACGTTTCTTGCGTTGCGCTTACGTCGTTGAGTTGCGTCCTAGTGGGAACCCAACTTTACAACATTTCATACTTATTCCTTTTCAACTTTAGCTGTGTGTGAACAACAACCGCCCGAAGTTAACAACGCTACTTTTAATCCGGAACAAGACTTTTATTTTATTGGTACCACGGTTACTTACAGTTGCCAAGATAGATTCCAGTTAGAAGGGCTAGCTGAGGTCACGTGTGGTGCTGACCGACAATGGAGCGCAGTATTACTAGAATGTATAAGTAAGCATTAATTTCTTTTTTTTTCATGTGATTTTTGACGACGATACATCTTTGAAAAAGAAAAACTGATGAAAATAATGTTGATGGGAGCATGCCGGGATATTAGGACCTCGCGTCGACACAGGTTTGATGGTTTCTACGTCAGACGACGACCAATGTCGATTGACCTGACCACCTAGGTTGGTCATCGGTTGTGTCGCAAATGAAAAAGTGGAAGACGGTAAAATGCGATAACGAAGAAGGATGACGTCAATGAAAAAGTGACGATGATGACGATAATGAAAAAGTGATGACGATGATGACGATAATGAAAAAGTGATGACGATGATGACGATAATGAAAAAGTGATGACGATGATGACGATGATGATAAACTTTACTCATATTATTACTTTCATAATATCTACATGATTTGTATTGGGTGCATTAATTGATTTATTTTAAAATCATGTTTTACCTTTCTTTTCATTTTATAGGCAACACAGAGTCTAAACATAACAAAGTTGGAGCAGACGACAGTAAGTCTTGTTTTTTCTAAATAATTTTTTTGCGATGAAATCTAACTGTTGATATTCATTTATAATAATAATAATAATAGTTCATTCTTATATAGCGCATATAAGCAAGCTCTCAATGCGCTGAACATTTATGTATTTAAAGTACTGGTCAAATTATCAATTGTTTTGTTTTCTTTACAGCAATAGGCGTTTTACCAGCGGTCGTAGCGTCTATTGTCATGGCAACTGCTTTAGCTGTGGCTTTCGTATTCTTCATCGTTTTAGTCGTTCAACGGTAAGCATGATGTGCGTCAACTTATTGATGTCATCGATATTTACAACAACAAAACTGTACATGTATACTTGTTTACAAAGTAAGAAATATGAAAATGAAATAATATGAAAACATAAAACGTGATATAATGTCATTAACGTGATCATGTCACGATAAAAAACAAGATAAAAAAAATATTGATTACAATTTACTTTGTCAACAGAGCGAGAATATTTTTAGAATACGAAGATTCTATTGAAGAAATGTCGCAGAAAGATGACCTTTCAGAAAAGTAAGAATCATTGAGAAAAAATCCATAACTAAAATAGTAATGACGAAATGTCAGAGAAAAGATTTTAAAAAATTAAGAAGCGAAGTCGGCACGCCCAATCGGCTACAGGAACCTTTAACCTTCTGTGTCTCCCCCTCCACACCCCCTCCACCACTTTCAGTGACACTTCGTGTATTTTTGTTCGCCGAAAACAATAGAAATAAATATAACTTTTAAAGAAATTCTAATTTTCTTCTCATGTTGTTGTAGACCAATGCTTCGCACACACAGAGGAGTTCACAAAAGCCCATTCTTTCCAAATAGAGAGACTGGTGTAACATTAACAATTCAGTCATTGTCTGTTTTTCTTTATTCAACAGGATGAGTGTAGACAATGATATATATGAGCTGGACATGGACGATATGACGTCACAGAATGAGGAGGAGAAGTTGGAGATGAAAGAAATGAAACAAACGCAATAAATAGAACGAATCCAGGATATAAATGTAATAACCTATTATCAACGTATACATATAATATGGAAACGGATTTGAAATTCTGATGGCAAAGTTTACCATCAAATTGTATTTTTATTTAAGATACATTTACCCAGAACAACGATATTTTTCATCAAGGTCTCACGGAAAAGATTCTTTCTCTCAATTACGAATTTTTATCAAGGATTTTTTAAAAACGGGTGATTTTATATTTTAATTACATAAAAGGAAAATGTAAAAAGAAAATGTGTAAACGTTGTGCAATACGACGCTTGTGATTGGTCAGATTATTTGCGTTGCGCATACGTCTTAAACGCGCATACGCGCGCGGAAACTGAAGTTTGTACGACGGACAACCACTGTCACTGTTTGCATTCTGTATTAATGTATATATTTGTCTGTATTCATTTTTATGTGCAATTTTTATCTAAATATAGTATTCATTTCGTTTCATCAGTGTAGCATATAATGCACCTGAATTATTATTCAAGTTTTTAATAAAATAAATAAACTAATTCACTATTTGTATTCATTTGAAATCAATAGCCTTATGTCCTCATCATCCAAACATCACGTTTACCTAGACGCTCCATCAGCACCCCCATTATTCCAGTAACCCCTTTTTATTTTAAATGTTTCTCAATCTATTTAACCTGATCACAAATCGACGCTACTAAATTGTAGATTATACCTGATGCGCATGATCACAAATCGACGTTACTAAATTGTAGATTATACCTGATGCGCATGATCACAAATCGACGTTACTAAATTGTAGAAAAATATACTTAAGTATGCGTACTCAACCAATCCAAGTTTTGAAATTTCATACATTATTGTAAGAAACACAATAACACTTTTTAAAAAACTTTTTTGAAATTATTTATTATAAAATGCATACGTAATTAAACAAATAGAGAGAATATACTAGCCAGGCTCGGCATCCCATCGGCACCTTTACACATTTCTATTATTTGTTCCTAATTTTCTGACATAACTTAGATGTTCTTAAAATTGAGGGCGCCAAACATAAAATTTACGATATCGAAAGGCGGTGGAAAGCCACAGAAAAAAAATATGGTGTGCTCCCTTGCCTCTAGCACGGTAAGGCTCTCTCACAGCCTTGGGGGTACCACACATCAGATGCTTTGATGTTATCGCCTCATAATGTGTGGTGGAAAGGGGGACGTTTAAATCTGTGAACCCCAAACACAGAAGCTCGCATAGATTTAACTCTTTTCCACCGACCGGCATGGGGTTTGAACCCATGATATCGTGTTCCACGACGCTCTACCAACTGAGCTATCCGGCCCTCTGGTTTATATCAACGTTAAAACTAGATTCGTTTCTTCAAAATGACGTCATGGAAAGTTATGACGTAACGATTAGAATGATGTAATATGAAGCGCGTTTAAGAATATACTACTATACTATACACCCTTCATTACTCGTGTACTTGTGGCATAACGGGTAGTGCTCTTAGTAACTGTTTGAATTCACTCAGTTCTACTAGCTGGGGTTCGAATCCCTACGGATTTTTTTTTTAAATAAATACAATTTTTTTTAAATTTTTTTTCATAAGAGAGATATTTAGAGATTTAAGTTAATTTAGGATAGGCAGGGGCTGGTCCTGGAGACTTATGTTCTTTCCATATTTCTAAGTTCAATTTCCGGGCACCTAACAACTCTATTTTTTCAAAATTATTAGCTCCACCCAACATGGTGGGCTGGTCCTGTAGAATATAATTTCGTTTCATATGTTAATGTATACGTGCAATTAGTTTCTTTTAACTAAATCTTATCACCTTTTGTCAACAATAATGATTGTTTATGTTTATGCTGTTTTTGTTGGCAATAAAGTATAATTTCCAGAGACCTGGCAGCTCTATTTTTTTTATTTCTCAGCTCAGCCCCAACCATGATAGAGCTGAGGTCCTAATGGGTCTTATATATTTTGTTTCATATTTCAACAAATCATGTCGTAACATCATAAAGCGTGGTTCCCACTAGCGACGCAACGCAAGGACGTAACGCAACGCAAGTGAATTGACCAATCACAAGCGATGGCTTATTCGCTTGTGATTGCTAACTGTCTATAACTTCGGTTGTCATTGGTTAAAACGCTTGCGTTGCGTTTACGTCCTTGCGTTACGTTCTAGTGGGAACCAAGCTTTAGGAAACAAACCAAGATAATCTTTTGTAAAATGTAAATGTTGTTTAAGCTTGGTTCTCACTAGGATCATAGTCAAAAGAAACTTTCTATTTTGACTATGCTAGGATGTAACGCAAACCAATCACAAGCAAGTTGGAATAAGCCTAGGTTTCGATTGGTCAATTCGATTGCGTCTTACGTCTTTACGTTGCGCGCTAGTGGGAACCAAGCCACATTGCGTGCCGCTGATTTAGAGAGTTTAATACATGTTTACGTAGAAATTGTATTGATGTTAATCAAGTAGTTCATGCTTGGATTTCCGATTATACCAAAAAAACGCAAACGTCAAGCATTTTAAACAAGATTACACAAAAAAAAACCAATTTAAAATCTCTATATTCAGTTTATTTACCCGAGCAAATAATTCTCAATGTCAGCGTTGTAGATTATACCTGATGCGCATGATCACAAATCGACGCTACTAAATTGTAGATTATACCAGATGCGCATGATCACAAATCGACGCTACTAAATTGTAGATTATACCAGATGCGCATGATCACAAATCGACGCTACTAAATTGTAGATTATACCTGATGCGCATGATCACAAATCGACGCTACTAAATTGTAGATTATACCAGATGCGCATGATCACAAATCGACGCTACTAAATTGTAGATTATACCAGATGCGCATGATCACAAATCGACGCTACTAAATTGTAGACTATACCTGATGCGCATGATCACAAATCGACGCTACTAAATTGTAGATTATACCAGATGCGCATGATCACAAATCGACGCTACTAAATTGTAGATTATACCAGATGCGCATGATCACAAATCGACGCTACTAAATTGTAGATTATACCAGATGCGCACGATCACAAATCGACGCTACTAAATTGTAGACTATACCTGATGCGCATGATCACAAATCGACGCTACTAAATTGTAGATTATACCTGATGCGCAGGATCACAAATCGACGCTACTAAATTGTAGATTATACCTGATGCGCATGATCACAAATCGACGCTACTAAATTGTAGATTATACCAGATGCGCATGATCACAAGTCAACGCTACTAAATTGTAGATTATACCTGATGCGCATGATCACAAATCGACGCTACTAAATTGTAGATTATACCAGATGCGCATGATCACAAATCGACGCTACTAAATTGTAGATTATACCAGATGCGCATGATCACAAATCGACGCTACTAAATTGTAGATTATACCTGATGCGCATGATCACAAGTCAACGCTACTAAATTGTAGATTATACCTGATGCGCATGATCACAAATCGACGCTACTAAATTGTAGATTATACCAGATGCGCATGATCACAAATCGACGCTACTAAATTGTAGATTATACCTGATGCGCATGATCACAAATCGACGCTACTAAATTGTAGATTATACCAGATGCGCATGATCACAAATCAACGCTACTAATTGTAGATTATACCTGATGCGCATGATCACAAATCGACGCTACTAAATTGTAGATTATACCAGATGCGCATGATCACAAATCGACGCTACTAAATTGTAGATTATACCAGATGCGCATGATCACAAATCGACGCTACTAAATTGTAGATTATACCTGATGCGCATGATCACAAATCGACGCTACTAATTGTAGATTATACCTGATGCGCATGATCACAAATCAACGCTACTAAATTGTAGATTATACCAGATGCGCATGATCACAAATCAACGCTACTAATTGTAAATTATACCTGATGCGCTTGATCACAAATCGACTCTACTAAATTGTAGATTATACCAGATGCGCATGATCACAAATCGACGCTACTAATTGTAGATTATACCTGATGCGCATGATCACAAATCGACGCTATAAATTGTAGATTCGAGGAATTTTATTTGTTATCTGTGCCAATAATTTCTGCTCATTTTACTTAGAAAACAAGACTTTTCTTAAAAAATCTTGAATATCATATTAAAATAAGCAATGACCATAATTGTTAAAAAGTGTCACATTTTCGTTTAGTGGTAAAAATAAAAATTAAATACAGTTCCTAAATTACGAATATTAATCTTAATTCCATATCCAATCATAAATACTATTTTAAAAATCTTCATAACAAAATGTTGGATTCGAACCTTTGACCTCTAACTTACAGGGTGAGTGAGCGCTATAACCACTGAACCACATACAATGGTATGTGTAGTACGATGCTGATAAAGGTGACAATAAATTACAGTTAATTAGCAGTAAAATCTACTAATAATATAAGCACTTAAAGTAAATTAAAATAAGGGTGTTCCAGTAGATATACAAATGTTTAGTTGCCGCAACGATAGATACCAAGCAATGATCAAGTGCTCAGAGGGGTAATTGCTAACCCCCCCTTATCACATTTGAACCATGGGAAATATACCATTACTACACACTAATGCATGCATTCTATTGTAGCCCCATTATTGATTATGATTATATCAGATTTCTATATAATTAATTTAATGTTGTTCAATTGAATTTTCCAATTGTATAATTTAAATAAACTAATTTACTACATAAATAAAAAGTCATAAACACTGCAGTCTACGTTCATTTCTTGCAGCAATCTCACTAAATTTGCCTTGGTGGCGGCGTAACCGTTTTTCCGTCTCCATGTGTACAAGATAGCAAAGTACTGGTCTTTAACCGAGTGCTGATGCTGTACCTGGCTCTGGTATAGCTCAGCTGACGTTAGGCCTAGCATACCAGCTATGATGTTGAAATCACCACTGAGATGTGAAGCAACGCGGGCTAGGTCTCTTTCAGATACTCTTTCATTTTGAGAGGCTAACCGCCTTGAGGCATGATCTACTTCTGGTTCGTACGCTGATGGCTCTTTCATGGATTCTGACATCATAACTAGAAGACATAAAAATATTGAAAACAGGATTGTAGATTGTACATCAATTGAGCATCATTATTTTTCCAATTCTTACTTTACTTTAAAAATTAATTCTAAAATTGACCAGAAATAAACCCAAACAATTGAAACTAAATTATGTAAAATTTGGAGAAAGTGACTTACATTGATTTTCAGTGCACTGGACTGGTTGCTTAGGAACGCTGCTTACATTTCTTGAATCTATTAATAGCACATCGTACAAATGTGGATAAGTAATGCGTAGCGTTTCTAAAAATACGTAAAATGTCCGCTGATCTTGTCGTGGTAACGAGTCCAACAGGAATTCAGCACGCTCCTTCCTTGTTGCTTTTCCAATGATCTTTTGCATTTGGTCCGGAGTGAATATAAACTCCTGAATAAGGTAGTTGTTAATTTTTTCAACATCAAGATCATTCAAAATCAGTCCTCTGTTTTTCTCCAGAATATATCTATGTTTTTCCTCCATGATTTAATAATTTGTATTCATCATTCATTGACATTCATTCGTCACTCTTCCTCATAAACTCCTATAATATAAAGAAATTTCAATGTTAGCCTTTATGAAGGCCTTTTAATTTTTATGCTACCCAATGGACACAGCTGAAAGTTGATTTAGAGTAGTAAGTGGTAGCATAGGCCTAAAGGCCAATTTACACAGACGAGGAGTAACGGTAAGCGGAAAACCATGTAGCTTGTGACTTGTCTTGTCTAGGCCTATCCTAGCTAGCTAGGCATAGCCCACTCTACTCTACACAGGCTCTAGCCTAGGCGAGCTAGACGGTTCTCACCCAGTCCAGGGCCTAGCTAAGTAGGCTAGCTAGTTAGGAGTTAGGACCAGCTACAAAAGCCTAATGCATTTTCGTATATTTGAAATAAACATAATTACCTTGATAATTCTGCTTGTGCTTTAAAGAAAATCTAGTTTATTGTTGTCGCACTTATTGGTGGCCATCTTGTTGGAAAGTACCTGGACGTGACCACCTGCAGCTCCAGGTATATAAAATATACCAAATTGGCTAGTTGAGAATTCTCAACTATTACCGCAGTACGCCTGTACGACGAAGCCTACCGGTATAATGGGATAGGCTGATTTCCTTGTTAACTTAAGGGGTCATTTAATTACTGAATTATGATTGGTAGTAAACGAAATTTACTGGAATCCTATTGGATGGTAAGGTGGTAGTAGGACCATGTCCATCCCATTGCAGTAATAAAGTTGAGCCACCTGCGACCACTACAATGTCCTACCATGCTAATGTAGGAGTGGGGAAATGTTATGCTTACTACTGTTTCTTTTAATAATTTAGTACAATTAATAAGAATAAAGAATACACTTAACAATATACAACAAATAACATTAATGTACGATCCAGTTTAACACTGTTCTCAACTATAGTCATTTTGGTATACTTGAGCACATTGATAAAGAATAGGATAAACTTAACAATATACAACAAATAGCATTAATGTACGATGTAGTTTAACACTGTTCTCAACTATAGTCATTTTGGTATACTTGAGCACATTGATAAAGAATAGGATAAACTTAACAATATACAACAAATAACATTAATGTACGATCCCGTTTAACACTGTTCTCAACTATAGCCATTTTGGTGTACTTGAGCACAGTGATAAAGAATAGGATAACAATGTACGATCCCGTTTAACACTGTTCTCAACTATAGTCATTTTGGTATACTAGAGCACAGTGATAAAGAATAGGATAAACTTAACAATATACAACAAATAATATTAATGTATGATCCAGTTTACCACTGTTCTCAACTATAGTCATTTTGGTATACTTGAGCACAGTGATAAAGAATAGGATAAACTTAACAATATACAACAAAAAACATTAATGTACGATCCAGTTTAACACTGTTCTCAACTATAGTCATTTTGGTATACTTGAGAACAGTGATAAAGAATAGGATAAACTTAACAATATACAACAAAAAACATTAATATACGATTCCGTTTAACACTGTTCTCAACTATAGTCATTTTGGTATACTTGAGCACAGTGATCGACTTTTAAAAGTGAAATAACACTAATATTTGTAGATGAATATGACGTGGACACGTACATATATTGATTAGTATATTGATATAAATCGACTTTTAAAAGTCAAATTAACACTAATATTTGTAGATGAATATGACTTGGACACGATTTACATATGTTGATGAGTATATTGATATAAATCGACTTTTAAAGTGAAATAACACTATTGATTGTAGATGAATATGACGTGGACAAGTACATTTATTGATGAGTATATTAATATAAATCGACTTTTAAAAGTGAAATAACACTATTAGTTGTACACTATTGATCATATATGAATATGACGTGAATTGCACGTACATATGTTGATGAGTAGGCCTATATTGATATAATTGACTTCGAAAAGTGAAATAACACTGATTTGTAAATGAATATGACGTGGACAAGTACATTTATTGATGAGTATATTGATAAATCGACTTTTAAAAGTGAAATAACACTAATATTTATAGATGAATATGACGTGGACACGTACATATGTTGATGAGTATATTGATATAAATCGACTTTTAAAAGTGGAATTAACACTATTGATTGTAGACGTGAATTGCACGTACATATGTTGATGAGTGTATTGATATAAATCGACTAAACGTTAAATAACACTATCTTGTACAAGTACCCTCACTTGCCCAAAAACTCTGCTAACTTTTCTGGCTGTTTTACTTTATCGTTTTGATTTAGCTTTTCGCTTCTTTTTTTGTATCTCCATTGAGACCACAGCATTGTTATTATTTCAGTATTTTGCCTTTGGATTTACTAATATTAAAAGTGAAATAACACTAATGACTGTAGATGATATGACATTTATGTTGATGTATATATTTTTGTATATATAATATGCACACGTACATACGTTGATAGGTATTGATATAAATAGATTTTTAAAAGTACGGTAATAGACACTTTATTTGTAGATGAATACGACATGGACAAGTTGCAATAAATTCTATCGTTATATCGTATGTTGATGAGTATTGATATAAATCGACTTTTTTAAAGTGGAATAACACTAAAATGTATAGATGGATATGGCCTCAACAAGTATTGTATTAAGCGGTACTGTATATTGATAGACTTCATACCTGTAATGTCAATGAAATCTGGCAACAAGAATTGTGTTTGATCCTCCTAATAGTATTCTAATAATCTTGGTTTGTAAAGGAGGCATGAAAAATCTAAACGCATAGCCAGGGGAGGGGTTGGAGTTTCGAACAAACTCCCCTGTGACCATCCTACGGTTTTTGTGAACTTTTTAGTAGCGTGCAAACGCGACTCTACAGCTCACTATGTCGGTCGGTCGGTCGGTAAACACCAACTCAAATTTGAGCACGCGACTGCAGCCATGTATAGGCCTATGGACTGTTTATACTAGAAATCAGCAGTGAAAGTATATGTAAATAATATGTGTTAATATAGAATTAGTTTTTTTATTTAATAAATAGTAATAAAGTTGATCTTATTCTTTATCTGTGATTAATTATACTCAAATGACTATAGTTTAAAACAGTATTAAACGGCATCGTACATTAATGTTATTTGCTGTTTATTCGAAGTTTATCCTATTCTTTATCACTGTGCTCAAGTATACCAAAATGACTATAGTTGAGAACAGTGTTAAACTGGATCGTACATTAATGTTATTTGTTGTATATTGTTAAGTTTATCCTATTCTTTATCACTGTGCTCAAGTATACCAAAATGACTATAGTTTAGAACAGGGTTAAACTTGATCGTACATTAATGTTATCTGTTGTATATTGTTAAGTTTATCCTATTCTTTATCACTGTGCTCAAGTATACCAAAATGACTATAGTCGAGAACAGTGTTAAACGGGATCGTACATTAATGTTATTTGTTGTATATTGTTAAGTTTATCCTATTCTTTATCACTGTGCTCAAGTATACCAAAATGACTATAGTTTAGAACAGGGTTAAACTGGATCGTACATTAATGTTATTTGTTGTATATTGTTAAGTTTATCCTATTCTTTATCACTGTGCTCAAGTATACCAAAATGACTATAGTCGAAAACAGTGTTAAACGGGATCGTACATTAATGTTATTTGTTGTATATTGTTAAGTTTATCCTATTCTTTATCACTGTCTCAAGTATACCAAAATGACTATAGTTGAGAACAGTGGTAAACTGGATCGTACATTAATGTTTTTTGTTGTATATTGTTAAGTTTATGCTATTCTTTATCACTGTGCTCAAGTATACCAAAATGTCTATAGTTGAGAACAGTGTTAAACTGGATCGTACATTAATGCTATTTGTTGTATATTGTTAAGTTTATCCTATTCTTTATCACTGTGCTCAAGTATACCAAAATGACTATAGTTTAGAACAGGGTTAAACTGGATCGTACATTAATGTTATTTGTTGTATATTGTTAAGTTTATCCTATTCTTTATCACTGTGCTCAAGTATACCAAAATGACTATAGTTTAGAACAGGGTTAAACTTGATCGTACATTAATGTTATTTGTTGTATATTGTTAAGTTTATCCTATTCTTTATCACTGTGCTCAAGTATACCAAAATGACTATAGTTGAGAACAGTGTTAAACTGGATCGTACATTAATGTTATTTGTTGTATATTGTTAAGTTTATCCTATTCTTTATCACTGTGCTCAAGTATACCAAAATGACTATAGTTTAGAACAGGGTTAAACTTGATCGTACATTAATGTTATCTGTTGTATATTGTTAAGTTTATCCTATTCTTTATCACTGTGCTCAAGTATACCAAAATGACTATAGTCGAGAACAGTGTTAAACGGGATCGTACATTAATGTTATTTGTTGTATATTGTTAAGTTTATCCTATTCTTTATCACTGTGCTCAAGTATACCAAAATGACTATAGTCGAAAACAGTGTTAAACGGGATCGTACATTAATGTTATTTGTTGTATATTGTTAAGTTTATCCTATTCTTTATCACTGTCTCAAGTATACCAAAATGACTATAGTTGAGAACAGTGTTAAACTGGATCGTACATTAATGTTTTTTGTTGTATATTGTTAAGTTTATGCTATTCTTTATCACTGTGCTCAAGTATACCAAAATGTCTATAGTTGAGAACAGTGTTAAACTGGATCGTACATTAATGTTATTTGTTGTATATTGTTAAGTTTATCCTATTCTTTATCACTGTGCTCAAGTATACCAAAATGACTATAGTTGAGAACAGTGGTAAACTGGATCGTACATTAATTTTATCCTTTGCTTTACTGTGCTTTGATTTGATAAGCAAGTTTGGTTGCCCCGCCCCCATATGCTGCCTACTAAATTAGGATTAGCTTTTCTATAAAAAATTGAAGTACCCACAATGCACGTTATACGGAAGTCATAGTCTTGTAAAATACAGACAAAATAGTTTTTATCGTATTGTTTTGATTTAAATATCACTAAGATTGTCTTAAACTACAAACAACTAAAATTAGTGAAGGTATGCTAGTGTTTCTAAATGTTTACTACTGGTAGTATTAATACAATTTGGATTATATCATTTTCCAGAAAGGTAGAAAAAAACATAAAATAGTTGAGAATTCTCAACTAGCCATGATGGTATAGGAAATATAGCTCCCACCTGGACATTGAAATGATTGCCAGAATGTGTTACTTATAGATATCGCGATAAAAATACAATAAATTAATATTTGTTTAAAAATGATTTTATGTAAAATGTAAAATATGTATTCATATATCAAAAGATGTATCAAATAAAATGAATACATTTATAAAAACAGAAACAAAAATCGATGAAACAATTATGTTATTCTATTGATTCGTCAAGTTGAATAAATACTCCCAGGAGCAAGTAATAGGCAAATTAGCAGCTGCTCTTAATCGATCAAAAAAAAAGGGGTCATCCGGGAATTGAACCCGGGACCTCTCGCACCCTAAGCGAGAATCATGCCACTAGACCAACGACCCACGCATTTAAAATAGTCAAACATAACAATTGTATAAGAGCATTTTTTGTTACATTGTACAAGCGCAATTGGTTGACACAATACAATATTTATAAGATAACAAATTGGGGGTTATAAAGCAAAAAATGTGTCAATTAAAAATAAATAAATGTATACAGACAGAAAAAACAATCTATGAAATAATTATATTATTCTATTGATTCGGCAAGTAGAATAAATACTCCCAGAAGCAAATAATTGACTGATTACCAGCTGCTCTTAATCGATCAAAAAAAGGGGGTCATCCGGGAATTGAACCCGGGACCTCTCGCACCCTAAGCGAGAATCATGCCACTAGACCAACGACCCACGATTATGAAATAGTCAAACATAACGATTGTATATTGTTGGTTGTCACCTAATAAGAAGCATAGGGAAAAATCAAATAAATACACAATAATATAACATATCGTATAAAAATAATTTTTTTTCCAGAGCCTCTTATATAGTCCAGGGAAGAAACAATATTAATTGATGAAAAGTATTGCGTTTACGATTACTGTAAAACGTAAAAGCCTACTATGATGACTGTAACTCATTTTAATTCACTCAACATATCAATAACGTTATAAACAAAAACTTATGAGAAATACGGTCAATTAATAATACAATAGTTTTCTATTTGATGCTATATTTATAATTATCAATAATTCGTAAAAAAAAAATGGCATTTTCAATTTAACAAAGTCATTCCATTAATTACAAAAATAACTTGAGGATACTATACTAGTTTCGAAACGTAAATCTTTCTCAATTAAATACCGTCAACTAACGTGCATCAATATTCAGGCACCCTAGGCTAGTGTAAGAAGTCATTTTGATAGACTATTCGTCCAATCGTTTTGCGGTCTTCATAAATAATAGTAATGCAACACTACTGTATGATTCTGGCAATCAAAATGTATGGCAATGAAAAGTCGCATGATTAAAAGGCGAGATAAATAAACGAGATTATCTCTTAACAAAAACCAGAATATTTTCCATAAACATATATTCATGACTAACAAAATGTAAACAATGAAGCGATGATCAAATAGATACAAATTTGGAAATATATGAATAAAATGGTAATTAGTGAAAATAATAGACTGTTGGCTGCGCATACCTACGGGTCTGCGCAAAATGGGTAGCGCCCCCTATACTTGCAAAAAGTTGGAACTTCTGGAGGGGTGGGGGTGGGGGGGGGGGCGGAAGGGAGAGAGAGCTTTTAGAATGGGAGCAACAGTTATAACTGAATAACCAATAGACGAGTTCCAACAAAAACAGTGACGACGATTTAGCCAATCACAGTTAAAATAAGTTCATCTAAATATTGTTTTTCTTTACGTATTTGTATTTTACTATGTTTCTCAAAAAGAAACATCATTAATAAGTGTACCTGCCCTCGCTGTGATCATCAACCTTGCCAATTTGGAAGCCGGACTAATGATGATCTTAACAAATATATAACACATTTATATGACACATTATAAATTCTATTGCTATAATAAAATGGTTAATTTCAACTGTGCCAATGTAAAAACAAATATCATTACAGTCATTGAGTTGTATCGCCATACACTGAAAAGGAAACGCATCCAAAATATACACCAGTATTGTAAAGTTTATTATTATAAAGAATTTAAAATTACACATTTAATGAGTTAGCCTTGATATGTTTTGGTATCAATTCATTTTTAATAACATGACCAGTACATCTAAAATATATGTTTTTAAACTATAATAATTACATATATTATTAATAAACACTTAATACTACAAAACAAAAACACTTCTAAAGCTTATACCAACTGGAAATTGGTTCCCACTGTAAAACGAATTACCCTCTATTGCTTAAAACAGCCATAAAAAATGTTTAAGCCAGCCAATTGTTTTCGGAGAGTAAACTGTGCCATGTAACATTATTAATCTATGTAATATGAAATTTCTACTTTTACAGAATATCTGGTTTTTAGAATTATACATCTCTGTCTACACTATCAAACTTTATGTGACAAAAAAAATGTAAAGTGCCCATATATGGACATGATGATGAGATCATATAACTACAATATTTGGGCATATTTTTCAAACTAGTTTGATAGTGCAGACAGAGCTTTAGGCTTACTTTCATTTAGAAAATCCTATTAAAAGATAAAAATTGTACTTGGTGCAGTGAGTCCTTTACAGAACAAACAAAGCCTATGGGATTGAAGGGTGCAGGTGAAAGTGCTACAGCTGAATACTACTGTGCAAAGTTAACATTGACAATACTACCATATATATAATTACACCTACTGATTGAAATATACTGAACAATAGTAAAAATACACAGGAAAAAATAAATATTAGAAAAATAAAATGAACAATAAGGATTTAGTGGTAGAAATGTCAATAGTTCTGTCTCTGCTTGATTTCATTTTGTTCCAAAAACATACAACAGTCATGTTTAAGTCTGTACTTAATTATGATCGTGCTTGTTCTTCAAGTCCGAGTTCAAAGAGCAGCATCCCCATTGGTGTACGCTTCAGACCTAATGATTCCAACTTCTTTCCCATTTTATTCTTTAGATTTCTCATTCGCATAGAAGCATGAATAAACATTACTGCAAGAAAAAATATATAACATTAGTATCAACAAAAATAAACGTACATAAAATACATAAACTAATGAAATCGGATCAAATGAAAGGCTACATACTTGCAATTGGCAGAAGAATTCCGATGATAAACACGAGGACCGCTCCATAGACATACATACAGAAGTAGATACACGCCAAGATTATAGATACACTCAATATCGGATGATTCTGCTTGATTTGGATCAGTTCTCGTCTGTTGTTGGTCGCAAACACAAATCCCGTAAACACCAAAACCATTATAAAAATACCAATGAGCATTGACGTTGGGTGTAGACACCTGCAATTAAACAAAAACAAAGAATACACATAACCAAATTAGGATGATGATTAATTTACTTTAAAAATATAAATATATATATATAATAATATTCATCATTTCATCTTTATCGTTTCAAATTAATTAATTAAATGTCAGTTTATCACCGGGCGGTTTAGAATTCATGTTCTCTGCCTGATATACACTGTACATTACTAGCCGCCTACACAACAGACAGTGGGCCTATTCTATTGCATTTTATAATATAATTTATTATTAAATATTTTATTATATAATTATTAAACTTACCCAATAATTAAAAACGTTACAATTATAAACAACAAATAGTTTGATTGATAATATAACATATTATCTATTATTCGGTTTGTCCATCGAATTGGATCAGTAAAAGATGGTAACGTGAATCGGGCTGGGTCCAGTAAGAAATCATCAAGCGGCCTGAATGGAGGAAATTCCACGTCGCCGTTCATGATGTTGTCACTCCTTAAAAACAAACACTCGTCTCACGATGGCCTAGCACAAAGTACTGATTATTATGATGTTAAATTTGACTATTATGATGTTTTCTCTATTAAATTAGATGTTTAGGCTCAGAAGAATTAGCAGCTGTAACTAGTATTCTGCAAAACAAGGTGTTTTTGTGTTTAAACAAGCGAAAAATAAACCAACAAATTTAACGCCAACCCTCATCGACGACTGAGGAGGCAAACAAAATATACCAAATTGGTAGGTCAAATAAGTAAAGTCGACTTTTTAACACAGATACTGAAATCTGATTGGATAGATGGTAGACTTTGACAATAATGGATTGATCTAAAGGTTAAAGGTTACAAAGGTAGGCGTGTTTTGTTTTAATCAACAGGCAGGGAAATCCGTGTTTTGATCCAGATGTAACAATAATATATAATTAATATTCTGGGGATTGTCGTCATATATTTATAAATTTCAGATTTAAAGGTTTCTTTAAAAATATGGCCAATGTAGGAGGTTTCCAGCCTGGATCGGCAACAGCTAATCCTGTCACAAAGGTGGAGATCACAGTTTCTTGTCGGTAGGTAACCAACACCCCAGCCTTAGGCTTAGGCTTAGTTAGCTTGGCCATATGTCATAATCATATGATTGTTATTGTTGTTCACCCTATACCCCACTCATAATCAACTCAAAGTCTGGCATTAATAAACATTAGGACTTCCATCCAATTTTAGGTCAACTGTAGCTTGCGATTACATTTTATTTTTGAACATTTTCTTTCAGTAATCTTGTTGATAAAGATGTCATGTCGAAGTCTGATCCAAGTATGTACCGTATGCTAAATATATTCATAATTAATCAATTATGATAATAGCGTAAACAAAATTTCATTTTTTGTCTGAATTAATTACTACAAATATTACTAAATATACATAGGCCTACATATTTTATAAAGGCCTTAAATATATTTACCCAAGATGAAACTACTATGTTTATTCAATTGTACTCCCCTTTTTCTACATTAACTTTAATTTTAAATAATAATAATAATTTTTATTTTTATTACTTTTTAATAGTTTGTGTTCTGTATACTGCTCAGTTGGGTACCGATAAATTTGCTGAGGTAAAGTTTACAAAATCTGTGGATCAAACACTAAATTTAAAAAAAATTGTTTTGTGAGATTAATTTAAATTTATTTTGTTTCAGTTTGAAAGAACAGAAGTCATCCAAAATAATTTGAATCCAAATTTTGTAAAAAAATTTGTATTAGACTACTACTTTGAGGAAAGTCAGAAGCTGAAATTTGAAATGTAAGTTACTACTCCAAACCAAAACACTCGCCAGCCACCGTACCCTCGCCAGCCACCGTACCCTCGCCAGCCACCGTACACTCGCCAGCCACCGTACCCTCGCCAGCCACCGTACCCTCGCCAGCCACCGTACCCTCGCCAGCCACCGTACCCTCGCCAGCCACCGTACCCTCATTCATCAAAATAGCATTCAAATCCTTTTTATAGGCTTAGTTGTACACAGTATTGAGAGTAACATATTTGACAATTGTTTTCTTTGTAACTATAAGATTTAGCTAATGCTATACAATAACACAAACGTGAGGCACTATTAAGATTCTAATGTAACACATTTAATACACCAAATAAAATAATGATAAACCAATCAAAATAAGTAGAAATGAAATAAATAATATTAAATTGTCAGAATAAGCCTGGGAAATATAATTGTTATAATAACAACTAATTGCATGAAAAGAGACAATTCATAGGAAGCTGTAATTCCATAATGTACTGATAGAAAATGACAAGAACTGTACAAACCATAATATTAAATTCACTTCTTTACTTACAGCTATGACATAGACTCAGCCAGTGCAAAGCTAAATAAACATGTAAGTAATAGAGTAGTGACTAAAGTGAAATTACTTGCCCCAAATTCTCAGTTGTTCTTCTACAAAATATATCCAATAAATAAATACAAGAATATCCAAGACTCAGAGCTAGTAACATGGTGTGTTCATTAGCACAAGACTGAACAGTAAATGAACAGAACAACAGAAAATAGAACAATGGGAAAGCAATGAGAAACACCTATATGTAAATTATATGTAAATTAGGAAACTGGTATGATAGGTAAAACTTCCAGTGAGTAATGGAAAAAAAATTAAAACAATTAACACAATTAGATTTGTTGAGACTAACATGTTAGATAAAATAATATGATAACCTCATAGATTGTTATATAACTACAATCCCAGCACATATATTTATTAAATATATAAATAAATAATTCCTTCACTTGCACTGATGAAGGGCTAGTGTTGCCCGAAAGCTCTGCTAACTTTTCTGGCTGTTTTACTTCTCGTTTTGATTCAGCTTTTCGCTTTTATTTTGTATCTCCATTGAGATCCAGCCACTGATACCCACAGCATTGTCATTTTTCAGTGCTTATTTTTTTTTGTATCTCCATTGAGATCCAGCCACTGATACCCACAGCATTGTCATTATTTTCAGTAATTTGCCTTTGGATTTATAAATAAATAATACATACAATTCTAATATCTATTATTATTTTTCCCTGATTTTGTTAAGGATTTTCTTGGGGCCGCTCAGTGTACCATAGGGCAGATTATTGGGTCAACTGGAAACCGGATTCAGATAGCCCTGTAGTGAGTTAACATTAATGTTGTTTTTATGTTTTTAGTGAATAAAGAAAGTTTTTTAAAAACACTAATGGAAATGATGATTAATAACACATACTAAAGCAGTGTTTATTATTTATTTAGTGAAGGAAACAAAAAATGTGGTTCCATTCTCCTGTCATGTGAAGAACTTAGTTCGTGCAAGGTCAGAGGTCAATTGTTATACACAGCTAAAACATTTTTTTATTTAATAAAGAATAATTTTTTTTACTTGCCATTTTTTTTTTCATTTTAGGATAAAGCAACTCTAAAATTTCAAGGTAAAAAATTGGATAAAAAAGACTTTTTTGGTAAATCTGATCCATATTTGGTGTTTTATCGTTGTAATGAAGATGAAAGGTAATTTTATTACAATTTATGATTGTTTTTACGATTAAAATTTGACTTAAATTATTATATATTATTGTATTATTTAAAGATATATTGTACCCCAGAAAAATAATTTTTGAACAGTTTTTTGTTGAATATGCCATTTTAATGTCAAATACGGTAATAGTTACTCACAAAAATTGGGATCGGCTTTATTTTTCTTGTTATTTTATTTGTAGCTTTACGATAGCCCATAAAACTGAGTACGTCAAGAACACACTAGATCCTAATTGGAAGGAGTTTTCAATACCCGTCACGTCACTGTGTAACGGAGACTATGACCGTACCATTAAAGTGGAATGCTGGGATTGGGACAGTGACGGAAGGTAGTATGATACGAGTTTTAAATTAGAATTAGAATCGTGTAATGGTGTAGAAGATGTATCAATATTTGAACGTGGAATGTGTTCTTTTTAATAGTCATGATTTTATTGGCGAGTTTAAAACCAACATGAGATGTCTGCGTGAAGGCACTCCACAAGATAATACTTACCAGGTAAAAACACTTTTTTGGCAATCCATAAAAGATGAAAACCCACGACATATAGCTTTAAATGACTTCAGAGCTGTCTACACTATCAAACTGTGTGTGATGTGCCCAAATATGGTATATATATATATCATCGACATGTCCATATACTGTATGGGCACATCACATTTTTTTTGCCACATAAAGTTTAATAGTGTAGACAGACCTTTACACAATTTTTTTTTCGGTCAAAGTGCATTTTGGTAGTTTCATTCAACAGCTCACGTTCAGATAACATTTAAGTTGCTTCTCTTCTTTTAGCTCATCAACCAAAAACTGAAAGCTAAGAAAAAGAGTTACAAATCGTCTGGTATGATATCATTACTAAAGTGTCAAGTGGAAACAGAGGTTACATTCCTGGATTACATCACAGGAGGAACGCAAGTTAATTTCACTGTGGCCATTGACTTTACTGCATCCAACGGTACAGTTTTAGTTTTGCTACAGTACTTTCTGCACTGCATGACTTTTGTGTTTGATTTTATAATGTGTTAGTAAATTAACATTCCTAAACCTTGACCCTTGTAATTGTTTATAGGAGCTCCTCAGCAACCCAATTCCCTACACCACATAGGTCACAATCGACAGAATGCGTACGAACAAGCCATATTAGCTGTAGGTCAGATAGTGCAGGACTATGATTCGGACAAACTATTTCCGGTGTTGGGGTTTGGCGCTAAAATCCCACCTGATGGACGCGTCTCGCATGAGTTTGCTGTTGTGAGTAAATTGCTAAATAAAGTAACTTTATTAATTATGTTTGAAGTGATCTTATTTCTCAAAATGTTGATGTATTACTCACTGATACTAAATTTCCAAACTTGCTTTAGAATTTCAACGAGCAGAATCCATTTTGTGCCGGTATAGGAGGCATAATGGGGGCGTACAAGAACAGCTTATCACACATACAGCTGCACGGACCAACCAACTTTTCACCAGTAATTAATCACGTTGCAAGGTATAAAACATACTAACCCTATTACAAAAAAATAAAAGTGGTCTAATTGTAGGGTGCCTGCATATCAAGCAGAAGAGTCCGGGTTCAAGAAATAAGATTCTTTCTATTTAAAACTATGTTAAATGATGCTTTATATATTTCTTTCAGGTTCGCTGAAGCGTATCCAGATGGTTCCAATTATTTCATCTTACTAATTATAACGGACGGTGTCATCTCTGACATGGACTTCACTAAGTCAGCTATTGTTAATGTAAGCAAAGTCTTAAGCTCTGTCTACACTATCAAACTTTGTGACAAAAAAATGTGATGTGCCCATATATGGACATGATGTCATATCACTACCATATTTGGGCACATCACTACTATTTTTGGGCATATATTAACAACCGGCAAGTGAGGCGATGCTTCCCATTCTTTGCCCAGCTTTCCCCAAAGTGATTTGAATCTGTCATTCTCACAAGAAACCCAAAATATTATAAATTCATAACATTACACTAACAAAGCATGTGTTATATTTGTAACAAAATTATGATTAAAATTAATTTTATATAGGCCAGTAGTTTGCCATTGTCTATCATCATCATTGGAGTTGGTCCTGCCGAGTTTGACGGTAAGTACATATTTAAGTACTACTTACCGGAATGTTTGACTGTAGTCTGCCTGCATAGTGCTGATGATCCTCATTCAAGTCTGTAGCCTTGGAGTTTAAGTGTAGGCTTGATGTTTGGTCTGTCTCAAAAAAAGTGTAAACAATCAGTTACTCTCCGTCTAAAGTCAATATAAAAGAAGCAGTTCTCAGGTTTAGGGCATTCAGTAGTACAATTGTTTTTGATGAAATGAAAATACTGTATGGTTCTAAAACCTTGTTCAAACTCTGGAAAATGTAAATTAGAATTTAAGTACAATACTTATATTTTGATAGCTATGGAAGTGCTTGATGGAGATAACCAAATGCTTTCATACCGAGGCAAGTCAGCAGAACGTGATATTGTGCAGGTTAGATACTTTTTTTATTGTTGATTAAGGGGTAGTGATTATATGAAGGTACAGTACTATAGGTAGTTGGTTTCCATAGAGTGTGCCACTTACTACTACTCACACCTATATTATCACGTTATCTTTTGAATTTCAGTTTGTACCATTAAGAGATTTCGTTGGCGGTATTGGATCTAGCACAAATGTGATGTTAAGTCAGGCTAGGCTAGCAAAAGAAGTGTTAGCAGAGGTGCCATACCAATTCCTATCTTGGATGAAAAAGCATGGTATCAAACCTAATCCAGCCCCTCCACCGCAGCAACAGCCTGCACAACAGGTTTATCCAGGCCAGCAGCCTGCACAACAGGGTTACCCAGGTCAACAGCCTGCACAACAGGGTTACCCAGGTCAGCAGCCTGCACAACAGGGTTATCCCATGGGCCCTGGTGGGTCATACCCAGGTCAGCAATCAGCACCACCTTACCCTTCTCAGGGAACACAGCCTACAGCTCCATCAGCACCTCCAGGATACTAAAGTGTCACCCAATTATACTTACCATAGTGTACACTATGTTGTGCCTTATGCCGGCCCTCTTGCGTCAGGGACCCCTTAAAGTGGAGGTACAGCAACTCAAGGCAAAGAATTTAACGGTAAAGCACTCTTTAGATGGAATACCAAACAATCTTTTTCATGTAAGATGTGTGCACCAAGTGTGTGGATGTGTGTGTGATAATGAGCATAATATTCAAACAAATCGTATAAATTTAGAGTTAGTAAGTGTATTGTAAATGTAATTATGTGTAAAGGGCGACTATAAACAGTACATTGTCAAAGATCAAAGTTGGTATATATGTGTTTCTTCCTTGTAAGATTATATAATTGTTTTGAAAAGAATATTAATATTATACTTAAATAAATTTCATGAAAAACACTTTATATTTGAGGGATATTTTTTTAAATGAAAATTAAATTTTACAATATGTTGTGTATATTTTTATGTTATATTTTGAATATTATGAATTCTTGCCAATGGAGAACAAATAAGATACACCACTTGAATTATCCAAATATAAACAGCATCTCTTAACAGTGCAAAAAGTATATTTATGCGAACGTTTGCTTACTCTTCCCATCATGTAGTTGGCAGAGATTTAGATTAAAGTCTGTAAAATACCGGTCAATTTAATAAAACCTTTTGTATTTTTATGATTAATTAGACAGTTTTAGTTCCACAAATAGAATATAGCTGATCTGGATTATTACAATTATGTACCTTCATCTTCTGGCTAAGTTAGAATGAATATTTTTAATTTTGTATATTAGTAATATGGATGGTAATTGGTGTTGGTGAAATATAAAAATAGCGTATTATGTGTGTATATATTAAGTATATGCTAATAAAATAACAAAACAAAATCTTGTGTATACTGAAATAGTCTCACCGCCATGAACAATAAGATTACAGTACTTACGTCAGCACTGATCTCTTCCATCTTTCACATCAAGTTGTCATCTGTTAGTCTTTTTGGGCCATGTTGTGACATTTATTTTTAGCTCGAAAGAACTAGCTTTTATACCAAAAACTGCTCAATAATTTAGCCAAAAGTAAATTATTGGAGGCATTTGTTGTTAAATTGTTACTTTCAAAACAAACAAAAAAAACAATGGAAAGGGATATTAGAGTGAGAGAGATGGGGAGAGAGTGAATGCAATGAATTTGTATACACATGTGACAGAATTCATAAGGAAAGGTTATTTGGTAAAATGCTAGGCTGAGTGGTTTAACTCTGGTGGTTATACACAACACATTAACATATATATGAAGAAGATGATTTTATTTCAAACAGTAGGTGATAAGAATATAGCTACTTCGTTATACTGTATTACTTACAATTACAATTTATACATAAAGACAAAAATAAATAAATAAATATTTAATTTACAGTAGCAACTCTCCCAAAACCTGTGGACTGTCCCAAAAATGTTAAATAATAGAATTTAAACGTAAATGGAAACTATAAAAGTAATACAGCATTTCTCATGGTGACAGTGTTTAATAAATACTGGCACCTAGGATAATAGAAACATGGCAGCAATTTCTAGAACAAACATTCTGATAGCAACGACACCAACTTGATGAATATTCTCCTAACATTGTGAGAAATCGTTTCTGAGTACTTATTTGAGTTTACACACTACTTATTTACACTTGAAAATGAACATATATGTGCCTGGCAGAATATGGCCTCTAAGTCTGATCCTAATTAATGAAATCTTTATTTGTTTATATTGTTTACATTGTTTAAGTTTTCATTAATTGAATAATTGTGAAATGAATGAATGAATGGTGAAGTTAGGCAAATTTTTTTATTAGAGTGAACCAGTGGCAGCATATTATTCATTAGGCAAGTTGAAATGTCATGGCAACAAATTAAGTGTGCCAATTATTCATCCAAAATGATGATGAAACACTTTATTTTTTGTTACTAACTTCATCCAAGTTTTCCTGAAAAATAAAAGGAATATTCGTTTTATTTTAAATTGTATTAACAAAATTTGACATAGCTGTATGAAAAATAGTTTCATTGTTTATATGTTTATATGTTTCCACTATGGAAATATGCTTCCACTATTATTTTATGTGAACCTACAGCAATTAAATAAGGTGTTCAGCTTAGCACCCTAATCTAGTGGCATATGCTGTAGCAACATGTTCAACCTTGGTTATAATGTGATTTAAAACAAATTTCATTGCATTCAACCAAACACGCGTCTTTATTATAAATACGATCAGGATTTGATTTCTATCTGAAAGGTTTCCGTTTATCATTGTTATGACAATCAAGATAATTAATTCATGAACATGCTTAATGTATTTACCTCCTGGATACCATAAGGTGGGTCCTCTGCAATCGGTTGTACACTACCTCCTCCACGGGGATTCTGGAGCCCAGTCTGCAAAACAAATTTCATGGATAATTTTACTTTTTATCATTAATTAATTTGGTAAACAAAGTTTGTGATCAAACACAGTATTTTTTTTATTTTCAAGAGTTGAATAAGCAATTACCTCTTCAATGCCGTAAGGTGGTGGTGCTTCTTCTATAGGCTGGGGGCCGCGTCTTTTGTTCTGCCCAGCAGTCTGTAAATAAAAGTTTAGATATCTTTTATAATGGGGTGATCTGTTATTTATGTTTATCCTAATTTATTAATAATATAATATATGTAAATTGTGTTCTGTGTTTGCAAAAAAAGGAAATGTCTATCATGGTTTATTTCAATCCTACCTATATTTCAATCCTACCTATATGTCAATCCTACCTATATTTCAATCCTACCTATTTCAATGCTATATATATTGTTATTTACCTCGTTTTGTGTTCCAAATCCTATAAGTCTTGGTCTCAGTTCTAAAAGAAAAGTTTTATTTTAAAAGCAAATATCCAAAACAAATCGATAAACATAATTGGTAAAGAAGAGAGCAGAGTGTCTGCAGCATGAAAAAGGCATATTTACAATACTTTGATAACACAGTCGAATGGTGAAAGCTAGGGCGCATCATCAGGGGTAACCAGTATTCGCTGTCTGATGGCATAGGCTTTACAAAAATTAGAGAACACAGATACCATATTTATTTGAATAAAAATACAGTAAAATGCTTAATTAATTGCAGCAGTCAATATCAGTCAATGACTTCAACTACAAATAGAAATGTGCTATAATGCGATATTTTGTGTATATGTGGTGTTCATTATTATTATTCAAATAAATACGATAGTATGATGAGAAATGCAAAAGAGATATGATGAATATAATAAAAATGAAGAACACACCTTGTCTATTAGATGAATAACGTGTGGTGTTAGGAGGAGGAGGTGCAAATAGTACTTGTGCAGTTTGGATGTTTGTCTTGTCCACCTTAACAGCAGCCGGTTCAATGTCTACATTCTCGTCTGGCTTTTCTGGGGTTTCTTGTTGGACACATGGAGATGTAACTTCCATATTATCCAGATTGCCTTCTGTACCTAGTACACCTATATACATGGATGAAAAAGCTTTCATTATATCTCACAACTATATATAAATGGATTTCAAGCTACACAATGTGGAAAGCTCTTCTCGATATCTTCTAATCTAGTTTATAGCCATGGGGTATTCTAGCCATGCTGTACCTATTCTAATACATTTAAGGGTACTGTAATGACTATAGAAGGCCAGACAAACATTCATCAATTCAATCTGCAGTCTAATGGCAAACTACCCAAAATAGGTTAAGGAACTTATCAGAAATAGTACCTGTACATCCAGGAATTTGTCTTGGTTCAACTGGCTGCTGACGTGGTTGACCTGTTGGACGTCCAAACCTTAAAAACAAAAAGATTCATGTCATACCTAAGTCAACATATATTATCAATATGCTTGGGATAATTTGTGTTCCAAATGTGTTCAAAATTAGCTTGTCATAACAATAGTCACTCAATAACACAAAGGTTATAAATAAATGTTCACACATCAGCCAACAACACACTCTCATATTACAGTTGGTACTCTACATGATCATTAAACTCAATTGAATGTCAAGCAGAATAAATAAATAAATAAATCTTACATATTATATAACAGGCCTATCACTTGGAAAATAAATTGAATCCAGTTCAGCAGCCTCTGTTCCTTCATTTCTTCTTCTTTCTTCTTCTTTTCTTCTGTCTGCTTTAGTAGTTCCTTCGAAGGTTGCAGATTGTCCGATGATGCAGCTTCCGACTTGGAACTCTGCTCGAAATCTTCCATCTGCTTTGGTAGTTCCTTCGAAGGTTGCAGAGTTTCCGATGATGCAGCTTCCGACTTGGAACTCTGCTGCTCGAAATCTTCCATCTGCTTTGGTAGTTCCTTCGAAGGTTGCAGAGTTTCCGATGATGCAGCTTTCGACTTGGAACTCTGCTCGAAATCTTCCATCTGCTTTGGTAGTTCCTTCGAAGGTTGCAGAGTTTCCGATGATGCAGCTTTCGACTTGGAACTCTGCTCGAAATCTTCCATCTGCTTTGGTAGTTCCTTCGAAGGTTGCAGAGTTTCCGATGATGCAGCTTCCGACTTGGAACTCTGCTCGAAATCTGACACCCTCTTTTGTACCAGTTCCTGCTGTGATTCTTCATCATAACTTCTAAATAAAACAAAACATATGTTTAACCAGAGAAGAAAATGTGCGTAAAAATGTTGTTTACATATTCAAATTGGCTGCCAGTTTGGCTAAGTTTGTACCACCAACGCATCTAAATTTATTTGGTTTGGATTTCTTTCTTTCTATGCTAAACATTGCAACATAAATAAAACACAATTATATCAATGGAAGGGCTAAAAAATAGTTAAAAATAATCAAGTTCGGCACCTAAACATTGAAATATAAATAGTTATAAAAATAAATTAGGGCTACCTTTCTAAAAAATGAATATACATAAAACATTTTTTGGCCACACTTACTGTGAAAAGGCTACACTTGCTTCCGAACCACCATAACCAGTGTCTAGTGGTTTCTCTTCATTGCTGTGAAGAAAATTAAAGAGTAAGTAAGAACATGTACTCTATAGACAGATACAGATTGGACCGATCTTGCTTAGTGCTTTTTTTTCATAGAGCGTGAAATGGACAAACGGGTCAGTGTTATTGCCAACAGTGGTTGGTGGTGAATGTAGGCGACTTTTAATTGGATTATATAGAAATATATATTACATGCACTAGCAAGCATGCTACCAGAACAAAAGTCGTCTATTTGAGAAATAAAGTGAAATAAACCGAAGGTTAAAAAAATCACTATCATGAGGTGATGTTCTAATAAGTTCCTTTAAAAGACTAAGTTAACCCTTAATCTATATTTTATTTCTTTTTAATTTTTTTTTTTTTTTTTTTTTTTTAAATTTATACTAACAAATATATTTTTATTAATATTATAATCATAACAATAAATATTTTAAAAATATATACAATATTATTTATCGCATAATATGCAGTGTAGGATAATTATTTAATATACAAAATCATTACACCCAACCACGCCTACTATCTTCATCTCCTATATGCGGAACATCATTTGGATAATAGAACAAATCATACATCTACACATAATCAAGCATCGTATACTCTATCTCTAACAATATTTCAATCTTCTATCGACTAAAGCTGAAGTATAGTCGTTATCTCGGAACCGTCCTATGGTTACCACCAGGTAGGCTTGCTTCATCAAGGCTTCTATGAATGGATGTACTGGTTGGGAGCAGAAAATCTAGTAGACCATACCCAGTACCGTTTTGATTACGATCAATCGGGAAATTACCTCACAACTCCTACACATGCTTTAAGCTCTTTCTACACTATCAAACTAGTTTGAGAAAAAAAGTGTGATGTGTCCAAATATGGTAGTGACATGATATCATGGTGTTCATATGGGCACATCATAGTGTACAAACATACTAAGTATTGCACGGAATACATCTAAATTATAAAATATTGCATGGGAAGGGGTAAAATACAATCTAATGAATAGCCACAAATGAAAAACTAGTTGGTTTAAAGCCATAAGCCTATATGAAGTAATACTAGCTAGCACAGGGCAACTCAAGTTTGCATTCATGAATATACTGCACAGACACAACATTTATTAAGCTCTGAAAACACTATCAAACTAGTTTGACAAAAAAAGTGTTAGTGTCTCTAAAACACCATACTCAATTGGTGGGACCCTCAATATTATCCCCTGCTAATTGCATCTTTGAATATGAGTATTCGTGAAAAGGGTGGAATAAATTAAATATTAAGGTACTTTTTTTGACATTACAACCACAAACAGCAACAATAAACAACAATTTATGTGAGGAGGCAGGAACACCATGAATGAAAAATAAAAAATATATTATATACGATACACTGATGAAGGGCTAGTGTTGCCCGAAAGCTCTAACTTTTCTGGCTGTTTTGATTTAGCTTTTCGCTTTTTTTTCCAGAGAATGATCCAGCCACTGATACCCACAGCATTGTCATTTTTTCAGTAACTTGCCTTTGGATTTATATACGATAAATATATATATATATATATATATATATATACATAAAAATATATATGAGTAAGAGATAACTACATAGTTATGGTTGTACCTTTGACCTGACGAGTGTGTTAACTTTGGTAGCATACAAAACAAATTTGTAGTCAATAACGTACCATGAAGTAACCAAGTTTATTTTTATTTGTGATACATACAAAACTAGCACCATTTGCATTGCAGATTTTTGTTTGTTTTACTTTTGTTGTTTAACAATAACATGCACTGAATATATTAAAAATTAATTCATGCAAATTTTTAATAACTCATTAATACGATGCCAAAACCATGACTAAAACTACTTAAGTTTACCAAGATAATTTGAATCGGAACCTCCAAAATCAATTATTTTTACTTCCTGAAAAGTATCACCTAGATAAATAAAAAAACTAAAACATTTAATATCAATGATTTAATGAAGAATTTAAGTTCAAAATAATTTTAATAAATAAGGTTCAGAAAATGTTATATGACAAAAAAAATGTCATGTGCCCATATATGGAGGACATCTTAATATCATATCACTACCATACGGGTACTTGGGCACATCACACTTTTTTGTCAAACTAGTTTGATAGTGTAGACAGAGTTTAAGAAGTTATTTCACTTACTTTTTGTCGCTTAAATTCTTATCCTCCAAGCGACTTGGGTGGTCCAACTCCACACTGAGAGCACCAATCCTACAATAACAGAAGAATCAATAATGAGTTTTAAAATAAATTTACTATTCAAACACGAGCTATTACACTAATAATGTTTAGTATTTAAAAAGTTTTAAGATGGCTAAAAAGTTTAATTACCGCAATACAAAAAGAATTATATTTAAAGATACATTATATTTAAATGACCAAAAAATATATAGTTAGTTAAACGAATAAAAATTGTTAAGTGGAAGAATTGAGGCTAACATTTTTTTTCCCCAACCAAATAGGCTGAACAAGTTAAGTGTGTCACTGTGTACTTGTTGTATGCCTAACAGGCCTACATTTCCAATGATCAATCCTGGTCGGGTTGTAAAGTTTCTTGATTGTAAAATGATCTTTTTTAGACTTTATTAATACAAATATAACTTTGTTTAAAGTAAAAATTAAATGATAGTTATTACAGGTAAAAGAAAAAACTGTAAAACAGCAAGAAAATTCAAACAAAATTATTATAAAATTGCAAATGAAGTCAACTCTCTCAAAAACTAAAATCTCTAGATTGCACAAAATGTTTGCATGGTCTTAACTTTGGTTTTCAGATTTGAATGATTAGAGATTGTAGTTTGAGGAAGATGATCAGTATAGTAAAGGTATATACAGTGCCAAAGTCATAAGATAAAAACTATATATGTGCATACTCAAAAGGCAGTTAATAATTTATAATATAAATTAAAAAATTTAAATAAATAATTTATATATAGATAATATGATGAAATCTGTAATAATTAATGAATCAAAAATATAAGGCTAAGCTTCAAATACTGTACTTCAAAAAAGCAATTATTCATCCTTATTCATCGTATTTTAAAAACCAATACAAATTTGTGTATGCATGTACTGTACAAATACAAATACATTTAGCACAAATTACCATAATATAATAGTATGTACAATGATTCAAGAAAATGATGAAATGGGGTCTCAGGAACCGGGAAGTATGATAGAATTAGAAACCATTAGTTAAAAATTGGTTTTCAAAATAATAGTTCAAGTTTAACAGTAAAGATAATGAGGGGAGAAGACCAAAAAATAGACAAGCTAATTATTTATAAAAAAAATAAACGAAAAAAAAATTTATTTAAGAGTAAATGTACAGTTTAGTTTTTTTTAAATATAGTCATTACAAGATAATCTTATTTACGAATGTTTTACATGAATGTACAGTAATAGTTATAAATATGTATAAATTTGTGTATATGACAAACTATTAAAAATTGTAAACTGTATATAGTACTGAACACAACTTTTAAGGTGCATGTCATAATTATTTAGCCAATTCATTTTTTTTGTGTTAATTTTCATTTCCCATTACTTGGATATAATATTAATAATATACTGTTAATGGGAATATAATATTAATAAAATCATCAAGGAAACAAATTTGATAATGGGTCACAGGGTTAAAGTTCACACACTGCAACATTCACACAAACGAGGTGGTAGGTAAACTGAAATTATTCATGTTAAGAAAAACAAAACACACTTGAATGAAAAGAAATGGAAACATCTAGTATACTATGGTTGAACTGTACAGCAAAAGCTAATAAGTAGTATTATACCGTAAATCTTCTAATAGTAACCCGTCCCCTTCTAATAGTAACCCCCCCCCCCCCCCGCACCTCTAATAGTACCCCCACCCCTTCTAATAGTAACCCACCTTATAAGTCAATCTATAATAATAACCCACTACTCTAATAGTAACACATGGGGGTTACTATTTGAGTCACAAAAACTTATGATGCAGCCGTATTTTGAAAATATATAGATAATGCATGTTGATCTCGGGAATGGGGGAGGATTAAGTTGTTTTTGAGTTTATAAAATAAAGTTAGAGTTCAATCAAATTTGTTTATTCGTACTGTTTTATTATTTTGCTATGGGTTGCTGACCGGAAAAGTTGGGGGTGAGTTACTATTTTCAGGTGCCTAATTTAAGATTAGTAATAGTAAACCATTACTCTATAGTAACCCCCTTCTGTAATAGTAACCCACCCTAATAATCAAAGAATAACCCAGGGTTACAATTACAAGATTTACAGTAATATTAATTGTATTAGCAAATTACCTTTCGACATAATAGACGCCTTTTTTTTACAATCTAATAAATTTGAGAAAATATTAGTCATTTGGTCTCAAAGAACCAATAATCATATATTACACAATTAATCTATTGGAAAAGGGAATTTAAAAAACATTTTATGTGGTTATTTAATATGATTTATATATTGATAGTGTTCATAATGTAGAAAATGCTAAACTGTACTCGTCATTTCAAATAAAAAGATGTCATTTTGTTGGAAGAAACCTTACAAAATTACTGTAAACAACTGGTGTGATATGATTAAGGGCAATTTTATATTACTTGGCAACTATATTCTAATATGTACTTACTGAAAATTATTATTTTCCGACATTGTTGCATCCAGTTCTCTTCAAAACTATTTACTATCAACCAGAGGCCTATAAAAAAAATTGGATTACTTTACAATTCAGTTTTACCACATTACTGACAATAGTTAGTTAATCAGTTGTGGTATAGGAACACAAAGGTCAACCACAAATGTCGTAAGTAAAAACCCTTCAGGTGTCATTTATGTGTCAATAAGTTTTTACAATAATAATGGTCCCCGGACAAGTTAAACCTAGGCCTTACTCATACCACTGACATCAGGCAGCCTCAAGTGTTTTGATGAGGCACAAGAGCCGTCACAAATTGAATGTATTGGTATGATGGAATTGCAGTCAAATCACCTATTTTTTGACATGACATTAAACCAATAAATCACTTAAAAGTACTTAAACTATCTGTAAACATAATAAGCTAGTTATTATTAATGCTACATACCGAAATGTAATAAAATAAGTAAATTTGTTTGAGAACTTATCGTATCGTAAAACTAAAATACAACACGAAATTTGGATTGATTGACCTTTAAACCTAAAATCACCTTCAATTCAAGTATACTATTTTAAGAATTTAAAAATAATTTTTTATTTTAAATAGTGCAATAAAAAAACCTGCCTAAGAATAGAATTTTTTAGGCTACTACACTAGGTAAATTCATGTAATTTAGATAAAAGAACACAAATGTAAAGAATAGTTTACATCTGACCTATCATCCGTCGTGCGGGAAACATAAACATATATTATTTATTGACTTACTTATGTCACATTTATTATAGGTCTATTATATGATTTATTCATATCTACAAGCAACATATTAGGCCTATTTATTGCATCCTACATAGGCTTACTAATGATAGCATAAGAGAGGAGCTTGGAGTATCAAATGATTGGGTTGCTGAAGTATGTTAAAAAGCAGCATTAAGCGGCAAGATGGAATGGAGAAGAGAGTGTTGGAGGCTTGTATTCCAGGGAAGAGAAGAAGAGGAAGACCAAGATGGGAAAAGACTATAACAGATGTGTTTGGCTCTATGGAGCAAGCAAGTAGGATGACAGAAGTCAGGAGATGGTTTCAGAATACTGTTAGAGAAGCCACGCTTTGATCAGAGTTTGCTTTGATCACGAGGCTTACTTTGGCCACTCAATTTCTATGTATTCTTTGATTTAAAGTTCTTTAAATTTGTCACATGCATATTATGTATTTATAAATATGTCCTATGGTTTAATCAAATTCTGAAAAAATACTATTAGTGCAAATAATTAAAATCGGGAACAACATAATATTATATTTTTAAATTTAAGATACAGGTACTTTCAGATCATCAAGAAAATTTTATTTTTGTTTTTCTATTTTACAGTTAAGAGCAGGAATTATTATTGTACCGGTATTAAAAATGTCACTTAAGGTTTGAAAAGCATTTTCAAATGGATCATACCATTCTACCGTATTTAACAGTTTTGAACCATCGCATCTTTAGAAATAAAAAAGTAATGTCTTTCTTAATACCGACACAGAAAACGAACATTTAGAATATAATTGAGGTGATAGCCATGCAGATGAAAATCTATATTTATGTTTCATGCACAAATATAAAAAATAAATAGAAATAAAATTCTTCTTACCCCGATACGGCGTACCGTATTCCGTGATTGTAACAGCGCCTACATAACAACGCGGTGACATCATCTTTGCAACAAGGTTCCACGAGTCGGTCCGTGGATTGTAATATTTCACAGAAGACTGTTACCATCGTAACCACCGACAACATAAATTAAATTGTTTAGAACCAAAACACCAGCACCTAAAAGTAATGAAAGAAAAGGTTACGGTTCTTTTTTTAAAGATCTTGTTGCTGCACTAAAACATGGTACAAAACTTAAATGAAATAAAACATAGGTTAAAGGCCACGTACTGTAGTTTGTCCAATGTAGACTCTGAATCTATCTTGAGCGAAAACCGACCGTTCCTCATTGTAGTCATTTAAGGAATAACATAGATTCTATATTTTTATTATATATTCTATATTATTATTGTCTGTGTGGCCTTTACACACTACATATCTTTAGACAACAATTTTCCCAAAACGTAATAATATTACTATGAAAACATAGCAAGAGGCACTTTGTTGGGAAAGGGTATGGGATAAGGGGTACATTTTTTTGCTAATTACACTTCTTAAATTGTAATAATTTCAACTCTTTTTTTGACTTTCAAAGAAAAAACTTGCATAATAACATATTTTTCCTTTTATAATATTACTCTTGTTAAAAAACTTTTTCATTTGGGTACTGGCTTCATGGTATTATTTGGCTACACAGAATTATTTATTTGTCTCCCTTCTACTGTATCTATCTAACAGATACAGTACTATGAAAACACAATACTATAAGATGACACATTGACTAACCTGTCCTGGGTTTGGTACGTAAAGTCTCTACGACATTCTGGGCATCATGATTTCGTTTTAAAGGCTGTAAAAAAATTGTTTAATACAAATCTTTCCAAGCAATCTCCATTTGTTTTTTTAAAATAAATATTATGAATATTATTACTGTATATCAAACAGCAAGAATTAAAACAGTCTTAAATTCGAACCTAAACTCTTATATCTCAGATATTGTACTCTACCATATTACCATTGTATTGAGACTATTATGAAGTTCTAGGCCTACTGTTATGTATTATTTTATGTTTAATTTACATTCTTCAGTAGCTAGTAGACTACACTGTACAGCCTTGTATCATTATACAGTATTAATTATTCATATAGCCTAGTCTAACTACAATAGTTTGCCTCTAGATATAGAGAAGAAGACTAGCTAGGCTAGGCCTAGCCTAGCTACTACTACACATACAGTACTACCCTCTATCCCTCCCTGGTCTGATGGGTTAGAATAGAGGCCTTTACTATTAGACCTATCCTATTTATAAATAATCTAGGCTATCTAGTAGGACTAATTAGTAATATAGGCCTAGGCCTAGGCCTCCTCTCTCTCTGGCCTTGGAGCTAGGCCCTAATAGGTCCTAGCTAGCCGGCTAGAGTAGTAGGCCTAGCCTAGAGTAACTAGCCTACTAGCCTAGAGTAACTAGCCTAGGCCCCTAGGAGGGCCTGGCCCTACTAGGCCTAGGCCTAGTAGCTAGCCTACTACTAGTAGTAGCTAGGTAAGAGGCTGGCTAGTTACTCTATCATCATCATCAGTATTAGTATTATGTTAATAATATAATAGTAGGCCTAGCCTACTAGATAGAGTAGAGTAAATAATTATGAAAACTGCATAACAAATGTTAACAGTGTAACCTAATTTGTTTATAAAATAACTTTCTGTAATAAATAACATCAGTTGCATGCAGTACAGTATTTATTTTTCTAAATTCGCGCCAAGTTAGCTTAGTCTAGTCAGTTCACGCGTCAGTTGTCGCGTTTATAAACAAAAAAGTGCGCCATCAACATGGATTTTTTGTCATACCACCAGATCAGACAAAAAATTACTTTTGGAGGATGTTGAGCGTTTTATTTTTAATAAAAAAACAGTATAACCACAGTTAGACCTATTTATAACCAAAATAGCCTTTCTAACAATGAAGTAAAATTATATTACGTACTGCGCTTGCGTATTCAGAAAAATCGGATCCGATCGATGATCCGAGCAGATCCGAAGTTTCTCGCTGACTCTTGACCAATCAGATCACGGTATTGTCGATCGTCTGCGCTGATTTTTCTCCTCTCTCTCTCTCTCTCTCCTCTCCCCCTCTCGCCTCCTGCAAACAAACTTTTCCACAGCTGCTTTTCCACCATCAAAAAAGATAATAAAGGTAAGTATTTAGGCCTGCTGATTAGATAAGGCACATCTATAAAAAAAATATAAATCTTTTAAAGTTACAAAATGATTGTGACATATTGTAGACTTTGTTTAATTAGAATAAATTAGGTGCTTTTCTCTAATAAGGTCCAATTCCAATTTCGATTGATGCACACGTCGTCACCACCACACCAGTACCTGTCTGAAGTAGCCTACGTCCTTAGTTAGTTAGCCCTGTTTGGCTACTCCCATCCATGGCGTTTCAGTTAACCATTAGTAGCCTATAGGCCAGGCCTAAGTTTTGAATCCCACAAAAACATGATTTCAAGACTGCTGCTTGGTAGGTATTATAATAAAATTGATAGAAAATAACCATATTTTATTTATTTATGAGGAGGGTTCTGTATGCACATAGCCTAGCCTAGGTCAAAGTTGTCTTAAAATTATTAACAATTGTCGTATTCGATTGGAACTTTCGTTGTCAACGTAATGCACTTGTCAATTGTATGACCCACTATACGACCCCCAGGAGAGGTGCGTCATTTGTCCGACTTTTGAATACCATGACGCACCCGTGCGTCAAAAAGGTGACTTACCTTTAGGTGACCATGACGCACCCATTTTGGCGCACTGTGACCATGTTGTTTATGATATGGTGGGTGGTAAAGTGACGGACATTGACACACCTTGTTCATTGATGTGACGTACCATCTAGGTTTTTTGACGCACCCCTGCGTCAGTAATTATTTGTAAATGACGCACCCATGACGCACCTCTCCCGGGGCTCGTATAGTGGGTCATACAATTGACAAGTGCATAAAGATTCGTTGAGTACTTTTTGTATTCGAATTGTAAATTTGTGCTCAACAGAAAGTCATTCGAATAGAAACGTTGACAACGAAAGCTTTTTTGTTAAGAACAATCTCAACGCTCAAAATACTCCGTTAAAGAAGTACTCAACGGAAAAACTGTACTCAACGGTGAAAGTCTAAATCGAATACGATGACTCTGTTAAATTTATAATGCTTCATTAAATCATTGACATTGACAATTTTAACCAGTCTGTTTTTTTTACCTTTACCTATATTTTCAGGCATGGCAAGTTACGTACTACTAAAGATCCTACACCTGACTGAGAGAAGTGATAATTTGGCATTTATTAGGCCTCTAGGCCTAGCCTAAATTTTTATGCGTAGGTAGGTTTAAGTGTATTTTTATTTAATAATATTGTTTGATTTTGATTATTAAAAGGATATATATATGGGCGGCCATTAGGGCCAAAATAGACAAACGTTGCCGTACGAACAATTCCGCTCCCGTAAGACAAACAAATATTGCCGTACGGACACACAAACACATTGCCATATGAACAAATTGCCGTATGGTTAAATTGGCGCAAGGACAAAAATTGCCGAAAGGACAAAAATTGGCGTACGGACAAAAATTGGCGTACAGTCTAACTAAATATAAACGTTGAGGGCAGCATAGTAATTTAAAACCATGTGACTGAAACCACTCTGTGTGTCCAGTCCTGATGGGGAATAAAAACATAATCATGGAAGGCTTGTGTTTTGCTAGCCAACAATATAGGCCAGCCGACAATAAGCCAGCCCACTTTTATTTTTTCCAGCCAACAATAACTATGAAACACCGTTTGTGTATTTTTTACATTTTCAGTGTTACTTATGGTTTTTATGGTATTAGAAATTAAATATTTGTGAGAAAACGGCGGATTGCTCCTGGGAGTCACTTGGTGGGATTATACTAAGGTACCCTTAGTCGTCCAGTATAAGTTAGAGTAGGCCTTTGATCGCTGTAGTGTTCCCGTTTACTCAGCATTTATCTTTTAAAAATCTGAGTGTAACTCAATTACGATTTTTAATATTATAGTGAAATTGGATACTGTATTTGTGAGAAAACGGCGGATTGCTCCTGGGAGTTACTTGGTGGGATTGTACTAGGGTACCTCCTTAGTCGTCCAGTGAAAGTTAGAGTATGACCACTGGTCCCGTTTACTCAGCCCTCATCTTTTAAATCCGCCGTTTTCTCACAAATACAGTATAAAATTCAAAAGATAAATGCTGAGTAAACGGGACCAGCGGTCCTACGCTAACTTATACTGGACGACTAAGGAGGTACCCTAGTATAATCCCACCAAGTAACTCCCAGGAGCAATCCGCCGTTTTCTCACAAATACAGTATCAAATTTCACTATAATATTAAAAATCGTAATTGAGTTACACTCAGATTTAAAAGATGAGGGCTGAGTAAACGGGACCAGCGGTCATAGGCCTACTCTAACTTTTACTAAAGAGGTACCCTAGTATAATCCCACCAAGTGACTCCCAGGAGCAATCCGCCGTTTTCTCACAAATATTTCATTTCTAATAGTAATACCATAAAAACCATAAGTAACACTGAAAATGTAAAAAATACACAAACGGTGTTTCATAGTTATTGTTGGCTGGAAAAAATAAAAGTGGGCTGGCTTATTGTCGGCTGGCCTATATTGTTAGCTAGCTTAACACAAGCCTTCCATGATTATGTTTTTATTCCCCATCAGGACTGGACACACAACAGAGTGGTTTCAGTCATGTGGTTTTAAATTACTATGCTGCCCTCAACGTTTATATTTAGTTAGACTGTACGCCAATGTTTGTCTTTACGCCAATTTAACCATACGGCAATTTGTTCATATGGCAATGTGTTTGTGTGTCCGTACGGCAATATTTGTTTGTCACTCGAGGAATTATGTCTTTAACGCCATTAGTTTGCCTTACGGGAGCGGAATTGTTCGTACGGCAACGTTTGTCTATTTTGGCCCTAATGGCCGCCCATAATATGTACTGGTGTAGTGAGATCATAATTGTATTATGTAATCTACAGATAACAAATTATGTTTTTTTTTATAAAATACTTGAAGGGTCTGACTGAGTAAATTTTAGGGAATGGAGGGTGGTTTTTAAAATTGATTTCTGCTAGTGACGACCAAGCCGGTTTTTGAAACATTCCACAACCTTCCACCTTTTTTAGTGGCCAATGAGAAACAAAATAAATTGAATATGTGTATGTCGTGCGAGACTCGCGCATTATGTGTGTGAGTTTGCAAGTATAGGATTTCAAATTGACAATTTAATGTGAATACCGTCTTACAGATTCACAGATTTAAGTAATTTGGTAAACAATATTATATAACTATAATTTTAAATTTATTTTTTCCTTATATTTTGCAGAAACTCTTGTAACCAACTGAAGAATAGATGATAACACAACTAAATTAGTTGTTGCAGATAAACATCAAAGGTAATTTAAAGTTCATTGGTTTTCAGTTCAAAATACAGTCGCAGAGAGAATTGAATGACAATTCTATTATTTATTTTTTTTAAATGAACTAGAATTCCAGTAATTTTGACTGAAATTTAGGGCAATATAAATTTAGTCCTACACTTTACAAGAAATGGATAATTCAGTACAGTGCAGTATATTATAATAATAATATGCTGGACACCAAATTGTCCATTATAAAATTGGTCAGAAAACCTGGCCCCATATCGCTTTGTGTGCTTGACACAAATTGCCTTTGTGTTATGAGCAGTTTTTCACAATTAACCAGAATCACTAAATTACTAAAGAAGTTTCATAAAATGAACAATATTCAAATAGCATGATGTTAGCACAGCATGTGCTTGATTTATATCATAAAATCTTACTTCCCAAATTTCAACACAAAAACCCCACCTTATTCATTACCAAAATTGTTTGGAAAAAAAAGCTTTTAAAAGATTATCTAATCCAATAGTAATAAAAGGTAACTAGATTTAATTGTCACTATGACGAATTATAGGTTATATGCATTGATTTAAATAAAGATAATTGATTTTTTAAAGATATATTGATTGATTGATTTTCTCAGAATCTTTAATTATTTATAATATATGATAGGACCTTGCTAACGCGAACACCATAGCCGGTATCACAATTCGATCAAAGATCCATATGCGTATAATGTCATAAACCACATTTGTTGTTACATAATAATAAAGACATAAGTTAATTTTTATCTAGATTTCATTATAAATCATGTGTATAATCTATACACTAAGAAATAAATTTGAACAAACAATACGGATAATAAAAAAAAAATCTTATTCCGTTTCCCAAGGTGAGACTCGATCTCGGTACCTTGAATGCCATAGACACGAGCACAGTCCATCGAGCCGTACACAACTGACTAAAAGTTATAGAAAAATTCCTCCGTGTATTTACTATGCAGTAACCACTTTGATGCAAATAGATTATTACATACCGAAATGAATTATAATTTTATACTATGATGACATCTTTAAAATGTATACAAATGATGCACTGTCAAACTACATACTTTTAACTTTAATATATGAATTTTTGAAGGAAGAAAGTTAATGTTAAGTTTGTTATTTTGGCCTAAGAAAATGTCATAATTTGTTTGATTGTCGAAATTATTTTTTTTAAATTTAATATGCAATTAATGACGACTTAATCAACTTTTGTTCTCTTAATTTGATAATAAATCATACATATGATACATACACTTCAAGAAAATGAAATAAAAAATAGGTGTTCCCCTGCATTCTGACGATATATATTAATTTTAAAATTTAGCATATTATTTTCACCATTTTGTTAACTTATACGTGCGTAGCCAGTCACTTTTGACGTGCTCGTATAACGCAATTTCGAGTTGAAACCTAAATCAAATATGATGATATTATTAAAGAAAGATTGTAAAACAGAAATCGGGTAAAAAGAGTGCGCATTAACGTTTGAACGCGCAGTGCACGTGCAAAAATCTGCGCACTCATGGCAATTTTTTAAACGCTTAAAATTGCCTGAAACGTACTCTAATTTCACCGAAAATAAATTTTGACAATTTTGAACATTTTAAGCGCGCGTACGCAAGCGTTATATGCGCTACGCACGTAATTGTATTGCCATATGATGAAATATGACCTGAAATTTATGAGTACCAAATTTTGTTTAATTGTGATTCATGCTTGTGAAGATAGGATTACAAACGTGATTTCGTAAAATCGCGCGTAGACCGCGTAATTTTTGATTGCGCATCGTGAAAAAATAACCACATCGATTCCTGGCCATAAGGAATATACTCTGAAAACTTGACTTAGCTAGATTAAACTGATGCCAAGATAATGCACGGACAAAATAGTGCTAAGGAAAGAATAAATAAATAAATAAATAAATAAAGATTTTGACAGAATCAAGAGGTTATATGCATATCATGCATATAACCTAATAAAATATACAATTTACAATAAATATTCATGGAATTACAAAGCTGTGTAAACTAGCTATACTACATTTCTTATTTTGGCTCACCTTCTGTATGTCTCATTGCTGGAATAAACTGCAGACAAGCTTCTAAGTAAGCCTAGACTTCAGTCAGCACTAGACTTAGTAAGCCCCTCAGTACAGGCTTGAGTCCGCTCCAGGCTTAGTAACTTAGCCTCTCTCAATGCAGGTTTCCATGCATGCTGTGTCCTTGCACAACAAGCCACACATGCCAATGAACTAACAATTTGCTCAAGTATGCAAAGTTCTAATTTACATACAATTTATATAAAACATCTGGTGATGCAAGCATGGCTATACTTTAAATACTTTATTGCTGTACACTAAATTGAAATTAGGTGTGAAAAAAGCAAAAATAGCAGAAAAAACTAAATCCTCAAAATTATCTAATATTTCACTAAATTATTATTTTTTTATATCTTTCAGTTGAAACAGAAATGGAAACTGAAAACAATTTCATATCCTTTGAAGTGAAAAATACATTTTCACGATTATGTATAAAAACTGTTGCTAGGCTGCACGTACCAGAATATAGATAATTTCTTTGGCTGATATAACAGTTAAAAATCCCTGTACTTTAGTACAGGGATTTTCACTGAATATTATATACTATATATATATATCCATTATTATCATCCGCGATCCAGCTGCTCAGTTCAAGTGTCATTATATTTGTAATATAGTCCCAACCTCAATAAAGTTGATCCCTGTGTTGTATCTATTTTTTCACTTTATTTAAGTTATAGTATAGGCATATATATCTTTAGTTATAGGCATAAGAATTTCAGCATTGCATCAATTTTGCATTTATTTTTCAAAATTGTTCATTATGATTGTATTTTTACTAGTCTGGTAGGCATATATATACTTTATTTATCATATGATTTCACATTTATTATTTTCTATGCTGTATTTTAATTAGTCTGGTAGGCATATCATATATTTTATTCATACCTCCATGCTTTATTTTATCTGATTTCACATTTTATTATTTTCTAAATAATCTATTAAAACTGTTTGATTTTGTTAGCAATATATTTTAAGATATTCCTAGGATTTAGTTAAAGTTAGTGGTAGGCATATTGTTATTAATTACGGTAGAGTGATAGGCGTATTTGTAAAGGTAAGTTTAAAAAAAGTTAGTGTACTGGCAGCCAGAAAGAAGGCTAAGGATACAGGTATGTGGATTGATTACTTTTTCTTCCACTGGACGCCCTCTATACTACTAGTTTAAAAAGCGCCCTCATTTGATCTTTAAAAAAAAGTGGTACTATCGTTTGTGTAAACTGAGGGCGTTCTATAACAAGTGCGTCCTCTATTGTGATTGGTAAAGAGGGCGCCCTCATTTGGTAAAAATGGCTTTGCAAAAAACCCTACACCAATTTTTTTTAATTTATTATGAGGGCGTTTTTATTCCTAGTGCGCCCTCTATATTGTTTGCATGGAGAGCGCCCTCTTCTGGTTAAAATGGCCTCTTTTGGGACTCCTACGCCAATTTTTTTATTTAGTGAGGGCGCCCTTCTAACGGCTGGCTACGATATAGAGGGCGTCTTTATTCCTAGTGCGCCCTCTATATTGCAGTTTGCGTGGAAAGCGCCCTCCTCATCTGGCTAAAATGGCCTCTGTAAAGGACCTCTCTACGCCAATTTTTTTTTGACGAGGGCGCCCTTCAAACTACTGGCTACAGTATAGAGGGCGTTTTGGAAAGGTGAAGAGCGCCCTCTTGCGGTTGGAGGTCAGCCACTTAATAAAAGACAAACAACTATACGTTGCGTGTTGGTGTTTATTTGTTCGAGTAAAAAAAAAATGAACCTCTCTGCAACACCCCGCTATGTGCCCCACTACGCCAATGGCTTAACCCACTCAACTACACAGTGAATATGTCACCCAAGTCATGTCAGCCACAATCGCCAAGCAGCAAGAATGCTCCAAGACATCTAGAAAGTCAAAGACACAAGTTTCAATCGACATGATTAAAGTTCAATGTAAACTACAGAAAGACCAAACACAAGTGAGAACCCAATACTCCAATGCAGGGACGCTGACACATGAGGGAATCGCCCTGGGCACACCGGACGTTCTCAGGAGTGGAGTTATATGCTATTTGAGCATGGGAATTAATAGTTGAATATAATGTTTATATTAAAATTTGGATATTAAAATTATATTTTACAAACATGATGATTTTGATATTAAAAAAATAAATATGAATAATAAAGAAATTTGACCAGTTTTGATATACATTCAACTATATTATTATTTTAAATATAAAAAGAAGGTTACATTGCATATTAATATTTACAGTTCAAGAGGTCCTAAAGACTAAATTCCCAAAACATCAAACTAGACGCATTTATGTTGAACGAACCTCGTCATAGCTTCGCACGACACAAACGCACCCATTCTTTTGTTGTGGAAAATAAAGCCAAACTGGTGTCAGAAAATTAGACAATAATTTTGATACCTATATTAGCTCAAGAATACAAATTGTGCAGTACATAAATTTGGATTAAATAATTTAATAAGGTTAACTCTCTGGTAATACCAAACCCAACGACTTTGTTTTCAGGACAGCAGTGTAATTGTTATACTGCCCGACTCATTACCCTTCAGATATGGTACCAACTATTCCTATCTTAAATTAAGAGAAGCCATTTTTTATTTTATTGTAAGTTTAGTTTGTTTAATTTTTCAATTCTTAATGTTTGTAGTAACTAAGTGTCTATGTTGTGTTCACTGTGTGTGACAATATAAACTCAACCTAAACAAACTATTTAGTTAATTTTAACTGCAATGCAATTATATATACCTCAATTTGTACACAACTACAAAGTTTAAATGATTAAATTATAAAAATACCTTTATATTTATGCTTTACAAAGACACATACTTTTAAGTGGAATGTAAATAAAATTGTGTATACTTATGACAAAGTTCAGTTTTAAAACTATTTATATTATTAGTAAATATTAATATTATTATTAAATAAGTAAAATGGCTATTGTTACATTTACATTAAAAAAATTATATAATCTATGAAATATAACCAATCTGGATTTACCTAACTTGTAAAAATACTCTAAAATATTTATTGTATCATTTATATTTTACCTTTTATTACAATATTTAATTATTTAAGTTATAGTACACAAAGAGGATTAAATTGTAAGTATGAACATACTAGGCCTATGGCAGCTATACACAACAGCAGGACCTATAACTACGACTAGTGTTCCAGTAAATGGAATGTAAAAATCAAATATATTATGCTCTGTCTACACTATCAAACTAGTTTGACAAAATGTGCCGAAATATGGTAGTGGTATGCCCAAATATGGAAGTGATATGACATAATCATGTCCATATATGGGCACATCACATTTTTTTGTCACATAAAGTTTGATAGTGTAGACAGAGCTTTAGAACAAATACATCTAAATTTATATATTAAATTGAACTAGTAAACACATTCAGTTTGTTTAAATTGCCAATTAAATTGGATATATAAATTACATTACTCAGTTAAGTTTATATTTATCTGCCTATTGCATATCACCTGGCTTATCCTAATTTAAAACTTCTATTTAAATTAAAGCAGAGCAAAGTGTGTATTTAATTTATTTCTAAATAAATAATTAATTTTTAAAACTATTTCTAGCTACAGAATTTATTATTATTGTTTGTTTTGGTAGAAAATACATTTGAATGATGAATGATGTTTTACAAAATACTCAATAAATTATTTATATTTAAATGTTTAATTACATTAATAATGACTTCTCTTTTTCTTTAATTTATATATTAATTTTATGAAATTGTTTTTTTCTTATCTTTGCAACAAAAAAATTAATAAAATTTAATAAACTAATTTAACAATACTTAATTGTTGGAATAGAAATTTCCAAGAGTAAATTGTCAGAAAATCTACTAGACAAATGATAGTTATAAAGAATTAAGGTAATAGTTTTAGTTTAATTTATAAAGATAAGAGATAAACTTAAATAGCCCCTTACAGGCAGCTAAGTTTTAAATTCACCACTCACTGGCGACTAAGTTTTAAATTTCCTCTTACAGGCAGCAAAGTTTTAAATTTTCCCCTGTAGGCAGCTAAGTTTTAAATTGCCCCTTACAGGCAGCTAAGTTTTAAATTTCCCTTTACAGGCAGCTAAGTTTTAAATTGCCTCTAACAGGCACCTAAGTTTTAAATTGACCCTTACATGAAGCAAAGTTTTAAATTGCCTCTAACAGGCAGCTAAGTTTTAAATTTCCCCTTACAGGTACCTAAGTTTTAAATTGGCCCTTACATGAAGCAAAGTTTTAAATTGCCTCTAACAGGCACCTAAGTTTTAAATTTCCCCTTACAGGCACCTAAGTTTCAATTTCCCCTTACAGGCAGCTAAGTTTTAAATTGCCCCTTAGCGGCACCTAAGTTTTAAATTGCCCCTTACAGGCAGCTAAGTTTTAAATTGCCTTTTACAGGCAGCTAAGTTTTAAATTGCCCCTTACAGGCAGCAACATTTTTAATTTCCCCTTAATTAAAGGCACCTAAGTTTTAAATTTCCCCTTACAGGCACCTAAGTTTTAATTTCCCCTTACAGGCAGATAAGTTTTAAATTGCCCCTTACAGGCAGATAAGTTTTAAATTGCCCCTTACAGCCAGCTAAGTTTTAAATTGGCCCTTACATGAAGCAAAGTTTTAAATTGCCTCTAACAGGCAGCTAAGTTTTAAATTTGCCCTTACAGGCACCTAAGTTTTAAATTGGCCCTTACATGAAGCAAAGTTTTAAATTGCTTCTAACAGGCACCTAAGTTTTAAATTTCCCTTTACAGGCACCTAAGTTTTAATTTCCCCTTACAGGCAGCTAAGTTTTAAATTTCCCCTTAGAGGCACCTAAGTTTTAAATTGCCCCTTACAGGCAGCTAAGTTTTAAATTTCCCCTTACAGGCACCTAAGTTTTAATTTCCCCTTACAGGCAGCTAAGTTTTAAATTTCCCCTTAGAGGCACCTAAGTTTTAAATTGCCCCTTACAGGCACCTAAGTTTTAAATTTCCCCTTACAGGCACCTAAGTTTTAATTTCCCCTTACAGGCAGCTAAGTTTTAAATTGGCCCTTACATGAAGCAAAGTTTTAAATTGCCTCTAACAGGCAGCTAAGTTTTAAATTTGCCCTTACAGGCACCTAAGTTTTAAATTGGCCCTTACATGAAGCAAAGTTTTAAATTGCCTCTAACAGGCACCTAAGTTTTAAATTTCCCTTTACAGGCACCTAAGTTTTAATTTCCCCTTACAGGCAGCTAAGTTTTAAATTTCCCCTTAGAGGCACATAAGTTTTAAATTGCCCCTTACAGGCAGCTAAGTTTTAAATTTCCCCTTACAGGCACCTAAGTTTTAATTTCCCCTTACAGGCAGCTAAGTTTTAAATTTCCCCTTAGAGGCACCTAAGCTTTAAATTGCCCCTTACAGGCACCTAAGTTTTAAATTTCCCCTTACAGGCACCTAAGTTTTAATTTCCCCTTACAGGCAGCTAAGTTTTAAATTTCCCCTTAGAGGCACCTAAGTTTTAATTTCCCCTTACAGGCAGCTAAGTTTTAAATTTCCCCTTAGAGGCACCTAAGTTTTAAATTGCCCCTTACAGGCAGCTAAGTTTTAAATTGCCCCTTACAGGCAGCTAAGTTTTAAATTGCCCCTTACATGCAGCTAAGTTTTAAATTGCCCCTTACAGGCAGCTAAGTTTTAAATTTCCCCTTACAGGCAGCTAAGTTTTAAATTTTATCTATCAGAAATTTTAATTCTTACATTATAGTTACTAACAGTCAACACCTCTAATCTATAATAAGCATTTTTTTGTTGCAAATTGTTATATTTTTATATTTTTGTATTGTGTGTAATGTGTGAATTGTTGGTATGAACTTTAAATTTAAAGACAGAAATATAGCTAAATTATATGATTGTATTTAATTAAATTGGTACCATATCTTGGGGATAAATATATCAAGCACACTTTGAGAATAGTATCGTATAACTTCCTGCCTGCTTACTTAGCCAGATCGAAGAGGAATGTATCACACAGAGTTTGTCTAACCACCAAAAGTTCAAACATTTTTCGGTACATGCACGCAATGTCTTTTGAGTTATTAAATTATTTAAATTGGAAATAGAACCTGAAGACATACTGAAACCAGTTTATTAAGTTATTTACTCCTGATTTGTCTAGTTTCAAAACCCATACACTGATGATGGTGCCACCGCCACAATGCCAACACCACAAAGGACTGTAAAGGACTCTCACAAGCATTTGGTCAAAATGTAGTTTACATAGAACATGAAACAAGTATCAAAAAACTCCATAGAAAATCTCAAAACAAACTCACCAATTAGCAGGAGCAACGAACACGACCCAAGGAAGCATCCACCATGCAGCCAAGCAGGCCGACACCCATCGGTGTAGTGGGGCACACAGGGGGTGTGCAGAGAGGTGCATTTTTTTTTACAATGTTTAGAGTTTAGAAAAAATCTGAAACTAAATACATTAAACTATAAATATATAATAATATAAAATTACAAAGTGAAGTGGAATTTAATTTTATAGAATTACGAGGACATCCAACCTATATTAAGTAAAACTATGTTTGAAATTTTAAGTGTGATTAGAAACACAATTTGGTATAAAAAAAAACAGTTTTAAAGTATTTAAGTAGTATGTTATATGTTATGTAACAAAAATGGGAGTTGCTAAAACAAAATTTAGACTTCCATTTCATATGTAGTTTTTAAATGCATCAACTAGATTATAAAAATGATACATTATAAAAAGAAATAGTAAATATTTGGAAACCAAATTGCAAGTTTTCATTCAAAATTTTAAGAAATCACAACAGTAATTTAATTTAAATTAAAAAAAAAAAAAACCTTTGAGTCTTAATTCCACTTCACTTAACAATTACAAAATTAAAATAGCAATTAAATATAAATGTTTGTTGATCTTAAAATTGCTGGCCGATGCAAGTCTCTCATTGAAATGCTCCTCAACAAGTCTACTTTGATTGGTAGACATGCGTACCTAAAAAGATACAATAATTCACAATAGTATAATCAGTTATTCAAGTGTTTGGTTGTTTTAAAAGCATTTCATGTCCATTTATTCTACCCTGTCTGAATGAGTATCAAACAGGAGTGTTGGGCTTGTCTACATTGCTTAGTAAATCAAGCTTGGTTCAGGAAGGTATAAAAATAAGACCTCCCTGCTTGGATGTACTGTAATATATTAGTTTTACAGATACTATTTAAGGTAACATAATCATCTTGCTGTGCATATCCAATGTTTGATTCTAGTTGCACATTCACAAATTATAATTGAAATGAAGATTGAACATTGCATACATACCATTTAAACGTCTGTACAGTATGACATCACCTGCAGCAGCTCTCTGTTCAACGTCATCAGTATGTGTGGTACCCTTCCATTGGTTCTTGTCAATTCCAAGTGATCAACAAACATGGTTAAAAACTATGTATACTTAATTAATTAACATAGATGCAGAAACCAACCTACCCCTTCCCCCCTCCATGACTACAACACATTTTATATGCAAGTTATACACCGTACTGACTCTCATTACGCAGAATTTATATAGCACTTGCGACAATTTTACAGAAAACTTTTGGGAATAGATATTATTTATCGGACGACACATAATTGTTAAGATTACTGTACATTTTTGTAAGGAACCCATGGGCAAAAATCAGTTAAAACCAAAGTCTAACAAAGGCGCAATTTAATTTGGCACATTTTCCCAATGCAATGATTAAAAGAGTGCGCTTACCTAAACAGGCCAGTTACAATAAAAATATTAATGCAAAGTGCGCACCATCGTTCAAACGGCAGCTTATTCAAGCCAGTACGGTAATTGTAAAAGTTGTACAAAGAAGAAAAAAAAACTCATCAGCAAAAACAAATACCTAATTAAATCAATTTCAAGTCAAATTTTTAAAATTTTCTAATCAAATATTTTAAAGTGCTGATTTCAATTGATTATATCTTTTGATACCATGTAAATGTGAAAAAAAAATAGAGAAAATTTAAATAATAATGGTATCATGGATTAGCCACACACAGAAGTGAATACATCCTGAGGGGTCCATAGAAAGTAAATTTAAATAATAATGGTATCATGGATTAGCCACACACAGAAGTGAATACATCCTGAGGGGTCCATAGAAAGTAAATTTGAATTTATATTTTAATAAGTTGCTAAAAGTATAAATGGCCTATCATTTAAAAAAAAAAATTCTAGAAATGATTATACACTTACAATTAGTTATTTTGTTCATTGCTAATGAGTGTACATAATTGAACTCTAAACATTGCACCAGAAGGACCAAAGCAAGAGTAAACAGAACCCAATTAGCAAACATAATTTTCCCATTAGTTTTTTATATAGTTTGATTTATATATATTTCGCAATAAATTTATTGTAACGATATTCATTTAAAACAAAAATAGTTAAACATAAATGATATCTGAAAAGTCTCAGAAGTGAATGCATTCCGAGAGAAATAAATTTGAGGTTATATTTTATGAAATTTAAGCAAATAAATTGGTAAAACCTGGCATAGAATTCCACTTAGTTTGATCATTGCTAATGTTGGGTTCTGAATTACAATTGCACCCAAGAGAAAAAAAGAACCTCATCAGCAAAAACAAATCTTTATATTTAAATAAATTACTTAGGTCAAATTTGTTAGCAATTGTTTGCTATAAAGTTTAATATTTTAAACTTTGATTTTATTTTAATACCATTTAAAACAAAAATGAAGACAAACGTAAAATAAAATCAATCATGGTATCAGTGATTGCACTTGACAATCCGCGACAAGTGAACCCCTATGAAATTTGTATTAATGTTGATTTATTTTAATACCATGAAAACCAAAAGTAGAGAAAAATGTAAAATAAAAACAATCACGGTATCAGGGATTACACTTGACATTCCGAGACAAGCGAACCCCTATGAAATTAATGCAAACTTAGTTTTTTTGTTTTTTTTTAGGAAATTTGAAAACATTTTTTTTTTTCAAAAGAACATTTTAAATTTTGACACTTATTTTGTTCATTGCTAATGAGGATTTGCTAATACACCTTAAACAAGAAGAAAAACAACCTCACCAGCAAAAACAAATCCTTAAATTAAACTAATTACTGTATTAAATGTGATCTGAAATGAATGTCTAATTTGATACAATGTAAAAGAAAAATAGAGAAATTTAAACTGCAAACAATCATGGTATCAACTACCCCCTCTAGAGTGGGTGATGAACAAAAAATTTGAAATTTATTTGTAAAAATTTGTGAACTTCCAAAATTATTTTAAAATTACACTTACTTTGTTCATTGCTAGTGAGGAGTTGTGTTAATTTACAGTTGTATTTAAAATTTGATAATTTATTTCAATTATTTATCTATTTTATTTATAATTTATGATGGCTTAAAAAATGAAATAAAAAAAGATAAAGCTGTCCATCTCCAATCAGCTGAAATAAAAAAGACAAAAAATATTAACCTTATTGAAAGATAAATGACATGTTGTTTGCGTCGCCATAGGCAAGATGTTTTACTTGTATTGCCTCCTCTTTTGGATTGTCTGGGTGTCAAAAAATATAGATTTCAAACCTGACCACCAATAATTAAAGTACGATTGGTTCTTTTATTTATTTTGTTTATAATCAGAAACAAGTTGAATATTTTAAATACCTGTATTTCCAGCAGGTGAAACTTGAGTAGCATCTAGTAGTAGTAGCCATCTTCATCTTGTCTTCGTCAATTCATGTTAAGTTACAAATACAGTATTCATGTGTCTCTATATAAAATAAATGGTAAATTATGATAAATTAGTTAGACTCACCCGCACTATCAAGCTTAATACCGCATTCACATTTCTTGGGTAGCTGTTGAGGCAACAATATTGCAACCTAAGTGACACCTAGGCCTAGGAGGAAGCCAACATGTTTGGACTTTTTAGCAGTGTTGCGCCTAGGCCTACATGTTATAGAAACCGATGCGACGTAAAATCAAGAGCGGTTTGTTGACGCAGTTTGGACAAATTTCTCATCTGATGCAACCTCGGTTACCAACCGATCGATTAACCTTAATTAAAAAAAACCTCACCATTGTTTATATTGCTATAAATCATCAACTTGCAGTTAAGACTTCTGCCTTGCAGGTGTCACCATGCTGCATTTACCATCATCTCCACCTAGTGTGCTAACATGCCAAACTGCCTCCTAGTTAGACTGTTAAGATGTTTAAAAAATTTCCTACTGTGAATGATACAAAAATGAAGATAATAATTTATATACATTATGAACATTTAACAGGGAAAAAATAAACAATATTTTTAATGGTAGGCACTTGCCGACATATGGAATGGTGGTAATTAAAAAGTTCTTTTAATATCGTTTGTACATTTAGAAATATTATTTTGTACCCTGCTATAATTTACTAGACTTACCAATAATTTTTTCATGCTTTCCTCACAGCCTAGCCCTACAGAACATGTCCATTTTGGCATAGTGTGTGCTGGTGTTCCAAACAACAATGTCTTCTCAGTCTTAGCTAGATTAGCCTACCTAGGGCTAGGCCTAGGCTACTAAGTCAAGAAAAACAAACAACAAAAAGATGTCACAAAGATTAAAAAGTGTTTGCCAGTACACATTTTGCCACTGCATTCTGACTAAAATTTGTTTATTTGTACCTGTTAAATTCACTAGGCTAGGCCTAGACTTACCAATAATGTTCTGATGTTAGAAATAGAAAGCCAACACCGTCTTATCTTGGCCTTTACTGCATCATCTTGCCATCCATCGTGTCCACTCGAACGTCACACTGCCAGTGCCACATCCATCATGTGTCATCCTAAAAAAAGCCAAGAAAACTTTAAAAACACACACTATTAGGCTAGTAGGCCTAGCCTAGGACCTGTATATTATTAATTCAATATATAATACTGAATCCACACACCATCTTTCCATTGCCTATGCCTAGGAAATCTAAGGCTAAGGCTAGGCCTAAGCTGCAACAACACGTACGGCAAGGATGGGATAATTTGGCAGGCCGGCCTTTATTTTAGGCTAGCCAAGGAAGGGCCTAAGAAAAAACAGTCTACAAACTACAATAAACTCATGAAAAAAGATCCACAGAATGTATATAATTACCCCTTATACCTTATTTATAGATATCATAAACAAAATAACCAGCTTACATATTAATATCGATTAAAACTGTTAGTTTTTAGAAGACACACGCAGCAAATACTTCGATGTTTTAACGTACACAGCTCAGCAGCATGGATGATGAGCAGACGATAATCGGAGACATCGGAGGCACATTTTCACGCTGTCAAGTTGTGGGCGGAAGTGGATTGGACCAACTCAAAATTTAGAGGGGGGAGTGGAAATATACCAAAATAAAGACATTATTTTATTACTTATATTGTAGTTTTAGCCATTTTGAAATTTGTAAAATTATTATTGTTACTATCAACTGTTTTCCTGTGGTAATTATTCATATTTATAAAACATTTAAACATCAATATTGTAATGAGGTTTTATTGTAATTTTAGGCACAGTGTGGATGAAAAATAGCTGTACCCTTTTTGCGTTGTTTGGAACAGTCTACTCTATATATGGTGGTGACTTTTGTAGACGTGTGCGGCATGGTCGCTGGTTGGCTGATTGTTTGCAAAGATGTAGAGGGGGAGGGGTTTTGATTTATAATTAGATTACCAGAAAAAAACTTGTTGGTAACAACATAAATTAAATCATTCATTCATCAGTGGAAAATTACTTCCTTTTATTGTAATTTGCATATAAAATATTTACCTAATTAACAGGCATATGATAATATAAGTCCTAGAAATATACTGTGTAGTATTCCTTATATTAAATATTGGCATATATCTTTTAGATTATGCCGATTATAAGGTCAATCTAAAACAAAATATGCATTACACTCACTTTATCTTGTTCGACTTACTACTATAATTAAAAGTACTTTACAACCCTGATATTTACATTAAAAATAGATCAATTATACTAAAAATGCACTGTATTACACTCATCTTGTTCGGCTGTTACTGTTTTTTTATAAAAAGAAAATTATTGTACAGTAAAAATTAAAAAGTATAACTTACTACTATAATTAAAAGTACTTTGCAACCCTGATATTTACATTAAAAATGTACATTAGATCAATTATATTAAAAATGTACTGTATTCCACTTAACTTGTTCGGCTGTTACTGTTTTTTATAAAAAGAAAATTATTCTAATAATGAAAAAAAATCTTTACTACATTATGTAACCCTGATTATTTCCTGAATCCAAATAGTTTTAAAATTACCACGAACCTAAAAAATGTATAAAAATAGATAAATATTCTACATTGCAAGCTCACATAAAGCTTGTTGATTGAATAAACAAAAACACTGTCTTCCCTCCACCCCAGTTTATACAACGTATTCAAGTTACCAGGTGGTATTTCTTCCAAGGCTTATTTTGTAAAATTATAGTCCATTCGATTCTCTCTCTGGTAGATCCCTGAACAGGTTAGTGGTTATAATGGTATTCATTCGAACCTAAGAGTACGTACACACACAAACACACACAATACGTTCCAGGAACATTTTTAAGCTCGACCGACTGCTGAATAGGGAGGGGGCGCTGTACCAGGTTTAATATGATGCAGCTTCATCCAAGTCACCAGTTGGTCTGGTATTTCTTCTAACACTTCTTTCGCAAGCTGCGCTTGAATTGCACCCATGTCTCGGTTCCCGGATCGGTGAACTATCTCACTAAAAGGCACAAACTGAAATTTAATAAAATATGATACTGTATTATAAAAGGTTAAATATTGAAAAAAATTATTTTATATAATACTAATAATCTGAAAATTTTAGTGAATAGAATATTATTGTGACCTCAGCATCACTAACCTGAACAATATCGTGATCAGCTACTTTGACTCCGTGCCTCAATAAATTGTCATCAGAATCAAGATGTTCCATGGCTAAAGTGAATGAACAAACTATAAATTGTCTAGGACAAAAACATTTATACCAAACTTATTGTATTGATATTTTTCCAGCATTACCCATCATGTTTATGTTTGATGTTTTAATGTACTTTTTATACAGTATTTATGTAAATGCAATACTTTCAGCTTCTGCTGCTTTTTGTATATACCATATTGTTCCTAATAAACGCCCCCCTTCATTTTTTTGTTCATTTTCTAATTAACACACCTTAGTGCCCAATCTATATAAACAGAGGATTCTCGCATTTAGAATTGGTTTTCAGCCCGGAAAGTCACATTTTTCAGCTACTGTGATAACGATGTACGTGTGACAGACATGTAGGCCTACACCGGGCGCGTAGGGTAATTCGCGCGTGTAGGACACTGGACGTCTGGTTCATGAAGACCTTCAAGGCGTCTGGTTCATGAAGACCTTCAAGGCGTCTGGTTCATGAAGACCTTCAAGGCGTCTGGTTCATGAAGACCTTCAAGGCGTCTGGTTCATGAAGACCTTCAAGGCGTCTGGTTCATGAAGACCTTCAAGGCGTCTGGTTCATGAAGACCTTCAAGGCGTCTGGTTCATGAAGACCTTCAAGGCGTCTGGTTCATGAAGACCTTCAAGGCGTCTGGTTCATGAAGACCTTCAAGGCGTCTGGTTCATGAAGACCTTCAAGGCGTCTGGTTCATGAAGACCTTCAAGGCGTCTGGTTCATGAAGACCTTCAAGGCGTCTGGTTCATGAAGACCTTCAAGGCGTCTGGTTCATGAAGACCTTCAAGGCGTCTGGTTCATGAAGACCTTCAAGGCGTCTGGTTCATGAAGACCTTCAAGGCGTCTGGTTCATGAAGACCTTCAAGGCGTCTGGTTCACCTTTCTATAATATATTATATTCAAGTTGTTAGAACTTTTCATCAAGTTGAGGGTGGATGTCAATAACCTACGATAAACACGCTGTTTCTGTTGTGAAGGACAACGAAGAACGCTGCATCGTCGGCCATTTGCCACAAGAGCAATCCAAGATTTTTAATTTTTTTTTTAAACATAAAGGCGAAGTAAAAATTAAAGCTAAACGCAGGCACAGTAGCATAGCAGAGGGTTTGGAGGTACCCTATGAATATATTTGTTGCACACCCAAAAAAACATTGACCGTCTGAAGCAACTTGTTTAGGGTAGGCTTAGCTAGGTAGGCCTCATATAGGCCTAGGCCTAGGCTAGGTAGGCCTCATATAGGCCTAGCCTAGGCCCTATTTATGATTTTTACATTTCACCTCTAACAAACGCCCGCCCTTTTTAAAAAATGCAACGCCCCGGGGGCATTTATTAGGAACAATACGGTATATGTTTTTTTTTATACCGAAAAATAAAATAAAATTAAACCAACACAAGAACAATTATTAAGAAACTTATCAAATCTCATTGTCATTTTGAGAAACACAAAAGTAGGGTAAAAATACTTCACATACCTGAAAAATCAGCGTTACCAACTCCAACAATGATGATGGCCATTGGGAGTTTGCTAGCCTACAAATAAAAAAAAATAAAAATTTGACTACATGCATGAAATGTTTTGAACGTGTACAATAGACAGGTTACTATCAAGCAAATAGGCCTTACTCATATTCTTACTGTATGTACTTACATTGATAACAGCAACTTTGGTAAAATCCATATCTGATATGATTCCGTCCGTTATTATTAATAAAACAAAAAAGTTTGAGCCGTTCATAAACGCTTGAGCATCTCTAAATAGATAAATAATGAGCAAAGGGATAAATAGTTAGACTTAGAAAAGGAAACAACTTAAAATATGCAATCATATAAACACTTGTAACACACAGTTATTTACAGAAACAATTCTTGAGTATGTAATATTTTTAACAGAATTCCATCTTGGCTGTGATTCATATTCATATACTTATACGAAATCAAAAACTAGAAAGCTAGAACTTAAGGCCAATTTAAAAGCGGTAATAGTAAGCGGAAGACTGTGTATCTTATCCCACGTAAATACAATCTGTATCTATCCTGAGCGGAAACCACCCGTCGGCTCCGCCTTGTGTGTAAAAAGGAATAACATTGATTCTATATTTTCGTTACCGCAACCACTCTGTGTGAATTGGCCTTTAGCCTTCTTACAAGTGCATGCTAACATTATATATAATTGGCCTTTAGCCTTCTTACAAGTGCATGCTAACATTATATATAATTGGCCTTTATGATTCACAATTTAGTTTCTTACCTTGCTACCCTGTTTATGATTGGTGCAAAGTTTGTTGGTCCGTGTAACTGAATTTGAGGCAAACAATTCCTATAAGCACCAATGATGCCGTCCACATTAGACACAAATGGATTCTGGTAATTGAAATTCTAAAAAAAAAAGAAGAAAACATTCATTAAAAAAAATCTACAAATGTCACATCAACTTTATATTTTATCCTCTTAAGAAGAAGAATGAAGTAAAAGAATTAAATGAAGATGATTACTTGATGATACATCAATTAAACAAGCAAAGAAGGAAACTAACAAGAAAGTAAAACGACCGACAAGAAGACCAAAAGAAAACTGGATAAAACAAATAAAAGAAGATTTAAAAGGAAAAAATCTAGACTTTAGCACAAAACAAACCATCCTGCCAAAAATAGAAAAATATGGAAACAAATCGTGGAAAGCATAATGTCTGAATGACGGAAAATATTTCAAGAGCAAGGGAGACTTTATCCTCTCAAATACTCTACTATGAAGTGAGGAGTGACAGCTTAAATAATAATAATATCTATTCGGCAAAAGCTCTTAAAAAGTATGATTTACATTTAATCTTGCCAGGAGCAAGTAATAGGCATGAGCCCAAACAGAAAAACTGCTCTTACTCCAGCAAGTAATAGGCATGAGCCCAAACAGAAAACTGCTCTTACTCCAGCAAGTAATAGGCATGAGCCCAAACAGAAAACTGCTCTTACTCCAGTAAGTAATAGGCATGAGCCCAAACAGAAAACTGCTCTTACTCCAGCAAGTAATAGGCATGAGCCCTGTCATATTATTGATGTTGTGATTCTCTGTGATTAGAGAAGGATGCTTTAGTCCACGTCCGCCTTATTATTAGCCAATCAAAATCGTGTAAATTTCGGAGGGAAAATGTTATCCTCCTCTGAAGCCTAAAATTTGCATATCCTGTATAAAAGTAGAATGTAATAGATATTAGGAGAGAAGAGAGAATAAGGTCAGAGTAGATAAACGAGAAGAGAGAATAAGATCAAAGTAGATAAACGGAAAGATGATAAAGAATATAATAAGGCTTGACTGGTAGTGGTAGAAAGATGTATTAATCGAATTACAAGGAATAAAAGTTCTAGTTGAGTTAAATATACTTTTTGTATGAGTTATCATTCAGTGACAGCTGTCTGTGTACGTTGCGTGGAAATATATACGCCTGAGAAAGCTCGGAACGACAGCTGTGTACGTCGAGTGGATATACGCCTGAGAAAGCTCGGAACCAACTAAAAGATAAGATTCACTACATGGTGGCAGCGGTGAAAATTTTTGTTTACATGATTTAAGTATCAAGAAGAAGAAGAAGAAGAAGTGACAGTGCCTACTCTACGGGCCTGTTAAATCAGTAACCAAAAAGTTAAATGGTTACGAAGATCTGGATTCCTGACAGTTTGTATACCGTGCGTTGTTTGGATATTACAACGAAGAAGAAGTACTGTTGAGCTCAAGGTACCTACTCAAGGCTGCTGGATATTCATCGGAGAGATATATTCACCGAGATTTGAAAGAAGAAGACTGAAGTAACAGAAGGAAGCCCAGAAAATTGTGAGAAGATTTGCAAAGCTGACTTTGTAAACTATTTTTATTTCGAAAGTAATTTTTTGTACGGAGCGAACTTGGAACGTTGTTTGTGACTTTGAAGTAAATTAATGTCTTATATTGTATTGCATTTCAAAATTTATGTGGATTTCATATTTTTACATATCTGAATGGAATCAAGGTAATACAAATACTTTTATAACATATTTTGTATACATAAGTTTACATATTTCATTAGTAAAATTGTTATTAGCATGACAACTTTAAGATCGGGTAAAAATATAGATAAGACTATGTCAGACAAAGATACTAGGGAAGATATGGTTGACCAAGTCAATGAAATGTATGATAACATGGCTAGGGATATTGATTTGCCCGAAATACCCGGCGGTATGCCTAAAGATATGATGCTCGAATATTTTCGAATGAAGTTCGAGGCCGAAAACAATAAGTTAAGATTAGAAGCAGAAATAGAGCAAAAGAAAATAGATATAGAACAAAGAAAAATTGAATCACAAGAAAGAGTGAAAATGATGGAGTTAGAAAATAGGTCTAGCTACAGTAATGCTAGGAATATAGTAGATGAAATGAAGGTAAAGGTTCCTACTTTGAAGGAATCAGATGATATTGATATATATTTTCGAACATTTGAACACTTGGCAGAAGCCACAGGTTGGGATAAGAATACGTGGTCCGCTAGGTTAGCACCTGAACTGTCTGGTAAAGCTAGGACAGCATATGCATCCTTAACCGTAAAAGAATGTGTAGATTATGATACCTTAAAGAAGGCAATCTTAGAAAAGTATGATGTGTCCGCTGAGACCTACAGATTTAAATTTAGAAATTCAAACAGAGTTAAAGATATGTCCATCAGGGAATGGCTGAATGAGCTCTCCCATTATTTAAAATGTTGGATGAAATGTGCTAATGTAAAAGAAGATGATGCTGCAGGCATTATTGAAATGATTATAATGGAACAGGCACTTGATAAAATGCCTGAAGATCTGAGGCTTTATCTTAGAGATAAACAAGTAAATAAGAGCAATGATATGGCTATGATAGCCGATGATTATATAGCTAATAGAGGTGGCCGTGGCTATTGGAATGCCGTAAATTCTGAAAATAAGCCTACGTATTATAAGGGCCAAGAAAATAGTAAACCTAAGAATGGTACGACTCAGAATAACCCTGGAGCTAGGCAGCAAGGATACAATAGGTATCGAGGAAGGGGAGGCAAATTCCATAACTATGGTAGAAATTTCCAACAGAGAGAACCTTCAAATGAATGGATTAATGGCCTATGCTTTAATTGTAAGGAGAAGGGACATAAAATAGGGGATTGTCCTAAGATGGTAGCAAAAGGAAAGACTAGTGACACTAAGAAGGGCCCGAATGTGAAAGATGGCTTAAGATGTGAAGGAATAAAATCAGATAGACCCCAAGTAGTTATGGATAGTGTAGAAAATAAAATGGAGAAATGTATAATACCAGGAAAATTAGAAGGACAGGATATAACTATGCTTAGAGACTCGGGATGTACCCAGTCAGCTGTTAAGGAAAGTCTAGTGCCTAACAAATGTTACTTGCCAGGAAAATGGGTTACGTTAAGAGGTATAGGAGGCGATATTACCGTCCCCTTAGCTGAGGTAGCTATAGAAAGTAAGATAGTGACAGGAAAAGTGATTGTAGCCGTAATCGAAGGATTACAGAGGGATATGTTATTGGGTCATGATTTGGACCAGAATTGTGGGGAAACAATGGCTAAAGAAATGTTCGTCCTAACTAGGGAGCAAGCCAGAATAGAAAATGATGTTAGAATACAAGACGAAATGATATTGTTAGGGAAAGATAGTAACTTTAAGCCGATAGAAGAGCCGCCTAAAGAAACTAATGTACAATTGTTGAAAACAGTAGTAAATGACAACAAAGTAAATAAAACTAAGTGTTTAGATGATATGAATGGAACAGAAATGAATAATTTGTTTGACGAAAATGAGGATAAAGCTAAAGATAAAACAGTCAAACATAAAACTTATGAACAACAGCACAAGCTGAACCTAACTAAACAAGAACTGATCAAATTGCAAACTAAGGATGACTCACTCAAAGGAGTGTTTGACAGGGTAGTCCCTATAGAAGAAATAGGTCAGCATAGGGTATGTTTCTTTATGAGACAAGGTATATTGATGAGAAATTGGAGGAGTATTAAAGATAAGAATAACCAAGTGGAACAGATTGTATTACAGTACCTACTCAGTGTAGACAGGGTGTATTACACTTAGGTCATAATGTGCCATTTGCAGGTCACATGGGTGTTGAGAAAACTAAAAGTAGGGTCCTGAACCAATTCTATTGGCCAGGTATATTTAAAGATGTGGTAGTCTATTGTAAAGTCTGTAAGGAATGCCAAAAGGTAGATAAGGGTAAAAGTAAAAGGAAACATACTTTGATACCATTACCGATTATAAGTACACCATTTAAACGTATAGCGATAGACATTGTTGGACCCTTATCTAGAACAAGCCGTAATAACAAATATATGCTTACTATAATTGACTATGCTACGAGATATCCGGATGCTATCCCGTTACCCAATGTTAGAGCTGAAACAGTAGCCAGGGCTCTAATAGAAGTCTTTACTAGAGTAGGATTACCCGAAGAGATTGTACATGATCAAGGAACTAATTTCATGTCTTCAATTATGCAATCTATATGTAGTATGTTGGGGATTAATCAATTAAAGACTACAGTGTACCACCCCCAAAGCAATGGGCTTGTTGAAAGATTTCACGGTACATTGAAAAATATGATAAGGACACTTACAGTTAAGCAAAGAAAAAATTGGGATAACTACATACCCCCCTTTCTGTTTGCATACAGAGAAGTTCCTAGTAAAGCGACGGGCCATTCACCTTTTAAATTGCTTTATGGTAGAGAGGTGAGGGGACCCTTGAGTTTACTCAAAAGTAATTGGGTAGAAGATGAAGAAACATCTACTGATGTTATCAAATACATGTTAGAAATAAGAGAAAAAATGGAGGAATTAATGAAAGATGCTAATGTAAACAAACTTGAACAACAAGAAATTATGTCCCACAATTATAACAAGAATGCTATTGATAGAGAATTTGTAGAAGGGGACAAAGTGTTGATATTCTTTCCAGTAGGAAATAGTAAGTTAGACAGTAAATGGCAAGGCCCCTTCACTGTTACTAAAAAGGTCAATGATGTAAATTATGAAATATACATAGGAGGTAGAAGAAAAGAAAAACAAATTCTACATGTTAATATGTTAAAGAGATGGTATGATAAAGTAGAAATAAGTAAAGATGGTTATTATGTAGTAACAAATGTTCAGTCGATAGAAGAAGTAGACTTAAATGAAACAGTCCATGACAATGAGTTAGATAGTGAAATAGACATAGGATTGTCTTATCATCAATCACAAACATGGAGAGATGTTAACGTTAGTAGTAATTTAAATGATACACAAACTAAACAATTAACAGAATTGTTAAAGTACCAACAGAATGTATTCTCGGATGTACCAGGTAGAACTCACTTAGTGACACATGAAATTAAGACTAATGGTGAAATGCCTATAAGGCATAGGGCATATAGAACGCCCCAAGCATTAAAGGGTAAATTGAAAGAGGAATTAGATAGTATGTTGGCTATGGGTATAATAGAACCTACTGTTAGTGCCTATGCTGCACCTATTATTGCCCTGAAGAAAGGCCAGAATCAAATTAGAATGGTGACAGATTTTAGATCACTAAATAAGACTACACAATTTGACCCTTATGTTATGCCTCGCATAGACGAAATGTTGGATGAGGTATCATCCGCAATATACATAACTACGTTAGATCTAACTAAAGGATTTTACCAGGTGCCTCTGGATCCTAAGACCAAAGACAAATCAGCATTTATTACACAATTTGGACAGTATTGTTACAATGTACTTCCATTTGGTATGCAAAATAGCTCTAGTACTTTCCAAAGATTAATGGATAAGGTATTACAAGGTACTGAGGGATATGCTAAGGCATATATAGATGACATATGTATTTATAGTCAAACTTGGAAAGATCATATTTTTCATTTGAATGATGTATTAGAAAGATTAAGTAGTGCTGGATTGACAGCAAAGCCTTTGAAATGTAAAATTGCCTATGCACAGGTAGAATTTCTGGGGCATAAGATTGGTAATGGAGAAATTAGACCCATGATTGATAAGGTTGAGGCTGTGGAAAAGTTCCCCAGACCTTTGTCTAAGAAACAAGTCCGATCATTTCTCGGATTAACGGGCTATTACAGAAAATTTGTACAGAACTATGCCGATATTGCTAAGCCATTGATTGATTTAACTTTAAAGAGTAAAAGTAATACCGTTAAGTGGAATGAACAATGTGAAAATGCCTTTGTAACTTTAAAGAAACGACTTACTGATGATAATGTATTAAAAGCCCCAAATTTTGATAAGATATTTATATTGCAAACCGATGCCTCAAATTATGGCATAGGTGCAGTGCTGAGCCAAATAGATGGTGAGGGTAATGATTATCCCATTGTGTACTTAAGTAGAAAGTTATCTGTACATGAGCAGAGATATTCTGTGCCAGAAAAAGAGTGCCTCTCTATTGTTTGGGCTATCAATAAACTTAAGTATTATCTGTATGGTTGTGAATTTCAAGTTCATACTGACCACCAGGCATTGAGATGGATGGACTCAATGAAGGGTGCCAATGTTAGACTTATGAGATGGGCTCTGTTTTTACAAGGATATAAATTTAAAGTTATTTACAAGAAAGGATCATTAAATGGAAATGCAGATGGATTAAGTCGTGCATAAATAATATTATAGAGGTGTTATTAGTAGATAGTTTAAAGTAAAATGGTTTTAAATGTTAAATTTTTGGAAAGATTGACACAATCTTTTTCCCAAAAAGGGGAATGTCATATTATTGATGTTGTGATTCTCTGTGATTAGAGAAGGATGCTTTAGTCCACGTCCGCCTTATTATTAGCCAATCAAAATCGTGTAAATTTCGGAGGGAAAATGTTATCCTCCTCTGAAGCCTAAAATTTGCATATCCTGTATAAAAGTAGAATGTAATAGATATTAGGAGAGAAGAGAGAATAAGGTCAGAGTAGATAAACGAGAAGAGAGAATAAGATCAAAGTAGATAAACGGAAAGATGATAAAGAATATAATAAGGCTTGACTGGTAGTGGTAGAAAGATGTATTAATCGAATTACAAGGAATAAAAGTTCTAGTTGAGTTAAATATACTTTTTGTATGAGTTATCATTCAGTGACAGCTGTCTGTGTACGTTGCGTGGAAATATATACGCCTGAGAAAGCTCGGAACGACAGCTGTGTACGTCGAGTGGATATACGCCTGAGAAAGCTCGGAACCAACTAAGATAAATTCACTACAAGCCCAAACAGAAAACTGCTCTTACTCCAGCAAGTAATAGGCATGAGCCCAAACAGAAAACTGCTCTTACTCCAGCAAGTAATAGGCATGAGCCCAAACAGTAAACTGCTCTTACTCCAGCAAGTAATAGGCATGAGCCCAAACAGAAAACTGCTCTTACTCCAGCATGTAATAGGCATGAGCCCAAACAGTAAACTGCTCTCACTCCAGCAAGTAATAGGCATGAGCCCAAACAGAAAACTGCTCTTACTCCAACAAGTAATAGGCATGAGCCCAAACAGAAAACTGCTCTTACTCCAGCAAGTAATAGGCATGAGCCCAAACAGTAAACTGCTCTTACTCCAGCAAGTAATAGGCATGAGCCCAAACAGAAAACTGCTCTTACTCCAGCATGTAATAGGCATGAGCCCAAACAGTAAACTGCTCTCACTCCAGCAAGTAATAGGCATGAGCCCAAACAGAAAACTGCTCTTACTTCATCATTATTATACAATACAAAAAAAAAACTAAGTAGTAATTAATTAATAATGTATTTATGGTTTTGTTTCTTACCACAGGAAAGTCATGCGATATCGCTCCGTTGGGAGGAAGTTTAGCTCCAAATCCAAACACTGGGAATAGCTTATCTGTGTCGTATTCCTTGATAATTGTGCCGACTGATTGAATAGCTTGTTCGTACTGGTTTGGCATGTGTGGGTTTATGTGGTGTAATGATTGCGGACTGTGTGGAGCACCTGCAGAAATAGAGAAGCATAAATAGAGAAGCATAAATCACTTGAAGGCATCTGTTCAAACAAGCCATGTTTGAGGTTGATGGGTGCTTTTTATTTCTGTCTTGCTAGCCTATCTGACGTGTATGCATAGACACAGCAACACAGACTTTAATGTGAGATTTCCATACCAACCACATCAACTGGATTTAGCACAAGCATTTGGTACTAACTACTATGTTTAGCAATAATTTGACTTTTAAAACTACTAGTAACAAATTGACATATTAACAATTTTAGTTGGATTGGCCTTGATCTAAACAGGTTGATATGATCAACCTTGGAACTTATTGTTAATAAGATACCAGTAACAATTAGGCAGGATTATATTGACATACCATTGGAAGCAGAGAAGTTTATAGCCACCACAAAACTTAGTTTCGTTCCACCATGAATGAAATCCAAAAATAAATATAATAATATAATATAACTTTATTGAACAGACGCTTTTAGAACAGCGGCACACGTTTTATGACGGTGCGTTCATAAGTTTAAAGAAAAAAAGGAAAGGAAATGAATTATACAATAGTGAAAAAGTACAACACTTAACTTTTGATGGAGTATAGGTCTATATAAGTATATTTATTTATTATTATTATTATTTATGTTCTTGTTAATACTGTATTATTATTATGAACGTTAATTGTAATTTATTTACAGTGGTACTATTTTTATTATTATTTATATTTCCTAATTATTTTTATACTTTAGTCTTATTTTTAGAATTTTAATAACATTTTTATCTTAGAAAAATCATGATTTATGTTTTGAGAGTTATAATGAATATAAATTTTAAAGAAGAAACCTCCATGTAACAATTAAGTGTTGTTTACAGTGATAAAATAATTAATAATATGAAAGGCCTAAAATAAACCAAACTTTGCATTTGTAAAAATTAACAAATTAAAGTATGAAGTTGAACATAAGAAAATAAACATTTAAAATCAAAGAATACAGTAAACACAAATAGTAATTTAAAAGATTTACAGAGATGTACACCAGTCTTTCTCTGCAACATTAAATACAATATATAGCGAAAATTAATAAACAAAATTATAAAGCAACAATGCAAATTAGCTCTTTTTTAACTCAGATCTTTTTTTCCAGGCAACTTTAAGAAAATTCTTACAGTATTTGTCAAATGCTGTCAAGACAGCTTTACTAGGATCCAAGTAAACTATATAAGTAGTTTTTCCATTAACATCAGCATTTATAAAATGTTCCCATGTTGCAGACTCATCCAAATTTTCAAGGTCATTATTTAGCTTAACTAATTGGATCAATTAAATAAAAAATGTTGTACATTTTCTATTTCACCACTCTGACATAAAGTGCAGTGGCCAGATATTTCTTTAGACCATTTACAGGTTCGTCCATCTAGAGGTAAAGTGTTGGATCTTAATTTAAATTTTAAGCTTGCACCTGTGAAATTGGTTTTATCAAGAAGATAACTCTCAAGGCTAGGACTTTCTTTTAGTTTGGAGTAATCTTCAAGGGATGACTTTTGGTTTATATTATTTAACCAATCCAAAGTGTATGCATCTGCAACATGATCATCTATGGTTTTAACAGAGAATGAATTAAAAGTATAATTTTCAGTATCAAAAACTTGTTCAAACATATTTAAGTCTTGGCATTTATCTAAAGTTTCTTTACATAAAGCTAAAAAGTTGTATTTTAAAGAATCAAAATCACTGTTAAGTTGAAACATGCAATGGAGTGAAATATTAGGCCATCTATTTACATTCATATTTATAACACGTTTGAGGTATTTGATTTTAGTAATTTCATGTGTTTTTGATAATGGACTCCACCCTAAATCACCATATAGTGCTTGTTGCGGTGTGCATCTCGGAGCTTTTAGCAGGAATCTGGCCATTTGTAGCTGTAATTTTTCTAAATTGTAAATATCGCTTTTTGAATTACAGTGCCATACACCACATGCATAGTTAATCGAGGGAAGTGCAATTGTTTTCCATAGGATATTCCCGAAATAGACCCTATTGAAATCATCAAGATTTCCTATTATACCTTTAATATATGCGATTAAACGATTTCCTTTTTGGATAACATGTTGGTAGTGACCATGCTCTTTTTGATTTGCACAAATTATTACACCTAGATATTTATAATTGTTTACCTCAGTTATAAATTCATCTCCAATTTTCCATTTTTTATCACGATTGACACGTTTCCCAGTAATCATTACATTAGATTTGTCATAATTGAAGCTTACCTTCCACTCCTTTGCATATTTCCCTGCAATATCTAGCATTTTTAACATTTCAAATTCCTTATTAGCTAGCAAAACAACATCATCGGCCCAAAAGAGGCCACCCATCCATGAACCATTCATTCTAACTCCTAAATCATTACTACGAAGCATTTTAACAAATTCATTTATGAAGATACAAAATAATATTGGGGATAAAACGCACCCCTGTTTTACACCCTTATTTACATTAAATTGATCTGTAAGATCATTCCCCATTCTAACGTTTGCTTTGACATTACTATACAAACATTTAAAGACCCCTTCCCTGCAATTTTGGACGTTTTTTGGAAAATAATACATATATATCACTTTAAAAACATTAAACCATGTCATTCCTTGTCTTAAATGTACGTTTTATGGTAAATTATGATAAAAAGTGAGAAACAATGCACTACCTAAGTAGCTCGCGGCGATCGACCTCTCGTGGACGGTCTTAGGCCTAGCCTAGCTAGGCTTAGTTTTGTAGGCCTAGCTGGTAAACATCGATAACGTACGAACATCGTACGCTAGCTATATACCTAGCCTGACGTTGTATAGTTGCTGCATTAATTGTCTTTCTATTTTTGCCAGACTCCGTTGATACAAATTGGGGAAAACCCAGTATTTTCGTTGAAAAGTTAGGAGTCTTCCATTTGTTTTGGCTTCACGATCGATCGAAAAGTGGGCGAATTACAGGTGAAAAACAAAAATATCAATCCGCGCGCAATGCATTTTGGGATTTATAGCGGGCCGCTATAATTATTAGAATCGATTTATTTTTCACATTTTTAACCGTTTAAAGACGAAAAAAGTTATCGCAATAGGACCATATAGTATTATTTTTACATTAAATATAGTTTGTGATCTTAAATTAGATCTAAAAAACGTAGGGAATGGGGCTTTAATGATTCACCAAACCTTTCCCCTTATTCCGGCATCCCACGCTGATTTTAATAGGCCTTCCCGCCACACACTGTCAAAAGCTTTTCGGAAGTCCAGGAAGGCTAGATATGTATTTTTCCCTTCTTTTGTTCGACATGTTAGAATAAAAATATGATCTTCACATCTATGTTGGGATCTAAAGCCTCCCTGGACTTCCGAGAGCAGATGTTCTTTTTCAATGAAACTAGAGATATGCATAGAAATAACTCTGTTAAATATTTTTGATATACATGAAGTTAGTGAAATACCTCTATAGTTGTTTAAATCTGCTTTGTCCCCTTTTTTAAAGATTGGAACAATTATACTCAAGTTCCATTCACTTGGGATCTTTTCAATTTGAATTAATTTGTTAAATAACTGCATTAGAGACATTAAATTGCATTACCACCATTTTTAAGAAGTTCATTCGTAATATTGTCAACTCCTGGTGCTTTATTATTTTTTGCAGCCAACAATGCTTCCCGTATTATCTGTAGATCCATTATTATATCTGTTAACAGGTTTTGATTATCATTGTTGTCATGAGTATTGTAAGATCTATTGTACAATTCATTAACTTCTCTGTTTATTAGATAAGAAAAGCAATCTTTATCTGTGTTAGGCTCACCAATACATTTTTTGTACACGACAACTCATCAGTGAGATCGTACCATATGTCTTTCCTTTCTTTTTACTCTTCTTTTTTGTTATCTAGAAAAAAAATATCCAGAAATATATAAAAAAGATCCTCTGGGAGATTTATTTTTCAAGATGGGCGACAAAAAGGCAAGGGTGACAAATGTAAGTAAGTTAGGAGAAATGAAAATGAAATATAAATGTACATAAACATTAAGATCTGTCTACACTATCAAACTAGTTTGACAAAAAAAAAGTGTGATGTGCCCAAATATAGTAGTGATATGCCTAAATATGGTAGTGATATAACATCATCATGTCCATATATGGGCACACTGAATTCATACCAAATATATATTATCTCTTTGACTTCCTTTAACAAATCGCCGCATGTTTGTTGTAAATTCACCAATCAAATCAATACTGTAAAAAAATATTTAAATATACATAATTAAATTAATTTAATAATTAAATTAATTTAATAACTAAATGAACTGACAGAAAAGATACAAAATATTAAATGCTTTACTTAAGTAGCCTACACTGTTTTAAGTATCATTTTCTTTTTTGTAGCAATTATTTCATTAAAATGTCCCTTTTAGCCTTATTATAATGCCTTGCAAACTCTAGGGTTTTACACAGGGGTGTCAACGTTTTGTATGGTGTGCATGTGTAAACTCCCGAGTTTTGTTAGCCAATGTAAGAGGCGTATTATATGAAAACCTCTTATTCTTACTTTCCATCTCCTTTCCAATTAAAACATTCAACTTTGATTGTCCTATCCAGATCGCCATCACACAAAGTTCTCAAAGGAACTCTAAAAGGTTTCCAGGTTGGATTCGGTGTGTTCTTTATTGCCTCTGTTCTATACACCTCTGTGAAACTGAAAACAAATAGTTAGTTATTAATGGGAAGTTTCAACAGATCTTAAAATAAAAAGTACTGTATTTTTATCAAAATAGTGCTCTAAATGTTCCACAAAACAAACTAATAGATGCAGTGTTTACATAAGTACTTGTGAATACTTGCATTTGCATATTAGTCTACAGGTTGTTGGTCCTATGTTTTCAATTCAATTCAATCCGGATTTTACAATACCAACCAAAACACATACATCACACATGCTAGACCCGGGGGACTCCAACAGCGAACTCAATCGCTTTTGATGGGACGTCCCAGCCAGTAGTAACAAGAACATACGAGCAGTTGTATCGTATTGATTACATGTATTATAATGGTGTACTTAAATGCGAATATATGTATATAATAAATACACTTGGTATCTTACTAATGTTTTTATTTGGTGTATATCACAATGGGGACCCATCAGAACGTAAATCCCGTTTGGCATTTAGAGGGTTATCCTGTAAGGTGTCAATAATAAAATCAATCAAGGAGGTGGTGAATTGGTTTTGTTGTAATGCATGTTGAAACTTCATATATTTCAATCATTATATTCCATTAATATACCTCATGTTTTCATTGCGTCTGTAGATTATAAGGTATAGATCAGATTTGCCAAACAAGACTTTCTTTGCTAATTTAAAACCCTGAAATTGCATCACTGCTTCATCCTGCTAGAAGATATATAAAATGTACTAAATATTTGGAATATAAAATACTGTATATTAAAAAAGAAAACCAGAAAAAGCAATTATTGTATGTGAGTAGTGGAGATATGAAGATGGTAGGTTAAATTTACTATCATCGCCATATTAGGTAATAATGACAACTATATAAGGTGATGTGATCACCATATTAGGTAATAATGACAATTATATTAGGTGATGTGATCACCATAATAATGAAAATAATATAATGGATAGATTTAATTAATAAACATACCTCTTGCTGTGACTCGACTCGGGACTCGACTACTTCCATTTTTTCAGTCTGTGAAAATAATTTAATGGATAAATTTATATAATAATATACTTTTCATAACATAAATTACATCTTTTGTTAATATCTGAGTAAAGTTTGCATTTTGTTATAATTTTCCATTTAATTGAGTAATTTGTTTTAGAGTCTTTAAGTGTCCATATATATTTACTGATTCTTAGTTTTTCGTTCCAGAATGAAGACGTACGGTTTCTGTATCTGGTGTAACCAGAGATACAAAAAAAGAAAAAAAGTGAAAAGCTAAATCAAAACGATAAAGTAAAACAGCCAGAAAAGTTAACAGAGCTTTCAGGCAACACTAGCCTTTCGTCAATGCAAGTGACATACATGTATTTTTATTTATTTTATTTTTATTTTATTTCAACAATATTTTATGAGGGTGATTCATCCAGCATAAGCTGATCATTAGGGACCCTCAAACAAAACAAACAGTAAAAACAAAATAAACTATAAAAATACAAAATTAAAGATAATAATAAATATATATATATAAATATACAGTAGGCCAACAATGAAAGAAGGATAAAAAGAAATAATATCAGAGAGAGAGAGAGAAACAGGTGTTTTTTCAAAAGAGATTTAAAGGAGAAGAAATTGTAAGAGTTACGAATGCTTAAAGGTAGAGAATTAAAGAAAGAAGGAGCATTGAAACTAAAAGAAAGTTTAAAGATTTCAAGGTAAGGACGAGGGATAAGAAGATCTCCTTTAGTAATTTGCCTAGTGTTCATACGGCCATTGGAAGTGACTTCAGTTAAAAGCTGACAGATAGTAAGTGGAGCAGAGTGATGTAGAGCTTTGAAAGATAGACATGCAAGCTGAAAGAGGTATCGTTCATGGAAGGGGATAGACTTGCCCCAAGTCTGTATTGTTTTTTTTTAAATTTATTTGTTTTTATTTCGACCGCGATTTTTGTCTGAAAATACAGACTTGTGAAACACGTATAGAAATCGATTTGCAGACCGCAAACATCCGATAAGAATGACGTAGGTTATCATACCGTATTTGGCTATATGGGGCGGGCGGTATGTAAATATGGATTTCGAATCAACCAATGATCATTTTGTTTCAAAATGTGACTGTGACTGTGACTCGACTACTTCCATTTCTTCAACAATTTCTCCATGATTGGTATGGTCAGTCTGTGAAAATAATTTAATGGATAAATTTAATTAATAAAAATACCTCATAATCCTCTTCAGGTGAGTCTACATCCATGGGTTCTTCATCACTCTCTACATGAGAATTGGGAAGGGCAGTCTGTGAAAATAATTTAATGGATAAATTTAATTAATAAAAATACCTCATAATCCTATTTTATAATTTATCATGCTTACAAACTAATTTGAGGCTTGGGGAGTGAAGTTAAAAGAGTTGTGAGTTACAACCCTGTCACTAGGTCAGGATTGAACCCTAGACCTTGGGATTGGAAGGCAAGCATGTTAACCACCAAGCTACAGCTCCAATACATTATTTTTCATTTTGGAGAGTAAATCAATATTTGTACCTCTTGAATTCCGTAAGGTGGCTGTTCTTCCTCTATTGGCTGTGGGCTGCATATTTCATTCCGTTCAGTCTGTAAAGCCTGGTTTCCATAAAATCGCTACACCGTTTCCATTGAAATCGCTACACGCGCAGATGTCACCGACGCGCATCGGGGAGGTCTCCCCGATTCATCGCAGACAAATCGGCAAAGTTCAACCATGTTCAACTTTGCCGATTTTGTCGGCGATGAGTCGTATACGCGTGTACCAAAGAATATTTAGCGCTCGCGTACTAGATCCCCGATAAATTCTAGCGTTTCCATAGAATCGCTACGCTCTGTCGGCGACAGCAGTCGGCAACACGGTGTAGCGATTTTATGGAAACCAGGCTTTAATAAATGTTCATACTAAAGATATCTCTTATAATTGGCGGTGATTTATTATTATGTTAATTTAATTGTCAATGAGATGATATTGTGTATTTATGAAATTAGTTTACACTCATTGAAAGATAACCTCCACATACATTACATTATAAAGTGCTTGGGTATTTGCTTCAGAGGGGTTATATTTTTAATTAAATGAGTTGTATCGATCTCCCCCTTTGAAAAAAAAAAATGAAATACTAGTTTATTTCAATCCTTCCTATATTTCAATCCTATATAAATTGTTATTTACCTCTTGTGTTCCAAATCCAATGGGATTTCCAAACGGTCTTGTTGTTCCTAAAAAGGAAAAAATAGCATTCGGTTATTTTCTGTCACGGAAAAGGACAAAAGCAAATATCCAAAACAGAAAGAAAGGAGTTGTATAGTACTGGTAAAATGAAGGGCAGTGGCTACAGCATGAAACAGTTAAAAACAGTTAAAAAAGCCAAGGAGACAGATAGCAAGATGAAAAATATCATTTAAAATACCAACAAGACACACCTGAGGATGTGATGTTCACTTCAGGGGTGGTTTGTTCAACACTTAAATCACCTTTCAATATATCTCCTTCTCTACACCGAACACCTATAATAAATGTACACAATAGTTGTACTTGCTTTCACAATTGTAGTAATTCCAAGTAGATAAAAAATAATAATATTATTCTGGATTTATAATAGCGCCTAATGTTGTAAAACCTAAAAGGGCTGAACATTATTGCCCCGGTTAAACATACTCCCATAATGCAGGTAGTAATTAGCACAACGTTGTGTCTTGATCTAACAACCTAACTACCACCACTGAGTACAAAAATGCAAATAAATACCTGTGCATCTAGGTATTTGTGAAGTAATGTATCGACCTGAACTTTCCAGCAGTTGATGTTCTGGCTGCAGTGTGGTGTTGGCTGGTAATGCCAGAAATTCATGTTCTGGCTGCGATTGGTCGTCATATCTTTATAATACAAAAAAAACATATTCAACTACAAAAAGAGGTAAAAAATATATCTATATATTTGTATTTAGTGTATTGCTTTCCTGCTGTGTGACGTACCTCTATACCGGCTGAGTGGTTAGACACCAACCGAATCCCCACGATTCCTTAGTGTCGTTTTTTTTACTCATTCGGAAGTTCGAGAGACCAGGTCTGAGTAGATATTATTTGTAGTTCACGGTGCTAGCATTGCTAAGAGGAGTGAACACCCGCTACATACATATACATATATATATATATTGTAAATATATTCCATCACTTGCACTGATGAAGGGCTAGTGTTGCCTGAAAGCTCGGCTAACTTTTCTGGCTGTTTTACTTATTGTTTTGATTTAGCTTTTCGCTTTTTTTTTTGTATCTCCATTGAGATCCAGCCACTGATACCCACAGCATTGTCATTTTTTCAGTAATTTGCCTTTGGATGTATATATATTGTAACGTTTCCCTGCCTCGTTGTTAGCGGGTTCGGCGTCGGTGTTATTCCGACGACGATAAGTAAGTAATATGACGTACAGAAGCACAAACTACAATCTGTTACGAATTCAGGAGGTGTTTTATTCTTTTCACAACTGATGTTACAGTACACAATAGAAATGATATTCGTATGCCCTACCTAATAATTGCGTGTAACTTCAGGTACAAAGTAATTCCTAGTATGGATTGGATCAGGTAATTTTTAAGCCTATGGCTTTTCCTGTTCAAGGTTGGAGCAGGGAGTTGTATTTTATTTTATTTATTTTACAACTCCCTGGTTGGAGCTCCACTGCCTCACATGTGGGTTTCTTCCTCCTTAAATTACAAATCCACCCACCAATCAGAAGCCTCCTAAGAGGACTACTCCATAACAATAAGAGGGGTATCAAAATCGTTACAATATATTGTATATACAAAATAGCTTCTGGGTTTATGCGAACATGCATGAAAATAAATTTAACCGCTACTTACTTCTTTATACTTGAAGCACCAGCATTCTCACATTTTTCTGAATAGAAAAGGTTTTAATTAAATTCAATAATATGTCTGAAAACTAGACAAAACTAAATTACTCTTGACATATAGAACTAAACAAAATATTTTGGTTTTGTCATACAAATTTAGCTTGTCATTTTTGGTAACTGTTAATTAATAAACAATGATAATACCATCTGATTGTTCAGAAGTAGCATCTGATCTGAAAGCCGCACTTGCCTCGGATCCCCCAAAGTCACTATCTGGTTCTTGATCATTTCTATAAGACAAAAAAACACCTAAAACATTTATTTTGGTTAAAAGTCGCAGTACATAATAGCCAGGTTTAAAATATAGGGTTCAGAAAAAATTATTTTAGAAAATAGTTAGAATATTGGATAAAGTAGATAAAAATTAGAGCAAATAAAAAAATTGGTTGTATATTATGTCAGAATGCAGGTTAGAGAGAGATAGCCTATTGTTATTGTAAAAAATTTCATTTTTTCTGCTCATTTTTTGTGCGTCGCAGATCTCTAAAACAGCAATAGCAGTTATGTTTTAACTTGGCCAGCAGATGCATGTATTTAGTTGTGCACCTGACCTTGGTTTAATTAAAATATCAACGTAAAATTCTGAAATTCACTATAAATTCAAAACTAACAGACTTTTTAAACTGAAACTTGGACAAATATATGCTTCATGTCAAGGGTCATCTTGCAGTATCATTAGCAAAATCTTGAAGTTTGGGTTTTTTGCATACGCATGCATTTTTGAAAGTTAAAAATGCTCAAAATCGATCTCTAATCAACTTAGAGCACATTTCAGGACATCTTAAGCAGTTCAAATTTTTACAAAATGTTTGTGTTGTGCACCCGGGGGGGTCACTTGCATATAAACCAAACAGCAGCCACTTCAAGACATGAGGCACTTGCGCTACCTGTTTTACTGAAAAATACTACGGACTTGAACTACCATTTACCAAATAAAAATCCAGTGTTCTCTAAAAAGACGGCAGAAACAAGGCCACGCCAGAGAGGGCACAATATTTGTACTGGTTCCCGGCATGATCTGCGCATGGCCAAAGAGACCGTTCATGGCAAAATCACGAACGTGTTTTGACAACAAGTTTATCGCTCGTCCGCGCGGTGCATGACGACGATGATCACGAGTCAAGAGTGGTCACAGTTGAATGATTTTGTCCTAGGCTATGTTTCGTGTTCTTCTGCTGATGCGAAAACTCTAGGCCTATTCAAAGGTATTTAGTGATGGGCTTATATAGCCGGGCTTATAGCATCCATTATGCTAAAATACCTGCAAAATTTGGCGATAAATCGTGACATTTTGACACGGGTGGGCGGGCCAGGGACTTAAACTACTAATTTCACCCTGTCATTTCCCACACTTGTGCTACCAACTCTCCATAATTTCCCACATTTGTGCTACCAGGCCCTCGAAAATATACCCGTAAATGCGGCACCTCCTCGTATGGAAATATTTAAGAGTGACCCCCCGGGGTTGTGCACATACTTTTGCTCACACAGCTTGTACGCAGCTTAGAAAGACAGTTTTTGCACTTGAATTTTGTTCTTTATACCTTTCATTTGTTAGGAATTATCACTTAAAAATAATGACACAGTACATTTGCAAGTCAAAATTAAAAAATCGTGCGCTTGAAAATTCTTTTCATTTTGAAAAAGTCATATTCAAGCAATCAAACAAATGTAAGTGGCGTAAAATAAAAACTTATCGTCAGCTAAACGGTTTACTATGCCAATTTTGTTAACTGTCGACATTGCTTTTTTGATCGATGCTATGCTGTTTGTACAATTGTTGTGGTGCAGCAACTTGACTGTAACAATACTGTATACCCATTAATAGCATGTGCATGTTACGATGCGCTGCGCGATAGCCTAACTTAGTCAGTGTATTGCTGCAATGCAATAATGTACTATGCACATGTTGCATAGAAATATATATCATTACATGCATTAGCAAGCATGCTACTTGCTACATGCTTACATGCATGCTACTTGCTACATGCTACATGCACATGCATGTTATAATACTATCAGTATACACCAAGCAACATCACCACTGAACTAGGTCAAGGTCAAACAAGACAACTTTGAATTATTTTACTTTTACTTACTGAAAATTAGTGTCTCATGTTATCTACAGTAATTAAATAAAAAAATGTTATTGCTGACTTACCAAATTTTGAATGTAAAATAACTGTATAATATACTTTTCATTAGCTCTCAACAATACAAAGTATCCAATAACTTACCCAGGTATCTGACGGTTTTTTGGAAAAAGTCTTGGGAGACCAGAATCCTCAACAAGAGAACTTAAACCGGCATGCTCCTCACTACAGCATAATGAAAACAATTGTACAATTATGTTTAGAAAATTGACCATCCATATATGACCAGGTAGGTATAAATACCAAAATTAGGGACTGTCTGTATATGAATTATGTATGTACAGTCAACTCTCCCAATAACAAAACCTTTGAGATGGCCTAATATGTATGGTAAGTTCCCTCGAAATGTGTAATAAATAATAGAGACAATTCTGGTATTGGGAAAGTTGACTATGAGGATATAATTAGGCTTGTAATAAAAACTGCAAAACAACAAACAATAATAGTAAACAGGAATATGCATTTGTATATTAATTGTTTTTAAAGTCCTTTTTTAAACCTACAGTGATGATAACCATTATTTGACGTTAAATTAAAAAGTTATATAAAATAATGGACTAATAAATTGTTGTAACCAGGAAAATTCAGAGGTCTGATTTAATTTAACGTCCAATAATGGTTATCATCACTGTAGGTTTAAAAAAAGACTTTAAAAACAAGAAAAATATTATCTGAATAAATGAAATGATTAAAGTAGTAAAACATAGTGTATAATTATATATTGCACTGCAGTTCTTCCAAATATTTGAGTTGACCTAAACTACCTAACTAAATGCAATTTAAAAGCTGAAAAGAATTTTGGCGGTTGAGAACATTATGATTTTGGTTGAGGGTCTAATATTGTATTTTGAAAAAGTTGACAGATGTATGTATGTTCTTAAGGCACATACTGTAGGCCTACTGAGGTTAAAAGAACAAACAACAAGTGCATATATCCAAAAAGTAGTAAAGTGTTTTTTACCTATTTAACACACAAACATTCATTATTTTGTATTTACAAATAAAAAGTTAAAATTAATTAATTTTCAGGTATTACATATTTTTAGGTATTATATCATGAAATGTACATTAAAAATGTCAAAATGATTAGATTTTGAAGATCACATAATATGGAATAACAATATAGGCAGAATGATGGTTGGGTACACTGCAAACTCACACCCAAGCAGGAGAGGTAAGGTTCTTGGTAAGTTCAGAACACTACACAGAAATTCATCAAATTTAATACAAATGTAAGTGAAATTAGTATAAACTATGAATTAAACAATGTGGGAAAAATAGAGGGTTGCAATGAAAATTACCTTTGAACGTCGTTTGGTCAATAGTCTTTAATTTGAAAGGAGAATATCACAAAGTCCAGTATAACAGAAATATATATATAGCATAAACCTTAATGCTATGTTGTACTCCCTATTTACATATTAGTCAACAAGATAAGCTGATATTATGTATTTGTTATAACAATTCATGAGAGTTGAAAAATTATTCAAATTTTCAATAAATACAGTATTTATTGTTTTCAGTTTACAGAAATGCCCAACAAGCAGATGTAAGGCAGTTTTCTTGTCATAGAAGAACATTTCAAATAGAACTCACAGTATAGTATGTATACTTACTTTAACTCGGACATGGTTATTTTCTCCAAAATCTGAAAAAAAAAACATGTAATATTTCAGTTGTGTCAAAGCATACATGTACAACAAAAGGCAAACCACATTGCGATGAAAAAAGCCCCAAGGTGTTGTAAATATGTTCGCCACATATTTTAAAATATAATTCATTCAACAAGGCTGCAGATAAAATACATTTTATTAGCTAAAAATGGTCCCTGCACAAACCCAACTAGGTCTCTTCATTCATAAACTGGCATAACGTAGCAGTGCGGTGACGATGCAATATTTGCACTCTTGGCTCCGCCATTATTTTAGTTGTAGATAGGCTAACGTAAAATGTCAAATTAACTGTTTGCTAACATGAAATTAAATCACAATACAGTACCACATAAAAGTGTCTTAACTATTATCAATCACGATAGTTAGATATTTATTGCTAGCTAGTACGTACAACAGTGTTAAAAAGCAAATTTTTTTCACCACAACTTGACTGCACTGTGCCTCAAAACATAAACTGTGCCATGTGATTATCGGATCCCAGCGTTTCCAGCGATAAAATTTAATTATGCCGTAGCCTGTCTCAAATAAATTGGGAAAAAATAATGCCAAATCCCCAAAAACAGCACCACCAACGGTTGCATGTCTAAAAAACGTCTGTAAAACCCCAACTGACACAAAATAGGGCCTAAAATTGTATCCCCATGTCATTCAAAATGTATATTTTTAGTTTTGTTTGTAATAACTAATACTAAAAATTCCCAATATCTGGGGTGCAAAAATGATAATTGCGAATGCCACCAACACTAAAACACTTAAAATAGGAAATAAAATATATATTATTATTAAGTGTCTCCAGGACCTCAGCTCACAATGGTTGGGGCTGAGAAATTTTTAAAAATAGAGCTGCTCGATGGCACTTAAGATGAAATAAAAATGTATAAGAGTCTCTAGGACCTCTGCCCACCATGGTCACTGACTGGTGGGGCAGAGGTAAGAACATTTGGGAAAATAGGGCTGCTACGATGCAAATGGGACCTAATTTGAAATATGGGAAACAAATTCTCTAGGAGACAAATTTGTTTGTGGTAGAAAGTTTAAAGATTTCAAGGTAAGGACGAGGGATAAGAAGATCTCCTTTAGTAATTTGCCTAGTGTTCATACGGCCATTGGAAGTGACTTCAGTTAAAAGCTGACAGATAGTAAGTGGAGCAGAGTGATGTAGAGCTTTGAAAGATAGACATGCAAGCTGAAAGAGGTATCGTTCATGGAAGGGGATAGACTTGCCCCAAATCTGTATTGTTTTTTTTTAAATTTATTTGTTTTTATTTCGACCGCGATTTTTGTCTGAAAATACAGACTTGTGAAACACGTATAGAAATCGATTTGCAGACCGCAAACATCCGATAAGAATGACGTAGGTTATCATACCGTATTTGGCTATATGGGGCGGGCGGTATGTAAATATGGATTTCGAATCAACCAATGATCATTTTGTTTCAAAATGAAAAAGATCGAGTAGGCCTACGTACAGTGTTGAATGTACGATCGAGACTGTTAAAATATGAAATCGTGTTGCCAAGTTGTTTTGTTTATTAATTGTTTAGTCCTTAGCCTAGGCCTCCTTCGTAGGTCCTACTCAACCTGCCAAATAAAACGCCAATAAGGTAGGCCTACATAATACCACCACCGGCACACAACAGGATTCACACACAACAGGGCTACACCACTACACAGAACAGGACAGGTCTGGGTGGGAATTAAATCAAATTATCTCCGCGTAATATTAAATCAGGGAGATGTAAATTACATCTCCCTGATTAAATGATCCATATAAAATCCTTTCTAGCCTTCAGAAACTTTCATCAATGTACCCAAAGTACACATTGTCTAAACGTAACATAGCGCATGCGTACCATCTTAGTTGTTGAGTCTTTGAAATTCTGAAATATGAATATTAAAATAGTGTACGAGTGAGTAGCCAATCGCATGCAGCTGAAACTAGTCAACCGGATAATCTATGCACCAAGAATTCTTGGTGTCAAACCACGTGGCTTTTGCGTGTTTCCCCAGACGGAGTATCCAAACTCAAGTAATACACGTATGAAACGCCATATGTGCAAAAATATTTATATTTTTACTAATATTAAGAAAAAACTCCGTCTGGAGCCCAGACTAGGAAGGGGAGAGTCTTAGCACTGGAAAAGTCATGAGGAGAGAGATGTGTAGTGGGAGATAGATCGAGTAGTAGACGGATAGCTTTATTCTGGATTTTTTTAGGTTTAGTGGTAGAAGGTTTAGAACCCCAGACAGAGCAGCAGTAGTCAAGTCTAGAAAGGAAAAGTGAATTGTACAGAAGATGAAGAGAAGATTTGTTTGTAAATTTAGAGGTACGTTTGAGTAAGTAGATAATAGAATTGAGTTTTTTACAGAGGGAAGATATGTGAGATTTCCAGGTTAGAGTATTGTCAATTATGATTCCAAGGTGTTTGTGAGAAGCAGATTGAATAGGAGAATCATTAAGAGTTAGGGTGATAGAGTTAGATTTAAGTTTTTGAGAAGAGCCAATGAGCATGGATTTAGTTTTTGAGATATTGAGTGTTAGTCTGTTAGATTTTAGCCAGGTAGAGAAATGAATTAGAGCATTATCACCATAATAATGAAAATAATATAATGGATAGATTTAATTAATAAACATACCTCTTGCTGTGACTCGACTACTTCCATTTCTTCAACAATTTCTCCATTATTCAGGTCAGTCTGTGAAAATAATTTAATGGATAAATTTAATTTAATAAGCATACCTCATGCTCAACACATGTTTTATTTTGAATAGTAAATAAATATTTGTACCTCCTGAATACTGTATGGTAACTTTATAGGTTGGGGTCCGCATCTTTCATCCTGCAAAACAGTCTGTAAATAAATGTTTATGTTAAAGTGTTTTAATTATTCATTTCTACTAATTTGAATTTACAATCATTGAAAGATACAATCCACACACACACACAATACATATATATATAATAAATAAAATAACAGCAGAAAACATGGTTACTTCATTGTTTTAATCGCTACAATATATATTGGTCAAGGGTCGCTGATGTGTAGCATGACTCTCTTTCCGAGCTCTGATACTTTTCAACTTTTTACCGATAATTTTCATTGATTTTACAAGAATACAACATTCGAAGTGACAGAGATCCGTTATGTTATGCAGTTTGTTTAATATTGTGGTTTTTCAAGTGATAATTTTTGTAGGCCTAAGTAAGGCCAGTGTGTTAGCTGCACCACAGGAACGAGCTAACCAACAACACAGCGGTTACGGTCAGTTGAATATGGCGCATGTGTATCGTTCCATTGTTCGCGAAAACAAGCTTAGCTATTCTAAAGCTGAACTACTATCGCTACGTTATCAAACTACAAACCAAAATCAATACTCGGATATTATTATAAACAAGATTATAGCATTCAACAATTCAGTTCTATTAAAGAAGAAATGGTTTCGCCGTCGCCGAGGAAAACGAGGAGGGAAGAACAGTAGGAGGCCACCCAGTTGTGATGTTTACACATGTAATCTTCAAAACTCATGCCCCGTTATTATTGGAAATAGACCGTTCAATCAAACAAGCCGAATTCAAATGATCAATTCGGACTACACAAATACCGGTATTCACTTTGAACATTTAAGGTATCTTTCGCGTTCTATTACGGATTACACCCGAGATCCACATCTGTCTTTCGCTACAGTGAATACGCAGTCCATCCGCAACAAGATTGGTGAATTTATACATCACATCACAATAAACGATTACGATATTTGTACGGTCACTGAGACGTGGTTATTGGAGAATGATGATGCACACAGGGCAGACCTCAACACATGTGGCTATACATTTCTTGATAAACATCGCATAGACAGACGCGGAGGAGGAACAGGAATTATATTACAGGATTGTCTAAATGTCAATCAACTTAATTCAGGCGCAAAATCGTCTTTTGAATTTTCCGAATGGAATTTCGTGGACACAACCCTACACACCACATTCGTTGTCATCTATCGCCCGCCTTACTCCACCGTCAGACCCATTAGTACTGCCACCTTCTATGATGAATTCGCAGAATATGCTTCGGATATTCTATCGTTACATAGTTCTGTAATATTTTCGGGTGACTTCAACATTCATATGAACAGCAGCAATGACCCGGATAAAATAAAATTCCACGATGTACTTGAGTGTTTAAATCTTGATCAACACGTGTCTTTCCCAACACATCGTTCGGGAAATACTCTTGATTTGCTAATAACGAGGGGTAAGGACACTCTTTGTGTTACCGAGCCCGCTTCAAATTATTACATCAGTGACCATTGTTTTGTAGAGACTATTTTATCGAAACCAAAACCGAAATGTTACCGTCAAAAGAAAAAGTTTCGAAAGATAAATAAAATAGATCACACAAACTTTGATGAAGCTTTGTCTCAAGTAGTTATATCATCAACGAATATCGATGATAGACGATTTGGCAAATCACTACAACACTCAACTACTTGCTCCTCTGGATAAGCATGCTCCTATTGTTGAGAAAACTACCACTGTCAGAAGATTGTTACCTTGGTTTGATGACGAGGCTAATGTGTTGAAGAAGCAACTTCGTCGTGCTGAGAAGACCTTACGGAAGTCTGCCACCGACGAAAATAGGTCAGCTTACAATGATCTACGCAATTCATACAAACGTTATCTTCGTTTAGCCAAGTACGAATTCATTAAGGGTGCTATCAAAGAAGCTGGCAACAACTCAAAAAAGCTTTACAAGATCGTGTTTGAGCTCATTGGTAGACGTAAAAATAACCCACTTCCACCACATGAAACTGATAAACAGTTAGCAGACGACTTCATATCTTACTTTATGGGCAAAATAGAGAAAATACGAGAGGAATTGGAACACTTCCCTTTGTATGAACAAGAACGGTGGGTGATAGAGTTAGATTTAAGTTTTTGAGAAGAGCCAATGAGCATGGATTTAGTTTTTGAGATATTGAGTGTTAGTCTGTTAGATTTTAGCCAGGTAGAGAAATGAATTAGAGCATTATTAAGATTCTGTTCAATTAGTTTAGAAGAGGAGTTAGAATAGTAGATGATGGTATCATCAGCATACATGTCAACATGTAGATTAGAGCTATTAGAGATTAGAGAAGATGAAAGGTCGTTAATGTAGATGGAAAAGAGAAGAGGACCAAGAGTTGAGCCTTGAGGAACTCCAGTAGAAAGAAAACCAGAGGAAGAAAGATTTTTTTTCAAAAAGAACTTGTTGAGAGCGATTAGAAAGATAAGATCGGAGCCAAGAGATAGTTGGAGGAGAAAATCCATAGTAGGGTAATTTAGCAAGAATATTATAGTCAATAGTGTCAAAAGCTTTTTTGAGATCGATAAAGATAGTGCCAGTAAGTTTCTTATTATTGATATTGTGAAGCCAGTTATCATATGTTTTGGTGAGAGCAGTAAGGGTAGAATGTTGGGGACGAAATCCAGATTAGGAGGTAGATATTAAGTTATTAGAGTCAAGGTAAGAATAGATTTGTTGGGAAATAGATTTTTCAATAATTTTAGAGCAAAGGGGAAGGATAGAGATAGGCTTGTAGTTGTTTAGGTAATTTCTTTTGCCTGATTTAAAGATAGGAATAACTTTAGATGTTTGAAAGCAATTTTATTTTATTTTATTTTTAACATATTTTTTCGGCCTGATTTTTTCAAAACTCCATGGTCGGAGTATAGTCGACCCCCGGATTTTGCAATTAAAATTTTCCCACAAAGTCTTGACCTATACTCCGGAAAATACGGTAGATGACTTTTGTTTATTTATCGCCAAACGCGAGTGTTGCCACACGAAAATTACACAGTCAATATCATCGTACTCGAGAATTTGCTGGATTTTATATGTTTAATGACAGGGACACGATAATTACGCGAAAATTACTCAATCAAAATCATCGTACTCGAGGATATATATACGATTTACGATCCTCACAGCGGTAGTCATGTGATGCAGTTTCAACCAATCACGTTCACGTATTTACATAGGCTATGTAATATAAATTTGTATTTACCGCTTGTCTTCCAGGCGTACATCTTATTCCTAAAAAGGAAAAATAGCATTTGGTTATTTTTTGTGACTGTGAATATAGTATTGGTAAAAAGAAGGAGACAGTGAATACAGCATGAAACAGCATGGAGGCCAGATCATAACCAGCCAAGGAGACAGATACCAAGATGAAAAATATGATTTAAAAAAAACAAGACACACCTGGGCTATTTCTGATTCGACTAGATGCCAAATATGCTCGTTTGGTCTTGTTTTTATTCTTTTGTATGGCACTTTTCTTTTTAGCAGGTTGCTGCTGACTAGTCACTTTAGCAGGTTGCTGCTGCTTAGTCACTTTAGCAGGTTGCTGCTGCCTAATCACCTTTAATTCAAAACTTGGCTGTATGGAACATGTTGATATTGATATATCAACTTCATGCAAGAAGTCTGCTCTGCATCGAACAGCTATAATAAATGTATACAATAGTTGTACTTGCCTTAACAATTGAAGAAATTCAAAGTAGATATAATATAGTGTATTCTCTTAAACACCATTAAAAATAAACTCATGAACTAAGCACAGATGTTCAATAAGTACCTGTACATCCAGCTATTCTTGAAGTAATTTGTTGATCTGAACTTCTTTCAGCCGTAGGTAGCACAACGCTTTAAAAACAAAAGACTATAAATGTCATTACTATCATTTTAGATAACAATTTTTATTGGTTTAGTTTGATTTTTATTTATTGAGATTTGCACGTTAAATAATTATTATGCCACATAATTATTACATAGCAGTTTTCTTGTTATCACATGAGCTAACTTTGTATCATAAGTCTAATACTAAGATTCTAATAAAAATGATGCGATGTTGTTTGGCTGGTGATGTCAGTAGTTCATGTGATGGCTGTGGAGATGTTGTTTGCAGCCTCATTTCTATTAGACAAATAACTCCAAATTTGTGGTTAACTCTTTTATTTATTTATATTTATTCTCCCAGATAGTGTATATATATGATGAGTTTGTGACAGACAGTGGCTGTGTGTGAACTAGTACACCGGGGTGACCCCCTACTTGTCTCGAAAGATGTACTAGGTTCTTTAAAGTGCACATGAGCCAGATGTGTACACTGGACCTATGGTTTATAGTCCTTATCCGAGAAGACTTGTTCTACGACCAGAACCATGGAGCGAGTGAGCCTTGAACGCTTGCCGATGTTATGGCTACGTAATTTATACGGTTCCACTATCTTAACCGCTCGGCCACGCACTCACTTTATCTACAGTAGATAACAACAAGGATTACAATTTAGGATTTAGAAATAAAGGATTTAGAACAAAAAATTTTGAGAAAATAGACAAAAAAAATGGATAAAGTAAAAACAATAAAGTATATATAATGCAGTTTATTATTTTTCACTGTATTGTTGCAATGCAATAATCATATTCTATGCACATGTTACATAGAAAAATAAATGAAGTAAAACAAAAACAGGGAATGAAATATAAACCAAAAAAAAATAAATTAGGCCTATGCACTTGTAAGTTGTTACGAAAAAAAAAATCTTCTAAAAACTAGAGAATCTTGGGCTAACCTAAACTACCTAACTAAATGCAATTTTAAAAGTTGGAAAGAATTTTGGAGGAATATTCTGATTTTGGTTGAGAGTCAAATATTTGGGAAATTTAATTTTGAAAGAGTTGACAGCAGCATAGCTGATGCAGGGAACAGAATGTTCAAGGGCACTACATATCTATATATAAACCACTGAACGGTACGTGCTCACATTTGACAAACTGATGTTTATTGATGGGCCGCACATGATAGGCTATGTCACACTAAAAAAGGCAAAAAATAGCAGTAATTTGATGACTCAACGGCCGTGTTACGTCAATGTATAAACTACGCAACCTCCTGTTTGTGTACTGCCATGGCCGGATCTACAAATACCATGCCAGGCCGTCAAAACACCAGTCTTTAGTCAACCGAATGATCGCGTCGTTGAAGTTAATTACACTTATTGTTTTAATAGAATGATTTTTGTAAATCACGGTTTGGCTCAGTGAGTAAATCACTGTGACCATGGATATCAATGTTTAGTACGTTCGAGTTCGAATCTGCGACATGCCTAAAGATATAAAAATACAAAATTAGACCACAATATAATTTACAAAACTAGCAAAAGAGATACGAAACCTCACCCATAACAAATTGCAAAATATAATAAACCATGAAATTAAAAAAAATGTAAATGAAAAAAAAAAACAAAAAAACACAAATAAAACGAATCCAAACGGGGTGTCATGTATAACAAAATCAATGGCCGTAAATTGTTCCGAATTGTATTATCGACAATAATTTATCAGGGGCCGGGAAGAGTGCACTTTTATTAAGACAGACAAACCGTGCGGAGTACGGTTTACTTCTAGACCACAATTTAATTACAAAAGTAGAAAGAAGGTAACCAATCTCCCATAAAAAATACAAAATATCAAAACCAGTGAAAATAATATGCAAATAAATATAATGAATGAACTTAACAATTCGTGTTTATGCAGCAATGTGTTTTTCATTTGATTTTTGTCCACTTTTTCATTTTATCTCAATGTATCGAGTAATTAATACATCACGAAAAACATCCAAAATAATATAGTTTGGCATTTTATACTTTTGTTAGTTTGCGGGCATCATTTAATTCACACAGCACAATTTTCTTTAGCGTCTTTTATTTTCGTAAAGGCGTTTGAACAGTCAAAGTAAAGTCTAAAGTTCCATATCCACTATTGCTTTCATTTTTTAGCCTACATAGTGAAGGGATAGTGTATAGAAAAATCAATGGCCGTAAATACAGTAGTTCCGAATTTTATTTGTGATACAATTTGTTTTTATTTTAATATAATTACTTAAGTACTTAAGTTAAAGTACTTAAGTACTTTTATCAGAGTGCGCTTTTATTAATACTTTCCCATGCCAAGTATAATAACAACCACATATTAAGGCAGAAAGGGACCGTGCGGGTTGATGTTAAAAAACAAGTACATATCCAAAAAGTATGAAGGTGGTTTTTACCCATTTAACACACAAACAAAAATTCATTATTTTGTATTTATACTTTATAAAAAGTTGAAATAAATATTTGGGTATTACATTTTATATCATGAAATGGTGCATTAACAAATGTCACAATGATTAGATTTTGAAGGCAGAATGATGCAAACTCACACAAGCAGAGAGGTAAGGTTATTGTTATAGAAAGTTCAGAACACTACACAGAAATCAATTTTAATACAAATGTAAGTGAAAATGTGGGAAAAATAGAGGGTTGCAATGAAAAATTACCTTTGAACATTTTGTTCTCAGAAATCTGGTAAATTGTAGAAAATGTTATTGGTCAATAGTCTTTAATTTAAAAGAATAGATCACGTAGTCCAGTATAACAGAAATATTGGATAAACCTTGATGCTATGTACATATTAGTCAACAAGAAGCTGATATTATCGTTATAACAATTCATGAGAAAATTATTCACTTAAATTTTCAATAAATACAGTATTTATTGTTTTCAGTTTACAGAAATGCCCAACAAGCAGATGTAAGGCAGTTTTCTTGACATAGAAGAACATTTCAAATAGAACTCACAGTATAGTATGTATACTTACTTTAACTCGGACATGGTTATTTTCTTGAAAATCTATAAAAAAAAACATGTAATATTTCAGTTGTGTCAAAGCATACATGTACAACAAAAGGCAAACCACATTGCGATGAAAAAAGCCCCAAGGTGTTGTAAATATGTTCGCCACATATTTAAAATATAATTCATTCAACAAGGCTGCAGATAAAATACATTTTATTAGCTAAAAATGGTCCCTGCACAAACCCTACTAGGTCTCTTCATTCATAAACTGGCATAACGTAGCAGTGCGGTGACGATGCAATATTTGCACTCTTGGCGCCGCCATTATTTTAGTTGTAGATAGGCTAACGTAAAATGTCAAATTAACTGTTGGCTAACATGAAATTAAATCACAATACAGTACCACATAAAAGTGTCTTAACTATTATCAATCACGATAGTTAGATATTTATTGCTAGCTAGTACGTACAACAGTGTTAAAAAGCAAATTTTTTTCACCACAACTTGACTGCACTGTGCCTCAAAACATAAACTGTGCCATGTGATTATCGGATACCAGCGTTGCCAGCGATAAAATTTAATTATGCCGTAGCCTGTCTCAAATAAATTGGGAGAAAATAATGCCAAATCCCCAAAAACAGCACCACCAACGGTTGCATGTCTAAAAAACGTCTGTAAAACCCCAACTGACACAAAATAGGGCCTAAAATTGTATCCCCATGTCATTCAAAATGTATATTTTTAGTTTTGTTTGTAATAACTAATACTAAAAATTCCCAATATCTGGGGTGCAAAAATGATAATTGCGAATGACACCAACACTAAAACACTTAAAATAGGAAATAAAATATATATTATTATTAAGTGTCTCCAGGACCTCAGCTCACAATGGTTGGGGCTGAGAAATTTTGAAAAATAGAGCTGCTCGATGGCACTTAAGTTGAAATAAAAATGTATAAGAGTCTCTAGGACCTCTGCCCACCATGGTCATTTTCCAATTTGGTGTAATTAATGTTTTACAACTTTGGCTACGGGTGCATTTGGGGTGGAGGGAGTCATTAAACTTAAACATTGAGGATAAATATGATGCTGTCTGGGGAGGTGCGAAAATTGTAAATGAGGAACTAACCCTCATGATCAACCCCCCTCCCCCTGGGCCTGACCTACTGTAAGACAATTTTGAAAAATAGAGTACACTGCAGCCCTCACCATAAGAGCTAAGAAAATTTAAAGAACTAGAGGGTTCGCTCGTGCACCCTCTAGTGGGTGTACCCGAATGGTTCTCGAAAACATGACCAACGCCGCTGGAAATTGAGGCTCGGGTGAAACCCATATGACTGACTCCTATAGTAACATTGAATCGCACCTAAATTTGATTCAGTGATTAATAAATAGCATAAATAATTAATTTAATTACTAAAACAAATTGTATTTCACGTAAAGTAAAGACCTTTATAATTGATTAGTTGAATATCTAAAACAATAAATTGTAGTCCATGATTCAGTTGAATCACTAAATAACATTGTAGTTCACGTAAAAGTTAAAAAAAGCCTTCAACAATAGTTAAATTACTATAACAAATTGTAGTTCACGTAAAGTAAATGCCTTTAATCAATATAATTGATTAGTTGATTAGTTATATTTAGTCGACTAAAAATCAAAAAGTCAATGTTGTCCCTGGGTGGAATAACCGAGTAGCTGGATTTCATAAACATGCCCGGGAAGCATTTTTGAAGTGGCGTGGGTTGGGTAAACCCAGATATGGCCACATCTATGAACACATGAAAATCACTAGATCTAATTTTAAAAATGCCCTCAGAAAGTGTAAATCCAACGAAGAAATGCTAAGGGCGGACTCGATGGCCAAGTCTTTTGACGATAAGGACTATAATAGTTTCTGGGGTAAGGTTAAGAAATCCAGCTACGCCAATTCCCAGTCTAACATTATTGGTAGTGCTAAGGGGGAAAAATGACATTTGTGACCTATGGCGTCAACATTTCTCCGATTTATTTAATAGTATTGACTCATCTGAGCATAAGACTGTTGTTAATGAAACTCTTGAAGACTGTACAGACGGTGAAATTGATGTTTCACCTCATCATATTAAGATATTAATTGATAAATTGCCCAATGCTAAAGCAGCGGGATATGATGGTCTATGCAATGAGCATTTCAAATTCGCTTCTGAGCGACTTAGTATTATTTTAAGTGTATGTTTTAAGGCTATGTTTGTTCACGGGTTTGTTCCAAGTAATCTCACAAAAGTCACGCTTGTGCCGGTAATTAAATCTAAATCAGGGAATATCACTGATAAAGGGAATTATCGGCCAATAGCTTTGGCGTGTGTAGCTTCTAAACTTCTAGAGTCTGTAATGATACAACATTGTGGTAATTCACTGGACTCCCATGACAACCAGTTTGCCTTCAAATCTGGTCACTCAACCGAATTGTGTATATTTGCTCTTAAACAGATTATCAAGCATTACAACAATCATGGTAGCCCAGTTTATTGCTGCTGTTTCTTGGACGCTAGCAAAGCCTTTGATAAAGTGAACCACTGGACACTTTTCAAGACCCTAATTGATAGAGGTACCCCTTCACCTGTAGTTAAGATACTGAGGTCATGGTATAGGAATCAGGAATTTGTTGTCAGGTGGGGAAGTTCCGTTTCCGATTCTTTCACTGTTCGTAATGGGGTTCGCCAGGGAGGCGTTATGTCCCCTCTACTTTACAATGTGTACACTGATCCGTTAACTGTTGAACTGACTATAGTCAAAAGAAGGTTGTGAAATTAACAGTCTTAAACTGAATTGCCTAAGCTTTGCCGATGACTTGGTCCTTTTGGCTCCGTCAGTGACTGACTTACAAAGCCTAATTGGACTCTGTGAAGGTTTTGCTAGTGACCATGATATTACTTTTAATGAAACCAAATCCAAATGCTTGCTATTTTGCCCGAAAGTCCGCAACCTCAAAGGTGTTCCACATATTACCTTAAATGGGGCACCTCTAATCGTTGATAATTCAATAACCTATCTTGGTCATGTGATCAGTAATAACCTGAGTGATGAAGGTGACATCAAACGTCAATATCGATCTGCATTAGGGCCAACTCTCTAAATAGAAAGTTTGGAAAATGTTCAACTAAGACTAAATGTTATCTATTTAAGAGTTACTGTGTCAGCATGTACTGTTCAACCTTATGGTGTAGATATAATAAGAGCACTCTGAGATCACTGAAAGTATGTTATAACAATGCCTTACGTCTGCTGCAGAAGCAGCCTAGACATTGTAGTGCAAGCATGATGTTTGTCTTAAATGACGTCCCATCCTTTGATGAGTTCATTAGAAAATCTGTTTTTAGTTTTAAAAATCGTGTGAACGCAAGGTAGTAATTCCTTGATCATGGCCATTAATCGCCACGTTCTTAATGTGTCAAGAATGCACATACAATGGAATGCTTTGTTGCATTGACTTTATTTATTTACATATCTTTGTTTTTGTTCTATGAGCTGTTAGATTAAGATTTTTATTTTTCTCTCTTTTGCTATGGATTTTATATTATGTCACCATGATATTCCGAAATAAAAAGATAAATGAATGAAAATTATATCTATAACAAATTAATATTGCATTTAGTAGTTCACGATCAATTGAATCACTAAAATCACATTTTAGTTTACGTAAAAGTAAAGGCCTTCAATAATTAAATAAATTACTAATTAATTGTTACTAACTAAAATCAAATTGTAATTAGGACGTAAAGTAAAAGCCTGTCAGTGTCATTTCAGCCTCCCTATTTCATAATTCAAATTATATCAAGAGTTATTCATTTTGCCATGTATTTGTATTTTCTAGACTTATCGACGAATAAAAAACATTGAATGTCGCCACAAACTGTCATTTTGCGGGAAGTCACGGGACACGGAAGCCAGTTGAACAGCGCGAGTGTGTGAAAATTACCTTGTGATATCCACACATTTCGAAAGGAAATGCTAAAATTTGTTTGAACAATAGCGTAGTACTGAACACTAATGTTATCACTCTACGTTTCGTGGTACATCTGAGATAGATCAGGTAGGTAGCCAAGGCAGAGATTTTCCATTGTATTTGCCTATGTCAGAATTAACTATAATTTATATATAGATGTTTGATAGAATGACCATACTTTAAAATAATTAATAGACATGTCAATTGTCAGATCTTTTGAGCCTGTCAAAATTGAATGCTCAGAAGAAACTGACTGCCTACTACTATTACTAAGTACCGTACCCAGGGCCTAGCAGGAACTGTGGCTAAGGATAATTCCATTAGAAAACCAGCACTGTGTCACCACACGCTGTAAAAATCAATAGACTACACAGTAAAGATGATCGACCTAATCAATCATTGCGCAGTGATACAATAATACAATAATTTTCCTGATCCCAGATCCTGGTCTGGTAGAAGAGGCAGAGACGTAGTGACCTCGACTGACATGCCACCATCCTGGTGCATCAATCAGTCCAGGTCTGCAAAAATATTTATTATAGCCCATTCTACACTATATTTGTGTGTGTAGCATCGCCTGATAGGTGTTAATTTACTAGGCCTATCAGGTTAAAAATAAAACTTAATAAAAGCCATGCATACTATTTGGTCAGTAAAGATGATCGACCTAATCAATCATTGCGCAGTGACAATTTTATTGCAGGAAAAAATTTAAAATACAATAATTTTCCTGATCCCAGATCCTGGTCTGATAGAAAATGCAGAGACGTTGTGACCTCGACTGACATGCCACCATCCTGGTGCATCAATCAGTCTAGGCCTGCAAAAATATTTATTATAGCCCAGGGCCAGGCTACACTATATTTGTGTGTGTGTAGCATAGCCTGATAGGTGTTAATTTACTAGGCCTAGGCCCTAACTAGGCCTATCAGGTTAAAAATAAAACTTAATAAAAACCATGTAGGCCTAGGCCTATACTATTTGATATTAATAATTTATAAATATACTTACTAGGGCCTAGCTAGGATAGCCTGGATCTGGTAGCTACGATACGAGTACTAGCCTACTACTAGCCTAGGCCTAAGTCTTTAGGCTAGGCCTACTAGCCTAGCTAGGCCTAGACTACTAGGGCCCTCTAGCTAGCTAGGTAGGGGCCCAGGAGTAGGGGCAGGGTTCTAAGAGTCGTGCTTTTTAAAGTAATAATTGAATGATTTACCAAAACAATTAACATGCATATCTAATGATATTAATGATTGCTGTATTCTCTAACTTACAGTAGTATATGTTTTTACGTACTTTCTAGGCTAGGCCTCCTATCTAGGCTAGTCTTTTCCTTTAAAAACAATCACCGCTCTCTCCTCACACGACGCACCAAATGACTTCCCGCGCGAAATAGTAGCACTGTAATTTATGCAATTGCAGAGTCACCAATCACAGGAGAGTTGAATATTAATTGTCCAATCACCGAAGTCGAGTTATCAGTAAGTAAATGATACTAAAAATAACCAACACGGTCATGAACCACTGAACAATTTCCATTCAATTCAAAATATTATTTATAAATATTATTAATTTTTAAAAAAAATAATGACAATAATATAAATAATATGAATAATAATTTAGAAACTAGATTTAAACTTGTCACTTTGACAAATTAGTTATCTGCACAACAACACCATGTGGACGTACACTAGAAAATGCACTATGACCAGTTGTTGGTGCTAAATTCTGTCTAGTTTGTACCAATATAGTATATACAGTATAATACTGTATACATACTATACATACAGTGTAGTGTAGTTGAAATTACTGGACCCACTTTTAATCAAATTTTTAACATGATGATGTCATCAAAATCAAACAACAATTGAAGATAACAATTTCAGAAGATATTTGTTTTAGCAACAACATATTAAAATTTTGAAAAAATCCTAATACATAGTGGAGATGCGCGCTGTTTTAAATGTGATGAACTATGACGCAAAATCTGAAAATTCGACCTTTAATGTTATGGAATGGCCATATAATATTTAATAGTCCATTCTTATATAGCGCATATAAGCAAGCTCTCAATGCGCTGAACATTATTACCCCAGTCATTTTTTTGGATCAAACACACAAGTAAAAACATACTCCCAGAATGCAGCTAGTAATCATGAGCGCAAAGTTGTTTCTTGATCTAACCAGGTACATATTTTATACACCTGGGTGGAGAGAGGCAAACGTAAGTAAAGTAGATCTTCCCTAAGGATACAAGCAATTACGCGGCGAGAGTTGGATTCGAACCTCGATATGATGTTGTCACAACATCCAATTGGCAAAATGTTTACAGAAAACGTGTTAATCATGAGTATCACTTTTTATTTTGACATATTGAAATTTACTGTAAAGATGAAAATGAGATTTTTTTGATGTGATGATGTCATACAAATTAAAATAGTTGTAACTCATGCAAAAGATAATTAATTAACCTAGAAAAGTTTTTAAACTGGGGGAAAATAGAATACGAATAAGCAAGATGCGTTCTATTAAATGCGATGATTAAATGAGACAAAAATTCATAATTTTTTATTTGAATGGCCATATGATGACGTCAGACAACTTATCAAGCAACAAAATTACATGAATTCATATCTACAACTCATTAGCTTTCAAAATAAGTTGAAAAAATGGTTGGTCAACGGTCTTCCTGAAGCGCTATAATATATTTAAAATAGGCATATTTTTTCATAAATGTGCATTAAATAGCAATTTTTAAGCATAATTTTTTTAGTTTTTAAACTTTAACATGCACGTGCGTCATCATTCTGCAAGTCAAATTCATAAAAATGAATGAAATTTATCATAGAAGGTATGAAGAACAAAAATCTATTGCAAAAACTGTCTTTCTATGCTATGTACGAGCTGTACGCAAGTGTGCGTGTGCGCAATGCAAAACAAATTGAAAATTTTCGTAATGTACAAAATTGTCCTGAAATGTATAGAAATTAATTTTGTGCAATTTAAAACTTTAAATGTGCGTGCATGTGTAACTTTGTTTGGAAAACACCATTTTTACTCCACAGAAAGTTGACCCTTCATATGAATTAAATTTTCACCAAGTATTAATGCAAAATGACTTTTAATCTATGATCAATCAATTTTATTCATAAAATTGCGCCCAAGTCACGTTGCGCAACTTTGATGTCATTTAAAAACAGGAGGTGCACAACTTCACATAAATGTTGACAAAGTTACAAAATGTTATGTTTACACGTTTTAGAGGTGCAGATAACTAAAAAAGAAAAATATTGTTAAAATTATACACAATTGTCATTCAAAAAATGTTTTATTGAAATTGTCATCTAATAAAGATGTGAAAGATTGCCTGTTTATGGCAGACATTTGAATAAATAAAAACAAATAACACTAAAAAAATAAAATATTTTCAAATTTTTCTGCAGTTTATAATATTATACTGTAGTTATTTTTTATTTCTTTCTATATATTGCAACACATGTACATGTGTAGATTATAAAATCAATCTAAAACTTGAATGCATTACACACATTTTTCTTGTTTGACTTACTGTTTTTGGCCAAAGAGAAATTATACTATAAAGTACTTTGCACCCCTTATATTTATACAGTAAAAAAAATATGTACAAAAGAACAAATCATTCTAAAAATGTACTGTATTACACTCATCTTGTTCGGCTGTTTTTTGTAAAAAAAAGAAAGTTATTGTACAGTAATAATTAAAAAGTAACTTACTACTATAATTAAAAGTACTTTACAACCCTGATATTTACATTAAAAATGTACATTAGATCAATTATAGTAAAAATGTACTGTATTCCACTTAACTTGTTCGGCTGTTACTGTTTTTTATAAAAAGAAAATTATTCTAATAATGAAAAAAAATCTTTACTACATTATGTAACCCTGATTATTTCCTGAATCCAAATAGTTTTAAAATTACCACGAACCTAAAAAATGTATAAAAATAGATAAATATTCTACATTGCAAGCTCACATAAAGCTTGTTGATTGAATAAACAAAACACTGTCTTCCCTCCACCCCAGTTTATACAACATATTCAAGTTACCAGGTGGTATTTCTTCCAAGGCTTATTTTGTAAAATTATAGTACATTTGATTCTCTCTCTGGTAGATCCCTGAACAGGTTAGTGGTTATAATGGTATTCATTCGAACCTAAGAGTACACACACACATAACACACACATTACGTTCCAGGAACATTTTTAAGCTCGACCGACTGCTGAATAGGGAGGGGGCGCTGTACCAGGTTTAATATGATGCAGCTTCATCCAAGTCACCAGTTGGTCTGGTATTTCTTCTAACACTTCTTTCGCAAGCTGCGCTTGAATTGCACCCATGTCTCGGTTCCCGGATCGGTGAACTATCTCACTAAAAGGCACAAACTGAAATTTAATAAAATATGATACTGTATTATAAAAGGTTAAATATTGAAAAAAATTATTTTTATATAATACTAATAATCTGAAAATTTTAGTGAATAGAATATTATTGTGACCTCAGCATCACTAACCTGAACAATATCGTGATCAGCTACTTTGTCTCCGTGCCTCAATAAATTGTCATCAGAATCAAGATGTTCCATGGCTAAAGTGAATGAACAAACTATAAATTGTCTAGGACAAAAACATTTATACCAAACTTATTGTATTGATATTTTTCCAGCGTTACCTATCATGTTTATGTTTGATGTTTTAGTGTACTTTTTATACAGTATTTATGTAAATGCAATACTTTCAGCTTCTGCTGCTTTTTGTATATACCATATTGTTCCTAATAAACGCCCCCCTTCATTTTTTTGTTCATTTTCTAATTAACACACCTTAGTGCCCAATCTATATAAACAGAGGATTCTCACGTTTAGAATTGGTTTTCAGCCCGTAAAGTCACATTTTTCAGCTACTGTGATAACGATGTACGCTAACAGCGTGACAAACATGTAGGCCTACACCGGGCGCGTAGGGTAATTCGCGCATGTTGGACACTGGACGTTTTTTTTTTTAATTCGCGGCAACAAACATCGCTGGTCTTTAAAAACCAGGAAAACAACGGGGATCAGACAATTGTATGTTTATTCACACAACACGGAATGGATACAATGCGTCTGGTTCATGAAGACCTTTCTATAATATAATATATTCAAGTTGTTAGAACTTTTCATCAAGTTGAGGGCGGATGTCAATAACCTACGATAAACACGCTGTTTCTGTTGTGAAGGACAACGAAGAACGCTGCATCGTCGGCCATTTGCCACAAGAGCAATCCAAGATTTTTAATTTTTTTTTTAAACATAAAGGCGAAGTAAAAATTAAAGCTAAACGCAGGCACAGTAGCATAGCAGGGGGTTTGGAGGTACCCTATGAATATATTTGTTGCACACCCAAAAAAACATTGATTGACCGTCTGAAGCAACTTGTTTAGGGTAGGCTAGGTAGGCCTCATATAGGCCTAGGCCTAGGCTAGGTAGGCCTCATATAGGCCTAGCCTAGGCCCTATTTATGATTTTTACATTTCACCTCTAACAAACGCCCGCCCTTTTTAAAAAATGCAACGCCCCGGGGGCGTTTATTAGGAACAATACGGTATATGTTTTTTTTTATACCGAAAAATAAAATAAAATTAAACCAACACAAGAAAAATTATTAAGAAACTTATCAAATCTCATTGTCATTTTGAGAAACACAAAAGTAGGGTAAAAATACTTCACATACCTGAAAAATCAGCGTTACCAACTCCAACAATGATGATGGCCATTGGGAGTTTGCTAGCCTACAAATAAAAAAAATAAAAAATTTGACTACATGCATGAAATGTTTTGAACGTGTACAATAGACAGGTTACTATAATAGGCCTTACTCATATTCTTACTGTATGTACTTACATTGATAACAGCAACTTTGGTAAAATCCATATCTGATATGATTCCGTCCGTTATTATTAATAAAACAAAGAAGTTTGAGCCGTTCATAAACGCTTGTGCGTCTCTAAATAGAAAAATAATGAGCAAAGGGATAAATAGTTAGACTTAGAAAAGGAAACAACTTAAAATATGCAATCATATAAACACTTGTAACACACAGTCATTTACAGAAATAATTCTTGAGTATGTAATATATTTTAGAGAAGTGTATCTCAACAACAGAATTCCATCTTGGCCGTGGTGATTCATATTCATATACTTTAAAAAAAATCAAAAACTAGAAAGGTAGAATTGAAAGCCAATTTACAGAGATGAGCGGTAACAGTAAACAGAAAACTGTGTAGCTTGTCTCACGTAGAATATGTATTATTTCTGAGAGGAAACCATCTGTCCGCTCCGTGTTTTGTGTAAATGGTAATAAGGAATAACATGGATTCTATATTTTAATTACCGTTACCCCTCGTCTGTGTGAATTGGCCTTTAGCCATCTTAACATTATATTTAATTGCCCTTTATGATTCACAATTTAGTTTCTTACCTTGCTACCCTGTTTATGATTGGTGCAAAGTTTGTTGGTCCGTGTAACTGAATTTGAGGCAAACAATTCCTATAAGCACCAATGATGCCGTCCACATTAGACACAAATGGATTCTGGTAATTGAAATTCTAAAAAAAAAAGAAGAAAACATTCATTAAAAAAAATGAAGAATGAAGTAAAAGAATTAAATGAAGATGATTACTTGATGATACATCAATTAAACAAGCAAAGAAGGAAACTAACAAGAAAGTAAAAAGACCACCAAGAAAACTGGATAAAACAAATAAAAGAAGATTTAAAAGGAAAAAATCTAGACTTTAGCACAATAACAAACCATCCTGCCAAAAACAGAAAAATATGGAAACAAATCGTGGAAAGCATAATGTCTGAATGACGGAAAATATTTCAAGAGCAAGGGAGACTTTATCCTCTTAAATACTCTACTATGAAGTGAGGAGTGACAGCGTAAATAATAATAATATTTATTCAGCAAAAGCTCTTAAAAAGTATGATTTACATTTCATCTTGCCAGGAACAAGTAATAGGCATGAGCCCAAACAGAAAAACTGCTCTTACTCCAGCAAGTAACAGGCATGAGCCCAAACAGAAAACTGCTCTTACTCCAGCAAGTAATAGGCATGAGCCCAAACAGAAAACTGCTCTTACTCCAGCAAGTAATAGGCATGAGCCCAAACAGAAAACTGCTCTTACTCCATCAAGTAATAGGCATGAGCCCAAACAGAAAACTGCTCTTACTCCAGCAAGTAATAGGCATGAGCCCAAACAGAAAACTGCTCTTACTCCAGCAAGTAATAGGCATGAGCCCAAACAGAAAACTGCTCTTACTCCAGCAAGTAATAGGCATGAGCCCAAACAGAAAACTGCTCTTACTCCAGCAAGTAATAGGCATGAGCCCAAACAGAAAACTGCTCTTACTCCAGCAAGTAATAGGCATGAGCCCAAACAGAAAACTGCTCTTACTCCAGCAAGTAATAGGCATGAGCCCAAACAGAAAACTGCTCTTACTCCAGCAAGTAATAGGCATGAGCCCAAACAGAAAACTGCTCTTACTCCAGCAAGTAATAGGCATGAGCCCAAACAGAAAACTGCTCTTACTCCAGCAAGTAATAATAGGCATGAGCCCAAACAGAAAACTGCTCTTACTCTAGCAAGTAATAGGCATGAGCCCAAACAGAAAACTGCTCTTACTCCAGCAAGTAATAGGCATGAGCCCAAACAGAAAACTGTTCTTACTCCAGCAAGTAATAGGCATGAGCCCAAACAGAAAACTGCTCTTACTCCAGCAAGTAATAGGCATGAGCCCGAACACAAAACTGCTCTTACTCCAGCAAGTAATAGGCATGAGCCCAAACAGAAAACTGCTCTTACTCCAGCAAGTAATAGGCATGAGCTCAAACAGAAAACTGCTCTTACTCCAGCAAGTAATAGGCATGAGCCCAAACAGAAAACTGCTCTTACTCCAGCAAGTAATAGGCATGAGCCCAAACAGAAAACTGCTCTTACTCCAGGAAGTAATAGGCATGAGCCCAAACAGAAAACTGCTCTTACTCCAGCATTACTTATAAAATACAAAAATAACAAAACTAAGTAAGTAGTACAAATTAATTAATAATGTACTTATGGTTTTGTTTCTTACCACAGGAAAGTCATGTGATATCGCTCCGTTGGGAGGAAGCTTAGCTCCGAATCCAAACACTGGGAATAGCTTATCTGTGTCGTATTCCTGGATAATAGTTCCGACTGATTGAATAGCTTGTTCGTACTGGTTTGGCATGTGTGGGTTTATGTGATGTAATGATTGCGGACTGTGTGGAGCACCTGCAGAAATAGAGAAGCATAAATCACTTGAAGGCACCTGTTCAAACAATCCATGTTTGAGGTTGATGGGTGCTTTTTATTTCTGTCTTGCTAGCCTATTTGGTGTATGCATAGACACAGCAACACAGACTTTAATGTGAGATTTCCATACCAACCACATCAACTGGATTTAGCACAAGCATTTGGTACTATGTTTAGCAATAATTTGACTTTTAAAACTACTAGTAACAAATTGACATATTAACAATTTTAGTTGGATTGGCCTTGATCTAAACAGGTTGATATGATAATAATAATAACAGGATTTTTATAGCACACATACCACTCAAGAGTGCTCAAGGTGCATTAATCAACCTTGGAACTTATTGTTAATAAGATACCAGTAACAATAAGGTAGAATTATATAGACATACCATTGGAAGCAGTGAAGTCTATAGCCACCACAAAACTAAGTTCCGTTCCACCATGAATGAAATCCAAAAATGAATACATTTTTTGTACACGACAGCTCATCAGTGAAATTGTACCGTACGTCTTCCCCTTCTTTTTACTCTTCTCTTTTGTTAGCTAGAAAAAAAATATCCAGAAATAAATAAAAAATATCCTCTAGAATATTTATTTTTCAAGATGGGTTACAAAAAGGCAAGGGTGACAAATGTAAGTAAAGTAGGAGAAATGAAATATAAATGTACATAAACATTAAGCTCTGTCTACACTATCAAACAAGTTTGACAAAAAACTGTGATGTGTCCAAATATGGTAGTGATATGACATCATCATGTCCATATATGCATCACTTTTTTTGTCACATAAAGTTTGGTAGTATAGACAGAGCTTTAGCTTATCAAAGTATTCATACCGTATATACATTATCTCTTTGACTTCCTTCAACAAATCGTCGCATGTTTGTTGTAAATTCACCAATTAAATCAATACTGTAAAAGATATTTAAAATTACATAATTAAATTAATAACTAAATGAACTGACAGAAAAGGAGATGACCAAATATTACATCCTTTACAAAAGTAGCATACACTGTTTTTTTCTTTTGTTGTAGTAATTAATGTACACATTCTTCCTTATATCCTTATTATATTGCATAGCAAACTCTGGAGTTTTACACAGTGTATGGTGTGCATGTGTAAATTCCTGAATTTTGTTAGGCAATGTAAGAGGCGTATTATATGCAAACCTCTTTTTCTTACCTGCCATCTCTGTTCCAATCACAACATTCAACTTTGATTGTCCTATCCAGATCGCCATTACACAAAGTTCTCAAAGGAACTTTAAAAGGTTTCCAGGTGGGATTCAGTGTGTTCTTTAGTACATCTGTTCTATACGCCACTGTGAAACTGAAAACAAATAGTTTAGTTATTAATAGGAAGTTTTATCTAAAGCTCTGTCTACACTATCAAACATTATGTGACAAAAAATATGATATGCCCATATATGGACAAGATGATGTCATATCACTAATATATCTGGGCATATTCAACTTAACATTTATTTCTTCCTTCAAGAAAATGAGGTAAACATAATAAATTCCATTAATATATATAACGAGTCTATTGATGATAAAAAAGTATACAGTTATCAATAAAAGGAAGTAGGCAGTGCCCAAGAAGATAGAAATCTTGTGGCGGGCCAGCCTATTTACAAACACAGGTAATACAGGCTACCATATTTGGGCATTTCACTATTATATCTGTGCATATCACTACCATATTTGGGCACATCACACTTTTTTTGTCAAACTAGTTTGATAGTGTAGACAGATCTTTAAAAAAAAGTACTGTATTTTTATCAAAAAAGTGTGCTCTAAATGTTTAAAAAAATAATGTGTCAAACAGGGAAGTTGTATTGTTTTATTTTGTTGTAATGCATATTAAAGCTGCATATATTTGAATCATTGTTCTCCATTAATATATTTACCTCATATTTTCATTACATCTATAGAATGTAAGGTATGGATCTGATTTGCCAAACAAGTCTTTCTTTGCTAATTTAAAACCCTGAAATTGCATCACTGCTTCATCCTGCTAGAAGATATATAAAATGTACTAAATATTTGGAATATAAATAAAATATATTAAAAAAATAAACGAGAAAAAACAATTATTGTATGCAAGTAGTGGAGATTAGTATCATCACCATATAAGTAAAAATGACAACTATATAAGGTGATGTGATCACCATATTAGGTAATATAAACACCATATTAGGTTATGTAATCACCATTGTATAGAAGTTTAACATACCTTACAAGAGCTTAATTCCTCATAAGTGATAATAATGGTTCCATATTTTTTCTGTTGTTTTCTGCAAGAATAATAAACAAAAATGATTAAAAACAATATATACAATGTTGACATATACATTCTGCTATTCATATATAGTATGCTGTTTTTCAACAGTCTGTTGTGAACACTATTAGCATTTTTCAAAGCACGCTTGTTGAGTTTGTACCCTCTTTTTGTTCATAATCGGTGTACCATGTCCCACATAACTGGCTCAGCCTATATATTGTGCCAATTCTGCAGTACATTTCATTTCGAAACCTGAGCTGCACTGATGATATCTAATAAGATCGAAATAGTACAGTCTGCAGATTTAATATATATATTATATAACAATACAAGATAAGTCATGTGCTAGAATCAATTTATACCTTAAATCCTGCACTAGCTTTCCACCTTGAGATCCAACAATCTGTCCCAGGGTGCATTGTGCTGAACCAATAAAATCCTATAAGAAAAATGGTATCACCTATGATATATAGAGAAACATGCAATATGACCTGCGAACAAACACAGAGCCAGGCTACATGATAACTATTTTGAAAATTTACAAAAAAAAAGGAAATTTAACTTACATGACTCGATAGATTTCTGCTCTTTGAATCAGAGTCATAACTAAAATAAGAAATTCAAATAAAAAATTAACTCTGTTAACTTCATCAATATGCTAACACTCAAGAGGTTTATTAATATTTTGCTTCAATGAATAAGTAACTAACTATTTTAGTTACATAAATACACATATTTTCAAAGTATAAACTTTGACACTTTTAATCAGAAAGATGCACTTTTAAATCTGGGCGGAGGAAGTCCCCAATTTGCTAATATTGAATGCTCTCCAAGTGCGTGGTGAGACAGGAAATCGGTCTAAATTATTTATTCCACTTACACATCAAATCTTAAAGGTTGGTGTTGCTCAAAGAAATAATCAACAACAAATTTATGAGCAAAATCTGGATTCAAGTTGTTGTCAATCGTCTCTGTACGTCCATTCTAAAAATATAATTAAATTATTATTACAATTTTTTACTGCACATTTTCTTTCCAATGTCAGTAATTTCAAAACAATTTAGGTTTCAGTTTTATTTATTCATAGGAATCACTTTTATATCGGTGGCAGTACACATTATCAGTAAATGGTGCATCCATTTTACAGACAAAATACAAATAACATAAGCTACAAAGTTCTAAATACTAACACATACATCAAAACAAAATGTATACTAATTAATTAATTAGATCTGTATGAAAATACATAATACGTAAACTGTATGTACAATATATATAACTTACAAAAATAAAAACAGAACAACAAAAATATATAATAAATAAATATAAATAAATAAAACTTACAGATACATCCTCATAGAGATATCTGTAGCTTGTTTACTTTATTTATTATTTGAGGTACTTAATCACTACAGAATTCAGTATATTAGCCATTTTTCACCTGAGCAAATTACACAAACAAATGTGCCATTCCTGGATTTAGAATTTAAATCAAATAGAGCTTGTCAAAAATAGAATATATGAAATAAGTATGTGAAATGGCAGGTTATGGTTTGAAAACACAGAGCATTGTACTACTGTACACTCAGCTAAACCTCAGCTAAACAACTGGTTTTAATTGGAGGAAATCCAAAATATTATATATACTTTGAAATACTTACTTCTTCAAATTGACCTGTTCGAGGATTTACAGTGTAAAGAACACAAACTGAAAAAATAAATAAATATCAAAACCGTTATGCTTTTGCTATTCTATATAACACTATAATTTTGTATACAAATTCACCTTTTTCCTGGTGTATAGTTCCAATACAGACTCAGCCAACTAGAACATTCTTTGAACAGTCTCTTTTATCAAGGCTTACTGACTGTATATAAATTGACAATTTCGTGTCATCCAATATGTAATACTTACAAGGGTCAGATTTTGAAAACACATCCATGTCTCGAAGATTTCTAGAATAAAAAAAAAAATCAGAATTATCATCAAAAAAATAAAAAGCATTAAATAAAAATTGACACGGATGCAAAACATGCATTAACGATGACATATATTTGAATTGGCTCTCACCTCCTCCTACCTCCATCTAGGTCATATCATACATCTCTCCAACATCCCCCCCCCCCCCCACCACTTTTCCTCCCAACTCCCAATACCGGAGAGTTGACTGTACAGTAGTAGAAGAGACTTCAGTTCAGGATCTTTATATTTTAGTTACCATCCATGCCAAGTAAAAATTAAATCTGGGTGCGATTTTGTTTTCAAATTGTGAAATATTTTTCAGTTTATTACTTACAAAATAACAAATAAAGCTTTTGTCATTAGGACATCTGTTATGAACAAATTCAAAGCTAGTCTAGGCCTACATGACATGACTTTTAGGCTAGGCGTAAGCATGACAATTCATTGTTTTGATATGGTCTTGACCCCGCCCCGCGCCGCGCGATTGATGACTTACCTGCAACATACTGTCAGCTCAACTTTGCTCACGGGATTAGCTGTCGCAGAGCCAGGTTGAAACCCTCCTGTACTCATTATTGTAGTCTTTTCACTTCAAATAGTAAACACAAAATGTTTTTATGTTCTGTTGCAATCACTTTCCTCTAAAAATACACATTATATTTCACTCATGACACATAATTCCCAAACACATTCCAGGATCTCAAAAACACAACAACACAACTGCGCATGTGTACGTTTGTGAGAAGAAAGACACGCCCACTTTAACTTGATATGACGTCAAATTAGATGAAATCGGTGACCAGAAAGGGGCGGAGTCAAAAACAACATTTACTGTACTACAGTAGTTTGTACTGTATAAGCATGATAGATCCATGGTACTGTACAAGCAAAAAAATACTTTTTTAAGCACATTGTTTTCATTTTATTTTGAAATATCATGCATTACACAAAGAAAGATTATTAAGTAGCATTTTCCCCAGTTAAAAAGCACAGTCAATACTTTAAAACTGCAAATAAACTAGATGTTTTGAAAGAAAGATTCCCAAATGTACTTTCTTTTTTATTTGCCATAAGATGAACTATTCTAAAAAAACATTACATCTAAAATAATTATTCATTTCTAAATAAAAGTCAATCAAACGACATATAGCAACCTGTAAACCTAACAATCAAACAAAATGAATTGGCAGTGGCTGGGTGTAAAAGTTCAAAACAATAGCTCTATTACAGTCAAATAAAAACACAATTAAATCAACCTCAACAACCTCTCAATCCATACACATTTTGTTCCCATATGATATAGCTTTCTTATGAGTTTATAGCGAATCTTAAGTTAAGTTAAAACTACTTATTAGCTTTTTCTGAAATAATATTTCAAAATTTATTAGCTGCTTATAAAATGTAAATTAATAAAATGACATTTTTTGTATCTTAAAGAAAAGCAAATTTTGAAATGAACGTTTTCTTGTTAAGCCCATGGGATTACATTCAACATCACCACATAAACCTTTGAATATCATTTGACTGAGGCCAGGTGAATGGTTTATATGCAAATAAATAAAGAGTAACAACATTAATAGTCTGATAAAGTATAAACTCAGCACCAATTTGAACATAGCTACCGGTTCTCATATGAAGCCTGGCTAGTAGGTAGGGAATAATAAAATACCTGAATTCCATTAGCTTCTGAGGTACTGTTGATGCCATAATACATATAAAAAACACTATTTTAAAAAGGTATGTCCCTGGTTCGGTATCGATAGAATCGAACATGCTCCACCCAGCATATAGGTACATCGGTATAAGAGCGAACCTAACAAACTCATGCCGACTGAACACGTTCTTCCACACGTAGAATGTGTAGTGGCGATTATCAGCGAGCAGATACGTGTGCACATATGTGAAATTCGTAATAAGAGCAACAGATATTGCTATGAGTATAGCTAGAATAAATATATTACGTAAACATGCTTTTAGAAAAGCGATTACTTTACTGGGTGTAATCAGGAAGGGTACTCCTAAACCTAACGTAAAACTAAAGAAATAAAATATTTGAGGGAAGTTTAGTACAGCTTGGTGACTTGTACGATCACCAACCACTATTCCGTCATTTACGTAAATAAATATGGCAAATCCGCACATTAAAATTAAATAAGGCGACAATAGAATGAAAAGAAACATAAAGTTGGGTACTTTGTGTATATGGGTAAGCACAGACATAATGGCTGTAGTGATGGAATGAAGCACAAACGAATGTGTAATATGTGATTCTAACTTAGTACTCTTTTCAACCTCCCTAGCTACAATGATACCAGCAATAAATACCACCCACACGATGTTTGTTTGTCTAAACATGATTGCGCAAGCTCCAAAGATTGCGGACGAAACGTGGCGCTCTTCAAGATAGCGCAAATACATGAGCAAGATGAAGAACGTTGACCCGACATCCGTGTAGTAAAGGAACGTGAAGAAGTACAAGAGCGGCAGGCTTGCCAAGTTCACTGCTGTCATTATGTATCTTGAGTTAGAAATGTTCTGAAATGAAAAAAAATAATTTTGGTTATTTCCAAATGTTTAAACTTAAAAAAATAAGGGAGGAAAATAAGATCAGAAACGCATCAAAGTTCGTTTTCCTCAACAGTTGAATTCGTATCGCCTACATGTCATTTTAGATGAACTTGGCTAACCCACAGTTGACTTTACTATGTACAACTCTAGGTTGGTAAATTATACAGTACTTTACTAAAGTGAGCCCTGCAACAAAGCATATTACTTACCCTCTCATATTTGTTAATTCGCTTCTGCAATCGATATAGAAACCAAAGATTGCCAACAGTGAATAAAATATTAGTAGCACGTAAAAGAGAAATGTCACAAATGTCGGCAACGTCCATCTTTGTAAGATATGACAATGGCCTTAGTAATGTCACAGATACGATGTACAGTCCTGGCAATGTTGTGATCATTGGATCCCACTAAAGAAAATAAATTAAAACTATAGATTAGACAATGACTGTGCCGATTTCTAAGAGCTCTAATTCTAATTGTTCAATAGTTTGTTGGTTTTACATACATTTTAATATTTTGGTGTACAAAAGCATGCCAGGCCGTTCTCTATGTATGTACCCATAAATATATTATAGTTCACTATAATATCTCTACGATGTACCTGGGGTATGTACAGACATAGAGATAGTATTATAATATATTATTAATAATTATATTATTCACTATAGCTCTATATGGTACAGATATGTGTTTATTTATGTGGCAATTCTCTTTGTGAAATCACTGACAAACTGATTACATCAAAAGTGTGTTTACCTTGTCATATGACCCGTTACAATAATTAAGAGCCTGTGGGACGTGAAATATCTCATCCATATATGGTGTTGGTTGAACATTTCTAAACCAAAGAAAAACTGCTAGTGTTGGTATAAAGAAGCAAAAAGATGCTAAATAGCCTGTAACGTTGCTTTCTTTCTTCTTGGTTATCGGCATTATCTGAAAGATAGGAAAAATGATTTTTAATAACAGACAATTTGCACAGTACCTACACTCAATACTATACTAATTAATCATTCACGGAGGTAAAAATAAAAATATTTGAAATTAAAAAAACAAAGTCATTAAAATTGTTGGAACCTTTCTTTCTTTATATAATGGGTATAATGTAAGTGCAGTCTGTTTTTTCTATACTTCCAGGAGCACTGATTTATATATAGGCCTAGTATAGTATAACACAGTAAATAACCTATGCTAAGGCTAAGCCCAAACCAACAGAGATGCACCCGCAGGGAGGAAGACTTTTTCAGTGAACAACAAATTAAATGCACATGACCACCTCGGGCTAGCCTACACACCTGCTAATTTATATCACAGCAAACCGTTTATTTTTTATGATACTTTTACAATATGATGCTCATAGTATACTTAACTTAACTAAAATATTAAGGTTTTATGTCTGTGACTTACATTTTAAGGCAGAAGTTGCTTGGAAACAAACAATATAAAATTCGGTCAAGCGAGAAGAAAACCGGCAAAACAATGTTGTTTTGGTAGGGTGATAGTAACAACGAAACCGAAATGACCCAACGCGGTTACTACGCTCGTTTCCGTAGTAAGTTCCATACTTTCGTATCTGCTGTGGTGTATTTACAAAACGAATACTTTTTTACGTGAAATTTTATTTACTCTAAAAAACAACAGAAAACGTTATCCCAGCGTATCATTTTGAACTACACGTTTGGTTACCTACAAAGGGTAAGATTGGTGACTGTAGATTATAAGATAATATGATGTTTTTTGACAAATTATTAGTTTAAAATAAAAAAAACGCTAGGCCTATCAGACAGTTTACTTTACGGATATGTTTGGCCAAGAACAACGACGAGAGGCCGCGAGAGAATAGTTGACTGAACATACTGGCATGGGCCTAGAAATCGGACAACTAATCTAATCTATCATTTTTACTTATATTTAGCATAACAATTTCTTTAGATTCAGTTTTTGATTTTTAAACAAATTTGTCAATGATTGTGCATTATTTTTTATTTCATCGTATTTATGGAGCATTCCATTGTATTGTATAGGCGCTATCTATTATCCTATGTAAGTTATGTAATATGTTATATTAATACTTCTTTAGGTTCTTAGAAAATATGCCGAAGAATGGATTTCTGACCCCAAAAGCAATTGCAAATCGGATAAAAGCAAAAGGACTGCAGAAGTTGCGATGGTATTGTCAGATGTGTCAAAAGCAATGTAGAGATGAGGTCAGTTCCTGTTTACATCTTCCACCATTGTAAATTTTCTATCACAGCAGGGAACTCTTCCCTGATCAAAGGCAGTACTATTGAATTTTAATGTGAAACAAAATCCACTATTCTTCAATATATTATATTAATCCTATTTGACCTTAATGAGATTGTTTATCATTTAATTAAGTGAATTAAAATCATTAAATGCATTGTATAATTTATTTGTTTCAGAATGGGTTCAAATGTCACACGATGTCCGAGTCTCACCAGCGACAACTTCTCTTATTTGCTGAAAATCCAGATAAATATCTCGACTACTTCTCAGAGTATGTAACAATAAATAAAACTTGAAAACATGCATTTTTGTTGCAATTTAAGAAAGTTAGGGCAGGTGGGAAGAACAGCTACAGATTTGTATGTAAAGCTGTAAAAAAAGAGTCTACTTCATTGAAACAGTCTAGAAATAATGATCTTCTTTGTATTTTTAGGGAGTTTTTTGATGGTTTTATGGAGCTGTTAAAGCGTCGATTTGGAACTAGACGTATCCATTCTAATGTTATTTACAATGAGTACATTCAGGATAGAGAGCACATACATATGACCTCAACACAATGGGAAACATTGACGGACTTTGTCAAATGGCTTGGCAGAGAAGGTTATCAGTTTTTCTTTATTAATGAGCAGAAAAAAATTAAGCTTAAGCTCTGTCTACACTATCAAACTAGTTTGACAAAAAAGTGTGCCCAAGTATGATAGTGATCTTGGGCACATCACATATTCTTTGTTGATAGTGTAGACAGAGCTTAAGCTTAATTTTTTTTTTTTGGGTCTTTTAAGTTTTTCCAGCATAAAGTGCATTCTACTTTCTCTCATTATTATGTATCTTGCGAGAATAAATTAAATTGGAAAACTGGAGAACTTTGCCAACTGAAAAATAATTATGATTTTGTCCCTAGGTCATGTGACTGTAGACCTCACTGAGAAGGGTTGGTTTATAACTTATATCGACAGAGATCCAGAAACTCTTGCACGCCAAAAACTACTTGAAAAACGCGAGAAGGTTGAAGAAGATGACGAGGAAAGGATGCAGAAATTTATTCAGAAACAAATTGAGAAAGCCTCTGATATGGAGAAGAACAAAGTAAACAAAATTGTAAAGTTTTTATATCTAAATCTATACAAAATTGAATATATTTAGGCATTTATTAAATATCAATTTTTAATATTGTGTCACAGAATGAAACAGTGTATACAGATCTGCAACGCGATGATGAAGAAAAAAAAATTGCTTTTAATTTTGGAGCAGCAAAATCAAGTAAGGAATCTGAGAGTGAAAGTGTTCAGCCCGAAACATCAACTAATGTCTTAAAAGCGGCGGCAGCCGAGGCTGCATCAACGAGCAAAAAGAAAGAAAAAGATGATAGAAAACGAAAAAAATCTGCTCTAGAGGAAATAAGAGAGGTGAGAGGATAGAAGACCAAAAGATTTCAAGTAAAAAATAGGCGGATAAAACGTCATGTAAAAATAAAATATACATAATAAGAAAGTGTTTTTTTTATCTCACAACATTTTTTAATTCACTTGTTTTTATAGATGGAAGAGAAAAAGAAGAAAACAGAAAATCCCAAAAAAGATTACTGGCTTGCCAAAGGAATTGTGGTTAAGGTTGTCACTAAGAGATTAGGAGAGAAATATTATAAAAGGAAAGGGGTAATCAAAGTAAGAAAGTGTCCAAATATGGTAGCGGTATGACATGTCCATATATGGGAACATTACATTTTTTTGTCACAAAGTTTTATACAGTAGTGTAGACAGAGCTTTGTTTTCCAAGAACCTACTGAAGCGTAACAAATGTTATTTTTTTTTATAGGAAGTTCTTGATTTATACACAGGATTTGTTAAGATGATAGATTCAGGGACGACGATAAAAGTTGACCAGATGCACGTAGAAACGGTCATTCCTGCCGAAGGTACAAAGTTATCCCTGTTATGGTTTTAATGACAAGTATTTGACCAAGACATTATTATGGGGCTAAAATGAGTTAGTTAGTTGAACTAAAGTTTGTTCTTATGTTTTTAGGGAAGCAAGTACTAATATTGAATGGTGTACACAGAGGATGTAAGGCAACACTACTTTCATTGGACAGCGACAAATATTGTGTCAGCGTCAAGTTAGATTCGGTAGGAAAATCAGAATTATTTACTAAAGTAGAGAAATGCAATACATACAGAATAGTTCTCAGTGGACTGTAGGCCAGTAGGGGTTCTTTCAATGTATTCATACTGAAATATAAATTAACTTTAAATATTTAAACATGCATACAACAGCACAAAATATGGCAAATCAAATCTTAGTTGCGTGTAGGCCAGTAGGGTTCTTTCAATGTATTCATACTGAAATATAAATTAACTTTAAATATTTAAACATGCATATAACAGCACAAAATATGGCAAATCAAATCTTAGTTGTGTGTCCTTTTCTTTAAACAGGGACCAGTGAAAGGAAGAACAGTGAATGGAGTGCAATACGAAGATATAAGCAAACTTGCGCAATGATGCCGACAATAAATAAGGCGATAAAAACCAACATGGTGAAGGGGTAGGAAGGAGAAAGAGTCAATAGAACATTCTTATTGTGATCAGGAACTTTAACAAAAAAGAAACTTTTGTTCTCTCTTATTTTTGTATTCAATAAAAAGAACTGTCTAAAATTTCAGACCAATGTATTTTATTTCATTTAAAAAATAAATAATCACAATGTGTATACCCTGCGTAAATAGAAACAAAATGTGCGTTTGTTAAGCTCGGTTCATCACACTATCAAACTTTATGTGACAAAAAATGTGATGTGTCCATATATGGACATGATGATGTCATATCACTACCATATTTAAGCACATTACACTTTTTTTGTAAAACTAGTTTGATAGTGTAGACAGAGTTTAAGAAAAGTGCTTGTAAATTAACCACTGCAAGATAAGCAGCCTGCTAACACCTTGAAAATACAGATACCATAGTCATTTAACGATTACCTCTTGTGTAAGTTTGATGTCTGCCTTAAAAAAGTACAGAAAACAAATTAAATAGGATTGGCAGATTATTTGAACTAAGAAATACTTTGAAAAATCAATTCTATTACTTGTGCTACCTATTGAAAACAAAATATATATTTTTAAATGTTTATATTAACTGCACACTATTTAAAAAGTACTGTGTAATTTTACTTTGGTTACAAATTTGAATTCCTAAGCTGCATAAGTGATTTACCTCACAATCAGACCCCTGTTCATTATGAAAAATTCACATTCAGTATACCCTGCATGATATATTTTGTTTTAATATTAATTAAATTAGTGTGATGTGCAAAAATATGGTAGTGATATGACATCACCGTGTCCATATATGGGCATATCACATTTTTTTATAGTTTAGACAAATAAATTTGTTTGATTGCAAAATTTTGTACAATTCGTTTGAAACAGTAATTTTGTTGAAATATGATTAAGTACAAATTGTTGCAATATATTTAAATTTGTTCAGTAATAGGTATTCTACATTGTATATCATATTACAATTTCCATGATTGGTTTTTTGTTTACCATTATTGTTTAACTATTTTCACACAAATGTACACTGAATATTAGAAAAGTTAAATACCATGTTTTTATCAATTGTGCTATGAATTAGTTGTTTTTAAATGTCCTGACGATGGATTTGAAAAATGCACAGGATATTTCACCAATCAAATAGCAAGGATACAGTTATAGTTTTGTCAGTATAGGTATTGAAACCTAGGGTTACAGTAGCATCCAGGCACCATTAACCTAGAGTTAAGCTCTGTCTACACTATCACACTTTATGTGATGTGCCCAAATACGATAGTGATATGACATCATCATGTCCATATTTAGGCACATCACATTTTTTGACACACAGTTTGACAGAGCTTTATTTGACATCCAGATGCCATTAACCAGGACAGTCCTTCCATCATCCGCATACTAATGATACTTGATATTTGTACTGGCCATGATGTCTTCAACTTTCAGTCGATTTAGAATTGGTTTGTAAATGTTTTTGCCTAGTGGAATCATGACACCCTTCTCAACAATTTCACCTGAAAATAAAATTGTAGGAAAATGTATTTAAAACATAAAACTGGCACCGCTTAAATACAAACATTTAGGACACCCCTATTAAGGTGACAGTTTCCTGTGAAATGAGCAAGAATATATGGATATATACATCCAACTTAATTCAGGGAATCCCTTATTCAGGGAATCCCTTATTTAGGGAATCCCTTATTCAGGGAATCCCTTATTCAGGGAATCCCTTATTCAGGGAATCCCTTATTCAGGGAATCCCTTATTCAGGACTCCTTATAAGGGTTCTAAAGATCATACAATACCAGATCATACAATACCTTCAAGAATCATCTTAGCCCCGATTGCAGCTGGGTAACCAACAGTCTTTGCCATTGCTGAGAAGCCATACGGATCACCGTACACAACAAGGGAGACCTCATGAGTCTCTCGGTTACCATTACTCCATTCTACGCCAGCTTGATTACGCATTATTACTAAATCACGTTCTCCGTCCCCTGCAAATAATCAAACTATCAAATTATATCTGAATTTATTGTAACAAATATTTAAAAAATATATATCATCTAAGTATTCAACAAAGCGATCTAAGTACTGTATGTAAAATGACTGTGCTTACTGTATGCTAGCCTCTTGCTCAGATGGTTTGATAGACTCTGTAATAAAGTTCCATTCCTCTCAGCAGGTGAGTCTGCAAGAAGGCCAAGTCTACAAAATAATGAACACAATTATCAAGTAGTTTAATTAAAATAAATTAGCCTTTCAATGATCAACTACCCGAGTCTTACTATGGGGTTTAGGTAATGGAAATACTGTATAAACAATCTTGATAAAATTCACAAGATTGGCAAGTAAGTAAGTTGTACTAGCAGACATATTGGAACATACTCATCTACTACATTAGCAGCCTCTTCATCTTCTCCTAATTTCTCAAATACCATTTGTTTGAGAACGTTAGCACTGGTACCGGTGTCTTGTCCAAAATGACCACACATTAACTCGCGCTACGCAAATAAATAAAAAGTTTTTAGAATACCAACAATAATTTTCATATACAACCAGCAATAAACCTTATTTTGACAAAAAAAGTGTGATGTGCCCAAATATGGTCGTGATATGACACGGTCATGTCCATATATGGGCACATCACATTTTTTTGTCACATAAAGTTTGATAATGTAGACAGAGCTTTTCTTTACTTTCATGACTACATTGTATCTAGCACTATCTTTTATCTGTATAGTATATTAGTCCTAATTAGCAGATGATGTGAAATAAATACCAATACTTATGATTTACCCAAGTAATTGCTGGAGCTTCTTCATGAAGAGCTGAATGTGGATTATTGTCAATGAGTCCAAGTTGGAATAGACCATTGGATGCATGGCAGTAACCCTGTAAAGATATAACAATTTTTAAGAAAAAATGTATAAATAATCATGTTAGAAAAACACTATCGCTTTTTGATGATGAACAACTCTAAAATGTATATAGGAAATGCTTTTTTTTTATTTTGTATCTATTATGTTGTGTTTATTGTTTTATGTTTTTTATGTAAAAGGGTCCTGCGAAAACAGAAGTGTAAACTTCTCTATGCAGGATCCTTGCCATCATTTATGCTATGAAACTGTATTTATAAACGATGAGTAAATAAATGTGAATTGAATGTCACGTGGCAGAAAAGTGTAAATAGCCTATCTAGTTATCTTAGTTTAAATAGACAATTGTATGGCAGTAACCTGCATAACATTGAATGGTCATAAAATGTGTAAATAGAAAAACAATTAATCTCAGACATTTAAATAGACACTAATTAATAACACTGTTGAAGATAAACATTAATTTTCTATGTAATGGAAATTGCCCTTATTAAATCAAATTGTAAATAGATGATGTCTTTAATCATAATTATCATATAGCTATAATACTGAAAACTTTACCTTGTATCGTAGTGAGCCTCGAATAAAGTTATCCACGGTTTGCACCCCATACGTGAAGACGTACTGAGTCGAGTCTCTGTTAGGATAACCTTGTAGGTTGAACCCTGGTAAGAAGGTCATATCTTTGCTAGATTTCATCAGATGACCTGGTGGGATGTACACTTCTTTTTTGTTGCGTAAAAACTTGGCATCACGCCCAAGACCGCTGAGAACACCGTACGGACTCCAGCTGATAATAACAAATTATCTTATTACAATTTTAGGCATACCATATTGAAAAAAAGGCATTTTTAGCCGTAGTACAAAATAAAGACATCTGACCCATGACTTTAACTGCTAGACAGTTACCATAACAACCAAGCATCAAAATCTTCTTAATAAATAAACACCGATACATTTCCAATCTTCTAAATATTTTATATTTTGGATAACACATAAATTACATAGACTTTCCACAAGTATGTTGTTGTTTCTTGTAATATACAGTAGGTATGGCCCACCATGTGTGCCAAAATGTTAAGTAGTAACACATTAATGTTAATTTTGTTATTGTAAAGTAAACAATGAACAACAAAATTATTATAAACCATATTATTATAAGCACATAGAAAGCAATTTTGTAAACATAAATTTTAAAATAAAAGTTTTGTAGTCAAAGTACAGGAAATGATATAAGCAATTTGCGAAGACAACTAAAAAGAAAGAAAAGAAAACAAAATCAAAGAAGCAATTAAAACCAATGTGCAGTTTATAGACCATTTTATGAAATTTGTTTAAAAAAAAAACACACAATAATTTGAATCTATTTAAATTATGAATTGTTTATTTTGGTTCGTTTAAATTGGTACAGTAAACAAAATGGTCTATAAGGTTTGTTTGTTCTCACCTGCACGGTTCTATTAGCTCCACAGCAATGGAGTCACTTTGTAACCTATGAGGTAGGCAGGTAGACATACTATCAGTTTATGCCTATAGCAATAGAGTCACTTTGTAACCTATGAGGTAGGCAGGTAGACATACTATCAGTTTATGCCTATAGCAATAGAGTCACTTTGTAACCTATGAGGTAGGCAGGTAGACATACTATCAGTTTATGCCTATAAGTCTATCATTCTAGTGATGTAGATCAAAGAACTTATAACACAAGAATCTCCTGTTCGTCCGAAGCGCGTAACAATTTCGAAAGGCATTGTGGGATAGAATAGAGCTATGGGTGGCGCCATTGTGAGCCATGGAGTAGGGCGCCTGCATCAAATTAGAAAGTCAAAATCATAGAGGGATCTGCTAATGCTCTAGGGGGGATAGAGTAATTGACTGAGGAGTAGGGCGCCCGCATCAAATTAGAAAGTCAAAATCATAGAGGGGATCTGCTAATACTCTAGGGGGGGGGGGGGGGGTAGAGTAATTGACTTCCTAGTTTGGAGTGGGCACTGCTCCATGCTGTGAAATGGCGTCGCCCAGTTTGACCTTTTAACCCCGTACTTCCGATACTGTGTTTTGAATGCAAATTGAAGAACAGGAGATTCTTGTGTTATAAGTTCTTTGATGTAGATTTACTTAAGTATTTCACGTCATCTTAAAGTATTAGATTTTTACATTGTAAAAACTGTTAAAATTTGAACCAACCTAAACTTGTAGCGTAGAGGGTTCTCAGAGTGTTCAGGAGCAGGTAGTCCACCAGCCCATGACTCAAATGATGTCACCTGATGTTATATAGAACATAAAATAACACATGCTAAATAATATATCAAATTTCAACAAAATGTAAATAATGCATTTAAGAACATAAGTATATAAGTATGATCAATGAGCCAACTGAATGTAATATCATGAAAATAAATAATACATACAGGATAAATAACACTAAGAATACATAAATAAATGTATTAAATGTGTTCAAATGTAAAGTAATGTATTTGGATATAAATAGTAACGTAGTAAAGAATTTAAGTTCACTTTTCCATGGTTTAAGTTACCTACCTTTCCTCCTTTATCATGGATATAGTCAAAGCATTCCATTAGGTTACCTACCTTTCCTCCTTTATCATGGATATAGTCAAAGCATTCCATTAGGTTACCTACCTTTCCTCCTTTATCATGGATATAGTCAAAGCATTCCATTAGGTTACCTACCTTTCCTCCTTTATCATGGATATAGTCAAAGCATTCCATTAAGTTACCTACCTTTCCTCCTTTATCATGGATATAGTCAAAGCATTCCAATAGGTTACCTACCTTTCCTCCTTTATCATGGATATAGTCAAAGCATTCCATTAGGTTACCTACCTTTCCTCCTTTATCATGGATATAGTCAAAGCATTCCATGGACAACATGTGATCAATACCTGGATCCAAGCCGCACTCATTCAGGAATATAACACCAGCATCCACAGCACTGTAACAAAGCAAAGGGTAAACACCTTCAAATGTTTTCATGATGTACCATGCGACTAAGTCTATATACGGTTATTCTGCGATAGCTTATTCTTTCAATATTGTAGACAGAGCTTAACCCCTTAAGTACTTACTCTTTATGGAGGGCTCTCATTGCTGGACTAGTGTAGCTAGCTGTTACCAAGTTCTTACGATGTTCTAAACAAACCTCAGCAACCATTGGATGGAATGGTATTGGTAGTAGACTAAAGAAGAAAAAAAAAACAATTAATAGATTACTGTAAATACAAATAGATTACTGTAAATACAAATAGATTACTGTAAATACAAATAGATTACTGTAAATACAAATAGATTACTGTAAATACAAATAGATTACTGTAAATACAAATAGATTACTGTAAATACAAATAGATTACTGTAAATACAAATAGATTACTGTAAATACAAATAGATTACTGTAAATACAAATAGATTACTGTAAATACAAATAGATTACTGTAAATACAAATAGATTACTGTAAATACAAATAGATTACTGTAAATACAAATAGATTACTGTAAATACAATTAGATTACTGTAAATACAAATAGATTACTGTAAATACAAATAGATTACTGTAAATACAAATAGATTACTGTAAATACAAATAGATTACTGTAAATACAAATAGATTACTGTAAATACAAATAGATTACTGTAAATACAAATAGATTACTGTAAATACAAATAGATTACTGTAAATACAAATAGATTACTGTAAATACAAATAGATTACTGTAAATACAAATAGATTACTGTAAATACAAATAGATTACTGTAAATACAAATAGATTACTGTAAATACAAATAGATTACTGTAAATACAAATAGATTACTGTAAATACAAATAGATTACTGTAAATACAAATAGATTACTGTAAATACAAATAGATTACTGTAAATACAAATAGATTACTGTAAATACAAATAGATTACTGTAAATACAATTAGATTACTGTAAATACAAATAGATTACTGTAAATACAAATAGATTACTGTAAATACAAATAGATTACTGTAAATACAAATAGATTACTGTAAATACAAATAGATTACTGTAAATACAAATAGATTACTGTAAATACAAATAGATTACTGTAAATACAAATAGATTACTGTAAATACAAATAGATTACTGTAAATACAAATAGATTACTGTAAATACAAATAGATTACTGTAAATACAAATAGATTACTGTAAATACAAATAGATTACTGTAAATACAAATAGATTACTGTAAATACTAATAGATTACTGTAAATACAAATAGATTACTGTAAATACAAATAGATTACTGTAAATACAAATAGATTACTGTAAATACAAATAGATTACTGTAAATACAAATAGATTACTGTAAATACAAATAGATTACTGTAAATACAAATAGATTACTGTAAATACAAATAGATTACTGTAAATACAAATAGATTACTGTAAATACAAATAGATTACTGTAAATACTAATAGATTACTGTAAATACAAATAGATTACTGTAAATACTAATAGATTACTGTAAATACAAATAGATTACTGTAAATACAAATAGATTACTGTAAATACAAATAGATTACTGTAAATACAAATAGATTACTGTAAATACTAATAGATTACTGTAAATACAAATAGATTACTGTAAATACAAATAGATTACTGTAAATACAAATAGATTACTGTAAATACAAATAGATTACTGTAAATACAAATAGATTACTGTAAATTAATGTATTAATTCTTTATTTGACTGTAACTTAGTTAGCAATTTTTATCTTAGAGTCCCTAGTCGTCGTCTTAGAAGAAATACTACTTTTCATATTCCTTTTAGTAGAGTAAATGTTTTAAAAAATGGTTTTATTAGTAGATTAAGTCAAACTTACAATTCTTTTACTTTAAGAAACCCTGAGTTAGATATTTTTAGTAATAATTTCCGTAAGTTTCGTAACATTGTTAGTAGTTTAGTTTAATGTTTGTTTGTATATGTACGTGTTTGTCTGTGTTCCCTCCTGTAAGTGGTGAACCATGAGCTCACTGTTGGTTGGGAAATGAATAAATAAAATAAATAAATAAATAAATACAAATAGATTACTGTAAATACAAATAGATTACTGTAAATACAAATAGATTACTGTAAATACAAATAGATTACTGTAAATACAAATAGATTACTGTAAATACAAATAGATTACTGTAAATACAAAAAGATTACCGTAAATACAAAAAGATTACCGTAAATACAAATAGATTACTGTAAATACAAATAGATTACTGTAAATACAAATAGATTACTGTAAATACAAATAGATTACTGTAAATACAAATAGATTACTGTAAATACAAATAGATTACTGTAAATACAAATAGATTACTGTAAATACAAATAGATTACTGTAAATACAAATAGATTACTGTAAATACAAATAGATTACTGTAAATACTAATAGATTACTGTAAATACTAATAGATTACTGTAAATACAAATAGATTACTGTAAATACAAATAGATTACTGTAAATACAAATAGATTACTGTAAATACAAATAGATACATACAAGGCCTGCCCCAGGATGTGTTTGTCATCATATCACTACCATATTTGGGCACATTAAACTACTTTGATAGTGTAGACAGAGCTGCTTTACACAACATAAAAACAAAATACTATACCTAATAACAATGTCATGTTTCTTCACCAGTTGATGTAAGTGAGCTTCATGACTTTTGACGTTAAGGTATACCGCCCTTGTGTTATCGTACTTAGATGCTAGATCCTCGGCCTCGTCTTTGATTGAAGAAGCTAAGAAACAAGATTAAAATATCTAAATAACAAGAGCATTTTGTTTTCTGGTGTGGTAAGGTTTCCGGCCATCCTGCAAAACCCTGTCAGCCTGTATAGGAGATAGGCACCACTGTGAGATATGGCTTATGCCTGTGTATCGTATCATGATGAGTACAACACTGTATCCCATCTGCTACGCCTTTATGATCCTCTAGGTCATGGGTCAACTAGAACTAGAAGATTTCCAAATAGCATTTTAACTTACCAATTGTAACTTCAATTCCTGTGTCTCTTGTAAGGTATTCAACAACTGGTCCTGATACATAACCTGAACCAAGAAGTAACACCTTCTGCTTCTCAGCTCCATTTACAACGGCTAAGCTTCTGAAAGCAAAGTTAAGCACATAAAACATCTTTATTATAGTCCCACAAAACCATTAATGTTTGGGGTAGAGGAGTTACTCAGCCACAGCCTGCATACACTTATTCACAATATGCTGTACTAAATACAGGCAGCCGCTTTGTGTAACACATACTTCTATGATATAGTAAATTACGATTTTTAGGTAAAATTTAGTAACTATAAACTTACGGATCTGTTTTCTTCCTCAGGTCTGCTATGTAATGGTATTTTGGAGCTAATTCACCATTTGATGCAATTACAGCCTGAAAAAAAAACACAAAAGATTAAAATCTAAAGTTAAAATTTGCTGTTTTTGCGTATGTAGTATACAAACGATGGTTGAATTGAAGTGCATACTTACATCGTACACAACTCTTGATAAGTGTTGCTTCTCAAGTGGAATTGTGGCGTCTGACTTGAGCTACATATGAGAGAATATTTTTGTGATTATTAATTTTTAAATGTTAGTAATTATAATTTTTACTAAGTATTCAGTATTTTTTCAATTTTCTATCGACTAAAGCCGAAGTATAGTCGTTATCTCAGGACCGTTCTATGGCCACCACCAGGTAGGCTTACTTCATTAATGCTTCTATGAATGGATGACTGGTTGGGAGCAGGAATGCTAGTAGACCAAACCCAGTACCGTTTTTGATTACGATCGGGAAATTACATCGGTCTTTCTTGGACATTTTATAATAGTATGTTTAACATAGAGGAGATAGGCACCACTGTGAGATATAGCTTATGCCTGTGTATCGTATTATGATGCGTACTATTACTGTATCTCATCTGCTATGGCCTTACAATCCCCTAGGTCATGGGACAACTAGAACTAAATAACCTATGACCTGCAAGTGAACTTACCATTTCAGGCACCCATGGTAGAAGCAAGTCTCCGAAGAAGTCAGTAGCTTCCCTTGGCAATTGGGTGGGCATGTTGTCAATACTACACACAAGCACACCATCACCAGAAAATCTAGCAGCAAATATGAAGGTATATAGAGTTATAATGAAAATACAATTGATTGTAGGTGTGCCATCCCTCTAATTCCAGATTCCTGGGTTCAAATACTGTAAACATGACATTTTCTTGGCTTGCCTTGTAAACGGAATTGTAATTAAAAAGTTTGTGAAACAAATAATTATTAATGATAATATAATAAATTACCTTAAACTTTTAAAGTGTTGATGTCTATGGTCAGCGTCATACAATGTAAACGGAGCTTCTATACTTGTACATTCCGTCACAAACTCAATAGCGCCCCCTGGATCTGCCGTGATATCACAGATGGCGATCAGTCTGTGTGGTAGTCTGGGACATCCTGGAGCTTCATCCGTCTTGGGGCTCATCTCAGGACTGAGGAGGGTCTTTGTATCCATGTTGCTAAGGAAACGTGGATGATTGACATCCCAGAAGATGCCATTGATGATACAGGAGCTGTATGGCGCAATCTACAGAGGGCGACAAACAGTTATTTGACATACAAATTAGATTACAAACTAGATAAAGCTATCAACAGGAAATACATAGATATAAAAGTTGAAGCTAAAAAGTAATACTAATAGTTCATGAACTATTAATCATTAATTACTAAACTGAAACCAAATTTCCTTATTTCTTATCACTATGACACGCACTTACCCTTTCACTAAACACAGATCTAAATCTCTCTGGATGGTTAGTATACTCCTCCAGGTTAAACTTTCCCCCGTCTTTGTGCACTAAGTGATCTTTCCGTCTTACAACTGTGGCATATGCTTTTCTATGATCTACAAAATAAGATTGCAAAAATCTTCAATACAATACGCAAGTTAGTCACAATTTAACGGTGAATAAATAAATTAGAAATTATTAAATTGCTTATAATACAGTCTTTATTCATTTCATGTTTTATTAATAAAGAAATATTTCTACAAACCTCCATTCTCAGCCACATCTTTCAGGTCACATGGTCTGACATATTCTAACGGTAGTTCAGAAATAATTTCTTGAGCACCCTTGATAAAAATAAATAAGACAGAATAATATTTAGATGGTAGGAGGCGTCTGTTGAAGTAAGATTTACTATTGTAAACATAAAGACACAGTAAAACCACATATTTTGAACCTTGTCCTTTTAATGAATAGTGATGTTATAGCAAAAAATAAAGTCAGGCAATAAGCCTGAATGAAAAAAAACATATATTGCTGCTGGTTCATTTCTTGGGAAAGTATCTCTGAATAAACATGGGTGATTGTTATTGTGTCTTCAGTATAGTTGTGTATATAAAGATTTTTTTTTTATGTGTTATATTTTTTTATATGTACAATGATTATGAAATAGTAATAATAAATGAATGGTAAACATAGGGGTTCGTTCTAATCGGTCACTAACCTGAGATACATTTCCTGCCCCCATAAACACAAACGTCATTGGGCCAATAGACTTAGGTAGTCGACCCAAAGCAATCTCGTAGCCCGCTTCTCGTACTGCTTGCCGTGCCATGCTACTGTCTCTATAGTTATGAGCAGCTGCTATGTGCTGAAAAATACACAAAATAAAGAATATAATTCTGCAGCTTGGTGGTTAACGTTCTTGCCTTCCAAGGTCCAGGGTTCAATCCTGACCTAGTGCCAGGGTTCAATCCTGACCTAGTGCCTGGGTTCAATCCTGACCTAGGTCCAGGGTTCAATCCTGACCTAGTGCCAGGGTTCAATCCTGACCTAGTGCCAGGGTTCAATCCTGACCTAGTGCCCGGGTTCAATCCTGACCTAGTGCCTGGGTTCAATCCTGACCTAGTGCCTGGGTTCAATCCTGACCTAGTGCCTGGGTTCAATCCTGACCTAGTGCCCGGGTTCAATCCTGACCTAGTGCCAGGGTTCAATCCTGACCTAGTGCCCGGGTTCAATCCTGACCTAGTGCCAGGGTTCAATCCTGACCTAGTGCCCGGGTTCAATCCTGACCTAGTGCCCGGGTTCAATCCTGACCTAGTGCCAGGGTTCAATCCTGACCTAGTGCCCGGGTTCAATCCTGACCTAGTGCCCGGGTTCAATCCTGACCTAGTGCCCGGGTTCAATCCTGACCTAGTGCCAGGGTTCAATCCTGACCTAGTGCCCGGGTTCAATCCTGACCTAGTGCCAGGGTTCAATCCTGACCTAGTGCCAGGGTTCAATCCTGACCTAGTGCCCGGGTTCAATCCTGACCTAGTGCCCGGGTTCAATCCTGACCTAGTGCCAGGGTTCAATCCTGACCTAGTGCCCGGGTTCAATCCTGACCTAGTGCCAGGGTTCTAACTCATAACTCAATCTACTCCATAAGCCTCAAATGAAACTTATAAATTATCATAAACACGATAAATTATGAAATAGTTTATCCATCCTTAATTGGCAATTTTGTGCTCGCTGTTGGATGTGTATGAAATAAATGAAATAATGGAATTCAACTAAATCTTGATTAATAGTCTTCATCAACAATGGTCACAGTTTACAATATAAAATGTCCAGTAACATAAACTGGCTATAAAGTATTTGTGTTGTGTTTCCGTTTGTAATATTTCCAATAGCTTACCAAAAACGGAGTATGATGTCCGAGGGCCAGCAGTCGCAAACCCATGCCATGAAGAATGTTGATCATTCCCGCTAATCCTGCAAACTTTCCGAATGCAACAAGACGCTTCCCGCTATCATCAACAATCTTTTCATAATCTATTAAACGAATATTCTGTAAAAACACAAAAATAGTTGTATTAGTGATGTTGATAATGATGATGAAGATGATGGTAATGATTATGATAATGGGGATGATGTTGATGATATGATATGGATGATGATAATAATGATTATGATAATGGGGATGCTATTGATGATATGATATGGATGATGATGATAATGATTATGATAATGGGGATGATGTTGATGATATGATATGGATGATGATGTTGATAATGTTTACAATAAACCAATTTGACAAGACTCCTTAAAGTATGCTGACCTTTTCTAGAATAGCATCAAGTAGAGGCATGTTCTCAACCTGTGCTTTGATGGTGTGTGAAAAGAAACAGAAAGTCTTGTTGGCAACCAGTCTTGGAATCGGGACTTGCTTAACTCCAAGGATAAAAGACGCCTCACTTAAGTCTTCCTGGATCTCAGCTCCAGCATTCTCATAATCCTAAAATAAATATATTTTGTAACAAATAAACAGAGCAGATGGCTTGTCAAAATATGTACAGATATTAATTACAAACTACAGAGATGAAAGTCAAAGTTAGATGAAGTTAATAATAAACTTTTTGAGGAGGCATAATGCGTGCAATATAATTTCAAGTACTCTGTGTTGTCAAGTTTCGTTTTCAGTATTAAGCATATTTTGGTTGTTTAACACAACATGGTCAAATGAATAATCATTTTTTTATATAGGCTAAAGTGCTACTGTTACTCTCAAAATCATTAGACTTACCTGTATAGGGTACGCTCTTCTGTTACTATCTTGAACAAGCACTTTGACACCACTCTCAATCAATGTCTTAACGTGAGAAGGAGCAAGCGGCGCTCTTCTTTCCCACTGTGAACCGTAATCCTCTCGACGTATTCCCATCACCTTCACGCCATCGTTGTTGTCAGCACTCATGTGGCGTGCAGCTGCAAGTTGTAGGCTTTTCTTGTGACATGCTACCAGTTTTGGTCTGATACGCCACATAATGCTTGTTGATTGAGAGTTGAGTAAAATTTAATCTGTGATAAAATAAAATGTGTTTATTCAATTTAAAAAAAATATGTATTATTATTTAAATTATTTAATTCAATCAGATATGAAGAATCTGACCTTTTGTACTATAGGCCTAACAATAACATCCCCATGTTTCCACATAGGCCAGACTTAGAGTCACTAGCCTAGTTGAAGTTGGGTTAGGAGACCTCCTGGATCCACCAGGTCAACTAGGTAGTAGAGTAGTATAGGAGTAGCCTAGCCTAGCTAGGCCTAGCTAGGCCCTAGTAGTAGTAGTAGGCCTAGTAGGCCTAGTAGTAGTAGGAGGTCGGGTTCAGGAGGTCATATGCTGATGGTAACAATTTCCTCATGAATATTTATTTTGTACCATTGCAATAACTTAAATCAAATTTATTGTTTGTTTATACATCTTCTTCTACTCACTTGTTATTATAATGTATTACCCTTTTAAATTTTAGCATGTATAAAATCAGCCATCAAGTTTCCATCAACGTACCACACACACCACCAGCATCATCGCGGCTCTATCATCAAAAAGGAAATGAGGCATCCAGAAATCCAGCCAATCAGATACGCCTATTTCAAGTCCAACCTACATCCCGCCCACAACTGTCCCTCCACGCCGCTCCCAACCACTTCCAGGACCCTGGGGAAAGCTGGTTGTGAACAACATTGGTGTCTCTGCAGAAGCTATCGCAACGTGGTAATTTTTTTCTAAAATTTATGAAAAACTGGCATACTGTATATATTTCGTAGTCTCTTTGCTGTCGTGCAGTTGAACCGTCATGCTCGAATGGTTTCAATTCTATAGGCTTCTCTTTTATGATTATCATCAGCATCGATTACATAATTTATACACTCGACCTCAGACTGTGCAATATGATGACATGCATTTTATAGATTGATAAATTGTGTATAAATAAAAGCAATTTAGCGTGCTATCTGTACGTTTAGAGGAGAAAAGAGTAAGTATCTTAAATCCATCCTCATATAGTTAATAAATAGTATAGTATCTAGGAAATCGATCCGACAGGCTATATAAACAAGATGGGGATTCCCCCATTTGCTACCAAAGTCTGTGTGGTCATATAATAGCATATTTTCTCTTTTTGAATCATAGAGACCTAATGGAAACTAATGAGGAAACTGTAGGTAACCATCAAGGAGAAACGGGAACTGTTTCAGGTAGGTAAAGGAATCAGATTTAATCTATATAAACGTACTGTGACTGTAGTATATTGATATATTTTTGGAGGGAGATAGACGGAAGAAGAATTTCAGTCATTTAATAGTGCAGTTCCTATCTATAATCATATTCATTGAGTTACTGGCGATTGTTAGGTTATCATCTCATCTTAATTGAAAGACCAAATATTCTCAACTATCTAATTATAATAATCTTACATCCTGGAAGCCAAACAAAGATTGGATGTTACGAATACATATACCACTGTCATAGAAAGAGAGATTACTAAAGATTTAAATGCTTTTAATTAATCTAAATCTGCGTAATTTATTTTGGTTGAGCATGCATACAGTATAATGGTGTCATAACACTGACATTCTGAACATTAAATTCATTATAACAAATGAAATATATGTAGTGATATTACTGTATAAATTAGAAATATTCTACGTATAAAATCGTTATAACCTCAGTTCATTGTTTTAGGTGTATCGTCATGCTCCAGCGATTTTAAATTATTATTATTATTATTTATTGCCAAAAACCAGTTACAAACAAACAAAACACAGAAACTAAGTCATCATACAATTATGATGACTGCATATAGGTTAAAAACAATACACACTGCAGTACAAACAAACAAACAATTTCTTTTTATTAGTATATAGGCCTATAAAGGTCGTCATCGTATTGATCGATTTGTTTTCTACATAGACATAGGCATATTTGTTTAATAATATTTCTAATACTTTTTATAGATATTCAAAATAAAATGGCAACTAAAGAGCCTGCAAAGATTGTTGAAGGGTCATGGAATCATAGAATGGACTCTGAAGTGACGTCATCGAAAGTTAAACGAACGGTTTTTAAAAATTATGTCAACCCGTGGAAGTCTTGGACATTTCCAGGTTTAATAGACTTTATTAAACTGCAAAGAACATTTATGTTTGGGGAGCGTAACTTGATGAAAAAACCTGCTGACCAAGAGGCAAGATATTATGTGATGCCTTAAATGTCATGCAAATGTGCCGCTCAATGTAAAGTGTTAAATATAAACGAAAACCAGAATTAACACAGTTTACCAAAGACTCCATTATTGTATTTAGCATTTTATTAACTTTAAACCATGTACCTATAACATATTTATGTGAGCCGCTATAATAAACGCACAAAGCACATGACCGGAAGCTCGTCATAACTTCCTCTTTTGTACGCCGCCACTATACAATCAACCGCGTAATTATGAATCTATTGACCTTGCACCTTCATGCCAATGACGGTCGGAAGAAGGGATGTATCTTATAGATAACCGACAATTGTATAAAATAATGTGTATAAAATAATGTGTATAAGTTTATCATTTTATTTCTATGCAGGAGTTGGACGAAAACTTGCCTGTGGTCACACCAGACTGGACTTCACCACCGGACGATGGCATAGCTGTAACATGGATTGGACACGCCTCTGTACTTGCCAGGTTTGATGGAATAAGCGTACTAACTGATCCGGTATTTAGCAACAGATGCAGTCCATTTTCATTTGCTGGTCCTAAACGCTACCGACCAGCTCCATGTACCGTGCAGGAATTACCACACATTGACGCAGTGGTTATAAGTCATGCGCACTACGACCATCTTGATAAACACACGGTCGTTGACCTTAACCGAAAGTACGGGTCAAACCTGAGATGGTTTGTACCCAAGGGTTTACGGAAATGGTTTGAGAGCGTCGGAGTAACCGACGTGGTGGAACTTAACTGGTGGGACGAAGAAGTTCTGCCCAATCATGACAACGTCAAGTTCGTGTTTACTCCGACTCAACATTGGAGTAACCGAGGACTGCACGACTCTGGTTCACATTTATGGGGAAGCTGGTGCGTTTTTGGACCGAACCGCAGCTTTTTCTTCGCAGGAGATACAGGTTACTGCGAAGCATTTCAAGAAATTGGAAAACGATATGGTCCTTTTGACCTTTCTGCCATCCCTATTGGAGCGTATGAACCTAGGTAAGTGTTCTCATACTTCATCTTTAATAAGTGCATCATAATAAATGCAGTATGCCTTCTGCACTTAACAAGACTTTTCCAATCAGTTCGATTCTTGGGCAGTGCGTGCATAGACTTATTAGATTTGGATAGAGCTCTTTACACTGTGATATCATAGTCTAGAGGAAGAAGCCCTTTGTCAAGTGTCTTCTCTTCATCACTCAGGCATTCTGTGTAATACTGTAGTTCTCAATTATGATATGTATTCAATTCTATTTTCAGATGGTTTATGGGACCACAGCATGTGAATCCAGAAGAAGCTGTCAAGATCCATCAAGACGTTGAATCCAAAAAGACCGTTGGGATCCATTGGGGAACATTTGTACTAACAACAGAAGTAAGCAACAATATTCTACTTATTTTCTAAGTTTCCTTTTTACACAAACACAGGATGAAAATTGTAGAGCTGTTATTCATGATCATCCCACTGATACACACGTATACCCTTTCCTTAAAATTGCTCATGGTCTGGTATCAAAATAAAATAGTAAATTTAGATACAACTTGATACAAGTTTTCACTTACATTTCATCCTCTTTCTCTCCATAGCATTATATGGAACCAAAGACAAAACTTGAGGAAGAGCTGGTGAAGCAGGGGCTTAGTGAGGAAGACTTCTTCACCTTAAAGCATGGTGAAACAAAATACTTTAGTTAATGAATAAGAAACATTTCAGATCTCCGATGGTAGTATTAATGTCAGATTAGACAAAGTCGACTGTTGTTAGCTTACGCTGAGAGAATTCATTTCTATTGTTTATTACTACATTTGTAATGAAATTTAAAGAATCAGCTGCTCTATAACACCCTGCATTTAGACGCCAAGTGGCAACAAACCCATAAGTTCGATGTTTTCAAAAAGTGAATTATTTAATATTACACTGTATATATCTTTGTCACTTAGTCTTAGTTTTTCCTTAATTTAAATTATTGCCATCGTCTATTTTAATTTATGTGCAGCGCATTGAGACCTTGCTTATATACGCTATATAAGAATGAACTATTATTAGTCAATTTCATTGTGATGTTTGGCGAATGAATCGCTCCTCCCTGATTTGGGTTATTGGTGGGTTTAAGTTTAACTTAAGTTTTTTTACTGAACCGAAAAACTTTAATCCATGCTATCAATAAAATGTAGTTGTGTGCCAAATTTTTTAAGAAATATAATTTCAAAAGGAGCATAGTAGTTTATTGTTTATTTCATTCACAATAAACATCTGCTTGCTTGAGAACTGTAAATAATATAATCTATTTTTTCTTCCAATTGATGACTTATTTTATTTCAAGTAAATATTCCAAAATTGATTATATCTTATTCAGACTCAACCCTGCCTCCTTTTGTTGTATTCTTTTTTTTATTCCTAGCCTGTCCACCCAGGCAGCACTTGCCAGTTCTTATACTATGACGTTATCCAAATTCCTTCACTTGCACTGATGAAGGGCTAGTGTTGCCCGAAAGCTCTGCTAAATTTTCTGGCTGTTTTACTTATCGTTTTGATTTAGCTTTTCGCTTTTTTTTTTGTATCTCCATTGAGATCCAGCCACTGATACCAACAGCATTGTCATTTTTTTCAGTAATTTGCCTTTGGATTTATAAACTGTATATGTAACAGTTTGTGCAAGCAGGGCCTACAGCAAATGGCTCAACTATATTATGGTCTTTCTCACTTGTTTCAAAGTGTCTATGTTTACCATACAAAGGGTGACCGTTCTCTTAGCACCTTTAGTCCCATTGATTTCCATTCTTTCTGTTTTATCCAAAGTTCTTGAGCTGTATCAAGGCAACTCAGTACAGCACCGCCCTTCCAAACTGTGAGTCTGGGGTCCATATCCTAAAATGAAATCAATAGAAAATTAATCTGTTAACTGTACTTAATTATTAATGGTATTTATGATGAGAAACATAAGTACAATCCGATACCTTTGATTTACAGATGACTTCAACCTTATCAACGACGGCTCTGAAAGATGGTGGCATTTTACTTTGAATACGATATTGAAGCATGTCTACCGCCCCCTGGAATAATCCAAGACCACCACCAACGACTAGAATACAACTATACATTTTCTTCTTTGTCTCTTCTGAAGCTGAATCATGAAAATAATTGTAATTTTTATTATAGCAAACTACAGTAGTGTGATGTGTCCAAATATAGTAGTGTATAAGGGGCACATCACATTTGATAGTGTAGACAGAGGTTTAGAGATGACTTTATAAAAATTAACAGTATATATCCCACTAAAACGGACTTATGAAATAAAACGTACAGCAACAATCAATACTATGTAGTATAGCCTGGTCTATACCCAGAGGCTTATCCAGTGATTGTGACGTTGAAATGCGTCTTGATATCGTTGGTGGTGGCGCTTCGGTGGGAATCACCTCGGTGTGGTGGTTAGTTGGTGAGGTATTTCTGTGTGTATTGGCGGCTCCTTCAACATTACTGTTATTTTCTGCACCAGCTTTCTCTAAGGCTTTTGCTTTTGCGGCCTATAAAAAAAATAAGTTATTAATGCACAAATAAATCAACACATGGAACACAACCAGTCAAGGGGTTACAACAGCACCATAACATGTGAGTGTCCACAACCAATACAACAAACTACAAAATACAATTATAAAAATATAAAAAAAAAACATTAAAAACAAGATAAAATACACATAAAGAGAATAAAATATTATATACAAAAATTAGTTTAGTTTCTATTAAGAAAGTTAAGTTAGTCTCTATGAATGGATGTTAGGGTCAAAATAAAACAACCAACCTGTTGCTGAGTTTGTAATAGATAGTTTTCATCATGAATATCTTCCGAATCTCCTTGATTCCGTTGCTGTGTCTTAACCATCTTCTCGCCTACGATGCCAAATAACTGAGGGTAAAACAGACCCATGGGGGCCTGCAGTGTCTCGTCCCCTAGCTTCAACTGGTACATGATAGTCGAGCTGTTAGGATTACGTACATGAAAATCTAATAGTTGGATTCCATCCAGATCCTTATAAATAGAGAAAAGATACCAGCCTTATGAACACAAGATACCTTTATTATCTAGCTTATGTGCACTTTAAAGAACCTAGTACATCTTTCGAGACGAGTAGGGGGGTTACCCCGGTGTATTAGTACATCACAGCCACTGATCATAACTGGGCCTTCTGGGAGACCAGTCTTTGACTGAAGCGATCACCCAGTTTAAATAAATAATAAATAAATAAAAGTATTTGTATATTTTCATTAAAAAGTTTCAACTCAACGTACTTGATCTAAATGACAAAAAGTTTCTTTAAGCTCAACAAGCAACAATGCATCCATCGTTTTCTCCATCTGACATTCTCGATATGGCATGTGCGCCCTCTGGAGAAGTGATGTGAAGCACCGTGTAACATCTCCTCCACCATAACCCATGCATAGTCTAAAAAGTGATGATGAAAAGTAGAAATATAATCATTTCTACAAAGGAAAGAATTGCTTTTCATATAGGATATTTACAATGTTTTTAAATCGATGAATATTAAAACTAGGTTAAAGGTCGATTACTGACCTTGAATTGCGATTGGAAAGTCCATCTTCTACGCAGCTAACACTTGTCTTTTGATCCCCAACATCTACAACACAAGCACTTGGTATCCCACTGCCGTACAATGCACATACAGACTCCTGTAAATATGTTACAACTTTTAATAAATTTCTGTCTACACTATCAAACTTTGTGACAAAAAAATGTCATATCACTACCATATTTTGGCATATCACTATTATATTTTGGCACATCCAACTTTTCTTTTGTCAAACTAGTTTGATAGTGTAGACAAGTGTGTATGGCAAGTTCTCTCATAAAAGCCTAAGTTCTAAAGGATCTGTAGTACGAACCTGATGGACGATGGCTGACCCAAATCCAAGCCGTATCAGCAGCAAATTCATTAATTCTTTGACATGCGGTCGATGATATATATCAGGAATCAGTAAGATAACTTTATAACTCTGTATTGGAGAAAGAGAGCAGAGAGCATTGTTTATTAAATATATAAATAGTATTTTAACATTGCCTTTTGATGTATTTTTCTCTGTTGTTTTATTGTCTTAATTATGCCAAGCAAAATGAATTTCCATTTTAAAGTGGACCAATAAAATTTCTGGAATCTTGAATTAGTATAGTAGTGTACAATATACAATACTACAGTTATCTAATGTACAGTAATGTGTTGTTTAATGGTTGTTAATTTCACTTGAATGTACCTTAAGGTCTTTGACAGGGATGTCAAGCTTGGTTTCAATCACTTTACTCCATATTGTCTCCATATCTTGTAACACAGCTGTTATACTGCCCCCAATTCCAGAATGAATGTTAAATCTTCCTTGCCTGATTGGCCAATGGATATGATATTCTTCATTCGGGTCTAAATACAAAGCCTAAAATAACAACAAATACAATACAAGTTCTTTTTATATAATCTGTGTATTAAAATTTAAAGCACAGTATAACGTTTAGTTACTCAAATCCAAGGAAATATAAGTAAAAGTTTCCAAAGCCTTTTAGGCACAAATTGTGTATAACAGTTTATTATATTATGAGTATACAAACCTCTTCTCCAATGAAACAATCTGATTGGTGATTGGTCGGTGTCCAAGTCAGTCCTGAATTTTCATCTAGTGGCTGTGGTTTGACCTCATCATTGTGGTTGATGACCTGCCAATAGAAAAATGCTATAAATTGAATCAAGATATGAAAACTGGTAAGGGTACACATTACCCATGAGGATGACCCTTGACCCCATCTCTAAGCATTAGACAGTGTTGTTGTGGATTTGTCAGTTAATAATTGTACATGTGGGGAACATGTCAAGAAAGGTGCACCAAAATGCATTACTGTTTTTGTAAGCCTGACCTTTAGATGTATTTTAACTGATAGAAAACATTTGGGACATTCATAAACATGCATTGTCAGCTATATCTATTATAGACATGCTTACGCATTCCGCGTAAGATTATTTAAAACACGTTTCAGTAAAGTATAACTAACAATCTCTAATCGAAAATATACATTTTTTTGTTTATGGGTTGCACTACAAATACACGCAATGATATATTCATATTCAAATTATTTAATACATCAAAACAAACAAATAAAATTAACATCAAGATAAATGATGAAAATATATATATATGCAATACAATGTTATTGAGTTTTAATAGTTTTTATTCGGCCGTTTAATATATAAGAATTTACAGTAGTAGCGAGTATACTGTAAAGAGGTTGAGTGTTTATGAAATTTTAAAAAACAAGCTTCAATTCAAGTGTATATTTTCCACATACAACAAATTATACATAATGTACATGAAAGTTTTGTCTTTTAGGAAGCTTGGGATGATAACTTACCTCTGTTAGTGCAACACTCTGCCTCCTTTGTCCTGACGATGTCTTCTTTGCCCATATTGCTTGCTGTACCATCTTAAGTGCATGTTGCTTTTGATTGTTGCTATTGGGATGCTATCAAATAAACAGTTAATAATTAATATAATAATGATATTTCAACAATGAATGGTTTTTGTATTTTAAAAATATAATTTTACTATTAATAATTTTTGAATTTTTTTTACAATTATATACTAGGTTAATGTGAATGGTGTCTCTCTGGAGTTTCTTAACATTTTGAATGGTCACAATCCCTGGGGTGTCTTCAGAGATCACCATGAAGTTTGATGTGAAAGGGTTATCAAACTTTACTTACACTCGTCGTAGATCTTATTAGTTTATCTTCATATTTGCTATCACAATTCTGCTTTGGTTTCCTAGCAACGACATGAGGAACTGACACAGGATATGCATCAGTGGCTCGGCCAATTCTTATCCAATAAGATCCAGGATGGATAATGAGAATGTTGTTTCCAAAAACAGGATCAGAAGCCTGAAAATATAAATGTCATTCTACGACAATGGTCGTGAAGGCTACTGCCAAATAATATTATTAGTGGGAATTAGACCTTGAAATTTGAAATTCTGTGGAAGTATAACTATTTTGGTTGTTGTGTGTCATAATACTTTTCTTAATTCTTTTTTTTAAGATATTGACAGTAAATAGATACTTACATCAGTGCTACTGTCCTCTTCCATAATTAATATAGTACTAGTAGTAGACAGTTACCACAAAAATACTTTCTGATGTAGTCTTCTTTCCTAGTATTAACAGTCTTACATTTTGTAACAGATAATTATTGGATCTGTAATTAAACATAAAAAAAGTTAAACACTTAAGAACAAGTTAATATTCTCCAATTCATCATTATTAAAATTTAATTTAGGGCAACTATTCAATACAGATATTGGGAATATTATCATGTTGCTAGTTTATTACATTCTGACCATATCTGACTGCTTAACTGGCTCTAGGCTAAAGTATGGTGGTACGCCTCCTAGTTAGGTTAGGTCCAACCTTGCTAGCCCCTCATGTGAATGTAGAGACTAGATTGAATAGTAAGTTAAGGACCTCCTACCTAGCTAGCTAGGCCTAGTAGTCTAGGCTAGCTTATTTTAGCCTGGCCTAATAATAATACTAAAATACTAATAGAGGGCCTTCTTTTAGTTGAATTTTAGGCCTAAAAAAGTCACGAGATTTGCATGAAAAAAATGAATTAATAATGTCATAAAATATGGTTTAAATACGATATTGTTTATCTATGCCCTAGAGTAATAGTAGTAGTAGTAGTAGTATTTAGTAGGCCTACCCTTTTCACACACACGGTTGTTTTGCGTGTGTCCTCCGCAAGAAGCCACGCGGTGTGCTTAATCATGTGTGACGAAGAAGTTCTACAAAGAGATTGCAAATTGCGCCGCCTATGACATAAGTTTTAAGATAATCTTTCTAAATTTCTTCATCATACTGTATTAAACAGTTACATCTGTCTATTCTTTTGACTCAGATCACATAGTTTTAAATTGAAAAAAATATTTAAATCAACAACGCATAATAATAAATCAATATATGTGTGCGTGGTATGACATGTCGTAGTAAATAAATTGTTGCTATTGTTCATCCATTTTTTAATCAACTACGCATCCGATCGATACGCACAATTTAAATATAAAGAACTTAATGTTGTGTATTTAGTGTGGAACTAGAAATCGAAGACGAATAACCTGTTTTTCAGAAATGATTTTCATCACAATAGTGATAGGATTACTTGTACTGTGTTGTAAAGAAAGTTTTTCTGTTACAGCAACATCAGAAACGTATGTTGTTTTAAACCATACTATGATGTACGGTTGGAGTAAACAGTTTGACAGAATGAACCGTATCCAATGTTTACTGTTTTGCTCTCAGAAAATGTTTTGTTTTTCTGTCAACTACAATGAGCGCGACAGGGTGTGTCAAATCAGCAAACAGACGCGGACCGATGGGTATGTTGTTCATAACTCATCGTTTGACTATATGGAAAAGGTAGGGTTAATGTTGGCTTTAATACGCGCGCTATGAACATCCCTCTAAAATATAATTATATTCTTGGTAAGCGCATACGTGCGCGCGCACGTACGTACATGCTTAATGTACTGTGTAGTGGTGTTTAAAACAACGCGATACACGATAAGCCATTTTTCACACAAAAACTTCATACATCCTTTTTATTCATTACAAAATGACGATTACTTTTTATTTTCTCTAAACATAGATTAGTAGATGTACAATAATATAATTAGTCACATCTTAATTCGTTAGCAGCGCGCACGTGTCCGAACGTTGAGGTACGATGAGGCGCTAAAAGACAATAACAGTTTAAAGGTATAAAGATTCTAATTGTGTATGTTAATACTTTACAGATAATCGATGACGGTGATCTAAAGAAATGTAAGTAAAGACAATACATTATATTTTTTTCCATTTTTGTAATGTTCCTATGAATTTTTTGTAATTATTTTTGTAAATTTATATTTTAAATTAAGGGTGCCACAGATTAAAAGCATTGTAGTTAGGCCTACCCTAAATGATACAATTTATAGATAAATATAAACGGCAACAAGTAATAGTAGTAGTAATAATCTTACTTACTCTGTTCACACATATGTACCCATCTGAATTTGAGTTTATACTACCATCTGCTGGTGTGTCCATCAAAACCATATCAGTAGTATGAATTCTCATGCCAGCTGTAATAGCGACATCAGTATCAGGATCCTTAGGATGCCACTCAATATTAGAACCAAACTCTTGTCCTGCTTCCGACTTCCAATTTGTATCTATATTTCTATCTAATCCCACCTGACGTGATAATCCGGTAACGTAATCTCCTGCTCCATAAATGGTATTAACGTAGTCGAGGACTGTTTTCAATTCATCATTGGTGAGAAGACTGACAAGATATCCACCAGAAGACTCACAGTCAGCCTTTGCTTTTAATCTGTGGCACCCTTAATTTAAAATGGTTGTAGTTGTTTTTCACACTTTATTGTACCTTATTTCTTCTTTTTATATATTTTATGAAATTTGTGTAAAAAAAACAAAGAATAATACTCAAGCAATCAAAAATACTCCGCTAAAATTTCATTCATTTCATTTTATTGTTCCACATAAAATATGACAAGACAAAGAAAAAAAAAGAATTTAAAAAACCTGGGTAGTTATTTGTTTATGTGAGGAGACTCAAGTAAGCCAAAAAAGGCTTTAAGGCTGAGTTCCAAAATACATCACATAGTACATGGTAACGAAAAATTGCTTTCTAAAAAAAGGAACAAAAAAGCCAAACAGATTTGATTGAATATGAATACAAGGAAAAGTAAGGAATAAATTCACATAGTAACAAATTTATTAACTATCTAAAGAATATTGATGGATTAAGTATTGTTTGCATTTTTTTAAAAATGAAAGTAAGGTAGGTAATAATTTTATTCCATAAAAATGGTCCGTTAAAAATGAAAGAATTTTTCCTGAAGGCTGTAGTGTACTTTTCATAAATAAAATGTTTCCGGGTAGATGACCTGGTCTTATATGAATGGCACTGATGCAGTCTAGTACGATGACGGTGATATAGTCATGGGTTGACAACCGGCCGAAAGATAGGCCTGTATGTCAATTTATTTATGTTAGCTATATATTATATTTGACTTTTTTTTCTCAAAAATCTAGACGGAATAGCTTTAATGCCACCTGTAGATAACTACAGCAATGCAAAGAAAGTGTGTGTAAGTAACATGGGCTCACTGTTATCCTACGAACAACTGTACAACGCGTTTCAATCAGGTATGGAGAACAACTGCTGCGAAGAAGGCTGGCTTCAAAGTGGTGAGATCGCCTTCACTGAACCCACAGATGAGTGCACGCCGAGATCACCAGAAGAGCACAGCAATGTGTTTCCTTGCAAGGAATATCTGGCTAATGTCTACTGCAACAGGGAAGATAAGGATGATTCGCTAGATTATTTACCAGATAATCAACGAATTATTCGACTAACTGCTAACAGTTCAAGAAGACTGAGTCCAGAAGACGCAGATACGTGCTGCAACTCAACATTTAGCGGCCGCCTTGCGACACCGAGTGAAGTTTATAATAGTACAGTGACCAATGGAGTTGATCTTTGTGAGGAGGGGTGGCATTTAAACTTCTTGGTTGGCAACGCTTGTGTCGGAAACAAGCCTCCAGAATTTTGGCATTACCCCAGAAGTGACGAATTTCGCCTATATAACTTACAAACCAATATCGAACATTTTGGTTTTTGCATTGTCCCCGCTAAAAATCAGACGGTTCCGGATACTGATCCGTTCCCTGATCACCGTGTAATGAACGGACGAGGCGACTCGCGCTACTCCTTAAATTTTTACGCGGCAGAAGAGCTTTGTTCCACTCATGGGGGAAGAATGGCTACACTGGAGGAAGTTGAAGCGGCTTGGGCGATGGGCTATGACAGCTGTAATTATGGGTGGGTTGCTAAGGGTGTGGTAATACTCCCTATAACACATCCGAGACCGAAGTGCAATCCCGGAAGTCCACCAATGGTCCAAATTGTCACTTACGGTGATGAATCCACTTATTTATCAACTGTGTTTTGCTATATATTTTTGTGAAGTGAAGTTTTTATTTACTGAAACAATTTCGTACAAACTATATTTGGTTTTTCTTTGCTGTACTAAAATAATTTCAGGTAAGCATGAAATAGAAAAAAAAAGCAATTTCTCGTTTTCTTTTTAAAAGGTTAAAAAAAAAAGGATTGTTGTCTTTCGATGTACACAAGTAATATTTGTCTTTGTGTTAAGTAGTTCAAATTATTGATGATACACCGTCTCGAATGGTTAACATACAAAACACTTAAAGATGTATTGTCCCCCTGAAAACATTTTTTTTTTAAATATTTTTGTTGAATAGGCCATTTTAATTGCACATAAAAGTTATTCACTTTGAACTCAAATTGGATCGAAAAGAAAAATTATTTACTCGAGAAAATCGTAATTTAAAGCAAAAATTAACCAACCGGAAGCTATTTGTCTGGAAGACAAACGTGTTCCGGTTTAATTTAACCCTTGACCTGAGTTAGCTCATAAATATTCATATTGTATGGATACATCGTGTGGATGATGGTTCTCTTGCTCAACAAACAGCCAACAACGCGACGATGGCAATGCATAGAGAGAGTCGAGTAGTGACGTTGACGCGAGACGATAGACTATAGCTAGCACTGTAGCAGAATACTAAGTAGAACTGCGGTTGGTAACTTTGATGTTGAATCTTATTTATTTAGGTGAGTTTTTGTTTCGCTAGCAGGAGAGGCCTAGTTAGGCCTAGGCTAGGCCCGAATTTGCTGCTACTGTACTAGCCTAGGCCTAGTAGTACTAGCACAACCACATGGCAGGCAGTTTCGGGTAGCCTTACCTGCTGCCTCCTTCTGTTTCTAGTAGAAGTAGAGGTAGGCCTAGGCTAGGCAGTACACTGCTAGCTAGGGCTAGACCACCACCAGGAGGGGTGTATTTTTGGTTTATAATTTTTTTTTCCATCATGATGAATTGGTTTAATTTGTTAGGATTTCAACTATCTATTCTGCAGAGAAAATTACCAAATAAATCTAAATATTGTTTTGGATGTTTTTACTGTACAGTATTTTAAAAATATTTTCTGCATCAAATGCAATAGCTTCAAATCAACATTTGCACAATTAACCATTTTGTGCAGATATTTTGATACAAATTTCTTCTTTTTTTTTCAGGTATTAACATTGATTGAACAATAAGAGCAAGTGAAGTAGTGAGAAACACAAAATGTACCGTACAGAGTGGCAACATTCACAAATTTATTGAAACATTTCTTACTATTAAAATGACACTTTGTAATGGATATGAGCGATCTTAGAAGACTATAGCTGCCGTAATTACTGCCACAATCAACACATTGATATTAGTAGACAAATTGACACAAAAAACAATACAGGAATTCAATAAGATATACTGTAACTGTATATATATATATTTTTTATTAACTCCTTTTGCACTGTAATATTTACAGTAACATTATGAAGTGTAAGTAAAATTGAAGAATTTATTCTGTGTACTGTTTTAGTAGTATTTTTTATTTATTGAATGTTTACAAAATAATATACTGTACAAATATTATTGCTTTATAAAAAAAATTATACATTTTACAAGCTGAACAGGAACATACTGGCCGAATGCAGCATCACAAATATTTTTCTTGCAATATCCAATCATATTCCAATACAGAGTCTATCTTGAGTTGTCTTTATGAAGTACGAATGTGACCTCTGTTCCAGTCTTCATCAGCTCAACGTCTTTAAATAAAAATTTTTAAATAATGATGTATAAATAAGTTAAATATTTCACAAAATCTAAAGTTTTTAATTTCGGCAAAGTACGAAAACCTGGAATTTGGTATTTAGAAATAGGTCTAGATCATGCACATTTTGTACAAAATGTGGGCTAGTGAAATTGCTTGCTTTGACATATAAGTAGGCCTACACTAACTTTTTATGGTAAAACACATTACAACTTAATAAAGAGAAAACAAGTACAGTATTTGACTTACTACAGTACAGAGTAACATGGTAAAGAACAGTAGTTTGTGTTGTAAAATGGCTAAGCTGGCTTTTCCCCTCTGTCTACTTGTACTTGCTGCTGGAGGAAGGTTCTCAACTTCAGGCTTGTTGTAAGTTGTATTGTATTGTAACCATTTTCCCTGAAAAAATGTTTGTTTTATTTTTATCATAAAACTAGTTAAACAAGATTCAACTGTAAATTATGTATATGGTACAGCAGACTGGCTGTATTTTCGGATTGATGGCCTAGCCTAGGCCAGTCTATGAAGAGTACAATGTAAAGGGCCTAGCTGGGCATTTTCTGCAGGGACCCAATTGTCCCAGCAGCCTGCCTGCTCTACTACGATACTACTATAGTACTACTAGCCTATGCCTATGCATGTATTATTCTAGGCCTACGTCTGTCTAGTTTGCGTTATATATATAATTATTATATTTAAAATAACCGTCTAGGCCTACTTACCGACAAATTAACAGCTTAGCTTTACATACGATCAAGGGAAACCCCCAGTCGCGTCGATCTCTGGGTGTTTGTACAACGTGCATCATCCATGTTTGTTTGTGTCGATGCTCATTAACATATCATGCATATTTATGAGTTAGCTCTATCGGCCTAAATTTTGAGCTGACAAGTTGGGAAAATTGATTAACTTATTTTGTTTTTTTCTTAGCGAAATTAATAATTTTTTCGGATTTTTTTTTGGCGAAAGTGAACAACTTTATTATAGCTACAATATGGTCTATTCAAAATTTGATTTAATTGATCTTCATTTTTCATGTTTTGGGGGACAATACAACTTTAAAGTGCGTTTAAATGTTAACAATTGTTTCTTAAAACATTACCTAAGCTTGGTTCCCACTAGAACGTAACGCAAGGACGTAAACACAACGCAAGCGTTTTAACCAATCACAAGCGAAGTTATAGACAGTTAACAATCACAAGCGAATAAGTCATCGCTTGTGATTGGTTAATTCCCTTGCGTTGCGTTACGTCCTTGCGTTGCGTCGCTAGTGGGAACCACGTAATAGTAATAAATGCACTCAAGTCTCCGATATTGATGCGTGTAGTTTAATGAGTATTTCATGAGAATTGAACGATCAAAAACGATCTAAAAAGCAAAAATAGCTCAAAATAATGGCGTGTGTATTATCATTATTAAGCTTGGTTCCAACTAGGACGCAACGCAATGACGTCAGCGCAACGCTACCTGTACAGCGTGGTTCCCACTAGGACGCAACGCAATGACGTAAGCGCAACTCTATACTGTACAGCGTGGTTCCAACTAGGACGCAACGCAATGACGTAAGCGCAACTCTATACTGTACAGCGTGGTTCCCACTAGGACGCAACGCAAGGACGTAAGCGCAACTCTATACTGTACAGCGTGGTTCCCACTAGGACGCAACGCAATGACGTAAGCGCAACTCTATACTGTACAGCATGGTTCCCACTAGGACGCAACGCAATGACGTAAGCGCAACGCTGTAACTGTAGCGTGGTTCCTCCTAGGACGCAACGCAAGGATGTAACCGCAACGCAAATAAGTTGACCAATGACAAGTGACAGTTCGAATAATTTATCACTTGTGATTGGTCAAATCCTTTATCGTCTCAAGTTTTTCGGGCGCTGCGGTTCGCACTACGTTTTGTACGGAATCCGAAATAAGTTTGATACAACGAATTTTTTATCGGATCAGGGGTGACTGAGCGTCATACCTTATACGGTTTCTAAAGCGAGGTTCTCACTACGATGCAACGCAATTTGCGAACTAGTTGACCAATGACGAGCGGCAGTTCGAATAATTCATCTCGTGTGATTGGTCAAATTGTACTTGCGTCCTTGCGTTGCGTGGGAACCAAGCATACCACTTTATATAGTCCAAGATTAGTCTATACACCCTTATATACACAATATGTTGACATAAACTAAACAATATTTTAGTGGACATGTTTACGTTTATATAATTCTTTCTACAGAACATCCATATATGTTGTAAAATAAGTATATCTATATATAATATTATATTCATATAATGTATTAAAACAATGCTATCACTTGTATAGTACATGACTGTATGTTAAACATAGCTACTTTACATGATATATTCAATGTTAAATCATATTATTCATTAATTTGTTATTAAAACAATTACCATACCCAGGTCTATCCATACAGAACGTTTTTACTATTCATTTTATACAAAGCACCTTGTAGTAGATGATAATGAGGACTTTAAAATTAGATGTAAAGCTTGGTTCCCACTAGGACGCAACGCAAGGCAACGTATAGTAATTTGACCAATCACAAGCGATGCATTATTCGAACAGTGGCTTTTCATTGGTCAACTCGATTGCGTTGCGCGTACGTCCTTGTGTCGCTAGTGGGAACCACGCTTTAGAATGATTCTACTACAGTTACTAATGATATGATTGATTCAATGTTCAACGTATAGCTGTAATGAACAATGCAGTGTATGACAAAAAAAACATTTATTTTACTGCATAAACAAAATGTATTTACTGCAGTAGAATCATTTTTGACATGGTCCTTCACAAACTACTACCTCCCCAGTGTGAACACACAGATCACCTCGTTGTAAAGGCCCATTTACACTAGGACGATAACAATCAACGATAAATAGACAAACATGCATTGTCATACATAAACAAAATATAAAAACATTTCATTCTAGAACTATAGAATAACAATTTCATTTATTTATTTATTTTCCACACATTAAACAAAAAAGAACAGATATTTATACTTTAGAAAAAAAAGGAAGACAATGTGTGAAAGTAGATCATCTATGCTTCCTTTGATGTAAATTACATTTTCACAAGTCTAATCAAATGACGTCATGATTAGTAAAAGCATTAATATCGTGGCAGTACAACGATGTTATTATTTTTATTTATCATGACTTGATTGGAATTTTAAAAAGATACATTTTTTTTAATCAAAGACAGCATAATGATTATCATAGTTCTAGAACAAAAACCTTTCTAATTTTCTTATGTTTTATGTAAAAAAATGCATGCTTATATATTTATCGTCGATCGTTATCGTCCCAGTGTAAATGGGCCTTTATAGCAAAGATAATTAGGGGGGTGGGGGGGATTTACACTCACCTCCCTTCCCTACCCTATCCCATTCAATAACCACAACCCCCAGAAGAGAAATTAAAAAGTAAATTAAAGTAATAATTAACATCAAGATATACAATTAAATATAAAACTTTATAATTATGTTCACATTACAACATTGAGAAGTGTATTGTATAAAAAAATCAATATTATATATGAATTTGTTGTGCACTTTCATTTTATAGAATTTTATTTTCATTTATTAATTAGTGATATACTAAATAAAATAACAGTATAATAAACAAAAATTGTTATCTAGTAAATACTGTAAGTAGAAATAATATTGTTTAAATCAAAAATATGCAAAATGTCCAAAACCATATTTGGTATGCCTGCCTTCCAGGATTTCTACACAGCCTATCCAAAATAGTTTATCCATATTCGCAAGTGTTCCAGTAGGAGGGACTTGGTTTGGCAACACAACTAGGACCTTTTTGTACCTATTAACAGTAGTTCCAGTCATCCCAACCAAGGTTTAGCTTTCATTTTAGAAAATTAGGCATAATTGATCAAATTAAGTCTGGTGACTCAACTAAAACATTGGTCAAAAGTTCCGTCATAATTTAAACTTGCTCTGCCAGTCACATCCATCATATACTGTATGATTACCAGTCGGTGGCTTCCTCTACTTGATCTTGATTATGTAATTTAAAAAACTCCAACTAGAGTATCACCCAATGTGTAGATGGAGGTTGAAGAGGGCAACTCCAACCAGAGTATCACCCAATGTGTAGATGGAGGTTGAAGAGGGCAACGCCAACTAGAGTATTACCCAATGTGTAGATGGAGGTTGAAGAGGGCAGAGCTAGTCAAACTTAGGGATCAGCTTCGAGAAGGTTTTAGTAACAATGGTCGCAGTTGTGGAGTATGCAAGAGTATCTCTCAATCTCTTACTGTATTAGAAAACCTACTTTGAACAAAGTCATTATTCCCAGTATTGTCACCTACATATCATCACATACATTCTGTACCAACTTGACTCCTGGGTGTCGACAAGTGTTCTTGCCACACATGGAACCTAACATTGCACACGATATTTTTCACATAAATCTTAAGTCTCAACATCATCGTCCATTCTGCATCGCACCGGACGGGGGCAACAAGAGGTCGTGATACTGGCTTAGCACATCCCTGAGGGCGCTGCACACAGTTGTTGATGTGCATGTGGTACAGTCTACTAACGTTGGATAAAGATCAATTACTTGGTCCCATGTATTTACATCAACTGAAAAAAAGAACAGAAATATAAAGCTCTGTCTATCAACAAGTATATATGATACATGCCCAAATATGGTAGTGATATACCCAAATATGGTAGTGATATGCCCAAATATGGTAGTGATATGCCCAAATATGGTAGTGATATTCCCAAATATGGTAGTGATATGCCCAAATATGGTAGTGATATGACATCACTATGTCCATATGGGCACATCACATTTTTTTGGTCAAAGTTTGATAGTGTAGATAGAGCTTATTATTATTAGAGACAAGTTAATATTATAGAAATAAAAATCAATTAAAAAAATAAACTAATAAAGATAGTACAAGTACATAATATAATAATTATAATAATAAAATAATATGGATGAGCAGATAAATTATTTCAAGCATTTTGCCCCATAGAATCCAGTTTAGGCAAATTAACAGACTCCATTACAATACGTTTTTGAGCACATCACACTTTTTGTTTGTCAAACTAGTTGATAGTGTAGACCGAGCTTTTTATCTTTTTGGAATTCTGCCTTTGTCCATTATTTGACATATCAATTTGTCATTATTGTTGTTTTTAACTATTTTGTCTGATGGACATAATTAAATGTTACCATTTCCACTGTGTGCCTTCTTTAATGATTCCATCAAAGTTGTAAGTGCTTTCAGCACAAATGATATTTCTGCCATTCGTGACCTTTAAAAAATGAGAATTTTATTGTCATTTTTATCATTTAATATTCTTGCACTTATATTTTAATGTATATATTCAACATTTTATTAACTCCTTACCATTAAGGTATGATTAAGCACCAACATTTACAAAAATAAACATAGATATAAAAGAAAAAGCAATAATAAAAGCATTTAATGTATATGTGTGTTTTGTATTTATTTTTTCATTTCATTTCATTTATTTTGTCTCATAAAAATACAATATAAAAAAACATGGCCATGAACAAGAAAACATCAAACAAAACCAGCCAGAGACAGGATTTTGATTCTATTATTGGCATATTCACATTTAGACAGAATGAAATAACATAAATACATAAATATTTCAAAATTAATCAATGAGGAATAAAAAGAAACATTAAAACAAATTATTAATAAATGTAAAATAAAAATATTGGCACTGCAGTTTTGTTTGCAAGGTCTTGGGTTCAAATCTGTGTTCATCCCTAAATTAAACATTATTTAATCCCCATATTTTAGTTTTGTATTTGTTTTTGAAAATGTTAAAATATTTTTATAATTCTTATTTTTGTTATTACCGTGGTAATGGGCATTTTCCACTCAATCGTTCATCCTCTACATATTTACTAAGAACCTCTCTACATCTCTGCAGCAATGCCGACATTGCCATCTTAGTAATTGCGCCCTCTTCTGACACAAGGCTCTGGGTGATAAACGAGAATCGTAGTAGGGTCTCAAAACAGGTCTTTGCAAATTCTTCACGCAGCTGACTGTTATTGGTGTCTGCAAGAAAAGATCAACAAAATATTCATTAATATTTTGATCACATTTCTTACAAAATACTCTCTTATTTGGTTCAATGAAAGTGGACTTACTTAATCTATTGTGGGAGATTCAATACTTATTACAATGTATTGTGGGAGATTGAAGACTTATTACAATCTATTGTGGGAGATTCAATACTTATTAAAATGTATTGTGGGAGATTGAAGACTTATTAGAATATATTGTGGGAGATCGAATACTTATTACAATGTATTGTGGGAGACTAGAGACTTATTACAATGTATTGTGGGAGATTGAATACTTATTACAATGTATTGTGGAAGATTGAAGACTTATTACAATATATTGTGGGAGATTGAAGACTTATTACGATGTATTGTGGGAGATCGAATACTTATTACAATGTATTGTGGGAGACTAGAACCTTATTACAATGTATTGTGGGAAATTAGAGATTTATTACAATGTACTGTGGGAGACTAGAGACTAATATTACAATGTATTGTGGGAGACTAGAGACTAATATTACAATGTATTGTGGGAGGCTGTCACTTGGCACGAGCAAAAAATTCTGCACAGAGTAACTTAACCAAAAGCAAATAAAGAAAGCATTTAAAAAATGTTACCTAAAAAGCTAGATGAATTCGCTGAGTGTATTGAACCCCGGTTGAGTAGGCCCATAATCTTTGCAGTGAATTGTGGGGGTAGCGCCGTTGAATAGGGTAAGATCTCATTCTGTATTAGTAACACCACTTTGACATCCATAGCCTCATCTTGTTGCTGCTCTTCAACTGATAATGTTACTGGTGCTGGGCTAAGAAAATCACGCAATAGTTACTTTCATGTTTGGTTAATCATAATATGTAATATCACCTAAGTGGTAATGTTATTGAAATGCAAATAATTACTTGAAAATGATTGAATGAATGGATGGATGAATGGATGAATGATAGAATTTATGGGTGAATGAATGGATGAATGATAGAATTTATGAATGAATGAAAGAATGGATGAATGAAAGAATGGATGAATGGATGAATGAATGAATTAGTGAGTGAATGATGAATGAACAACTGACTGATTTGAATTGAAGAAAAAGTGAATGAATCAATTTCAATTATTTTGTCGAAAATGTGTTCAAATAAAAATTGAAAAAAATATCCTTATCTATATAAGTATCAAGCACCCAGTAAGAACAACCTACCTACTGATATATACTGTAAGCAGTTTTATGTATCACATAAATTTTATCTAGGTCAATTTTCATTTTCATACTTCCCATATCATATCAAATAATATTTCATAAAAAGAAAATTAATTATCAAGATGTGCATAAAAGGAGACAGAATACGCTTTGATTACTAAAAACATTGATTATCATATTTTACAGGATTTTTATATTCAACTGAATTGAACGTTTTATTTTATTTACTCTTTTATGCATCATTGTTCCTTTCATTTTCAGGATTTTTATTATGTAAATTGACACATAAAATGTGTAATTAAAATGAAAAAAATGCTGAATTGACATTGACTGCAAATAATAAATATAATCGAGTGCTGTAACGTCAAAGGACACAATAACACAAACTATATCATCTTACAAAATAAGGTTAGAAAAAGATGAAATTTGATACTCATTCGGTGACCAATAAGGTTAGAAAAAGATGAAATATGATACTCATTCGGTGACCAATAAGGTTAGAAAAAGATGAAATTTGATACTCATTCGGTGACCAATAAGGTTAGAAAAAGATGAAATATGATACTCATTCGGTGACCAATAAGGTTAGAAAAAGATGAAATTTGATACTCATTTGGTGACCAATAAGGTTAGAAAAAGATGAAATTTGATACTCATTCGGTGACCAATAAGGTTAGAAAAAGATGAAATATGATACTCATTCGGTGACCAATAAGGTTAGAAAAAGATGAAATTTGATACTCATTTGGTGACCAATAAGGTTAGAAAAAGATGAAATATGATACTCATTCGGTGACCAATAAGGTTAGAAAAAGATGAAATTTGATACTCATTCGGTGACCATTAACTAGACCACTGCAGATACTTGGTTGTGATTGGTTGATTTTTAATTAATCTGTTTAAGGCCAATTTACAGAGATGAACGGTAGCGGCAAAAATAACAAAACAAAACTATAGATTGTATGTTATTTCTTATGACCATTTACACAAAACGCGGAGAGTACATGAGGTTGAACAGAAACCCGCAAGCTCACGCTTTTCCGCATACCGTTACCGTTCGCCTGTGTAAATTGGCTTTTATTTTGTATTTCTCTTGAATGAATAATGAGTGAATACATACTGTTCAGAAAATAGAAAACACTCCAACGCTGCAGCCAGATCTAGCCACATTGATTTGAAATGTTTATTGTACGTTGGGTTCCGGGCAACTGGTAGCCCAATGTGTAGAATCTCTAATAGAGATGTAACCGCTAGTTTCCACGTACTTGCCGATGGGCATGCATACTTCAAACCAAGGGGCATCTGGAGAACCTAGACAAAATTATTAAGAGATTCAGAAAAAACAGCTTTGGTTTTGAGTGACACTATAGTAAAACTGATGATGTATACATAGAAATATTAACCAAATAACAAGAACATACCCTTAAAATATTCTGCAAAACCTGTTGTTCCATTACTGCTTGTCGCGTCGCTGTCTTTTTATAGAGGGCGGTAGTCATACTAAGGCTTTTTTCCGCAAAAGGGACGTAATTCATACTGACCCACTCAGCCTAAAGACAATGGGAGAAACAGAGTTAACTTACAGACAAATACACTGATCAGGATCAACCTGCAATTAACTGACAAGAACCCAAGATGCACAAAACAGAGATTTGTTTGCCTTAACTTAACTTAATGTTTGGTCCCAGTAGAAGTGCATTGTGCCCCAACTAGGGCTAAACAGGAAAGGCTTTTTCAGAGCTAGAGCTGTGAATGTTTGGTCCCAGTAGAAGTGCAGTGTGCCCCAACTAGGGCCAAACAGGAAAGGCTTTTTCAGAGCTAGAGCTGTGAATGTTTGGCGCAGGATTTTTTCCATGGTAAACACTTACACAAATTACACCAAATTTTGTAAATCACAAACATACATCCATGCTGTCCTCATGCAACAAGAATGATAAAAAACAACATTTTTTTAACGCAAGACAACATTCACAAGGTATGTTTGTTTGATAGGATCATCACATTATTTGTCTTAAATTCACGTTGAGTAAAATAACATTATTATAAAAATTTAATTAGAATTAGTTAAAGAGAAAAGCCATTGTAATATAGAACAATTTAGTTAGTCATAATTATACATTAATATACCAAAACTCTTCAGGATAAAAATATTAATTTATTAAATAAAAAATTACCATTAATTGTTTTAATTTTGATCTGTATATTCAGTAGATTCCCTATTAAGGAGGTAGCAATCAACCTCCATGTTGTTATACATGTGTGGGCTTACACAAGATAAATCTGTGCATTTTATTCAAGAATTGCAGAAAGGCAGTGAAGTGGCGTTTAAGCCCAAGTACATAACAAGCCCTGCCTATATTTACACTACAGCATCATGGATATGAATGAATAATGTGTTTTGCTACTTGTAAAAGGACAATAAAAAATGAAAACAATAAAATGAATAAATGCGTTAGGTACACCACACCATTGCAGCATATATTGTAAATATTGTGTTTTTGATGGTTTCTGATAACACAGTATTATATACAGTTAACTCTTCCAAAAAACAGACACCCTTTAGGTTGGCCCTAAATGCCTACACTCTAAACACCATTGGGCAGAAACCACAGACACCCTTTAGGTTGGCCCTAAATGCCTACACTCTAAACACCATTGGGCAGAAACCACAGACACCCTTTAGGTTGGCCCTAAATGCCTACACTCTAAACACCATTGGGCAGAAACCACAGACACCCTTTAGGTTGGCCCTAAATGCCTGCACTCTAAACACCATTGGGCAGAAACCACAGACACCCTTTAGGTTGGCCCTAAATGCCTACACTCTAAACACCATTGGGCAGAAACTACAGACACCCTTTAGGTTGGCCCTAAATGCCTACACTCTAAACACCATTGGGCAGAAACCACAGACACCCTTTAGGTTGGCCCTAAATGCCTACACTCTAAACACCATTGGGCAGAAACCACAGACACCCTTTAGGTTGGCCCTAAATGCCTACACTCTAAACACCATTGGGCAGAAACCACAGACACCCTTTAGGTTGGCCCTAAATGCCTACACTCTAAACACCATTGGGCAGAAACCACAGACACCCTTTAGGTTGGCCCTAAATGCCTACACTCTAAACACCATTGGGAAGAAACCACAGACACCCTTTAGGTTGGCCCTAAATGCCTACACTCTAAACACCATTGGGCAGAAACCACAGACACCCTTTAGGTTGGCCCTAAATGCCTACACTCTAAACACCATTGGGCAGAAACCACAGACACCCTTTAGGTTGGCCCTAAATGCCTACACTCTAAACACCATTGGGCAGAAACCACAGACACCCTTTAGGTTGGCCCTAAATGCCTACACTCTAAACACCATTGGGCAGAAACCACAGACACCCTTTAGGTTGGCCCTAAATGCCTACACTCTAAACACCATTGGGCAGAAACCACAGACACCCTTTAGGTTGGCCCTAAATGCCTACACTCTAAACACCATTGGGCAGAAACCACAGACACCCTTTAGGTTGGCCCTAAATGCCTACACTCTAAACACCATTGGGAAGAAACCACAGACACCCTTTAGGTTGGCCCTAAATGCCTACACTCTAAACACCATTGGGCAGAAACCACAGACACCCTTTAGGTTGGCCCTAAATGCCTACACTCTAAACACCATTGGGCAGAAACCACAGACACCCTTTAGGTTGGCCCTAAATGCCTACACTCTAAACACCATTGGGCAGAAACCACAGACACCCTTTAGGTTGGCCCTAAATGCCTACACTCTAAACACCATTGGGCAGAAACCACAGACACCCTTTAGGTTGGCCCTAAATGCCTACACTCTAAACACCATTGGGCAGAAACCACAGACACCCTTTAGGTTGGCCCTAAATGCCTACACTCTAAACACCATTGGGCAGAAACCACAGACACCCTTTAGGTTGGCCCTAAATGCCTACACTCTAAACACCATTGGGCAGAAACCACAGACACCCTTTAGGTTGGCCCTAAATGCCTACACTCTAAACACCATTGGGAAGAAACCACAGACACCCTTTAGGTTGGCCCTAAATGCCTACACTCTAAACACCATTGGGCAGAAACCACAGACACCCTTTAGGTTGGCCCTAAATGCCTACACTCTAAACACCATTGGGCAGAAACCACAGACACCCTTTAGGTTGGCCCTAAATGCCTACACTCTAAACACCATTGGGCAGAAACCACAGACACCCTTTAGGTTGGCCCTAAATGCCTACACTCTAAACACTATTGGGCAGAAACCACAGACACCCTTTAGGTTGGCCCTAAATGCCTACACTCTAAACACCATTGGGCAGAAACCATGAATAATGCCAACGGCTATGAGTGTTCACTGGCTAAACCCAGGGGCCACAGACCTCAAGGGGCCCCAGAGCATTTTCAAATGCAACTACCCAGGGTTGGCGGGCCCTTAAGGAGTGCTAAACCAGGGGCCTTTGTCCTGTGCATTACTCCACTGAATAACGCATGATATATGGTTCTCAGAATTCATTTTACAAAGAAAGAATGCTGCCTTTGGAAGAGTTAAGTGTATAATACTACAACACTGATAGCAGTTGTTATTGTTGATAAATGCAATATATATACACCACTTGCAGACAAACTATTGTCACAGGTAATACCCATTGACAACCTACCTGCTGGCTACCTCTAAAACTTTCCCATTTTTCCTGATAACAAATAAAATCAATGAAACAATGATTTATCTATTCAAATACATTTATAAAGTTGGCATTCTATTGAACTCTGTCTACACTATCAAACTGCATGTGACAACAAAATGTGATGTGCAAATATATGGACATGATGATGATCAATACCATATTTGATAATTTGATAGTGTAGACAGAGCATTACTGATTGAATAGAGATGTTTTGCTCACTATCATATCCTTATTCTTATTGTTTTAATTCTTAATAAACTTATATTTCCATGGTTGACTGAGTGTCCTTGCAAATATTTTGAATGTTGATTGCTTATGATTTATCAATCAATACGGTAGTTGGATTTTTTAATTCTATTACATATTTTACCAACGTTGCTATTGTTATACCCAATAGTTAATAACAGACAGTAATTAAATCTAATGATTGATGGTCTTTGTAAATATGTCGTATTATATTTGTTGTCAATTCATTTAAAATGTCACTGATGTAAGTGATGTCTTTTTAATGTGAAAACACAACAAAAAGCAGGCAGAAGAATATCGGAGATGAAAACATGAATTATCAAGCAAAAGGGAGCGACTCAAACACATTCTTGATTTGAATTTTAACCAAACTTAAAAATGATGATGATACAAATGAATATGTTGTTGAAAACAAAAACACTATGTAATTTATAAATCGGAAAACTTAAGCATTGTAAATAATAACTTACTTTGATGAGTATTTATAATGTGGGTGATTTATGAAATGTTTTTTTCAAAGCAAAATAGCAGGAGCAACAATTAAAAGGAAATTGGAGCAGTGAGCAAAACAAAAATAGAATTAAAACAGAATATCACAATAGTATAGATAAACTATCACCAAAGAGATAAAAACAATTGCAAAACAAAGCTTTGAAAAAATAAAAACAAAACAGTTTTTTTTATCAATTATTATGTTTAATGTTGAAAAAAACAATTATTACATTATACTACGAATAACCTATTTATGAAAAAGAAATGTGTGATTTGAACCTAAAGATTGCATTGGTTTATAAGATTATGAGAGGATGAAGGTAGAATTTCCAGATGTTGTAAAATGTAGATTTTTAAACTTCATTTTTCTGTGATGGAATCATTTTTCTTATAAGTATATTGCCCTCTGTATATTGCCCTCTGTATATTTACGTTCATATTTCATATTACTGTATCCATAAAAATAGATATAAACACAAAAATTTTGACTATGTCCCTTTAAAGTGAAACTTGCATAGTGCTGCCATGTCCCTTTAAGGTGAAACTTGCATTATAATACACATGTGTCTTGTATCAATAACTTTTAAAAATTAATTTTAAAAAAAAACATAGTTTGATGTCATAAAATTTAAAGATGAATTACTTACCTTGAAAAAAAATAAAATCAAAAGCATCAACTAACAAAAAAACTAATTTATATAAAAAAACGGAATAAAAAACATTGGGAAGAAAGCGAAAAAAAAAAGCGGCATGCGGTAGTAACAGTACCTTACATTGAATCCATGAATGCAAATATTCAGCAGACTATAGAGGGGGTAGATGAATAAGACACAATAAAAGCTATTTAAGTGTTGCCAGGTTATTTTATAGTTCAAATAAACAAAATATTACGAAAAGAAAGTCTGAGAAAACTTGCAAATTTAAGATGCTAACCATATTATCATACACATTACTTGTTGAATATTTTAATGAAAGGAATAATTTCAAGATAATTTAAAAGTTTTTTATAGGGGAGTCAACAAAAACTTTTTGGGTAGGGGATGATATAATATTGTCTTATATAGTGAGTGTGTATATATTAATTAGGTGGTAATTAATCTATGTGGATAGTAAGTAAATATTATAGTAAGTAATATTTATGACATAGAATTGTTGACTCTTCGAAAGGAGTAGGGGATCGCTCCCGGTTCCCGTGTACTGCCCAATTGACCAGCAGAAGGACCCTGCCTGAAACAAGACTAAGGACTTATTGGGTCATCTTTGGTGTGCAACACCAAAATAATAAACAAACTGGTTGATAGAAATTATTACTCCCTTCTTATAATGATTTAGGGCATCATCAATTTAAGAGTGAATATAATGGAGCAGGCTAATTTTTGTTTGTTGATGTACTTGTTAGTGGTTAAACATGCACACTTCTAAATAAAGGATTATTTTCCGTCTCAAACATGTCGCATGCTCTCATTCTGTTTTAACTATTATAGTTAGCACTAAATTTCAAAAGATTAAAAGAGAATAGCTACAGTATCAAAAAAATATGAAGAAAAGAAATAAAAGAAATTTGACAAATACCAATACAGTCAGTCAACTCTCCCAATACCAGACACCTTTAAGCTGGCCTAATATTACAAGAAAGGCTAGTATTCAGAATCAATTTTAATGGTAAAAGAAATTTGAACCTCAAGAAAAGTATGGTTTTGAGGAAATTTCTGGTTTTCAGAGAGTCCGGTAGCGGGAGAGTTGAATACTACGACAAATAAATGGATTTAACCTAATCATAAAAAATATAATTTAACCAGCAACAAAAGTTTGAAATGAATTCCTCATACCTGTTTACTGGCGGTCTTTGACATGACTCTCGTCTCAATCTGCCCAAATGAGGGTGCTTGGCAAGCGTACGTGACAAAAGTAAGTAGTTGATCAAAGACAGCTGGGTGCATAGCCTGCATGGTTTCAGATGTACCTATTGCCTGCAAGGAAAAGAAAGATATTGACATTTTATTGTGCAACTGATTAAATCATCCTTTTTACATCTGCAATTTCAAATTATCGACAACTGTTGGGAAAGAAAGGACTTTTTTATGCTAGAATATTCTTAATATTTTTACAACAAAAATCATCATCATGTCAAGCTTGCTCGGGCTTTTTTGACTCGGATACGCCACCCTTTCTGGTCTTCATTAGGTGTACATCCCCATTAGAACTTTTTGGTCAAAATCCTTATCAGATAAATCAACTAAGCAGGTGATTAATTACCTGAATCCTATTATACCCCTGTAATTTTATTAGCTCTCTTGTAATTGATTGATTAGGACAAGGTACATTCTTCGGTATGCAAGGTCAATGGTCAGGCAAAAACTAGCAGAATTCGGCGATGATCAAATAGTTTAATGACCTGCCTATCAAAGTTGGACTTAAATAAACACATGTCACAGTAGGAGGTTAAGTGACATTTACCCGAAGTTTTCAAAAACGTCAGGTAAAAATGAACACATTCTCTAATGGGGCTGTACACGTAATGTTCCATGGCAGCTTGAAAACAAAAATGAATAAGTTAAATCATTACCTTTGAAACACAAGTTATTGCATTGAGAGCAGCCTCCTGTAGACCAGTAAGCTCAGCCTCTTGCATCGACGAAGGAAGTAAAAATGGCGATGCATCGGCATGAATTGGCACAGACACCGCGCACTGCAGTACACGCGAAAGCTTCTGAAAATCCGACGCAACAAACTTCGACTTTATATGTTGAAACAACGTTGGAAATATCTGCAGTAACGTCGTTAAAAACGGTTGCGACGGCAGAGTCTTAGCAGTCTTTGATGTTGGAGGCTTTGTGCCATTAATCCCGATGCTATGCCACACCCTCCATGCCGTCGACCACAGCGTGAAATCGTCCATTACATTTTCAATTTGTTTTTGTGGCATGATTTTAGGATTATCCCCAGAAGTAGTTCTTTTGATTTGTTCTGCTTTTGGTGCTGACATTGAGGTATCTAGAGATGCAGCCTTTTCAAGAACTTTAGGAGATGGAGACGACGCCTGTAGTTGAAGTATTTCTTGAAAGCTTTTTAATGCGTTTAACGACACTTCATTACTTGTACTTAACGCTGAAGATTCTATGTGTTCAAGTAATAGTGCCCATGCTCTTGGGAAATCACCTAAGAAAGAATACAAATGGCATTGGTTAATGGTTATGGATTGAAGTGTGCTGAAAACAAGATCTAGTTTAGTTTCATAACATTTATTTATATGACTGATATTAATATACAAAGCAAAACAAAATGATATGAGGTCAGAGGTCAAAGGTTGAAGGCAGACGCCCTAGAAGATGATCTTGTAGTGGGCAAGCCTTAAAATGAATTAAGATCAAGGAAAATGGATGTTCATGCCAGCACCTACAATGATGCATGGTCATGAGCACTTGTCACTGAACAGGATAAAGAAGAGAAGTTTAGTCTCAATTAGGATTTAATGAATAAACTGGCATGCATGAACGAAAAAAACCTTCATCAAAGTTTGTGTTGCAGGGAGTGGTATTACAGCAATCAATCACAATACTTGACCTATGTACAAAAGAACCAGACAGCCACTCAAAACTTTACTCACCTAAAAGAATTAGTTGTTGCCTCCACGTGTTAAAAACTCTGGCAACCCCAGCTAATGTAAGTACTTTAGTCTCCGCCCACTGTTTCTCAGCTGTGTCTCGTGAATGATGGATCAGAATGTTAGCGCCCCCACTAATATCCGACTTGTCTTGCTTGGCTGCACCGGATAACTTTTTGACTTTATCCAGCAGAGGAAACAATACCTTAAAATAATTAACAAATCAACAGTCAAATAAAAAGACGATGAAAGCCAATGGTACGAGATTATTTGCCTTTTACCTATCGTTCTGCATCTTGATTTCAACTTATATCAGCCTGTATATATATACAGTCCATCCAGTTGAAAATGTTAATGATATCTATTGACATTGCAAACCCTGTTGTGTACATCATTCGCTCACCTAGCATAAATGCTAGGCCTGCGTATCTCGTCTACGTCAACAATGGATACCATTCAGGTGTACCAAGTCCAGCTTAGTCAAATTGATTGCATACAGTCTCCGTAGAACTATATATTCGTCTCCAGTTACTTATTACAGTAATCATGTAGCATGTTTCAGTCTAGAACTACAGATCGCAGGAGATATTGAATTAAATCCTGGGCCAACGAATCGGTCATGTGACGATGAACAAATTCATCAACAACAGCATAACAATAACAGTAATAATAATATAAACATAGCGTTGTTTAATGCAAGGAGTGTTGTTAACAAAATACATGAGCTTCAGTTACGGTTTGATAACATTGATATTGCACTGTTGACTGAATGACTGTACAGTAACATACAAAAATAGTTGCTATAGGTAATACTGTAAATCTCTGTCTATACGGTCTACACTACCAAACTAGTGGATGGACACATCTCATTTTACTGTAATAGTTCATACTCACGTGCCATAATACAGTGCTCCATGTGGTTTGCTGAAGCAACGACCCATGAGCACTGATTGTAGAAAATAATGTCTGCCCTGCACTCTTCCTAACGGCTGGTCTAGAGTCTACACAGAGGTCAGCTTGCTTTGAGTATAAGGTCAACCAGAGTGCATCAAAAGGAGGAACCGGAGCTTCGTTTGGAGAACTGTCGTTGGTTCCTTCAACTAAGTTTGCTTCTTTTACTAAGCCCTCACTGATGCTAACTCTATTCTGGTATAAATAGTCTGATATATTCCACTGCAAGAAAACACAATATACATCAGCTGAGTACTGTCTGAAGTTTTACTAAATTTATCAAGCCACACACATTATACATAAATATAATGATTTTAATATAAGCATATAGTTTGCTTACCAATAAACCAACTGACGTCAGACTAATGTTGAGTTCTTCTTTCTGAAGTCCAAACTTAGCAGCCACTGAGATACAAATTTGTAATCCATACCGTGGCATTATGGGTAAGAAGTCTGTGGTCACTAGTTGGAAGCATTTGAAAGCTGTTCTTATTAGATTATCCCTGAAATATAAAGACAAAACAATCGACAATTCATTTATTCATGTACGAAAGTAATAAATAATTGTCCAAATTGCATTAAATCCTATACCATCACATGTAACAATTCTCAACTATATAAAAAGTAGTGTTTTCATCAGTACTTCTATGAATTGATGACTAGTCGGTGACAATAACGCTAGTTGGTCATACACAGTACCGTTTTGATTTTACGATCATTCGGGAAACCACCTCACGAAGTTATCAAGACACTATATATTAATAGATTGTTATCAACACTGATATACTTTATTGATAACTGATTGATGAATTGCATTCTTACCCTTGATCATCAGAGACTGCGCCGATAACACCAAGAACTAATGGCCATCCATGAGCCAATGTCTCTCCATTATTGTGGAGAACCTGGAGAACACATTCCAGTTGTCTCTGACGAATATCAGGATGTTGGATGGCAGACAGTTCTTGCAATGGTGACAATAGCATTGTTTGAAGTTTCTTAACAAATAAATTCAAATGGATAATTTAGTAAATAGAAACAATATTTATCGTACCAAAACAAGATTTTACAACTTTAAGCTCCGTCTACACTATCAAACTTTATGTGACAAAAAAATGTGATGTGTCCATATATGGACATGATGATTTCATATTACTACCATATTTGGGCAGATCCCGCCATATTTGGTCACATCACACTTTTTTTGTCAAACTAGTTTGATAGTGTAGACAGAGCTTTAAAAATGTATCTCTCAGAATATCGATCTATGCAAAACCAGTTCCAAAATACTACGCACCAGGTTTTCATGTAGTGGAGGTTCAAACTTGTAAGCCAGCGATGCCTTAACAAGCGAGGTTATTGCTTCTGCGCCCCAATCCCTGGTCCTACCGTGATTATGTTGGCATACTTCTAAGAGATGTGCTGTGACTGGACGCCACAGAACATCCACTCTTGATAAATTCACTAAACCTGTCTCTAATAGCTTTGCAACAGCAAACAGTGACGGTTCCTTTAATTGAAGAAAAGTATATTAATTTACTGCAATTACTGCAGTAATCAATTCATTCTTTTAATGCATGTATGATGATAGGAATGGGAGTATGTCAGTATACATCATGCTAACAGCTTATACTACACTAATTGAATACAAGATGTCATAAGATGCTATATGGAATGAATCTGTTTGATAGTTTTTCATTATATTTCAATACATCTATGATAAATTGAATTTAAAAGGGTATAATTTGTTTTAAAAAGAAAGCGATCTCCAAGTATCAATTGGAAGGTGTACAACATTTGGGAAGGAGAGAGAGAACATGGGTGTGAAAATCATATCTTGCATGAAATTTATAAAATAATAAAATGAAAAAGTTTGTCATGCACAATTTTGATCGACAGATTTAAAAGTGGAAATTATTTGGAGATGACTAATAAACAATTCATAAGGTTATAAGGTTATAATAAGTTTGTAATAATACAATATTAGATATATACTAAAAAAGGTGGGTACATGCAGTTAGTATAGGCTGCAGATTTTGGAAATATATGCATTCGAAAGCTCTGTCTACACTAGTTTGAAAAAAAAAAGTGTGATGTGCCCAAATATGGTGTTGATATGCCTAAATATATATCCATATTTGGGCACAGAACATTTTTTTGTCACATAAAGTTTGATAGTGTAGACAGAGCTTAAAATATTAGAGTAAAGCCATTAAACAATCATTTATTGGTAAGTGTACATTTCAATATCAAATTTTTAAAAAAGTAAGAAAATCAACAGCACAACTTGTACAGTAAACTTACAACAGCAGAAAAATGAACACGTTGTAAATAAAAAATTGAAAATATCGAGCAAATTACCGTGAACATTTTGTCAAAGGGCGACCTTTTGCCAGACAATTAAAGCACTTTTTATAACTTAACTATTTTAGTCATCATTTTAGAATTTATTTAGAATTCAATATACTATTTTATATTCTTGTTGTGTTCATTTTTGTTACTGTTAAATGTTCTGCAATGCATGCTGGTACCTTGTCGCCCCTAGTAACCTGATAGCATTAAAAAAGATGCATAATAGTTGAAATCAACCGTTTTCTAGTTTGTGATCAAAAAGTTGCAAACTATCTCTATTTTAAAAGCGTGATTTGTCAGCCATTTTCATGACAATGAAATGATTGTTTGCACTGATTATGTGTAAATATAATAAAAGTATTAAACTCCAATTAATGAGAGAAAATTCATTGTTTCAATCTTTATATTTCTGATCTATAGAATTATTTATCTCATTATCTGGAGTTTATGACATCATCAAAAAGATGCAGAAATGCAACTGTCGAAAGTTTTAATAAAATTCTTCAAAAATCATCAAAATGCAATATATATATTATAAAATAATTACTTATAAACCTTGTAAGCAATTCAATACCATAAAAACAAACAAAATATAATTTCACCTTATTAGCATATGCAATTTCCATCGACTCAGTTGAAAGTTTACAGAGGGCGTCTATCAAGTGGTGTAGCGCTACCTCATCCAGATATTGAGAGCTTTCAAAAAGCCGCGACAACATGGCTGATAAAATCGGAAGCTCTCCCATGACTGCAGTGGTAATGACAGAATTGGCTGTTTCAGCCGCTCCGCTGACCTTGAGGCTACCCCCAGCGCTAGGCTTCAGGCCTAGGATCCAGGCTAGATGTTGTAGTGTGGTTAGCACCATATGCCAGGCTGTGCCTAGGATTCCACCATGACAATGAGCTACACTTAGAATTGCTCTCATACACTGAATGTTTTTGGCAGTTAGCTTAAAACAAGATTGTAAAAAGGATTAAATGATGAAAACTACTCCATTGACATCTAAACTTCAAAACTTTTAAAACATTTATTAATTCGAATACAACAGACACTTTAAATACAAAAACAACATTTAACAAGTGAGAAAAAAAATTAAGAAAAGTCATTTTAATGTAACAAATAGAGGATTGAATAAGTTACCATAACGGGTCCTTGCTGCGTTCCTTGTATAGTTGGTAGAGCAGTACCCACTGCCACCACTTGATTCCTACCATCACCCGGCTCATTTGCATTGCCATCTGACCCTTGACCTTGCTGACTCGACAGACCATCTCTACTGATACTTCTCTTGTGACCTAAATAAAAAAATGTTACTATATAATGTAGCAAGATTTTACAAGACTGAGAGATACAAATAGGAATAGAATTATGACTCATTGGAAATAAGTTGACCGCTTAATTGTAATTTCTAACTTAAATGGTATAACACATTCTTTTAAAATTTTAAATTATTGTATTGTTTTTGAAAGAATATCAAATAATCTTAGTCAGTCAATCAAAGTAAAATTAGATTTAATATGTACCTTTGTGTAAAATGTTAGCATTTTGTGGAGTTGCAATATTGAGTACTGTGAGGGCGTAGTGGGGTGGTAGCGAGGCCTTGCATAAACACGTTATGAATGCGTCTCGTGCAACGGTCATCCCGAGCTTGCCGCACAAACTTGCATATACTTCCAGAGATTTTAAAATAGATTCTGTACCCGTTTCGTCCGTGCTACAAAAAATAAAACAGAATGATTAGGTAATGGTACTGTAGTAGCCCTTTTGTTGTCCTGTATGTATTGTTGATTAAGGTAAAAAATGACATGTGATAGAATTTCTTTATCATGACAAACAACTATAACAAGGGCTAAAACCTGGTGAGATATATAGTAACTTACCAGGCTTCTAGAAGAAGTGATAATGCCGCCAGAACTCCACACCAAGATGCGTTTACGAGCTCTTCCCATAAACTCTTCAGACCTAAATGTAAAAAAAAAATCATTACCCTTCATACCCCATAGAATATCTACTTGGATGAAAAATTAAATAACTATATTAACACATCATGCTTATTTGCATTGCATGTCAGTCTAAAGCCAATAACTTAAATAGGAACAACAGTTAATTAATTAATATCTAATTTGGACATACTTGGATCAACATCCTCAAGAACGGCATCATTGCGGTCCAACACGGTTCCACCATTCATTTTTTTACTGCCACTTTGATCTTTACGTCGTTGCTCTACTTCTAGTTCTGATGTAACAATCGTGGATACACTCCTGACAACGTCCAGTAGGCAGGTAAAAGCTATAGACAATCCGTAACCATCTGGCACGGTTGGTGCTTCTAACTTGTCTAGCATCTCAAGACTTCATAAAACATAATTGAAAAAGTGATTATGCTTTCATACATTTATATTCAATCACAGATAAATATGTAAATATGATTTAAGTTCAAATTACAAACTATTTCATTATGTAAATAAAAATCTGTCTTCAACCTTAAACTCTGAAGGCTTAATATATTTAAATATAAAAAGTAATCACTAATAAATTGAGAAAAATATAAAATAATTGAAATTTAAAACACTATAGAATTGGTTTGAAGTAAAAACCAACAAAGATTACGTCAAAGTTTAAATCTAAGAAAGAAAAATGACTGAAATAGGAAATATAATACTGAAATAAAAATGTATAAATGTCAGATAACATTTTAAATCTAGTTTTCTTGATATTAAACAAATATATATAACAAATTTTAAAATTTAAATGGATAAAATTAAAATGGAATGTTAAAAGGATAGAAAATCAATTTAGGTAAAGGGGAATGGAATAAAGGGGAATGGAATAAAGTAGAATGAAATAAAGGTGAATGAGTTAAATTAAAAGGAAACGAGTTGAAATGAAATGAAAAAAGGGAATGTATAAAGAGGAAGGAGGGGGGGGGGGGGAGAGGGTTAAGGAAAATGCAATCTCGTACAAGTTTCCCTTGAATGACTTCCCATTAATGGACTCATAGATTGTTGTTAGTGCTTCTGATAAGCCTGGCACTTGAACTAGTATCTTCATTTCAGTCAACCTCTCCAGGCTACATAGAACGGAGGTCAAAGGCCAGAAAACAAAATGTAAAGCTCATCATACATACATACTCAAATCTCTGTTATTCAACAATAACAAAAATACAATGAATTATAGAAATAATTGCAAGTGGTTTTAATGATTTTTCCCTATTAAAATAATGTTGCATTTTATCTCAAAACAAATTGTTTGTTCACATAATATTTATTAATTTTATGGAGGAGCTGTAGCTTGAGTTTTGCCTTCCAATGCCAAGGTTCAATCTTGAACTAGTGACAGGGTTGTAACTCATGATTGTGGAAACAGTCCTGAGTTACAACCCAACATCTCAAATGTTCATAAGTTACTTGCTCTTGAATGTATATGAAAAACATGAAGACATTATGAAGAAACAAATATTTACTTACAAAACTGGTCTGGCTGAGCCAGTTGCTGCCACGTTAATGAGTGGTATCCACACACCCTTGTAAGCGAATGCTGGCTGGGGTGTCAAACCTCCTCCTAAAGACATTCCACCTACTACCCCTGGTGACGAGTTAAGTCCATCTTTGCCAGAATTCACACCTAGTAAAAAGAATAGATGCTAATTATGTATCTATATGTTATCATATTATAGAGGGTCCAATAATAAGTTTGATGGTAATACTGTGAAAAGAAACTCATGATTCAGGGCTTGCCTCACTGTTTGCATATTTTTTTTTTATAAGTATATTATATTTCACATCTATTAAACATCAATGATGTACAAAATTTAATATTCTTACCCGGAAGAGCACTCTGCCTTTCAACAACAGGATGAACAAACAGTGACTGGATAAAAGAGCCTAATGCATTGACTATATTTGCAAATATTTTGGTAGAGTGAGTCTTCATGTCATAGGAAACACAAAAGCACCTACAAACAAAATGTATTAACAATTAACTCCATTAATATAAATTAAGTATTTAATTCTGCTTTAATGTACTTTTAATGAAACTTTACCGTAGTAACTTTAATTGCACACATAATTTATGCAGGACTTCTAAAGCAAGAATTCTCTGCCACATCGGTTTGTCGCCCTCTAAGAACTTCACCAGCAATGAAAGAAATATTTCCGACTCTGTAACCTATCATAAAAATATGTTAAGTCATTTTAAATGTAAAAAACCAAAATGCATTGAAATAGATGGACTTTAATAAGACTTAAATATAAATAGTCTTTAGAAAAGAGGGTTCAATTTTTTTTTTTTTCAACAAAACTTATAATAAGTAAAACTCTACACTATCAAACTTTATGTGACAAAAAATGTGATGTTCCCATATATGGACACGATGATGTCATATCACTACCATATTTAGGCACATCGCTACCATATTTGGGCACATCACACTTTTTTTTTATCAAACTAGTTTGATAGTGTAGACAGAGCTTTAGATACAAATAAGAAATATAATTGTACTCACTAGTATAGAGTAGTACTTATTAATAAGTACTGAGACAACCCTCAATAGCCTCATATTGAGTGGGAAGTATGGCTTATCTCCAACTAACGGACCAGTAGACATCAGGTTCTGTTTGTGTTTCAAACTTGGTGAGAACAGTTTAATAACGAGTGGACATACTCTTTCTTTCAACAGGAAACTGAACTCTTTATGCTGTAAGAACACAATTTTAATTTGAATAAATTTTGTTCAGTTTTTAATTTTAATTATTATTATTGTTTTTTCAGTTTGTAACAGGGAAGAGTGAAATTCATAATAATAATAATTAATTTCACTCTTCTATGGTTTGAACTAAACGTTTTTTTATAGTTTAGTTTAAAATTTTATATTGTAAAATTCTCCAAAAAAATGTTACAAAGGTTGTTGTTTGTTATTATTTATACTGTGCGACCTCATCAGTCAATAGATATTAAAGTATTTATGAACTATTTTAAATGTAAACACATTTTCAATAATAGATATCTATATTATAAGTGAGAGAGTTTGTCTGTTTGTTTGTCTGTTTGTTCGTTATACAAATTTTTGTTACTGCACGTAATCTTACATATGGGGTATCAAAATGACCGCAATTGTACCGGGAATGTTCTAAGCTATATTTCAACATCATCCGCCACCTAGGATCCATGTTAGGGACCAAAATGTGGTCAAAACCCCCACTTTCGATGTTTGTTCGTTATACAAATTTCCGTTTCTGCACGTAACCATACGTATGGGGTATCAAAATGATGGCAATTGTACCCGGAAGGTTTTAAACTACATTAAAAAAAATTCCCCCGACTCCTGGGGTTTTTGTGAGAGGGGTGGGGGCGGGGGGTGGTGTGGTGGTTTGTGATGTCATTTTTTGCTAGGGCTCGGGGTTGTAGGCTATTGAATTGTAAAATTATACTACAAAAGTTTGACAGTATTTTAATTATCCTCAGCAAGGCGTATATAGATATACATATTTTATTCATTAACCAATATGACACCTATTCATTTACACATTTAGCAAAGTACTTTAACCATATCCAGCTATGTATCGGTATCTTGGATTTTCTCATTACAGATATCCATTCCATTGTTTACCGTTACTGTGTTCAACTACATCACGATGCCTCCAAGGAAAAAAAGTATTTAATTATTCCTGGGAAACGGCTGGGAGTTTGGGGTGGGCCTATCACCATGACCGAAACTGTATTTGGTTTGTTTTAAACTACATTTGAAAACTGCCACTGAGGGATTATGGGTTGGGAGTGATAATAACATAACTTCAACAAATCACCCAGTGTATCTGGGGTGTGTTTGTAGTGGGAGGTGGAAGAGCGAAAATATTGTCGTAATGAAGTAGCCTATATGCTTGGAATTGTACTAGGAAAAGTTACTATATTTGAACTGTCATGGGGAGGAGTTAAGGTTTGTTGATTGTGGCTGGGGTGGTGAGAGGAGAAAGAAGGCTGGGGGCCCGCAGTATCTAAATTAGATATTTTAATTATCAGCCAATATGACACCTATTCATTTACACAATTTACAACGTACTTCAACCATTATTAGACCCATCATAGCTATGTATACTCCTCTCAATTTGAAGCTTACGTTGAATTGAATTTGTCCATCACTGGGAAGAATTGGTTTTTAAAAAAGAGTATGGGGTGTTATTGAAGAAGGGTGGAGATTGGTGAGTATAGACAGATACTGGCGTCGGGTGTCGAGAAGGCTTTAAACTAATTTTGAAACCCGCCCTGGGGCGGGTATAATTGCTAGTAGTGTTATAAAAGAGTGACATGTAATAAACAGTTGAATAAACTGAAGTTGTCAAAAATATGGCAATAGAAGGTAGCCATACCAGACACAGTATTAATGGCAATAGAAGGTAGCCATACCAGACACAGTGTTAATGGCAATAGAAGGTAGTCATACCAGACACAGTATTAATGGCAATAGAAGGTAGCCATACCAGACACAGTATTAATGGCAATAGAAGGTAGCCATACCAGACACAGTATTAATGGCAATAGAAGGTAGCCATACCAGACACAGTATTAATGGCAATAGAAGGTAGTCATACCAGACACAGTATTAATGGCAATAGAAGGTAGCCATACCAGACACAGTATTAATGGCAATAGAAGGTAGCCATACCAGACACAGTATTAATGGCAATAGAAGGTAGCCATACCAGACACAGTATTAATGGCAATAGAAGGTAGCCATACCAGACACAGTATTAATGGCAATAGAAGGTAGCCATACCAGACACAGTATTAATGGCAATAGAAGGTAGTCATACCAGACACAGTATTAATGGCAATAGAAGGTAGCCATACCAGACACAGTATTAATGGCAATAGAAGGTAGCCATACCAGACACAGTATTAATGGCAATAGAAGGTAGCCATACCAGACACAGTATTAATGGCAATAGAAGGTAGCCATACCAGACACAGTATTAATGGCAATAGAAGGTAGTCATACCAGACACAGTATTAATGGCAATAGAAGGTAGCCATACCAGACACAGTATTAATGGCAATAGAAGGTAGCCATACCAGACACAGTATTATCATTAGTATGAATTGAGAATTGTAAACTTACTCTTAAAAAGACCTGAGGGAAGCTGTTGAGAATAGATTCTAAGAGCTCTAGGCCAAACGTTCTACTCATCTCTGTCAAGCCTAACAGCCATGTAGGGTGTTCGGCATTCACTAACTGACATAGATCCTGGAAATACATAAATAAAAGAATTCAATAAGGCATAATAAAAAAATTAATATTTGGTAGTAATTATTGATTGCAGAATTTTCAATGCTGTGGAAAACTTTTACTTTCTTACTGATTCACAAATTATGAAGTTTTAATTGTTTGGTTTTGTTAACACTAATCTGTTGTATGTATCTGTAAGCAAGTTTTTTTTGTTACTTTCTAGAAGTGTGTGTTTTACCTGGAAGAGAAGATAAGCATCAGTAGCGCACGGTCTTAGAGACTTTGGTGGTAGACGACTGTTAGTCTTCAAAGAATTCTGATGAATACTATGGTCCTCAGCTCCAGCTAAAAATAAAACATAAATACATTGTATATCATTGCAGCAAAGAATTATAAATTTGTTTATTCTAGGCCTCCCAAGCATCATTAAGATTCTAGAACTGAATAAAGCTCTGTCTACACTATCAAATTTTATGTTTGGGAATATCACTACCATATCACAGCACATCACACTTTTTTTGTCAAACTATGATAGTTTAGACAGAGCTTAAGAGACTGTCCCAAATCATTCACAAAGTCTGTAGACAATCAAGATGTTAAAAGAATAAATTCTTTAGTATTAATATGACATAATTTGTATTACCTGCGTTAGCAGCATCCTCAGCAAGAACACGCTCAAACACTGTGCATACAACTTGTTGTACAATAGCTGATGCTGTGTTACTCACAGTGTTATCCTTGGAGAAATGTAACCGGAAACATATAACGATAGCCTGTAGAAACAAACAAGTGACAATCAGATATAGAATGTTAATGAGATATAGAAAGTGTATTAAACAAGTGACACTCATGCAAAAACAAGTATATAAGTCAGTTTCTATGCTTAAATAGAAAATGGATTGTTACATTTTTTTCATTATGTACTCTTTATTCTATGGATATGAAGTCCAAAATAAAGAAAACTTTTATTTACACATCAACGGATAGAACAAAAACATTATCTATCTTACCCGAGCAAGGGCGTTGCCACGTACAACGGTACTTGTTGTCACCAGTACCAGCGTCGTCTGCAAAACCTTTAGGTCTTCAATCCCACAATCCATCAAGTTCCATAACATGTTGACAACATTTGACCCTGCTTCCTAATGTGTAAAGTCATGGAACTTTTAATACAATATGGTACATCAATTAGCCTTGACATTTAAAGTACTTAAGCTCTGTCTACACTATCAAACACTACAACAAAAATGTGATGTGCCCATACATGGACATGATGATGTCATATCACTCCCATATTTGGGGATATTACTACCATATTTTGGCACATCACACCTTTTTTGTCAAACTAATTTGATAATTTAGACAGAGCATTAGACAATGGGAGTAAAATATGACTAGCATTACAAGTAAACAAAGGTATTTGCACTTCTACTCCTGCAGTGGAAAAGGAATAATTTAGTAGGAAATGGAAGTAAATTGACAGAAACGAATACACCCCAGACCAGTACATCTGCTACAAGGAAAAAATCAATAATTAACTATTGAGTTTTAATATGGATAACACTATGACAAACAATGCAGTGGCCAATGACTATGTTATTGATAAAACACACACAACATATAAACACTGATTGTGTGTTGATACAAGCTATGATGGTAGTTTATTACAGTGGGGGTTATAGGACATTTTGGGGATTTCCCACATGAGTAAAAATAGTAGGAAAAAATAGCTGTTCCATAAAATGTTCAGTGAGACATATTCAACTGCACACATAATATAAAACTGATTTCAATGAGCTATGGAGGTAGATTTGAGGTTAAACAAGCAACAGTATTATGTTGTGTAGTACAGAGGATAAAACAGAGACAATGTATAGCAGCAGCTAGCAAGTTACTCCACCACTGAAGGTGTTCTCTTTACATCTTCTATCTGTCATAGTGGGAGCCTTTTAGTGACCTTTGATTACACTTATCACCACTATTATAATGCCATGTAATGTATGCTTTAATGTCTTGTTATAAAACGACCTGATTTTATTTAATGATAATGTATAGCACATTCCACAAACATGTTGCCTTATGCTTAATTTACATGCTGTTTTTATAATGTAACTATTCAATTACCAATAACTCCGTTCCCTTTGAAACTCCTTCACTCTGTAGGCTACTAATCCACTAACCTGTGACAACGCCTGTTTGGCAATAAGTCGCTGGATTGAAGCCAGACAGATCTGAACGATTCTAAGATTCTTTGTATCACAGCCAAGTAGAAAGGGTTGCATTATTTCACCACTGCATGCTATCAATGCTATAAATACAAACACCATAGTGTAATTATAATAACTAGATGGTTCTCAAATACACAGTAATTTCAGCGTAACAAAACTGGCGATTTCAGATGTACGTACCGCGGGACTATAATACATTGTTGTTTACAGAAACGAATAAATAGACACGATGATTTATGTAGTCTACTAAAATTAGCACCCTGGGAATTACTTCCAAATTTTTGATTTGGATTCATGTAGGCCCCGTTTCTGCTGCCAAAAATATACCGTATATATACGGTATATTTTATATACGGTATATTTTTTGGCAGCAGAAATGGGTCTCATAAAAAATATACCGTATATATATGCGGTATATATACCGCATAAATATCCCCATTGTTTGTGGATATTATACGGTATATTCCAAAATATACCGTATATTTCGTACCCCGTTTCTGCTGCACTCAAAATATACCGTATATGTGACCCGGCCCACGTGACACGAGGTCAAAAACTAACAGAGCGTGACGCGTTTGTTTGGTTTTTCTGCTGCATTGACACACGCGTGTATAATAAGCAAGCAACAGATCAAAATATCACTGTGGACTGAAGAAATAACTATTTTTGCAATTCAATTGTGGGGAGAAGCGAAGGTTGGGGGGAGACTACATGGCAACAGAAGAGATACCGAGATTTACAAAAGTATCTCAAACAAAATAAAAGCAGAATTTGTGGTAGACTTAATAACGCCAAAGTTATCGGCAAACGCCGTCGTCTTCTTTGCATAAATGTAGTCAATGCCCATTCTACATTTTTAGATTGTTTGTGCGATGTAAATTCGCAATGCTAAGAGGTTTTGAGAAACCATAATTGTTTTGTTTTTGTTTTTTGTCATGTAACCTCACTACACGAGACTCTAGGTCAATCCATACTTCCGTCTCACAAAATGCATTTTGGGTATATGAAAGCCAACTTTTTTTACAGCCCACCCACGAAGTATGTGCAGCGGAAACGGTGCACGAATTTCATATACGGTATATATACGGTATATTTATACGGTATATTTATACGGTATATTTGGGATTGGCAGCAGAAACAGGGCCTTAAAGAAACCCAATTTGTGTTTTGTATGTAACATTAGGGATGAGAGATGGGAAAGCGGATAGGTACAAAGAGGAACAATTTTTAAATATATTCTTTATCCACTAACGAAATATTTTTTTCATGTTTTATAGGCCTATAAATAATATACCTCTAAATACAGTAAAACATTTGCGATGTAATACTTTGTTAAAACTGTCACTGTCATAATCGATTGAAATATTAAAGTACATATGTCACGATACACCACTACGACGTTTATATTTTTGGTAATTATTAATTAATACAAACGTTGAGAAGGAACTGTGTCAGTATAAAGTTTATTTGTATATAATAATGTGTTTATATATCTAACAGTAGAGCCTATCCACAATCTCAGTAATAAAGTTTATTTGTATATATTTTTATATTACATCTAACAGTACGAACATTCACAGTAAGAAATGCTCGATTCAAATGAGGACCAAAAATAGTTAATAGGTATTTACAGTATTGTTCAAGTTTATTCTCAAAGGGCCCATATATTTACCTACCGTATGTGTTAAACCAAGGGCTCATAAATTTACCGACTTGTGTTAAACCAAACTCTGGCAGACTGAGAGATTGGGATGTTCCATTCATCGCAAATCAATACATTTGTATAATCGTATATTAAATCTATCAAAATAGTATTTTTTTAAGAAAATCGGCCTGTCTTCAACATTATGATGCTGTACTCTAGCTGTTCAACCGGTTTTCAGCTATTAAAAACAATTATCGTAGGAGGAGATAGGAAAATGTTTTCAAGATGGACATCCATTAGACATTTAATACCACGATCGGAAAACACCCCTATTTGGGGCAAATCGTTGAACCTAAATTCGTTTTAATCGTCAATAACTAATTATCTAACTTAATTTAATTAGTAAACAGGGTTACATCAGGTGGTTAAAATCAGTACCGAAAGTACGAACCAACTTTATATACCATCGAGTAAAAATTCTAGAAGTAAGGCGCAATTTACCGAATTTTGCCCTTACGTAAATTTATATATAGATATGGTATACAATAGTAATAACACAATACTGTAAATACTAATAATACAGGAGTATACAATAAATACAGAATATAAACACCATCATGTAAATATACAATATATAATACTATACAGCAGTGTACATTTAATTTTAATAAATAATATACAGTACCAGTAAACACCATTGTAATACCATAAATACTATAGTATTATGTAATGAGTTAGCTATATCAAATGCATTGTGAAATAAGTATTGCTGTGTCCTTGGTTATATCATGGACCTATAAATCTAATGTATAGCCTAGGTCCATGGTTATGTGAATTTCAACTTGCAAGGGATTATCTAAGATTAAGCCCAGTGGGGGTTTCAGCTTGGGTTAATGGTATCACATCCCACAATTACCTGGTATGATATCCTTGTTTTTGGCTACCACTGTTCGTATCCTTAAGATCCCAGCCTCAGCAGCCTGAAAAACCATTATTTTTTAATTAATTACTAGGCCTAAGTTTTTGTAAACAAAGTATGAAAAATTAGTCAACCCTCTAAAAACCAGACACAGTATAATTCTAGGAGAAGTTAATTTAAGAAATCTGAAACACTACTATTGAAGTCATCACTATATCATTACAATAAAAGTACCAGTATTTTTCTTGCATATGTTTAAAATCTCTAATGATGCTAAAACTTTATAGACAAGATGTTGATTATGTTTGCATGGTTCGATGCCAACTCATCTTGGGTGTAAGCTTACACAAAAGGACCAGGGGTGTAAACTTGCACAAAAGGACCAGGGATGTAAACTTACACAAAAGGACCAGGGGTGTAAACTTGCACAAAAGGACCAGGGGTGTAAGCTTACACAAAAGGACCAGGGATGTAAACTTACACAAAAGTACCAAGGTATAAAATCATAGAGATATTATAGTGAATACTATAAAATCTCTATGGTAAAACTATAAGCTGGCACAAAAAAACCCTGGATGTTAGACTAAACAGGCCTGCTAAACATATTGTTTGACTTTCCATCAGTGTAACTTTGGTCGAATACTGTGAATAAATGCTCCTTACTTCTTTAACAGGTGGATATTTCTTCTTGGCTTCATTAGACAAAGCTCTCAGATCAGTCTGTAAGTTCTCCACAAGCTTCTTGGCACTGACTACGTCGGCAGCAGCCATTGTTACAGCGCCCTCTTAAACTGTTTCTACTATATCCACATCGATTTTATCTGTTAATTCTATGGATAAAAATAAAATAAAATCATTTTGTTTGCTATTGTATCGGCATGGTCTACTGCACACAGTACATTTAATGCCGTGTTTTCTAGAATGACCCTCTGTCTGTCTGCAGATAGAAAACTTGGCACATTTATTATTAATGATTAATATTTATGCATGGTCAACAATACTGCGCTAGATAGATAGAAAAATAATCTAACAAACAAAGGTGTTATATATTATTATTATTATGAATGACTGACTAAACACCTTACGCCTAGGCTAGGAGAATGGTTAACCACATCGCTCAGCCACCACCAGCACCACCACCACAGGCGAGGCCCCACTCCAGTAATTGCTAAGTGCTTATAATAGGCCTAGCTAGGCTCCTCTAGCTAGTAGGCTAGCTAGCTAGCACAGTCAGACTTATTAGAAAGCAAAAACAACGTCTATAGAAGTTGTTTAATTAAAAACTAAGCACACCCTAAAATACTACATAAACAAGTAAACAATACTTATCTACCTGAATATTAAAATTTAACAAATAGACAATTTTTAAGGTATTATTCTCCTCCGTTTTAGCTAGGCCTGTCACAAAACTGTCTGTTGTTCATTCCTCATCGTCACGCAATCACTACTCTACGCATGCGTCAACACTGCAGACTAGTGACGTGTAAATTCATTTTTAATAAATAGCCGAGTGTATTTATGTATAATTTCTATAAATAATTTCAATGAAATAAAAAGCAAAAAAAAAAAAAGCAAATGAAGAAACCGTAGATGCAATTACTGTAGTCCTAAAATTTATATAAATAAATATTTAAAAACGACAAATATATTATCCATTATTTTATTATAACTATGTTTCAATTTAAAATTTCAATATTTATTCTTATTAAATTGTTAACAGTTAGGACCTGCATCAATGGGAATCTCCATTTTAATTCAAAGCCACTTAATCCATACTTGACTCACTTTTGTTATCTAAAGAAAATACCCGATGTTTTTATAAATAACATACAGGCACATCACATACACAAGCGACACAAATGAAAGAAAAAAACTGAATAAATTTAACAACAACCATTTATTTATTGGCTCAAAACTTCTGATTATTTTCAACTATATCTGCAAAGAACTAATTATCAAATTTTTTAACCTTTAACCCTAAAAAAAATAAAGCATGAGGGTTGCGGCAGACAATGTATTAACATACTATACAACGGACTACTGAAGAAATGAACTTAATAGACAAACTTGAATGTATACTCTATGATTGCACGTGTATTGCAGTTAGACTGACACAGATATTTCACTAATAAAATGAAAGCTTAAAAATGTGATAACTTGTGGAAAAAAATAGTAAACTTACCTACAGTATCTTATTAACTAAACACGGACAAAATATGGAGGTAACTGAATACTGTAAATATAAGATTACTTTGACAAATATCAGAGGATTTAACAAATAATTTCAGATGAAATAAAACGAGGGTAACTTAAAATCTAGAGAAACAAAACACATTTTGAGAATTTAACATCTCAATTTATTTCATTTACAATAATCAGAATGAAACGTTGAATTGTCACTATGCGTTCTGCCTCTCTATTTGGAGTTAATCATATAATATTTTTAAAAATAACAATAAAAGCAATGTTTGTACTGTATTGTTAACACTGTGATTATTTGAATATGCAATATAGTAATAAAATGTAAATAAACTAAGCAAATAATGTAACAGTTTTTATGGGATGTACTTTTAATTGCAGTAGTAGAGGGAGGCAAACCCCCTACAACCCCCGCCACCCCTATAATAATATTACAAATTAAATTAATCTACAATAATATTATCAAATCACCTCATTCAAATTACAGTATATACCATTATACTATGCAAAGAATGGTAGCAGAATAGAAGCTGTATATTGTATCAATTACGAGGTCAGTATATATAATAATGAATAATAAGGTGATGTTAGGATGTGTTAGGACAACATGGTTGAACCCAACACATACATTTTGCACTATAAAGCTATATATAATATAACAGTATACATAAAATAGGCTTAAGTTAACTTGCCAATAACAGGGTGAAAACAAAGACTAAGTTAACTTGCCAATAACAGGGTGAAAACAAAGACTAAGTTAACTTGCCAATAACAGGGTGAAAACAAAGACTAAGTTAACTTGCCAATAACAGGGTGAAAACAAAGACCACGCTTTGTTGTTGTTTTGGTCATAACAACAATTCTGGTACACTGCAAGATCCAGGACCACAGGATTGTAAGACAATCATCTTAACCACCAATCATATCACTACAAACTAAATTCTTAAAAACTCATAAAAACAATATGTATAATAATCTATTTTTGGTACATTCTGGGTATTTACATTTGAAATCAAGTAATTTTATAGATTATTGAAAAAAAAAGTTTAAACTATCATTAACATACATTAGGATAATTTGTATTTATTCATATCCTACAAAGCTTGAGATCAGATTGCTGGCTGAAACAAACAACGTGTTTCTAACATTTGTACGTGCATAATTATAAATTATTAATTTCCTGGTTAAAACAGCAATACTGTCAATTTAAATACAAGTTGCATTTTATTAAAACATTTTATTATATTAATGCATTCTAATTATGAAAATATCGTTATTAAAGATGTATAAATTATATTATTATATACAAAGAAATAATTTATGCAGGAAAATAATTTCTTGTTATTTAAATAGAGAAAAATAATTGTATGGAAAATTGTTAATAATATAATAATTTTCTACTATACGACTATATAAGCATAAAGAGAAATCATTATAAAAAATACTGTTAAATATGTAAATATATCAAATTAGTACCTTTTATATAGAATCACAAACAATAACAAGTTTTTGTTATTAATTTGTTGAATTCATTATACATGTATGCATTCATGGATTACAATATTAAAAACAATTCAATATTTTACTTAATTTTTTTTTATCTCAATAATTACAATAGCTAATCAACAAATTTAATAATAACACTAATCAAAATACTATATAGTACAAATAAATATTTTCACATTTTTTCCGATGAATTAGTTAATTATTTGTAGCTAACCCAGGTTCCAATACTAGTACAGTAGTAATCATAACCTCATATTAGGGAGGGTAAATCTAATTACAACTCCCTAACCATAGTATAGAGGAATTCCTACAGTTTGTGCATATATACTGAATAATGTAGGTTAGAGCTTGTGTTACTGCAGTAACTGGAGCAGACATGTATGAAACAAGGTTCTAACGAACAATTCCTAATCAGATATTTCTAATTATTTAATTTGAAATTTTCTTAAATAACATAGTAGTACTAAACACACATGACTGTTATTATTTAACAAAGTATTTATATAAAAAATAAATTAGATATTTTTTGTAGGTAGTGTAACTGTCGTTTTTATCCTGAGTATATACGGACAATACTTGTATTTGTTTATCATGCAACATCAATTTTTATACATTTCCTAATAGTAAAAGTACACCTTAATGGACCACATGTTATGCAAATAGCTAATCAGTAAATAGAATCAGTAGATAAAATAATACTTAATTCTATCTAAAAAAAATAATGATTTTGAAAATATGATGGTTTGGCAACTAAAAATAATACAGTTTAAGATTTTTAGGATAAAATATAATAATTCAAAATAATAAGTTAGAAAATTATTGTTTAAGATTAATTTTTGATGAATAAAAAATAATTTAAAATAATAAGTTTGAAAATGATTTTTTAAGATTAATTTCTGATGGATAAAATATAATAATTCAAAATAATAAGTTTGAAAATGATTTTTTAAGATTAATTTCTGATGGGTAAAATATAATATGTTAGAAAATTAAGTTTTTTATGGCAGTCATTGTTCTACAACAAATGTGTGATATTTATACACAACAGTGTAGAATCCAAATACGGCCTATTGCTTTTACAGAATATTCTTACACTACAAATGATTAAAACATGTTTTAATCACCACGGATTCTAAATCAAATTAGTCTTTGTTAACATAGAATTACAAAAAATATATGTTCTATAATTTGGCAAGATCAGTCTGTTATCTTACAAGTAATGGTGAAATTCTACAGCAGTTAAAAGTAAAGCTACCAACATAAGCAGCAGTCGATGCATTGCAGTTTAAACACAAACGGCAAAGAATTTTAAAATTTGTTGGAAAAAAATATTTACAAGTTAGAGTTATTAACTAAGATTATATATTTGGTATAATTTGAACATTTCTAGCAAAACTTTTATTGAATAAATAACAGTGTTTTTTTCAAAATTACTATAACGTAGCTAGAATAATGCGTGATAAATTACTATAACGTAGCTAGAATAATGCGTGATAAATTCGGAACCAGTTTTTTTCTAAACGATAACACGTGATAGCTTTAAACGCATGGGATTCAAATGGGAAATAAGTACTATCAATTTTAAATATTTTTTTACTCAACTGTGATACGACCTGGTGAACTATGACATTTCTTGAATTCCCACTTACAGACAAAGTATTTTTAATTATTATTCTCGACGAATTTAATTTCTGATTTTAGCTACACTAACTTTATACTTGAAATACATAGTATCTTTTTTTAAATTTTCTTTTTTAAGGACAAAACTTTATATATGTGAAAGTTGAAGATTAAACACAGCTAGGTTATATAGCAAATTACACAAGACCGTCCTCATCGTCTCCGAATGAGCCATCGTCGACTTGCTGAGCTGCGGTGCTGGACTTATCATTAGCCACGGTAGAAGCAATTAACGCCGCCGCTGTTGCGTTCGTGAATTGTTGAAACAGAGCGTCATCATTGTCTTCATCATCGTCACTCTCGCTAAACCCAATACCGACATAATCACTGAAATCATCGTCGTAATCGCTAGTGTCGTAATAATCATCCGACCAACCGTAATACAAAAACCAAAGGTCGTCGTCTTCACTCTCCCAGTCGAACAACATGTTCTCGCGTTCTTCCAAGAAATCCCACAAGCTGATCGTATCAAGGACTCTGCTACCGTGGTTATTGCGGCCACGTCTCGCGGCTGTCGCAGGATCCTCTTTCCTGCCATCTTCGTATTCGTGCAAGTAGAAACAATTGCCACTGAATGGACAGCTTCCCTTTCCCTTGTTGAAGTACTTGCAATGTTTATTTCTGTTATAAATAAAAATAAATGAAATTTTAAATTAAATTTGAAAAAACAGAAATGGCAAACAAGAACATAGTAACAGCCTCATTTCTTAAACTTACCCTAAAACAGACTTATACTTGTCAATAATTTTCTTTTTCTCTTCAGGATCTTCTACCCAATAATCACTTGGAGTTACAAAATTAGATGAGATTCTACACGTTGGACAGCCTCTGAAAGAGGAAAGATAATAAGAAATAAAATTAGATTAAACTTCAAAGAGCATGTTTTCAACCTATGGTTGGAGAACTTTTGCTGTGGCAGTCCCAACAGTGTGCAATATCAATTTGACAGTGTGCTAATAACGAACTCTTTAAGATCCAGGTGAAGACTTTCCAACAACCTTTTTCATTTATTCATATATATTGTCGATTTCCTGTTTATTTACTTCAATTATGTACAGTGCACTGAGATCTTACTTATAAGCATTAGGTTATAAACGAATCAACCATTATTGTTATATCAATATACAGTAAACTGTAATGCATACAAAGCAACTATCAAGACATGTTTACCAAACCAAAGGTTAACTACAGATAACATTCATTAATGAGTAAACTAAAGCTCTGTCTACACTATCAAATGTGACAAAAGAATGTGATGTGCCCATATATGGAGATGATGATGTCATATCACTACCATATTTGAGCATATCACTACCATATATGGGCACATCACATTTTTTGTCACATAAACTTTGATAGTGTAGACATAGCTCTTAAGCTAATGTTCTGAACAATGAATATCAGTGTTTTGAGACCAAAATGTTTGATTCTAATCATAGGACAAACAGCCCAACTGACACTCACCTGACCACCTTCTTCTCATAGTGTTTCGCACTTCTCCATTTTCTTATACAACTTAGACAATACGGGTGTTTACAGTCAGACAATATACCAAACTTTCTTTCTTTTGCGTTTGTTTTTTCTAGTATGATTTCCATGCATATACCACACACTACGTCCTTACTGCGCTGAAATGCAAACGCCTTTTCCATTTCTTCTTCATGGCCAGCAATACAATCCTATTGTAAAAGAAACCGGTATTAACAAGATTGTTAAGGCATAGAAATATTACACTATATGGTATATGGATAAGAAGAAGATTGTTCCTACAAAACAAGACATTTTTTCATTAAAAAAAAGGTTTAAATTTCATTTAATTTCAACGTCATTTGATAGAGGTAAAATCTCATTGGCCATGAGGTGAACATGATAACATCAAATGGTGTTACCTTAATATGCTCTTTATTGAGATCTGGTTGATCCGGATGTAGGCATGGTTGTCGGCAATACTCGCATAGATCTCCATGTGTATATGGGCACATGTCATTATCTGGACAATACCCTTGTAATAGAAATGGGCATAGAAGTTGTTTGAATTCCTTAATAGCCACAGACTTGTCAAGGTAAACAACTTTAGAATTGACATCAACACCAGAAGAGGCTGCAGCACTGTATGATGGGGGAACTACAAAAACAAGAATGGCAAATATTCATGAGAATCAAATAGTAGTTAGTTGACAGCGAGTGTGTCATGAACAGATGAGAGAGGCCTTAAAGTGGCTGCACTGACCCTTAGGGAGAAACATGTAGTGTAGAAACTACAGTAGTTACAAAGTGTAACATCCGAGTCCACAGCGCCATGATACATTCGTTGGAATTCGGCGCTATACAAGAACTCGTATATTATTATTAGATACCAAATTGAAATTGTCCACTGTAAGTAAAAGTATGAAACTTGTTTTGCATTCTGTTTAGTTTGTGGCTTGTTTTGATTGATTTTATTCCATTTTTTGTCCTTCTAGATTTCTGTATTCATTCAATTTTTTTAATATTAATATTAATACAGTAACAAAATATCAATTGTTAAACATTAGCTTTATCTACATTTACCATTGCCTTGGTATGGCATGCCTGGTACAAACTCCGCCGCTCCTATATAATCTTCCATCTTCATTGAGCTAAACAATGATGACACATTCTCTGCTTCTTTTGTACTGCTGCCCTCTCCCTTTTTACTTAATATGGTCATCTTAGAGGACTTATCATCCAGCTTTGATGTTGATGGTGGCATATGGAAAGTTGATGCCAGTTCAATGTCATGATCAAACCTATTTGGTGAAGTGAAGAGTAAATATAGAGTTGAAAATAATGGTGCTAGGTCAAAATGAAAGTGGATGACTTGTAATTAGAGGGAGGGGTCTGATACGATCTACCAGCCTCTTATGCCACATCATTAAATTGAGGTGGTGCAACGGTGAGGTGGTTAAAAAGGCTGAAATTCAGCCTCAACTTATTTCAACATCATACAAATTTAGTGGAAAACAGGGAATATTTTCATTAATAACATTTTTATTAGGGATTATTGCTGATAAATCTGAAGTTGAATGAAAACACAGTTTCCAATTCCAATTTGTTTTACACTGGCCAGAATGTTCACTGGAGGAAGAGGGAGAAAGAAAATATTGAGAGAAAGAACAGTTATAAATGATGAATGAATGAATTAACAATACCTGCACTTATCTCCATACATACATCTGCCTTCTAAGAAGTATACACAGACAGTAGACGGCTTGTTGGATGTGTCATGTGAATATTTACAGTTGGATCCATGATTACATTTACCATTTAAAAAGAACCTACAAATCAATATTATAGAGATTGACAGTAAAGCTCTGTCTACACTATCAAATTTTATGTGACAACAAATGTGATGTTACCATTATATGGATATGATGATGTCATATACTACAATTTTTGGGAATATCACTACCATTAGGCACATCATCATCAAATCTTTTTTTCTTTGTCTGGTTTTTAGAAAGTAAGGGACATTTTTTTATTAGAGTTTTCAAAAGTTTATATTTTGGGATCGAGTTGATAAAGTAAACCTGAAAGAAAATGATATTTAGGCCTATTTATTATAAATTATATTAGATAGTTAGTAATGCACTTGTCAATTGTATGACCCACTATACGACCCCGGGAGAGGTGCGTCATTTGTCCGATGTGCGTCATACTTTTGAATACCATGACGCACACGTGCGTCAAAAAGGTGACTTACCTTTAGGTGACCATGACGTACCCATTTTGACGCACTGTGACCATGTTGTTTATGATATGGTGGGTGGTAAAGTGACGGACATTGACACACCTTGTTCATTGATGTGACGTACCATCTAGGTTTTTTGACGCACCCCTGTGTCAGTAATTATTTTTAAATGACGCACCCATGACACACCTCTCCCGGGGGTCGTATAGTGGGTCATACAATTGACAAGTGCATAATATTTGTTTAATAAATTATGTTTATTTCTATGAATTGATGTTTATTTTAACTTAATGTGACTGAACAAATTTACAATTTCACAGGATGTTCTTCAATAATAGTTTATTTATGAATGAACGCACAATGCAATTGTTAATTCTGAGTGATGTCTGTGTATAGAAAACCATGGCTTTCTTAAATAATAAAAAAAATGTAATCAATTTTCTAACGAAAGCAAATAAATCGGAAAATCAACAAGACATTCACACTTTGTTTATTTAAAGCAAGATCTACATTTTCTGTAGAAAAAAATAAATTAGACATACATAGCCTCTAGCCTACCTTATTTAGTAAACTAATAAATATGTTATGCGCGATTTGAACGATTTGCGCAATTTGAAATTGCGCAAAAAAAATCCTTGCGCAATTTGAATTGAAACATGTGTTTCAAATTGCGCAAGCAACGTATTAAATTGCGCAAGTAATCTGCAAATTGCGCAAGGTTTTTCGACAGATTGTGAAATCATGCACACCCATATTTATATAGTAATTTCTAAGAATGATTCAAAATTAAAGATAAATATCGCATTTCCTTATTTTAGTAGTGCAAATATTGTTATAAGTTAGCATACCGTCGAAGAACCGACGAAGGAAAACGAAGCGGTGGTGTTCCACCAGGCGGGCGCGGCGCGGGCGGTCGGCTATACTACTCTAGCCTAGCTAGGGTCTGGACTACTGATACTGACTAGGTTACATGGCCTAGCGTATTAAACTAATATTAAAAACTTAAAAAGTGAGTATTAAACATTATCTTCATTGAAATGGTCTTATTTATATAATAAAATACTAAATTTTAAACTCCTCTGCCTAGGCCTAGCCATGTATGGGAAAATTTACAGTTCGTTTTCAAATTGCGCAAAGGTGTCATATTGCGCAAGAACTATCTTGCGCAATTTACAAATTGTGCAGCGCAATTTAAAATCGCGCAAAGATTTTCTTGCGCAATTTGAAATTGCGCAAGTTGATTGCGCAATTTGAAATTGCGCAAAAAAATCCTTGCGCAATTTTAAATTGCGCAAGAATTCTTTGCGCAATTTCAAATTGCGCAAGGATTTTTTTGCGCAATTTTAAATTGCGCAAATCGTTCAAATCGCGCATAACAAATACACTAGAGACGTATGCCTAGTTTAGGCCTTTATTTATACATACAATATAGGCCTTAGCTAAGCCTCTTCACACAGAACAAGTCAAAATTGAGTTAAATATATTAATAATTAATATAAGGCCTAGGCCTAGGGCCTAGAGGCCTATTATTATTATTTTATTATTAATAATAATATTATTTTTCTTTCTTACCGACAAGGAATTTTTCTGTAGTTTATGCCAACAGCAGTAGCCATACTGAATTACAAACTGCCTTCCAGCTAGCTGGTCCAAAGATAAACACGTTTTGCTAGCAGCACTTCAGCCTAGGCCGGGTGGTTCAGACGTCTACTACTAGGCCTACACCTGCCGCGCTGGCTGCTGCCTCTGCGTTGCAACCAGATCCAGGGTAACCAAAAAAGAGCAGCCTGGCGTGACTGGTCCTGGCTGTACCTGAATTGCAACTGTCAAAAACGTTTACCCGCCAATTTCAGAATGACAGTACACCATAACATCACCTGTATGCACCAGTGGTTGATACACATAAATAACAGTTTAAAGTATGTACACACCAGGCGTCCTGTTGATTAAAAATGTAAGCCCAAAAACGAAAAAAGGTATACGAAACAATCAGACGACCATTTTCAATCTGTTAGAGAGCGCTGTTAGATAATTTACATCTAACCAATAAAATTGCCTTGACTAACAATAATGTATTTCGATTGGCTTAACTGTTTGACGTGTTTTAATTAGGTCAAAAGTCAAAGGGTAATTCAAAACAACAACACATTCTTTGCTGGCCAAGCCCAGATTTCTCCTTTGAATTGTGAGTTTTTCTTTCTAAATACAAACTATATTTCTTATTAGAAAAATGATGTATTGACTTCATGTTGTTCTACTTGTCTAGATTATAACAAAATGTGAATTATAATTTAAAAACATAAAATATTACATACAAACTAGGCCTATGCTAGGCCTAGGCCTAGCTAGGCCTAGCCCTATTTCATAATATAAATTTTATTTTTATTAGTTTAACAGTAACATAATACTGTAGATAGGTGGTGGCCCCTAGAGCCCTAGGGTGGGTAGGTAGGTAGGTAGCAGCTAAGCTATGCTAATCCCAATCCATGATAATGAAAACTACTACTAGTACTACTAGTCTAGCTAGTAGATGATGTTGAGGAATCGTGATTTATACAATAACTAACATAATTTAATAATATATTATTATTATTATATTAATTATTACCGTATTAATATAATAATGATTTATCAAAATAATTCAATTATTAATTTTGATGGTAATTAATAAATTAAAACTCTATTTGTTTTCTGTCAGGATCACCATGGCAAAATATCAAAAGCTGATTGATGTATCTGCAATGTGCATTTGCATAATCCTGCTAATAACACAAGCTGTTCTGCTTAATGTTTTCTGTATTAATTACTGCAGTAACTCTGGCAAACGTCTAGGTTCGTTGGAGGGCAAGCTTTGGTTCATAGGCGATTCCTTGGTTTTAATTTTATGGATTTTTGGTTTTTACAAAGCATATGTACACTTCTCAAAGGAAAAAAGAGACAAGGATGAGACTGATTATGGTGTTAAGATTGACTGGAAGAAAGCAGTAAAACTAGCGATGGCTGAGTTACCATTGGCTTATGCAGCATGGCTTGCGTATGCAGTGATTATCGTCTTCAAGATTGTTATCATGTTTGATGAATTTGCTGAGGGACTGAAAGACAAAGGATTTTATTCGTCAACTTCATTGAAAATAATCCTATCTTTGTCCGGGCCGATCTTTCTATGTCTCGTTTATGGACATCATCGAGAACGGAATAGCGATTACAAAAGCAGATTGGACAGGGTGGCGCTCCACTCCGCGTTTGGAATTCTTGATAGCTTGATCCTGCTCAACAATCTATTCGTCGAGGACACTAGACTTGTACTTGTGTATGGATTAGATAAAACTATCAAAGCATTCACTTGTATCAACTACTTACTACCGGTCCTGTCGCTGCTTTTATTAAGGATCCTGACACAACAGAAATACAAGAAGTTTAAGAGTGTTAACTTTGTTGTAGTAGTGTCAAGTGTGCAGACGTTTCTTGTTGATATCCCTCTGTTTGGTATCCGTTTATATCTGTGGCTTCATCATGATGTTGACATCTCCATCTTCATCACCAAGAACCTGATGTCGTTTGTAAACGCCGGCGTCGATATGGCGGGCGTTATTGCATCCGTGTCAGGAGCGCCACCAGAAGACGATGAATGCGAGATGGAGGCGCTAGAGTTGTCGCAAACAACGAAAGACGTTCCTATTAGTGAAGCCGCCACATTGCCTATGAAATAACTTAATACAATTATATACCCTTATTTATTTTCTTTTTCCGTGTTGTTTTTATCTAATCTTTGTTTAGGCATGTCTGTCACAAGCTTTTTGCTTTTTTGATCATGCCTTCTTCAATCATATTACCTTTCTTTACACCATTTTGTTGACTGTTTTATTTTGAAGAAAATAAATGTTACTTACTTTGAACCCTATACTCTACTAATAAATATCAAAATACAATTAGAAATGTGCCCAAATATGGTCGTGACATTCTCAAATATGGTAGTGACATTCTCAAATATGGTAGTGATATGACATCATCATGTCAATATATGGGCACATATAAATAAAGTTTGATAGTGTAGACAGAGCTTTAATTAACAATTTTATCGTTAAAAGAAATTTTAAGAACGTATTTGATTCAGATTACATGGTCAAGGGCAACCAATCAAATCTTAATACTTGTAACCTTTTGACCTGGATACAATTTTCCAAAAAAGGCTTTCAATTCATGGTGTTTGCTCATTTGTTGTTTTTTTTACTTAAGTTATTTGTAATATATTTTCTATACTAAGTATTTTAAAATATTGGTCATATTATATTTTTGTATTCATTAACTTTTTTTGATAAATTTCTAAACTGTGCCTGTTGGAGCATAAATGTTAGTGTACTACCAACTGTTTTAACTTAAATTTAGTAATTAATTTTAGTACTGTTAAGCTTTGTCTACACTATCAAACTTTATGTGTCAAAAAAATGTGATGTGCTCATATATGGACATGATGATGTCATATCACTACCATTTTTAAGCATAGAACTACCATATATGGGCACATCAAACTTTTTTGACACATAAAGTTTGATAGTGTAGACAAGGCTTTACTTAGTGTAAAGGGACTTGTAAAGTGTAACTATTTTAAGTATAGATGCTGTAGTCAAGTACACTGTTTGTTTACTGTAGATTAAGCCTGGTTATACTGTACTTTGAAATGTGTTGTTATCTCAAACTCTAACCTATTTACGTGTACTTTTAAGTTCTATGCAAGTGCTCTTACATTAGTATTATAAATTCATTTGTTTTTAAAACATTTAATTAATTTTAACAGTAATGTACTTACACATACTATCTGGAGGAAGAGTACTGATAAAGTTAAAGTGAATTATTATTTTTTTATTTTTAAATTAAAGTGACAAAAGTATAATTTCGGTGCTTTCAACACTTTTTAACTCATTTTTAATTTATAAAATTTGTTGAATTTTTTAGACATATTTATTGCTATTTTTTATGTATTTTTGTAGGACTTGAAATGATGAATCAGTTTTATGACATTTTATATAAGAATGTAAAACTTCTCCAACACTAAATTTAAATGTAATAAAACAAAATGGAATTAAACAAAATGAGAATAAACACTAAAATAATATGGATCAGGGAAAAATTTCATTTTAAAATTTTGTTTAGCAATATTGCGAATCAAACTGATTTTTTAGTCGAGAATCATAGTTTTCTATCGTATTTTTTGCTACACAATTGTAGAAATGTGTAGCAAGAAGGTTATTTTGTATAGCTTTTTGCTATGCTACACTGGCGAAATTATTCCTTGTGGATATATAACTATTTATATCCAAAATAAAACAAGGAAGATTAATATAAAAGAAATAAATAAGAAAAAAGGAAATTGTAAGAATTTGGAATTGCTGTATACTTGCGTGTTGTGAATTGACTATTTATTGTTGTAACTGATAAGTTTGATTGCTAAATAAAATAAATGGCATTTGTTTTAAAATTCTTCTTTCTTCTCTGTTTATAGAGTTATAAATAATGAATAATAATTCACAGAAATACAAATATATAGAATTGATTCGATTTAGTCACTTTAGTGTACAATATATTCATATGATTATGAAATAAAAATATTTAAAAAATAAACTGTAATAATTTATTTTTTAAAAAAAACATTAGTTACAAAAAAGTAAAAGTAAACACTGGAATAAATGAATCTAAAAAAAATATTTTAAACATGAAAGAAAAAAAAGAAGTGCCGAAACCCGGGAATATTCAGAACCATAGTAGGTTCTCCGGAATTGAACCAGGGACCTTTAGATCTTCAGTCTAACGCTCTCCCAACTGAGCTATTTCGGCACATGAATGAACAAGCAGTTAATAAGCGAATAATCGCTTCCACGGCACAAAAGGTCACCGCGTGTTCATTGAAGCGTGCAATTACATAATGCATAGGTGTGTTCGATTGGTATGTTGCTGTACGTTAGAGATTAATAGTAGGAAATTGTAATGAAATAATTAATCGAATAAGCATATTCATTTTTACAAATTTTGTTTTATTTTCTTATATACACTACAAAAAAATGTCATTGGCTTACTAACATTATATTTTTAAGACAGATGTTTAATTAAAAGAACAAAAAGAAAGAACATTTTTTTTAACAGTTCGTCCAGCAGTCGGCAATTAATAACATAGGATTTGAATCCTGATCGACAAAAAATGTGTATTTTGGTAGGCTTTATACTTTATTGTAAGACAATGATAAAATATTTTGAAATTCAATTCAATTAGTACAAACGATTGACTAGGCCTGTATAGTTAGAAGACACGAGCTTCAGAAGCGGCGTTCAAAGGATAAGAAGACATGTACGCGTTACGCGCGCGTCGACTTTTCGTGTTAACATTTTTTAGCCTTCTCTGCTGGTCGTAAAAAAGTACAAAAGAAGCCGGGGTTAAAACAATACACCACCCTATTTATATTTGATCGTAAATATAGTTCTTTTATATTCCTATTTATATATTATAAAGATGCATTGATTGTTCGTAATACGTTGTCTAAATTGTCTTCATCGTCATTTTTATGTTTCTTTTTCTTGTCTTGTGCTCTTCTGTGAATATGTGTGTTGGTTCTTTCTTCGTTTGGTGCTTTGCATGTATGCACGTCCACCGTTTCTGTGCATTCTTTACAGCGCACGTAGCAACACCAGTGAAATTTGCACTCGCATTTCGACGTGCGTGTCACCCGTGCAGTATCGTAACCACGCCCACAACACATGATGTCACATCCGTCAGTTGATTTTGATGTTTTATTGCATGCGCGGCCTGCTGTTCCAAGCGAACCTGAAGAAATAAAAATTTAAATAATAAAATCATATTAAAAAGTATCAAAAATCAACAAAAGATGGCCGAAAAAATATAAAATAATCGGTAACATATTTGCTTTTTCTTACGGTACCTGTTTTCTGACTTTTAACACAATAATCAGGAGAGCTTTCAAAGTATATCAAGTCGGACTTTGACGGCTGCTTATGGTTCTTGTTGACAACTATTAGTCCGGCGCTATCTTGGTTCATCACCATTTTACTGGCACTGTCATAGCGCCTCTTCAAAATGTCACCAACTCTACGAAATTCAGCCATCGCCAACCAACAGGTTCGTATGTTACAAGCACCACTGACTCCATGACATTTACACTGGAGCTTCATTGCACGTGAAACCGCCTGAAGAAGACAAAAAAAAACATAGATTAAAAATAATTGACTATTATCATAATATCAATTTCATCAATTTTAATTTAATGAGGCCAGCTCAACAACTTAAAGTAAGTCAACAATCGCCATGAAGAGACACTGATGAAATACACCGGTACGCGCGCGCATAAGTACCATTTTTCTTAGCCTGTGAACCCACCCCGCCACTAAAGTATCTGAAGACGTAAAAACTTACTCTTCGCCCCGCCCTGTTGTTATGAATATTCATAAGTGCCTTTGCGTCACTTTGTTTCTTTTCTTTTGCATCCACAAATTGTTTAGTGAATTCCGATGCATATCCAACATTGTCGCTACATCCTCCCCACTCGAAATCTCCATAATCATCCTGGTCAGTTCCTCGTTTGCTTGGATCGCATGCGCAGTCGAGAAGATCACCTTTACTGCATGATCGCGTTATTGAATGCACAACACCTGCAGATGAGATGGAGTAGACAAAGGCCGCTTCCCTGCTACCGGCTGAAAAATACAATTTAAATTTTATAAATTACGATAACTATAAAACTCAACATAAACCTAACAAACACAAAGTCGACGCGCGCGTACATAATATTTGACCGTTAATTGGACGCAGCGCAGCGTCATTTTTCTCGTGTCGTGGTGGCATTAGGCCTATATTTAAGGACTCTCTATGATGGATGAGTCACGTGACATGTATGCCTAAATCTAAACAGAAGGGTACATTGTTTAACATCTTTGAAGACAGATCATGCTAATTAAAATATATCAGTAATCACAATTGCACCATTTGTAACTCCGTCAACCTAGAAACAAAAACTCAATTTATTAGGCCCTGAACTGGCATCGATCTTGCCAGGTCGTACTGCGGCTTACCTTGGGTTAAATACATATCGTTTATATTCTATGAATTCATTTGTTTTCTTTTATTTAGCCATCAATTGCTTTTTAACTGTTTTTTTTTGTTTTGCCAACATTTCAGTAATTGTTTCAGCAACATCTGAAATCTTTGGTCCTTGGATTATAAGCGATTTAATCAGTTAAAATATAAACAACTATTGTAACATTTTAAAACCGTACCAAAGAGTATAAACAAGATTCTTCAAACGCTTATACACTATGCCATATTTGCCCTATTTTTGTCGAGTCGATCGCATTCAATAGAAAGCCCATGGGATTGATGGTTTGTAAAAATAATTATATAGGTTTTTTTGTTATTTTTCAGTTCACGACTGCCACCAGAGCAGAATATTGTTTTCATAAGAAATTCTTCTCGTAGAACCTAACCTAGTTAGAGAAAGAAGGATACATTCACCACTATACCTATAGTATATAGTTTGTATAATATACACAGTGTTTATTTTTACTGTAAAATAATACGCTATCGCAAATCTGGCTTTTATTTTTCCTAGACTGGCGTGTTAAGATCCTGTTGGCATGCTGAAATCTAGGATATACATATTACGAATTGATGTTCTTTAATTGGTCTTTGACGAAACATTTAGACTGCTGATTTTTCAAATATAGCATAAAATATTTTTTAAGTTGAAATAAAATATTCTTTAAATTTATCTAATCTAAGTTAGGCTTACACATGTTGAGTGCGGATTCGGCGTTCAAACGTCTACTACGTGCGTAACTTTATTACGCGTTCAGCTAGTTCAACGCAGCGCTCAATAAGTACGTTGTCAAAGGATGATGGATTACTGCTTTTGTTATGCGGGTATAATATATATTAAATGTAACCACAGGCAAAAGTATGGTCTCCCACAAAGCGCGTGTTTGGTTAGATACAATACACCTCGATTGATATTAAAATCATAATTGTATTGCTAGCGGTCGAAAAATAATATTACACTACAACCTAAAATGTTTACAGTTATTTTAGACATTGATGCGACTCGATTACAGTTCATGATTGAACTTTAAACTGAATTTAGCTACATTCATTTAACGAATTGTTTTACCATTATTAATTTGCAGATAATAAAATAATTTAAAATGTCGTTTCATTTGTTTCTTTTTCTTACTTTTTAACATGACTTTTCCAAAGACCGTGGTATCTCCATTAATTGTTGAACAGTTCCAGCGGCTGTTTCCAAATTGGTTCTGACATTCTTCAACACCGACTTTAGCGCCCCCTCCCAGACTGATCATTACGTCTGGGTTAGCTCGACAAAGTTGCCTCTGTTTTCCAACAAGGCCTGGTATATTTTCACATAATATTCGAGAGCCGACGCTGCTTAGTTGTGCCACATACCTAAAATATAATAAATAATATTATATATTTAATAGTTCATAATTTTTAAAAACAATGTTTTAGAAACACATCAGAATTAACGAGCGTAAAATCCTTCCCATATCACCAGTATTTGGATGCGCGCGTACAAGTTCTGATGCCACTGACAGCGATATCAATGCAATATATTATAGAGTATCGGTAAAAAAAGGTTTAAGAATTAATTGGGGTCAATCTCATAAATGATCTTTTCAAATAAATACATTTTTCTTCAAATGAGTTACAAGCATCATTAGAATGATTTGTGGTGCTTTGTTCGTGCTTAGTGGATACTTACAGAAAACAAACAATAAACTGGGTCGACACACCTTGCTCCTCAGGAGGTAACACCATCCGTCATTGGATGCGGCGGTACTTTTATTTTAACCAAAATTGTCTTATCTTGATTATGAGAATAATTTAAAGGATAATTTAATGTTTTCATCAAGATAAGGCAAGGAATAAACAGGCTAAAGTAACAATAATAAACGAAGACTGAAGAAGCAAAAGCAACGAGTTGTTACGCAATATTGAAACTTCTCAACTTGTATCGCAATTTCAAAGTTAATTTTTATTGTAAAAAGTACCATTGGTTTTAATATAAAATAATTATAAGGGCCTAGGGCTCTGTCTCACACTATCAAACTTTATGTGACACACAAAATGTGATGTGCCCATATAAGGACATGATGATGTCATCACTACCATATTTGGGTATATCACTACCATGTTTAGGCACCTCACACATTTTTGTCAAACTAGTTTGAAAATGTAGACAGAGCTTTAGAGTTGATAAAAAATATCATTAAATACCTAACCACATGATATTTGACTGATATCAACAAGCACACGATCCTTGTTGGTAATTTAAACTTGTCACAATGACGAGTGACAATAGCCATATAAAGTGACATATTGATGTAAGAATGATCAGACACTTTCTATGTGGTCCATGTTATGAGAATGTCATTCTTCAGTTTCTAATGTTCTGAACTTCTACAATTAAGAGATGATTGAAAGGTATGGTACTTGAACACTACTGAAAACAACACGACTTTAAAACCAGACAACGTAACATAATGTGCACATAGGGACGTGTAGGTACGTATGATCATTCATAAAAATACGTACAGTACTAGAAACACGATATCAGTGCGCAGTGCGCACGTTCAACTGCGTGTAAGGTCGGTTGTTTGCACTACTTTAAATGCGTGTCTCTTTTCGTGAACTTTCTATCAAATAAACCTATATTAATTTTGGAGTGCGCAATATTTATGAAAAGGTTGTTTGTTTTGTTTTGTTTGTTGCGGCATAAACGAGTTTTGGTAAAATATTTGCAAACAATTAAAGTCAATAATAAATTACACGTTTCCAATTTTTAACAAGCCCATGAATAAATTGAAGAGTTTAATGAATGATTGTAGATGAATGAATTCGATCGACCACTCCTAACCTGCTCTATTTACATAGCCTATGTTACTACGGGATGTGTTTATAGATCTTTAACAACTTATAACTGAAGCAAAATAGAAAATTAGGACGAACAGTTTACGAAGAACATGCAAGCGATTTGTAAAAAAACCCCAAAACTTTTTACTTTTTTAACCAAAAACCTCTCAATATTACAACCTTATTGCCAATGTTTCTATAAATTTAAGATTAGGCCTAAGGAGAAAAAAGATTTTAAGTACTAGGCCTACTTACCACCACATCGATGCTGTCTCAGACGGAAGCGTAAACACTATCAAAGAAAATGTTAAAAATATCCTTATAAATTCCATTATGATCCTATATCCAAAGTAAATAATAAAAGTATATATAATTCCTATACGATATTTTCCACAGAACACGGGTATGGTTGGACTACTAAATAACTCTGTCCAATGACACCTTACTAAGAAGCAAATAAGACTCATTACGTCACACCACTTGAAGCTGTCATTGGCTGCTTATGTATCTAAAGGCACCGTTTCTGAGTATTTGGGCCTACCCCTGCACATCCTATCAACAACACGAGTGCCAATTAGAATCAGGAAAATTGACTTTACTTCTTAACTAAATAAGAAGTATTTCGGAATAATTTAAATCAAGGCCTTAAAACTAAAAATATATATTAAAAAAAAAAGTAAAACTCTGTTGGTGGGAGACGAGTCATCTAAAGTTGCATAAAAGTTGTTAAAACTTAGGACATTGGCCAAGTCTAAAAAAAAAACAAGCAAAACCGCGTTCTAAATAAAAACTTGTTTTCAAAATAAGATTTTATTTTTTATCCACTTACCGAGTACGTTAATCATCGCGACAATTTGTATCAACTTTGTTTACAAACTTTCTATTACTTCACCTTTCCGTCTGCTACGAGTTTATCCCTAATCATTAATCCGTCAGCAAACTCTCTACGTGTTCAAATGGTTACCCTCAATCCGTCAACACCTCCTTTGCGTTCACAGATAGTTCATGTCTAACGCATAAACACTGAAACTCTCGTTTTAACGATAATTTCCTTATTATATTGGTAACACGAATGTGACGCGCGCGTACGACATTATTATCATAGTATGTACGCGCACGTATAATATTATAAATGTTTTCGTTACGCTTGGGTGATTCAGAGGCGCTCAATCTATCACCACGTTCTATTCATGCGGAGTTCATTTCTCTCTAGCCTAAACATTGATGGCATTCTCCTGACGGTCCAAACTTCATCAATAGATGATAGGTAACCATGGTTATTAAATGACAGCAACATCCATCGATGTTTTCTTTCTCAAACCATTCGTAAACTTTTAAGTACAGTCTCAATAACATCATCCGTCATTTTCACTCATTTATGTATGTATGTAGGTCTCTGACGTACTTCATCAATTTCGCATTGCATCAGTCTAGTTTCGACAATGTTTATTTTGTGTTAAGTATTTATTATACTTCCCATGGTTTAAATTAACGAAATTATTTCTTTTTTACCTTTAATTGTATGAATTATATTAAATAATGTTTACATTCGACCTTTTATTCATGTTACTGTTTAAAATAAAGGAAAAAGATTTAATGATTTCCTTTTTAATTATCTTTGTGTTTTCTTTCCAGAAACACACGGCTATAACACCATTTAGTTTGCAAAATTATGAAGAAAAACATTTAATAATATTGATCAAGAATTTGACCATGACAATGTTCTTACAACATAGTTGCTGCTGCATGCTTAAAATGAGCAATCACTAAGTACCTGATACTTATGTCATTATCCTTAAACAATCAGTCGAGGAAACACACGACAAAGAACAAATAACACGCTGAAATTGGATCAGCAAAATCGCCAGCTAAGCCGCCTTGGTATTTTGATCACAATGAATTAATACCTTCAAAGATAGCGCTATAAAAGCAACTAATGCGACAATCATCTCTATTTAATTGGCCTAGCTTTTTATCATTGCCAATCACAATAGATCATATGGCCTTTTGTTACATAATAAAACGCAATTTGTTCACAGTATCTCGCATTTAAATTTAAAAGTTTCACCGACACAAACTCCAAAGAAACGCCCAAACAGTACGAAGAAAGACCGACAGATCAAAAGGACATTACCAACAGTTTTAACTCTTTAAAGTGAAACATTTTCTTTGATCTTAGGCCTACATAATTCTTTTACTTAGTCCGTGAATTGCATCTGGACCAAATTCATTTGGTGTTTCAATCTTAACTACTGTAGTAGGCCTGCTGAGTATTATGGTACCGTTGCAACGAATTATAAACATACTTTCAAATTTTGGCTGCAAGACTGAATACTAGGTACTAGTTTTAGATATTTGCACACTAAAAGTTTTTTTTTTTATTTATCGATTCAAAACAAAAAGGGCTAAATTACTGGGAAAAATAACAAACGTTCGGGAAACAATTTCCAATATATATTCAATGTTAAGTTAATATTTTAGTATTGTCCGATTGTTTTTATTACTTAATATGCAAAAATCCGACGTAAAACGTTTTTATTGGTAGAATATTCGCGTCAGTGACTTATGACGTAATGCGAAAAAATTGAAAGAAATATTTAGCTGCTTATAAAAGTGACGATATAAAAATCTTGTGCAAAATAAATTAGAATCTAGTTTAGTATTGCAATGAATAAAACTACAATACACTTTATTGATGGCAAGATATATTCAATTCACAGTCACAATAGTTTATATTATTGCTGCAAATAAACACACAAAATACTTCCTTATTTGGGTTGATTACGTCGTGAATAAACTGAAATATGAGATAATAATAATATATGAAAAGCGTGATAATAAAAAATGCAGCTGGTTGTAAAATGTGATGAATGTTTGCCTCCATATCTGTGATATTGAAAAGTGCTAAACCAGGTTTTCAATAAATAGTTGTTATATTTTTTATGCAAACCACCAAAAAGAAACATTTCTTTAATGTAAACAATAATTGTGAAGCAAAAAAATCCAACACAGCATACAATCTAGGACCAAGCTTCAGGTAAAACAGAGAAAAGAAACAGCCAAGTCCATCCGCTGCATTTATGCAAATATTTACCGAATATCCACGCTTTTATCTTTATTATACCATAATTGACAACTAAACGTTCATTAGAAACAAAGTTATTATAGAAAAATATAAATCACTTTATTATGAAAACCTACTAGTGAGCCAGTCAACAGTCAAAGGCTCTGTTTGTGTTGTCCAATAAAAGAACCAACTGACCACCCCTGCTGAAATTAATGGAGGAGGCCGCAGTCCAACAATGGTGGCTGTGATGAGGGCAGTAGATAAGTGACTTGGTTTCATCCATATTGTAGCCATGGTAACTGTGAGGGTGAGCACAGAAGGTACAACTCTCTTCATCCATAGTGTCCGTCTACTTTCTGGCGCCTCAACTAGATCAGCTGCAACCATGTCCGTGTTACAAGTCACCTTTAAGTATTTAAAAAAAAAGAAATAAAGATAAATACAATAATAATTACATTGTTATCTTCAAATTAATTAAATCATAATAAAATGTAATCAAGTAAAAATACCTCAGATACATGTCGATTAAGCTGTTTCAATTCGGTGTGAAGACCTTTGACCTTTACTAATGAATCTGATGTCTCAGTTGATAGTCTCTCTACCAGCTTATTGTCAACTTTTTCACTAACGAGGGAGCTGTGATCTTGAAGATTCCGTCTAACGTAATTGATCGTGCTTGATATATAACTTATGTGTTTGTTGATATTCTCTAAAATATCAATTGATTCTCTACAGCTGCGAAACAAACAATTTAACAATAACATTAACAATGCCATAAAATAAGCGAATTTATAACACGACTAAGGGTCTGTCTACACTACTATCAAACTGTATGTGACAAAAAATGTGATGTGCACATATATGGATATAATGATGTCATATCACTACCATATTTGGGCATATCACTACCATATTTGGATACATCACTACCATATTCATTGGTTTACTCACCTGAGTATCTTACTGTTTGGTGTCCTAACGCTACCAGGCTCCCATTTCTTCTTGTGAATTTCATGTAAAGATTTTAATATCTTTTTGCGTACACCAAGTTCTTTAATACCAACCTAATAACAGATAGTTAAAGATGACACAGATTAATGAAATGATCCAATCAATGTAATTATGGTCTTTGTTTTTTTTCAACGCATCCAACAGCAAGTACCTCGCCAATTACAGGATGGATAAACTATTTTATAATTTATTATGCTTATAAACTAAGTCTAATTTGAACTCCAGTAGCTGTAGTATCCACCTATTACCAAGGAGGCCAAAAAGAAAAACCAGGCGTGGTACAAGAGCTGGGCGTGACAAACACACTAAAAACAATCTATCATTTCCGGACTTATCATCAAACTCTCTCTTATCTAAAAACAATATTAAATTTTGCAGTATTAATACAAGATCCGTTCGGAACAAAACAACAGAATTTGTGGATTTCGTTATCGAACATAATCTGGATGTTGTTGCCCTTTCGGAAACGTGGCTTAAACCAGAAGACACATCAGTTATAGGAAATATTACACCCAACGGATACTCTCTCAAACATGCTCCCCGTGCTGGTACTAAAAGAGGTGGTGGAGTTGCACTTCTTTACAAGGAAAGCATAGCGGTTAAATGTTATGACACAGGATTATTACCAAAATCATTTGAACTGCTAAATGTGGAAATAGTCAGCAATGCATCCTCAGTTTTCCTCGTAGCAGTATATCGTCCTCAAAGCAAATCAACGGGTTGCAGTCTAAATGTTTTCACTGAAGAATTCTCAACTTTGGTTGATCACTATGTATTGAAGCCGGCTCCCATACTATTCGTTGGAGACTTTAACATCCATGTGGATATGCCAAATGATGCAGATGCAATTCATTTTCGGAATCTACTTGTAGTAGCAAGCAGTCTTCAACAGCATGTGTCTACACCTACACACCGACATGGTCATACATTAGACTTGCTGATCACTCGTTCATCTGATCCTCCTGTTTTCTCAAACCTTAATGTCATTGATGGTATATCAGATCACTATGCAATCACATGTAATCTCCTTATCAAGAAGCCACCCGTAATCACTAAATCCATCGAAACTCGTCATTGGAATGCTATAAATTTTGAGACATTATGTAAAGATATCACACAGTCTGATCTCGGAACTTCGCTCTCAAATCTTGATTTATCAAGTAAAGTACGACTATATGTCACCACTTTGAGTGAACTTCTTGACAAACACGCACCACCGAAAAAGAGAACAGTTAAGGTCCGACCAAACACTAGTTGGTATAACAGTGACATCTATGCTGAGAAAAGAACAAAGCGTAAGCTTGAAAAGAAATGGAGAATCTCTCATCTGGAAATAGATCGTCAAGCTTACATTGCACAGAAGAGGAATGTAAATTCCATGGTAAGAAAGGCAAAGGCCAACTACTACATTGGCTTGTGTGAAGAACATGCAGCAGATCAGAAAGGACTTTTTGAAAATTGTTAACCAACTCCTTCATCATCGCCAGGTATCACCTCTCCCAGATAGTCTTTCTGACTTAGATCTTGCGAACAGGTTCTGTCAGTTTTTCACAGACAAGATCAAGATCATCAGAGACGACTTCAAGATTGATGACATGTCATTTAATGAGCCTGTGACAGCTGTTCATCAGCATCTCACAACATTTACACCAGCATCTCAAGATGAGATCCGCAACATTCTGATGAAATCACCAACAAAATCATGCAGGTTAGATCCAGTTCCTACTTCTATACTGAAGAAGTGTATAGACGCAGTCGTTCCAATAATAACGGAAATCATTAACCATTCTCTTAATACCGGCATAGTGCCAGATGAACTGAAAATTGCTCACGTTCGTCCTTTAATAAAAAAGCAAAACTTGGATCATAACACGCTGAAAAATTACCGCCCGGTGTCGAATCTTTCTTTTCTTGGAAAGACTCTGGAGCGTGTAGTGACATCACGCATTACTCCATATCTTCAAAAGCATAATTTAAATGAGAATTACCAGTTGGCATATCGTGCATGTCATAGCACGGAGAGTTCCCTTTTAAAGGTACAGAATGATTTGTTACAAGGAATGAATGATGGGAAAATAACGCTATTGGTGTTGTTGGATTTGTCAGCAGCGTTTGATACAGTTGATCACCAAAGACTGATAACCCGTCTGAGAAATCGCATTGGCATAAATGGTGTTGCTCTTAACTGGTTCCAGTCATATCTTACAGGAAGACGTCAGCTAGTCTGTATCAATGATGCATTCTCAGATGAAGCTTGCCTGGAATATGGTGTACCACAGGGGTCAGTAATTGGGCCTGGCCAGTTTTCAATTTATACGCTTCCCCTTGGTGACATTATTCGCAAACACAGTCTACATTTCCATTTCTATGCAGATGATACACAGATTTATGTGTCAGTAAATCCAGTGCAAAGGGATGTTGCTGCAGCAATCAGTAAGATGGAAGCCTGTATAGAAGATGTTCGCAATTGGATGACAACAAATTACCTAAAGTTGAATGATGGAAAGACAGAGTTTATTATCGTCGGGTCTAAATGTAACATCTCCAAAATCAACATCACACATATCAGAATCGGAAACTCTAACATCGCTCCCTCATCGGTGGTCCGGAATCTGGGAATCATGCTGGATAGTAATCTCACTATGGAAGCACAAATAACATCTGTATCCAAAGCAGCATGCATATCGATTAGGAACCTTGGTCGTATTCGCGGTAATCTTAACAAGAAAACAGCTGAATTGATTGTACACTCATTTGTCACTTCTAAAATTGACATTGGTAATGCCTTGTTGTTTGGCATACCAAAATCTCAAATACAACGTTTGCAGCGCTTGCAAAATATGGCAGCTAGAATTGTAACTTATACAAAATCAAACGCTCACATAACTCCTGTCCTGATGGATTTGCATTGGTTGCCTGTTCAACAACGTATTAAGTACAAACTTGCGTTGTTTGTATTCAAGATCCTAAATGACAGTGCTCCTGCTTATTTATCTGACCTTGTGGATCGTTACGAATCATCCCGCAGAGGCCTACGATCATTGTCACAAAACCTTCTTCAAGAGCGTAGAGCGAAAAATCAGTGGGGTCAGAGATCTTTTTACGTTGCGGCCGCAAGTGTATGGAACAGCTTACCAGCAACAGTTAAATGCTCAACTAGTCTAAACAGTTTCAAGACCAACCTAAAGACGTCGCTATTCGCTGATGTTCTTGCACGTTGTTAATGCACAAAGCGCCATGAGCGCCACATGGGTGGAGGATACCGGCGCTATATAAGTTTTCATTTATTATTATTATTAATTTGAGGCTTGGGGAGTGGAGTTAAAGAGTCGCGAGTTACAACCCTGGGATTTGAAGGCAAGCATGTTACCGTGGGTAACATGCAACAAAAGGAAAATGAACTCAGATTTATACTATTATGTTCTCTAAAGTTATCTAGTTTAATCGAATCAAAGTCTACCTTTTCTAAATCTCCTTCTGTCATTTGTAAGACAGTGGTAAAATCTAACTCTTGATGTTGGAACACTGGTATAAGGTGTCCAAGGTTCATACCAAATAAGAATAGCTCTAGATCACCATAACGCTTGTACTTATCAGCCGCTTTGGATACATCTCTAAAAAAATCAAACAAATTAAACATTTAAAAGGGAGTGCTGTACGATACCACTTCTGGAACGATCCATTATTTTTTAATCCGACCCCTATTGATTATCAATAAAGACAACAATTAGAGAGGGTGTTCTTTAAAAAAAAAAAGTTTATTACATTTATGTCATACTAGAGAAGATATTTAATCTTAAACAGAATTGATCCACATTTAGTGAGTTTGACAACAAATATGATTGATTTTACATGGACATTCCTCCAACTTGGGTGTGGCGTTAAACCTACAGAACAGTGTCTTTTGCCTCCAACTATAAGGTCATTGATTCAATCTTTATCTACTATTTTCTTATATTTTATCTGTTCCATCAGCTGCATCTATACTGTTTCTCATCTTTATCTACTATTTTCTTACATTTTATCTGTTCCATCAGCTGCGTCTATACTGTTTCTCATCTTTATCTACTATTTTCTTACATTTTATCTGTTCCATCAGCTGCGTCTATACTGTTTCTCATCTTTATCTACTATTTTCTTACATTTTATCTGTTCCATCAGCTGCGTCTATACTGTTTCTCATCATTATCTACTATTTTCTTACATTTTATCTGTTCCATCAGCTGCGTCTATACTGTTTCTCATCTTTATCTACTATTTTCTTACATTTTATCTGTTCCATCAGCTGCGTCTATACTGTTTCTCATCTTTATCTGTTTTCTTACATTTTATCTGTTCCATCAGCTGCGTCTTTACTGTTTCTCATTTTTATCTACTATTTTCTTACATTTTATCTGTTCCATCAGCTGCGTCTATACTGTTTCTCATCTTTATCTACTATTTTCTTACATTTTATCTGTTCCATCAGCTGCGTCTATACTGTTTCTCATCTTTATCTACTGTTTTCTTATATTTTATCTGTTCCATCAGCTGCGTCTATACTGTTTCTCATCTTTATCTACTATTTTCTTACATTTTATCTGTTCCATCAGCTGCGTCTATACTGTTTCTCATCTTTATCTACTATTTTCTTACATTTTATCTGTTCCATCAGCTGCGTCTATACTGTTTCTCATCTTTATCTACTATTTTCTTACATTTTATCTGTTCCATCAGCTGCGTCTATACTGTTTCTCATCTTTATCTACTATTTTCTTACATTTTATCTGTTCCATCAGCTGCGTCTATACTGTTTCTCATCTTTATCTACTATTTTCTTACATTTTATCTGTTCCATCAGCTGCGTCTATACTGTTTCTCATCTTTATCTACTATTTTCTTACATTTTATCTGTTCCATCAGCTGCGTCTATACTTTTTCTCATCTTTATCTACTATTTTCTTACATTTTATCTGTTCCATCAGCTGCGTCTATACTGTTTCTCATCTTTATCTACTATTTTCTTACATTTTATCTGTTCCATCAGCTGCGTCTATACTGTTTCTCATCTTTATCTACTATTTTCTTATATTTTATCTGTTCCATCAGCTGCGTCTATACTTTTTCTCATCTTTATCTACTATTTTCTTACATTTTATCTGTTCCATCAGCTGCGTCTATACTGTTTCTCATCTTTATCTACTATTTTCTTATATTTTATCTGTTCCATCAGCTGCGTCTATACTTTTTCTCATCTTTATCTACTATTTTCTTACATTTTATCTGTTCCATCAGCTGCGTCTATACTGTTTCTCATCTTTATCTACTATTTTCTTACATTTTATCTGTTCCATCAGCTGCGTCTATACTGTTTCTCATCTTTATCTACTATTTTCTTACATTTTATCTGTTCCATCAGCTGCGTCTATACTGTTTCTCATCTTTATCTACTATTTTCTTATATTTTATCTGTTCCATCAGCTGCGTCTATACTTTTTCTCATCTTTATCTACTATTTTCTTACATTTTATCTGTTCCATCAGCTGCGTCTATACTGTTTCTCATCTTTATCTACTATTTTCTTACATTTTATCTGTTCCATCAGCTGCGTCTATACTGTTTCTCATCTTTATCTACTATTTTCTTACATTTTATCTGTTCCATCAGCTGCGTCTATACTGTTTCTCATCTTTATCTACTATTTTCTTATATTTTATCTGTTCCATCAGCTGCGTCTATACTTTTTCTCATCTTTATCTACTATTTTCTTACATTTTATCTGTTCCATCAGCTGCGTCTATACTGTTTCTCATCTTTATCTACTATTTTCTTATATTTTATCTGTTCCATCAGCTGCGTCTATACTTTTTCTCATCTTTATCTACTATTTTCTTACATTTTATCTGTTCCATCAGCTGCGTCTATACTGTTTCTCATCTTTATCTACTATTTTCTTATATTTTATCTGTTCCATCAGCTGCGTCTATACTTTTTCTCATCTTTATCTACTATTTTCTTACATTTTATCTGTTCCATCAGCTGCGTCTATACTGTTTCTCATCTTTATCTACTATTTTCTTACATTTTATCTGTTCCATCAGCTGCGTCTATACTGTTTCTCATCTTTATCTACTATTTTCTTACATTTTATCTGTTCCATCAGCTGCGTCTATACTGTTTCTCATCTTTATCTACTATTTTCTTATATTTTATCTGTTCCATCAGCTGCGTCTATACTTTTTCTCATCTTTATCTACTATTTTCTTACATTTTATCTGTTCCATCAGCTGCGTCTATACTTTTTCTCATCTTTATCTACTATTTTCTTATATTTTATCTGTTCCATCAGCTGCGTCTATACTTTTTCTCATCTTTATCTACTATTTTCTTACATTTTATCTGTTCCATCAGCTGCGTCTATACTGTTTCTCATCTTTATCTACTATTTTCTTATATTTTATCTGTTCCATCAGCTGCGTCTATACTTTTTCTCATCTTTATCTACTATTTTCTTACATTTTATCTGTTCCATCAGCTGCGTCTATACTGTTTCTCATCTTGTGTTTTTCTGGATGTTCATGTTCTTCTATTACCTCTGACAACTAAAGAAAAAAAAATCATTAACATACAACATTCCTGCAACAAAACTGAATGTGTTGACAAGGGGAATTTTGTAGTGGGTGGACAAACACGCAGACTGACTGGTTTAATCCATCTACTGGTTGCAATGGTTGCAATGGTTTAAATAAAAAGATATTTAAATATTGATGTACCAACCTTTTCATGTCCATTGTTGTAGGCTACGTCTGCTGGTGTACCTTCTGAACATCTTAGATTTGTTTTTGCTTTATTATCAAGCAATAACTTGACAACAGCAACAGAGCCACAACCTGCCGCATAGCATAATGCCTATACAAGGTATTTTATGTATTATTATTAAGAATTGAGAAAACAAATGTAAGTAAATCTCTGGTCTTTGAGAGTAAGGTAAATATTTGACTGTAACTTAGCAAAGCTGGTAAAGTTAGGTTTCCGGTACACCATTCTCAACCATATTTACTTTTGTTTTAGAAACACTGGTGTACCGCAAACCAAACTTTACTAGTCTTTTATTCGTCAAGTTACTTTGTAATAGACTATTTCTAGATATCTACAGCACGTCCTAATGGTAGAAGCCAACGCACACCACAACCACAGCAAGTGGTTTCAGCCTGAACCTTGGTTTTGTTAGCAACTTACCGTCCACCGTCGATCGTCTTGTTTATTAATGTCACATTTACAGTGAATTAAATGAGAAACAACAGATACATAACCAGACTTGGCTGCAAACATAAGACTGGTCATAAAATGTCTGTAAGAAATAAACATAAACAATGCAACAACAACACTACAGCAACTGGACATTAATCTTTCAACTTGGTTAAACTCATCTTATTCATAAGAGTATTTTTATTAATCCCCCTAACAATAATGTAGTAACCCAGTAACTTCAAGAGCTTGTAATTGGTTGAACATTGTTGACTACTTCAACCAATCATTGTAGCAATCATTACTAGACAAATACTGTTTACCTGTCATGGCTGTTAATCCTGGCACCATGCTCTAGGAGTTTCTTAACACAATGCAAGATTTGATCTTCTGAGGCTGTACTACAAGAACATGCTGCCATCAGTGGAGTAAACAAATCTGAAAAACACAATCGGTCATGTGACAAAACAATTCCAAGGTCATATTTAGCAATGTACGGCTGTAGTTGTAGTACAGTTATGGCAGCTTCATTGTGAGCTTCAAAACAGATCTATGCACCAGGTAGTCTGCTGGCCATATATATGGGTGCTAGGCATACCTGGGTATTTATTTATTTGTTGACCATACACCTTTGAATTGGTGGCACTCACAATATGCAGTGCGGTCCAAGAAGCAACACAGAACATATTTAACTAAACAAAAAAGACATGAATAACTAAACTATATTTATAACTAAAAACTATTTACAAGCAGCAATACAATACTACTATAAATCAGTGTGAAATATATATTAGCAAATGGAAGAAAGGTATTGGGATACAGCAGGTGTGTGTTGCTTTAATATAATGGTCTGGTTGGGAAATTATGGTGCGTAAGTACAGTACTTACCACTAGCAAGATTTGGATCAGCTTTATTTTCTAATAAATATTTAACGATTTCTGCTTTGCCAGAAGATGCAGAATACATGAGAAGAGTCCATCCATCTCGAAGCTTGAAGTCAACAGGTACTCCTAAAAATGTAAAGATTTTTATTTTTTTCAACTATATCTATAGAAGCATATGCTGACAATCAATGTCTGTGTGTGTACTAGTACATAAGGGTACTCGTCTCAAAAGATGTACTTAGATTCTTTAAAGTGTACATGAGCCAGGTGTACACTGGACCTACAGTTTATAGACCTTATCCGAGAAGACTCGTTCTAGCACCATAACTATGGAGCGAGTGAGCCTTGAACATGACACTTGTCGATGTTATGGCTAGGTATTATGGTTCACCGTCTTAACCACTTGGCCACACATTTGCTAGGTAATAAAGATATAAATTTATCGTGAATTTTTTAGATATGCATCATAACGAACAAACCTTGTTGTAAAAAGTGTTTCATTTCCTGTAAGTGTCCTTTTAAAATGACCGTCCTCAGGTCATCTGCAATGAGTAACGCCCCTTGTTTGTCTCGTACCGGCAACCTCTTTTGTTTCTTCTGCGTCGTCATGCCATCGATTATTTCTTCCTTAGCATCTGGTGAACCGACTGTAAACTTGGACTTTGTTGTAAAAGATGTGTCCTTAATTAAGAAAAAGAAATGCTTATATAGGCTATATATAATATTAATATTTTCTGGTTTTAACTTTTGGCATAAGTTATAAAAAACCTAAAAAAAAAATAAACATATTAAATATTATCATTAATTATGGAAATATGAAGAGTTAATTAAAAACTTAGGCCTAGCTAGTTCATTCCATCATACTAGGTACCAGGCTCATTAACTAGACCTAGCCTGGCCCACAACACGTCATGGTTAGGAATTAGCACAGCTTCCTCACCAGACAAACCAACCAACCAACCACAGTGACAGAAATATCAAAGAAGTAAGGTCGAGCGAAAGGCTAGCTTTTAGTCCTAAAAGTCTGGACGCCATTTAGTCTATTTTTTGATGAATTTTGCAAACTTAAATTTACTAGGTTTATTCTACGTTTATCTTACATCAAAAGGGGTTGCACTTGCATAAGCATCATCAAAATTAAAGCCATCATCATCAAAATCAAAATCTTCGTCACCGGCAGGGATTGCATTCATGTACGCAGCCATTTTTGTTTTGAAATAGCGCCCTCAATAGTAATTGCATTTTTTTGTAAATAATGGCTTCCTTCGATACGTAGATACCGAGATCAACCAACTATTATTGATGATTGTAAGCTACCTTCTATTTTATAAGTATTTTTAAGCTTACCACGATGAAATATACATATTAATAATTCATAAAAACATAATAAAGCGTAATATAAAGTTTAAGAAGCGAAGAAATATGATTGAATTACTAGGCCCCCAAGCTAGGCTAGATAGAGAGATGATGAGGGTCACCACTTTTCTATAGAGAGGCAGGTGAACCATCCTCTATTAGAATAAATAGGTAGGGTACTACTAGATTAATTGAGGACTATTAAATGTTTCTTTGTTGGTAAAAGATTTGAATTGAATGATTAATAATTTATCAATACTCTTTATGCACTATGAACTTTATGATTATGATTGAATTTATAAAAGATTTTGTCATTTTTTGTCTGTGAATTGATATTTAAACTTGTTAATAATTTCTTTGCAGATCAAGTTGCCGTTATGTTACAGCTAGGTTTTAACCAAGAACAATAATGTTTAAAAACGAATTCCAGGTAGGCCAACATTTATCTGGTTCTGATTGAGATAATATTAATAATAGTTTCATTATTTTTTACTTTTTTGATTAATTTTTACTTTTTTTTAATGTTAAAACAATAAAAATTGTTGAATTGTAAATATTCATTAAATATAAAAACTTTGTCAATGCTTTCTTGGTTCAACATAAAGTAAATTACCTAATTTTTAAAATTATTTTCAGTTTGGATTAGCCTATACTACTAAACACCTGTTGCCCCTTTTTTCAAATAAAAACCAACGTTTGATAATATTTTGATAGTTGTTTTATCTTAATATGTTGCACTATTTGATGTCATTTTAGGGTGGCCCGTACGTTGAAGTGTTCAGTTCACAAGGCAAGGATCCTCTGATGAAATGGAAGCTGTCTGGTGGCACTTCCTCGTTCTCAAAGGTTGCTCTTTTAACATTTATTTTATTCGATGCAAACATTTGAAAATAAATTAAGAAAGATAATTACTAATTCAAATAAATACAAAATGTTACAAAGGTTGTGTATGTTTTTGTTACATACAGGTGTATGATAAAGAAATTAAAAGTTACTGTCATGTGGTAGAGGGCGCCACAGCATCAACAAAGATGCTTCTTCCAAAAGATGCCAAACAGTTATGTAAGTAATCTAAAATGGTAGGGATGATCATGAATAGTAACTTGATCTCAATTTAAGCTTAAATACTGTATAAGAAATAGACTGCTAGAAACACAACTTCTTTGTCAAAGTACTTTCTTAAAAATAAAAAACAAAATAAAAAATATTACTTTTCTTGTAAGTTTGTACGCTTTATTTTTTTGTTTTTCAAGTGGTTTTAATCCAGAGGTTCTTTGTAATCCAACTGTACGTGTCTCTGGGACAGGATTTCTCTGTTGAGTTAGGGTGAGTATTATTAAATTTAATTCTTCTGGGAGAAAGTTGAATGGAGTTGAGTGAATGATGAGATTAGGGGGATGAGATTAGGAGGATCAGCTCTGTGCAAAAAAATTATCGTTTTTCCTCCAGTTAATACATACCGTATATTTAATAATTTTGATATTGATATTTGCATTTATATTTTTCTTGATAGAATTTGTGATATGAGTAACAACAAGAGACGTATAGTGTTATCAACATCTCATAAAGAAGTGTCGGTTACACCGCTACATGCTAAGATACCTCTTGCTATTCTTAAGAAATCTGTGGTATGTAGATATATTTAAGTTTGGTAAAAAATGAGTGGTTTATCGGTTAAACCCATAGTAGACCCTAATTCAATTTAGAAATGGTAATATACAATTCCTGGTCTCATTATTTAAAAATCCTGAAACCTGTGTTGTTGTTTGTAAGGTCTTATTTGAAACTCTCAGATTTGTTCACTAAACATTTGATTTTTTTTTCAGTGGTTAAACCTGTGTTTTGATATGGTATCATTTGTTGGTGAAGCGTTCAAAGGTCAAACATTCAAATCTCTAGATTCTATCACTATAAGCGCCTCTTGTAAGTTACGCAAGATATTCACTCTAAAGACGCAACCGCTGGACAACACTGATGACGATGGTACGTAGCTATTTCTTGTTTTTTTGCGTGCCAAAGAATGTCAGTTGATATAACAGTTAATATGCCAAATTAAACACGAGTTTGATGTGTACACTTTTGACTAATAAAGTTCAATTGATTGATGTTTTTGTTTTATAGATGTGTACCATTGTTGTCCTAATACTAATGACACTGAGGTCGATCACATTCCAACGCAATGCCAATTCCACAAAGATGTTCGGTTTCAAACACAGGTACAGTAATTAACAATCGTACAATATTATTGGATGATGAAAAGAAATATGATAAAGAGAACGTGGAAACATTAATTAAACAAGAACTGCTTTAGGTATGAAAATAAGTAGTAGTGGTTGGAATTGCTTCATTATAACTAGACATGTTTTCATTTGTTATTAAAGGTTATCAATATGAACAAGTTACGACACGCTGACTACAAGACTAGAGGTGAATCAGCCGTAAGCAGGCCCTCGTCATCTTCAGATCCAGGTTTGTTTACAGTACAAATTCAGTTTTAAGCCCATTTTTAAAATATCAGCTTTGAGGTAATACTGTAGTAGATGTTGTACATGCTATTTGTCCTTTTGTTACAGATTTGAATGCTAGTAGAGGCAAAGATAAGGGGCCAACGCACATAGCATTTGGGTCCAGAGTGCGAGTGCCATCCTCACCTTCGTCCAAAAAGCCAAATTCAGCTGGCCGATCTGAGGTATATATTCCATTTCATAATACTTATTCAAATAAGAACAGTTACATAGAGAAACATCTAGACGTCCTTATATTTTGATATTAATTAGTTCTGAATAAAACAATTTTTTTAATGTAAAAACTCATTTAATTTGTTAGGCTTCGAATAGTGCAGGTCATCGAAGCAATCGGACACCACACACGCAACGTTTTGAAGGTTAGTACATGCTTAAATTAGATCACAGTAACATTGAGCAGTATTTTGGATCCATCAGGGACACAAATTTCAAGATAACACTATTACAATACCATGAAAGAAAACAAATTAAAAAAACAAATCTCAATTTTTCTGAAATTAAAATTCGTAATCAATAATAATACTTATACGTCACTTTTACAGAATCTCCACGAGGGCGTGCTTCAAAGGACCAAGTTGATACTCTTGTTGTTCATAGTGGCAAGCACAATCGGCAGAAGTCCGATCCAGGCACCCCATTAAAGGACAGTGAGCTAAATGTTGACAAAGGTATGTTGAGAATAAATCAAAAATCACACAAGTATAAAAGTTATGTTCTTAAGCTCTGTCTACACTTTACAAGACAAAAACAAATTTATGTGCCCATATATGGGCATGATGATGTCATATCACTACTATATTTGGGCGTATCACTACCATATTACCATAGCAAATAAAGTGTTCCTTCTATTGTTCCCTAGATAGTTTATCTGGAAGCAGGACATGGGCAGGTGGAGGGCAGCTCCAGTCAGAAATCGCACACAAACCACATCCACCAAGAGACCGATCCAAAGAGTCAGCGGGCACATCCAGACGCATTGTTAAAGTTCGTCCGTCTAACAGTAGCAGTACCGCTTCTTCCCGTGGTGGTAGTGGTGACGCAACGTCTCGCGGTGGTAGCGGTGATGCAACGTCTCGCAGTGGTAGCGGTGATAAAACGTCTCGTGGTAGTGGTGACGCAACGTCTCGTGGAGTTTACGATAAAAATAAATATTCGGATAGTAATGGTAGTAAAAGACGCAATAGAAATGAATCTGAAAGTTCAGTGGATACTGAAGATGATGTTAGGAAATTGCTAAATGGAGCAAGGGAACGCTTAAGTAAGAAAGATTGGAAAGATAATTCTACTCAAAACATTTCACGTTATCAGCGGACAGACAGTATGTCGGAATCGGACGATATGCTAGCCCTAAGTGGTGGATCAGTGAGTTTACAAGACCGGAATAAGAAACAGCCAGGGGTTCGAAATAGTCGACGAAGATTGGAAAGCTTTTCAGAAACTGATGAAAAGGAACAACAATCAAGTAATTCTGATAAAAATAAGACGTCAGAAAGAACTAAAGTTGATAGCGTTGTTAAACATTATAAAACTAAAAGTAAATTATCAGAGAAAAGCGTAAATAATAATGAAAATGATTCTTGTAATGGGAACCAGATTAACAGTACATCTGACAGAAAACTGTATACATTCAATTCAAAGCCAAGAACTGTACCAGCTAGTAAAGACAGTAAAGAAAAGAACAAGACTTCAAATGTAAGTTTATTTTACTAGCATCCTGTTGAGATAATAACTTTTCTTTTTCAAGTTGCACAACATGGCCGGCTACACATTTGTGGAAATTAATAAAGAATGTGTAGAATGAAAGTTTGCTAATAATCTGGATTTGGTTTACTCTTGTGGGCCACCGATCACATCCCGAAATCCAAGTATAGTCCTCTAGGTCAATATCCAAGTATAGTCCCACAACCTCTACAATCAAATGTTGTGGCCAATTTAATACAGTATAATGATAATCACGGTACATTTTGTATTCTAGGGTCAACAATCAAGTTTGAAGATAAAATTTTCCAATCCGCAATCAAACGATTTCTTTGGTTATCAAAGCGGCGATGAAGGCACCGATTATCGTGTGGTAGTAAATAAAGATAAAGAAACTACGGAAAACAAATCACCACGTTCTGCACATTTAGCGCTCACGGTTGACAATGTAAACAAAAGCCAACAACCTCAATTAAGTGATTCTGGGCCACGCATGAGAGGAAGAACGCCACAACACGGAAAAGGTAAAAAAGGTTACTTACCAAAGCTGAGTAAAGACTCTAGTCAAAGCAGATCTAGAATGAGCTTAAAGAGATTAAAGGAGATATCTAAGGATGATCCTAGATTATCATCAGAATCAAGTGCTGCTGGGTCTTCCGAGAACAGGCAAGGTGCATCTGGTTCATCAGGTCAAAAGGTCACAGGAAGTAGTTCCATGGAAGGTGCAGAGAATAGGCTGTCTGATGTAAGTGGGTGCTTTAAATTAAAATGAAATAGAAATATGATGCAAGATTTAGTTTTAAATAAAAAAGGCCAGGGATAGTATTATATTTCCATATTTGGTAATAGTGACAAAAATGAAATAAATACACTTTCTTTCAGGATTATGATTGGCGGAACGAGTCATACAGTTCTGCATCCTCTTTAGAAGCCAGAATGTTACAAAGTCTCCAGCGGCAACAGCTAGAAGAAGCTCTTGAAGAGTCTTCAGAATCTCATATGGATTCCTTCCAAGGCATTGACGCCGATGTCAGTGATTCTAGCGATGACTCTGCCACTACTAACAGCACTTGGCAGCGACCGGTTAGTTTCTTTTCACCCCAATCCAGACAGACAGACACAGTTGTATCGATAAACAGAATGCAATATTAAATCTGCAAAAAGATATTTATACTTTCTTACGACAGCTAGGATACTAACTACTGTACCCATTTTATTAAAGTCGGGTTGAGATAAAACAAGTTGCTTATATTTTGCAGGCCCCACCTATGCAGCCGTATGATTACATGGAAGATGCACATAGAGGATTGGATAACAATCCACTGATGCAGTCCAACCCAAGGTACAGTACAAACAAGGGCCTTAATAATATGTATACTTTTTATTGTAAAACGAACGAAAACAATATTACTCTTTCTACTGTTAAATGAGAGCCATAATTATCGTACTAATGTACTTAGTTATTGAATGGTGTATCTATTTTAAGGGAATGGTCAAAGATGTTTAGCCCTCCTATTATACCAGTTAGTGAGAGGGGTCGAGAGGAGCTAGCAGCTGTACACCTATCACCTAACAAGGATATACCAACAGGTAAATATTGCCTTAAACATTGTACTATTTGTATTGGCTGACATTTGTAGACATAAGTACCATGTTAAACATAGCTTACAACTTACTGTACATTCTCAATGTAATTTTGTCAAGTTTCTATTAATTTCAGGTGAAAAAGGAAAAGATGACAGTGATGATGAGCTGGATTTATTGTACGATCCCTGTTTAAACTGTTACTTTGATCCAAAAACGCACAAGTACTATGAATTAGCATAAAGTGACTTACCTATTACTGAAGTGAAACATTCCAAAAGATTGTATATATATCTATTTAAAATGAACATAAGATACATTTGTTATTTTATATTGAATTATACCAATGCAAAAACATTACTTGCTTGCAGTGGCAAAAGAGGGTCTTCATACCTGGACGCCATGTACAAAACAAAAGTAGTTTCTTCAAGCTGTCGGCTAGGAAAATTTCTATTTTAAAAATTATTTCAGACCTTTATAAAAAAAATCGTGCTTGCGCTCCTCTGCTTGAAGACAATTTTACACCGATACGTAAACTTCTAATCTGTTTTATGCCGTGCACATTAAAGAATTATTTTATAAAAATATTGTACATAATTGAACCAATGCCAAATGGTGCTTCTGTATAAACTGTGCTAAAATAAATGTTGTGTTTGTGGAATGGTTTCATGTATTATTAATTGTCACTTTAATTGTCACTTTAATTGTCACTTTAATTGTCTAATACTTAGTAGATGAGGATGGTTTATTGCATTTACTTGAGAAGTTGGAAACAACATATTCCATAACAACATATTTCATAAATAGCTAACAAATTGTGTTCACGTATTTCTTACATTTATTATAGACTAATATACACACTATAATCTAATAATTATATTGCAAATAATTTTATTCTCAACAGCTTGAGAAAGATTGACATGGCTGTTTAAATCATTATTCTTTACAATTGTTGAAATTAATTTTATTAATATGTCTCAACATTCAATGATGGATCATTATATGAAATTGGAAAAATCATTTTATAAAGTAAAATTCTTGTGCATTAACTTGAAAAACTTAGTATTTTATTGTTATACACAAGGAATATTGTGTAATTATACACAGTACAGATTGAATGTGAATAATTTTAAATACAAATTATTCCAAATTTGGATGTACATTTATATAGTAAATACACAAGTATCAACTATTTTCGGTACCAGAAGTGTATAATTTGTGAAAGACCTGGTGACTGTACTAAGTTCAGCTTGACTTGGAATCTAAGATTGTACTAAGATCAGCTTGACTTGGAATCTAAGACTCACTGTACTAAGTTCAGCTTGACTTGGAATCTAAGACCTGATGCATGTCCATCCAACTAGATTCTACACAATCCAGAAAATCCTCAACATTTGGAGAATCTGGATAGGACGTGATGTTACATCCCAACTCATCGTCTTTAATTCCGTAGCCTACTCCTAGGCCGTTGGGCACGACAGGAGCAAAGCCACCTGCAAGGACTGCTGGGCTGCTTAGAGTGCTTGTGGACAGTACGATGTGATTGATCTTGGTGTAGGCTGGATCTTCAAATAGGGCTACAGATTGTTTGTTCTTATTAGCAAGGGATTTCATTGCAAACAGATGACGATCAAATCCTTGGCCTAAAAAAAGATATTGTTTTATGTTTACAAACTGAGAATTTTAAATATTAAGCTATGTTTACACTATCAAACTAGTTTGACAAAAAAAGTGTGATGTCAAGTTTAAATTACCAACAAGGATCGTGTGCTTGTTAATATCAGTCAAATATCACATGTGGTTAGGTATTTAATGATATTTGTTATCAACGCTAAAGCTCTGTCTACATTATCAAACTAGTTTGACAAAAATGTGTGAGGTGCCTAAACATGGTAGTGATATGCCCAAATATGGTAGTGATAAGACATCATTGTGTCCATATATGGGCACATCACATTTTTTTGTCACATAGTTTGATAGTATAGAGCTTCAGAAAAGGAACAATACAGGCTATACATTTACAAGTGTATAAAAACATGAAGACCGTGGAAAAAAAGAGAGAGACATTTACCCATGGCAGCATTTTTAGTCATTTCATTGTGTTTATCTGAACAAGCTTTTAGTAACTTTATCTTATCTGCATCACTGGCGCCTGAGCCTTCTTGAAAAGCTTCTGAGCACTTCTTAGTCTCCATGGTGGCTGAACGAAGAGTTTCAGTTCGGCCATGTTTAAACGCCGCCGTGCTACAAGACTCGTACGTACTCGCAACCTTACCACCTGTTAATTTGTAGTAACCCATCTGAAATTGAATAAATTTAAAATAAATAATAAAAATAATAATAATAATTTTCATAAATCATGAAAATGACATTCTATGGAAAGTATGTATTATGTATTTTTGGCAGGTTTGGCGTTCCATAACATTCATACCTGAAATGACAATTGCATGAAAGCGTCTGGACTCAATTTGTTAGCTTTCATAAAGTTCTTTCCAAATTTGTTAAATTGTCTGACACCTATATTTAGCTTTGAGGTAGATGTGTTATATTTATCAATTGCATCTTTGATTGCCGTCTTCATTGTTGAATCTAGATCAAATTCCAACTGAAAAAAAAACACAAACAAAATTGTAAAAGATACTACTAAATATATATAAATCATTCCACAGATAAAAATGAAAAAAATATGCAAAACTTACTTACTTTTCTAACTGTCTGTGAAGAGTCTATATTTGCTGGCTCAGTTCCAGGATTGAGGGCAGCATTCTCAGTAGATTCTTTGAAAGATTCATTGATAAAACGAAGCACGGCAACACCATCACCCCATGCATGCTCAAAATTGATGGATGCCACTCCATTTTTAGCAATGATCAATTGAAAAGATTTATCAAACCACCTGTATATAAAAAAATAGGACATTTTAAAAGGTACTAATACTAATCATAATAAAAATAGAACTAGTACTATGATGCAACTATGATAGATGAGACAAAAAATGATTAGATAGTGTATGTTATAGATAGACAGCAAGGAATGGTTAAACTGTGTGTAGTTCAACTACTCAATATTAAGGAAACTATAAGCATGAAGTATAGGGCAAGCAATGGTTAATTCTATTGTGTGAGACAACTACAATAGACCATGGAGCTATAAAATTAGATCTAATTTTATAGCTCCATGAATATACCAAACAAGAAATAGTGAACTATGCCTTGTCTACACCATCAAACTTTATGTGACAAAAAAAATTTGATGTCATATCACTACCATATTTGGGCACATTTTTGTCAAACTAGTTTGCTAGTGTAGACAGAGCTTTAGACAATGACCAAGGAGAGAAAAACCAAATAAATAAAAATTAATTTAAATTACCTATTAGCGCCATCTCCATACAACATACTGCGAGTTAATTCTACAGGTTCTGTCGGCTCACAGTCATCGAGACATAAGCAAAAAACAGCGCCATCTATCAGCTTCATTGTCTCCTGATTCTTGCTGTTGCCGTCCAGCATGTGTTGTCTTAAGGATGCCCATGTATCGCGGTTCTCAGTTGTAAGATAACTTACGGAATATTCGGGACGTGGCGCGCTATCAGTGAGAATGTGTCTCAGATGGCTTGCTATTTCTTGCTCAGACACTACCGCACCTGTGCAAGTAAAACATTTTCATAATTACGCTTCTATTCGCAATTTCTACATCCTCTACAGTATTTTGTGACTTAAGCTCTGTCTACAAAAATGCGATACTAAATTACCAAATATGGTAATGATATGATATGCCCAAATATTGTAGGGATATGACATCATCATGTCCATATATGGGCAAATCACACTTTTTTTACATAAAGTTTGATAGTGTAGACAGAGCTTTAGATTGCTCACTTTGCTTTGAATTATTATTAATTACAGATTTATATTTGTTTAACAGAGTATTGTGAAATTTTTATAAAAGTGTTTTTTTAAACTACTCAAAATGTGTTACCATCATTATTGATGACATCAAACGTGTAGAAGTTGCCGTTATGGACCACTAGAATGTGTCTAGCGTCCTCATGAGTTACAAGTTCATCTCTTCCTTGTCTTGGCACTCTAGTAGAGTTAAACAGTTTGCCATACTGACTCATATCCAGAGGGAATACTTTGCTGATTATTGCATAATAAGCTGCCAAAGATCCGGGAATCCAACTGGAAAAAAAATGATGTCAATAAATATATACATACATTATATCAATACGCTTCATCATCGTTAAAAAACACATTCTAATACTTTGTGCCATTTATTCCTGTCATGGGCTGGGTGTGTCTCAAGTGGCCCAGTGTAATTTCCCCACCCTCAATGCATTTTTGTTGGTTTCTAGGTGCAGACGACTGACTACACATCGTTTGACATGACCTAGCTTGTTTCCAGGTCATCACAATTTGAAAACTCCCTATTACACTATATATAAGGTACATCTTACTTGGCTTTCCTCCTAAAGTTGTTATTGTCGGTCTTCTTGGCATTTAAGTGATACATGTCTGGGTCCAACTTATTGGCACGTAAAGTTTTCATGAATTTCATTGCAGACACAATAAAGTTTGTTGATCGTATAACCTGTTTATTTAACAAATAATATGGTAATTAAATCTAGCAAATTTATGGATAAATCGCACTTTATCCACATAGTCTAGAGAACCGTATGTATAGTATGTGCGACATATATATATGTCTGTATTGTTTATTTAGGTCATAAGAAAACCATTTGGCATAGCTCCATACCTGATCCATATATTCTGGTCTAGTATCATTGTTATAACAAACATACGGATTAAAATTCAGCAAGATAGGGAGCCTTGACTCAAGATACATATCAAACCAAGGACCTAAGATGATAGAAAAAAAGTTGGTTATGTCATGGTTAGTGTATACTTGTATATGGTACTTGTTTTTTATGTGTTAATTATGTTTTCTGGAAAATAAATGAATATGAACTGATAAATAATATGTTAAATAAAAGCCTTATACTTACCACTTATATAACTTGTATGTTTGTTCTGTTTATTAAGTGCTACTAGTTCTTTATGTAAAGCTATAAAAACAATAAAACGAATTCTTCATTAAACACTCAACCTTTTGTCACACAACACTAAAAAAAGTTAGTGAAAAGGTTACAAATGACCTACAATATGCCTTACAACTGTAGTATTCAAACAGTAGTTATAAGATGGAGCAATAAACAGACGAAAAACATAACAGCCTTGTCCCTCATTGGCTTCAAATTGTCAAAAAGTAATTATAAGATGGAGCAATAAACAGACGAAAAACATAACAACCTTGTCCCTCATTGCCTTCAAATTGTCAAAAAGTAATTATAAGATGGAGCAATAAACAGACGAAAAACATAACAACCTTGTCCCTCATTGCCTTCAAATTGTTCCACTATGGCTTTCGTTTTGTTAAACTCTTCGTCGTTAAGAATAACTCTTTGCGATTCTAAGTATCTAGAGCACGTGTTGTTTAGTTTAGGAATTGGTAGCCGAGGCAAACTGCGTTGGAAGTGCATCGTGTGCAGGATACTCTCATGTAGGAAATCAGCATCACTTAATTCCCTTGAACTAAAGAAAGAAATTAAAGATTAATTAAATTATAAATGCAGTATTTCAAAACATAACAAACCGATGCAATATGTATAGAAGTTTAAAATGGTTGCATTATGCCCTATCTATAGTGGTATGCAAATAAATAAATTAATAGAATTTTTAGTAATCTATTTTAAGGGTAGAATATAATTGTTCATTCAAAAAGAAACATTTTTAAAAATATTAACATTGAGGAAAATAATATAACATGTCACAGCATTTTGTACAAAAACAACATAACAGGCCTATTATAAATCATTTAAATGCAAATAACTGATCATAACCTGTACTTCCTGTTGAATTGACAATCAAGTACAACCTAGAAATAAAATAAACATAAAAAAGTCACATTATCACCATGCATTGAGAATGAAAACTTATTACTAATAATAAAAGTATGTACTTTTTAAAATAAATATTAATTATTAAATAATATAATTATTTCAAACAAGGCCTAAACTCAACTCTTCCAGTTCTTTCTTATACTGTCCAAGATTTATACTTGCAGTATATTTACACCAGAATAATAAATATAAGCCTGAATGTCTAGGTCTAGGCCCAGCCTCTGTTGGTTTTAAATTAAAGCCTGTCAGTGTCAGCGACATAAGTTGAGTTATCCTGGCTGGCTTATAATCATATAGATAGCCTAATATCAGAAGTTGCAGGCCTAACTAACGGGTACGGTATTTTTTGCAGTATTATGCTTACTCACATTATTAAAGTTGGTTGATACTCTAGGTAAGAGAGATAGTTTGTTTACACATCGAACAGCTTGACATTTTCTAGTAATATTTAACATTTTGTTGTACTTTTTTCAATACTTTTGCAACGACTTTTGTTGCTTTTTTGTCGCGATTTTTACCGGCGAAACTATAGAGGACAGCATAACACTTTTTTAAACGATGAGAATTGAAACAAATGAATCATATCCAACAGCAGTGTATATCTGCCCCTAGACTTTTGACCTATTTTGTGCAAAAATACAGTTAATTTGTTAATTACAATTATTTAATACATATCCTATGATGGGAGTAACATGGTAAATGTTTAATAATAGGGTAATTCTTGTATTAGACATGCAGAGTACACTAGATCGAATAGGCTAACCTAGGCTAGCAAGAGAAGGAAAATGAAAACTTATTCACACTGAAACAATCAACCGCGCCCTGTGTGCTGACCACCAAGTGATATGGTGTTGAGCCTAGCCCCACAACATGGCATATTTTGCAGGTCTGATACTATAGTATTGCAATATTAGAATCAGGTACCATTTTAATTGGACAAATAAACAAATAAAGAGTTAAAACAGATATAAAACCATTATTACTACCGTGTTGTGTTGGTAAAAATGTAACATTTTTTAAAAATTTTAGCATAAGCCAGTGGGTGATAGCGGAAAATCGTAATATTCAGCAAGTCGTAGAAAATGTTAACAAACGCTTGGATCTGTTGGGAGCGAACAAGACTGGAATATTCTGTGTCGACTGCGAGACGTACCAAGCCATTGCGCAAACACAAGGTGCTTCCCGTTGACCGTTTTTCCATTTTATTTTTAGATGCATTATTTAAAAAACATCTACATAACAGATCAAATGTAATAAAGCAAATTTGTAATATAATCTGTCATCATATAAAGAAATAATATATTAATTTTAAATTGATCAAATTTCTTTTTTAGGACAATCAAAAGTTATTCATTCAATTCACAACACAGAATTCCCCTTATCAGCTTTTGCCGTTACGGATTCTGGAACCTGCCTCGTCTGTGACACCAACTTTGATGGAATCATGCAAAAATTAAAAGGATTTTATGGTCAACGAAAACTTCCAAAGATAGAATCAAAAGGACAAAGATTTGAACTAGGAGATTTTATAATCAAAGTTGGGATTGTGTCTGTTGGGTCACACACAAAAGGACTATTAGTTGAGGTACACATAATTGAATACTAACTGCATCCATTATAAGAGTACTGTAGGTATCAAAAAGAGTAGGTGATCGTCTCCCGGTGTGCTGCATTGCTGGCTGCCCCGAATCCGTGGAGGGCCTAATTCAAATTTCCTCAGTTTTCAGTTAAGCTCGAGGACCAAGAACAATACATTTATCACATTGAAATTGATCTCTATTACATAGTCTGGGTTCCAGACGGAGTTTTGTCTTAATATTAGTTAAAAGATAAATATTTTGGCACATATGGCGTTTCATACGTATACTACTTGATTTTGGATACTCCGTCTGGGGAAACACGCACAAGTCACGTGGTTTGACACCAAGAATTCTTGGTGCATACGATTATCCGGTTGACTAGTTTCAGCTGCATGCGATTGGCTACTCTCTCGTACACCATTTAAATATTCATATTTAAGAATTTCAAAGACTCAACAAATAAGATGATGCGCATGCGCTATGTTACGTTTAGACAATGTGTACTTGGGTACATTTATGAAAGTTCTGAAGGCTAGAAATTATTTTATATGCCTAGTAGTCTGGTACTGGTAAACATTTGATGGGATCTTTGAAACATGAAAACTCGTCTTGATATATGATAGGCTAGCTTCTCCGCAAATCAAACATTGAATGGATCATTTATTACGTGGAGATAATTTTGATTTAATTCCCACCCAGACCCTGTCCTGTTCTGTGTGGTGGTGTAGCCCTGTTGTGTGCCGCTGGTATGTAGGCCTTTGGCAGGTCATACGTGCGAGTTGAGTAGGACCTACGAAAGAGGCCTAGGCCAAGGACTAAACAATTAATAAACAAAACAACTTGGCATTACTATTTTATATTTCAACAGTCTCGATCGTACATTAAGCACTGGTAGGCCTACGTACTCGATCTCTTTCATTTTGAAACAAAATGATCATTGGTTGATTCGAAATCCATATTTACATACCGCCCGCCCCATATAGCCAAATACGGTATGATAACCTACGTCATTCTTATCGTATGTTTGCGGTCTGCAAATCGATTTCTATACGTGTTTCACAAGTCTGTATTTTCAGACAAAAATCGCGGTCGAAATAAAAACAAATAAATAAAAAAAAAAGATAATACAGACTTGGTGCAAGTCTATCTATTACAATGCAATTTGTAATAGTATTTGATTAATGTACAGTAGTTGTAATATGGCCATATTGTACATTATAATTCCATCTTTCATTTACCTTTTCAGGTTGAATACACACCGTGTGTTATTATATCAGACTGTTGGAATCTGATGACGGAATTCATGCAATGCTTTATGGGTAATATGACTCCTCAGCTGCCAACGATTCTAACTGCAAAAAGAGACGCAAACTACACGCCTTCAGATACCATCATGCAGTACTTTGAACATTTTAATAATTTTAGAAAAGCTCAAGTTGTTCGGTGAAATTGAATTGTTTTTTTTACAATTAAAGTTTATCAAAATGTAACGTGATGTCAAGGTGTTGGTTATAAATTTATCAATGGAGGCACAGCCTCATAGTATACTGTACCAAGGTAAAGCATGTAATAGGCAGTGGCATAAAGGCTATGAGCGCTCACTGGATAAACCCAGGGGCCCAAGAGCTGAGCAGTGCCCAGAGAAAAAACGGATGTTAAAAAAAGATAAAAATGCCCAAGGCTACTTAGGGATCCTAAACCAGGGGCCTCAGACCTCTGCGTTATGCCACTGGGAATAGGTTAGCAAAATAAAGACAAAATACATATATTAAAAAAAAAAGTAGTAATGTGTCAAGTTTAATCTTACTTCAATCCAAAAATATTATAAACATTTTGCCGCAGCATCGTATTAAATCACATGGGTTTTATTTTATTTTGTTTTTTATTAATATACAGTGCTGTAATGATCTGACTTTGTATTTGTGTTACTGCAGCATCTCTGATAAGATTATATACAGTACTTGCTATAGTCTTCTGAATCCTGAAAGTAACAAAACCTCTGATACTCTTTAACATGTGACAATAATTAGTAGTACAGTGGCGTAATGGTTATCAGCGCTCATGGGCCATGGAGCTTATTGGAGCCCTAAGCAGTGTCCAGAGGAAAATACAAGTTAAAAACACTCGAGGTCTCCAGCGTTGGAGGGCCACTTGGGGTTCCTAAACCAGGAGCCTCAGCACTCTGCATTTTATTCCTAGTAATATTGTCTGAGACAGGTTCAATTCACATTTTCTTAAAATGTGTTTTTCATCTTCAACATTCTTTTGATTCTTGGCAATTTTTCAAAGACATATCGCGTCGACTCTGTAGAAGAAAAAAATCACTAAATTAAATTCATTACAAACATACGACATAAGGCTACATCACCAACCTTATTACTAAAGGGTGTAGTAGCTCCGTGAATAACATTACAAAAGAATCCTGCTGTAGTATTATAATATTTAAAAAAGGCTTATTTCTGCTTTACCACTGATGAAAAGTAAGTGGGGTTATTATTAATATTATTTTATTTAAAGTTATATATTGTTTATCATTGTATTTTAAAATAAACAATATTATAATTATATAGATATTTTAAACGTGGAGATAGGCCTACCCTCTTTAACCTCTTACCTCCTAGTTACATAGCTTGTGGTGCAGCCACATCAACGTCTGCAAAACTTCTTGCCAGCCAAACACCAACAGAAAAGAAAATAGCGTTCTTCACAAAAGACCTAAAAAAATATGAATTGAATTTTATTTAATATTACAGTATTAATTATTAATTTTGAATTAGAATGGCCTTGTGTACATGGTGCATGCCTAGGGTCAGCTCAGATGTTTATTTAGGCCTACTATCTGAATACCATTCTAGTTAAGAGGGGCCGGGCCAGGCAGTCAATTTAATACGCCGTGGTTAGGATTCCGGCACCGGAACTCAACTGCCCACCGTTAGGGAATCCGACACGCTATTGCGCATGTCCAGAGCTCTGGGAAGTGAATTATAGCTTGCACTAATAATAGTGCCACACCACGGAGAGTCGGAGTGTTATAGGGATTTACTGTAGCCTAGATAGTCGTTGAGCGAGAGAGCGATGGATGAAACTTGGCCTATGCCATACATGAATTAATAATTAAAATATGACTACGCCACGCGTTAAAATAATTATAATCAGGGATGTCACCAGCTTTTTGGAGTGCCGGTCGCAAAAATACACCCCCCAGGGGGGGGGGGGGGGGGTACCCCGGTGTTCACCCCCCCCCCCCCCCCGGGGGGGGGGGGGGGGGGGTTGTCGTTATTTTAGCGAAACATAAAGAATTATGAAAATAAATAACAACAAATTGCGTCAGGTCTAGGCCTAACCTTGTACGACCGGGGAGTCGCCGTTATTATTTGCGAAAACAAAAAAACGCTTACGAAATGAATAGCAATAGATCGCGTCAGGCTTAGGCCTAGCCTTGTAGACACTACGACCACTAGGCCTAACCAAGGCTTAGATAGATGCCCCAAAATCTGAATTCCACAAAAACTGGCGCTTCCTTATTTAGGCCTAATCCCCAATCAAATACTGTAGATAAATTATTAGCCTAGACCTTACTACTTGTTGCTCGATATAATGTTCGTGTTCTTTTGCGCGAGAGTTTTTTAGCGTATTCGCGAATTCCGGATTTTTTGTTTCACAACTGTGCGGCAAGCATGTAGTGCATGGCCGGCAAGAACAGACACGTGTTTATGGGTTAACTGAAGTTCAGCAACCTGAAGTTATCCCAGGGACGTGTAATTATTGTACCATGCTCGGCGATCATAAACGAACGAACTTGCCCGGTCCCACTGAACCATGCGCATGTTTTTTTATTTTTTTTTAATAGTTCGTAGAGTACAAAAATGTAAAACTAGTAACATAATATAATTAAAGCAGGGTGAAAAAACATTCAGCAATTAAAAATGATTTTGTTTAGGTCTATGTAGTTGTACATTTTTAATTACTGCGTACTTGTTTGTATTTTTAATCTGTGCAAAATAAAACGCTTGAATGGTCGCTATGTGAACTTTAAACTTGTACACTGTGCTGCGTAGCACGTTGTTCGCCATGACTCACAAGCTGTAACAATGAATACCAGGGCAGAGTAGGCCTGGTATTGTGTTACAAATAAAGTAACGTACGTAACCACGGAAACATTTGCTGTAGTCTTTTGTCTTATCTATATGAGGCTAGCTTGTCTGTTATTAACGATGTGCTAGGTAAAATGTTTTAGTACGAATTTTAGTTAGGCCTAGGCCTAATATAAATATCGTAATTATTAATAAATAATAGTGGTGGTCGGCAGCCTGTGAATCCTGGTCGGAAATGTTGAGTGCTGGTCGGGGCCGACCAGCGCCGACCAGCGTGGTGACATCCCTGATAATGATATTAACACGTATCAGTATCTATCTAAGAATCGTAATGCCGTTTTTAGCGTTGTGACCCTGACTTCCCGAACAGTTTTTTTCACATCCACGCGGTGGCTGCCGTCAACAAATCAACTTGTGATTGCATGTTGTATATATGTACAGTATAATGCGTTATGAAAAATCAAAAAACTAGTCATGTAATTATATAATTCATAATGATATGAATTTTATATATGAATTAAGCAACCACTTTTTGATTACAAAATAAATACTATAGGCCCACTGGTCACGTAGTCTAACTGGTAGCCCTAGCCTAGATTAGTGGATCCCATATTAGAAGGCCTCTAGGCTAGTTCGCCGTGTGGCGCAGCTATGAAATAATCCATCGCTGTTGATAAGTATAGAGTCGCCGATTACCTCGCTCTGGGCATGCGCAATAGCGTGTCGGAATCCCTAACGCTGGGCAGTTGAGTTCCGGTGCCGGAATCCTAACCACGGCGAATTTAATAATCCTAGGCCCTACCTCTATAGGCCTAGTCCTAGTCTAGTAGTAGTAGAGGCGGTCCCAGCTAGGTAGCCTCTCTATTTCTAGTAGAGGCTAGGCCTAGCTTTATCATAATCACAAATATGATCTACTTCCTTCTTTTTAAAAAACTATTATTAAATATAACATTCAGAATAATAATACTGATAAAAATCGACATTACCTTTTAAATGGATCTTTGTATAAACTTTGAACAAAAACCACCCACGTTTTACAGACTTTATCGTTCGCCATGTTTCAGCTACGTCTCGGGGCCAAAAAAGAATCTGGAAATTTTTATCAATCTAGGGAGTCAAATATTATGACCAATCAGACTAGCGTTTTAAAGTTCTGGTTTGTGATTGGTTAAATGTTTATAATAATTTGCACATATCATTTATAGGTGTGAGTGTGCATGAAGAAAGTTTATTATTTTTATAACTTTGTGTTCTCTGATTGCAAATTGGCATCAATTGAACACAACATTTTAGTTTGAATGTTCATAAAACAAAATTAATAATATTATTTTTTATCACATAAATGTATTACATTAAACATTTGTTAAGATCATCATTAGTCCGGCTTCCAAGTTGGAAACACACAAGCCTCGCTACCACGTCAAGGTTGATGATCACAGCGAGGACACCTAGGGCAGGTAGCACGTGTAATGATGCTCCTCAACGGTGCAAAAAACATAGCAAAATATACAATACATTTTATCAAGAAATATACATATGAAAAACAATAATATATCCTATTCTAATTGGAGTAGGCCTACATGGAGAATGGAATTGGGACTATAGGAATAAATCTAAAACATGCCATAAACAGCTAGGCATCTGGAGTACACTGCAACATTATGTGTCACAGGGCCTGAAGAGAATATATCCACTAATCTAAATATTATACTTATCTTACTTACCTTACAGATATACTTACAGTTTAGCTGTCATATTCCTTTGTGTAATAAGTTTTGTAATCACCAACTCGTGCAGTCAATTCTGAAATTGTGCAATTGAGGTTAGTAGTAAACTTACTTTTGATTGTCCTCCATCTACCAATGTGTTGGTCCTGTTTTTCTTGCTATTCCATCCTGAATGTCCATAGTATCCGCACATGTATCTCTGATAGACAAGCTGCTCCGGATATAACCTATCAACTTTGAAATTGTGGAATTGAGGTTAGTAGTAAACTTACTTTTGATTGTCTTTCCATCTTCCAATGTGTTGGTCCGGTTTTTCTAGCTATTCCATCCTGTATGTCCATAGTATCCGCACATTTATCTCTGATAGACAAGCTGCTCCGGATATAACCTATCAACTCTGAAATTGTGGAATTGAGGTTAGTAGTAAACTTACTTTTGATTGTCTTTCCATCTTCCAGTGTGTTGGTCCGGTTTTTCTTGCTATTCCATCCTGTATGTCCATAGTATCCGCACATTTATCTCTGATAGACAAGCTGCTCCGGATATAACCTATCAACTCTGAAATTGTGGAATTGAGGTTAGTAGTAAACTTACTTTTGATTGTCTTTCCATCTTCCAGTGTGTTGGTCCGGTTTTTCTTGCTATTCCATCCTGTATGTCCATAGTATCCAAGTGCCGCACATGTATCTCTGATAGACGAGCTGCTCCGAATATAATTTATCAACTCTGAAATTGTGTAATTGAGGTTAGTAGTAAACTTACTTTTGATTGTCCTCTATCTTCTAATGTGTTGGTTCTGTTTTCCTTGCTATTCCACCATAGCATCAAAGTACCGCACATGTATCTGGTCTGGATATTTCACCCTACAAGTACCTTGAGTGACAAAACCTGTACACGCACAAACTAAAAAAATAGTGCTTAAGAGAAACAATACTTAACTACACACATACCATAAATGTACAATACCAAGATATAATGCCACCTTACACATTATATCAAATACATTTACAAAAACTACCATGATTTAAAATGCACTGAAACTTAAACCTCTAGACCCTTAGCTACACTTAATATATCTTAGCTACACACACCTGCAGGCAAAGTTTACAATACCAATAATGCCACCTTACACATTATTTATATCAAAAAAATTTACAAAAAAATACCATAAATATAAATGCATTGAAACTTAAACCTCTAGACCCTTAGCTACACTTAATATATCTTAGCTACGCACACCTGCAGGCAAAATGTACTAAACCAGATATAATGCCACTTTACACATTATATCAAATACATTTACAAAAAACCTGTTTTGAAATAATGCATTGAAACTTAAACATCTAGACCCTTAGCTACACTTAATATATCTTAGCTACACACATACCCTTAAGAAAAATGTACAATACCAAGATATAATGCCACCTTACACATTATATAAAATACATTAAAAAAAATACCATAATTTAAAATGCACTGAAACTTAAACCTCTAGACCCTTAGCTACACTTAATATATCTTAGCTACACACACATGCAGGCAAAGTTTACAATACCAATAATGCCACCTTACACATTATATCAAATAAATTTACAAAAAAATACCAAAATTTAAAATGCATTGAAACTTAAAGCTCTAGACCCTTAGCTACACTTAATATATCTTAGCTACACACATACCTGCAGGCAAAATGTACTATACCAATAATGCCACCTTACACATTATATCAAATAAATTTACAAAAAAATACCAAAATTTAAAATGCATTGAAACTTAAAGCTCTAGACCCTTAGCTACACTTAATATATCTTAGCTACACATACCTGTGGATGTGGCATCCTTACCTGTGACTGGTTTCAACAGCCTTGCAATGGTATGTCCATAGCTGATATCTGCAAATAGAAAGTAAAAAGAAAATGAATTATACTATTAGATAGACTAAAATATTTCTTACCTGTGATTGGTTCCAAATGCCTTGCATTGGTATGTACATTTGCTATCTGAAAAGAGAACGTATAAAGAAAATGTATTATACTATTATTAATAAAAAAGAAAATGGTTATGTGCATGTGATATTTTGTATTCTTACCTGTGATTCACTTGTTTCCAACAGCCCTCAATTGACATGTCTATAGGTGAGATCTGGTATAATAATACCAAGTTTCTTGCATCTGTACCTCCAATGCTATCTGAAAGGATAAAGTTGAAATCAAAAGGAAAATTATTTTATACAATGTTTGATGTAATGTTTCTTACCTGTGATTGGTTCCAAATGCCTTGAACCTGTACACCCATAGTGCGATCTGAAAAGAGTAACTAAGTAGACAATTAATTATACCATTACATAGCATATGATGTTTCTTACCTGTGATTGGTTGCAGTAACCTTGCATCGGTATATCCATAGGTGCAATCTGAAAAATTAAATAGTAAGCAAAACTTACTATCCACATTTGCATACCTGTGACTGGTTGAAATAAAAAATAAAAAATGTACTTTTATCGGAAAGACCTGAAAAGTAAAAAAAAAGAATGAATGAAAAGAGAATGTTAAAAAAACTAACTATACAATTAGATAGGCTAAGATGTTTATTTTTTTATTTACCTGAATGATTCCAACAGTCTTGCATCTGAGTACATCTGATGTTCCCTATATGTGATTAGTTCCAACATCCTTGCATCAATCTCCCCATGGTCCTACCTGAAAATGAAGGTAAAAAAGAAAATGAATTATACTATAAGATAGACTAAGATAATTCTTACCTTTCATTTTCTTCAACAGCCTTGCATTGGTATGTCCATAGGTGCCATCTGAAAAGATAAAGTATAAAGAAAATGAATTATACTATTATTAATAAAAAAAGAAAATGGTTATTTGCATGTGATATGTTGTATTCTTACCTGTGATTCACTTGTTTCCAACAGCCCTCAATTGACATGTCTATAGGTGAGATCTGGTATAATAATACCAAGTTTGTTGCATCTGTACCTCCAATGCTCTGAAAGGAGAAAGTTGAAATTAAAAGGAAAATTATTTTATACAATGTTTGATGTAATGTTTCTTACCTGTGATTGGTTCCAAATGCCTTGAACATGTACATATATAGTGTGATCTGAAAAGAGTAACTAAATGGACAAGTAATTATACCATTACATAGAATAGGATGTTTCTTACCTGTGATTGGTTGCAGCAACCTTGCATCGGTATATCCATAGGTGCAATCTGAAAAATTAAATAGTAAGGAAAACTTACTTTGTTCATTTGCATACCGGTGACGGGTTGAAATTAAAAATAACAAATGCACTTTTATCAGAAAGACCTGAAATGTAATAAAAAAGAATGAATGAAAGGAGAATGTTAAATAAACTAATCATACCATTAGATAGGCTAAGATGTTTATTTCTTTTATTTACCTGAATGATTCCAACAGTCTTGCATCTGACTACATCTGATGTTCCCTATATGTGATTAGTTCCAACATCCTTGCATCGGTCTCCCCATGGTCCTACCTGAAAAGAGAAGTTAAAAAGAAAATGAATTATACTATTAGATAGACTAAGATGTTTCTTACCTTTCATTTTCTTCAACAGCCTTGCATTGGTATGTCCATAGGTGCCATCTGAAAAGAAAAAGTATCAAGAAAATGAATTATACTATTAATAATATAACATAGGATATGATGTCTCTTACCTTTGATTGGTTCCAAATGCCCTGAACCTGTACATACATAGTGCGATCTGAAAATAGTAGCTAAATAGACAATTAATTATACCATTACGTAGAAAATGATGTTTCTTACCTGTGATTGGTTGAAACAACCTTGCATCGGTATATCCATAGGTGCAATCTGAAAAATTAAATAGTAAGGAAAACTTACTATGTACATTTGCATACCGGTGACGGGTTGAAATTAAAAATAACAAATGTACTTTTATTAGAAATACCTGAAAAGTAATAAAAATTAATGAATGAAAGGAGAAGGTTTAAATAAACTAACTATACCATTAGATAGGCTAAGATGTTTATTTTTTTTATTTACCTGAATGATTCCAACAGTCTTGCATCTGAGTACATCTGATGTTCTCTATATGTGATTAGTTCCAACATCCTTGCATCGGTCTCCCATGGTAATACATGAAAAGAGAAGTTAAAAAGAAAATGAATTATACTATTAGATAGACTAAGATGTTTCTTACCTTTCATTTTGTCCAACAGCCTTGCATTGGTATGTCCATAGGTGCCATCTGAAAAGAAAAAATATAAAGAAAATGAATTATACTCTTAATAATATAACATAGGATATGATGTTTCTTACCTGTTATTTGTTCCAAATGCCTTGAACCTGTACATACATAGTGTGATCTGAAAAGAGTAACTAAATAGACAACTAATTATACCATTACATAGAATATGATGTTTCTTACCTGTAATTGGTTCCAAAAACAGCCTTGCATCTATCCATCCATATAGTATGACCTGAAAGGAGTACCTAAATAAAAACTATATTTTACCATTACCTACCACATTACACATTATATCAAATAAGTTTACCAAAAAATACCATTATTTAAAATGCATTGAAACTTAAACCTGTAGACCCTTAGCTACATTTAATAAATCTTAGCTGCCTGCAGACAAAGTTTACAATACCAATAATGCCACCTTACACATTATATCAAATAAATTTATAAAAAAGATACTATGATTTAAAAATGCATTGAAACTTAAACTTCTAGACCCTTAGCTACACTTAATATATCTTAGCTACAAACATACCTGCAGGTAAAATGTACAATACCAAAATAAAATGTCACCTTACACATTATATCAATTACATATACAAAAAATACCATGATTAAAAATGCATTGAAACTTAAACCTCTAGACCCTTAGCTACCATTAATATATCTTAGCTACCCACACCTGCAGGCAAAGTTTTAAATACCAATAATGCCACCTTACACATTATATCAAATAAGTTTACGAAAAAATATCATGATTTAAAATGCATTGAAACTTAAACCTCTAGACCCTTAGCTACATTTAATATATCTTAGCTACACACACATGCAGGCAAAATTTACTAAACCAAAATATAATGCCACCTTACACATTATATCAAATACATTTACAAAAAATACCATAATTTAAAATGCATTGAAACTTAAAGCTCTAGATCCTTAGCTACATTTAATATATCTTAGCTACACACATACCTGCAGGCAAAATGTACTAATACCAATAATACCACCTTACACATTATTTATATCAAATAAATTTACCCAAAAAATACCATGATTTAAAATGCATTGAAACTTAAACCTCTAGACCCTTAGCTACACTTAATATATCTTAGCTACACACACATGCAGGCAAACTTTACAATACCAATAATGCCACCTTACACATTATATCAAATAAATTTACAAAAAAATACCAAAATTTAAAATGCATTGAAACTTAAAGCTCTAGACCCTTAGCTACACTTAATATATCTTAGCTACACACATACCTGCAGGCAAAATGTACTATACCAATAATGCCACCTTAAACATTATATCAAATAAATTTACAAAAAAATACCAAAATTTAAAATGCATTGAAACTTAAACCTGTAGACCCTTAGCTACACTTAATATATCTTAGCTACACATACCTGTGGATGTGGCATCCTTACCTGTGACTGGTTTCAACAGCCTTGCAATGGTATGTCTATAGCTGATATCTGCAAATAGAAAGTGAAAACAAAATGAATTATTCCATTAGATAGACTAAGATATTTCTTACCTGTGATTGGTTCCAAATGGCTTGCATTGGTATGTACATTTGCTATCTGAAAAGAGAACGTATAAAGAAAATGTATTATACTATTATTAATAAAAAAGAAAATGGTTATGTGCATGTGATATGTTGTATTCTTACCTGTGATTCACTTGTTTCCAACAGCCCTCAATTGACATGTCTATAGGTGAGATCTGGTATAATAATACCAAGTTTCTTGCATCTGTACCTCCAATGCTATCTGAAAGGATAAAGTTGAAATCAAAAGGAAAATTATTTTATACAATGTTTGATGTAATGTTTCTTACCTGTGATTGGTTCCAAATGCCTTGAACCTGTACACCCATAGTGCGATCTGAAAAGAGTAACTAAGTAGACAATTAATTATACCATTACATAGCATATGATGTTTCTTACCTGTGATTGGTTGCAGTAACCTTGCATCGGTATATCCATAGGTGCAATCTGAAAAATTAAATAGTAAGCAAAACTTACTATCCACATTTGCATACCTGTGACTGGTTGAAATAAAAAATAAAAAATGTACTTTTATCGGAAAGACCTGAAAAGTGAAAAAAAAGAATGAATGAAAAGAGAATGTTAAAAAAACTAACTATACAATTAGATAGGCTAAGATGTTTATTTTTTTATTTACCTGAATGATTCCAACAGTCTTGCATCTGAGTACATCTGATGTTCCCTATATGTGATTAGTTCCAACATCCTTGCATCAATCTCCCCATGGTCCTACCTGAAAATGAAGGTAAAAAAGAAAATGAATTATACTATTAGATAGACTGAGATAATTCTTACCTTTCATTTTCTTCAACAGCCTTGCATTGATATGTCCATAGGTGCCATCTGAAAAGATAAAGTATAAAGAAAATGAATTATACTATTATTAATAAAAAAGAAAATGGTTATGTGCATGTGATATTTTGTATTCTTACCTGTGATTCACTTGTTTCCAACAGCCCTCAATTGACATGTCTATAGGTGAGATCTGGTATAATAATACCAAGTTTATTGCATCTGTACCTCCAATGCTCTGAAAGGAGAAAGTTGAAATTAAAAGGAAAATTATTTTATACAATGTTTGATGTAATGTTTCTTACCTGTGATTGGTTCCAAATGCCTTGAACATGTACATATATAGTGTGATCTGAAAAGAGTAACTAAATAGACAAGTAATTATACCATTACATAGAATATGATGTTTCTTACCTGTGATTGGTTGCAGCAACCTTGCATCGGTATATCCATAGGTGCAATCTGAAAAATTAAATAGTAAGGAAAACTTACTTTGTTCATTTGCATACCGGTGACGGGTTGAAATTAAAAATAACAAATGCACTTTTATCAGAAAGACCTGAAATGTAATAAAAAAGACTGAATGAAAGGAGAATGTTAAATAAACTAATTATACCATTAGATAGGCTAAGATGTTTATTTCTTTTATTTACCTGAATGATTCCAACAGTCTTGCATCTGAGTACATCTGATGTTCCCTATTTGTGATTAGTTCCAACATCCTTGCATCGGTCTCCCCATGGTCCTACCTGAAAAGAGAAGTTAAAAAGAAAATGAATTATACTATTAGATAGACTAAGATGTTTCTTACCTTTCATTTTCTTCAACAGCCTTGCATTGGTATGTCCATAGGTGCCATCTGAAAAGAAAAAGTATCAAGAAAATGAATTATACTATTAATAATATAACATAGGATATGATGTCTCTTACCTTTGATTGGTTCCAAATGCCTTGAACCTGTACATACATAGTGCGATCTGAAAATAGTAGCTAAATAGACAATTAATTATACCATTACGTAGAAAATGATGTTTCTTACCTGTGATTGGTTGAAACAACCTTGCATCGGTATATCCATAGGTGCAATCTGAAAAATTAATTAGTAAGGAAAACTTACTATGTACATTTGCATACCTGTGACTGGTTGAAATAAAAAAAAAATGTACTTACATCGGAAAGACCTGAAAATAATAAAAAAGAATGAATGAAAAGAGAATGTTTAAATAAACTAACTATACCATTAGATAGGCTAAGATGTTTATTTTTTTATTTACCTGAATGATTCCAACAGTCTTGCATCTGAGTACAACTGATGTTCCCTATATGTGATTAGTTCCAACATCCTTGCATCGGTCTCCCCATGGTCCTACCTGAAATTTAAGGTAAAAAAGAAAATGAATTATACTATAGATAGACTAAGATGTTTCTTACCTTTGATTTTGTCCAACAGCCTTGCATTGGTATGTCCATAGATGCCATCTGAAAAGAAAAAATATAAAGAAAATGAATTATACTCTTAATAATATAACATAGGATATGATGTTTCTTACCTGTTATTTGTTCCAAATGCCTTGAACCTGTACATACATAGTGTGATCTGAAAAGAGTAACTAAATAGACAACTAATTATACCATTACATAGAATATGATGTTTCTTACCTGTAATTGGTTCCAAAAACAGCCTTGCATCTATCCATCCATATAGTATGACCTGAAAGGAGTACCTAAATAAAAACTATATTTTACCATTACCTACCACATTACACATTATATCAAATAAGTTTACCAAAAAATACCATTATTTAAAATGCATTGAAACTTAAACCTGTAGACCCTTAGCTACACTTAATAAATCTTAGCTGCCTGCAGACAAAGTTTACAATACCAATAATGCCACCTTACACATTATATCAAATAAATTTACAAAAAAGATACTATGATTTAAAAATGCATTGAAACTTAAACCTGTAGACCCTTAGCTACACTTAATAAATCTTAGCTGCTTGCAGACAAAGTTTACAATACCAATAATGCCACCTTACACATTATATCAAATAAATTTATAAAAAAGATACTATGATTTAAAAATGCATTGAAACTTAAACTTCTAGACCCTTAGCTACACTTAATATATCTTAGCTACAAACATACCTGCAGGTAAAATGTACAATACCAAAATAAAATGTCACCTTACACATTATATCAATTACATATACAAAAAATACCATGATTAAAAATGCATTGAAACTTAAACCTCTAGACCCTTAGCTACCATTAATATATCTTAGCTACCCACACCTGCAGGCAAAGTTTTAAATACCAATAATGCCACCTTACACATTATATCAAATAAGTTTACGAAAAAATATCATGATTTAAAATGCATTGAAACTTAAACCTCTAGACCCTTAGCTACATTTAATATATCTTAGCTACACACACATGCAGGCAAAATTTACTAAACCAAAATATAATGCCACCTTACACATTATATCAAATACATTTACAAAAAAATACCATAATTTAAAATGCATTGAAACTTAAAGCTCTAGATCCTTAGCTACATTTAATATATCTTAGCTATACACACATGCATTCAAAGTTTAAAATACCAATAATACCACCTTACACATTATTTATATCAAATAAATTTACCCAAAAAATACCATGATTTAAAATGCATTGAAACTTAAACCTCTAGACCCTTAGCTACACTTAATATATCTTAGCTACACACACATGCAGGCAAACTTTACAATACCAATAATGCCACCTTACACATTATATCAAATAAATTTACAAAAAAATACCAAAATTTAAAATGCATTGAAACTTAAAGCTCTAGACCCTTAGCTACACTTAATATATCTTAGCTACACACATACCTGCAGGCAAAATGTACTATACCAATAATGCCACCTTAAACATTATATCAAATAAATTTACAAAAAAATACCAAAATTTAAAATGCATTGAAACTTAAACCTGTAGACCCTTAGCTACACTTAATATATCTTAGCTACACATACCTGTGGATGTGGCATCCTTACCTGTGACTGGTTTCAACAGCCTTGCAATGGTATGTCTATAGCTGATATCTGCAAATAGAAAGTGAAAACAAAATGAATTATTCCATTAGATAGACTAAGATATTTCTTACCTGTGATTGGTTCCAAATGCCTTGCATTGGTATGTACATTTGCTATCTGAAAAGAGAACGTATAAAGAAAATGTATTATACTATTATTAATAAAAAAGAAAATGGTTATGTGCATGTGATATGTTGTATTCTTACCTGTGATTCACTTGTTTCCAACAGCCCTCAATTGACATGTCTATAGGTGAGATCTGGTATAATAATACCAAGTTTCTTGCATCTGTACCTCCAATGCTATCTGAAAGGATAAAGTTGAAATCAAAAGGAAAATTATTTTATACAATGTTTGATGTAATGTTTCTTACCTGTGATTGGTTCCAAATGCCTTGAACCTGTACACCCATAGTGCGATCTGAAAAGAGTAACTAAGTAGACAATTAATTATACCATTACATAGCATATGATGTTTCTTACCTGTGATTGGTTGCAGTAACCTTGCATCGGTATATCCATAGGTGCAATCTGAAAAATTAAATAGTAAGCAAAACTTACTATCCACATTTGCATACCTGTGACTGGTTGAAATAAAAAATAAAAAATGTACTTTTATCGGAAAGACCTGAAAAGTGAAAAAAAAGAATGAATGAAAAGAGAATGTTAAAAAAACTAACTATACAATTAGATAGGCTAAGATGTTTATTTTTTTATTTACCTGAATGATTCCAACAGTCTTGCATCTGAGTACATCTGATGTTCCCTATATGTGATTAGTTCCAACATCCTTGCATCAATCTCCCTATGGTCCTACCTGAAAATGAAGGTAAAAAAGAAAATGAATTATACTATTAGATAGACTGAGATAATTCTTACCTTTCATTTTCTTCAACAGCCTTGCATTGATATGTCCATAGGTGCCATCTGAAAAGATAAAGTATAAAGAAAATGAATTATACTATTATTAATAAAAAAGAAAATGGTTATGTGCATGTGATATGTTGTATTCTTACCTGTGATTCACTTGTTTCCAACAGCCCTCAATTGACATGTCTATAGGTGAGATCTGGTATAATAATACCAAGTTTGTTGCATCTGTACCTCCAATGCTCTGAAAGGAGAAAGTTGAAATTAAAAGGAAAATTATTTTATACAATGTTTGATGTAATGTTTCTTACCTGTGATTGGTTCCAAATGCCTTGAACATGTACATATATAGTGTGATCTGAAAAGAGTAACTAAATAGACAAGTAATTATACCATTACATAGAATATGATGTTTCTTACCTGTGATTGGTTGCAGCAACCTTGCATCGGTATATCCATAGGTGCAATCTGAAAAATTAAATAGTAAGGAAAACTTACTTTGTTCATTTGCATACCGGTGACGGGTTGAAATTAAAAATAACAAATGCACTTTTATTAGAAATACCTGAAAAGTAATAAAAAAGACTGAATGAAAGGAGAATGTTAAATAAACTAATTATACCATTAGATAGGCTAAGATGTTTATTTCTTTTATTTACCTGAATGATTCCAACAGTCTTGCATCTGAGTACATCTGATGTTCCCTATATGTGATTAGTTCCAACATCCTTGCATCGGTCTCCCCATGGTCCTACCTGAAAAGAGAAGTTAAAAAGAAAATGAATTATACTATTAGATAGACTAAGATGTTTCTTACCTTTCATTTTCTTCAACAGCCTTGCATTGGTATGTCCATAGGTGCCATCTGAAAAGAAAAAGTATCAAGAAAATGAATTATACTATTAATAATAAAACATAGGATATGATGTCTCTTACCTGTTATTTGTTCCAAATGCCTTGAACCTGTACATACATAGTGTGATCTGAAAAGAGTAACTAAATAGACAATTACTTATACCATTACATAGAATATGATGTTTCTTACCTGTAATTGGTTCCAAAAACAGCCTTGCATCTATCCATCCATATAGTATGACCTGAAAGGAGTACCTAAATAAAAACTATATTTTACCATTACCTACCACATTACACATTATATCAAATAAGTTTACCAAAAAATACCATTATTTAAAATGCATTGAAACTTAAACCTGTAGACCCTTAGCTACACTTAATAAATCTTAGCTGCCTGCAGACAAAGTTTACAATACCAATAATGCCACCTTACACATTATATCAAATAAATTTATAAAAAAGATACTATGATTTAAAAATGCATTGAAACTTAAACTTCTAGACCCTTAGCTACACTTAATATATCTTAGCTACAAACATACCTGCAGGTAAAATGTACAATACCAAAATAAAATGTCACCTTACACATTATATCAATTACATATACAAAAAATACCATGATTAAAAATGCATTGAAACTTAAACCTCTAGACCCTTAGCTACCATTAATATATCTTAGCTACCCACACCTGCAGGCAAAGTTTTAAATACCAATAATGCCACCTTACACATTATATCAAATAAGTTTAAGAAAAAATATCATGATTTAAAATGCATTGAAACTTAAACCTCTAGACCCTTAGCTACATTTAATATATCTTAGCTACACACACATGCAGGCAAAATTTACTAAACCAAAATATAATGCCACCTTACACATTATATCAAATACATTTACAAAAAATACCATAATTTAAAATGCATTAAAACTTAAAGCTCTAGATCCTTAGCTACATTTAATATATCTTAGCTATACACACATGCAGGCAAAGTTTAAAATACCAATAATACCACCTTACACATTATTTATATCAAATAAATTTACCCCAAAAATACCATGATTTAAAATGCATTGAAACTTAAACCTCTAGACCCTTAGCTACACTTAATATATCTTAGCTACACACACATGCAGGCAAACTTTACAATACCAATAATGCCACCTTACACATTATATCAAATAAATTTACAAAAAAATACCAAAATTTAAAATGCATTGAAACTTAAAGCTCTAGACCCTTAGCTACACTTAATATATCTTAGCTACACACATACCTGCAGGCAAAATGTACTATACCAATAATGCCACCTTAAACATTATATCAAATAAATTTACAAAAAAATACCAAAATTTAAAATGCATTGAAACTTAAACCTGTAGACCCTTAGCTACACTTAATATATCTTAGCTACACATACCTGTGGATGTGGCATCCTTACCTGTGACTGGTTTCAACAGCCTTGCAATGGTATGTCTATAGCTGATATCTGCAAATAGAAAGTGAAAACAAAATGAATTATTCTATTAGATAGACTAAGATATTTCTTACCTGTGATTGGTTCCAAATGCCTTGCATTGGTATGTACATTTGCTATCTGAAAAGAGAACGTATAAAGAAAATGTATTATACTATTATTAATAAAAAAGAAAATGGTTATGTGCATGTGATATGTTGTATTCTTACCTGTGATTCACTTGTTTCCAACAGCCCTCAATTGACATGTCTATAGGTGAGATCTGGTATAATAATACCAAGTTTCTTGCATCTGTACCTCCAATGCTATCTGAAAGGATAAAGTTGAAATCAAAAGGAAAATTATTTTATACAATGTTTGATGTAATGTTTCTTACCTGTGATTGGTTCCAAATGCCTTGAACCTGTACACCCATAGGTGCGATCTGAAAATAGTAGCTAAATAGACAATTAATTATACCATTACGTAGAAAATGATGTTTCTTACCTGTGATTGGTTGAAACAACCTTGCATCGGTATATCCATAGGTGCAATCTGAAAAATTAAATAGTAAGGAAAACTTACTATGTTCATTTGCATACCTGTGACGGGTTGAAATTAAAAATTAAAAATGTACTTTTATCGGAAAGACCTGAAAAGTAAAAAAAAAAAAAGAATGAATGAAAGGAGAATATTAAAAAAACTAACTATACCATTAGATAGGCTAAGATGTTTATTTTTTTTATTTACCTGAATGATTCCAACAGTCTTGCATCTGAGTACATCTGATGTTCCCTATATGTGATTAGTTCCAACATCCTTGCATCGGTCTCCCCATGGTCCTACCTGAAAAGAGAAGTTAAAAAGATAATGAATTATACTATTAGATAGACTAAGATAATTCTTACCTTTCATTTTCTTCAACAGCCTTGCATTGGTATGTCAATAGGTGCCATCTGAAAAGAAAAAGTATCAAGAAAATGAATTCTACTATTAATAATATAACATAGGATATGATGTCTCTTACCTGTGATTGGTTCCAAATGCCTTGAACCTGTACATCCTTAGTGCGATCTGAAAAGAGTAACTAAATAGACAATTAATTATACCATTACATAGAATATGATGTTTCTTACCTGTTATTGTTTGAAACAACCTTGCATCGGTATATTCATAGGTGCAATCTGAAAAATTAAATAGTAAGGAAAACTTACTATGTACATTTGCATACCGGTGACTGGTTGAAAAAATGTACTTTTATCGGAAAGACCTAAAAAGGAATAAAAAAGAATGAATGAAAGGAGAATGTTTAAATAAACTAATTATACCATTAGATAGGCTAAGATGTTTATTTTTTTATTTACCTGAATGATTCCAACAGTCTTGCATCTGAGTACATCTGATGTTCCCTATATGTGATTAGTTCCAACATCCTTGCATCGGTCTCCCCATGGTAATACCTGAAAAGAGAAGTAAAAAAGAATATGAATTATACTATTAGATAGACAAAGATAAGTCTTACCTTTCATTTTGTCCAACAGCCTTGCATTGGTATGTCCATAGGGGCCATCTGAAAAGATAAAGTATAAAGAAAATGAATTATACTCTTAATAATATAACATAGGATATGATGTTTCTTACCTGTGATTGGTTCCAAATGCCTTGAACCTGTACATACAAAGTGCGATCTGAAAAGAGTAACTAAGTAGACAATTAATTATACCATTACATAGCATATGATGTTTCTTACCTGTGATTGGTTGCAGTAACCTTGCATCGGTATATCCATAGGTGCAATCTGAAAAATTAAATAGTAAGGAAAACTTACTTTGTTCATTTGCATACCGGTGACGGGTTGAAATTAAAAATAACAAATGCACTTTTATCAGAAAGACCTGAAATGTAATAAAAAAGACTGAATGAAAGGAGAATGTTAAATAAACTAATTATACCATTAGATAGGCTAAGATGTTTATTTCTTTTATTTACCTGAATGATTCCAACAGTCTTGCATCTGAGTACATCTGATGTTCCCTATTTGTGATTAGTTCCAACATCCTTGCATCGGTCTCCCCATGGTCCTACCTGAAAAGAGAAGTTAAAAAGAAAATGAATTATACTATTAGATAGACTAAGATGTTTCTTACCTTTCATTTTCTTCAACAGCCTTGCATTGGTATGTCCATAGGTGCCATCTGAAAAGAAAAAGTATCAAGAAAATGAATTATACTATTAATAATATAACATAGGATATGATGTCTCTTACCTTTGATTGGTTCCAAATGCCTTGAACCTGTACATACATAGTGCGATCTGAAAATAGTAGCTAAATAGACAATTAATTATACCATTACGTAGAAAATGATGTTTCTTACCTGTGATTGGTTGAAACAACCTTGCATCGGTATATCCATAGGTGCAATCTGAAAAATTAAATAGTAAGGAAAACTTACTATGTACATTTGCATACCGGTGACGGGTTGAAATTAAAAATAACAAATGTACTTTTATTAGAAATACCTGAAAAGTAATAAAAATTAATGAATGAAAGGAGAATGTTTAAATAAACTAACTATACCATTAGATAGGCTAAGATGTTTATTTTTTTTATTTACCTGAATGATTCCAACAGTCTTGCATCTGAGTACATCTGATGTTCTCTATATGTGATTAGTTCCAACATCCTTGCATCGGTCTCCCATGGTAATACATGAAAAGAGAAGTTAAAAAGAAAATGAATTATACTATTAGATAGACTAAGATGTTTCTTACCTTTCATTTTGTCCAACAGCCTTGCATTGGTATGTCCATAGGTGCCATCTGAAAAGAAAAAGTATAAAGAAAATGAATTATACTCTTAATAATATAACATAGGATATGATGTTTCTTACCTGTTATTTGTTCCAAATGCCTTGAACCTGTACATACATAGTGTGATCTGAAAAGAGTAACTAAATAGACAATTAATTATACCATTACATAGAATATGATGTTTCTTACCTGTAATTGGTTCCAAAAACAGCCTTGCATCTATCCATCCATATAGTATGACCTGAAAGGAGTACCTAAATAAAAACTATATTTTACCATTACCTACCACATTACACATTATATCAAATAAGTTTACCAAAAAATACCATTATTTAAAATGCATTGAAACTTAAACCTGTAGACCCTTAGCTACACTTAATAAATCTTAGCTGCCTGCAGACAAAGTTTACAATACCAATAATGCCACCTTACACATTATATCAAATAAATTTATAAAAAAGATACTATGATTTAAAAATGCATTGAAACTTAAACTTCTAGACCCTTAGCTACACTTAATATATCTTAGCTACAAACATACCTGCAGGCAAAATGTACAATACCAAAATAAAATGTCACCTTACACATTATATCAATTACATATACAAAAAATACCATGATTAAAAATGCATTGAAACTTAAACCTCTAGACCCTTAGCTACCATTAATATATCTTAGCTACCCACACCTGCAGGCAAAGTTTTAAATACCAATAATGCCACCTTACACATTATATCAAATAAGTTTACGAAAAAATATCATGATTTAAAATGCATTGAAACTTAAACCTCTAGACCCTTAGCTACATTTAATATATCTTAGCTACACACACATGCAGGCAAAATTTACTAAACCAAAATATAATGCCACCTTACACATTATATCAAATACATTTACAAAAAATACCATAATTTAAAATGCATTGAAACTTAAAGCTCTAGATCCTTAGCTACATTTAATATATCTTAGCTATACACACATGCAGGCAAAGTTTAAAATACCAATAATACCACCTTACACATTATTTATATCAAATAAATTTACCCAAAAAATACCATGATTTAAAATGCATTGAAACTTAAACCTCTAGACCCTTAGCTACACTTAATATATCTTAGCTACACACACATGCAGGCAAAGTTTACAATACCAATAATGCCACCTTACACATTATATCAAATAAATTTACAAAAAAATACCAAAATTTAAAATGCATTGAAACTTAAAGCTCTAGACCCTTAGCTACACTTAATATATCTTAGCTACACACATACCTGCAGGCAAAATGTACTATACCAATAATGCCACCTTACACATTATATCAAATAAATTTACAAAAAAATACCAAAATTTAAAATGCATTGAAACTTAAACCTCTAGACCCTTAGCTACACTTAATATATCTTAGCACACATACCTGTGGATGTGGCATCCTTACCTGTGACTGGTTTCAACAGCCTTGCAATGGTATGTCTATAGCTGATATCTGCAAATAGAAAGTAAAAAGAAAATGAATTATACTATTAGATAGACTAAAATATTTCTTACCTGTGATTGGTTCCAAATGCCTTGCATTGGTATGTACATTTGCTATCTGAAAAGACAACGTATAAAGAAAATGTATTATACTATTATTAATAAAAAAGAAAATGGTTATGTGCATGTGATATTTTGTATTCTTACCTGTGATTCACTTGTTTCCAACAGCCCTCAAATGACATGTCTATAGGTGAGATCTGGTATAATAATACCAAGTTTGTTGCATCTGTACCTCCAATGCTATCTGAAAGGATAAAGTTGAAATCAAAAGGAAAATTATTTTATATGCTATAATGTTTCTTTCCTGTGATTGGTTCCAAAACAATTTAAACTGTACATCCATAGTGCTATCTGAAAAGAGTAACTAAGTAGACAATTAATTATACCATTACATAGAATATGATGTTTCTTACTTGTGATTGGTTGCAGCAACCTTGCATCGGTATATCCATAGGTGCAATCTGAAAAATTAAATAGTAAGCAAAACTTACTATCTACATTTGAATACCTGTGACTGGTTGAAATTAAAAATAACAATTAATGCACTTTTATCGGAAAAACCTGAAAAATAATAAAAAAGAATGAATGAAAGGAGAATGTTAAAAAAACTAATTATACCATTAGATAGGCTAAGATGTTTATTTTTTTATTTACCTGAATGATTCCAACAGTCTTGCATCTGAGTACATCTGATGTTCCCTATATGTGATTAGTTCCAACATCCTTGCATCAATCTCCCCATGGCCCTACCTGAAAATAGAAGTTAAAAAGAAAATGAATTATACCATTAGATAGGCTAAGATGTTTATTTTTTTATTTACCTGAATGATTCCAACAGTCTTGCATCTGAGTACATCTGATGTTCCCTATATGTGATTAGTTCCAACATCCTTGCATCGGTCTCCCCATGGTAATACATGAAAAGAGAAATAAAAAAGAAAATGAATTATACTATTAGATAGACTAAGATGTTTCTCACCTCTGATTTTGTCCAACAGCCTTGCATTGCTATTTCCATAGGTGCCATCTGAAAAGAAAAAGTATAAAGAAAATGAATTATACTCTTAATAATATAACATAGGATATGATGTTTCTTACCTGTGATTGGTTCCAAATGCCTTGAACCTGTACATCCTTAGTGCGAACTGAAAAGAGTAACTAAATAGACAATTAATTATACCATTACATAGAATATGATGTTTCTTACCTGTTATTGTTTGAAACAACCTTGCATCGGTATATTCATAGGTGCAATCTGAAAAATTAAATAGTAAGGAAAACTTACTATGTACATTTGCATACCGGTGACTGGTTGAAAAAATGTACTTTTATCGGAAAGACCTAAAAAGTAATAAAAAAGAATGAATGAAAGGAGAATGTTTAAATAAACTAATTATACCATTAGATAGGCTAAGATGTTTATTTTTTTATTTACCTGAATGATTCCAACAGTCTTGCATCTGAGTACATCTGATGTTCCCTATATGTGATTAGTTCCAACATCCTTTCATCGGTCTCCCCATGGTCCTACCTGAAAAGAGAAGTAAAAAAGAATATGAATTATACTATTAGATAGACAAAGATAAGTCTTACCTTTCATTTTCTTCAACAGCCTAGCATTGGTATGTCCATAGGTGCCATCTGAAAAGAAAAAGTATAAAGAAAATGAATTATACTCTTAATAATATGACATAGGATATGATGTTTCTTACCTGTGATTGGTTCCAAATGCCTTGAACCTGTACATCCTTAGTGTGATCTGAAAATAGTAACTAAATAGACAATTACTTATACCATTACATAGAATATGATGTTTCTTACCTGTAATTGGTTTCAAAAACATCCTTGCATCTATCCATCCATATAGTATGACCTGAAAAGATTACCTAAATAAAAACTATATTTTACCATTACCTACCACCTTACACATTATATCAAATAAGTTTACCAAAAAATACCATGATTTAAAGTGCATTTAAATTTAAACCTGTACCCCCTTAGCTACATTTAATAAATCTTAGCTGCCTGCAGACAAAGTTTACAATACCAAAAATGCCACCTTACACATTATATCAAATAAATTTACAAAAAATACCATAATGTAAAATGCATTGAAACTTAAAGCTCTAGACCCTTAGCTACACTTAATATAACTTAGCTACACACATACCTGCAAATGTACAATACCAAAATATAATGCCACCTTACACATTATATCAAATACATATACAAAAAATACCATGATTTAAAATGCATTGAAACTTAAACCTCTAGACCCTTAGCTACTGTTAATATATCTTAGCTACACACACCTGCAGGCAAAGTTTAAAATACCAATAATGCCACCTTACACATTATATCAAATAAATTTACAAAAAAATACCATAATTTAAAATGCATTGAAACTTAAACCTCTAGACCCTTAGCTACATTTAATATATCTTAGCTACACACATACCTGCAGGCAAAATGTACTATACCAAAATATAATGCCACCTCACACATTATATCAAATACATTTACCCAAAAAACATGATTTAAAATGCAATACATGTATTTTTACTTACCTGTGACTTTGCATTTGTCTCCATAGCTGCTATCTGAAAAAAAGAAAGTAAAAAGAAAATTGAAATTATACTATTAGATTGACTAAGATGTTTATTACCTTATTGGTTCCAACAGCCTTATTGCATCTGTACATCTGATGCTCTTTGATTGCTTTCCTTGTAATGTCAAAACTAGATCTGAAAAGATATGAAACATGATTATATAATAACTTGTTATTTATATGTCTTAGTTTAAGCATTACTCTATTTTAATTATTTGTTTCAAGGTTCCCCAAATTCATTTTCCATGCTTTCTGACACCTTTTACGTTTAACACAATATAAACAAGTGATGTGTTAGTATACAAGTAACATTCATATCTGTGTCTGCATTTGCTGATGTCCCAAGAAACCTAAATTACCTGGAAAATAAAAGAAAGTGCAGGGAAAAAATACTCTTAATTAATTTACAGTTAACAAAACATTCATAAACAAGAAAAGCACATAACAAAACATCTATTTGTGTAAACGTAAAAGGTTGCAGAAGTGCATGCAGAAACAGAAAAATCTCGAAAGTACCAAGAAGTATGAACACCAATAGGGATTTCTACTGTGAAATTTAAGAGTATAAAATAATATTACTTATCTGTCATAAGTGTGGAGAAGCACAGCATGAATGATGATACCAGGTAACGGTCTAGAATTAAAACCTGAAAAAAAAAAGTTGAAAAAAGTTGAAAAAAGAAATTAAATAAATAAAATAAAAACTAATATAAAAAAAAAATAATGTTAAATAATATATTCGTAATAATTAAATTATTGTAACATGTGCTTTAATCTATTAAATTCAACAATAAGTTTCGACGTATAAATATTCTTCGTTCGAGAACAGTCTCTACCACCAAGAAGTTCTGTTCCCGCGAGTAGATTGGGCCGAGTAGAAAATCAGACAACGTACGCGCTAACACCTGGCAGTACGTCACAGTTACCAGGAACCAGTGAACGCGCTAGGCAGACGATAATGTTCTTCGCGGTGATTTACTTTTCAGAAAACCTATGAAAATAAATAGGCTCAGTTTCATTCGCTAACAATTGATAAAATGAACTGTATTGATGAAATCAGTGTTGTAGTTGCTAATAATCAATGTGTTGAAATTGAAAATTGGTAATTTAGTAGGCAGAATTAAGTAGCCTCAATTAAAACTTTATATGATGAGTCGACGGTGTGTGTGTGTGTGGTGAGGCGGTGAAAAGGTAGTTCATAAAATCAATATTTTCGGTATAAAAATGTGACATTAAATAAGCTAAATAACAAAATGATTAGCTAGGGCATACTAGAAGTCGATATGATAATCGTGAACTCGAAGATATTTTGAATAAAGGTATTTTCAAACCAATAAAATACTTACCTACTCTCGGCCTACTCTACCTGTCTCTTCATCTTCTTTTTCTTCTTCTTCTTCGAGATGTTTCTTCGCCGCCGTCAACTTACGAAATGGCAACGTAAGTTGGTGGCGGGACGAAAACTAAATATGCAAATTTGTTGATGAACTTATTCTAACTGTGATTGGCTAATTCGTCGTCATCCTCGTTGCTGTGACTCGTTGATTGGTTACTCAATTATTACTGTTGCCCCCGCGCATTCTGAACTTCTTCATAACAACGATTGGTAATTCAGAAACACGTGTCTGGTACTAAGCTCCGCCCCGGAAGTTTTTAAGAACTTGTAATATTGTAGAGGGCGCAACACATGTAGTAAGGTTGCCAGGATCATGCAATAGAATATTATGTTGTTATTATTTGTAAGGACCTCAAAACGCCTGGACAAACAAGTTATCAAAATTACTTCTTCTATTAGCTTAGGGTGTCTAAACTATTGAATACGATAGGTGGCGGTATTATTTTGAGTAAAATTATTCCCAAGTTAATAAGAAGACCGACGAATAATTCGTAATCAATCCTATTGTTTTATAGTAAATTTTTATTTCATAAGATTAATTTACTGAAATTTAAAGAAGATTCTTATTAATATACTAATTTGCTGAATGGATAAACTGCAAAACTAGGCCTTCACTGCCCAAAATAAATAGGCCTACTTTTTACAAATACAAAGCAACAGGAACACACTCCAAGCTTTAATAATAATTATGGGACACTAAGCACAACTTTATCAGTGTGGTTGGAATTAACCTTCTACCATTAATAGGTTACTCTAACAAGATTGTATGAATATTATATTTTAACAAAAAACAGAATTCTTAATTTTAAAATATACAATATTACAGGCATGCTTGTATTATATTATGAATTAACTATTTCTCTGAGAATTAATTTGAATTAGATCATATTTGTATATGGTACGTTATTATTTGAATATGAGATTAGACCGTTAGGGTAGAATTTTACGTTTGAATTCTATAAATGCAATCATTTTATCATAATTTCCTTCCCTATCTAACGAGACACAATTCCAAATGACAAACATTCACACAATGTATAAAGCTCTCTGTCTACACTATCAAACCTATGTGACAAAAAATGTGATGTGGCGATATATGGACATGATGACATCCTATCACTACCATATTTAGGCATATCACTGCCATAATTGGGCACATAACACTTGTTTGTCAAATTGGATAGTGTACACAGAGAAAATTAATTTCACGATATTTTTGTATTTATTTACTAAATTTAGAGTGTGTATAATCTATTCTAACTATTGGTTATTTTTTGTTATTATTTTTTGTAACAAAATAAATATTTAATGATACAGATTGATGTTTATAACGCTTTCTGCCTTTATAATGATTTATTTTAATTGACAATTTATACTGACACATATCATTTGAAATACATAATACATAAACCCACATTTTTTTAACCCTAATCTTGAACCGATGTCACGTGCGAGATGATCATGTGGTATGTACCTACCGTTTATAAGTAATTATTGCGCTTCTATACTCCTACCACCAGTGTCTGGCAAACATATTAAATTAAACTTGCATAGGGTGACGTGATCCGTATAGTTATCTGACAATTCTTGTTTGACCCTAGGACTGTATACTTTGCAGAACCTACTGATTCGGGTATAGAATTCCACAGAATAAAATGGCGTTACAGCAGAAAGAATTTAATATCCCTGTGTACAACACCTGTATTCAATTTTAAGAAACAGGAATATCGACTTTTATTAAAGACATTGAATCCGAGTCCATTTTGAAGATCGGTTAGGACGAATAATAAGTCTTATATAACCGATTTGATTTGTTTTTATTATTATTTACAGTTACATTATATATTATAGGCTAACAATGTTCAAATAAATCATGGTAACTGCCATTTATATGCATTAAATAATTTTACCGTGAAAAAAAACAAACCCTGTAGACATGTACGTACAATAACTGTACGCTATCATACTGCTGAGGCAGCCTTTAAATGGTATAGCGCCCTCTCTAATGGTACAATCCAGAATAAATATTTTAGTCCGGTTCAGAGTCCCTAAGCTAACAAAATATTGAATACATTTTGGTATGGACAATAAAAGTAACACAAAATAAAAACACTACAAAATGCTTAGGTAATTCTGAAATACATAATTTCGTGTATATATGAATATATATTTATATTTTATTTTGATAATGCTAATTTTTAAGCAAATAATGTGTGTACTTTTGCTCTCTCCTGGCGAACACTAATTCTGGCAATCTTTTTTTCCAAGATGCTAGTATCGGATTGGAGGAAAGTTTGTAGTGTCAGCAGTCGATCTGCGATAGATCGACCCTTTATCGACGCGTCTCTCTCTTTAATTTACAAATTTAGGCTTATTATTACAATTTTGCACCGTAGAATATGAATTGGGTGGGTGGAATAAGGTAGGATGACTATAACATGCGTCTTAGTGATTTCATGTAGGCCTATGTATTGGTGGACTAGACTAAAGGGCCTACTAAAGTAATGTAATGATGTACACTACCGGGCGGAAATCTAGGCATATAGGCTAGGCCTAGGGCCTAGCTATCTATCCCGGCCCGCGGTAGCGTAGAGCAGTAGGATAGTGTAGGCCGGGGCCTGCCTAGGCCCCTGTAGGCCTTAATGTTTAATCTAAGATTAATGATTTGATGATAAATGTATTTTATTATACTGTAGGAAGCGTGTAAGAAGTACAAAAGAGGAAAAGAGAATACAACAGGTAAATAAGGGAGAAATACAATACATTCTTAATCTTGTTCTACATACAAAACAGCTTTTTATTTTTTTAGGCCTAGGCTAGGCCTAGGCCTATGCATTATTACTATTATTATTACTCATTAGGCCTATTGTAATGTATTGTTATTTTCACAGCATATTCATTTTTTTTCTTAGGAATATTTTGAAAAGAAGCGATATATGAACAAGTTAAACCGAGTATTTGATGCTTCTTCCTCAAGCAAGTCGTCACATTCAGCTGGTGGTAGTCAGGATCTACTGTCTATCAATACTTGTAACCACATCCATAAGACAAAACAAGGTACCATACTACAGCTAAAAAAATGATGAAAATAAATATACTATATTACATTTATATGTACTGTAAAGCAACATTTCAATGAAAACCATAAGTGTCTTATCAGGGGGCATCTCCTCCCTTTTGATAGATAAATATAATCATGCACTACTTACTTTGAAGAATAATTGTATAGTATTGCTTCCCCATTTAAAAAACCCTGGATCACAACCCACCCCACCTCACCCAATAACTTTTATTATTAATTTTTTATTTTTTTGCAGCAAAACGAATGCAAGGAATCAAGAAGGTTAACCATGTAGATTTAGAAAAAGTATTTGATCCTTTTCAAAATTATCGTAAAAGAAAAAGAAACATGGAACTACCAATGTCTCCTATTGAAACGCCCTCTAAGCTAGACCTCAACGACCAACATGATGTTTCAAGGTAGGCTTGCAAGAAATGTTTTTATTTTCTTTTGTATCTATTAATCTGATTTACTATATAATTTACTCATTCTTCATAATTATTACAAATACATATTAACATACTACTCTCTTTTTTTTCTCATTATATTCTTGAATTTAGAATACTCAAAGTTATAGTAAATAAAATGTAACAATGCCTATAATAATGTTTACAATACAGTGTAGTATATACATAAGTATATACATAGTATATACATAGTATATACATAAGTATATACATAAGTATATACATAAGTATATACATAAGTATATACATAAGTATATACATAAGTATATGCATAAGTATATACTTAAGTATATACATAAGTATATATAAAATGGTATTTCTAAAAATCTGATTTACTGTATAATATTGTGATCAATTCAAGTTTGGACACAGCCTATTTTGGACTTCTAATGTTTGATACCTACTGTAATACAATAGTGAACTATATATTCTTTTGCATTAGATTTTCTCATCCATACCATGCATGTGCTACCAGTATTTCAGGCCACAGACACTCAATACAATCCTGTGACCAGAAACCTAGAATTCAACCAGTTTTTGAAGATGGTAGAAATAAGGAAAATATGCATAAACCCATGGTAAACATTATGATAGACAGTATACAAAATTGATCTAAGCTGTTACTTCACTATTATTCATAGGGCCCCTGGTTTAGGAACCCTACCGCTAGAGGCGGGTGTATATCAATGGCGGTTTTTTTCTCTGGACCCCTGTAAGCTCTTGGGCTCCTGGGTTTAGCAAATGAGCGCTCATAGCCGTTAAGCCACTGTATATATAGCAGCGGGTATAAAAATGAATCAGAACTCAATTCTGTACATTACTTCTACACACTGCAATGCTTTCACATCATTTTCTTCTTCTTTGATCAGGAGCAATATATTTCTGAAAGTATAATGTCCAACAGCGCAAAAAAACAATCGTCTGTTTTGAAACCATTTACAAAAAATGATATCTATTGTACGTCAACACCATATTCAACCTTGTCACCAATGCAGGATAAGTTTGATGTGACGTCACCAATGCGGGATAAGTTTGATGTGACATCACCACACGTTAAGTTTGATGCTTCAGTAGGTTATGATTCCTTTTTGAAGAAACAGAAATTCAACAACATTTTAACATCACAGCAAAAATCCTTTGTAGATGATGAGCATAACCACAAGTGTGAATCAAACTTAAGTATGATACTAAATCAAACTAAGAACCAAGTTGGTTCAATTTATGAGAATCATAGCCAAGCACCTCACCCTAGTAGGTACCAACATTATGTACCAACCTCACCAGACCCATATGGTATGGGAGACTTAGAACGGACCAATCAGTATACAGATGCTTACAACACAGAAAGCTTCTATCCCTCTGATATGCGGTTAAGTAAGCAACTAAAATCACCACCGAAGCACAGAGTACAATTGCAGTCTAGTTGTGTGGAATCTTCAAAATGCCAAACTTCTGGTAGAAGTTCTGATTGGAGAAATTTTATATTTGATTCTTCTCAGGACAATACATTCTGTGAAAGGTAAGTAATGTAAAAAAGATATAGAAAGCTTGATATAAAGTGAGAATTTTTATTTTGTGACGATGATCAAGTCATAACCAAGACTTGATGACATCACAGGTGGTGTTTGCAATGTTAAATATGTTTTTTTTTAGGATGGAAGTAATCCTAAGGTACCTGCTGAATATGCACACATAATAAATATGAATTTTGTTTACTTTCTACAGGCATCAGATATGTGACGTTGAGTTGGATACAAACAAGTTGAAAATGAACAGTATGTCTGAGGAATTAATGCAGCAGGTACAATTGTTATTAAAATGTTAAGATGACATAAGAATATCTGGGTCAGACTAACGCAGTTCATTATGCTTATCTGAGTCAGGGTAACTTACTTGTCATATGCTTTATTTGCAACTAGCATAATAGGAAGATGATTGACAGTTAATTATAGCTTATACCGAGGAAAAATGAAATTACAATTACTTTTACTCTTCTCTGCTTTATGCCTTATTAGTTTCTTTTTTTTTTGTCTAATTTAGTCACAACAAGTCACCAATTATAATAAAATGCTGCACACAGATTAGTCTTATGTAATGCTTAATTAACTCTATTTTTTAAATGACAAATGCAAAATACCTAATGGTTATCTAATTTCAGGTTTTATCGCTAGATGAAGAAATAATGAGTACAATTGCAACACAACAGATAGATGATACAGCATTAGGTATGAAACTTTCAGTATACCAAAATTGTTAATGTTAGAGCTTGTCATAATTATAAAAATCTTTTTAAACGCTAAAACCCAAAGCGCTAATAAATAAAAAAAAAGGAGATTGTATTATATATTAGATTGAATTAAAAAGGCGTGTTTTAAAAAACACTGATTAAAGGTGAATCTCAAATAGAATTGGGAAGATTGTTTATGGCATGGTTTAGGATGGACCTATACATTAGATAATTTGTATAGGTCCATGGTTTAGATTCTGCAGCAGTGATCACCACTTCTACCACCCAATTGTGACTATAGGTTCAGATCACATGATTATATCACCCAATTGTAACTAGAAGCTCAAATCACATGATTATATCACCCAATTGTAACTAGAAGTTCAGATCACATGATTAGCATGAAATGTTAGTACTAAATGCATTCTGGGATTTGTTTATGGATAAGTTAACATTAAAGCGTATCTATTGCCCACTATGACTGATGAATAATGTCAACACTTTTAAATTTACTAAACTTTCTCCTTTCCAATTAATTGTCTCATATTATCTAATTATAGGTATGTTCCTTATTATTGTTTTATTTTATCAAATAGATCAAGTTTTCTCAAATCTATCCAACACTCAATCATCACATGGTTATTACCATGAATGTTTTTCAGTCAACAACAGTCCATCACCGGTAAGAACACTCAATCAGCCCTTGTATTAGGAAATCTTAGGAATAATTTTGGGGCAGATTTGAAATAAAAACATTTCTTTGGAATTCTTAAAACTTTTTTCTAATATTTGTTTATATTTTAGGAACAATATGTAAATAATAAACTAGCTAAAGATGAAACTGACGTCAGCAGCAGCAGGATCACAGCAGAACCTAAGATTGTTAAGGGTCACAATTCTACTGAAGATACAGGACCTCAGCTTAGCGAAACTCATCTTATTCAGACTACACTTAATGTTACACAGACTACACCTAATGTTACACAGACTACACCTAATGTTACACAGACTACACCTAATCTTATTCAGACTACACCTAATGTTACACAGACTACACCTAATGTTACACAGACTACACCTAATGTTACACAGACTACACCTAATGTTACACAGACTACACCTAATGTTACACAGACTACACCTAATGTTACACAGACTACACCTAATCTTATTCAGACTACACCTAATGTTACACAGACTACACCTAATGTTACACAGACTACACCTAATGTTACACAGACTACACCTAATGTTACACAGACTACACCTAATCTTATTCAGACTACACCTATTGTTAATCAGACTAAATCTAATCTTATTCAGGTTAAATCTAACCTTATTCAGGTTAAATCTAATCTTATTCAGACTACACATTTGCAAGAAACAAACAAAATCTTGAAATCATCAGGAACTCCACAGAATGCATTAAATGACTTTACTAAACAAACTGTTAAAGTTAGTAGAACGTCACGTGATTGTACCACTCAGACTACAGGTGTCCATTGTGGCACATGTAAATGCCTATGTACACCTGGTTTAGAACACACTCAAAAGCTGCAAACACTTGACGGTCAAGAAAATCAAGATGACAATCATACGGACATTTCGATAGAAAAATTAAGTCAATTAAAAGATGTCAATAAACGTGACCACCAAAATATTATGACTAATGAGAGTGAAGTGTTAGAAAATCTAAAAGAATCTAATTTAGTTTTAGTTGGTAGCAATATGGACGACAACATTTGTCAGAAAATACAATGTAATGAAAGAATAAGATATTCTCTTCGTCCAAGAAATTTAAACAAATAAAATATGGTAAATAACACACTATAAAACTGATCACTATAATGTATCTTTAGCAAACTTTATACTTTTAACCTATTTACAGCGAAAACAGAAATTTGTAACAACTTAATTTGGTGGTTTAATTTGAGAAAAAAATTGATTACTTTACTTAAAATTGGTTTGAATTTAATTCCAAGTGGATGGAGATATTCTCTATTGAGTTTAATAACATAATTAGTTGTTGTTAGTTTAGTCGAATTATTTAGATTGAACATATTGTATAATTCAAGTAATCTACTTAGTTGATTATAATAAGAAATAAAAATTGTATGACAACGTCACTTTACTTCTTTAAATTAATTACATTCAATGTCTTCCCTTTTAAATTTATCTGAAAGATGTGTGATTATTATCTCTTAACTAATTTGACAAAAAACCTGTTTGGTCAGTTGATAATCCTCGGATCAAGCATTTTTTTATTTATCTTTACTGGATAGCCTCTTCAGTGTAAGACTGTTCTCGCAGAGGGTCCAGTGTATATATGATTAGTGTGTGCATTACGTGTTGTGTGCAGTATCTTTAAACTCTTCTTCTCTAAGTTATGAAATCGAGGACTTTATTACACAGTGTTTTATTTTACCTTTTTACTTATTATTTAGCTTACAGTTGGGGTAAGTATTATTTTTTGTTTGTTTTATTCGGGTCTAGGTATAGATGGTAAATAACTGCCATTCTAAAACAAAAAGTACGTGACAATGATATTGTTCATCCAGCTGGTTTACAATTTTGTTTTTTAATTGTCTTAAATTCTGCGCATTAAACTACTTCAGATTTCTTTTAAGCTCTACGCTTCTACATTTTCATGGTTTTGAAGATGAATTGAGAACTTTGTAATATAACCATAGTGTTTTATACTACTTTTACTTAATATTTAACGCCCCCCATTATTAATTGTCGCAAATTTTAATGCAAAAAATAAGATTAAGATGAGCCCTTCATTTCACCATTTTTTAAATTTCAAAATCCTAGATCCGCCACTGCGCTTCGTGCAGTATATCTAGTATTTCAGTATTTAGAACTTACTCAATGTTTTATTTATGTGTGCGTTTTTGCAACCATTAATCTTCTTGTTCTTTAAAATTTGCATGGTGATGCTAACACACTCCTTGGATACAACACCGCCAGTTCTTGTTTGTGATCCTGTCGTTTATGTTTATACAAATCCTGGAAGCGATGAGGGAACGGTTGATATTCGGTCATTTATACAAGCAAATAATATAATAACAATCATTCCAGGACACATAATAGATTATCCGATTGGTCGAAGCGAAGAAATGTTCATAGTAATTGGCCCGTCTCTAAACAGCGGCTCATGTATAATTGAAATAAACGTGGAAGGTTAGTAATGTACAATTGTGGATAATGAATGTTATTTCTTTTTCTTTCGTGTATTTTCTTTACTCGTAGTACCTTTTTGTCATTTTCTGTAAACTTTTATCGGATTCCATTCCTTTTCCTTGAAATGTACACTATAATAAAATGTTCAATTTGTATACAAATTTCAATAAAAACAGGGCCATATACATGGTCGCGTGCTCAAGTTAGTGTTTACCGACCAACCGTCCGACCGACCAACGTAGTGAGATTGATTGATTGATATCTATACCGAAGCAGCAATGATTCATAGTATAAACATGAGTTTAACATTCTGATATTACAGCTCTTTTATTTTTGGAAAGGTGCTATAAAATTCCTAACGTTATTTTTATTAATTAAATTTTACATTAATAGATAATGAGGCTCCTGTATTGAATTGCCCCGGTGACATCCAGGTGTTTTTACAAGATGAGCCCACACGACACTTTGATCTTAGTGACAATGTAACTGCAGTTGACAACTCACGGGAGGTTGTAACCATCTCTCCTGATCCCAATGTTGATCTCGGAGTTGGCGTCCATACTGTTGTTTTTACAGCAACGGACACAGCAGGAAATACCGATAACTGTACATTTACAATGGAAATTCTAGGTAAATATTGTTTTAACGTCGAAAGTTACGAAAGATCAAACTCAGGAACTCCACAGACTTCACTAAACAAACTGTTACCATTAGTAATGTACCACTACAGGAGGTGTCCATTGTGGCACATGTAATGCACACCTGGTTATGTACAAACTCAAAAGCTGAACGGTCAAGACTTACTGGATGGTCAAGACTTATAGGACGACAATCATACGGGTATTTTAATAGAACAATTAAAAGATTAAAAGATAAACTTGACCATCAAAATATTATGACGAGAGAGTAGAGTATCAGACAATTGAGAGGAATCTCATTTAAATTTAGTTCGAAGAAATATGGACGAAACTTGTTGTCAGAAAATACAATATAATGAATAATATTTACTCCGCCCAAGAAATGTAAACAAAATATGCAATCAAGCTCATCACTATTATATAACGCATCTTTATCAATTTTTTAAAAACGTATTTACACGGAAAAAAACCCCCAAGAAATTCGAAAAAAACTTGATGTAATTTGATGGTTTTAGTTTGAGAAAAAAAACATCAATTGATTACTTCCAAATTAGATTTTGTGCATTTTTTTTTGTAGTGCATAAAGATAATAAGAATAGTCGTAACGATCAATACACGATTGGTTGTTAGCTTAGTCGAATTATTTAATTCAAATGTATCAGTTGATTAAAGAAATAAGAGTTGTATGATAATGGTCGTCAACTGCCTTTTGTTTAATTATTATTATTATTATTATTATTTATTGCCAAAAACCAGTTACAAAAAACAAAACACAGAAACTAAGGGAGTAGGCAGGAACCTAAAAGTGAACCTAATCACTATAACAAGAGTTCAGGTTCCGTACTCCCAAAGTAACAACAATGATATAAAATAAACTATATAAAAATATTTAAAAAACAAATAGCAAACAACAATAAATTACATTACATAAAATATCTTCCCTTTTAAGTCACCTGAAAGATGTGTGGTTATTATCTCTCAACTAATTTGACAAGAAACACTTTTGAACAGTTTATGATCTTCGACGACTCAAGCATAACGTATACATTCTGTATGTGCTTCTATACATGATGCAATCAATCACTTTATTATATTTGATAAGAAAAATATTGAGAGACCACGTAAAATTGCACAACGTATTATTAAAGCTGATCTAACGCCTTGTTCATTTATCTATGAAAAGAGTATTCTAAAAAAAAGTAAACAATATTATGAAAGACCCCACTCATCCGTTACATTACTGTTATAACTTAAATAGATCAGGCATTAGGCTACGACCTCCAAGAGCAAATCTTTGTAGAACTAGAAACTCCTTCATTGTAAATAGCATTCATATTTTTAATTCTAATGTAAGACGTTAATGCAATTTTTAATAGTTTTACATTTTTAACAGTATTTTTTACTTTTTATCTTGTATTTTTAATCTGTTATAATTCTGCACGTTTTTAAATTGTTGCAATACTGTTGTTTTAATCTACCAAGCAAAGTGAATTTCCATTTTTATGGACAAATAACATTTCTTGAATCTTGAATCTTGAATCTTGAATATTTTGTTTTATTTTACGTTCTAAATTTACCATACAGTGCGGCGGGCAAGTATTCTTTTTATTTGTGTGTTTAAAAACTCATATTTATTTCCCATATATCCCATAAAGTTAAAACAGCTCATTTTATTGAATTCTAGTCATTTACAATTTATTTAAAAATAACTGAGTGTTTATTAATTCCTATTCAAGATACAACACCACCAGTAGTGACATGCCAACCTGTCGTTAATATTTATACAAATCTTGGAAGCGGTTAATTTTATGTCATTAGTATCAGGAACAGACGATCAGTCAAATGTTCTATCAATTACTCCAGGACCCAAAATATATTATCCGATTGGAAAAAATGAATAAATGTTCATAGGAAGTAAAATAATAATAATAAAAATAAAAAAGGCCCATTACAGTTAGATGTATAAATATAGATTTAATCGAAGTGGACATTTGGAAAAACTGCATTTTTAAATTTGTTTAAGATGATTTTGAGATGTTTGTTTACTTTTATTTATAAGAAGAGTAATTCTGTTGTTCTGAATAAACTCGGGATAATGGTTTGTTTTCCCATTTTTAATTTGTAGTAGTATTGAGTATTTTAACATAACAATAATATCCGGTTGGTTTTTCCGCCATATTTGCCATTCGTACTGCTGATATTCACCTTGTTCTTTCTATTGTATTCTTATTTCGCTTTTATGACTGATGTTGATCAAAATTTTAAAGCATAGAGGAATTGCATGACCAAGCTAATGATAGAGCACGACCTATTCATTTTGGTTCATTGTGTATTTTTTAGCCAACCCTATTCATTTGGTTCATTGTGTACTCTTTAGCCAACCCTATTCATTTGGTTCATTGTGTACTCTTTAGCCAACCCTATTCATTTGGTTCATTGTGTACTCTTTAGCCAACCCTATTCATTTGGTTCATTATGTATTCTTTAGCCAACCCTATTCATTTGGTTCATTGTGTACTCTTTAGCCAACCCTATTCATTTGGTTCATTGTGTACTCTTTAGCCAACCCTATTCATTTTGGTTCATTGTGTATTTTTTAGCCAACCCTATTCATTTGGTTCATTGTGTACTCTTTAGCCAACCCTATTCATTTTGGTTCATTGTGTACTTTTTAGCCACCAGCCCTATTCATTCCACAGTTCACTAACCAGTTATAGCATATTGGGTTGTATAATTTTATAGTCATTTCCTGGTCATATTGTGTAAAGAAATTCATACAAAAAGATTAATATTGACGAAGTATTGTGTTTCCGAAAATATATTTACACAATTAGCTCGAAGTCGATCCTTGCCTGCCACTTTGGTATTGTGATAACTTGAATTTATTGTTGTTTTTTAGGTTTAGAGTCACCTACGACATGGAGGTTGATTTAGTATCATTATTATAAATATTATCATTTAAAATCATATACAATTATTTTGTGACCGTTAAAGCGTTTGGTTCTACTAGTTAAACTTTTATATTTTATATGCCAAATCAATGTGTCTGGAAGAATGTAGGATTTCTGATAAAACCACACAATAATAATAATAATAATATTTATTCTGCAAAAGTTCTTAAAAGTACGTTTTATATTTCATCTTGCCAGGAGCAAGCAATAGGCATGAGCCCAAACAGAAAACTGCTCTTACTCCATCATTATTATAAAATACAAAAATAAAATAAAAAGAAATGATGATAATGATATGATTAAATAAAAGAAAAGAAATGATAATGATTTTGGAAATATGCTAGTAAATCCAAAGGTTATTGTTATTCATTACTTTTTACATTAATAGATAATGAGGCTCCTGTATTGAATTGCCCTGGTGACATCCTGGAATTTTTACAAGACGGACCAACACGACACTTTGATCTTGGTGACAGTTTCAGTGTAACTGATAACTCAGGAGAAGTTCCAGCCATCTATCCTGATCCTAAAGTAGTGTTTCCTGTTGATCTCGGAGTTGGCGTGCAAACTGTTGTTTTTGTATCAATGGACTCAGCAAGAAATACAGCTACCTGTACATTTACAATTGAAGTTATAGGTAAGTAGCAGAGTAGACGTCAAAATCAAAAGTTATGAAAGAGCAAACTTGGCATACAGAGGGAAAGGCCTACTCGATCAAAGCTTTTGTTTAGTAAAGTAGTATTGGCTTTAGAAACCAAACTTACAGCTTACTTTGCAAATAAGTATCAATTAATCAATTTACAGATCTAACACTACCTGTACTTTCCTGTCCACCTGGTGGTCATTTTACTACCGATCCTGGAAGCGCCGTGGTTACCATTGATTATTCAGATGAAATCAACGCAACTGATAACTCGGGACAAGTAGACGTAAGGCCTCGTCCAAATGACGTATTCCCTATGGATTTTCCGATTGGAAACAGTCAAAAGAATTTCAGAGCAAAGGACCCGAGTGAAAATTCAGACACTTGTTCGGTGTTAATAACTGTTGAAGGTGAACATAAATAAATACGTAAACAAAAGAAAACAATAATAATAATTGTTCAACCGAATTTAACCAATTATTTATGAGTATATACTTTGATTACTTATTGTTGTTTTTTACTGCCATTTTTTTTGCGATTTCTTAATTTGACCTTTGACTTATATTATGTGTATTTAAACTCTGATAAACAAATCATTTATCAATTAATAGATAACGAACCGCCATCTTGTCCACCTGGTAGTGGTAATTTTACTACCGATCCTGGAAGCGACAGGTCTACAGTTGATTTCTTAACTACATTTTACCCAGTTGATAATTCCGGACAAGTTTTTGGCAATTTTTCAACAATGGTTGGGTTTTATCCAGTTGGAAAAAGCGTGGAAACTTTAGTTGTAACTGACCCAAGTGGAAACAGTGTCGAGTGTACTGTTGAAATAAACGTCCGAGGTGAGTGATTAAAATAATATATCGGATAATGAAAATAGGAGCAAAAATTACGTCGAATGACGATGATAAGACGTGCTTCCGATATATCTTTCCAGTGTAGTACGAATAGGATATCCTTTAACAGTAACTGCCTCACCAGTAAGAATTGTTCATTATTAATATTATTTGATACTTTATACCTAATTTTAAATTTTGACTAATACATCTGTAAATTAATAGATACAGAGCAGCCTGTATTGAATTGTCCTGAGGACATGTTGATACCCCTTAAAGAGAATGCAACAGTGAATATCTGGTTGCCGATGATAAATGCAAGTGATAACACAGACGACATCCTTATCATTCGTCCTCATCCTGAAGATATATTTCCTGTTAATCTTGGAGTTGGAGACTTTTATTTTACCTTCACAGCAAACGACTCGTCAGAAAATGTCGGTAGCTGTGCATTTCAAATAACAATTTTAGGTAACTCAGCCTGTAGATCAATTTATTCGTGTGAATAATAAAGCGTTAACTAAATGCGCATGCGTATATAATTTACATATTTTATATACTTTCTGTAACACAATAAATTGCATTGATTAGCACGACTAAATTCGCCTCGTGGAAAACAGGCTTTTTTTGATATCTATTTTGTTTAGATTGTACGGTTCTGTAAATCATAATTGTACCAAACACCATGACATGATGCCCTCTACTTTATATTATCTTACAAATGTAGATTCTCTAACCAGGATGTAGTCCTAAAACAATTCAATTATACATTTTTATTAATTTGAATTTAAGATATAACACCACCTGAACTTGACTGTCCACCTGGCTATACTTTTTATACCAATCATGGAAGTGACAAGGGCACAGTTGATCTATCGAATTTAATAAAAGCAACGGATAATTCAGGAGAAGTGGAAATTCACCAAACTCTCCGAGCGAATTATACAATTGGAAGAAGGGTGGAAAATTACACAGCAAGTGATCCAAGTGGAAACAACGTGGAGTGTACAGTTGAAATTTACGTTCAAGGTAAGTGATTATAGAAAGGGAATAATCATTTAATACATAATTTAACGTTGATGAATAATATAATAATGATGAACATCAAAGTAAAACTGTACCAGAGAATGTACAGTGTTTAGGTAAACATTTAAAAAAAATCTTAATTCAAATTAAATTCTAAACGCTAAATTAATTACATACCAGGTATAGGTCGACGGTTGATTTCGGTTTGTTGTCGGTTGATTTCGGTTTGTTGTCGGCTGATTTCGGTTTGTTGTCGGTTGATTTCGGTTTGTTGTCGCGTATACAGTCTTGATTCAATCTCCTAGTATTTCCTGATCTGTGATATATTCCAGAGTAGGGCTGTGGGAACAAAATGCTTACATATTCATGATTTTTAATTATGTTGCGAAGATTAAAAATATCAAGCTATCAAGCTAATCAAACTACGTCAATGAAGTCACAGACATTTTCTTTTCACAACTACGGCTTCATTCTTCTACTATTATGTTAATTTAAATTACGAATTATTAGATACAGAACCACCTGTACTTTACTGTCCACCTGGTGGTAATTTCACTACCGGTCCTGGAAGCGATGTGGCGACGGTTAATTTTTCAACTACATTATACGCAACTGATAATTCCGGACACGTTTTTGGTAATTTTACAACAACTGTTGGTTTTTATCCAATTGGTAAAAGTGTGGACACGTTCTTTGCAATTGATCCAAGTGGAAACAGTGTGAAGTGTACAGTTGACATAAACGTTCGAGGTGAGTGATTATGAAATGAAAAACAGCTTAATATCAAGAATGACGTCAAAAATGATAGTAACGATAATCACTCACATGAGTTATAAAAAAGTTATATAAACATCCAATAAAGTACGTGATTCTAAATACGGTCCATTTGAGTATCATTTTTGGCGCTATTTAGTGATGAAGCACCGATAGCTGCATAGCGAGTCATTGCTTGTAAACTTGCACATTCTTACTCATACTTTGTTATGTTCTTTGTGTTTTTTTACGGATGTATTGGAAAGAGTGACGTACATGTGATTAAAACAATTTCTTTTAATTTATGTAATATACCGTAACAGATATAGAAGATCCAGTGTTAAATTGTCCATCTACCAACATGACGATTTATCCAAATACTGATTCTGTATTGGCATCTCTAAACTACTCAGAAGTAATGACAGCAAAGGACAACTCGATGGAAATTATCATCTCTCCAAATCCTAATGCAACATTTTATGGAGGAATTGGTATTGGACAGAATGAGTATAAATTTACTGCAGCTGATTTATCGGGAAACACGGATTTCTGTGATTTTAGGTTAATGGTTCCAGGTAAGGAAACGCTCCTATCATTTATAGATAATGAAAGCAAAGATTTATCAGCACGCCATCACTTAATAAATTGTTTAATATTCTTATTACAGTTTATTTTACATTAGAAGAAAAACGCAATGTAACAAGCCCTGTATCAACTGAGCCAGATAGTATCGTGTTTTGGGCCTCGACTGAACACGCTGTAAAAGAAGGTATGATTTAATCATAGGTTAACATCTGAATACAATATTAATATTCTTCAGATTTAATCAAATAACTGGTTACTGTTTTCCTTACATTAGAACACATTATGCTCAACATCGTAAGATCATTGTTGTAAGTCAAATATAATAAACATTGGAACTATCTTCCAAAATCCAACAAAAAATCGTGGCTTACCTCGTCAGTGACACTACAAAGAAGCGCACGCGCACACGCGCGTACAACTAACAGTAACAAAATAGTAATAGTCCTATAGTTTACGATGGGATTCATCAAGATTATTGTATTTTTTTAGATGGACCATTTGTTGTTAATGCAAGTTTAACTAAACTTTCGGCTAACACATTATTGGAAACTGTGTAAGTAATGATCAAGTGTCAGCCTATAACAATAAATAATAAATCAATTGCAGCTACCCTCTTAACTGTATTCATTGGTAAATACAGGCAGATGTGTCAACCTTATGTGAAATACATGGAAAAGAAATTACATTTTTACGTAAATCGTGAATATATTCTTTTATTTCAGTATCCCAAATTAATTTTTTTTTTCAGCAATGGAGAGTTTTACAAAAGTGTGACTGACGTACTTAATCTTGATAGTTTTGATAGAAATTTTACAAAAATAAGTTTGAATTGTGAGATTTACTTTCCTACATTAAAGGTAAGATTGAAACATAGGTAAGATTGAAACATAGGAACATTACAAGAAAAATTAAACACGTTTAAACTAAGTTGTAAAACATTTATATACAAATCAACTTAAATGTTTGTTGTTATTGTAATTTTTCTTTAAAGGAGAATGTGGAGGTGAATGAAAATGTACTTCCGGTTTGTCACTTTACAAATGATAAATATCCTCCATCGTAAGTATCAATTTTAGAAGAAAAAAAAAACAATCTGCACACGCTCAGAAACCAGATACGACCATGCGAACTCTCCGAGATTTCTAGTAGGCCTACTGAACAAGTATTTCGTAATGATATAAAGACATGGGACAGAACGTAAGCGACTCATACACCATAATACAAAACTTACTTACTAAAGATTTACTTTGTAATTTTTCACTTTATTAAAGCGAGTGTTTATGGGCAACTGATGGATGTGTAACAATCTACGAAGAAGACTATTACGTAACTGGTGTGACGTGTAGATGTAATCATCTGACGTCATTTGTCATTCTCATGAAACCAAAACCGGTAATTTAACTGATAGAATAGAACTCTTCCTTCAGAACATCGCGAAGGATATATACAGTACATATCTGTTTTATTAACACAAGGCCATGTCAGGGGACATTGGCCCTATAAATGAATCGCTTTCTTGGGTACCGAAGGTTCCCCCGGTTATTAAAACGTCACCTTCTCATAGCAAGGGGAAATAGCTTTATATAATTAGGCCATATGTGGTTTTGCTGTGAACTCATTCATAACTTGTTTCTGATATCAGACCCACTAATGGCTACTACCACACACAAACTGGTTGTGTTAGTGTATTCTTAGCTTTGTATAATACTTTACTCAATTGCTGTTTTCTGTTTAATAAAGAAATCAACGGATCAACACATGTCTATACTCACGAAATGTGGATTGGTAATCTCCAGCGTTTTTCTCATCATCACTCTAGTTATTATTTGTGGTTTTAGGTAAGTTACAAATAGGCCTACCTGTGGTATCGCTTAATCCTCGCCACTCTAATCCTTATACGTTGTGAATTTCAAGCTGAGAAGAAGTACGGCACCACGTGTATTGAAAATGTAGACAATACCCATGCCCCAAGGTTTTTGTTCTTGTCTTTTCTTATGTCAGTCCATTTGTCGGCGTTTCGATTTTGCCTGGAAGTAACTACTGGCTATTTCAAGAGCTATTACACATATGAAACGCCTTGTGTGCCAAAATATTTATCTTTTTACCAATATGAAATTGAAATACAGTCTATAGAACCTAGACTAAAGCTAATGGTACGAAATAAGTAATACACGATCGATTAAACGAATTAACATAACAACTATTTTCTAATTTCAGAGAATTAAGAAGTTCGGATAGATTTAGAATGCTGCGCCATTTGGTGATTTCGTTACTCTGTGTCAACACTCTGTTTTTGCTACTTGAGTCAGATGCTAATAAATCTCTGGTAAATATATCGAATGTCACTGACTTAACAGTTGAAATAAGTTCCTTTGAAAACTTGAATAGTTTGTAAGGTTGGTTGTAATAACATTGTTCTTCTTCTCGTTGATTTTTTCTTAAACTTCTTTTTCAATCCAATCTACAGATAGCATGTAGTCTGCTGGCGGGATCCTTACACTATAGTCTGTTAGCGAGTGTTTCATGGATGGTTATCATATCAACCGATTTATATATCAAGATCAAGCATCCATTTCTGAACCATGAACGACGATTCTCGTACAGCCGATTGATCGGTTGGATTATTCCCGCCATTATCGTCGGGATAACTGTTGGGTCAACGCAAAACAATTACGCATCTGATAGGTTAGTACAAAAATAGTTATTAACCAATAACAATGTTCGCCATGATGGTCATTAAAAAAATATTCCTATATTGTTTCTATTTTTTAGATGTTGGCTGTCCACAGACTCAGGGAGTACATGGGCATTCATTTCTCCAGTTTGCCTGGCTGTGTTGGTAAGAACATTTATTCCATTTACAAAGTTAACGAATAAGTTAATAATACATCATGATGTATACACACAAAGAACATGTTTGGTGTTCTTTCATTCAATTACTTTATTTTACAGATCGTACTTGTACAGTTATTGGTAATTGGCTACGTAGCTTATAAAAAATCTCAACTACCAAACCAAACTGGAGAAGATGCCCAACACCTCAAAAGAATCAGGTTAGGCCCTACAATGTATACATGCTTTGTCTTTAAGCAACTACTTAAGACGCAACATACGCAACTTAAGAAACTTTATGATATGGTATCCAGATACTAGTTGAAGAGGAATAGTTACTTGTACCTTTACGTGCGAAACTTCTTTCTAATTTCACTGTTGACTAAATTCAATTTATTTTACTTAATTTTGTAGAACTCTATTTAGTGGCATATTGCTCCTTACACCAACCGTTGGACTTTGGTGGATATTCGGTGTCGTAGTCATCTTCTCTGAATCGGTCGGCCTGGAATACATCTTTGTGACAATGAATTCCTTTCAGGGACTATTCATCTGGTTCACTCAGTGTGTTCTCAGCAAAGAGGTGATATATTTGTTCAATTTGTTATATTGATAATATTTTTTCTTTCATCGAAAAAAGAAGAGAGAAAAAACGAATACATGAATATGAATAGCATAATTAGAGAAAACAGTAATCTCCCTAAACAATGCTACTTTTAATACTTACAATATTATATGTTTTCATCTTTTCCATTGATTGTAAACCTCTAACTAAACTTTCCAGTATTTTATTATTCAACTTCTGTTTCCAATAATAGTCAATATAAACAATTAATTTTTATTTTTATCATTACTGTAAATAATCATTGTATATATTTTATAATTTATATTTATATTGGTCTTGTTTTTTTTTTTTTTGTAAAAATCTACTGTAATATTATATCTTATTGTGGTTACCATTTTAACAAATGTACGATTGATTGAATAAAGTTCACATATAGTAAAAGAAACGAATGAAAAGGGGGAATCCCAGTAACAGAACTTCTAAATGTAGAAACCTCCTATTATACAAACAAATTTAGAAAACAAATTTAGAAAACAAATTTAGAAAACAAATTTAGAAAACAAATTTAGAAAACAAATTTAGAAAACAAATTTAGAAAACAAATTTAGAAAACAAATTTAGAAAACAAATTTAGAAAACAAATTTAGAAAACAAATTTAGAAAACAAATTTAGAAAACAAATTTAGAAAACAAATTTGAAAAAGGCCCTTAATTTTACCTTTCATTTTTGTAGGTGCGAGATATTGTAAGGAAATCATTCAACAACCGAGTAAAACAGAGCGAACATACAGTAAACACTGCAATAGCTACGACAAACTAACAATCGACTAAAACTAACAGCACGCGGATTACTCGCGTGTTATACATATCCACTACACGTTTCATCTCACTTGTTGCACGAATTTTATTGACGCGCGAATATTGTAATATATTATTGTTATTTGTAAAATATAATATTTTAGATATTAAACTGTTTTAATTTTAAACTAATAATAAATACAATTAAATGTATGTATATTTCAACGAATGTCATTGAAGTGCGAGTAATATAATATTGTTGAGATAAGCATGTTTAAACATTGTTTTCATTTTGAAAAAAATTGATAATAAAAAATTCTTAATATATTTGTACTTTTATGAACCAAAGTTGTATTTACTGGTTATATATAATGTTAGAAGAAGGTTTGCAACAGTTTGGTTTAATAGAAAATTAGGTAAAAATTAAGATTTCTATAAACCGGAAGCAGTTGTGAAAGATCGCCTTATGAAAACGAAAGCGTCATATTGTTTGTAAACGAAACAAAGATGATTGCTAATTTCTAGGCATCTTTTACTTTTATTTAAAAGTATTTACAGCACAAACAGAAATTTGCGAAAACCTTAATTAGGTGGTTTAATTTGAGAAAGACAAAAAAAACCTGTGCTTGATTACTTCCAAATTATGTTGGATTTTTTTTTCATAAAATAATAGGAATAGTCGTAACGATCAATGTTTTGTGTTGAATAATTTTGGTGGCTTATTTATGATAAAATGATTGCTTGGTTGTTTAGGTTTGGTCGAATTATATATATCAAATTGTATAATTCAAATACTACTAACAAGTTCGATTGGATCGATTAGTACGAAATTATAATAAAACATTAAGAATGTATAACAATGGTATATTTGAGTTTAATTACATATTGCCTTTCAAACTCAGCTTAAATATGTGTGATATTATCTCTCAACTAATTCGTCAAGAAAGTAGTTGACTGGTTTGGTGATGTAGATGATCTAGTCTCCAGCATAAAGTATACAGTATAAGTTTACCGTCTTTCAACTCAGAATACTCTCATGATGAAATTGAGGACTTTATTTTACTCTGCTTTATTTTACATTTGTATTAATCATTTAGCCTACAGTGGTGAGTATTTTTTAATTGTACTTGCAGTCCAAACAACTTTAAACAATGATAAACGTTTATATATTATATATGCTTCAAATTGTGTTAAAAGTGGAGCTCCACCCAGAAAATTACTATTTTTCATACATTTCAACTATTATTTAAAAATATCATCCCTTATACTTCATATTTTTTTGAAATTTTTTTCAATGAGTACGATTTTCTTGAAAATCACGCCTTTTTGCGTTTTGGGGGGATACCTTGTAATTTCCTATTCTTTTACATGCAAAAGGGGGGTATATTTGAATAATCCTAAAAAATTCATTTCTTCACCAAAAAAAAAAAGTAAAATGTATATTTATGTAACTTTTCCAGATCTTTCTATTTCTGGTATTTTTATCACGTATACATTGCGCAATTTTGCGTAAATAGACACTTTCCCCCGTTCGGGTCCAATTGGGTTTTTTATTTTGCTAGGGAGTCCGATCACGTGACATTTTTCACAATCACACACTACTGCAGCTGGCGATCTGTTATTTTGTCGCGATGTTATTTTTGACGGGCGAAAAGTATATTAAAACATTCTGAATGTGACCCTATTATGTTTCACAGTGTAATAATGTGATTATGAGACTATTACTAAAATGTCAAATTTAACGAGATTTGAGAAAGATGTGGCTATATATTCAATAAAGCTAGGCCTAGGCCTACTAGAGTGTAGGTATGTACCGATGCTGCTTAGTGGCTTGGCCTCTAGCTAGGCTAGGCTGACAGCAGTGAAGTTTGTTTTGCTGTCACCCGACCTTGGCCTACCCATGGGCCATGATAGGGTGCCTGAATAGTTGCTTTTCAGTCAGGTCTAAGCTTGCACATCGCTTTACTATTCTTTACTACTCTTGTTCTGTATAGGATTTTGTGTTTCACAGTTCTTAATATGCGAGAAAACCCAGGAACGATAAATGGGGCGAAACGACCATGCCTATGAATACATAGGCCTCTAGACAAAAATTCAAGCCTAGCTAGGCTGAGCAGACGGCTTAGCTAGGCCTAGCCCTAGCTTAAAGTTAAAAGCAATCTGATAAGATTATAATGCTGTTGTTGTTGTACAGTGAAAATCATGAGGTTACATGTAAATTATACTGACATTCTTATCGGAAATATTACTTAGGCCTAAACAAATCGTATTAATTGTGTGTATAAAATTTATTCCCAATTTTTCGACACATAATTTACCAAAGGGAAGAAATTTCCACAATGCGTTGACCAGCGACTAAAACGCGTCAGTCGCTAAGTGTAACGCGTTTCGCGACGTATTGTAAACTAATAACCCCTAAGTTACTGAAAAACTGTAATTTGTTAAAAAACACTATTTTCTGACCGATTTTTTAGAAATGAGTTTTTGGAAAATATTTCCGTATTTTTCCTGGTTTTTTTTATGTAATCACTTTCAATTAAACATACTTAAACATAATATAAGCTGAAAAAGTCTGAGTGTAGCTCCACTTTAAATCTACAACTTTGTGTTGATATGTATGTTGGCATCTCTATAGTGAATAATTGTAGATGTTATGGCAAGCATACAAAGCGTGCAATATTAAATTCATTTTTTCTCACTTTTTAAACATTTTCAATAGTAAATCTATCTGTACATATTATTGTATTGAGCTTTTATGAAAATGTGTTTTACGAATTTGTTTTCTTAATATTAGATATACTTGATTGTCCGTCTACTGTTAATGTCTCTACCGATCCTGGAAGCCACAAAGCTTCGGTTGATTTTAATAATATAATAGTAATACATCCAACGAACAGTTCAGGACCACTAACTATTACCCCATCATTTGGTCAATTTCGAATTGGAAAACACTACACTGTCTTCAGAGCTACTGATCAGGCAGGAAAATATGTAGGTCTATCGTGTACAATTGAAATAAATGTCAAAGGTGAGAATATAAAAACCAGGTACAGTAAAATAATTGACTCTGATAATATGGAGAAGAAAATTAAAACGCAAAATTGCACGTGTTACCTTTAAATATTTTCCCACTAGAACGCAATGCATCGACTTAACGAAGCAAAGTGCTGTACTAAGCTCTGTCAAAGTAAATCAAACTTTAGACCTCTGTGACAAAAAAGTGTGATGTGCCCATATATGGTAGTGATATGCTTAAATATGGTAGTGATATAACATCATCATGTCCATATATATGGGCACATCACATTTTTTTGTCACATAAAGTTTGATAGTGTAGACAGAGATTTAAGTAATCACGTGGGAACCGGCGATGCAAGTGCTTCAAAACGCAACTGTGCGCCAATCAATATGCGCGTAATCGCGTGAAAACGAAACATTGACTTTCGATTGGATTTGTCGCCGGCGCTGGACCAGAACCGTGTCGGAACAGATGTGAAAGACCCTTAACGCAGCAACGCGTAGTGCAGCGCAGAGTGTGAAGTGAAAGTCTACGGCAACTAAACGTTGACGCAAATCAAGCAGGTTAAAAGCACAATTCAATTTGGAAGAAGGAAATTTAAGTCGGTACAACGCAATTGAGTTGGTGTGTTCTAGTGGAAAACCAAGCTTTAAAAGATTCTCTATTTTTTAGGCGTAAGCATTATAGTATTAAGCAAATGAGCTGTTAAATTTAATTCACTTCATTGTTAACGTACGGTGTAATTTGATATACTATAAGTCTACTACTACTCACCAACATGTTGGAATTATAATGATTCAATATAGTCATTTTTGTTTTGACCTTCATTAATTAGGCCTACACATGACAAAATTAAATTTGTTTTTCATTAAAATTAAATATTAGATACAGAGGTTCCTGTACTTGACTGTCCGGGTAACGTTACCAAAAGTCTGCGTGTAAATGAGGCCACACGATACATAGAATTTGGAAATCCGGTTGGTGTCACTGACAACTCACAAGAAAATCTCACGTCCCACCCACATCCTGATATTTGGTTTCCTGCTCATCTTCGAGTTGGAAAGACTAGTTATACTTTCACAGCAAATGATTCATCGGGAAATTTCGGTAGCTGTACATTCACAATAACAATAGTCGGTAGGTAACAATAACAACAAGATGCCCATTCAGCCGGCCGCCGGCAATATATTGCATTTATATCCACGTTCAAGTCAATCGCTAATGTGACATTCTATAAAATATAACATTGAGCCAAAACATTAATTGAAAACAATTAAATATATTTCTTATTGATTTGTGTAGACGTAACACTGCCTGTGCTTAATTGTCCATCTGGTGCTTATTTCACTACTGATCCTGGAAGCGACACGGCTTCCATTGATTATTCAAATGAAATAACGGCAACTGATAACTCACAACAAGTAGACGTAACGCCTCGTCCAATTGACGTATTCCCGACGGATATTCCAATTGGACACAATGAATTTTCGTTCAAAGCTGAAGACTCGAGTGAAAATGAAGTAACGTGTTTAGTGGTAATCATTGTTGAAGGTGAATATTCTTTGAGAAATAATTACAAATTATGAAAATAATTAAACTTAAATGTAAACTTTCAACGACACCAGCTTGTTATTTGTTGAACAACAAAATTGTAAATTGAAAGTTGTTACATAGCATGCATCATATTGTACTACATATTCAGCTGCAGATTTTTAGCGATTTTTTACTAATAAATTCTTTTTATATACCTTCAATGATCTTACAGCCTTTTCTTATGTTTAAGTTTTTTTTTAATTACTATTATTTGGTCTTACTGTCGACATTGCAATGGATAAATCTTTTATTTATCTTATCTTAATTAATAGACAAAGAACCACCTTCGTGTCCACCTGGTAGTGGGAATTTCACTACCAATATTGGAAGAAGCTATGCTACGATTGATATCTCAACTACATTTTACGCAATCGATAATGCAGGAGAGGTTTTTAGTAATGTTACGGCTGGTTTACAGATTTATCCAATTGGGAAAAGTGTTGAAACTTTTTCTGCAAGTGACTCGAGCGGTAACAATGTGACGTGTACAGTTGAAATAAACGTTCGAGGTGAGATATTGCATTTATTTGATGAATTATTTTGTCTGTTAAAGGTTCTTTCAGTCTTTTGGCTGCTAATATTGTGTTAGTAGCACTAACAAATAAATAATCTATCTTTTAATAGATGAAGAACCACCGGCTTGTCCACCTTTTATTAGTAATTTCAATAATGATCCTGGAAGTGACATAGCTACGATTTTCTTCCCAACTGTATTTCACCCAACGGATAATTCTGGACAAGTTTTTAGTAATTTGTCAACAATGTTTTATCCACTTGGAAAAAGTGAGGAAACTTTAGTCGTAACTGACTCAAGTGGAAACAGTGTGGCGTGTACTGTTGAAATAAACGTCCGAGGTGAGTGATTAAAATAATGTATCGGATAATAAAAATAGGAGCAAACAATTACGTCGAATGACGATGATAAGACGTACTTCCGATATATTTACAGCAACTGCCTAACCAGTAAGAATTTTTCATTATTAATATTATTTGATTGAATTTTATACTTACTGTTAAATTTTGACTAATACATCTGTAAATTAATAGATACAGAGCAGCCTGTATTGAATTGTCCTGAGGACATGTTGACACCCCTTAAAGAGAATGAAACAGTGAATATCTGGTTGCCGATGATAAATGCAAGTGACAACACAAACGACATCCTTATTATTCGTCCTCATCCTGAAGATATATTTCCTGTTAATCTTGGAGTTGGAGACTTTTATTTTACCTTCACAGCAAACGACTCGTCAGGAAATGTCGGCAGCTGTACATTTCGAATAACAATTTTGGGTAAATCAGCCTATAGACCGATTTCAATTATAGACAAGTATTCGCTTTGAATTAATGCCACACCCTGAAGGCCAGTTTTCTATTTGATATAATTTCTTTAAATGTCCATCTTCTGCCGACACTAACTAGGGTGTAGTTCTGAAAAAATTCAATATACTTTTTTTTTTATTAATTTGAAATCAAGATATAATACCACCTGAACTTGACTGTCCACCTGTCTATACTGTTTATACCAATCCTGGAAATGACATAGGCAGGGTCGATTTATCGAATTTAATAAAAGCAACGGACAATTCTGGAGAAGTGGAAATTCATCAAATTCTCCGAACAAATTATACAATTGGAAGAAGGGTGGAAAATTACACAGCAAGTGATCCGAGTGGAAACAACGTGGAGTGTACAGTTGAAATTCACGTTCAAGGTAAATTATTATATAAATGAAATCAACGTATTGGAATGCCCTGCTGACATAACGACATTTCTTGAAGATAATGCAACATTGAAAGTAGTCCCAGTGACAATAAATGCAAGTGACAACACAAACGACACCCTTATCATTCATCCTCATCCTGAAGATGTATTCCCCGTTAATATTGGAGACTTTACCTTCACAGCAAACGACTCGTCATGAAATGTCGGTAGCTGTACATTTCAAATAACAATTTTCGGTAGCATGGTCTTTATACAAATTCCAGAAATCCATTTTTTAAATCATTTTATTCAATTTCGATACAATACCACACCGTAACTCCTTCACAAGCTTCCAGTTTGAATAAATGTTACGATTTTTCCCCGTATTTAAGATATAACACCACCTGAACTTGACTGTCCACCTGGTTATACTTTTTATACCAATCCTGGAAGTGACAAGGGCACAGTTGATTTATCGAATTTAATCAAAGCAACGGATAATTCTGGAGAAGTTCAAATTCATCAAACTCTCCGAATGAATTATTCAATTGGAAGAAGGGTGGAAAATTACACAGCAAGTGATCCGAGTGGAAACAACGTGGAGTGTACTGTTGAAATTTACGTTCAAGGTAAGTGATGATAGATGAACTAAACGTTTAATAATGATGAACATCAAACAGAAAAAAAACAGAGAATGTGTTGAGGTGAAAGTTTAAATAAAGACGTTAATTTAAATTAAATGCAAGTTCGCTAAAATAATTACATAGTTTTGTTGTCGTTTGATTTCGGGTTGTTGTCGGTTGATTTCGGGTTGTTGTCGGGTGATTTCGGTTTGTTGTCTTGTATACAGTCTTGATCCAATCTCCTAGTACATCCTGATCTATTGTATTCCCGGATCGGGCTGTGGGAACGAATTCTTGCATATTTATGATTTTTAATTATATAGCAAAGATTAAACATATCAAGCTAATCAAACTACGTCAATGAAGTCACAAACATTTTCTTTTCACAACTACGGCTTCATTCTTCTACTATTATGTTAATTTAAATTACGAATTATTAGATACAGAACCACCTGTACTTTACTGTCCACCTGGTGGTAATTTCACTACCGATCCCGGAAGCGATGTGGCGACGGTTAATTTTACAACTACATTATACGCAACTGATAATTCCGGACACGTTTTTGGTAATTTTACAACAACTATTGGATTGTATCCAATTGGAAAAAGTGTGGACACGTTCTTCGCAACTGACCCAAGTGGAAACAGTGTGAAGTGTACAGTTGAAACAAACGTTCAAGGTAAAGTATAAAACTACGTATATCAAATGATGACGTCATATCTTGTCTTCCATATGAGTTGGCACACATGATAATGATGATTATAAACTACACTAAGTTTTAGGGGGTTACGTGGTTCTAAGCAAAATTTCATTATAATTTTTATTCAACAATATACATAAAAATCGGAAATAACAAAAGTTATGTAAGATCACCATTTTTTAATTCATACATTTTATTTTTCAGTATTTGCTATTTGTATTGTGTTTTTTATGCATGTATTGAAAAGAGCAGCATACGTGCGAATATAATATCCTTTTAATTTATATAATGATAACAGATATAGAAGATCCAGTGTTAAATTGTCCATCTACCAACATGACGATTTATCCAAATACTGATTCTGTATTGGCATCTCTAAACTACTCAGAAATAATAACAGCAAGGGACAACTCAATGAAAATAATCTTCTCCCCAAATCCTAATGCAACATTTTATGGAGGAATTGGTATTGGAGAAAAGGTGTACAACTTCACAGTAGCTGATTTATCGGGAAACATAGATTTCTGTGAATTTAGGTTAACGGTTCCAAGTAAGATAACACATTATGCACGCGAGCGCGTTATAAAAGTATTATTGCGTAGTTTTTATTATTATTATTATTGTTAGTATTATTGGTGTTATTATTATTATTATTATTATTATTGATATCTAAATTAAAATATTATCGTGTCAATTTTCATTTTATTATTGGTGAAGCTGATGACAGTGAACATACAGTAGTACCTTATTACATAAAACAACACATAAGCTTAAACGTATTGTTTTTTTAATTTTAATAAAGCCTACTTTACATTAGAGGAAAAACGCAACATAACAAGCCCTGTATCAACTGAACCAGATAGTATCGTGTTTTGGGCCTCGACCGAAAACGCTGTAAAAGAAGGTATGTGTCTAAAATGAACTAACTAAGCTAACTGAACGTTTAAACACATTTTGTTTACTATCAATACCATAAACCATACATTTTTTTTTCAAACTTTCTTAAAAATACTTTGCATACCTTGCCAATGACACCACACACATACAAATCAACAAAACCGCACGCGTAAAAAATATGATTGATGACAGTACATTTTTAGTACGCGAACGTCAATTCAATAGTAACACAATTTAGAGACGCTTACAGTTTTAAGATGGGATTTATAAAGATTATTTTATTTTATAGATGGACCATTTGTTGTTAATGCAAGTTTAATTGAACTTTCGGCTTATACATTATTGGAAACTGTGTAAGTAAAATAAATAAGTATAAAGAACTTATACAATAACAAATACAGATATTCCTATTCTTCATCCATGGCAGGTTTTAAATAATAGACCCTTTTATGAAAATAGGGTACATTATATCAATATATTGATTTTTTCAATATATTCATACCTACAAACCAGATGAACATTTTCAATCATTCATTATATCAACCAGGGATTCGACAATTTACTAGAAATGTTTCAATCTAATTTTCTTTCAGCGATAGAGAGTTTTTCGAAACTGCAACAGACGTAGTTACTCTTGACATTTTTGATAGAAAGTTTACAAAAATAAGATTAAATTGTCGGATTCATTTTCCTATATTAAAGGTAAGTTTAAAACACCAAAAAGCGATTACATGCATAAGATTTATAATGTGATTTATTATTTCGAAATGATTGATACTAAGCCTATCGACGTTAACTGACGAAGAAGTGTATCACAATAATCATATGTTCCAAAAAATAATTTTCGGTATTCATTTTTAATCCAACAAAAAGAAAATTGCGTTGAATAGAAATTTGATGCCAGTTTGCCACTTTACAAATGATGATCACCCTCCGTCGTAAGTATCAATTTCAGATAAAATACCACGCACACATTGAACGCTCACAATCCATAACACACATATCACTGTGGTTGCTGTTTGTTGCTTTTGTTTCTGACTTTCCAAAATCACTTACTACTACTGAAGTACCCTTTTACCAACATAAAAAAGTAATCCAAAGATTGTGAAGGATTTATGGCAACCCTTTGATAATTACCAATAAACTTACTTACTAAAGATTTACTTTGTAATGTTTAAAGCGAGTGTTTATGGGCAACTGATGGATGTGTAACAGTATACGAAGAAGACTATTACGTAACTGGTGTGACGTGTAGATGTAGTCATCTGACGTCATTTGTCATTCTCATGAAACCAAAACCGGTTAGTTCTTCTTTTTATACTTCTCTATCATTGGGTTTTTGTAGCAGTTTATGTATTTTAGGCTATATTTCAATGGGTTACTTATAGTTAAATATTTTCTGTTCAGTTTAAGGAGGAATCAACGGATTATCAACACATGTCTACACTCACAAAATGTGGATTGGTAACTTCCACTTTTTTCCTCATCACCACACTTGTCATTATTTGCTGTTTCAGGTAGTTACAAATAATTTAAATAATTTCAAAGTTGCTCCTATAAGTTTTTAGGCCTACCGCTAATGCACTGGGCCGATGAATAGAACCAATATTTTCTAATTTCAGAGAATTAAGAAGATCGGATAGATTCAGAATGCTGCGCCATTTGGTCATGTCGTTACTCTGCGTCAACATTCTGTTTTTGCTACTTGAGTCAGATGCTAATAAATCACTGGTAAATAATCGAGATAATGTCACTTTTCAAGTTATTAGCCCTTACAACGGAAAAAGTGGTTTCCGAGCACTTTCTCTGGCTGTACTTTTGATCTGGCTTTCTGTTTATTTCACTTCTCTATACATTGAGATCCAGCCACCGAGATAGATAGATACCAACAGCATGGTCATTTTATATCATTTCATCTGATAAATTTTTTAACATTTCCATTAAAATCTACATCCAACCAATCTTAATCATCTAGCACGCACGCTTCAAACGGCAAGATATAGTTCCAAGTACATGTGCTTTCTCGTTTGAGAAATATGCTAAAGTGCTAAAAAAACGGGGTTTTCTCGATAAACCTTTATTATTCAAAGTATGCGTTACTCAACCAATCTAAGTCTTGAGATTTTAGAAATTATTGTAAGAAATATAATAACACTTTTTAAAAACTGTTTATTACAATAATGTATATGTATAGAGAGAATACACTAGCCAGGCTAGGCATTGGCATCGGCATCTTTTTTATTCCTAATTTTCTGACATAACTTAGGTGCTCTTAAAATTGAGGGCATCAAACATAAAACTTACGAGATTGAAAGGAGTCGGAAAGCCACAGAAAAAAATAATTGGTGTATTGTATCTTTCAAAATTATTAGCTTAGCTGGTCCTGTAGAATTATCATTTCGTTTCATATACCAATGTATACGTGCAATTAGTTTCTTTTAACTAAATATTATCACAAGCTTTGTCAATATATTTATCATGTTCAATCTGGGACGGTGCGACCACACAGTTGGGATAGGCGAAAAACAAAGAATAAAATCCCTTAAATAGAGGAAAATTCTCTAAAAATTCCTATCCGTCCAAGGGCAAGAGAGCACTGCATAACGTATTCAAAATACTTATGTTTTACATTTCACCTGAAGAGTGCGGCCAGCTACATGCTGGTCGCACGAAACAAATTTGTAGCGATTAAAACAATGAAGTAACCAAGTTTTCTGCTGTTATTTATTTATTTATTTATATATATATTTTTTCCATGAAACAGATATTTCGCTACCAACTTAGCGATAAAAGCACAATAATACAGTAACTAGGTGACGTTAAGTTAAAATAATACTAGAATTAGTACAGAACAAGATATGAGGCCACCTTCTAATGTAAAAGATTAACCGAGTAAAATTAAATAGTGTGGCGTGTTGACCGCGAATGACAAACCAGTCCCTCTACACCTGCACAATGACATTTGCATAACAACGCACAGCATACCAAGCCGTGTCGTATAACTACGATGAGATATTAATTTTTTTCTAAACACGTAACGAAGAGAATTCTCAATTATGATGATAATTTATACGTACGTCTAGAAATGTAGAATAATACACTAGAAAAAAAAGCAATTTTAAAACTTAAAAGTTCAAAAACTTTTCTGAAATCATTTTTTACAATAAATAAAGAGAATAAACTAGCCAGGCATATTTACACATTTCTATTTATTTGTTCCTAATTTTCTGACATAACTCAGGTGTTCTTCAAAATGAGGGCGCCAAACATAAAATTTATGAGATCGAATGACGCGATAATCAAAAAAAAAAAAAAAAAAAAAAAAATTTGGTGTGCTCCCTTGCCTCTAGCACGGTAAGGCCCTCTCACAGCCTTGGGTCACGACATCAGATGCTTTGATGTTATCGCCTCATAATGCCGTGGTGGAAAGGGGGACGTTTAAATCTGTGAACCCCAAACACAGAAGCTCGCATAGCTTTAACTCAATTCCACCGAGACCGGCATGGGGTTTGAACCCATGATAATCGTGTTCCACGACGCTCTACCAACTGAGCTATCCGGCCTTCTGGTTTATAGAAATGTTAATACGAGTTTCGTTCCCTCAAAATTAAGCTCATGAATATTCATATTTAGGACGTAACGATTAGAATGACGTAATATGAAGCGCGTATAAGAATATACTATTGTCACTCTTCATTACCCGTGTACATTGTGGCAATAACGGGTAGTGCTCAAATAACTATCGTTTGAATTCTCTCAGCTCTACTAGCTGGGGTTCGAATCTCTACGTTTTTTTTGTGTTTTTTTTTATAAAATGTTGTTCTTTTATTTTAAAAGATATATGCATATTTAGAGAGTATAGTTAATTTAGGATAGGCAGGGACTGGTCCAATTCCAGGGCCGGCACTTAGCAACTCTTTTTTTCAAAATTACTAGCTCCACCCAACCATGGTGGGCTGGTCCTGTAGAATTATAATTTCGTTTCATATCTCAATGTATACGTGCAATGAGTTTCTTTTAACTAAATCTTATCACACTCTTTGTCAATGATTTTTATGTTTATGCCTTTTTATGTTGGAAATAAAGTAAAGTATAATTTCCGGGGACCTGGCAGCTCTATTTTTCAATTTCTCATCTCAGCCTCAATCACGGTACGTGGAGCTGAGGTCCTAATGAGTCTTATATATTTTGTTTCATATTTCAACAAATCATGTCGTAACATCATTAGGAAACAAACCAAGATTCTCGCTAGGATCATAGTCAATAGAAACTTTATATTGACTATGCTAGGATGTAACGCAAGGACATAAGACACAAGCAAGTTGGAATAAGCCTAGCTTTCGATTGGCCAATTCGCTTGCGTTGCGGCTTACGTCTTTACGTTGCGCGCTAGTGGGAACCAAGTCACCTTGCGTTCCGCTGATTTAGAGAGTTTAATACAGTCACAGGTTTACGTAGACATTGTATTTATGTTGATCAAGTAGTTCATGGTTGGATTTCCGATAAGCCTACCAAAAAACGCAAGAACCACGGCTATCAAGGTTTAATCATAACTCCATGGTTTAATCTAAACAAATTTTCACTTTAAATTTGATTACACAACAAACAATTTAAAATCTGTATTCAGTTTATATACTCGAGCAAATAATTCTCAATGTCAGAGTTGTAAAACTAAATAAAATAAGTAGCTTAGGGGAAACGATCCGAAAGTACCATTTAAACTTTCTTTTCCTATCAAATAGATAGCATGTAGTCTGCTGGCGGGATCCTTACATTACAGTCTGTTAGCAAGTGTTTCATGGATGGTTATCATATCAACCGATTTATATATCAAGATCAAGCATCCATTTCAGAACCATGAACGACGACTTTCGTACGTTCGATTTATCGGTTGGATTATTCCCGCCATTATCGTCGGGATAACTGCTGTATCAACACGAGACAATTATGCATCTGACAAGTAAGCAAAACCTTATTTTAGGTATTAACCAATCAGTGGAAAGCTTGAAATGACGGTCCAATCATTTTTGTGTGATTTTCTACTTTTAGATGTTGGCTGTCTACAGACTCAGGTGCCATATGGGCATTTATCGCTCCAGTTTGCCTGGCTGTGTTGGTAAGAACAGTTATTCAATTAGGCCTACAAAGGATTATAAAGCGTCAATACACACATTAGGGGTGGGGATGTGGTGGGTGGGGATGTGGTGGGTGGCTGTAGAATAATTGAGGTTTGCAGTGTGGTGTTCTTCATTTTACAGATCGTACTTGTACAGTTATTGGTAATTGGCTACGTAGCTTATAAGAAATCTCAACTACCAAACCAATCAGGAGAAGATGCCCAACACCTCAAAAGAATCAGGTTAGGCCCTACAATGTATACATGCTTTGTCTTTAAGCAACTACTTAAGACGCAACATACGCAACTTAAGAAACTTCATGATATGGTATCCAGATACCAGTTGAAGAGGAATAGTTACTTGTACCTTTACGTTCGAAGCTTCTTTCTAATTTCACTGTTGACTAAATTCAATTTATTTCACGTTATTTTGTAGAACTCTATTTAGTGGCATATTGCTTCTTACACCAACCGTTGGACTTTGGTGGATATTTGGTGTCGTAGTCATCTTCTCTGATTCGGTGGGCCTGGAATACATCTTTGTGACAATGAATTCCTTTCAGGGACTATTCATTTGGTTCACTCAGTGTGTTCTCAGCAAAGAGGTGATCTATTTCTACTTTGTTTTACTCAAATACTGGTAGAATTCCCGAAAATCTATTCAGTCCTATTTTTGTAAAGCATATTCCCACCATACAAACAAGAAAAACTGATTTTAAAAATCCGATTTACGTTTTATTTTTGTAGGTGCGAGATGTTGTAAGGAAATCATTCAACAACCGAGTAAAACAGAGCGAACATACAGTAAACACTGTAATAGCTACCACAAACTAACAATCGACTAAAACTACAGCACGTGTATTTTCAAGTGTTTTTGCCGTCTTTTTGCATTCATTTCTTGCTTGTCATTGAAGCGCGAGTACCGTAATTGTACAATATATTTTGAAGACTCAACCGTGTTATTGTTTCCAATCGTAAATAAATAATAAAAAAGAATGTAATTATATTTCTTTTATTAACTAGTTATTACTACTTATTTTATACTACTTTACATCGAAAGTCATTCGGTGGTACAATAATATAAACAGATATAGGCTAACTCAATGTACAGTAAGTTTAGTTATTATATTAAATACGTATAAAGGACAAAAACGTAAGCGCGCAGCAAGTAATTGACCAATCACAACGCGGTGGATCTTTCAAACTGTCGCTTGTGATTGGTCAACTCACTTGCATTGCGCCTACGTCATAGCGTTGCGTCCATGTGGGAACCAATATATATATATATTATAGTATATGCTAATTCTTGTCTAGCAACATATTTTGTTTAATTATTTACACTAGTAAATATATAGTTAATAGTATTTAGTTATCAGAAAGCAAACCTCTTATTAAATATTTATATATGCTGTGCGCAGTTGGAAAGTATGTAACTCTACGTATGTCTCTAAACGTAAATTTACTATCAGTGTATTACTATATTTCTTCTCAGTAAAACAAAATAAATACATATTTTCTATATACTGTAAAATAAAGCAAATGTTTTTAATTCTAATAATAATAATATTAGAGGATAAAAATAATGTGATTTTATTTGTACAATAATGCACTTTCTACCTAATTTACAATTAATTAAAATCTTTCAAATTGTTGATGCAGAATGTATACAGTTTTACAGCATAAACTATTAATGTTGATTTAGCTTACAATTGAACTGTAGCATATAACAATTAAAGCACCAGGCAATTATTACTACCAAATGCTAGGTAGTGTAACATTAACTAAACCTACGATATAAAAATAACCTCTTCAAAATATCCAGAATATGACAGACTAACACGATTTTTAATAGATACAATGACCTACGACATTGACCTATGACCTTATTCTAAAACTGTAGCATTTTACAAATTAGTTATATAAGTTATTATAAGTTATATCTACTCTTCGTAAACATAAGTAAATGTTAATGATATGAAATAAATGAATTGACACATGCATAATTGTAGTAAAGTAATATTTAATGCACAGATAAAAAATATAAGATCATACCATAATGTTAAAATTACATTACACACACACAAGTAATTACCTGATTATTATTTTTCTGATAAATTTATGAAAACAACTTTTAAAATTTCTGAAATGTAAGAACTTTGGCCCAAAACAAGGTTATATTTTAGAGATGCAGAATAAATGTATTAAAACATGTTGGTGTGCTATTGCAGAACAAAACGGGTAGAATGCTTTGTTTTTAGTATGTGTGAAGTGCTACTGATAGTGTAAAGGTCTGGTGGGATGAAAGGTAAATATGGTGGGTGTAAATACATACAAATTACATATAACAAATATATACACAGAAATTAATATAAATCATAATAAAGTTATTTATAGATATACTATATATACATAAATCAAAGAGCTGCATAGGCAGGATATAGAAAAAAATCAAGATCAAATAAGTTAAAACTGCCTCAATATAGATTTATTTTAACGACATGTTTCGGGCATAGCCCATCATCAGGTGAAAAGAATTGTAACAATATATATATATACTATATATACAATATATTTGACATCCCTGGATATGCATTGAAGACCCCTGGATGTTTTCTGACATCCCTCGATATGCCTTGAAGACCCCTGGATATTTTCTGACATCTTTAGATATGCCTTGAAGACCCCTGGATATTTTTTGACATCCCTGGATATGTCTTGAAGACCCTTGGATTTTTCCTGACATCACTGGTTATGGCTTGAAGACCTCTGGATTTTTCTGACATCTCTCGATATGTCTTGAAGACCTCTGGATTTTTTGCTGACATCCCTTGATATGTCTTGAAGACACCTGGATTGTTCTGGATATGCCTTGAAGACCCTGGATTTTTTCTGACATTCCTGGTTATGCCTTGAAGACCCTTGGATTTTTTCTGACATTCCTGGTTATGCCTTGAAGACCCTTGGATTTTTCCTGACATCCCTGGATATGCCTTGAACACCCCTGGATTTTTCTGACATCCCTAGATATGCTTTGAAGACCCCTGGATTTTTCCTGACATCCCTGGTTATGCCTTGAAGACCCTTGGATTTTTCCTGACATCCCTGGATATGCCTTGAACGCCCCTGGATTTTTCTGACATCCCTGGATATCCTTTGAAGACCCCTGGATTTTTCTGACATCCCTGGATATGCTTTAACACAACTGAATACATTGCTGACAGACACAATTACAAACAAAGTACTGATGAACAGAAACAGGTAATAATATGATTAACTCCTGACAGGATATCTTGTATCAACCTCATCGTCATCTTCCTCCTCTTCTTGAAGTAAGTGTTGCCGAACCTCTGAAAATATACGTTTAAACAAGTTTATTAAATCATCTTCAAAAAACTACTTAAAAATGGAGTTGTTACATGCATACCAATTATTATTACACTGGTAATTCCTGTATAATCAAAGTGAAGGAGGATTTTATTATATATTTGGACACACGCGCTTGAATCTCAATATCATTCATTTTCTCCTTCGAGGATTTTATATCAAGGTAGTTGGACCAATTAAAGCCTGGTGACCAACTGTAATCGATCAACAGAAAACATGTTTGATTATGATAACCAGTAGGTGCTACTATACTAGATACACTTGTTCTTATTTTATTTTGCAATCATCAGCAGGTTGGCAGATTATTCTAGATCTATATTCTGTAGCATGCAACTGGTAGACAAACTACATTTTGGTTTCACATGATGGTTAATTAACTAAAACAGTTTGGGGGAATCTACTAAAAAAAAAAAAAAACCATAAAAGTTAAACCAATCTTAACATTTCACCACAGCGTAAAATAATTAATATTTCTAAGGATAAGGAAATTATTATACTGAACAGCAAACCTCTCAAAGTATTTGTGACAAATAAAAATGCATGCCATAAATTAGAACACTAAAATAGGTTTAGGAATCAACCATGCATGTCTAAAAACTTGAACACTATTACCTAGCTTGTCAGTGTAAGGTACCATAGTAACTGCTATAAGGCTGGTGTCGCAGAACACTAACCCTACCATCATCTTTTATCAAGCAAATGAGTGCAAGGCAAAAGCGAAATAAGGTCAAAGGTTAGCACGTTTCAGATATCTTCTTTCATGCATACAGGTCATAAGTCTTTTATTTTTAAAAGGTTTAATAAGTGCTAATATTACTTTATGCTAATATTTCTATTCTTGTTTGTTTTGTCATATCCAACAGTAAAGTTGCAATCAGGATTTGAACCCCGACCCTTGACTATTTAAGCAAGCATTTTAGCAAACAAACTACAGTGCCACCGTGAAATGAAGAATTATATAATACTTCTTAAATAAATTTGGACTAAAAACATCCAAAATGTTGATGTTTTTACACCATAATCAATTAACAAAAAGGATTTTAAATACAATTTAGTACAAAAAAAGCATAGAAAATTACAAGTAGGCAAAATGCTGTCAATAGAAGAATTCAAAATATATAAAAAACTAAAAATATGATAAATCATATCAACAAAGTAAATTATACTTAATGTATCTTGATATTAATTTGACGACACAACAGCTCATCAATTAAACTAATTACTTTATGACGTACCATCGGATCCATCAGCATCCCGACGTGGTGCTACTCTTACGTAACGTACATCAGGCGTTTCATCATCTGACACGCATAGTATACATGGCCGATCAAATAGTCGTTGGATGTCCTCAAGACGCTTCCCTTTGGTCTCTGGCAGTAACGTCACCATAAACAACAGGCCTAACGTTGAAAGTCCAGCATATAAGAAAAATGTACCTGTAATGGAGAAATAATACTTTCTTATTTTTTACCTTTATTTTTATTGCCAACATGACATAAATATGTCATGTTGGCAATATTTTACACCAACATTACGGCAAGCAGAGCTAGCTTTAAGATTATCTACATAAATAAAATATCGAAGGCATTTCATGGGAAAAAACACACGGCGGCATCATACTGGATGTGAACACAAATGCATTCCAATTCTTTAAATATTATTTAGTTATACCATGGTTATACTTCACATCATCATTCACTTGTAATGGTGGTAATAAACCGGTTATCTTAAAGAAACAAAATAAATGTATAAAGAAACAGGGCAAAAATACTTTTTATTACTATATGCTGATTAACAACACCTTTGTTTATTTAAGTTCTATATACTTGTTCTTATGTAAAAGGGTCCTACAAAAAAACGAAGCTACAGCTGTTTTATGCAGGATCCCTGTTTTCAGTTGTACTGTAATTATGATGTACTGTAATTGATGACTAAATAAATGTGGAATAAATAAATAAAAAAAATCATCATTATATTGTAATTTTTTTTTAATGTACTGTACCACTTTTGACTGTAATTATATGAATTTTTTAAATTTTACTGAAAATTGGCCAACGGTTGTTTGATGAATAATTGAAGTAAAATAAAATAAATATCGAATAAAATAATGTACAAACCTTGCCTGGTGATTGCTTGAGTAAGACTTAGGAAGGTCATTGATATAACAAGATTAAATGTCCAATTAGTGAAGGTTGATAACGAGTTGCACGTACTGCGAGCCCATTGTGGGTAGATCTCAGAGTTTATGGTCCAAGGCATTGGTCCCATTCCTGACAGAATAAAAAGAGAACCATTATTATTTTTCACGCATCCAACAGTGAGTAACTCACCACTTACAGCATGGATAAACTATTTTATAATTTATTACGCTTTATAAACTAAGTCTCATTTGAGTTGAAGTTGAAAGAGTCGTGAGTTACAACTACAGTAGGCACTAGGTCAGGATTGAACCCTAGACCTTGGGATTGGAAGGCAAGCACATTAACCACCTTGCTACAGCCCCACTACTATTTTACGAATAATAACAATGATATTAAAGACCCCTTCCCTGCAATTTTGGACGTTTTTTGGAAAATAATACATATATATCACTTTAAAAACATTAAACCATGTCATTCCTTGTCTTAAATGTACGTTTTATGGTAAATTATGATAAAAAGTGAGAAACAATGCACTACCTAAGTAGCTCGCGGCGATCGACCTCTCGTGGACGGTCTCAGGCCTAGCCTAGCTAGGCTTAGTTTTGTAGGCCTAGCTGGTAAACATCGGTAACGTACGAACATCGTACGCTAGCTATATACCTAGCCTGACGTTGTATAGTTGCTGCATTAATTGTCTTTCTATTTTTGCCAGACTCCGTTGATAAAAATTGGGGAAAACCCGGTATTTTCGCTGAAAAGTTAGGAGTCTTCCATTTGTTTTGGCTTCACGATCGATCGAAAAGTGGGCGAATTACAGGTGAAAAACAAAAATATCAATCCGCGCGCAATGCATTTTGGGATTTATAGCGGGCCGCTATAATTATTAAAATCGATTTATTTTTCACATTTTTAACCGTTTAAAGACGAAAAAAGTTATCGCAATAGGACCATATAGTATTATTTTTACATTAAATATAGTTTGTGATCTTAAATTAGATCTAAAAAACGTAGGGAATGGGGCTTTAAGCAAATGATATTAATGATTACTAAGACTGTACCTGGAGCAAAGAACATTAAATAGAGAACCATTCCAGCGACAGCAAGGAATGCATAGGGTGAGGGGCAGTAATCAAACGCCCAATCAGCATCGCAGGAAACGCTGTTCTGATCTTGAACTCCCTCTATACACGCTCCATCGGATATCGTACCGTTGAAATCTTCATAACAGAATCCACAATGTTGGTTTAGGATACATCCATCACATGTGCTGAAAGTGATTAAATTGAATAATATTACGTATATGAAAGCACTTAGACAGTTAATTGAAAATGGTCAACTTGTTTGTCCTTCAGATAGAACATTAGGTAGTTTGTTGTGTATATGTAATTGTAAAATTGAAAAATGAAGTCAGAATTTTGGTGACAGTGAAAGATAATTTAATATTAATAGATTTTCAACTACATTATTAAGTTTCTAGACTGCTGATCGTCCATAGCATTGTGATTGGTCAATTACTTGTGGTCCGTTTTATGTCCTTACATTGCATCTAAGTGCAAAGCAATCTAAAGCTCTGTCTAGTTTGATTAGTGTAGACAGAGCTTTAATTTAAGTAATAACTTTCAATCCTTGTATGTGTGGGTAAGTGTGTAGGAGTTTTATGACAACATTTCTACTTACCTATAACTGCAGATTGTGCTGTTTGTGTAAAAATCAACTGTCGGTGAATCCATTGATGACAAATAAAAACTTACTCCAAGAAATATGTGTGAAAAAACAACACCTAAAAATACATAAAATAAATATAAACAATCTGTGTTGTACACAAGGTAGCTGGTACACCGTCAGTAATCTAGGAAGACTTTGCCAATGTTAGGCTGTGGAAACTTTTTGTCCCTGCATTTGGCCACCAAAAACAAAAATCAAAAGAAATGTATTTATGTATGAACATATTTGAAAAAATTAAAACAAAAAAAAAGTAATTATAAACGACAGCTAGATTGTGTAAACAGATGGCAACTTGATGCGTGGTAGTCGTGAAAAATATTGATTGAAAACCTGACAAGGTTCTTGAGGAGAAAGCTAAGATAAGTCAACAGTGAACAGACCAGGCAATGTTTATACAGATGCACGCTACATGTTCAATATTAATTAGTAATCCTCTGGTGAATTTGCTAAATTAAGCTGTATGTATTTTCTAAAGAAAGGTTCAAATCAATTTGATAGATGATCAAAAGTTAAACTAATGTAGGCAAGTCGATTTTATTATAACAGTACACACAACTCAAACTCATTATTAACTGTGACCAAAGAACTTATAGCACAAGAATCTCCTGTTCGTCCGAAGCGCGTAACAATTTCGAAAGGCATTGTGGGATAGAATAGAGCTATGGGTGGCGCCATTGTGAGCCATGGAGTAGGGCGCCCGCATCAAATTAGAAAGTCAAAATCATAGAGGGGATCTGCTAATGCTCTAGGGGGATAGAGTAATTGACTGAGGAGTAGGACGCCCGCATCAAATTAGAAAGTCAAAATCATAGAGGGGATCCGCTAATACTCTAGGGGGGGGGGTAGAGTAATTGACTTCCTAGTTTGGAGGGGGCGCTGCTCCATGCTGTGAAATGGCGTCGCCCAGTTTGACCTTTTAACCCTGTACTTCGGATACTGTGTTTTGAATGCAAATTGAAGAACAGGAGATTCTTGTGTTATAAGTTCTTTGCTGTGACTGTACATTAGGCTACATTTACAAAAACAAGACTCCATGAAAGAAGGCCCACTGTACACTGTATAACATCATTCCAAAATACTAATACTAATTGAGATAAATCATTTCATTTATTATTGTTAGTTTAAATTACTGAATTACTTTTTTATAGTGCTTAAATATGGATATAATAATTTGATGGTAAGTCAGGCTGACTGTTTTTGATTAATTTATTCTGATTAAAATAAACTCTCCAAGATGAACTGTATTATTATACAATTAAGTTATAACTAAGTAGATGCAAGTAACCTCCAAATCCAATTTCAACGTTTCACTGTATTTTCTCATTAACTCGTCAATAAAGATTTATAGACAATTTCAAATTATCCAATCACATTTCAGCTGTAAAGAGTTGACGTAATTATATTTTAAAGACTATATATGTGTAACAAATGTAAAAATATCGTGGATTTGCACGTCAATAAATTATCTTGGGTATTATGTTACAGCTGCTCCTACAGTAGTCGATAATTATTTCTTTTAACTATTGATTCAATTGTTAGATTGTAAAACTATAAAATCAAAATATGGTTAGCACTGTATAGTGTATACGAAATCCTAAAACTGTCTACACTATAAAATTGTATGCGACAAAATATTTGGGCATGATGATGTCATATCACTACCATATTTAGGCACATCACACTTTTTTTGTCAAGCTAGTTTGATAGTGTAGACAAAGCTCAACACAAACTAGATTTGGTGATCTGCGCAAGTGCGATGTGAGTGTATGTTTAAAATATGTGTATGGAAATTGGATGTATGCTATTCAAACCTGACTTATCTGTTTATAATTCTGAACCTATAGTCTATTAACTCAATGTATGTATGCCATAGGATACAGTATACTGTATAAAATAAAGGTTAAAGCAATATTTCAGATTCCCTAAATGTTTTCAAAAGAATACAGTCATAGAAAAAAAATAATTTAGGTGATGATTCTATCCCTCATTAATTATACAGAAATCATCTTAAAAGCTATTTTAAAACTAATTTTTGGTCCAAATTATTTCTGATTGCATATTATATAGTGAATAAAAAAGAAATAAAATGTTGTGTTTGTTGCTTTTATTATAAATGTGTAATCTAATATTCATCGTAAAATAACCAAATAATGTGTGGGCTGTATTCAAAATCTGAATCTCATAATTACAAAGTTGTGAAACTATACATTACATTTCTCAAGGGAATATAGTATATGTGATTTTAGATGAAATTTGATAATAAGAGGTGTGACTGTTACTTCAGGTTGCCTATAAAGGCAGCATTAAACCAAAGTACTAACTACTAAATCAAGACAAAGTATTGTGTTATAATGAGTAATAATACAAATGTTTGATTCTGAAAAAGCATTGTGTAGTGAATGCATATGAATTGGCATTTAAATAGTGATTGTGAATACCATTCATCCATACACATTACATATACAGTACAATATATTAAAGTGGCATAAATTTACACTTAATTACTATTGATATGAACGCAATGTTATATAATGCAGGATAATGTGCAGAAAAATGCATAATTTTTATGCATTTAATCACAAAATGACAGAGTAGCTGATTCCTGGCACTGTGTATCTATTATTTGCCCAGTATCATATGCAAACTCTATAAAACAGTGTCATATTTATATCACATGTGATGTCTGTATCATAACCTACTGTAAATTTAACACAATGCAAGCAGGAGTTATATTACAGGATTTGTCTATGATATTGGACATACTGTACTGTATGCCATATGTGGACATACAATACAGGGAATTGGTTGGCCAGAGAAAGCAAGAGATGGATAAAGTGAATGTAAATCCTCTTGTAAGAAGAATAAAATTAACCTGACCTCACCTGCCATACTTATGATACTCAGTTTTCTTCGTCCAAGTCGATCGACAAGAAGCAAGCCGACCAAAGTGAAGAGAAAATTGACAGAAGAGACGGCGGCAGCTAACCAGATGACCACAGAGTTATCTTTGATGCCTGCCATATGTATTATTGTCGCACTATAGTACCTGCATTAGAAATTAAAAATAAAGTTAAAATTGTCATTTTTCCATACATAGTTATTTCATCGTGTTTGTAGTATACCAACTCATGATGGTTATCTATAGGCTAATCACTTACCAGATAACTGAAATAATACACCAAACATCAATCGATCATTCAGTATAATAAGATTGTATCACCACTTTAGTTACTTACCGTTGCTATACAGTTTCTTGATATTCTAAATGTTTTATATTTTCAAAACGGAAGTAAGTGTTGAAGATCGGAAAATAAAATTTTAGAATATAGAAATGACTATGGAAAGGTAGAATAAGGTAAAATAAAAAAAGAATTGTATTTAAATGCAATAAAAAAAATTTGTCTATAACAAACCGTATGGTGATATTTCGCAACAATTGTAAGAAACAGAACAAAGGAGAAAAGAAAATTAAGGAAAGTCTGCACAAATTGAAGATTGTGTGCACAAGTGTAGAAATCCAATTTCCCTTGCATATGTGAACGTGTACTTAATAACCATCATCAAGATCAGAATTTAATCCTTTTAACAAGACATTGTGACGCTGGTTATTGACTTAGCGGCTTCAACGACTTCAAGATGAGTAAACCAATTATAAGCATTTAATAATTACCTTAATTAAAGGCAACTTCTGAAGTAATTAAATATTACCTTTAAAATCACTCATACAATTATGTGTTATTATAGTAAAGGATGGTTGCAAAATTGCATAATGAAGGATGAAGAAAAATGCCTTAGTGATAATGTATTGTACTTTGAAAGAACCCTTCAAAAAAAAGATGACAACTTTTGTATAAATATACACAAATGACTGGAAAAAACTACTACAAACAAACTATACTGTAGGCTTACTACAAGAAATTAATATGCAACATGTATGTACAATAAAGCCTTGTTGAAGAAGATACATAATTCTATGTTTGAAATTCTTATTTGAATATAGAAAAGAAATAAACCAATACAACCCAGAAATAAGAGAATTATATACCTTTACCGATTCTGGGAGTGGGAGGGTCTTTATAACAAAATATCATAAAATTATTAAATAGATAATAGATATTGTATCATGTAGAAAATGAAAGGGTTTTCAATGTAAAGCTCTGTCTACACTATCAAACTTTAGGTGACAAAAAAAGTTTAGATTGGATATATATATATATATTGTATGGACATTAAAATGTCATATCACTACCATATTTGGGCAGATCACACTTTTTTGTCAAACTAGTTTTACACTGTAGTGTAGACAGAGCTTTAGTGTGGATAATCTTAAACAACAGTATAAAGATGTTAAGGGTAACAATTTGGCTGGGTGCAAGGCTTTTAAACTGCTATACTGAAGGTAGAACATTCCTCTCTATAAATGGATGGACAAACAGAAGGATAAAGTAATTGCTTAAATGTTGGTGGACAGACAGACAGACAAACTTACATGACTGTATTTATACCGGCTAGCTGTTGAAACATCTGTAATCCACAGCCTAAAATCAATGCTTGTCTCACCCGGGAATCTTTCAATATATTGCTTACAATGTTTGTATTTCCTGAAAAAAGAATCAAAACAAAATTGAATAATTGCATAAATGCTAATTATTTTATTTGAATTAGATTTGAAATGTTGTATGTACAAACTTAAATAAAACACACAAGATACAGCATACAATCAATAGTAACATTAGTCATCCAAATTGAGATGATTTAATCAAAAGTCGAAAATATTATCCTCTTTGACGTGAAAAGCAACCTCATAACAAGCATGCTTCTATTCATATCAGAAATATTAAAATAGCACAAGATCTTGGTTGTGGCAACATAATCCTTCATATAAAGTGGAAATGATATTTAAATTAGCAAAGATGACATATCATTTGCAACATATTATATCTGAAACATATGGAACATTATATAGTGTGTAATCTATACAGAGCTATTCTTGTAACACGCTTCTCTGCTATATTCAATTCAATTATTCTTTAATAAATTAAATATATTATATTTGTCAACAAAATATATATTAGTATTTTTCTTGAAATGTTTTTTACCCTTTCAATGTTTTTTTATGGCCTAATATTTAATACACTCATGACATGATTATGTCATATCACTACCATATTTGGGCACATCACACTTTTTTTGTCAAACTAGTTTGATAGTGTAAACAGAGCTTTGTGATACTCAAGGTAATAGAAAGAAGACAGTACTAAATAATCTCTTACCCAGATTTTCAGCCTTTCTCATCTCCTCCACACTTGTGCGTATACTTTCAAACTCTTCACCATAATTATTTTCTCCGCCATAAATTTTTCCTAGGACTTTCTTGGCTTCCTGATACTGGCCTTTAATTACAAGCCAGCGAGGACTCTCATTGAGAAACATTAGGCCTACCAGCTGCAATAAAGCAGGTATAGCAGCCAGTCCCAGCATATATCTATTACAGAATAATTAGAATGTTCTTAAATATCATAGATATATTGTACTCAAATAAAACAGATTAATACACTAAGATAGTAACACTATCGTCAACATTGAGTAATATTGTCTAAAATTACATCTCATACATTACATATCATACAGTATCAGGTACGGTATTAATTAAATAAAACTTATTATATCCAACAATGTGAAGATAAATAAGAAGATTTGACATTTCTACAATAAAGAATAATTATTAGAATGTTGTGAAATTATCATGATTTTATGGATAAAGTATACATATTCAAATAGAACAGAACAGAGTTTATATATGATGTCATATCACTACCATATTTGGGCATATCACTACCATATTTGGGCATATCACTACCATATTTGGGCTAGTACATCACACTTTTTTTGTTAAACTATTGTACTGTAGTTTGATAGTGTAGACAGAGCTTAAGACACAACATGAGACATACTCTCTACATATGTAATTGTAACACTAGTCATCCAAATTGAGTTAAGTTTAAAATTACATAACATTATATCTATAGAATATCAAATTTATGTCAAACAATTTTAATTTACAATTTCATCTTGATACAGAAAATATGTACATAAAAAATAAATCATACCTCCAACCATTTTCAGTATCGTTGGAGAACAGTCCATCAACAACACTGGCAACTAACTGGCCACCGGTAATGAACAAATTGTTGACGGTAACAAGTCGCCCTCGAACATGACTCGGAGATGCTTCTGCTATGTACATTGGGACAGTCATTGATGCAAAACCTTTATGAAAAATTGTTTTTTAATATTGATTAGTAATTGTATTATTATTTTTATTTATATTATTATTATACTTTTTTTACCCAAAATACTGTATGTGGCAGATTGGTGTTGATTAATTAAAAATGTACTGAAATGAAATATACTATTTAAAATCCCATAGGACTAGGTAATGTTGTTAGTGCTATTTTAGTAATATTATTATAAATTCCCTAATTTCAGTTTTTTAATGTATTGAAATAGACCGAATAAATAAGGAAATGAAATTATATCTCATTATCTTATCAGACTAATAATGATCCCAATTTGAATTATTATAAAAATATGGTGAAAACTTTTAAAAGTACATACCTATTCCAACCCCAACAACAATTCTACCAATCAGAAGAACTTGTTTATTCATTGTGGGTGCAAAGGCAAGCACTAGTGAACCGCAAGCAAAAACTAAACTTGATGCTATAATAACCGGTCTTCTGCCAAAACGATCATTTAATACTCCACCAATAAGTGCTGATATGGCTGCTGCTCCAATGGTAACACTAACTATAAGTTCTTGCCATACAATATCAAGTTTAAAGTCATCCTTGAGGAGTATCATTGCACCCGACACTACCCCAGTGTCGTACCCGAACAAGAAGCCACCAATCCCCGCAACAGACGCGAGTATCGCCACGTACAGCCTACTGTACGGTGGCCTAATTTTGATTGGCCTAGCATTGGAGTTAACTAACCGTTCTCGGCTGCTAAATCGCCCTAAATCTGCCATACCGTTATACACATAAAGGACCCAACAATTTAAACAAAATTAGATGTCATTTAACTACAAAAAGATGTTTAACATGATGACTTTTCCAATCCACCACGTACGTAATGTAGGTCCCGAAACACAATGGAAATTTCCAAGGCGATTTATTATGAAACCGTGCTTAGCCAAGCGTGTCACACATTAGTATGAGCGTCACGTGTGTAAACTAATTGTTTTAAAGTGTAGTCAAGCGTGTCACACTTAGTATGGTGCGCTAATATTTCAGAATAAATTAACTTCACTTTGTATATATGTTGATGTAACCAGAATAAATTATTCTTTTAACAAAAATGAATGTATGTTGAAATCAGGGCCACAATGGAAATAAGTTTGACCTTTGGTTACTTTTTTGTGTTACCCTGAATTCATTCTTTGTATTTTTTTTTTATGTTGTGTTATTTTATGAATTCGAATAAAGAAATAAAAATTAAAAAAAATCAGAAGGAATTGCAGTTAAAATAAAACTCAAGCAAGAGTATAATAATTTGCATATCATATTTTATTAGCATATGAAATATCAACTAGAGTACATGTAATAGCATTTAATTTATTTTATAACATTATCATCATCAGGAGGCTAAAAAAGCCATAATATACAGTGATAAATAAACACGCCCAATGCCTATTATTGTGCAGTTATTGTATTGATATTTTCCGTGTTCAACTGTTGTTTTTTACTATATAATGACCGGTATTCTGCTTTCGTTGTTATAAGTTCTTTCTGTAAGTTTGCAATGCGGCAACTTGTTGAAACAGCTGATGGAATAAGGAGAAAAAAAAGAAATGTTACACAAACAATATTTACCTACAGTAATATGAAATAAGACAAACAATAGTGTTATGGTGAATACACATAGTTGTCATATTGTTATTAGCTCTGTCTACACTGTCAAACTTTATGTGAAAACAAAATGTGATGTGCCAATGTATGGACATGATGATGTCATATCACTACCATATTTGGGCATATCAATACCATATTTGGGCACATCACACTTTTGTCAAACAAGTTTGATAGTGTAGACAGAGCTTAACAGATAAAAGTGAGTTAAGTGTTAGTACTGCAAAGCAAACATACCTTGTATAAAGTCAGCCTGTCCGTGCCTTAGAACTCCAGGTACAAGGATACCAAACCATTTGATAGGGTCTGTAAGAACCTCTACATCACCTTCATTTTCTGTCGACTTGTCAGTTATTGTAAGCTCTTCAATTCTGCAAGTTGACTCAGAATCACCATCACTTTTTTCTTCTTGTCCCTTTCTTCTTCGAACTTTAAAACAAATACAAAAGTAAGTAGTTAAATTACCAGTGGTTGTTTTTTTTTTATATAAAGTATTTACAGTATACCATACAACACCCACCAGTGGTTTGTTTGGTTGTTGATTCAATTTGTTGCACAGTTTTTGACTTGCTTGTTTTCTTTTCTGGTTTCTTCCGAATTAGTTCAAAACATTCTTCACTAGTCTCACTATATAGTAAATAAATATAATAATTATAATTAATAACTATTTTAACAAATGAAATATAAATAATTAATATCGAATTAAATTATCTGTATTAAAAATAATATTGTATTGTTATTGTATAATAGATAGTTTGGTTTGTAAGAATAAATAGTATACTGTATATAGCATTCAGAACTTACTTGATACATACTTCAGCTAATGCCTTCATACACTTTGAATTGTATTGCAAACTCCCAACTGACTTGTTTCCCATTGAATACCTTGCCTTTGATAGGTTGAAGTATCCCTAAAATTAAAAGGACGAAACGACCACACTCAAATTATTCACTCTAAACAACAACTTTAAATCGGATGTATTTTTTTCTGTTGAAGCTTTGTTGCTGAGGCCTACACTTAAAATACAACAAAACCTACTTGTTTTAATGAATTTTCTAACAACGTTCTTTCAGCGTTCAGGTCATCTAATATATTAAAATACTGAATAACTAGTTCATCCAACTTTACGCAAATTTCGTTAAAATCTGTCATTTTTTCGACCGATTTCTTATAAAAACTCAATCAATGTTTTGATGATCTTGTGATGTGGTCTTTCTATAGAGGGCAGTAGCATAGCACGTGTTTTCGTGTTTTGGTTTTTAAACTTTACTCCACTACTACTGGTCTAAAAATCAGGTCTAAAAAAGTATAAAATGCACATAAAAGTTTCTAATAATACTTATAGTGAATAGTAACAATACTGATTCTTCAGTTAGAGTAATTAGTTTGTTTATACTATTTAGCTAGGCTGTCTATGATGAGGCATAACGTACCGCCAGGCAGGGCCCGGGTACTAAACACGGCGGGCGTATGTGATTCAGTAGGCCAGTTGAAATTTGATAAATCAGGCCTAGGTTAGCTTAGCATTTTTAAATAACTTTGAATTTCCTGCATGATTTCTTGAATAGAATCTGATGTATGTAAATAGTTTTAATATTTGATTGTAAAATAACACACAGCAGACGTACGGTGCAATTCAATTTTAATAAAGTTATACTGTATGCTAAATAAATGGTTAAAACTTTTTAGTAGCGGCACCTTCTAAAAAATGTCTACTCTTTAATTTGTATTGCCTTTAATTACAATTTCGCCTACTTCTATTGTTATTACAGTACGTTTGAGCATCCAATGTTTGAAACAAAAGAATGTCAACACCTAAGAAAAGAAAACATGAAACGCCACCAAGCTCACCAGAAGAAGCATCTGGTGAAACGCCACCAAGCTCACCAGAAGAAGCATCTGGTGCTGGTGATGACAAGTAAGACTTCAGTTACTGACGGTAACTGTACAGTGATTGCCAGTTAGTTTCAGTTAAAGAGTGAGATATCTTATTATTAAAATGGTTGGACAGATTGAATAATCATTGCTTTTTAATCATTGTTATTTTTAGATTTACCTGTCCAGCAAAGTTCAAAAAATGTAAACCTGATTATGATGGTCTCTGTTTAGAGGATTTAAAAGGAGAAAATGAGAAAGAAATTTGGTTAATTAGAGCACCTATTGATGTAAGTATCAATCACTCTAGGCTGGCTCGTAACAGGACCGAAATGTAGTAAGCTACTCGCAAAACTTTAAATCGCCGAGTAGCTTTATACTCAGAACACTTACCCATGGTTTGTGTGCCTTGTGTTTAAATTTAGAAATTTATTATAAACTACCTGTATATTATAATTATCAAGAAATTATGCAAGTCTAAAGAGAATTTATTTAAAATAGATACAGAATGAATTAATACTATTTGTTTCTTGCAGTTTGAAAGCAGTTTTCTAGATGGAAAAAAACTGATTCAAAATGCTCAATACAAGTTAGGTGAAAATAAGCAATTTCAATTAATTGTCAAGGAGTCAAAACAGGTAAAGTACTAAGGGTAGCTCACTTAAATGTGTTACTGAGAATACTGAGACTGTAATATTTATTTCCACAATTAAACATTGTTTATTAATTTCAATTCAGGTTGGAAACATTACAGCTGTTTTACCATCAAAGAAAAAGAAGAAACTACAGACAGGTTAATATATTATCACTTTTCTCCAAAATCATTTATTTTCATCTGTCGTATGCCCCAAACACAATGCCCCAAACACAATGCCCCAAACACAATGCCCCAAACACTATGCCCCAAACACAATCCCCCAAACACAATGCCCCAAACACAATCCCCCAAACACAATCCCCCAAACACAATCCCCCAAACACTATGCCCCAAACACAATGCCCCAAACACAATGCCCCAAACACAATGCCCCAAACACAATCCCCCAAACACAATGCCCCAAACACAATCCCCCAAACACAATGCCCCAAACACAATGCCCCAAACACAATGCCCCAAACACAATGCCCCAAACACTATGCCCCAAACACAATCCCCCAAACACTATGCCCCAAACACAATGCCCCAAACACAATCCCCCAAACACAATCCCCCAAACACAATCCCCCAAACACAATGCCCCAAACACAATCCCCCAAACACAATCCCCCAAACACAATCCCCCAAACACAATCCCCCAAACACAATCCCCCAAACACAATCCCCCAAACACAATGCCCCAAACACAATGCCCCAAACACAATGCCCCAAACACTATGCCCCAAACACAATCCCCCAAACACTATGCCCCAAACACAATGCCCCAAACACAATCCCCCAAACACAATCACCCAAACACAATCCCCCAAACACAATCCCCCAAACACAATCCCCCAAACACTATGCCCCAAACACAATGCCCCAAACACAATGCCCCAAACACAATGCCCCAAACACAATGCCCCAAACACAATGCCCCAAACACAATGCCCCAAACACAATCCCCCAAACACAATCCCCCAAACACTATGCCCCAAACACAATGCCCCAAACACAATCCCCCAAACACAATCCCCCAAACACAATGCCCCAAACACAATCCCCCAAACACAATGCCCCAAACACAATGCCCCAAACACTATGCCCCAAACACTATGCCCCAAACACTATGCCCCAAACACAATGCCCCTGGGGTAGACACACGATCAGGTCACAGATTTTTCTTTTTTCTTCTTCTAAAAATATTATTTATTATGTCCAATTATAAATTTATATTAAATTCTTTAAACAGGTCCTGCTTTTAAAGGTTTGATATCAGTTGTGAATTCAGTAGATGTTCTACCAGTTGATCTACCGATGAGTCCTCCTAAGATGAGTTTTGATATCCCTCAAGATCTCAAACAGCGTTTCACACCATTTGGCTGTGGTAAGTTGGCTTAGATATTCTTGCCTCTATTATTTCCTGCAACATCAGACTGGTGACTTGCGTGTAGCATGTAATTTTTTTTTCAGCTTTTACTACTAAAAGATGAGATGTTGCATACATTACATTATGAAGACTAGCTCACAAAACTTAATTTTAGTGAAATCTATTAATGACTGAGCAAAATGATAAAGTACTGTAGTAGTGGCACTGAAAGAAAGGTTAACATGCTTGCTTGCCATTACCATAGTCTTGGGTCCAACTCATTTCTCTGGTTCAATATTATTGACAATTTCTGTATAATTAACGGGCAACAGATAGGGAAATATTGTAATTTCATACATATTACTAATATATTTTGTTAGGATCTCCGTTGAAGAAAAGAAAAATGAAAACTAAATGCAAAAAAGAAGATAATCCTTTTGAAGACTCAATTATAAAAATGGAAAAAGATGTTGATGTTCTAGGTACTGTGTAGTACATTTATTAATCATGAAAAGTTTTACACGTCTAGAAGAACAAAGATCATTTATTTGTCAAATAATTCATATTATAGATTTTACTATTATTAAAAGCAAACATATATGTTTTCAATCTTTTTGGCCTTGTTTTTTAGATACATCGTCTAGTAAAAAGAAAAAGAAGAAAAAAGACAAAAAGCACGACATAGATAATGCTGTTGAAATAAAAATAGAACCCGACAATGAGAGTGTAATATATTCACCACAAAAACAAGAAGTAAAACAAGAAGTAAAACAAGAAACTTACAGTGATGAAGCTGATAACTCAAATATAAAACAAACTAGTAGTGGAAAGAAAAAAAGGAAGAAGAAACACAAAAAAGAATGAAAATTAAGGTATTACAAAGAACTTACTCACTTTTAGTTTTTTTTATGCACCAGTTATGTTCAATGATAAGGGGAATTAATCTGCATAACACATATCGACAGAAATAGAACTGAACTGTCCACAAAACTTTGATGTTGATGTGGTCAAGTGGACATCGCTGCACTCACTTTAACTAAACTTGTTGGAAGTACAGTCGAGTTGCTAAGTGAAGTATCAGAAACTTTAATGTTGATTTGGTCAAGTGGACATCGCTGCACTCACTTTAACTAAACTTGTTGGCAGTACAGTCGAGTTGCTAAGTGAAGTATCAGAAACTTTAATGTTGATTTGGTCAAGTGGACATCGCTGCACTCACTTTAACTAACTTGTTGGCAGTACAGTAGAGTTGTTGGTGAAGTATCAGAAACTTTGATGTTGATGTGGTCAAGTGGACATCGCTGCACTCACTTTAACTAAACTTGTTGGAAGTACAGTAGAGTTGGTAGGTGAAGTATCAGAAACTTTAATGTTGATTTGGTCAAGTGGACATCGCTGCACTCACTTTAACTAAACTTGTTGGCAGTACAGTAGAGTTGCTAGGTGAAGTATTTGAAACGTTATGATGTTAAAGTGGAGATTCGACAAAGAAAGCGTTCAGGACTTACTTATTATTTTAATTTAAGTGGAAAGCAATTGAGTAAGTGCTGCGTCACAGAAATAATAATAAATGTGACTGTCAGTGTTTCAAAACAACAGTTTGCATAGCAAGAGATAAACATCATTTATAAATTTTTATTTCTGAGTATGAAAATACTAAAATTAACATCTTTAATATAAAGTTAAACTAAACTAAAACAGATTATATTAGTTAAGTACTAACTTAAATATAACAAAGGTTGTATTATTTGGTAAACAAAAAGTAATTGGATGTCTTTAAGGACATAGAAATCATCTTCACCCAAAGTTTACAGATTTTAAATAATTGGTAATTCAGCAATAGCTTGCTGAAGAATAAAAAATTACAACTTGAATATATATTTAAAAATGTTAACAAACAAAAAGTAAAAACCTATTTACCATATCAACCACCACCAAGTTAAGCGTGGTTTCCACTAGCAACGCAACGCAGCCACGTATTGACGCAAAGTGATGTATTGCGGAACCGACGACGCAAGAGTGCTGCAAACATCGCAGGTTTGATTTGACGCAGGTGGGGGCAAACACAATTATCGGAAGGGCATTTTCTTACGTTGCGTATGTTACGTTGCGTCGTTAGTGGAAACCAAACGTTAGCAAGCACAATATTAAATTTAGCGAATCCTGTAGAGTAAAAAATTGTACTACATGATAATTTAGAAAACTATGGAAACCATATCAAACACTATAATAAGATTGGAAAATATTGTATGATAAATATTTTTCTTAGCTTATCTATTAAGTTTCCAGAACAAACAAATAATAATAATAACAAAAACTGAAACACCTAAACAAACACTCAAAACTGCGATTGCGACAATATTGTCGTTGCAATCCGAGTCGTCTTCTGAATCGTCCTGTCTTTGACTGTTTAGAAAGTTACCACATTTATAAAAGTCGTTCGGCACAGGAGGAAGATCCGATTGTTCACCAACTCGTACTATCAGTGCCATGCCCAGCTACAAATAAAAACACATTTCATATTACAGAACTTCATAATATTGTAGTATTCGGCCCTGTCCGTCTTAGATCTCATCTTTTCATGAGTCGCGCAATATATAGAGAGTTGTTAAATCGATTGCATTTTTTTCTATAATTTAAAATAAAACAAATTTCAATTAAATAAGTTTACCTCAACATGGAATTCCAAATGACAATGAAAGAACCACCATCCAGGGTTGTTGGCATGGAAACGGAGAATCACGTACCCGCCATCAGGAACAATTACAGTGTCTTTCTTCAGGGATAAGTGAGCCTCACGTGGTAAAAGTCCTTTAGAAAAAAAAATGAAAGATTGTTACGCGGATTTTATGTATACGAGCAAAAGTCTTACTATGTGGAACGGTCATGTGATACGTGAAGAACAAACAAAATGCAATGATATTATGGAACGGTTCAATGACGGGAATGTTTCCTGGTAAAATCTAGGAAGCACAGCTGTAACGAGGGCATTCAGTAACCTTTAGATCTTAGGAAAGGTTGATTGTTTGTATGTATTGTTACCTTGTTTATCCATTTCTTTGATCTGCTCAACACTGGTTTCTTCTCCTATTTTCTCAAAGCCAATCACTCGGAAGAAATGACCATGCAAATGCATTGGATGACTAGTACTAAACTGTTGCCCTTCGTTAACCACTACAAACTCAACAACCTGTAACGTTGAACAAGAAATCGGTCAAAAGCTACAAATGAGCCAAATTAAGTACTCTCCCTCTTCCTAAAAAATTAATTAATACAAAAAGAGGCCTATAACAACTATGAAATATGAAACGAATTGGATTTAAAACAGGAGCCTAATCCCGCTCTTGTACCTGGTACTGCACTATCTTATGCATGTACAGTACCATATGTCTAGCGACAATAAACATCCCTCAGTATTGTGTCTTGTGATAGCAACATTCATCCCATGGGATATTGTATAGCGTCTCCTGACAATATACAGTAGTAGAATCGACTGTTAAAGTACTTACATTATTGAGTCCTACATGAATAGTTCGTGTACATCGGCATAATTGAGTTGAGCAGTTCTTGCTTGTTTCTTCATCACAGAATGTTCCTTCTGGTATATCTTCATACTGACTGAGCGGCGGCGAGGGAGGTAAGCTAAAGCTAATACTGTCAAGTTGTGGCGGTGTCCCCATTATTTTGCCAAAATCCATGCCGATGTAATATTGTTCATCTGCTTCCTCTGAAAAGGCCATGTCATCATCTTCTGTAAAAAAAAAAAGAATCCAATAGAAACAATTTACTATTCTGGACAAATACGTTCTTACATAAATGAAGTATTTTAATATTTGTAGTATTTAAAAAAATTTTCATTTCCATAATTGATGTCTTGAAAGAGATTTTTTTTACATATATTGGCAACCACATCTTACCTCGTGACGTCAAATTTCTAATGCTTATATCTTTCTTTTCAATATTATTTTCAAGCGTGTTCACAGTAGTACCATCAGTTGTTTGATTTGTGTTAGGGAGTTGGTTTGCGCTAATTACGTCTTGGCCAACATACTGTATTATTGCAAGTTGGGACTTTCCCGTACATCCTGATTCGACACCTTGAACTCTTAACCAATAATTCTTCCTGTCTTTTGTAGCATTTAACAAGAAATCAAAACGCTCCCCTGCGTAGATGATAAATGAATCCGTTTCTTGGGCATCAATTGCTGCTCCGTCCGATGCTATCATAGATATCTTGTGATCATCTACAGATACTTTTAGACCACAATCAGTAATTGCACCGCTGATGGTTCGAAATCTGTATATCTTGCCATATTCAACGGTGAATATCTCTCTTGTTGTACTATCCAATCCATTTTCTTGATAGGTAATATTCCCTTTCCCGTTGATGAGAATAGTATCGGCTTTATTACTACCTTTTCCATACTGGTTTCCTGTAAACTTTGCAATTGTCAATTCATGAAACCAGTCGTTAACTAGTAATACGTGTTCGTGTCCGTGGTCGTACTCGTAAAACTCTTCAGATTTTGGTTTTCTTACGATAAGAGAGCCAAATAACCCGTCTGCTCTCTGCATCCCTGAGTGACTGTGCCACCAATGGGTACCTGCTGGAAAAGCCTTGAAGGAATACAAGAATGAAGCTTGCGAGGGAATTGGACACTGTGTTAACATGGAGATTCCATCCATGTATGGAGTGCCCTTTGCGTGGAGACCATGCCAATGAATGGACAGTCCTTCTGAGTTATCTAGTTGATTGACAACTTTGACTTCAATAGTATCATTTTCACAAGCCTTTAAGAAAATGAATCATAATCATTAATCAGCATGATTTTTTTGGATAAATTTACTTACATTCTTCATACAAACTATATTTCATAATCATCATCATCATCATCATCATCATAAGAAATATCTTTCTTTGAAACAGAAATTGGTGTTTTTGTTTCTTTTGTTATTTTATGTATTTTCCTCATTCACGTTGTGAATCTCTTAACATCATCTTAACATCATCTTTGTATGTAGATGAAGTATGTCTGTTGCCGTTTTATGAAAAAATACATACTTGAATTGACGGACCGGGTATTTGCCGGTTGACAACCATCACTGCTCTCGGATCACCATCTAATGGAATACAGTCTTTCTGTTTGCAGTGAGTGATGTTTGTGGGACAGTCACCACATTCTTTTGACATAGAGGTGAACCATTCTACCTTAAATGTGAATTTACAGGTGGTTTTCTCACCACCAGTGCATGCACGCTTACAGTCTTCACCTTCGTATATCACTTCTGCATTTAGCGCTAAAAAAAGACAATGGAACGATATTCGTGGTTATTACCGGAACTTTCATCAGATTCGTAATACTAGATGCAAAATGTTAAAAGCACATGATGTATAATATTTAAAAGTTTCCTAAAACACACACAATTCTAAGTGGCCACTACATCCTGTGAAAATAATAATAGTAAACACAATTTTTTTTAAAGGAAACAAAGATCTTTCAAAGAAAAACTAATTTAACAAGCACGAATGTGCAATACTCGGGGTACAGCGAAAGAAGCCAGGGCTCGAACCGGGACCTTCTGCGTGTTAAGCAGACTTGACAACCACTACACTACGAAACCTCTTACATTGAAATTGTGGGTTACAGAAAGTTTTTTAATCCATTTAAATTACAAATAAATGGTAATAAGCACAAAGCAAAATAAACATGTGTAAAAGTGATAATTACCGATTACACAAAATAAGTATTTAAAAAAATAATAATAAGATATACTGTGTATAATTATCATATTGCGTATACAGTACTTTTCACCATAAAGTTTAAAAAAAAAGGTTTAGCCCGGGCTTGAACCAGGTACCTTCTGCGTATTGAGCAAACGTGATAACCACTACGCCAAGAAGCCGCATATAACCATATAACTACATAACGCTGTGGTGTGTGTCACACATTGTGGATTCTTAATTAAACAAATTAATTAACAAAAAATTAAAAATCCGGCTCCATAGCTTTGAGGACATGTCCCTGTAGTATGTTCATGCCAAATCCCAGCTCAATACTACAACTAATAAGGGAGGAGTAGTACTTTAAAAATCGCACTTTTTACTCAATAGTGTCCAGATGGTGGAGGAGAAAATGAGTAAGTACTAGACTCGGGTACCCCGAGTAAAAATCAGTAGGCCTATGCTAATACAAACAGTTCTTTTATGCCCACAGGTAGGTATTGTAATATAAAAGAGTGAACGTGACAATGTTTGAATAGTCTAACACATAATCCGTTACAGCTTCATTCCATTGTTTGATCAAGCATAAATAATATAAATACAGTACTCTGTATTATTATATATCTTATTTATACCACTAGACCAATCGTGATCATTATGTGCCGGATGCGAACTCTTTGTTTGGTTGTTTTCGTTACCAATTCTGTGCTGTACAATCGAATTAAATTAAATAAATATTAAAATCGAATCGAATTAAATTAAATATGGTCCGGGAATAATTATTATTAGAACACGGAAAAAAGGTGGACTATATTTAAACGTGATCAAAAGATTCCGCGTAATTATAGAGTTATACACAATAGTGTTAATAAGTTGGCATACTGCAATAAAGGAAGTTGCTCTTCCTCTTTCGCTCCGGCCAATACGGATTTTCCGCTTGACGCAAATATTCATAGATTTTACAACAACTACAATTAACGTTGATTTTAAAATTGGCATTTTGGTACCGAATGCCTACACTTGCCTATCTGTCCATTTGTGACGAGCATGCCACTAAAGTTACCAATTATTTTTTTCTAAAAAGGTGTTTGGTGAAAATGTGTGAATTGGGAGAATGGTGTGAAAAGGAACTTTTTTGGATAGCAGGTGTTTAAATGCGCGCCAAATTATTATTCTTATTCTCACGGTACACCAACCCAACACAGGCGGCTACATTAGAAACTTTTGGATTTAAGTATAAAGTATTGGTGTTGATTTCGAATTAGTCTTTCTTTATATTTTTTATTTTATAAGCTAAAATGAAATTATGAACTACTTTTAGTAGCACACTATATTATATGTTAGTGTTCTCCATCACCCGTCGTAATAATGTTTTTATTCAAATTCAGTAATTTTCCACTAGGCGAATTTGTTCGCGCGAAAACCGCCCGCTTATACGCATGCGATCCATGTTTTTCCAAATCCCTCTCTACGCATGCGTATAAGCTAACGCTTTCGATTCGTGGTAAATCGGTGATGAATGCGAATACTCAGAATAGTAGGCCTTTGTTGCACTGGTATGTAAGACATTGTACTATAGTATTCAGGTAGAATTAGTGATAAACCTTGAATTCTTTAATTTCGCTGGAATAAATAGTGTGAATAATATTACTACATTCCATTAATATCAATATCTTTTAAAAAATAGTTTTGGTAATATTGTTAAAAGTATGTGGAGGGTGAAGAGATTTTTACAATACCCACAATAGAAAACAACTTGGCATGAAAAAATATAATTCGCCGTAAGATAATTACCAAATTCCTCCAAATTCCAACAACAATAAACTGCATGACACAATGGTCCCTGTATTCTCAGAAATTATTGAATAGAAAACAAAATGTTCAAAGTTTGCTGCTTGCTCTATAATAGGCTATTTATAACTCAATACATGTATAGAAGATTAAGTATATAGATTTATTATGTGACATTTCACATGCTCACTAAATAGTACATTCCTTTTTATAAGAAATCATGCTTCATTTTATGCCTTGTTCCCACTAGAGACGCAACGCAAGGCCGTAACAACGCGCAACGCACAAGCGAGTTTGACTAATGACAAGCGACAGTTCCAATAATCCACATCGCTTGTGATTGGTCAAAGTGCTTCCGTTGTACTTAAGTCCTTGCGCTCTGCGTCTCTATTGGAAACCGAGCTTTAATAATTATTGTCTGAGTCGTCTCTCTTTTGTTGCGAATTATTTTTAACTTTTCCTAACTAAAGCGTGGTTCCCACTAGCGACGCAACGCAAGGACGTAAACGCAACGCAAGCGTTTTAACCAATGACAAGCGAAGTTATAGACAGTTGGCTTATTCGCTTGTGATTGGTCAATTCACTTGCGTTGCGTTACGTCCTTGTGTTGCGTCGCTAGTGGGAACCACGCTTAAGGCAAAAGTGGGATAAATTTGCATCAGTGTATTAATTTTCCCGTAACAAGATAATAGACTTATACTTGTGTACAGTAACATTGAGTAAGACGTAGCCAGCCCTAAACTCTGTCGTGTTCCGAATCATTGAAAATTGTCCATAAAAACATTGCATTGGCCACCTATATATCGAAAGTTTATTATAATTATAGAAAACGAATCGATTTGTCTAGGCGTTTTCCGCGCAATTCTGAAAGCTTTAAAAATGTGATCCCATGAATATTATTATACCTTTTTTCCGCAATATTTTCATCATCACATTTTACTTTCTAAAGTATCAGTACAGACTGTGAATCAGGGATTGATTGATATTTTAAATCAACTTATAGATTAATCTCTTACCTGGTACGCACACTTGCAAACTGACAACGATTAAGACCAATAGATTCATAGTGTTTCCTTTCCAACGACAACTACACTTTTGAATCAAATGCATTCATGAATGGAAAATTTCCGTTAGGCCTATTTTAGGCCTATTGTGGTTTCTATTGGCCAATGACGTTGACGCAATGCCGTCATCCTCTCCGCATGCCGCGCCTCTCCACTCCCATAATCTTATTTTTTGTTTATTCATCTCTTGTCATCGAACATTAACTATCTATCTTTCTTGGAGATCCAAGAGATCCAAGAAACATTTATTATATATGGCCATTGGCCCAAATAATATACAATGTAATACAATATTAAATAAATATCAGTTGAGTGCGTTTAAAAATTCTGTTCTACGTTTAAATGAAAAAAATAAATATTTTCCAAGTTTAACAATAAGATCAGTATTTGTGGCAGACATAAGATAAATATATTTTGATTTAGTTGGGTTGTTTGTATAAAAAGAAAACATATATTTAGTTCTAATATCTGAATAAAATGGACAAACTAAAGTGAAATGATATTCATCTTCAATTGATTGTAAAGCACATAATTTGCATAATCTTTCATTTCTATTTATACAATTCCATCTTCATTTTTCAATTTCTAATTCTAAAATTCCTAGTCGTATCTTAGTCATAATTTGTCTATGTTTGTAATTTGTTACTTTTGTTAGATATTCTTCAATTCCAAACTTATATTTAACGTGCTTGTAATATTGGAGCTTAGAGTGTAGCCTAGTATCTTCGTAGAATTTCTGTCGTTCAATGTCTGTAAGCCTGTGTTTAAAATTTGAAATAAAAGTATATATATTATTAACCTGTTGTGAGTACCATATGTTACCAAATCCATTTATGCATAGTATTTGTTTTACGTCATTGGCCCAACATTGCTCATTTCTTTGAGCTTTTCTATATTGAAAATCATAACATTGTTTAATAAATTTGTCATTATCCATTTGGTTTACTCTAAGCCAATAACGAATTATATTAATGATAATTTGAATTTGGATAGTGAATCTTCCACATTCTCCTCTCACTGCAACACTTGGTGCAGAATTACCTATTCCTAGAATGTATTTACAGAATCTTAGATGAACTTTCTCTAATACTGATATATCATTTAAACCCCATATTTCGCTACCATAAAGGAAGATTGGCATAATCTTAACATCAAATATATGGTTCCATATATTAACTTGGAGGTTACCAAAACGTCTATGGGTCAATCCTTTTAATGTGAACAAAGCCTTATTAGCTTGTTGACAATTGTATTCTTTGGCTTTATTCCAATTACCATTTGAGTTGAAAACAACTCCTAAATATTTAAAGGATTTGACAATGTCAACTGTATTTCCATTGTAATTCCATTTTTCAAATTTGTTAAGATTACCACCATTCTTAAACACCATAATATTACTCTTGTTAATATTGACAGTTACATTCCATCTTGTACAATAGGTAGATAACTTGTTTAAATAATATTGTAGACCATAAACGGTATCACCAAATAACATAAGGTCATCTGCATAGAGTAAATGATTAATTTTTAGATTTCCTATTTGGATTCTATGCTCGTCGCCTTCCTCATTTAATGTTTCACTCAAATCATTAATAAAAACATTAAATAAAAAGGACGAGAGTGGCGAACCCTGTTGTATACCTATTAGACATTTGAAAGAATTACTAATGTTGCCGTCGACCTTAACATGTGCTGATAACTTATTGTACATTGAATTAATAACGTTTAACATTTTTCCTTTTACTCCTGAATTTTTTGGTTTTATGTGAAGATATTGATGTCCTACGGAGTCAAAGGCTCGTTTAAAATCAATGAAAGCAACATATACTTTCCCACGTTTTTTTCCTAGGTATTTATTAATGATTGTGTTAAGAATAATACATTATCCGATGTTCTGAACCCCTTTCTAAAACCGGCTTGTTCCTGATGTAGAATGTTATTATCTTCTGCCCAAAATTGTAATCTTTTATTGATAATATGTAGGAAAATTTTAGCAAAAACGGGAATAAGTGATATTCCTCTATAATTCTCTGGTTGTTCTTTGTCACCTTTTTTAAATATTGGGACAATAAGGCTGGTTGCCCATTGCTGTGGAAACTGTCCTGTATTATAATTATTAACAGTGTGACAATTTATTTTATTATTGTGTGTTTACATTTTATTACTTAGCCTATTCCGTATTGAATAAAAAGAGAAACTATTTCAACATTTAAAGGCTTATTATTAGAGGAGAGGCCTAATTAAATTATGACTTTTTAAATTGTTGTCATCATTATTACAGAAATCAAATAAATAATAATCACTATGTAGTAGCATAACAAAGTAGGCCTAGTAGTTTTAGCCTTAGGCTTATGCAGCCTGTAAATTATTTCCGTAATTTAACATTTTTAATAAATATATTTTAAATATACGCCAAATACAGTTTATAACTGTATTTGACAATACCTGACAAAAACCAAGAAGTAAAACAAAGTTACAGTGATGAAGCTGATAATATGAATATAAAACAAACTAGTAGTGGAAAAAAGAACAAAAAAGAACAAATAATGAAAATTAAGGTACTTGAATATTGTACATCAAATGAAATAATCCATGTCGCTCTTTGCAACAAATTGAAATTTCCTGGCGGTAAATGGGCATTTGACAAACATGATTTTGCATTGAAATAATTCGCCTACTGTAAAATTGAAGAAATGTTTTGCTCAATTGTTTGACAATTAAAATTCTCAGCGAGCGTAACTGTTTTTATTGAAATATTTTTTTAAAAAACAGTTTATATTATGATTTGATTAATTTTAATCTATTTGGTCTAGTAAAAAAACTTGTTACCTGAGTATCAAAATACCATAACGGTATATCTTTAATAAGGTAGCCTAAATTAAATTACCCAAAATTAATCAAATAAAGTACATATACAATATACTAAAAAGGTTGTAGCTTGGTAGCATAAAACAATGTTTAGTCAATGATGTGTTTTCACAGACATCTTTGTCGTCTTCTTCAGTCAAAGGTTATGGATTGTAATTCAATTTAATACGACAATATATTGCTGAATGAATAATGATAATGACTTTAAAATGTTGGAAACAATATTGACTATCAACCACCACCCAACTAGCATATTAATGTAGCATGTATAATAATTGTAACTGTATACGGGTAATATAATGATCCCAGTCCAGCTAAATAAAAAAAAGAATCAAAGACATCATTATGACAAAAGAGATGTTGAAGCTCGAAACAAAATGACCACAGTTCACGCTTCCTGGGATGTTCAGAAAGTTCCCACATTTATAAAAGTCGTTCGGCACAGGAGGAAGATCCGATTGTTCACCAACTCGTACTATCAGTGCCATGCCCAGCTACAAATAAAAACACATTTCATATTACAGAACTTTATAATATTATAGTATTCGGCCCTGTCCGTCTTAGATCATGAACTCATCTTTTCATGAGTCGCGCGATATATAGAGAGTTGTTAAATCGATTGCATTTTTTTCTATAATTTAAAATAAAACAAATTTCAATTAAATAAGTTTACCTCAACATGAAATTCCAAATGACAATGAAAGAACCACCATCCAGGGTTGTTGGCATGGAAACGGAGAATCACGTACCCGCCATCAGGAACAATTACAGTGTCTTTCTTCAGGGATAAGTGAGCCTCACGTGGTAAAAGTCCTTTAGAAAAAAAAATGAAAGATTGTTACGCGGATTTTATGTATACGAGCAAAAGTCTTACTATGGGAAACGGTCATGTGATACGTGAAGAACAAACAAAAAGCAATGATATTATGGAACGGTTCAATGACGGGAATGTTTCCTGGTAAAATCTAGGAAGCACAGCTGTAACGAGGGCATTCAGTAACCTTTAGATCTTAGGAAAGGTTGATTGTTTGTATGTATTGTTACCCTGTCTATCCATTTCTTTGATCTGCTCAACACTGGTTTCTTCTCCTATTTTTTCAAAGCCAATCACTCGGAAGAAATGACCATGCAAATGCATTGGATGACTAGTATTAAACTGTTGCCCTTCGTTCACCACTACAAACTCAACAACCTGTAACGTTGAACAAGACATCAGTCGGAAAATGAGCCAAATCAAGTACTCTTCCCCCCTCCCTTCCTAAAAAATTCATTAATACAAAAAAGAGGCCTATACCAACTAATATGAAATATGAAACGAATTGGATTTAAAACAGGAGCCTAATCCCGTTCTTATACATGGTACTGCACTATCCTATGCATGTACAGTACCATGTCTAGCGACAATAAACATCCCTCAGTATTGTGTCTTGTGATAGCAAAATTCATCCCATGGGATATTGTATAGCGTCTCCTGACAATATACAGTAGTAGAATCGACTGTTAAAGTACTTACATTATCGAGTCCTACACCAATAGTTCGTGTACATCGGCATAATTGAGTTGAGCAGTTCTTGCTGAACGTTTCTTCATCACAGAATGTTCCTTCTGGTATATCTTCATACTGACTGAGCGGCGGCGAGGGAGGTAAGCTAAAGCTAATACTGTCAAGTTGTGGCGGTGTCCCCATTATTTTGCCAAAATCCATGCCGATGTAATATGTTTCATCTGCTTCCTCTGAAAAGGCCATGTCATCATCTTCTGTAAAAAAAAAAAAGAAGAATCCAATAGAAACAATTTACTATTCTGGACAAATACGTTCTTACATAAATGAAGTTGTATTTTAATATTTGTAGTAATTTAAAAATTCTTCATTTCCATAATTGATGTCTTGAAAGAGTTTTCTTTTAGATATATTGGCAGCCACATCTTACCTCGTGACGTCAAATTTCTAATGCTTATATCTTTCTTTTCAATATTATTTTCAAGCGTGTTCACAGTAGTACCATCCATTGTTTGATGTGTGTTAGGAAGTTGGTTTGCGCTACTTTCGTCTTGGCCAGCATACTGTATTATTGCAAGTTGGGACTTTCCCCTACATCCCGATTCGACACCTTGAACTCTTAACCAATAATTCTTCCTGTCTTTTGTAGCATTTAACAAGAAATCAAAACGCTCCCCTGCGTAGGTGATAAATGAATCCGTTTCTTGGGCATCAATTGCTGCTCCGTCCGATGCTATCATATATATCTTGTGATCATCTACAGATACTTTTAGACCACAATCAGTAATTGCACCGCTGATGGTTCGAAATCTGTATATCTTGCCATATTCAACGGTGAATATCTCTCTTGTTGTACTATCCAATCCATTTTCTGGGTTGGTAATTATCCCTTTCCCGTTGATGAGAATAGTATCGGCTTTATTACTACCTTTACCATACTGGTTTCCTGCAAACTTCGCAATTGTCAAATCATGAAACCAGTCGTTAACTAGTAACACGTGTTCGTGGTCGTATCTGTAAAACTCGTCTGATTCTGGTTTTCTTACGATAAGAGAGCCAAATAACCCGTCTGCTCTCTGCATCCCTGAGTGACTATGCCACCAATGGGTACCTGCTGGATAAGCCTCGAAGGAATACAAGAATGAAGCTTGCGAGGGAATTGGACACTGTGTTAACATGGAGATTCCATCCATGTATGGAGTGCCTTTTGCGTGGAGACCATGCCAATGAATGGACAATCCTTCTGAGTTATCTAGTCGATTGACAACTGTGACTTCTATAGTATCATTTTCACAAGCCTTTAAGGAAATAAATCATAATCATTAATCAGCACGATTATTTAAATAATGAATTCTTTCCCGTTCAAAATCATTATTGAACGGTCGTTTTTTTGGACTATTGCATAATTAATCTTGCAAATTAATTTAAATTATTAATTAAGTACGGTACATATTTCCTACGCTGATCATCTTTCTTTGGGTCTTTTTTTGGTGAAATTTGATTGATTTAATCATCTTTACTTACATTCTTCATACAAAATATATTCATAATCTTTCTCTTATTTTATCATCTTAATTAATCATCATCATAATGACAATCTTTCTTTGAAACAGAGATTGCTGTTTTGTTTATGTTTTTCCTGATCTTAACATCATCTCTGTATGTAGATGGAGTATGTCCTTTGACCTTTTATGAAAAAAATAACATACTTGTATTGACGGACCGGGTATTTGCCGATTGACAACCATCACTGCTCTTGCGCCACCATCTAATGGAATACAGTCTTTCTGTTTGCAGTCATTGATGTTAGTGGGGCAGTCACCACATTCCTTTGACATAGAGGTGAACCATTCTACCTGAAATGTGAATTTACAGGTGACTTTCTCACCAGTACACTCACGTTTACAGTCTTCACCTTCGTATATCACTTCTGCATTTAGCGCTAAAAGAGAATGGAACGACATTCGTGGTTATTACCGGGTGGATCTCTCCATCAGATTCGTAATGTTAGATGCTATGTAAAATGTTAATACTGTAGCACAGTCATGATGTATAATGTTGTGTTTGTGAGTCTTTGAGACACTTCCTAAAACACACAATTCTAAGTGGCCACTACAGCCTGTGAAAAATAATAATTGGTTACTTTTTTTTTGCTACCCTGAATACATTCCTGTACTGTTTTTAATATATTGTTTTGAATTCGAAAGAAAAGAAGGTGAAATGAAATTAAATAAAATTGAACAAAAAAAAAACAACAAAGATCACATATTAAAGCGCAATCTCTCAAAGAAAAACTAATGTTAGAGAAACTATCTTGCTTAAAGACAAATTTAAAAATCGGTATGCTTATACTTTACGAACATTTCACCTAAAAACGGTTCTCTAATTAACCATGCCCAGGTAATGTATTGAATATGACAGAGTTACGTGACAATGCTTGAATAGTCTAACACATAATCCGTGACAACACCGTTTCATTGTTTGATCAAGCATATAGGATAATAATACTGTATTATTATTATTTGCAACTCCACTCCCAAAGACTTGTAATAAGTCTTTGTTTATGTAGAGCATCTTGTATATATTAGTATATGTTAGTCTTGTGAACGGGATTGCCACCTTTGAGAAGGTTAGTGAATTAATTCACTTGTGGTTATCCTTGTCAATTTACCTAAAATGAGAATAATTAAAGATGTATTGTCCCCCAAAAACATGAAAAAATAAAGATTAATAAAATCAGATTTTGAATAGGCAATTTCACGGTTTTAATAAAGTTATTCACTTCTGTAGAAAAAAAATCATCAAAAATAATTATTTCACTTATAAAAAGACAAAAGAAATGGTTAATTTCAACCAAAAACCATTGTCTTCCAGACAATTTAGGTATATTTTGCTTTAAATTACATTTTTTTAAAAATATTGTATCTGTTTGTATATATATATATTTTAAGAACGCACCCTGTATGAACGTGTGCCACCACCGTTGTAAAGGTGTAGCTTTAACAAATGTTATATTATACGGTTTATCACTTTTTCTACCTGAAAACAATTATATATAATTTGTTACGTACCACCAGTGCAACATAGTATTCATAATATTTGCATTCATGCATTTGAATGGAAACATTATGACGAAGGTTGGTGAGCGATAATAATAATTATAGTGTACTGAAGATAGATATCAAAAGGTAGTTCATAATTTAATTTATAGCATATAAAATGAAAAATATGAAGAAATAAGCGGAGGTCCAATAGCTTGTTTAGAGAGCTCCCATTGCCATGTTTCTACACACTCAGCACACCAACTTAAATACAGTTGAACCTCCCGTAAGTGACCACCCTCGGGACCTGGAAAAGTGGCCGCTTACGGGCGGTGACCCCTTACGTTAAAGGGCCAAAATCACTTATTATGGCTATATACGATATTGTTAACGAAACGAGCCTCTAAATTTTCCAGCTAATTGTAGGCCTATTATTATTTATAATCAGGTGGTTTAGTATTTTTTAGCATTTTCAGACAAATTTTAAAAACTTTTATCATATGAAAAATGGTCGGTCAAAATCTGTGTAGTTTTCTCATCTCTTCACAGTAATGTTTTTAAAACCTCTTCAAAATAAAGCTAATATATAAAGAAATACAATAAACATGCACCTCTAATTCATAGGTCCATGCAATAAGTATCGCATTTTTCGATTGGCCGCTTACAAAAAATCTCATTTTTAGTATAAAAAGGTGCCCGCAGCTGCTTACGGTAAGCACCAATGCACTAATTAGATAGGAAGAACAAACAGGCTTTTCAAAGTGCGTCCGTTAAGGGAGGTGGCCGCTGTAAATAAAATATGGGGTTTTCATGAATAAAAATAATCACAGAGGAAAGTGCTTACGAATATGACCTTGTGAAACGGTAATTTGAAAATGCAAATAAGGCATGCCTGCTAATAATCTACAAATTTAAATTTGTATGAGATAAATATGCAAAATCTAAAGAATATCTCATTTTTAGTTACCATAGTAACTGTTGATATGCATAACCAAGGGAAATTAAATAATTATCAGATAATTATTAATTAATAATTAATACTGAATCCAACCATCACAGTAAAAAAAATATAGAATTATTTAATAATAAAGTGTGATATTTTACATGCTGACCTTAAATGAAATGAAATTTCAAATCAGGGCTTCAATATTTGTTATGTAGCATTAACATACCTGAGTATATCATTGACTTTTGATTGGTTCTATTTTGGGGAGGGGAAAGTGGTGGATCCAGGACTTTTAAATAGTTAGGGGGTTGAAGGCGAGGGTCTAAAAACTTAGCTTTATGTCCTATCTTTTGCATTGCAATTTTTAACTTGGGGTGGGTGGGGGCTTGGAGAAAGGGGGAGGGGATGGGATGGAGGAGTTTGAATCCGTCTATTCATTGGGGCGATAGTAGCGGCAGTGTGGGTGGTGCTTGAATGCATGCATTTGACACTCTATAGTGGATGATCGACCAAAGTGTTGCAGTTTATCTTTTTGTGGTTATAGTCAGGATGGGGGGGGGGGGGGAGGTGGTAGTCGAAAGTGGTAGTAGATGGGCATGTGGGATCTGCTTAGGTTAGCAAATAAAAGAAGTAAACAAATGAAAGAGGAGCTTCAAAATAAAAGAGGAGTAATCTGTTGCAAAGATTAAAATTAACAACGATCTGATAATTTATTCAAATTTCCAGAGGATATAACCTATAAAATGACATTAAAACTGGGAATTACAGAATCTATAATTAAAAATTAATTTCTTTTCTCACAACACAACTAGAACTATATAAAACATTAAGAATTTTTCTGACCAATGAGTTTCAAATCAAATAATCAAAGAAAATAAAATGTTTTTACTAATATACCATGTTTTTTTTTTTATAAAAATGCCTATGTTTCTCGCAACACTGCTTGTAGATTTTAAATTTACCCCAGTATTTTATTTTAGAAATCAATTACTAAACATTAGAAATACCTATTTGTAATAAATCAGCTAAAAAAATACACCACTTTGGGCGTTATGGTAAAGTAAAGTTTAGTTGCATTGAACAATTTTTAAAAAGTGAAAAACACCCCTTTTTAAATAAATGGTATCTCCCAAGGTATGAAATAAAAAAAAATAAAAAAATTTTAAACAGGTACACAATGCATTGTTATTATGCATACAATAATTATTTTTTATAATTAAATGAACAACACAAAAATATCGTTCATCAAAGTAGTACCAATATCCATTTTAAAAAACCTTAAAAAAGGACAAAATTTGTCAAAAACACAAATTTGGCCGTTGCCATGGAAATATACGTGTGAAATAAAAAATACTTCATATTTGATTTCTCTCAACACATATATAGCCATGTGCAAAATTTGAAAGAAATCCATTTTTTTGAGTCTGCCACTCTTTTTGATATTTCTTTGATTCTTACAGACAATGGCTCTTAAGTAGTATAACTAAAAATAATAATTGACAATATAGTGTTTAGTAATATTGAAGAACTGAAAATAATAAAATAAATAACATTTCCCAAAAATCTAGCTCATTGGTAAATTAAATCGCCATGAATTCTTTAATTGCGCTTGAATAAATACTTTCAATAACAACTTCTCTACATTCTAAGTTCTTAATATCAATATCTCTGGGAAAGTTAAGGGAAATATTGTTAAAAGCCTAAGGCGGGTGAAGCGAAATTTACCTACATAGAAAACAAAGGCAATCATAATAGCCGTAAGATAATCACCAAATACCTCTACACACAAGCTAACACCTACAATTACGGTAACTATTTGGAATAACTTCAACAACAATAAATATTGCATGACACAGTGGTCCCTGTGTACTTATAGATTATTCTCAGAAAGTATTGAATAGAAAACAAACTTTCAAAAGTTTGTTTGCTCTTTATATATTCGTAAACGATGTATAGGTAGGCATATTAGAAGGTTGGTAAAGTATGCCTATAGGGGACATTTTACATTGCCTTTTATAAGAAAGCATACTTCCTTTAAGCTTGGTTCCCACAAGAACGTAACGCAAGGACGTAAACGCAACGCAAGCGTTTTAACCAATCACAAGCGATGGCTTATTCGCTTGTGTTGCTAACTGTCTATAACTTCGCTTGTCATTGGTTAAAACGCTTGCGTTGCGTTTACGTCCTTTCCTTACGTACTTTCTAGTGGGAACCAAGCTTTATGCTTGGTTCTCACAGAGACGCACAACGCAAGGCCGTAACAACGCGCAATGCACAAGCGAGTTTGGCCAATATAATGACAAGCGACAGTTCTAAATAAAATCCACATCGCTTGTAATTGGTCAAAGTGCTTCCGTTGTGCTGCGTCTCTATTGGAAACCGAACTTTAATAATTATTGTCTGAGTCGTCTCTCTTTTTTTGCGAATTATTTTTAACTTTTCCTAAAGCGTGGTTCCCACTAGCGACGCAACGCAAGGACGTAACGCAACGCAAGTGAATTGACCAATCACAAGCGATGGCTTATTCGCTTGTGATTGCTAACTGTCTATAACTTTGCTTGTCATTGGTTAAAACGCTTGCGTTGCGTTTACGTCCTTGCGTTACGTTCTAGTGGGAACCAAGCTTAACTCAGGCAAAAGTGGGATAAATTTGCATCAGTGTTCATTTTCCCGTAACAAGATAATAGACTTATACTTGTGTACAGTAACATTGAGTAAGACGTAGCCAGTCCTAAACTCTGTCATGGTCCGCCGAATCTTTGAAAATTGTCCATAAAAACATTGCATAGGCCTATATATCGAAAGTTTATTATAATTATAGAAAACTAATCGATTTGTCTAGACGTTTTCCGCGCAATTCGGAAAGCTTTTCAGAATTGATCCCACGAATAGTATTCTAAAAGTTTGACTTTTTTCACAATATTTTCATCATCACATTTTATTTTCTAAGTACAGACTGTGAGTCAGTGATTGATTGATATTTTAAATCAACTTATTGATAATCTCTTACCTGGTACGCACACTTGTAAACTGACAACGATTAAGACAAATAAATTCATAGTGTTTCCTTTCCAACGGCAACTACACTTATGCAGTTTTGATTCAAATGCATTCATGAATGGAAAATGGTTTTCCGTTATAAGGCCTATTATAGGCCTATTGTGGTATATTGGCCAATGTCGTTAACGCAATGTCGCGTCATCCTCCGCTGATCGCTCCTCCCCTCAATCTTTGCTTTTATCTCTTGTGATATCGAACATTAACAGTGAGACAATTTATTTAATTCTAAATGTTTGTTCTTTTATTACTATACATTAGAGGCCTATATAATTTGCAGTGTAGCCTATAAATCCATTCTTTGGTGGACCATGGAGGTAGGCCTTGGGTGAACGGTCCACGGAAATGTCTATGTCTGAAGTATTCAATATCGAAAAGAACGAGATTTGATTGTGAGAACAGGTGCAACTACGAATTGCGGAAAACGAAACCGCAGCCAAAAAATGTCCTAAACGTAAACTCACGCGGGGCTGTCGTAAAAACGCTATACAGTTTTACGTTTTGTACCTAGGTAGCCGTATGATGAATAAAAAGAGAAACTAATTAAAAAATTAAAAGGCTTGAATTCTTGTCATCATTATTATTACAGAAATCAAATATAAATAATTAGAGTTAAACATAACAATGTAGGCCTAGTAATGTTAGCCTTAATGCCTATTTAAATTAGGCAGCCTAACATATTAAACATTTGTTAAAATACGCCAAATAGAGTTGTTTGGTTCTGGAAGCGATTTTCATCGCGTTGTTCAGCCTTTTGTTTGGAAATGGCGTCTGACCCCGTATACTGTATTTGTAAACAACCTTATGATGTTTCGCTGTTTATGATAGAATGTAATGTTTGTAATGATTGGTTTCATGGAAGGTGAAATAAATATTATCCGTAGTTATTATTTTTTACAATTTAGATGAATATAGATGCCGTCATTTCAGTATAATAGTCATTTTTGTTAGGCCCTCCTGCTGAGACTGTTATTTGTTGATACGTACGATTGGTGTGGCGGATAAAATGCATTCTTCTCGCCATATTAATTAAGATAGATAGAGGCCTAGCTTTCTTCACATTTCCGTAGCATTTCAATGCTAAATTGTTTTGTGAAATTCATATGCAATACATATTATAAACTTCCACAACTGGCTATTTTAACGTACATCGTTTTTTGTATATTTTCTTTTAAAAAATGTAAAAAAATAAAATCAACGTTTTCTAATAAAATATTTATTAAAAATGCTTGTTGAGCTCAGTCTATACACTATCAAACTAGTTTGACAAAAAAAGTGTGATGTGCCCAAATATGGTAGTAATATGCCATCATTCATGTACATATATGGGCATATCACTTTTTTTTTTTGTCACATAAAGTTTGACAGAGCTTTAGACATGTTTTATTTGGAAGACTTGTCATGTTGTTTTTTGTTTGTAGTTGCGTTGGTGTACGTGAAGATCAATGTAATGAAATAGAAGAGTATCACTGCCCAAATTGCACCAGAGGATTTGGACCTTTAACTTGTAAGTGTTTGGAGTGTATCTTGTTGTACAAAAGTTACAGCAGCAGTGGAAGTCTCTACTGTACTGTATGCAAGACACACTTCTTTCCACAAATACTATTTGAAATATAGTATGTAATTGATTAAATATAATAATGTATCTTTGCAACAATTGAGGACATTTTAAATTTTTTTTTATTTATGAAGTGAAGAAGAGAAGAAATTGGCACCGGCATGATCCAACAGAAGAAATTACTAAGAACACCATGGTAAGTATATATCACTTGTATATCATTTCACTCAACTTTACAACAACAAACAAGTTAATGTATTTTTTATTGTCAAAATTATTATTAATTATATACACACATCTGACAGAATTTACAGCCAATTGCAGGATAAAAAAAATGTTTAAATCTTTGTCTACACTAACAAACTAGTTTGACAAAAAAAAAACTGTTATGTGCCCAAATATGGTAGTGATATGATGTCATCATGTCCATATATGGACACATCACATAAAGTTTGAAAGTGTAGACAAAGCTTTATTTGAATGTCTCCTTTAAAGCTTCAACATTAAGACTATGAAAGAGAGCATGTTACAGTGAAAGCTATTTAATTATTTTTGTATTTAATTTCAGGCTGTGCAAACTGGAACATTAGTATTTATTAAAGAATTAAAAAACAGAACATTTGCTGATGCGAGTGAAATAATTTTGAAAAAAAGAGGATGGGAATTATCATTGGAGTATTTCAGTGAAAATGGATTTGATACGCCCATATTAATTGAGGAAAAGGATGGTTTAGATTTATTGGTACCACCTCCTTCATTTACAGTTCATGATGTCGAATCCCTTGTTGGTAAGTGTTCCGTAGCACACGCACTCTTTATACACAGGTATACTTTATTACAAAAAAACAAACATATCCATACTGTAGCATGATAAACAAGTCTCACATAACCAATTACATACAATTTAAAATATTGGCAATAGTCAAAACAGGTAATTTTTTTATATGCTCATATTTCCCAAGGAGTATCTCAAGTAAAGGCCTATGGTACGGTGTCAGCAACGAGCGGGCGTGTCTGTTTTATGCGCATTTGGTGTTGGTGTCATCTTCATCAAATTGCAGCATTTAAGCACAATGTTAAAGCATCACCAAACTGCATTACTGTACTTAATTCTAAAGATTGGTCTACACTATCAAACTAGTTTGACAAAAAAGTGTGATGTGCCGAAATATGGTAGTGATACTGTAAACCCAAATATGGTAGTGATATGACATTTGTTACATAAAGTTTGATAGTGTAGACAGAGCTTTACTACTTAATTTGTTACAGGATCTTCGTTTGAACTTGATGTAATTGATGTGCCAAAACAGGAAACAAATAAAATGTTACTGAAGCAATGGTGTGAATATTACTGCCATCCTCAAAGACATAACATACTTAATGTTATTAGCCTGGAATTCTCAAAGACAAAGTAAGTATAATTCATTCATAACAAATTGATAATAACCCAGCCTTTGTTCATAAAGTATATACTGTAGCACTGTCTTTTGTTGTTTGGTAAAGTATAATAAAAAGTGAATAAGGCAGTTTGTTCAGTAAAGCTTGGTTTCCACTAGGGCGTAACGCAAGGACGTAAACGCAATGCAAACATGTTGACCAATGACAAGCGACAGTTCGAATAATCCATCGCTTGTGATTGGTCAACTCACTCGTTGCATTACGTCCTTGTGTTGCGTCTCAAGTGGGAACTAAGCATTAGTATAATATAATGAAAATTGTGACCAAAGCAAGGGTTCTCAAGAACACTGTTTTTTGTTCAGTAAGTAACTGTAGTGACCAAAGCAAGAATGCTCAAGCGATGCCTGTTCGGCTGAATAATATAAATGAATGAATAAATAAATGAATAATATAAATGGGTCCATTTTTAAGTAATGAATGTACACAGTAGAACATAATGTAAACATATATGTTTCAGATTGTCCGAATATGTACTGCCACCAAGAGTTGTACGTGAGATGAGTTGGGTTGACATTGTATGGCCTGAGGTTTTACCAGAAGACACAGGTTTCTCCAAGCCTTCTGTGTCTAAGTACTGTCTTATGGGAGTCAAAGATAGTTACACAGATTTCCATGTGGACTTTGGTGGCACATCTGTCTGGTATCATGTGCTGAAGGTTAGTTTTAAAATCAGTTCTTATTTATAATATATTTTAGGTATAATACTTGCATAGTGTACTGTACTTTTTGTATACCAAGTCATTATTAATCATTGTCTAAACTTACTAGTGGGTAGGAGAGCGTACTCTCTAGTAATACTGTAATTTGCGTATAGGCAGCACATTACGGTACTATACTACAGTATATATACGGTATATTTTAAGTATGATCTTAAGTAGAACTGTATATACTTTAGTAAGCATACTTTGTAGTGTGTACTCTTGTATAGTATGTACTTTGTTTAGTAATGTATTATTATATGTCATGTACTATTACTTTTTAAAGGGTGAGAAAATATTCTACTTGATCAAACCAACATTGTCAAATTTGATATTGTATGAAAGATGGGTTTCATCATCAAATCAGAATGAAATGTTTTTCGGAGATCAAGTGAATTCTTGTTATCGATGCAGTGTTACAGAAGGACAGACATTATTTATTCCAACAGGTAAGATAGTTCCTTTCTTGGGACATTCCTAGTGATGTTTCCCTATTCAGAGGTAACACCTATTCACAAGTTAGTCATAATAGAGGTCAGTCACCTCTATACATATTGCATTATCATCTCCTCTTTTATGGACATTTCCAGTGATTTTTCCCTATTCAGAGGTTAGAGCTATCCAGATGTCACCCTTTACATGTTTCTGGTTCGCTCTACTTGAAAATATTTTGCTAATTACATAACTGTCAATTTTAATATTTTCTAGGATGGATACATGCTGTGCTTACAAATGTAGACAGTCTAGTGTTTGGTGGCAACTTCCTGCATACATTTAGTATCCCATTACAAATCAGGTAAACCGCATATTCATTTACCAATAATTTATCTCAGTTATTTTTTATTTTATAATTTTCAATAATTTATCTCTAAATGCTTATTCATTTTATATTATTAATAGCATTAGTGGAGCTTTAACTGAGTGGTTAACATGCCTGGTGTCAAATCAGGATAGTTTGTAAGGCCACTCCTATAAATAAGCTAAATTTTCAGTTTGAATTGTGCTTACATAATTATGCTAATAAATATTTTTTTAATTGTGTAGAATTTATGAGTTAGAGAAGCGACTGAAGACGCCGCAGCATTTCCAGTTTCCTTGGTTTGAGATGACCATGTGGTACGCCGCTAAACACTTACTCGACATCCTTAAAAGTTAGTCGTTAAATTATTTTTTATACGTGTAGTTTTTATAATTTATTGATTAACTTTATCGTTAAAATTCAGCACTGGTAAAACAGCTTCATGTATCTTATTGTACATTTTTAATTTCTTGATTTAAATAAAGAAATAAATACATTGAATTTAAGTTTACGCTTAAAAGTGCTAATTGATTGATTGATTTTATTCGATATTCATACACAAAAGTTAAAATATACAATGTACAAAAAGAATACCAGGATAACCCATTAAGTCGACAAATAAAAAGTAAACTTATTTCCAATGGGGTCCAATCCGTATTAACTGAAAAAGTGAGTGGTTGGGCCTAGTACAATATATCATTAAGTTGGACGCTATCTTTGTGTCTGACTTGAGTAAACTAAGTATCTGTACTTACCAATATAGATTACAATGATGACAAGAGACATCCTCCAGATTACATCTTAGTGGGATGTAAAGAGTTGGTAGCCACATTAAAGGGATGGACAGGCAAGAAAGAGGTGAATATGCCATTTCTATTATTTAGTTAAAGTTCACTGGAGTGTATTTATTTAAATACAAATACAGACTGGAAAAGAAAAAGAACCCAGTAAACTGTTTCCTAGATATTGTTTTCTGTATTTTTCACACAAAATTCATAATAATATATATCAAAAAAAGAAACAAATGTATATATATATATATATGATATAACAATTGTTTCATACAACTGTTTAAATCTAATCACTATTTTCTAAATATATTTTTTTACAATCGGAAGTTGTTCTATTTATTATTCTCCAAAATGAAAAAAAGTCTGTATTTTCAGTACCCTTTCCCTGTCCCACCATGCATTAATTGGATTGACAATTCCCCATATTTGGCATTAAAGACTTTTAAGAACTTGAATTAAACAAAGCCTTTCATTAAAATGTCAAAATTGGAAGCAAATAAATCCTTTAGGCCGTAGCCTCATTGTTAACAACTTAGTTTTAGTTAGTTTAGTTTTTGAAAGTTGTTTTTATTCCATAAATGCAGCAGTTAAAAGACCAGATGCTTGTAAGTTAGTATGCTAGTGTGTTACCACTTATTTCATCACATATGCATGTGTGCACTCTGTATGTATGTACAGTTTGTTTGTAGTGATCCAAAACTATTTTATTTTATACAACCTATAGGGAGATTATTATGTGAAAAAACAGTTATTTTTCAAATTATTATTTCTGCTTAAAAACTCCATTTCATTTATTGTTACATATACTCGCATTAATTTGTAAGTTTGATATTATTGTCAACAATTGTATTTGTTAATTTATTTTCTGTGTAATATTAGTATACAAACAAGAAAATAATTTACTTGTTTGTTTACGGTAAGTACTTTGAAAATGATCACCATTTTAAAAAGACTTTATTTTGTGGTAGAATTGAGTTGGCATAGTATTTTGAATTGAATGTTTATTAGCATGTGTGGTATGAGCGTTCCTGTGCTCACCAGAACATCCATTCATAGAAGCACTGATAAAAAAAGTCTATCTAGGTTTAACTATAGAATGGTCCTAAGATATGGCTTTAGTAGATAGAAGGTTAAACATGGAGTAAGAATAAGATATTACTCCATGGTACAAAACATGTAAAAGATGTTGTGACTCTGTGTAGAGTAGAGAATTGTTTAGAAACTTAATATTCAACAAAGGGTCAGCAGGGGTCAATGTATTACAGTAGATTCGTTGTAGCAATGATACTTTCAAATTGTTTAAATATGACAATTGTCTGAAGCTCTGTCAACACTGTCAAACTAATTTGGCAAAAAAGGTGTGATGTACCCACATATGGCCATATAACATTTTGTTGTTGCATAAAGTTTGATAATGTAGACAGAGCTTTACTTGCCAAGAAGTGTACAATCAAATATGTATTGTTATTATTTTTAAAATAAAATCTTAATTCAGAATTTAAAATGTCATCAAGGAGAGATTCCAGAGTCAGTGCAATATAACTATCTAATCAAAGATCTCAGTAAACAACTAAAAGAAGTTGATGTAAAGAAACCGAGTCGTGCGCCCTCGCAAAGAGTAACCAGCAGTAGGAGTCGCAAAGACAAGAAAAAGCAGAAAGAGAAAGAAAAACATAGCAAGAAACAAAAGGAAAAACCAAAGAAGAAAAAGAAAAAGACTATGTTGTCTGACAGTGATATGGCAGGGCTTGATGTTCTGCATCAAATCACTCAAAGTTCTTTACAGACACAGGATGTGACACACAACTTGCCAAAGGTCATCTCACGACCTGCTTATTCAAAGGTTAGCAGTCTGCATTTCTGTAATTTGTTTTGCTTTTAACGATCGTACTAAGTCCAGAACTCTTACTTTGTGCGCTTTACACACACTTTGATCACATGCAAGTCACAGTAGAGAGTTTTGATTTTACAAATGACCTTAAACATATCACAGAAGAGTATATTCAGAGTTTGAATCCTATGCTGGCTTATGCTTAGAAATGTTCACATTGACCCAAATGACCTTATTCTTAACATCAGTAACGTCATACATACTAGGGCAGGGTTAGATATTTTGTTTTTGTAAACACAGGATGGGTACAAGGTACATGCATCAGAGAGTAGGAGGAATGTAGGAACTTACCAGTCAGTAGGAGAGGGTGTACCTGGTTTAAAACTAAAATTCTCAAATGGTAAAGTTATCAAAAGGTAAGAAACAAATTTCTACAAGATTACCAATTACGTAGTGTATACTTGCTAAACCTGTTTGCTGCAGGCAATGTATGAATAACACTTGTCATGATCAAGTTTTAAGAAAAACATCTTTAAATGATCTATAATAATTTAATGATACTGTATTTAAATTAAAGTCTCAACATTGTTAAAGTTAAAAGTTTATTTGTTTTCAGTCAAAGCGATTCCACATATTCAACAAAAATGCAAAAGAAAGTAAAAACAGAAAGTGATGAAGAAACGTTGGTTGATGTAGAAAGTGATATTCCATCATCTCCCATGCAAGTTCCACTCAAACTTAAACTTTCTTGTAAGTTAGTATTATTTATAGGCACTTGGTTTTATCTAAGCTAACCATGGTTTTGCACATTTCACTATGAATTATTCTGTATTATTTTGTCTATCATTGTAAACACTACTTTACCAGTCTTTTAAACTTTTGTTTTGTATACTTTTAGTTAATGGAAAATCTCGAACAGACAGCAGTATGTCATCTGACATCCGTGATTCAGATTCTGATTGTGATGTAATGCCCTCTGACAGGAGTCCGAAGGTTAGAGTTCAGACAAATCAGGTAATTATTACATTCAAATAGTACAATAAATTCCTAATATATAGGAGTAACTCTCATGAAACATGCTCTCAATGTTAATACTTATTTTATGTCTTTAGACACATGTGGCCAAGGATTACCAATAGTAAATGATTCACTGTCCTATCATCAGATAGGTAATATTTCTATAGTGCCAGAGTAAAGCCTTGTCTACACTATCAAACTTTATGTGTCAAAAAAGTTTGATGTGCCTGTATATGGTAGTGCTATGCTTAAATATGGTAGTGATATGACATCATCATTTCCATATATGGGCACATCACATTTTTTTGACACAGAAAGTTTGATAGTGTAGACAAAGCTTAAGAAATGTGTTCATGTTGTATTTTTACTTTACAGGATTTATACAACATAGATACTTTGCTACAAGCGAGTCAATACGAAGATTACTTCCAAGGTCAAGAGGTCAACGTAGAAGGAATGCAACATGATTTCAGGTATATACTTTTTTTTACAATTTCCACCTATTTATATATCAAAATCAAAATAATATAAATAATATGCAACACAGGCACAGTGTGTGCATGATATCAAACTGACATACCACATTTGTCATGGTCACTTCTTGAACTGTAATTAGATTCAGAGTTCATATTCAAATTCCATTCATTTATATGTTATTTTATTATAAATAGGAAAACGTCTGCAAGTATGAAGGATGCAATTCAAGGGATGTTATCAATAGCATTACCAAACACAGACCCATCTCAAGCATCATCAATACTGCTAAGTAGGATGGAAGTTAAGAACAAGGAAAAAGTGCTACCAAAGAGGAAACTTAGTGAACAAGAACTCACAGACACGCTTCCTAACTGTTTTCAAGATTCCAAATATGGTAATTTAAATCATTATTAGTTTCTTAAAAACTCGGACACACTTCCAAATATGGTAATCTAAATCATTAGTAGTTTCTTAAAAACTCCGTCCAAATATGGTAATTCAAATAATAAACTTCCTAGTTCTCTTTTTATATATATATATATATATATATAAAAAGGAGATCCCGCCTCGTGAATAAAAATACTGAAAGATGAGGGCGATCTCTGTTGCGCGTGCGTACAACTGAGGACTAGTGCTGTTCCGCCGTACCACGCCGAGAATGTTAACGAGTCGTTATCCAATCGAGTTCGAAAAATACCATGAAAGCCCCAGTGGTCTAATGGTTAGGACATCTGCATATCAAACAGGCGGTCCGAGTTCGAGTCTCGGTTGGGGCGACTTTTTCTCATTCTCACAGATTTCCTCATCTTTATCGTTTCAAATTAATTAGTTAAATTTCAGTATATCACCGGGCGGTTTAGAATTAATGTTCTTTGCCTCTTGTGTTTATATATATATATATATATAAACAAATCAGGCAAAGAACATTAATTCTAAACCGCCCGGTGATATACTGAAATTTAATTAATTAATTTGAAACGATAAAGATGAGGAAATCTGTGAGAATGAGAAAAAGTCGCCCCAACCGAGACTCGAAATATATAAAGACAAAACAAACAAGCATCACAAAACACAATATAATAATTTCTCTTTTCCATTTTCTCAACTGTAATCAAAATCATAATTGATTAAAATTTTTTTTTAGTGTATCCATCTTTGGACGATGATGGTGATGGGCCTCTCTTTAAGTCCAGAACTAAGAAGCTGAAACGAGATCTGAAGGATGCCCCATGGAATCCAAAAGCGAAAGTTAAAATACCAGTACCGAAAACCGATCGTCCAACCAGAGACAATGCCAGAAGGCCGAATATTGATCAGGGATTGGCTGATGCTGCTGCTAGGTTAGCCAATAAGGTGCGTACTAAATTATGTTGAATTGACATCACTAGGAAACTATGATGCTGATCATTTTCAGAAGGATCATACTTTCAACATATGTTTGTAAAACCTTTTTTGTTTCTGACAAAGTAAATACCATAATATTGATAAAAAATCTTTTTTTTTTCAGCCTCGACAAAAACGTCAATATATCCGACGAAAACCTCTTGAACATTCCAAAAAATATACTTCAGGACAGCCTTCAACAAGCAAGGCGGCTCTTTCTAAATCACACAGTACATTTGATTTTAAGGTCAATGACCCATATAGTTTTGACCTCACACAAAGCGCACCAAGCTCTGTATTCAGTCAGGTATCAGATGTAACAAGCCCATTGGCAGACAGTTTGGCAAAATGTGAGTATCGTTATCTTTTATTATATTTTATTGGTAATTTCTGTGGTGTGGTACACTCGAAGGTGTCCAGACATTGGTTTAACTGCTCATTGTTAAAATGCCAGATTTTCATTCATAAATAAACTTTATTCAATCAATTTTCAAAATTTGCATTCAGCGGAATTATATTTTCAATGGAAGAAAACTGACACAAGGCACGTTTTTTTATATAAACCAATGAAGGAATGGAATAACCTTCCTAACAATATAAATTGTCTGTCTTTACATAATTTTAAAACCAGCATTTCCTTATAGCCTAGGGCAATTAAATTGTTGTACAGGATTTGTTTATACCTTATTTCATTGTTTTTGCTTTTAATTTGTTCAAGTTTATGTATATGATTCACTTTAATATCAGTGCTTAGATACTGTGAAAGTGTTATCATGTAAAAGACAGAAGTTACTAAAAGTTGGTTCAAACCATAGCCATGTGGATCAAAGCTACAACACACTACCCAAACCACGTGGTTCGCTTCTAGTTAGTAAAACCATTTAAATGAAGCTAGTTCGCACAGTTCTAACCAGATACGACCACTACCTAGCTAGAAAATAAAATCGGTGTTCTCACTAGATTCTGGTCAAACCGTTATTGTGTGAGCAATCAGTCATGCGTATTGTATTAAATAGACTCAGTCAGTTAGTGCATGTAAATCTTTTAATAGTAGAAAATAAAATCAGTGTTCTTAATAGATTCTGGTCAAACCGTTATTGTGTGAGCAATCAGTCATGCGTATTATATTAAATAGACTCAGTTAGTGCATGTAAATCTTTTAATAGTCAATTGAGATGCAATATAAGCGACCCGTGCATTACTTCATAGTACTTTTTTGTTTTATAGCAAAAAAACCAAAGAAGGGAATGGCCACAGCCAAACAAAGACTGAGCAAAATATTGAAGTTAAAAAAAGGCGGTCGTTTAATGGTTTAAAAAGCGTTTACTGAAATCTGAAAAGTGGGAAAGATGGTATGGAAGTTGTGTGGAAAAAAGGGATGGTGAAAATGGAAAAATGGGATCTCTGACAATGGAAAAAGGGATGGTGAAAATGGGAACGCTGAAAATGGAAAAAGGGATGATAAAAATGGGAATGCTGAAAATGGAAAAAGGGATGGTGAAAATGGGAACGCTGAAAATGGAAAATGGGAACGCTGAAAATGGAAAAAGGGATGGTGAAAATGGGAACGCTGAAAATGGAAAATGGGAACGCTGAAAATGGAAAAAGGGATGATAAAAATGGGAATGCTGAAAGTGGAAAAAAGGATGATAAAAATGGGAACACTGAAAATGGAAAAAAGGGATACTGAAAATGGAAAGAAAGGTTTGGTGAAAATGGGAACGCTAAAAATTGAAAAAAGGGATCTTGAAAATGGTAAAAGGGGATTGTGGAAACTGGAACGCTAAAAATGGAAAAAAGGGATGGTGAAAATGGAAAAATGAGAATGTTGAAAATGGGAAAAGCTGAAAATTGATAAATGGAAATGCTAAAAATGTAAAAAAGGAATGGATGGTGAAAATAGAAAAATGGGAAAGTTGAAAATGGAAAAAAGGAAATGATGAAAATGAAAAATTGGAAACATGAAAAAAGAACGATGAAAATCGAAAAATGGAAGCTGAATATTGAAAAATAATGCTGAAAATGGAAAAAGGGAATGTTGAAAATGGGGAAAGCCGGAGCTGAAAAGGGGAAAAGTATACATAAGAAAGGGAAAGTCTAGATAATTGCTAATATTAAGTACTTTTATTTATTTTTTTGGACATTTTTTTAAAAAACAAATCAGGGAAAGTTTATTTGATTTATTGTCAAATAATAGTTTGTAAATATACGTTTGTAATTATAAAAGAATTCATTTTTAGGAAGATACCTTGGTGAATATAGAACATTTTCTTTAAAATAATATTTACTGCTCAGTACTCTGATAGCGAGGCTATGTGTTAGTAATCATAACAAAATGTATGTATACTTTATATACTTAAAATCAATGCCTACATCAACCCTTAACTGTTATATGCACAGCATTTACAAACATATCAAGTTGTTGCTATTTGTGTGCTAGGTGTGTTCTACTATTTCTGCATGCTATACTTTGTTTTTGGGGCTGAAAATATGTTTAGATTCCTACCTTCTGTACATTCTCAGAAGCTGTGTAGTTTGGCACTTCACCTCATTGTGAAATTGTCTAGTAAAATTATAAATAGCAGTTTCTCTACAGTACTGTTCAACTGAATTTTCAGAAAATATTCTTTTACTTACTAGTCGCCCTTCTGGTACTGTATGTCCTGGAGATGACTTATCAGTACACTAGTTTTCTTTGCGATTGATGTCTGCTCTTTACCCAAGCGATCAAATGTATTTCAGAGAGTAACTTATAATCTTTTACTTTAGCATTTTGAAGGGTTCTCTTAGAGAGGTTGACTACAAGTTTTAAATATGTGTGTGATTGTATATTCCAACATGCTACAAAAACGTTACAATTAGTCGTGTACAGTTTGTAAATACTTTAGGTGTGGTGGAACATAACCAGTATGTATTTACATGTTTAGTTTAGTTGCACCCTGGAGGAATCCGCCATGGTTCAACCTGGTGTTAAGTTGAACCCTGGATGAATCCGACATGGTTCAACCTGGTGTTTAGTTTAGTTGAACCTTGGAGCAATCCGCCATGGTTCAACCTGGTGTTTAGTTTAGTTGAACCCTGGAGCAATCCGCCATGGTTCAACGTGGTTTGCATCAACATATATCTTAACATATAAGTTTAAAGCTCTGTCTACACTATCAAAGTTTCACAAAAAAGTGTCATGTGCCCAAATATGGTAGTGATTTGATGCCATCGATTATTTTTGTCACATAAATTGTGTTTGTGTAGACAGAGCAGAAATTATATTTAATTATTGTTATAAATCTAAAGATGTGAAATAGACAAGGGCTCATGTCACGTTATTAACGAAATGCCGTAATAGATACTGCCCTCACTTTACAATCAGTATTATATTATACATGTCCATAGGAGTAATACAGTAGTTAGATATATATTATTTATTGATATGCGTTTCTATACCCTAGAATTGTAGAATAGATAAATTTTATTTGACTGGTTTTTTATTTCCATTTTTTTTAAAAGATTAGTTTTAACAAATTTTTTTATTTTGATATCTGATTCGTGGAATGTCAATCGGATGCATCACATGATATTAATCAAACGTATTCACGCTTTGCGCAACTCGTAAATGTGTATGTCGCATTCCGTTCACATATCAACACATTTCTTTTTATAAAGTCCCAGACCTTCTGTAAATAAAAGAATGTGATAAACAGTAGACCCATGAATGGGCAGCGCTTATCGTAGATTAGATCACCTATAACTCCCCTGAACTTCGGATCGCGATAAGTAGATTAGGCATTAATGTGATATTACTTATTCAGAACAAAATATCACGTGCGCACACCGATGATAACGAGGTCAAGTCGAGGTCACATTTGCATATCATCCTATAGTAATATGATGCCTAATATGAATATATAATTAGCTCCATGTAATTTAGTGAATTCTGTTTTTGTATAATTCTATTTTTTCAATCATATTTATTAGTCTAACTGGAGAATGATATTGAATTTGGTGCATTGGTTTAAGTGGATTAGATATAATGTATGTTTATCACCATTTAGTACTTGGGTGAGTGTTCGAGCATGCGCTATGCTACGTACTGTTGTGACGTCACAATCGTAATAACGTCCCAAAACCACTTCAATCGCTATCGAGTGTCTGAATTTAACTGTATATTGTAAGCATATATTTTCACTGTACTTGTTTCCAATCAAGCACTGGTAATTTCTGAAATCATAACACTCGTTTACTAAGCTAATTTCGGTTAAATTTACATATTATGTATCATAAAAATGTATTTAATTTAGTAATTTCTTAAATTTGTGTAAATAATTGTACATAAATTCCGGAATTATGGGTATATATAGATGTAAACTTGTTAATATTGACTCTTTTTTTTCCTAATTTTGTATTTATATAACAGTAGAGAAACATTAAAGACTTGATGTGTCCAGACGTCTTTTGTATTGTAACATTGAAGACTTAATGTGTCCAGACGCCATTTATGGATTTCTTTCAAAACAACGATAGAAGAACAGTTTTTTCTCACAACGTTTTGTCCAAAAATGAGTCGTGTTTAAAAAATCATTATTTGACATATAAATTGACATTAATAATAGTTTAATTTCATGCAATAATGTCAGTGTTTAAACAATTATTTATTATTTTGTCTTACAAACCTCATCATACTTCAAACTTTTATAGACACAAACTCTCTATCATTCTTTTGGAAGACAGGTTATTCGTTTTATCCGATTCTCGAATTTTTTGCAGGCGTTTCTTTCCAAAATCCTTCTCAAGACTGTTTGCAATTGCCTATATTAAAGTATTATTCAAGTTATCACACAGTTATCATTTTAAGTAGATTCTTCATCTGAAAGACTGCGACGGGCCAATTCAGTTACTACTCTATTTGCGATTTAACTTTCCTTTTAGTTACTGTCGTGTAATTGTTGTTCATTAGCTGCTCTCCCATCTTCCTCTGCTGTTGAATCATTTCCAGTATCTTCATGGATTTCAGTATTACACAGTTGTCTAAAGTTGTCTAACTTATCTTGTGCATGTTGTTTCTAAAGAACAAGATTTGTATAATATTATTATATTATAAGAAGTTTATGTTGACATATGACGTATACAGCCTGTCTATTGTTTAGCTAGCTGTTACAGAAGGAGTTGGTTAAGCACACCAAGTTCATTAATTTTGCCTTTCTCTACACTTTTTCTTTGCTAACGATTGAAAATAAATAATAAAATAAATACAGTAATTATTTACCCAGGTAAGTTCGTTCGTGCCCACAAAATATCTTAGCCCATGAAATCAAACTTAAATGCGTAAATAATTATACCGGAATGGGCACTGTTTATGAAGAATAATTCGAACTTATAGTTTGTAGGTCTTTGTATACAAACCTTTCTTATAAGTACAGCATCATGTATTGAAGGAAAACAACAGCACTTGCTACGGTTCCTAAAGAAGCCTTGACGTTCTAGAATGTTCAATATGGTTTCTAAAACAATAAAACAAACATTGCATCAACTATTACCACAAACCATGAACAATATGTTATAGTTTATGCAAATTACTCATTACTTACTAGAAAAATCTAAGGTTTCATTTCCAAAAAGAAAATTAAGTAAAATTGGGAAAGTGTTTTCAAACGTTTTGGTTTGCTATTCTTGAGTTGAATAAAGTGAGCACATATAGGTGATTTGACGTCACTCGACTGTTGACTAATTACCTTTACAATCTGCCAATACAACGGTAATACCAATCCTACTATACATATTAATGACGTCAGCAAGCGTTCCTACTCCGACTGAATCCAAGAATGAGAAATATCCACAATCTATTACAAGAGTGTGGGTTCGAGTCCTAAGAAATCCCAGTCCAAGGTCAACTGCTTCCGGGTCATGCGACTAAGAAAAGAATGTTTATTATACTTTATATTGCAATGTGAACTCCATGAATGCCATTATTGTAGATTAAACAAATCTTCTTCCATTTCTAATCTTACACATTTAGCACAATAGTTTCTCTATACAGTTGTTTTGATAGAAACCATGACAATTTGCTAAACTAACGTTACTATTTCAGATTATTATATTTTTCTTCTTTCTTTCATAATGCGTTATTTCATTATTATATAACTGATTCTTTGTTTTGGTTTATAACGTTGCCGTACTTAATTTCATCACCAAGTTATTGTGTTAATTCTTTTTTGTTATGCCTTTTGAAACTTTCTTTTAGTGACTTAGTTAGCTTTTGAGACTTTTATTAGGGGACTTTTATAGATTTATTTTAGTAACTTGGTACATTTTGAGACCGTTTAGTTAATTAGCTACCTTTTGATACCTTTTTTAGTGACTTAGTTACTTTTTGAGACTTTCTTTTAGTTACTTAGTTGCCTTTTGAGACTTTCTTTTAGTGACTTAGTTACCTTTTGAGACTTTCTTTTAGTGACTTAGCTACCTTTCAGACTTTCTTTTAGTTACTTAGTTACCTTTTGAGACTTTCTTTTAGTTACTTAGTTGCCTTTTGAGACTTTCTTATAGTGACTTAGTTACCTTTTGAGACTTTCTTTTAGTGACTTAGCTAGCTTTTCAGACTTTCTTTTAGTGACTTAGCTACCTTTTGAGACTTTCTTTTAGTTACTTAGTTACCTTTTGAGACTTTCTTTTAGTTACTTAGTTACCTTTTGAGACTTTCTTTTAGTTACTTAGTTACCTTTTGATACCTTCTTTTAGTTACTTAGTTACCTTTTGATACCTTCTTTTAGTTACTTAGTTACCTTTTGATACCTTCTTTTAGTTACTTAGTTACCTTTTGATACCTTCTTTTAGTTACTTAGTTGCCTTTTGAGACTTTCTTTTAGTTACTTAGTTACCTTTTGAGACTTTCTTTTAGTTACTTAGTTACCTTTTGATACCTTCTTTTAGTTACTTAGTTACCTTTTGATACCTTCTTTTAGTTACTTAGTTACCTTTTGAGACTTTCTTTTAGTTACTTAGTTACCTTTTGAGACTTTCTTTTAGTTACTTAGTTACCTTTTGATACCTTCTTTTAGTTACTTAGTTACCTTTTGATACCTTCTTTTAGTTACTTAGTTACCTTTTGATACCTTCTTTTAGTTACTTAGTTACCTTTTGATACCTTCTTTTAGTTACTTAGTTGCCTTTTGAGACTTTCTTTTAGTTACTTAGTTGCCTTTTGAGACTTTCTTTTAGTTACTTAGTTGCCTTTTGATACCTTCTTTTAGTTACTTAGTTACCTTTTGATACCTTCTTTTAGTGACTTAGTTACCTTTTGAGACTTTCTTTTAGTTACTTAGTTACCTTATGAGACTTCCTTTTAGTTACTTTATTGTTCGTGTCATCTTGTTTTTGCATCGATAACTCATCTGGGTTGATTTCTGTCATTTGTACAAGGGTGTCTTTAAAATATTCGGCGTTTGCGAAGTACAATGAAGCCTTCATTTGAAATATTTTAAATCCAGGTAGAGGATAACACTAAAGATAAATAGTAAGTAAGGGTCACGTAATGAGTAATGACAGTTCAAAACTACATTTATTTTTTACTTTTCTTTATTTTTAATATATAGGATATATATATATATTTAAATCTTACCTTATCATACAGACCAACTTCCTTGTATATCTCTGTATCGACAACCTCACCTAGCATTACACATTGTGGCCTTTGCGTACGTACAACAACTGACAGAAATGAAAACCCCACCCCAACCAGTAGACCAACAGCTACTCCTAACAAACTCACGCTAAGCCACGTCACCAACCATATCGACTAGAATAATAATTATGTAATTTATTAGTATATTTTATGGACTACGTAATTGGTTGGTTTAAATCATAAATTTGTATTGAAATGAATCAAATTGAATTGCTTACCAAATCGCACCAATTTCTAGTTTTCCAGTGAACTTTGATGTCTGCTAGTTGTCGAAACATTCCAGTTAATGCTGTAATCACGATACAAGCTAGAACACACTAAACAAATCAATACAAAACTATGTTGTTATAATTCCAATGTTGGCAGTAGTGTAGTTCATATGTCGGTCATATATCATAGTCGGTTGGTCCGTCTGTCCATCATTTTCCATATATGGCATACTCTCTACGACGGCATAGTTTTCGATGTTAATATTATCAGGCATTGGTCCATACTAAGTGTTACATTAGTTATCTTGGTTGATTGGTCCGTCCATCAGTCACAATGTCTGGTGTTTTTAGTCTTTGGTATAAACTTATGTTTAAAATGTAACAGTATGATTTTTATACTTTGTATTTTTACCTTTGGTAGCGGTTCAAATAATGGACCGAGTGAGAGAAGCACAACCAACACAATTATAATTTGTACAAGGGAAGCAATCTATAGAAAAAAAAAACAAATACTGTCAATATACTGTTTTCTTATGATCGTAATTGTTGCCTCATGTCCTTTTGTGTGTGTGAATTTCGATGTTGTTTTGGTATTGTAATGCAAGTAATTAGCCTAGTTATGCGTTTACTTTAAGTAAGACAAACCTGTGATTTGGCTCCAACATTGTCAAAAATTAATGTCCTGGCAAGGGCGCCACAGCTGGTGAAACATGAGAAAAATGAAGCGAAGGCATTACCACAGCCATACGCAATAAACTCCTACAAAAATGATAAAATTGTATTTTATTTTTATTTTAGATAATATATATTATATCTTTAAGCCTCGGACAAGTTTTATTGTTTCGTGAGGTGTGTAATTTATTACATTCATCTTGTATCATTTTAGTCAATATTTTCCTTGGATTTTAATTTGTTTTTTTAAATAATTATTGTTTATCGATTATCCACATTCATTTTCCACCTTAATGTAATTCTTTGTAATATGAACCACGTTCGTTCGGTGATACGCACAAGTAGTCGCATGCGCTGTTTGCATTTTAATACGTAGTAATACAGTATTTACCTGACTTGAATCGATACGATAGTTGTTTTTGCTAGCAATGATCATTGCCTGAGATATATTCATAACGTATGAAACCAAAGCTATTACAAAGGCGTCTTTCAACAGACTTGGAAAATGTTCGATAGGAGGCACAGTTGGTTTTGGAATTCTGCAGTAAAAGTAACAATAATATTTTAGGTATAGCCTAACTATCGTCTAATAGAGTCTTGAGATCGACTTGTTATTTAGTTATTGTAGTGTTGTATACATGTCTTAGGTAGCTTACAATACATTTTAAAAAAGATGATATTTTACCCTGTTGGTACGTCACCAATAATTGGTAAACCATACTTATCATTCCATTTCAGAAAATACGACCCTAAAATTGATCCAGAAACCTACAAATAAATGAATAAAATAGAAGATAATGAATACAAAATACCATTAGACACTTTAATACTAGTAATATTAGTGGCGTTTTCGGTAGATACATGTTTCTAATTTTGTAGTATTGTATAGGCCTATAGTTTGTAGCATAACAACCGAAAGGTCGACATATTCTCAACCATACTTTTCTGCTGGAAACACATAGTGACCGCTAACTAGTTATATTTAGTTAACTTACAACAAATAGTTCAATTGGTATGGACTTTTTCTTGTATTTCTGCATTAATTCCTTGGCCACAACTAGTACCAGTAAAGAAATGACAGAAATGACAACAGCCGCTGGATTGCAGTCACGTAAACGCGAAAGGATGTCTATATACATCTGTAAAAGAAACACATTTAATCTAGAACATGATCTTACTGTTTTTAAAATATTTTTGAATTTAAATTCTTCTTTTCTATATTAGAAAGAAAACAATGAACTTCTCCCCTTCCTCCTTATCCATTTTGGTAAAAAAAAGTCTTCACTCAAGATCAAATACATTAAAAATGGTGTAAGCCTAAACCTGTAGTACCGATTCTTTTTCTTTCTCCGTTATTTTACTTTATCTTTTTTACTGGATTATTATTATTTTTGTTTTCCCTTGCACCTGGTTTTATCTGTTTGGAATGTTCTTGTTTGTATGTCATATCAAAATAATTTGAATGAAATAATTGCTTATTATATACGGTACTTTTCAATTTGGAGATTTGAAAATTATTTAGGTCTACTTACATATATCATTGCAAAAGGACCCTGTTTTGCAGTTACTTCCAAACCGAATAAATATTTGAATTGACTTGCAAGAATATGGAAAGATGCCCCTGTAGTAAATCCACGTAGTATTGGTCTTGACAGATACATTGTGATGAAGCCTAATCGAAATATCCCCATCACTACCTGAAACCAATCATTGATTTTTAACTATATTAGGCCATCATTTAATGTTCGTTGAGGTGGAAATTCTCTAGATTATTTTTCTTTAGATTAAGCTCTGTTCCAACTATGGTTTCACGTACAGTAAGGCGCAACGCAAGCGAGTTGATCAAAGAGACAAGCGACAGTTTGGATTGTCCATTGCTTGTAATTGGTTAAATTAGTTGCGTTTAGTTAACTGTAGTTCCTTAATTGCGTCCTAGTGGAAACCAAGCATTAGGTGCGAGGTATGCCGCGGGTATCCCTCGCCTGTACATTCTAAACACTCCCTTAATTTTGGCTCATACTTGTATGATTCCAACAAGCAAACACAATGTCGTGTGAACTTTCAACCATTCCATCTGGCGTAAGTCATCAGGCGATTGAGATCCGCCAGTGTCTATAGAAAGTGCGTCGAAATCAACGTCGACAAGTATCTTTTCAACTGCGTTCGCCGCCATGATACTTATAATGGCAAACGTACCTACAGATTGAAAACATATTTTAGTAACATAGTTGAACATTTGATTTTGGTAGGCGTACATTTTGGTATACCCACCCAGTGTGAAATTTGCTTCTATACGAATATGTACTTCGGCCGAAATGATATAAGTGGTACATTGTGCGCCGTGTAAAGGTTGATAGGCCCTATTTTTTGTACGGTCACGTAAACTATGTTTGTGACGTCTGTGTGATTATGAAATTGATTCAATACAGTACCGTTATTAAATATTCAGCTTACCAACGGAAAGATGGTGAGATGTTCCCATCAAAATATACACAATAACGGGAAAGAAAGCAACGTAAAGGCCATACACCGGGGGAAGATTTGCATTTAAAGAAAATGCCATACCTAGAAAATGAATTATAAAAAAATATGTCGCCTAATTAAAAATTCAAGAAATTGTATTGTTCCACATAAATGGAAATTCACTTTTTTTACTAATTAAAACGATAAAAATACAAAGTAGCAAAAACGATACAATTGACAACAAGATAAGGTAAAATGTTTAAATACAGTTAAAAACGATTAGAAATGAGGCCTATAGCATGATTTCCTAACATTTGAATTATACATAGAATGCTATTTACAGCATCAGGGTTTTCTAAGTTATAGGTCAATGGTTCACAAAGTACTTCCTACAAGTTCTACAAATGACTTCCCATTCTAAAAAAAACAAAACGTTAGCATGGTATAGATTGATACCATACAAATGTTCTATGTTGATTATACATGCCAATAATAGGTCTATGTATGCCAATAATACCCAATAATAGGTCTATAATAAATGTTAGTATGGCAGTTTCGTTTACAAATCGTTCCTGCCATTTTATATTCTTTAGAAAGGTATTGATTTTGTTCTGAATGTAAGCCAGCTTTTGACCTTGGTTTATACAAATAGTATAACAATGTAAAGTTTAGTATTTAAATGTGTATTCAAAATATTTGTGAAAGGCCTTCTGTGTACTGAACCATGATCGTTTAAAGGTGATTTTAGGCTCCTGTTCGACTCCTTCAATTTGTATGGCCTACTATATATTATTCTAGGAAAAACACAATCAGTCATATATACATTTAAGACTTACTCTGAGGCACGCAAAAAATCCCAACAGTCAGTCCTCCTAATATATCGCCGAGAATATAATCCTTCAATTTGTACTGTGGAAGCCATTTTAAAATTGGAAACAGCTGCCAAATAAGATTCAATAAAACGTTCTTGTTTATTCTGACGTTTTTCAGCCATGTTTTGTGATGCTGAGATTTAGTAGTAGTTTTATACTTTTCTTCGAAGGATAGCGTTGTAAAGGCGTATCGTTGCAGGTTGATAGTTGCTGGTATACCTGTCTTATCGTCTGCTAAAGTATTGTCTGCTACATTAGGTCTATTATCTACATCCTCACCGTCTATTGCTGCTGATGCTGATTCAGTACAAACTTCGCATTCTTCAATATTCACACTCTTGTTATTTTCTACATAACCTGTTTCCGATGAAAGTTCATTCATGCTGTCGTCGTTACTCGTCCAACGTAGATCTGTTCATTACTACCAATATCACTACATTTAACCATGGAGGAAATCCTCCATGATTTAACCTTGATTGTTTTTATCAATATGCATATGCCGTGCAGTTGCTGGTACGCATATCAATGTTGACACAATCTACAACTTCAAATGATTGTTATCCACCACAAAGATTATAACATATAATCTACCGATAGTGGGTTCATTGAGCAAAATACATACCAATCTATGGGTCCTTTGTTTCTGTACTTATTCTTACCAAGAGAGAGTTGTATTGATAGCTTTAGTAACGCAACCTTTGCATTCAAGTATGTATATCGGTACATGCTCACAAAGCGTTCGGTGTTGTGATAGCTACCGCGTAATTTAAGTGGATATCGGGTGTGTTAACGTTATATATATTAGGAGTGTGGATTGCGTATATCGGTACATTTCAGAATGAATTTCAGTCGAGTCAGATTTTTGAATAAATTATAGTTAAAAATAAATAAAAAAACAAAACACAAAATGAATTAATTCGTCTATGCAAGCTTTATTTTATTTTTAAAGATTATCATATATTACAGGTTTAGAAATGAATGCAATCTTCTTTTCAGTTAACCTGAATACCACGAAATATGCATTCTATGAACTAATGCTAATTACAGTAATAAACTTAAGTAACAAATGATCCTACTATCACATCACCAGACTATAAAGCGTTGACAGCAATCGGCAATAGTTAATGAAAGCATGACAAATGAACACAACTATTTCTTTAGTGCATGATTAAAGTAAGTAAATAAGGCCTATTTTTAATGTACCATGTCCGTTACATTATTTTGTAAGCAATACTATGAATAATAAAATTCCAATCAACCTATTAAAACTAGTAATCAACTTTATTTTATTTTTAAATATTATCATAATTACTTGTTTAAAAATAATTTTTCTACAATGAATACAATCTTCTTTAACCTGTATGAAAATACTACGAAATATGCATTCTATGAACTAATGCTTAACTAACTAATAAACTTAAGTAACAGATTATTATACCATATACCAGACAAAGTGATAAGCGTTAACAACAGTAATACAACAAAAGGTAAGTAAATTAGACCTATTTATTAATATTATGTATAACATCCGTAAAATTATTGTAAGCAATACTGGATACATAATAACACTCCAATTCAACCTATTGAAACTAGTAATCCAAAATGCTAATTACATTATAACTGTAATTAAATCATTATTAGAATAGTTAAAACGGACAATAATAGGTAATATTATGATATAGTTAAAATAAATAACGCAAAGCAAAATTATACAGTTAAATCAAATACAATACAATAATACAGTTTCTTTAAGGTTACCCGCTATCATACGACAGCGACAATAATCAAACAAATGTAATTTTTATTATCGGATTCCTTGTTAGACCCAAATTTACAATACGGTCGTCAAATATTTTGATCAATACAAGGTATTTTTCAGTATATTGTCACATACTGATATACTATTTTACTAAAATATTAATACAATAAACGTTTTCAATTTGTAATATATATCATTGTTATCCAATTTTTAAATTGGAAACTCTCCAATAGGTACGCTTTAACACAGATTGCTTATTTATCTGAATTCTTATAATGTAATTTACTAAACCAAAACTATCACATATCGTTATTGTCAAAATGTAAAATAATAATAAAATGAACAATAATAATTAGGCCTATTACATATTCACATTTTGAATTATAAATGTCTGATACTTATTTAAGTAACAGATGCTAGTAATTACCGGTATTATAGCATATAAATAAATACAGGAAATGAATTAATAATTAAAAGAAACAATATCTGACTAACAAACAATTTTTTATTTTAAGCGTAAACATTTTTCATCATTTTATTTTATTTTTATTTTATTTTATTCAATTAAAACCAACAGCGATAAATACCGCCACTAACAGGTTTGAAACATAAAACAATACAACATCAAAAACGGTTAACAATAAAATACAGATAAAATATATAAATATATATATAAAACATAGATTGGCATGCCATAAAAAATTTCAATTAAAACAGGTTATGCAGACTGTTCAAGAAGTGAACACATCATCGTCCTCTTAAAATAACCAAGTCTATCATTAAAAATATCGATATGATTGCTATTTAGATTATTAAATGTATAAGGTAGTCTATGAAAAAGTCCCCTCTTAGTACAGTCGACACGGCTAAAAGGAATATGCAATAAATGTCTATTTCGTGTACGACCAGGAACATTTAAACTAAATAGTGAAATTAATGAACAGTCATATTTAGAATTTAAAATTCTTAGGGTAAAATAATCTTTATAGTTTTGGGCCTTGATAAATAATTATTTTTCTGGCGAAGTAAGAAGAAATTGAGGAACCATAAAGTTTAATTAGTTCTTAGGTCTTGTGCTTCTAGGGTACATTATTGGTTTAAAGTTTATGATATTTGATAATCTAGGCTACGATAGAAAAAGATCGGAATCAAATTATAATAAATACAATTCATACAACTTATAAACATCAAAATGTTAAGTTTGCTTAAACAAAGGCGCAGAAGGTCACCTAATTAGTAATAATACACATTGAATACACCAGTTCTGTTTACCAAATCGCATATCAAATTGAGGATTCCTTTCACAAAGAAATAATTGAAAGGTAAAAAAGCAGCTTTAAGCTGTCACCAAACCTACATGCATTTATTGAAATAAAAACAAGACAAAAAATGAATCAAATACGGATTGCATTCCAATGTTATTTTGTTTTGATAACCATTAGAATATTTGAGTAAGTAAGATATTTACTTAATAGTCTTGGAAATTGTCACATTCTATTCGAATAGGCCTGCCACGATTGCATGGGCAATTATAGTACTTAGTATTTGGTTTGTCTAAGGCTGAGTATTCAAATGTTAAATTGCATTCTTTACATTTGATACGTTTAACTTCGCATACGTTGTAGGCTTTTAATCCATGATTCATAGTAAATGCAAGGTTGAAAGCAACTGGGTTTTGGTTAAACCTTTCGCCATAAAGTTTTTCATGAATTGGATCGAATGATACACTAATGGGATTAGTCATTGCTCCTACTGTTTTTGACATTAAATTAATGCGTCCGCTCACTCGTTTGCTTGAGTCGACAATGTGACCATATTGGACATCTAGTAACGGTATTACCGTAGCACTTTTCCAAAACACTGTATTACTTTGGGATTTTAACTTAAGGGTGCGATGCTCAACCAATCGACTAATACCGTCACCTTTGCCTATCCACTCTAGTGCTAATCCTGGTGTACTGACAACGGTGTTTATCTTTTGAAGATCTTGAAGTAAGTTCTTCGCTATTTTAAAGTTTGCTGATAAGCCAGGCTGTCGGTTTACCCCAATGCCAAGTAGCAGATTAAGAGCAAACATATAATACACTGCCCGTGGTGATTTTTGATTTTCCGCGTACCATTTCTGAACGTAACCAATTACCTTTTCTATAGTGTATGTTGGCTTGCATAAAGGTGATCGGATTGCTCGAATCCAACTTATTGCGTCATAATCAAGACTGTAATCAGTTGTATGCTCCTCACATATCTGGTTGATATTAGCTTCATGTAATTGTACGATCTTCTTAACATCGTCGGGAGAGGTTACCATGTCGATACTAGTAATCTGTTTATGACTTCTGTATTTTAATTTGTAAGCTGTAATTTTACTTCGTCGGTTCCGAACACTATTTTCGTCACTCCACATCTTCAGAGCATTTTCGACTCCTTTAAACACAAGGTGAAACCTATTGACATTCTCAGAAAATGCAGAGCCATATTCTTCGTCAAAAATGTCGTTCCATTCTAATATCAACATTTCACATTTTGAAAAACACTCCCTAACCAGTTCTTTGGACGAATGGGAAGCTTCTTTGCGTTTCAGAAATTCTTCGATTGATAACCCGATTGAGAAGCAGCGGTCTTTAATAAATTCAATAAAAGTCAGTCTTGCAGATAACTCGCCGTTGTAACCGTACGTTTGTCCGCGGCCTTGTAGTACATATTTTCTACATTTAATGAAATTATCAATTGCCAACTGTGTACTTTCCACACACTTTTCTAAAGTCTCATGATCTTGTGAATCTGTTGCATCTCCAATGATACTTCTTACATCGTAATTATAAGCACAACCTAACATGTGAAACATGTTACTGAGTTCCTTATTATGTTGATCACCATCAGTTAGTTTTATCTCTTCTTGTAGATCAATAGCTTTCGTAATACATTCGATAGCTTTAGGTATTTCGTTTTGTCTACACATACAATAGAATCGACCAAGATGTGCCCATCCACTCGCATACTGTGGGAAACAATCAATAAGTTTTCGCAGGACTTCCAAACGCTCTTCATAAGGTGATTCGGAAGGAATGTCAGACATTAATCTTGACAATTTTGGTTTTATCTTCTTTTTCTGGTTGACGTCGTCGTTTTCGGAATTGCGAATAATGATCATGGAGGAGAATACATTCATAACGTCTTCACACTTGATCTTATTATTGATTGTGTTAGAAGCAGCTTCTATCAAGTCACATGTCAGTTTGCCAATTTTTCTTTTTGCATCAATTGAAAGGTTTTCTTCACCTGTAGCTCCTTCGCTTTGTCCTAACAATTGCTCCAATATCTCTCTTGCTATAGCATAATGTGTTATCCTCCACTTCTTGATTCCATTTTTAGACGTCTCAATGATAAATTTCTCTCCTTTTATATTTTCAAGTGTAACTACCGATTTCTTGCTAACTCTAAGCATTTCTGCAAAGAATTGAGCAGGAATAGATGCATGGCCATAGTAATAGGCCAATGCAAGAAAAGAGACTACTCGTTGCCATCCACAAAGTTGCTTTGTGGGATCATACTCAAGATAGCCTTTGACATACGAATGTACACCCTTATATTTCTCTTCATAGGCAGCCAGACCAAACTCAAAAACATGCACATCATTTTTGTTCACACTCGTCGCCACATCCGTAAGTGCTAACCTCTGTTTATCGCTGGTATACCTTAAGAATGCAAAAAGAATGTTTGCTGCTTCTTTTTCAGATACCTTTCCAGTGAGATAAAAACGATCTTTTGTACTCCGTATTTTTGATACAGTTCGTTGTACGAGAAGAATGACAACTATACAGTTTTCCAATATTTTCAGAAGTTGCCGGCAGAAAATGTTATCACTACCATCTAACAATACGACAATGGGAAGAAGAGTGTGCTGATACAAAAACTCAATTCTTTTAGAAAGTGCTTTGATGTCGTGTGAGGATGTGGCATTTACACAAGGAGCTTTGTTTGATAAATGTATTTCCCACAGAACCCTTCTACCAAGAGTGGTTCCACCGGATCCAGGGTCGTGATAGAGCTCAATGATTCCCGATTTAGACTCTCTGATATTATTGACCACTGCTGATTTGATTGTATCCGTTAGATCTCTGGTTGCATCATATCCTCCTATCTTTAGTTCATTCCATGTCAAAACGCCTCCACGATGGAATTCAAACCCCAACTTCTCGTCGTCTACTTCATTTTCTACTCGGTAGTCATGATTCAGATAAAGCACTTCAACACACACTTTTAACCACAATGCGTCTTTAGGCTGAATTTCTAGGATTTGATGAGGTTTTCCCCGTGGTAATTGAAAGTCTTTATATTTATGACTTGACTTTTCAATTGTATGTGATTGCTTGATAGCTTCACAAACAGTCTCGAGAGATATGTCGGAAATAATGGTGTTGTCATCATCCTGACTTACGGCATGCTTTAACTCTGAGATCTCGTCTGCAGTCCTGTCGTTACAGCATAATATCAGCTTGTAAGAGCCGGCTAATTTAACGTCAACAGAAAATAGTAAACGTGATAGATATTTGGGACTCGTTTTGCCATACCAAAGAACCAGTGCAGTTAAAGGAATTCTTGATGCGCAGTATTCTGCTAATTGTGTACAGTTCATGTCGAACGATCCACTAGCTTTAGTTTTCCAAGAAGCAAAATCTTGAAGCACATGTTCTTGCTCAATAGTGTTTCCCAATGGAAAATACCAATTAGTAGATCTGGTATTTAGGTCGACAGGCTGATTTGTCCAAGTTGTTTTATTCAATACCGTATCTAAAATATCTTGGCATTCTTTTAAAATCCCAGATTTTGGACTGTTGATGTCAAAGTCGAAAACTTTCACCCAATTTACACAACCTATATCACTAATGTTATTGTTAGCGTCGCTGTGTGCGTCTAATGGACAGTCAGTTATTAGGACAAATGCCCTAGTTTTCATGAAATTATCTGTATACTCCAGAAACTGCTTAACTTGAGAACCTTCTTGTTTTGATGTCGATGTTGAAGTATGCGTACGTGAACTTCCAAACCAATTGTGAATATCATCAAGAAACTGTCCATCAGCATATTTTGTTTCACCTTTCGATCGGACCAATACTAAGTCAGGCATCCAACTTGTATCTGGATTTGGAAGTCTCATCTTTGTTACGCATGGTTCAGTTTTAGCCTTGTCTTCATTATGTCGTACAATAAAAACACCAAAGCACGTCTTGGTTGACTGACCTTTAATGCATATAGATTTTTCGGTGTAAACAAAATCCGGTTTGTAGTTGAAATAGTTTTCATCGAAGTGTGCGTTATAAAATGAATTGTCTCGCCTGTCTTCTTCTTGTATACCAACAAATTCATTATCAGTGGTAACATCGTTCTCAAAATTTTCGTTAACACCAATTACAATATGTGCATCTCCACGATGTGGTGTGTTCCACATGCTTACAATATCCTCCATGAATGCCTTTTTATTTTCAATGTACTCACTTGGGTTTTGTTTGAATTTTACAACGTCAGACTGTACTCTTTGAAGTAACGCCCGTAGGGTATCTTCTGAAAACGATTTTTGATCTTCTTTTACCATTGCTGCCTTTTCTGTTTTCTTTTCTGAAATTGCAACAGTTTCTCATAAAAAGGCAATAGCATGTTAATGGATAATAATACAATTTTCCAATTATATGAAAGAGCAGAATAATTTGGATATGTGTAACAGCAGCTATTTGAGGAATACCGTGTTTAAGTGGAGAAAGAAGAGACTAAAAATAATAAAACAAACTCCCAATATACGGTACCTTTAGTTACAAATGCGTCAATTTTGTCTGAGATTCCTTTCAATTTGTTCGTTGTAAGAGCCTCCTTTAGTCGGCCAGTGGTGGCGTCCTTACCCATGCAATTCTTCCATTTCATTAAAGCTTGATACTTGATCTCTTGTAGGTCATTGGGGGCTTTATGCTCAATTTCCTCGATTCTTGTCTCAATGTTAAATGATTTATCTTTTAAAGTTATATACTCTTTCATCAATGACCTAAATACGTTTTTCCATTCGTTTCTTGGTAGTTCCCTCGCCACTTCCATCAACACGCCATTAGGAACTGAAAGAAGTAAAGAAAGAATAATCTTTATTTTATTCCAATTTTACAAAACAAGTAGATCATTGTGGGTAGAAATAATAGTTCGGAGCCTATTTAAAAAAAACAAGTTTTGAATGTTTTTATATGTTTTAACACACAATTAATTAATTGAATTTAAAAACACAAGTTTATACCTTCTTCATGCTTAATCTCTGTCTTGTCACGGTTTCCAACCTGAGGTATCGTTTTTCTAGGTTGGCTATCTTTGGATATGAAAAACAAAATCGTTTTGCAGGTATTACAATCTAATTGGTTTTTTATCTGTCATCACCACAATGTGGCAATATCATAGTTGTATAATAAAGACATGGGTAACATGGTTCGAGTAATAGCCAGTTTTATACTTATGGTAAGTTTATTTATATTTATAGTAAGTCTGTTTCTATACATTAAAAAACTCAATATATCTCCATTTTAAAAAAAGGTGTTAAAAACTTGAACCAATAATTGTTTTTTAATCAATAAACACGAAGATACAACGGAGTGAAACCTACCTCTTCCTCTCCCTCTTCCTCTTCCTTTTTCCTTGTCACTTTTATTCATGTTTTAGTTGAATTAGTATTTCTAATGAAAATAAATATTAATATTACATAGCCTATGTAAATACGTGAACGTGATTGGTTGAAACTGCATCACATGACTACCGCTGCGAGGATCGTAAATAGTATATATCCTCGAGAACGATGATATTGATTGAGCAATTTTCGCGTCCCTGTCACTAATCATATACATTCTCGAGTACGATGATATTGACTGTGTAATTTTCGTGTGGCAAGTATTATTTTCGACAAACATTGCAAAATTTTTCTGACCATGGCTTGGAACACACGAAATGATATATATAATACAATTCCTTCTCAAACTTAATTTACTCATTACTCGTATTTAATCTGTCTCAGTTTTCTTAAATTTTTTTTTTTCTGTAATTTTGTTCTCATGTCTTTCTTTTTTTTTTGTATTTATATTTAAGTGTGTATGTATTATTTTTCACTGTAAACTTGTTGCACATCTCATTGAGACTGTGCCTCTGATTTAAAAGAGATACAATAAAAGTTCAGTTCAGTTCAACACTCGCGTTTGCCGATAAATAAATAAAAGTCATCTGCTGGGTCTTGAACTCGCGATTAAATTGTCACTCCATCACAAGACAACGCGTCATGCGCTGCGCCACGGAACTTGCTTCACGAAATTAGTCATCTAAACTATTTAAACTATGCATACATAGCGCCCTCATTTATTTTTAGTCCTCCCTAGATGTGATGAAACACCGTTTGTGATTGGTTAATACTCACAGTAGTAACGGGTACGCGCGCGACGCACTGAACATCTGGTGATTCGGCTCGAAAGAAGACGAATTATTATTTATTCGGCCTACCTGATAATATTATTATTATTAATGTAGGCTTATTGATGGAAATTCTTCTGTTATTATTTAAACGACCTAGGCTAGTGAATATGTTATTGTCAATGAATCATTAATTAGTAATTATCTGTATATTATTCTTCGAAAGGTAAGGTGTCTGGGCAGCTTGTTTACATACAATACAAAAAGGAGGCCTACCTAGCCTAGCTACCCGACCCAGCAGATATTCTACTTGTTGTTGGCTATGTAATATAACAGATATCGCCTTTTATATCGGTAAAATATAAGATTAGACATCCCCTCGGGAATGATATTAAGTTCTTGGGAATTATATATTTCCCTCAGCTGGCGCTTCGGGAAATATATATTCCCTCGAACATAATACCATTCCCTCGGGGATGTCTAATCTTATATTTAACCTCAAGCAGTCAATATCTGTATAATATAATTATACATACTGTATATACAGATTGGCTTGTCATTTGAAAATGTATTTTTAGCAAGATTTGATTTTAAGAGGGTCCTACACAACAATCTCCCCTAGAAAGAAAAACAATTGTTAGTTAAGCTTATTTGCATTGCATAACAAGTGAATGTAAATTTTATGTAATTGGTATGGCGATCTAGCTTTCCATGGTTGAACTTGGTCGAAATATTTCGGTGACCGATGTTCACAATGAAGGATGTAGGTGGGGTCGCCACAGACACTACCGAAACTACAGTAGGCCAAATGTATTACTCTCTTTAATTACTGGTAATGACAAAATGATGGGTGCCTTTTTTAATGAACGGATACTTACATGATTCATATTAGTCCAAACTAGTAGGTTTAGTGTTATAGAAATAACTAGGTTTATATAATAATAATAGGCTATGTTTGAATATAGCCTACCTCTAATTGTTTAATTAACGATTTAAGATCCTTTAAAATTTAAACACTTTATATATATATACGTCTCTAATAATATAATAACACATTGTGTTATTGAAAACACAGTATTGATTTGGTGCAATAGACCATGACGTTTTCCTCCATGAATAGACAAAGCAATGTATTGCGCTTTATTTACAAGTTAGAATTTCCCAAGCTTTTATCTAGGCCTAAACAACGGATTCCCTAAAAAACAATAGTTTGTTAAATTCGTGACGTACAATCTGATATGAGTGTTGACAAAGTGCGAGGCAGCGAGGCACGCGAGGCATGCCAAATATTTGTGCGAGGCATCATTTTATCATTTCCAAAAGTGCGAGGCATGCGAGGCATATAGTTTACAATTTCAAAAAGGTGCGAGGCATATCTTAACGTGCTATTATGCTATATTATAGGCCTAATAATCAATCGATACAAGCGTATCTAAATAGATTCGTGTATACACTCATCATGTTGTTTATTTTTATGTAACGATTGTTTTTTCATTCAAGTCATATCGTGTCAAATTTTACTTTTACAAAAGTGCCCAAACTACGGTTCAAAAATCTGAACGACAGTCTTCAACTTTCGATAAACAATAATTGTTATAGCGACACACTCATCAAATGACTGCAATGTTTGTTGGCATTTCGAGCGTGTTCACTCACATATCTCTCGAACATAGCAGAGTGAAAATAATATTTTGTCACACCCCTAGATCCGGTAGACCCGAGAGATGGAAAATCCCTCTTTACTATTTAGCAGGTAGCGGAATGATTCAGCCCTCAGCTCAGAGGATTGTGGTGCATTCCCCTCCTATAGCACGTGGTTTCAGCAGCAACGCACAGACTTCTCTCTGAGCGGCGTGCCAAAGACATTTTTGACATTCCATTCTCTAGGAACAACACGTGTACCTCTCTCGCAAATAAGGTGAACAGCGATTGCCAGGACAAGTTCAATAACTGGCGGTGAATAAAAGGTAACTGATATGCCGATCAAATAACATGCCGCAAAGAAAAAAATTGCGACAGAATTCTGGAGCGCGTGTGAAAAAAGACTTACGTCCGACAATTGTAATACTAGGCCTAAAATTAAACTTTAGCTAATATGCTTAGCCCTAACCTAGATAAGAGGCCTATGTAGAAAATAATTTAATCAATTTTGATATAATAATAATTGGTGTAATATTTAATAATGATACACTATTCCTGTTTTAGTAAGCTAGGTATATTACGAACGATTTTTATTTATTGTTGTCCATGTACGTACTAATAAACCTGGCGCTAGTTTCCTTCGCTTGTATTTTTACTCCAAATTTGATAACTAACTTTATCGTGTGAATACCACACCTTAGAAGTATACCTCATGAGTACTTTAATGAAAGAATCACATAAAAAGTAACAAATAAATCCTTAAATTAATGATTTTACAGGCGTGTTTCTCGCACACTGTTCGCGAATTTCACTTATTCAATGTTCAATATTTTTGTTTCTATGGAGCGCCAAAAGAGCAACGATAATAGAGGACTAAAACTCAGTGGAATGCGTCAATTTCTCATGCATTTATTGGTGAAAAACACGTTTCATTTCAATATATTTGTTAATTTGTCAATAAAAATGTTGTAATATGTTACTGCTGATACTGTTCTGTTTTCAAAGAATAATAATCGATCCTAAATCAACATCACTACCTAGTCTAGACCTAGGACATCCTACTAAGGATATTATGATGAATTTTTCTATTTTATTCTTTAAAAGGTTAACGAAACCGTGTACATTATCAACAGTAACATTTTTCCTTACTGACAGTGACAAAATCTATTGAAATTGTACTTGATTTTCACCAAATAATGCGTTAAATATAAATGGATTCCACAGAGTTTTTAGCCCTCTAATTAATTTTGCTCTTTTGGCGTTCCATAGAAACCAAAATATTGAACATTGAGTGTGCGAAATGCGAGAAAAACAACGTCTGTAAAATCACCAATTTAATGGATTTATTGTTACTTTTATGTGATTTTTCTTCATTAAAGTAGGCCTACTAATTCTAAGCTGTGGTATTCAGGATAAAGTTGGTTAAAATACAAGGCAGGTGCAAAAGGAAACTAGCCTAGCGGGCCTAGGCCTAGGCTACTTCAATTTCGGTGATTTCCTGCCTTGCAATTTTGAGAAATGATAAAATGATGCCTCGCATTTTTTGATGATGGTAAAACGATGCCTCGCATAAATGTCTGACTTGCCTCGCATGCCTTCCCTGCCTCGCACTTTGTTACTAGGCCTACCCATCTGATATTGTTTAGCCCTGTTCATTATTTAAAAAGTGATCTATGCATTTTGGATATTGCATAGTTACATAAGATGTCCAGGTATAGGCTACATAGTTAAAATTAAAATCAGGGTTCATTGATCGTACGTCCTCTGTCTGGATTTTGAAGCCATACTATTTAGGCCTAGACCTAGCCTAGGCCTAGTAGTAAGTAGTAGTAGGTAGGGAAGATGATGATGTTTAATTTAACTCCTCCACCCCATCCCCGACCCCATCCCCGACCCCATCACCCCACAACTCGATTTTAGTTTTAAATAATTGCTTTAAATTAAATCATTTTGTTTAATAAATCGCATAATTGTTCTGTTATTTATTTGATAATTTAGTACCTACCTGTACCAATGACAAAAACATGGCATTTATTAACGCCCAGGCGATTCAAATTTCATTCCCGTCTATGTACCGCGTGATCATAGAATGTTGTAGACGTGACCAACATAAAATCAATAATTAAATCGATAATATTTGAGCGAGAACTCAAGAGGGCGTTTAATGTAATAACATGTTTATGTAATTCATTTTTAAATGTATAGGCTATTTGTACAGTGACAAACTGCAGCCAATAAAAGTACAAAAATGTCCACATTTTAAATGTAAACAAAATACATAGGAGGCCAAGATAAAACACACACTATTGTGAGCTGCCGTCAAATGTAGACTAATTATATCAATACAGAGATGGTGGAGTGTTTTCACTAATTTATTTTACAGGTTACTTTTTTTTTAAATATAGGGCCTATGATTTATAAAACAAATTGGTTACCCATAGGCCTAAACACTTTTTTGCCACACTTATACACACAAATGGAAATTTAGATAAAACAATATGTGTGTTTGGTAGGCATATTAAACATGGGTATATTTGTTGAATGGTACTAACAAATATTATTGAAAGACAAATTAAATGATAAACACCAACATAAATATTAGATCGTCATAAAAAGAACTACCGAAACCTATCAATTAAAAGGTATAATAACAATCAGAACATAACGTTAGGGTTTTTATATAAAACTCAAGGCTATACTTACATAATTTGGTTAAAATATTATTAGTTGTGTTAAAGTTATATATTGTCCCCCTGATAATAATTATTTTTTGTTGTTGAATATGCCATTTTAATGTCACATAGGGCTAGTTATTGACTTGGATCGAAAAAAAAATTATTTACTAGAAAAAACTATAATTTAAAGCAAGACATTTTCAAATTTACTGGAGTTTTTTTGGTTGAATTTAACCGTTTATTTTGTCTTTTTTATAATTGAAAACATTATTTTTTAAAGGTTTTTTTTATATGGAAGTGATTAACTTCATTAAAACTGCAAAATTGCCTATTCAAAGTAATTTTTCATGTTTTTGGAGGACAATACATCTTTAATTGGTATTATGAATGCGCATCTTTTATGATATAAATGACGTAAGATGCCGGGCATCTTTTGATATGTTTCTCTTCATTAGGCATAATTGATATTATTACAAAATATGAATAATTGTTCTAGTCAAACTGTGGACATATTATTGGTCGATGCCATTCGTAACTGATGGGTTTTAAACATTCTAAAGATTCTCGTGAATACTTGATTAACTTAGAACTATAGATTTGTTAAGTATAAGGCGTATATTATCAGAGTATAATAATAATGTTCCGTTAATTAGTCCAAATTATTAAATTGAATGATAATTAAGTTTATTTAAGCGGTATTATATTGTAAGATTCAGCATTGAATCGAAATCGTCACCCTTTCACACTCTTCGTATTAACACTCGATTGAAATACACTTTATAGTTCACATTTAGGATATTAAATATTACACTATGTCATAATATCACTATATACTTCCTTGCGGCGGATTATTTCCGTAAAATTCACCTTCACTACTGATCTGGTTACCAAGAGTTAATATATTTATGATCGGTCTACTTTCATGCCCGCCCTCTACCATAGGTCTATAACGTAGTAGGCCTACATGAAATGATTTTTAATGTTAAAAACTATTGTTTTTAAAGTAAATACACTTTTGACTAACGGGAATGTGTAGCTTATGAACACCTTTTTCGATAGAGTTCAATTGAACTACATAATGTTAAATATAAGTTAAGTTGTTTAATTGGTATTATGAATGCGCGCATCTTTTATGATATAAATGACGTAAGATTCATGCCAATTCGCAGTGAAAGTTGAAAGAAATTGATAAAAGTTTCTGTTGATTTAACTTCAGAGAAGGCTTGGTTTACAGATTTGTTAATAATGCGCAGATTAAAGTATTATTAGAGTATATATTCCGATAATTAGTTCAAATTATTAAATTGAATGACAATTAAGTTTAATTAAGCGGTATTAAGTTGTCAGAGTCAGCATTGAATCGAAATCGTCACCTTTCTAATACCATGTTGAACAAACGATTGAAGTATACTTGTTTACAGACGGCTTGGCCACATACACTTGAGACCACAATATGTTTTCACTTTATCAAAAATAAGTTGTGAATTTTCACGACCTAAATTACCAAATTCATATTTTATTTTTCATATGCTAATGAAAGGAGAACTTGACACCCCTAATTAAATATGTTTGATTGATCTGATATCAATGTTGATTTGAGGTTGATTATCTAATATCTTGGTTCAACACCTCTTAACAAGACACGGTACTTAAGACATGGCCAGCCACATGTTATGGATAACGGGATACACTATTAGAGATTCTATATTTTAACAATATCAAGTTTTTCAAATCCAAAATGAAAAAAAAATGTCTAAATCCGACTGATAATCGCAGTCTATGCCTCAAATACCGTGTAGAATCGAACGCTAAATAACCGATAGAGTTGTAGGGTTTACACTATCTAAAGGCCTATTTACACAGACGAGCAGCAACGGTAAGTGGAAAACCGCGTAGCTTGTTGTCCCACGTAGAATCTGTATCTATTCTGAGCGGTGTGTGTAAATGGTCATAAGGAATAACATAGATTCTATATTGTTATTACCGTTGCTGCTCGTCTGTGTAAATAGGCCTTTAAATTGTGTATTGTAAACCCTACAACTGTATCAGTGATTTAGCGGTCGATTCAGCACGGTATTTGAAGCATAGACTGCGAGTATCATGCGGATTTAGTGATTCTTTTTCCATTTTGGACTACATTACTTTTACCATGGTTTGACTACAATGGTAATGATGTCAATTTTGTGAATTACCTAAATATCTATACTTTCAACTACTATCTATAGCTAGTATACTTAATGTGCTGAAGCATTTTTTCACATTTAATGGCGATTTAAATAAAAGTGATTTAGTTATATTTTACTAAAGTAAATGCTAAAACCTTAATCGAACATTTAAGTCGCAATTATTAAAGAAACGGTTGTTGCAATTGACGTCCAACTAAAATGGTCAATTACAGATTAATGCTGAGCTATCAATACTTATCGTTTTAACCTACACCTCAATATTTAATTACGCCCATCTTCAAACTAAGTGTAGTCAATTAAGTATCGGAATCGATCATAGAGATGAATCGATTAAATGCGTTTTAACGGTAGCATTTTAGACTAATTGTGTGTGTTTAGCAGTCATTAGACTGTGTTTAGTCATCCATAACTCATTGTGATCAAAGTGTACGTACTGTTGCTTTACTGCGATACATTTTTTTCAGTGACGTAACAGTTTACGTAATTGCGCGTACAAACATGGATACTTTATTATCAACTTTAGTACGCGCGCGTCAACTTTGTGTCTTTTTGTGGTGCCAATGAAGAATCATCAAGCTGTTTCTAAGCTATAGTGAGCATCTGGTAGGCCAAGTCAAGCTTACGTTATAGAAGATAAAAAGTGTTTTGTTCGAGTCAGAATTAATTGGCTATATTTGTAAAATGTCTAGTATTGAGTTGGAAGTTAACTGGTACTTGAGATAAGCCTAAAGCCTTGAATCTTTGTACCTATAATAAAGTTAAATACGCCTTTTGTCGATTTCAAAAATCGACATTACAATTGTTATGTATTACTTGATAAATTGTGTTGATAAACAATAGCATTATCCCAATTACTTGGTTTTATTTTTATTTGTTCGCACACTTTGAATTGAAAGGAATGTCTTGAAGAGGATGGGTGATTGCAGTGTCCATGGACAGACACTTAGTAGGCCTACTTAAACAACAAACTATGCTTTATGTCTTTATTTCAAGCATCGATCACAGGTCATTTTTGAGCAGCTTTTTATCCAACGAAGATTCAATCCGGTTCACATGCGATAGATTCGTTTTGGAACAATTATACTTTAATTGCTCTCCTCGATACGTACGCATGCTTGAGGGTTGACTTGCATTGTATGTTCTTTTCTTAGACCCCCTTCACACTAGTCTTTATTCAAGATAGACAAATAATTAACACGGGATTAAGTCGCTTGAACTGGGATCTGTTTAGTAATAATCGCTTAATGATTGTTCGTTTCAACAACGTTTGTTGAATATAAAAGAAGCAATTGACATCCACAAAACAATCCATTATTAGTATTCCAATACAAAAAAAAATCAAAATTTGCAATCTTGTATTACTTGACGGGGTCCTGTAGCGATCGTCCTTGCTATAGTGGCTAAATCATTGATTATTATGAAATGTGCATTTAATAATATAGTGTCTCCCACTGATTCTAGTATCATTGTCATTAGTAGCATACATGTGTTAATAGCTGGAAAAGTGTACACATTTTAATATGTAATGATTGCGCTGGAAACATGTGAATATATTATATTACCCTGCCTGTACAGATAGAATGTTGAATAGAAAATTATTTTTTTTTCTTCTTTCCCTTTTCATGGAATTTATTCAAATCAAGTATATGGGCCATTGGTCCTAATACAAAACATAATAGATTATAACTTAAAATAATTATTTCTTCTTTCAAAATCAAAGTCGACATGTTTTCCTAAATTATAAGTTTGTGTTTGAAAGTAATTAAGCCTGAACATAGGCCTATATAGGCCTAGTTTGTTAATAGAATTGTAAGCATTACGCGTACATTAGGCATAAGAGTGTATATTTATTTTTATATTATTTCAAATCCACTGACAGGGATAACAATATCAAAACAATGCCCAGTATACAGTAGGCCTATACAAAATGTATTTTTATTTTTATATTATTTCAAATAAATGGATATAGATAACATGTACAGTCAATGAGTTGACAGTTATTTTAATACTCCTACATGTACACGTATTTCTAATAATTATTATTCTTGGTTTTGGTGAATTGAATAAGTTACAAAATTATAACATTACACAAAATGGCCTATTTTAAAAGCTTGATTTTATTCATCTTTGTTTTCATGTTTTAGGAGCCAATACATCTTTACCCAATTTTACCGAGGCCTACGTAAGTCACTTATTATTTATTTTATTATTATTTCGTTAAATGATCGTGATAATATTATTGAAATAAAGATTGATTGACCTTAATACTAAGCGTAAGTGTTAAAGCTGTGTCGAGGTGAAGCATATTACATTCTGTTGTCACTTGTCTTTGTTATCCATGGAGGTTAAACGACAGATAATACGACAGTCATTCTAAGGTGTAAAGTTATCAATCAAACTATTTACGCCAATCATCAATAAATGAACACGCAACCACGCCGAGCGCAGAAATTACGCTTAACGCAGGTTGCGCGTTTAAATGCGCGCGATTTGTGACGTATTTCCGTAAAACGTCATACATAATTATCTTTCGAAAAGTATCGATGCAAAGAAGCTCTGCTCAAAAGTAGCAGACTATTAAAATAGTACATCATAACTACTACCCAGCACTTACGAAATTATCGTGTTTTTACAAAATGTTTAAGTAAATTTCGATAGTCTTCAAAATGATGAGTCCTTGTCAGAGTATCGTGTAGTTTCTTGTGACAATTGCAGAGATATTACAGTGTTTTAAAGTGGTTTAATTTTCGGATAATAGCTCGGCAATTTTAATCGAAGGCCTTAATATGTTCTCTAGATACCATAATTACAGTTAATTTATATTTAAACACACGCGATTTAAGAAAGAATAAATGTACACCATAATGCCTGAAAATGTTTGATAGGGTGGAGGTTTTAAATAACAAAACAATAAAATGTGATGTGCCCAAATAGGGTAGTGATAGGCCCAAATATGGTAGTGATATGACATCATCATGTCCATGAGCACATCACATTTTTTCACATAAAGTTTGATAGTGTAGACCTAGCCTAAAGTATACGAGCGCTTGCGTTATTGTTCAGATCTATCATTTTATCATACAAGAAGTCAGTATTTGACCGGTCGTTCCTCTGTCGCTGACTATCCTACACCAGTGTAGGCCTATTTAGATTTATTTCTAGAGTATCTCTATAGTTAAAGTATATTCTTTTTTGTATAAAAATGGACAATAATTAGCAAGTGTGACATTATTTTTAATGACCGGCCAACAACACAGTGTTAATTGAGTCCCAATTGACCCTCTACATTGTCACAATGTCGTTATTAATGATGCACGCAAGCATTTTTCAATGAAAGCGCTACACTAATTAACAAAAACTGATTCAATTAAAAATAAAGAATATTATGTTTTTGCTCATTTTGAAAAGGGGTAGGCTACTACATCAACAGACGAGCCTATACCGCGTACACACTCACACAATAACATATATAGATATTTAAAAGTGTCCCTTAAGTGTCTTCGCTCACAGTTGGTGTCGTCCAACCGTTACAATATTTCTCTGTATTCTCATTAAAACGAAAATATATGTTGTGTAATAGCCCAATTAAAAGACCATCTACTGATGTACAGCATTAAGGTGTGAATTGGCTAGATACTACTGTTGGCCATTTACGTACTTATTTAACAATCGCCACAAAAAAGGTGCTACAATCATTAGCAACTAATCAATAAAAAGAGTTAGCACTATTGCTTTGAGAATATTAATTTAGTCTGTACTTAATTTAGTTGGAGATTTAGTACTAGGCTTACCTTAAAAATATTAATATAGTCTGGACTTAATTTAGTTCGAGATTTAGTACTAGGCTTAACTTAAGAATATTAATTTAGTCTGTACTTAATTTAGTTCGAGATTTAGTACTAGACTTAACCTAACAATATTAATTTAGTCTGTACTTAATTTAGTTTGAGATTTAGTACTAGGCTTACCTTAAGAATATTAATTTAGTCTTTACTTCTTAATTTATTTCGAGATTTAGTACTAGGCTTGACTTAAGAATTTTAATTTAGTCTGTACTTGTTAATTTAGTTCGAGATTTAGCAATAGGCCTATACCTTAAAAATATCAATTTAGTCTGTACTTGTAATTTAGTTCCTGAGTTATCACTAGGCCTATGCCTTTGGAATATTAAAATAACCGTTACCATCCTATTTATTTTATTGTGAACATTGCGGTTATTAAAAATTGTCCATCTTTTGTGCCTGTTATACAAAAAAAATCTCTTATACATTGGTTTAAAAATTATGTTTGTGAATGCATGTCGTTCGCTCTGTAATGTTGTGATTTTTAAAGTTTGAGTAAAGAAATAAAATTAGGCCTATACATTTTCCTTTTATATTAACATTGTAATTTATTTTTTAAATCTACTTTCAAAATTATTATTTTTATTTTATTTAAATTATTATATTCACTTGAACACTGGCTTGTTTATACATTCAATTAAGTTCTTGATGATTATAAACCCGTTAGTTTATAATCACAAGTTTTTTCTTGGTAAAATCGTGTCCCTTTTAAAAAATCTTTACTTACATTAAACTAGATAATTATAAGCTATTAGTGGCAATTTTAGTTGTGACACCTTTGGTAATAAAATGCATACAATCGCCTTGTATACACGTTCAATTGCTTCACTAGCCTGTTGTAAAGTTCATCTAAACTTCTTTATGCCATTTCACGGGTTTTAAACTCGGACAAAACTTCTCATAATTTGTGAAACTAGACTCATTAGGACTCTTTCTCCGTTGACACCGTTTAATGAGGCTCATAGGCTGTCTTCAATAGCATGTAAACAAATTGTTTTCAATGCTCCTCCCAAATGGTAGAACTGAAAGGCCTTAAATTGTACTAATTGTTGACGGTTTGTTAAGACTCTGCTCCCCGCAGTCTTTCTTCCAAATCCAACTATGCTCATCTATTGTTTTCAATTGAGTTTTCTAACTCAATGAAATGTCAGTCAATTTAATGTAGGTTTAAGCTTTTGTCAGATAGCACGGATTGGTAGAAACTTTGTATTGAACAATTTAACCTAACACTTTGACTAAATGATCATCAAGTCTCATTATGTTCAGAATGCATGAGCTATATCTATATCTCGCATCACTACAGCCACTCTCTCTCTCCTCACTCTGATATGTGCGTCGTACAACGCGTAGCAACCGTCATCATTTTCCTGCGATATGATTGGCTACCGGAGAATGATATTTTTGCTTATTGGTAACACAAATGAAAACTGACTGCAACTGTGTCTTAGAACTGAATCTGAGTGTGTCATTGTAAACGTCCTTATCTTCAATTTGGAGTCATCAATATTTTAGTTTGGTCGTCAATTTTTTATCATCATATCATCAAACATCAAAGGTGGGTACTTCTTTTAGTTTTATATATTTTATTAACTTATTTTCTGCGTACGTTTGCCTATTCATAGAAAAATACTACCGAATTTTAGAATGTAATTGTTATTATATAGCGGTAACTCAAACGAATAAGCATTATTACAATAGAAAATATACATATTTGTAGAGTTAAAAGTGTTGGTAAATAAAATATTTGTTTCACTAAGATTTAAAATTAGCAGAAAATTAATCAACTAAATATTAAATTATTTATTAAAAATATTAAACGAAATAATGTGTTTGTGATGTTCGTTTGCTTTTGTTTTTTGGGCGATTTTCTATATTTTCTTCTAGTTTTAAAAATACGTTATTATTTTGTAAAAAAAAATCAATTCAAAAATGTCTATTTATTCAGTGATTCAGTAGATATATGTATTGTATAAATTGTTTTTTTTATTGTTTGTATTTAGGTTACTGTTGTTGTTAGCGGTAGCTTCGGATAATGCGTCTTGCTATCATAAAGAATACATAGTACCAAGTATTTGAACATCATTAAACATGGCTGCTGTAAAAACCAAACTCTCCTTCTCGATTGATCGTATCATTAACGGGGAAACGAAGAAAGATAGCGACAATAAAAATACCAATTCTTTATCAAATTTACTGACAAGGAACCCGCTAGCAAGTACTGGTCATTCTGGACCAAGAACGTTAGGCTGCTCGAATGGTGTCGTCTCGTATCGTGGCGCATATTCACCTCCCGGAACAGGCGGGTTTTCTCAACACCAGTCCAGTTCAATGGGGTTTGTCTCCTATCCAGTACCTGTGCTAGTTGACACGAACACTCGTCAAGTTGTGAAACCACTCGCTGTACATCTAGGAATCAAACAACAACCGAGAAATCTTCAAAACACGGACATTTCGTTAAAAATGAAGATGGCAAAATCATACAATGATTTCAGATTCGCAAGCATGCAACGTTTAAATTCTTTTCCTCTCCCAGAGACACAGACATCCTATTTCTCAACTTCACCTCAATCATCATCAAGTCTCTCAGATTTAGCGAATGCATACCAGGAAAAAGAATCATCAAGTAAAAAAAGAATTCTGGAAGATAAAAAGGAAAAAGAGAAAAAACAAGACAAGAAATCGAAACATTTTCCTTGCCTAGAATGTGGAAAAGTGTTCAACGCCCATTATAACTTAACCAGGCATATGCCAGTGCATACGGGAGCTAGGCCGTTCATCTGTAAAATATGCGGAAAGGGATTTCGACAGGCGAGTACCCTGTGCCGACACAAGATTATACACACGAACGAAAAACCTCATAAATGTCGTATTTGTTCTAAAGCGTTTAACAGAAGTTCAACGTTAAATACCCATATGCGTATCCACGCTAACTACAAACCGTTCGTTTGTGAGTTTTGTGGCAAAGGTTTTCATCAGAAAGGCAACTATAAGAATCACAAACTGACACACAGCGGTGAAAAACAATTCAAATGCGGTGTCTGTAAAAAGGCGTTCCACCAGGCTTACAATCTTACGTTTCACATGCATACCCACAACGAAAAGAAGCCGTTTACTTGTAATATATGTAATAAGGGATTTTGTAGAAATTTTGACCTAAAGAAACACGTAAGAAAACTTCACGATTCAGCGATATGCGACGATTCTTCAGCAACGGTTTGTCATCTTTCAGAAGATGCATAAAATGATACACATCAAACATGTGATACCTTATAAAAAGAGTTTAATATATATATTAAGTACATTATACTTATACGCGCCCAATAAGTGCGTATTTGGCCATCCGTTACGCACTAATCATGTGACCATCAAAAACATAGTTTAATATATCTGTTTAGATTTATAAATATAAATTATTATTATATATATAATACTGTATATAGCGCTATTATTAAATTACTTAATGTAGTTTGAAATATTGTGTTTGTTATAAAAGAAAGAAAACGTTTTAACAAAGACAAGCGTTTTGTATGCGTTTGTTATAAAAAAAAAAACTATGATAAAAATAGGGAAGCTTAATATTCGTTAATATATACGTTGTACTTGAATTGTTTCGCTGAATATTGTAAAGCTTACCGTACTTTGTATTTTAAAAGTAAAGAACAAATCAACCGACCAGCAGTAGAGAAAAAAAAACTAGACTAAAAATATAATAAAATACAACCGGGATTAAACTCGGAAATTTAGTCTTTTTTCAATAAGCTAAACAAGACTAAAGATTAGTTGTAAATCGACGTGAATAAATATTATTGCTAAAAGCAAATTATCTGTTGTAAGCCTAAGGTAAATATGTATGCTTCTATCAAATATTAAAGAGAACATTAGAACAACAAATAGATGTTTTCTATATCTTCATAATTGTACAGTGTGTTTATACTAAGTAATAATAATGGCGATAAATCAACAAAGCAAAAGGTAGAACAATGTCTGTTGTAAAAACAATACATTATTATTATTATTATTTCAACAGTGTGAAAGGACATTATGATGTCATCAGTTAATCAGGGAATATCTCTAGTTTATTCTGTTATTTTGAAACATAATTATTACCAATACAATCCAACAAAATATTTTCTCGAAATAGAATCACTAAATGTTTCTATTACTCGTATGTCAACAAACACTTCTACGAAACATTCTATTTGAAATATTTTCGTTGCAACTATTTTTTACGAATAATAAAAATTACTTTGATCATCAAAAACGATTTGTACTTTATAGAAAAAAAAACCAGACTAATATTAACTAATTAATGTAATTTGTTGCAATGAAACACACAAACAAGACAAACCGGTGAATTGAGTAACAAAAAAAAAACAATTCATTATTTTTAAGATCTATTACAAACTATTTTAACAATGATACGGTAATACAAACATGACTTATATTTTATGTATTATCTTCAGGCGGGTAAAGGATGGCTCTGAAGATGCCTGCACATGAATTATTTTAACGCTAAACCTTGACGAATAAATGGTGTTTTCGAAAGCTTGCCATTTATTTTTGGCTGTTTTACTTATTATTATTACCCCAGTTTGATTCAGCCATTGATACCAACAACATTGTCATTTTTAGTAATTTGTCTGTGGATTTATAATGTTTATATCTATTATATTTTAGTATTTGAGAGAATATAGCATAACTTGGCTTACTTAGTCCACAACGTCTGTGCCACAACGTCTTCTTAACAACCGGTAAATTTTAGTTAATTATGACTGTCTTTTAATTCATTTCATACTACAGTTGTACCTTTTGGATATCAGTGTAACCTTATATGCCGTTTAATGAGCATTTGTCGACTACAAATCATTAAACCGTTTCAAAATTTCATTACATAATTTGATTTTATTCTGGAATGGAAATGTTAACAACAGATGAACGTATCATGACCATCGCGATCAAAATCACGATATAGATACTAATTTTATTTACCGTAATTATGTTGATTGCTATATGTATGTGTTTATAAATACGAAAGAGTCGGTATAGGTATAGATTATATCCCAAACACATCTGTAACATTTCCACACGCTGAATTGGTTATTTGAAATACAACATTATTTTTTTCAGTATACTTACTGTACGCGCTTGATTATCGCGCGCTTTCATATACTGATGAAACTGACACGATTTTGTGTTCTGGTGTCTTTGAAAAATGTAACATTATGAAATTGTTATAGAGTATACAAAATTCATAGTTTATACCGTGTGTTATTTGCTGAATATCGACTTAAAACGACCTTCATTGCGAATTCAATGTGGTTTGCAGTTATAATACTACTGTCATTGTCTGTACAATGCTCATCATAGTTCTTTATGGTTTCATTTATATTTAGCTATATCTATTTAGACACACAATTACTCTATGCGTTCTAAATTGTTGCATTTTATACGTAATTGCTTTCAATAAATGTGTCCTAATTTATACTAAACCAATTCAGTATATTGTCCATTGTTTGCTGTTAATGTTTGCAAAATATCCTTCTTCGGTAAATGGACTATACGATAAATTAATAGCGGTGTTGGCCTTTACGTAACATCTATTTTAGATTGGCAACAAAAACGTCAACGCATCGTCCAGATTGGCTAGGCCTCTTGAAGTAGATTATTAGCATTATGTAACGGGGACTTGTTGATGTCTAAGTGTCCTTTTGGTATCTTTTAACGTAAACATGCGTAAGATTTCGGAAACTGTAAAAGCGCACAATGATTTAAAGAGAAAAAATTTTGCTATTTTATCTACGATATTGATAAAAATTAAAGCGAGTGTGACATGGTTTACTAAAAACGGCATTCAATTATCAGGGCAACGAAATTATAAATAACAAGATGAAGTCTTTCTTTTAATGTATTTGGTATTCACTGATTCGGATATCACGCAACGCATTTTCTTTTCGCGTCGTAACGACGTTGGTTGACGCCATAGGGAGCCGCGCCACGACGCGCCCGACTTTTTAAGAATGTACGCGCATACTCATCATGTTTTATACGCGCGTTTAACTTCTGCGTCTTCAAGGCGGTATTTACTTAAATAAGTAAGGTACACAATACAACATAACAAATGGTTTAAAGCGAAATTTAATTGCAGATTTTACATTAAATAATTACTAAAACAATAAAGTAATAGTGCATATCAAGTTATGACTCGTGGAATGGTACAAGTATTATAAGTAAAAGTGATAACATAGTTTAATATTCTTTGACTGCAAAAATTGTGTTTAAATATAAATATCAACTCCATCCAATATTTGTGTAGTACATTTTATAACGACTTTTGCGTCAGATATTATCTAAAACAAATATTATTAAACTTAAATATTTTAGTTTAATGTATTTGTATTTGCAAATTAGCATTTTTTAGACAAGTCAAAAATAAATGAAAACATTTAATTACATTTAAGAATAATATACTTAATATTCTGTGTAGTGTAATATTTAAAATATCTATAATTCTAAACAAAATATTTAAACATCTAAAAACAATAATAAACTGAGGTAATAAATAAAAAGTTATAATCAATATTTTCCAAATAAAAGATTTGTTTTCGTATCCTCGCACACTTGGCATGGCTATAATATGCAATCATTAAATTGAATAATGCCTCACATTGTATAAATACTCTTAACTATATACATTTGTCAATTCATTTTCTTCTATACACATAATAATAATAATAATAAAAATCATATTTTCTTTCTGCTTTTGCTATGAATATTCTTATATTTATATAAAAAAGAAAAATAGTCTCCAAACTTAAAATGATATCTTATTTTTAAATAATGACAACAAAAACGTTTTTAGTTAACTTGATCTAAATATTTAAATCAATAAAAAATAACAGATAACTAACATAGAAACTAAAAAGAAATGTTTACTTTAAAATGGAAGACAACGTGATATTTCAAGAATTACAAAAAAGATTACACAGTTTTGTTTTTACAGTATTAAGGTATGACACAATCATGGTGAAAATACACAAATATTTAATTCCTCCAAATACAACATTTTATATCTAGAGGGCAGTGTTTGTGAAATAATAGTTTGGAAAAAACATTAATATTTTGTTCAGAGTTGCATAAGTATAGAAAAGAATAGTATTTCCTATTATAATCAAATGAAACAGTAAACAAAACTTAAATAATGTGTCTAAGGTAAATCATACTAATAACTTAAAATTATAACAATAAGAAAACAAAAGTGGTACAAATAATGTGATATTTAACGCCATCCACCTAATTCTTTTACCTATTTGAAAATTTGGCGTCATTGGTGATCATGTGGAGTAAACAAATACTAACCTATAATAATATAATAACTCTATATCTATACTTCATCATCCTAATTATTAAGTTAAATAAATATCCACAACTATAAATTAGTAACTTGTTATAAAACACTATACATGAAATAGGTAATTAATTCAAAAAATGAAAATGTTACAATAAATATTGCCTTTGAAATTTTATATAGGGAGCTTTCTATTTACTGTAGGACCATACTCCCATAAAAGGTTCAACCATGCATGTCTGATAACAGAATCAAAGATTGTCACCTGGACCACTAATCGACCAAAGTGGGTCAGACGACTTGGAACAAAAATTCGAAACCAAACATATGTGAATAGTTCATCCATATCAGGTCATAGGTCGTTGAAAAAGCTCCCTAATCACTTTACTAAATTTAAACGGTTTAATTGCACATAAGCTTAATCACTGTACTAATTCATTTTAAATGTTTTGATTATACACGCAAGGCAATTGGGTGCAATATTATTTATTTTTCCGATTACATAAATATAATTTGTAAAGAAATGTGTTATTAGTAAGGTCAGTGTTATCAAACAAGAAAAAAGGGACTGATTAAATTTAATATTTTTACAAATCAGTCTCTAATAACTTAGTTATAAATTAATCTACAACTATTTATCGATAAAATATTAAATTATATTTTAATATAACAGCCAAAAACTGTGTTCAAAATGTAAACAAATTTAAAAGTGCTCAAATTATGTTTCTGAAAATAAACATTTTTGGGAACAGAAATAATGTCCTAGGTAATATTATAAAAGTTTTGTTTTATTTGATATCTGATTAAACAAATATTTTTACAAAAAGTACTAAAAAAAGACTAGTTTGAAATAAAAATCAATGTGCTTCTTGAAAAAACTTACGTAGAGTACTATATTGGGTTTGTGAGACTTAAATACAAAATATATAAAACAAAACAAACTGATTGGCAATCATCTTCATGGCATTAACTTCTCTCTTGTTACGATAACATATCCTAAAATAATATACAAATAGAGATATAAATTGTTAGATTTTATTCTTCTCTAAAATTAATACTTAGATGTATTATAAAAGATAATGGATTCATGTGTAATGTGTTTTATACAGTGACAGTTGTCTTGTAGCATAGTTTGCTAGATGTTACATATATATCAACACCAGTCACCTCCCATAGAGGTTCCTTCATACGTGTCGAGATGCCACCAAACAGTGCTTATTTGTCTCTCCACAATAACATTATAAAATGTATTTATAATAGATATATTGCAAGCAGCATTTAGACACAATATTACAATGTTCTTTATAACATTAAATATATTTTACAATGAGCTTTATGTAAGCCTGCAAATGTTGATAAGAATACTCACATCATCAGATTCATCATGGTAGACATGTGATTCCTCATCCAGATTGAGAGCCTTGTCCAATGCGTTGTCTAACTCGTCCTTTTGTGACAGTTCGGAGTATCGATACATAATGTTTCTGTAACCATAGAGATATAAATCACACAGAGAACACACACCAAACAACACACTAGTGTTCTGATAGGCAGTTACAAAGGGGCATAATAGTAACACATTAGCAAAAATATATAGATACTAATCACTATTCAAAAATAAAAATATATTTATTTTATTAATGCACTACAAATTGTGACCATAAAGCGTGGTTCCCACTAGCGACGCATTGATGCAAAGTGTATTGCGTAATCACAAGTGGGAACCGACGACGCAAAAGTGCTGCAAAACATCGCAGGTTTGATTTCACGCAAACACAATAATTGGAAGAGCATTTTCTTACGTTGCGTAGGTTGCATTAGAATATATTTATAGAATAACTTTATGCTACTAACCTTGTCTTAAAACATGGAAGATCAATGGAATATCTTTTAACATACACATAACCAATACCAATGGCTGCCATGACGACAAACAACAGAATAATAAACACTTTCAAGCCGCCATGTTTAGACTATTTAAATAAAAAATAACAATATTTCATTAAAAAAAATTGTACATTCTACAAAAAATTAGAATTTTTTAAAATAATTTTATTGAAAGGGATCGAATCAAACTACAGATACTAACATTTTCTGTTGCAAGTCGTGTTCCATCACAATTCTCATGCAAGTCTAATAAGTTAGTCTTTGGTCTGAAACCTCCATTACATTTATCGCCAGGTATCAATCTATACCTGCAAGAAGAAAAACAAAATATTAAAGATAATTTGATTTATTATTACACTATTATCAAATTAACACTGGTTCCCTATCTTCTGAAAATATCCCACCAATCTCCTCTGACTAAAATTGTTATAACACGATTAAAATTCTAAAAATACAATTAACCTCCCCTTCCAAAACCAATCTATCAACTTACACTCCCTCAGAGGAGTTGCTAAGCTTACTTAATATTCAATAACAACTACCATACCCTGTTGACACTTCTTTCTCTTCCTCATGCTTCACACAAATATCTATAACTTTGTTTTTAAATTGAGGGTCAAGTTTGCACTGGCCTTGTCCATCTTCTCGTTTAAACCCAAAAGCACTGTAATACAAACAAAACAAAAAAAGATGTAAATCCTTCAGTTGTGTATTTTTGTAGCAAATGCGATGGCTTAATATGATTAAGATAGCGTAAGCAATTGCATTCAGAATATTAGATGTCTAGTTAGAATAACAAAGTACATAATTGACACCTGCGCTTAAAGCTCAGTCTTATTGGCTCTTCTCAGTATAGTACAAGATGTTAGAGTGAACTTGAATCAAGCACATACAAAAATGACTATGTTCAAAGCATAGCTGATTCACTTTCAGTATCGCATTACTTATAAATATTTGTGTATTTTTTGTTTGTGCTGGGAAGACCAATCCTATGTTGATCTATTTGCATTGGTGTCTACTGATGGACTGTACCATCCACGTGTAGACATTTTAAAATGTATAATGGACTGTACCATTCATAGTCATCTTGAGTGCATTCACATTGATCTTGTGTTTGGTAAACTTGATGATCGTAATTTATATCAACGGAACATCGCGCTCCGCGTTTGATTCGTCTAAATGTTTCAAGGTACCCAAGTAAACATCCCTTTTTGCTGTTTTTCTCATGTGGTTTCCAAGTTTCAAAATCATCACTGTTACCTGTAAAGTTTTAAAATATTAGTAACTAGCTATAATAATATGGTAGTGATATGCCCAAATATGGTAGTGATATGCCCAAATATGGTAGTGATATGCCCAAATATGGTACTGATATGCCCAAATATGGTAGTGATATGCCCAAATATGGTAGTGATATGCCCAAATATGGTACTGATATGCCCAAATACGGTAGTGATTTTTTTTCACATAAAGTTTGATAGTGTAGACAGAGCTTTAGAAAGATGTACATAAACGGACTAAAAACAACAAAAAGCGTAGCATTATAAAAAGACAAAATTCAGTTAATTTCACGTCCATCAATATTGTCTGTGGTTTTTATTTATTTATTTATTTCCTTTATTGCATCAAGTAAGCAGTGATGAAGTTGACATAAATATAATAGTAAATATGTAAACACATAGTATAGCACAGTCCAAACAAGTAATACTAAAATATAACATAGTCCACAAATCAGTCTTTCAATGGCCATCATAGTACATCCAGTAACACAAACCAATAGAGGTTCACAATTTGCTTATCATAACTCAGCTACTGATCATTCACCAATCATTGAAAACTCCGTGGAAAGTAATGAAGTTTTTTGTGCGTTGTGTCCGGACTTTGGGGAGGGTGAACGATCTAACGCGTCGGAGCTGATGGTTGTGTGTGGGAGGTTTAGGTAAGAGAGAGTGTAATATATGATCTTCTTTTTTCATTTTATCAAAAATCACTGGTTAGAACACACACAGGTTCAAGTTTGTATTGTACACAGTCAGTTGTAGATACATAATTACAATGGAGTTATGTTTTTGTGTTTCCTTATTATTATGCGTCATATAAATATTAACCATAGTGATCAATATGTATATCAATCATATATATTCAATATAATAATAATAATATCAATCATATATATTAAAATATATCTTTGTATACAACTTACAAGTACTCTCCAAGACTGCTTTAAAATTAATACTGAAAGCATTCCATATCCTTGTCTCCATATCATAGCCCCATATGCTGACATTCAGTGACTTAATGTTAGGCTCTGGTAGAAGGCCAGTGACAGCAATAGGCTCTGATGTGAATACATACTCATTCCAACACTGTCCAGCATCCACAGAATATCTGTTTGAAAGTGGTTAGGTTTAAGTGATTTATTTTAACATTTTCTCATCTGGTGTACTTTTGTACTTGAGGTTGAAAGTTGGCCTTTTTAATTTTTGAGTGGATATAAACTTAGTATAATAGATTTAGTCTTTGTGTTTTTTACTAGGTTTCCTATGTGTGGTCTAGTATGTTGATGTAATGTTGGTATCAGAGAGCTTTCAATTAGTGACGAACTATGACCTCCGCATTGATGTGTCGTCAGCCATGGACATAGAAAACACCAAAAAAGGTAAGCATGTCTCATAAAAACCTAACTTTAAATAATAACAATTGTATTTACTTGATAACGTTAGTGCTTGATTTCTGTGGTACTGCAACAATCAGCGCTCCATAGTTGGTAATCGCATAGTGATGTGGCCCATCTAGTGCTTTGTTCCAGCTGTACCCTCCATCCTCACTTATGTACACGTCTGGTTCACTTGTATGCAGTTCAGTCCCAAGGTGACCTGTCATTAATTTAAATATATTAATATTATTAAGCTCTGTCTACACTATCAAACTAGTTTGACAAAATAGTGTGATGTTCCCAAATAGGGTAGTGATATTCCCAAATATGGTAGTGATATTAATTATTAATATTATTAAGCCTTATCTCCACTATCAAACTTTATGTGAATAAATGTGATGTGCCGAAATATGGACATGATGATGTCATATAACTACCATATTTGGGTATATCACTACTATATTTATACATACTATACATTTTTGTTGTCAAACTAGTTTGATAGTGTAGACAGAGCTTAAGATAAACTGTTCTTTTTCACTTTATTAAATTATCTTTTTTACTTTATTAAATTATTTAGGAATCCTCTTTAATACATTTTTTCCAAGCATTATTTTGAAACTAATAAACTATGTTGTACATACCATGGACTAAGATCAAGCCAACTGCATTGGGATTACTTAGCGGACCCATCGCCATTGGTACTCCCTGGGACATGCTGTATTTATTGTGAATTTGCAAGTTACAACTCTGAAACAAAATACAATGGAAAATTAGAAATAATAAATTCTACATACGTAGAAAACAATTCAATCTTTAACTCATAAAAATAGTCAACCCATTCAACCTGTGCGCAATTCAGCCAGTAGGCTGCAAGTCACAGGTTATTCCCCCCATTTACATAAACATCCATTATTTGACATACTCATGTATTTTATAAAAGCTTCAGCTTTACAAGATTTTAGATTTTACAAAAAAAGTAATTATATTCAATCTTACTTCATCATCTTCTTTACAAATGATGTCAGAATGTTTGATAACGTTTCTCCATTCAGCGCCGCGATTAAATGTAATTCTTGTACGGATACTTTGATCTGGTAGAATCTGACTGGCTAAGTACACTCCACGAATCGACTTCACACGGTAAAAGTCGGTCACGTCTCCACCATTTGGATACTGAAAGGTTAATAGCAGAATAAGTTGAAATTAAAACAGTTGAATGAAAATTGTGGTACTCAAATATTGAAAACATTTCTTGCTGTGATAATAATATAAATGATGCGTTTGTTTCAATGAAAGTGGAGATGAGAACCACAAGAAAGTTTTAGGTGGGACACAAAGTCTGCCAATCAGTTACAAATTTGTTTTATTTCTATGTTATTTTTTGCTATGTACAATACCAAATGCCTGTCCAATGACTGTGAAAATATAAGGCCATCAGCATCAGATGTGTACAGTTGACCATATCCATTGTCTACAAAATAAGTTAAATACAGTATTGTTTATTTACAAAGGAAAGAGTGAAATTACACTACTCTGATTTACAATAACTAAGATATGTCAACAGCAAATATCTTAGGTCATAGGGATTTCTTAAAATGGCCGCCCACAGTATATCTTTTCAAAGGTATTATGGTTGTACTCACTGCCTGCATCATCAACATGAACAAATATCATTCCTTCAGTAGAATCAAGAACAGAGTAGAACTGAAATTTAAAATAACAAGTTGTTTATGCTGCTGTACAATATCTAATTCTGTGATACTTCTGTAAATGGTGGGTGAGTGGCCGAGCGGTTAAGACAGTGGAACCGTAATTGCGTAGCCATAACATCGGCAGGGGTTCGAGGCTCACTCACTCCATGGTTCTGGTGGTAGAACGAGTCTTCTCGGATAAGGACTATAAACCGTAGGTCCAGTGTACACATCTAGCTCGTGTGCACTTTAAAGAACCTAGTACATCTTTCGAGACGAGTAGGGGGTTACCCCGGTGTATTAGTACATCACAGCCACTGATCACAAACTGGGCCCTCTGGGAGACCAGTCTTTGACTGAAGAGGTTACCCAGTATAAATATAAATTTCAATTCAATTCAATCATGTTGGCGTGGCAAATAGTTGTGTGGTTTCCTATCCTAGAAAGTTGCTGGTAGGAATGTAAATGTTAGGTTTACCAGACACATTTAAGCTACAATACAGTATATCATTCTTTACAACAATCTGTGTTATATTTTAAAGACAGAATGAGTTAGTGTGGCAAATAGTCGTGTGGTTTCTTGAACAATTTCAAAGTTTTTTTCTTTTTTTTGTTCATATCTTTGGAATTTGCTGGTAGGAAATGCAAATATTAGGTTTACCAGACACATGGTTTTAGATCTGCAACTGTACATATAAAATGTTACATCATGTACGTATAAAGGGTAAATATCTTTACCATATCTGCTTTGAGGCTCGGTAAAACAGCTTTGTTCCAACTGTCCCCATCATCTGTTGACACGTAAAGACTTCGAGATTTACTCTTTAGAAAAAATAAACAAAATATTACAAAATTGAATTTATTAACTGTTTCATTTACTATTTTAAAATAGATAAAATCAATTAGAAACCCAAAATGTTTCTTTTCTTTTCATATAATAGTCTGTCTACTAAAACATCACTCCAAACATCACAATAGTTGTCTATTATTTAGAAATATTAATTAATATCTTGTCCCTTCTTATTGATACAGTAAAATAAATATTGTCTATTGTGTGTTCCACAATCATTTGCTAGTTTACACAATTTAGTGTTTGTGTATTAGTATTCAGGCAATATGTGTATTGCTATTTTAGTGTAGTGTGTACATAGTAATCCTATCAGCTTTAATCAAATATGTGTTAAGCACTGTCTACACTATCAAACTAGTTTGACAAAAAGGTGTGATGTGCCAAAATACCATAGTGATATGCCAAAATATGGTAGTGATATGACATCATCATGTCCATATATGGGCACATCACATTTGTTTGTCACATAAAGTCTGACAGTGTAGACAGAGCTTAAAGCCCCATTCCCTACGTTTTTTAGATCTAATTTAAGGTCACAAACTATATTTAATGTAAAAATAATACTATATGGTCCTATTGCGATAACTTTTTTCGTCTTTAAACGGTTAAAAATGTGAAAAATAAATCGATTTTAATAATTATAGCGGCCCGCTATAAATCCCAAAATGCATTGCGCGCGGATTGATATTGTTGTTTTTCACCTGTAATTCGCCCACTTTTCGATCGATCGTGAAGCCAAAACAAATGGAAGACTCCTAACTTTTCAGCGAAAATACCGGGTTTTCCCCAATTTGTATCAACGGAGTCTGGCAAAAATAGAAAGATAATTAATGCAGAAACTATACAACGTCAGGCTAGGTATATAGCTAGCGTACGATGTTCGTACGTTACCGATGTTTACCAGCTAGGCCTACAAAACTAAGCCTAGCTAGGCTAGGCCTGAGACCGTCCACGAGAGGTCGATCGCCGCGAGCTACTTAGGTAGTGCATTGTTTCTCACTTTTTATCATAATTTACCATAAAACGTACATTTAAGACAAGGAATGACATGGTTTAATGTTTTTAAAGTGATATATATGTATTATTTTCCAAAAAACGTCCAAAATTGCAGGGAAGGGGTCTTTAAAATACTGTGTAGGGTTCTCAGTGAGAGAATACACTACAACATGTAGAAAAATACAATTTTTTTTACTTTTACCGATTCATCCTGTACAGATGCAAAAAGAAATTTATCTTGTACTCCAAACGTATGCACACTTGGCAGAATAACTACAAGAAAATGATATTTTGTAATACTCACCATTTATACAGGGAACTTAAACAAAAATACATATTACTTATACTACTGTAGTGGGTAATGTTATTAAACATATGGAAAACATTACTAAAAATATCTATCTCAAATTCCTTTGCAATTATTAAAATTTAAATATGTAGGTGTATATAATGTTTAAATCCTTTAATATAGGTGTATAACTGTAATATTCTAAATCATTTAAATATGTTATACAGGCTAAATACTGTAAAAAATACAAAATGGTAGATATTTAATATGCTAAATTATGTAAATATACAGGTGTGAGCTGAACTATTTTAGATATTATGTTCTTACCTTTAAAGCTTTGTTTGTTACTAACACCAAGTTTGCGTTTTAAAACTAAATCCAGAGAAGTTTCTGAAAATTCACACATAAACAAAATTAGTATAATTTATAGAAAACTAGATAAATATTTTTAATTAATATATTACAATTATTATATCAATTACATACCATCTTTCATTTTATTGTTATCAATAACAATATAAATATTATAATCATCTTCACGCTTTTCTCCCCACCGGAAAGCTGTCACCCAGCTCTCTAATTTAATCCAATTTTTGCCAAAATCAGTTGATAGCCATAATGAGTACTGAAAAGAAAAAAAAAAAAACACATCAAGAAAATAACATTTTAACCCTGATAAAAAACAATTCTACTGTCACATAAGTCCCTCACCCACTAAACTTTGTTTTATTGTCGAGCCAACAGTCTTCTGAGATCCACATGATGAGGAATATTTAATTTATTTTCAGTTAAAGCTGTAGACCTTATAGCGTTATCCTCTTGCTCCCACCATGTCATTTGTATATATGTATTATTCTATCTGATGAATGAGCAACAAATAAAAAACAAATTTAGCAAATAGACCAACTGAGATATGCATTTCATACCTGATCAGTTTTTGAGTGAGCCAAAATATAGTCACTCTTGTGTGGGTGGAATATCAAAGGTCCATCAATGTAAAAAGGTAGTATTTCGGGTTGCACAAAATCTTTTCCTGAATTGTCAGTGATGAAAAGTTCTGTCTTGCTAAAGTCTTCACCAACAAAACCAACGAAAATGATCTACAAAAAACAAAAAAAATCAGTAATTAAAGAAAAAAAAAGTTTCATTCCTGAGGTTTACAGTATTTCAGTGTAATTAAATCATGATTTTTTTTTTATGAAGAATAAATGTTAAATTAATTTGTGAAACTTTTTAATCTTAAGCTCTGTCTACACTATCAAACTTTATGTGACAAAAAAATGTGATGTTCCCAAATATGGTAGTGATATGACATCAGCATGTCGATATATGAGCACATCACATTTTTGTCACATAAAGTTTGATAGTGTAGACAGAGCTTTACTTTTCCTGGATCTGGACTCTTATTGATTCCAAAGTCTGCTCGTATAATAGCATTCTTTATCTCATTGTTCTTGTTTATAAATGTCCTTCCAAAATCATTACTAAGAAAGATGAAAAAAAAATACACATAACATAATATTAATAAAAATCAAAATATTCCCATGAGTCGCTAACTTAATAGAGGAAGTTTGTCAAATTTTTCACTCATACATGCCTTAAGTAGCCTTAACTATTAAAATAGAGCAAGCATTTGTATGTTAAACTTAATACTTACCTTATCCACAAGTTAGAGGGGCCAACAAATATTCCAAAATCCATAGTCGTTAAGGCTAGTAACTCCTGTAAATTAATCAATCTCAGTTTAAAAAAATATATACTGTAGATATCAGTAAACAAACAAGAACTAGATTTCCAATTATTGAAATTATAGCCAACACATTTACCAAAACACTGTTTTTTAAATTGTTGAAAACTTTTGAAGCATAACATAATTAAACAATACAATATTGAGAATAACATAATTATCTAATTACTAAGTAATTAATTTGTTATTATTTATTTATTTTCATAGTCTTGGTTGACTTGCCTCGCCATCTTCTCCCAACCACACAAGTGCGAGATTGAAATTGGAATCGCCACCAAATGTAAACTGAAAAAAGCAAATTTAGAACATGATTGAGAGTAAATAAAAACATAAAACACAACAAATAATTGTAATATATAAATACACTGACAGTATAATTAATAATTTATTGATTTTTATGCCGTGATGTGTTGTTTAAAATTAAAAATTATTGATTTATTGGAAACTGGTTTGACAAAGAAACGCTCACATTACCATTTCACATCTGAATATTTATAATTCATGGTAATATGTTTTATTTTATTACTTACATTTGATTGCTTTTTTAATAGCTTAGCTTTCTCACCAGCCGTCACAGGCTCACAAGAACCATCTGTTGTTCGTCTTGATCGCTGGCCTGAGCTCCGTTTATTTACTTTGACAAACTGCGATTCGTTCGGGCCTGGGCCTATGATGGGCGACTGATCGAATTTTACTACTGGTACATTTTTTATTTTATGTATGAGGTCTAGTTGTTTTTCACTTTGGTATGTTAATGCAGAAACTGTATTCAGCAATAGCCAAATATAAATAAACATGCTAAACCTAAGACTAAAAATCCACGTACGGGAATAAACTGTAGCCATTTTCCTGTTTCCTTCTTCACGGTTCAATGAACATGACCAAGGCATCACAGCGCCCTCTAACGATCTAACATTTTTGTTTGTTTGTTTTTAAATTTAGCAGCAGACGAGAAAAGATGGAAACATGTGTCAGTGTTTCTGATGTCTTAAAATGTACATTTTCGTCGTGGTACTACGATTTCGAACACCTAACTATACCAAGGTGTTTAACCTATATTTTTGTTATACTATGTATAATTATGAATGACATTTTTTAGGATAAAAAGCTAGTTACCCTCCTGCTAGACAGCGCTATACAAACAAGGAGCTGGACGCCAGTAGTCTGAGTCACGTCAGGCCACTCTCTATAGCGTAGACTAGGCGGCAGGCCTAGACTAGATGCTGCTAAAATGGTAGGTTAGGCCTAGCAAGGCTAGATGGTTCAGGCCCAGATAACTAGCCCTACCGTCGGGCTACTAAAGCCTAGCTAGGCCTAGGCTAGTAGTTAGTAGTGTACTAACCATATAGGCCTAGCCTAGGGCCTAGGCCGGTTTACGATGAAATCGGTCGCGTGTGAAATCGGTCGCGTTTGAAATCGGTCGCGATAAAATCAACTTCCGGTATTTTGTATGGCGCGCCGCTAGAGCTATACGTTTGAAATCGGTCGCCCTTGAAATCGGTCGCGCTATTTTGTATGGAGCGAGATGCATGCTAGCGGGATTTACATTTTCTTCGTTTATATAGTCTAGATTTAATTGATATTTTTTAGGAACCAGATTATTTATGTGGATATTTTTTATTTTGGTTAATAATATTTATTATCAATCATTTTTTTTATTTCACAGGTCTCGGAGAAGGACCGTGTCTTTTCAAAATGGCCATTTCTAAACACGTTTAAATATTTTATTAGGCATATAATAATTTACCTCTATTTTATTATATGTACTGTAATTAATATATTATACTGTATAGAGAATATACGTCTGTGTCTTTTAGTAATACAGTATTATGCAAACAATTACGTAAAAGAGAACAATTTATTTAAAAACAATAAACGTTACAATGTATAACCCGTAAAGCCAGCGTATCCATTTTTATACTTATGCATAATGTGGCAGATATATCATATATTGGACCACCTTATTTTAATTTCTATTTTATTTATGTCCGTACGTTATGTAGGATTAAGTAGAGGCCTATAATGATTATTGTTGAGGAAAATCACGTGTATATTTTTATTTCTAATGTTTAGGCCTAAAATAGTTTCTAGTAAAAATGATTATTATATGCGGATCGTTAAAAGACGAGTTACTGAAATAAACCCCGAAATAGGCCATAACGTGGATGCGCCTTCTATGATCGTGCAGACGACGTTAACTGCACGTTATTTTGCTGACGGGGATTCCCCTTAAAAAAACACGCACTAGTGTGTCAAATCATGGACAAAACACGTACTACGACCGTTGTCCATGGCCATGTAAAGATGACGTATAGGCCTATTACTAACCATACGTTTGAAACATCTATATATAGGCCTCTGCACGTGTTTTTGTGAAACATAGTTCCATGGTGAAACGATGTATATAATTTACGTATATACGTCGGCGATACTATAGTTTTTAATTTGAATATTTCTTCATTTATAATAATCACTTTAATGTAAATAATATAAGTACCACTCAGTGTCTCACATCCGTACGCCGTTCGTACATCTAAATGTTTAAAATATCAGTGCAAGATTACCTCTTTGAGAATCGTGCCCACCTTTTAATATCCATCCATTATTATTCTCACATCTAGGCCTATCATTGTACAGCATACTGCATAGTCATAGTATAGGCCCTGTAGATTGATTTATAACGGCATATTATTTTATTAGTATTATCCTAAAACCATGCTCACGTAAGAGTGGCGGAAATCGAACGTAAAAATCATAATCATACATCATCTTCCTTTATTGCATAAACCTCATTGAGCTGGTATCCACTTGCAGATATAAAACTAGTTTCGTAATTAACTGCGATTAAAAAATACGCAATAGGCGCGTCTAATTGTTTAATATTAAATTATTTCAACATTATTAAAACTTTAAACAGTGGCATGTTAATCTTTTCAAAAACTTAAACAATATTCAATAACACTTTTTAAAACGATTTTCTAAACACATTACAATTATTCATTGACACCTGACGTAAGATAAAATGAAAACACAAATTATTTATAAATAATGAGATAATATTTATATTTACTGTACTAAAAAAATAATAACGATCGAGGTAAAACAATTGTTAATAGTATTAGAAATTCTATATTCAAAATTAACTAAAAACATAATTAGCGTTTACATTTAAAATGTATCTAGTGCGTCCCATGCAAAATAGCGCGACCGATTTCAAACGCGACCGATATCATTAAACGTATAGCTCTAGCGGCGCGCCATACAAAATGCCGGAAGTGGATTTTATCGCGACCGATTTCAAACGCGACCGATTTCAGACGCGACCGATTTCATCTGACACCCCTAGGCCCCCTCTAGTTGGATTAGGCCAAGTTGAGCCGCCGACAAGTTGAGCCGCCGCCAGAAAAACGTTATTTTCTATGTATGGAACGCCAAATGCTAACTTTCGTAACGTGACTTTACGTGGTAGACCAACACGCGAGAAAAATTATGGAGTGCACTGAATTTTTTCCACGAAAATTAAAAACTTTCCTTTGCTGTGTTGTTAATTTTAATATGTAATTATATATTATTTATTTTCATGACACAATAAACCAAGACCATGAACTTACTAGGACACCACCCTAATCACTATGCGAAATTTCGTAAAAGACGCATGTACTGGGCGTTTCATAGAAATCACTGGCGGCTCAACTTGTCGGCGGCCTAACCGGTCATATCCCCTCTAGTTAGTGCTAGAGTACGGATCCTGCTAGTACTAGAGGCTAGCTAGGCTGCTAATTTATTGAATTTTGACCTTTTTTTTTATAGCAAAATCTTGGTTTTACCTCCTGAAGTAACAACCTATTTATTGGCTGATGGAATTGTTTTGCCAGAAGATGAGGGTCAAAGTAACCGGTGAGTTTCTTTAAACAAAAATGTGTACCTTTTTTAAATTGCTTGAAAATAATAAACAAATTAAAAATTAAAATGCCGTAAATTTTCCAAGCTTAATGTTTTTTTCCATTTTATTTTCCAACAGAACTAATGATGAAGATGAGGTAAAGTACATTAATTTGCTTTTTATACAGTTATATTCATAAATCGATCAACTTTTAAAATGAATTTATTTTGACAATTAATTCATCACGAAGCAGGAGTATCAGAGATTACATGTAACAGTAGTTTGTGACAATCTACTGACAGTGATACTTATTGTACAGTATTGTAATTGTAAAAATGACGTTTTCATTTCTAATACAATAATACCTGTTTGTATCTTGCAGGAAGATAATAATTGGACAGATGAGTCTGAAGAAACTCCGGTATCTATATTACTTAATTACACAGTATATGTGTATGAAGCAAAAGATTCACTGATTTATTGCAAATAGAAAAAGAGTATGGTATCTTTAAATGACAATCATGTATCAGAACATTGTCAATAATGAATTCATTATAACCTCATGATTGTCATTTGTTAGAGTTACCTTACTCATACATAAATCTCTTTAAATCAACCAAATTTACATGAGGTACCTAGACCTAAATCTAGACAGTCAAGGAAAATAAGAGCAAAAAACAAAACAAGAAAGAATCTTTATTCACTGTTATCCAATTATTACAATCAATACATTTATTTTTGAACAGCCTCCTCAGTTTGTGGAATTTGAAGCATTGGTGAAAGAAGCAATAGAAGATCTTGATGGATGTGTGTTTCCTAAACTGAACTGGAGTGCTCCAAGGGTATGCATGGATTACCTTTAAATTATATGTAGATATCACCATGGAATCTTAATGATCAAACTGAACTGGAGTGCTCCAAGGGTATGCATGGATTACCTTTAAATTATATGTACATATCACTGAACTGGAGTGCTCCAAGGGTATGCATGGATTACCTTTAAATTATATATGTAGATATCACCATGGAATCTTAATGATTAAACTGAACTGGAGTGCTCCAAGGGTATGCATGGATTACCTTTAAATTATATGTAGATATCACCATGGAATCTTAATGATTAAACTGAACTGGAGTGCTCCAAGGGTATGCATGGATTACCTTTAAATTATATGTACATATCACCATGGAATCTTAATGATTAAACTGAACTGGAGTGCTCCAAGGGTATGCATGGATTACCTTTAAATTATATGTACATATCACCATGGAATCTTAATGATTAAACTAAACTGGAGTGCTCCAAGGGTATGCTTGGATTACCTTTAAATTATATGTAGATATCACCATGGAATCTTAATGATTAAACTGAACTGGAGTGCTCCAAGGGTATGCATGGATTACCTTTAAATTATATGTAGATATCACCATGGAATCTTAATGATTAAACTGAACTGGAGTGCTCCAAGGGTATGCATGGATTACCTTTAAATTATATGTAGATATCACCATGGAATCTTAATGATTAAACTGAACTGGAGTGCTCCAAGGGTATGCATGGATTACCTTTAAATTATATGTAGATATCACTGAACTGGAGTGCTCCAAGGGTATGCATGGATTACCTTTAAATTATATGTAGATATCACTGAACTGGAGTGCTCCAAGGGTATGCATGGATTACCTTTAAATTATATGTACATATCACTGAACTGGAGTGCTCCAAGGGTATGCATGTATTACCTTTAAATTATATGTACATATCACTGAACTGGAGTGCTCCAAGGGTATGCATGGATTACCTTTAAATTATATGTAGATATCACCATGGAATCTTAATGATTAAACTGAACTGGAGTGCTCCAAGGGTATGCATGGATTACCTTTAAATTATATGTAGATATCACCATGGAATCTTAATGATTAAACTGAACTGGAATGCTCCAAGGGTATGCATGGATTACCTTTAAATTATATGTAGATATCACCATGGAATCTTAATGATTAAACTGAACTGGAGTGCTCCAAGGGTATGCATGGATTACCTTTAAATTATATGTAGATATCACCATGGAATCTTAATGATTAAACTGAACTGGAGTGCTCCAAGGGTATGCATGGATTACCTTTAAATTATATGTAGATATCACCATGGAAACTTAATGATTAATTAATGAGTGGAGTTGTGGCTTGGTGGTTATGATGCTTGGCTACCAATTCTGGTTTCAAGTCCTTTCATATGTCAGGATTTTTTGTAATGACAAATTACAACTCCACTCCCAAAGGCTTGTAATAAGACTTTGTTTATGTAGAGCATCTTGTGTATCTGTTTGTGAACAGAATTGCCAACTTTAAGAAGGATAGTGAATGAATTCATTTATGGTTATCCTTGGCAATTTGCCTAAATATATAATTTAAAATTTAATTTAAACTTTTAAGTTTAAATTAAACTAAATAGCAAATTTTAGATTCTCTCACTCTGACATTTTCCAAGTCAGTTTCAGCTAAAACCTGTTTTTTTCCACATTTTTTAAAATTTAGCATTTATAGCATCTACTTATTTTATTACTAATAATTTACTGGTCTAGATGTATTATTTTAGTCTAGTTATCTGAAATATTTAAGCTCACCTACATCAGTGTGATTAAAAAAATGTATGTTTATCTTTTATGTTTAGGACGCCTCATGGATTGCATTTGGTAATACTTTGAAATGTAAAAGCTTAAATGAAATTCTACTTCTGTTGAAAAGCTCTGATTTCATCACACATGATCTAACAAGACCGTAAGTTAAAAGAAAAACCACAATCCTTCCTTTCTACAATTTTTGCCAGCACCAGACATACTTAGTATGAACTATACTTCAATGACAAACAAGTTTTTTCTTTTTTGGTAGATTTGATTGTTGCCATGACAATGATTCTCACACTGATTCTGTGCAATATGAGGTAATTTAGTATTATCTTTTAGTCGATTTTTAAAATTTTTATTTTAAATGTTTATAATTCTTTATATACATTTACTTTTCTATGTTTTTCAGTTAGTTTTAAGAAAATGGTACAGTTTAGCCCAGTCCATGGAGTTCAGGGTGTTTGTAAAACAAGGAGCAATTGTTGGTAAGTGTATTTAACTTTTTTAAGTAGAAAACCTTCCTGCCTATAAATTTCAATTAAATTTAAACTTATTTTTAAAGACAAAAAAACCAAGCACAATGTGTTGATACAGTTTTAAAATTAAAATCATTTATTTAATAATCGTTTAATGGAAATGATGTCATAATTTTGTCTTAAAGGTATATCACAAAGAGATTTCACAAACTACTTCCCAGAACTTCACAACATTGCTGCTAGACTACAACGTGAAATCCAACAATTTCACTCCAGACACATAACAGCACAATGTAATCTTCAAAATTGTAAGACATTTATTATTGTTGGTTTAACATTTTTTATCAGTTGAATTTAATTGAATTGTGTATGCATTGTGGTTAACTGCAATCTAGTTGCTCACATGCTTTAGTTTCCATTTTTTCATATTTCATTAGTTGCTCTTTATTATGTTAATCTTGCAGATGTCTTTGATGTTTATAGGAAAGCCACAGTAAGTTTTTTTTTCAATAATTTGTTATATGACTTCCATGTCACATTACTAAAACAGGTCAGTCTTTTAACCAAGACATTCTTGACTGGCTTACAGTATTGTAAACTATTGTTTATTTTTTTAATTTAATATGATTTTATGATTTATATTTATCTCAGAATAATTATCTGCTGATTGACTTCAATCCATTTGGTGAAGTTTGCGATAGTTTACTGTTTACTTGGGAAGAACTAAGGAACCGGCAACCAGGTAACATGCAGGTGAGGTGACTCTGAATTCAAATACCATCAAAGAAAGAGTTTCCCAAAAAACAGCATTGTATAACTGTCTTCATTATTTATTATTGTCACAGTCATCATTGTTTACATAAGTACAATCTTTTCTTTATCATGACTTTTAAAAGTTTGAGTGAGTGTTACACTCAGAGTATTATGCAAGGAGCACGAGCTCCATTTATTTCCTTTCACGATGCACAAAATACATAACAACACAACTATAGATACGTATGATACCGAGTGGTTGGTTTGCCTAGCCATCCGTACACATCACAACTTCCCCATTCTTATCGTCCTGCCTCGCTTCCAGTAGTCTCGAACACCGTTCACTTCAAGCGCCTCCGACTTGTCCCGTCTCATGAGCGAGTCCTTCTTTGTCTACCACACCCAGCACAGCTCTCCAAAATACCGCGCACCACCACGCTCCATTCTGATTCGTCCACTTGACCACCGGCGACTTGATTCATTTGCATGTGACAGACACCTGACTCTCGTCACACGAACACCATCAAAGAAAGAGTTTTTTTCCGAAAAATATTATTGTATTATTGTCTTTACTGTCATCATCATTTACATAAGTACAGTCTTTACTTTACCATTAAGTTGAGTGAATGTTTAATTTGTTGAGTTTGAGTGAGTGTTTAATATTTGTGGCTTTCACAAAAAATTATTCTCTTGTAGGAAGATATATTTCGCTATGTTACACATCAAGAAGGTGTAAAACCAAACCCATACAGCCAGTATAGTGTTCCAACAGACATCATTGACATAGCATCTGGATCTGATCCTCAAAAACTGTTTGACTTTTTGAAAATCGTAAGTTACCTTTGTTTTGTTCATTCGATTTTATTTTATCTTTTTAAACTATTTTTTTATTTTATTTAATTCATACACATTCACGCCAATTTACAGGTTGGATAGACTATAATTTATCATTTTTGTGGTGTAGGGAGTGAAGTTGAAAGAGTTATGATTTACAACCTTGGCACTAGGTCAGAAGCAAACACATTAACCACCAAATGTCAGCTCCACTAACTATGTTCTTGTTTTGTTTTTAGCCTTTTAAAAAAAAAAGATTTTTTATCTTTGTCCTTCGTATTAATAAAGTTCTGAATGAAGATTAAACAAATTGAATTTTTGCAGGAGGCTGAAAGACAAGGACGAGAAGATGAAAATAAAGAAAATACAGAGGAGGCAGAAAGATGACAATAGAGAAAGTACAGCTCGATGAGGTAGAAAGATGAACTTATTTCACTTTTCAATGATGTTAATTTTGGCGTTTCCAAGTCAGAGGCATTCAATGATGGGACAATGTTAAGGGGATATTCACAGATATTGTGTATCTGTATGTATGTATAAAAGCCGCTCCATAATAATATATCTGGTTTCTAGAAAATCTGAAATGTTTTTAGTTGTGAAAAAAAAGAATTGTGGGCTGTTTGATCCTTAAGGGAAGTGTGGTTGTGGGAGCGTCTCCGGTTTTCAGCGAGTCTGGTATTAGGAGAGTCGACCATAATTACAACAAATACTGTATGCCTCTATTCTAACAGGAAAAAACTACAGTTATGATTTGTAAGTAGTTGGTGGCATCCAGTACTGCTTTGCTTTTACTATCATATATATATATATATAGGTAACTTTATTCCAAAAGATGTAACAAATTACAAAATGTGATAATATAAGTTCTTATATGCATGCTTCTTACAACACAAACTTATTTATGTTACTGGCAATCTCACGCAAATGAATTAAGTCGTTTAAATCACTTAACTTAAAATTTCTGGTAAATAAATACTATCTACTATAAGTACTATCATACAATCAGGAAAGTATCTTGCACTGTCTAAACTAAGTCTAACTATTTAATATATAATCCACAGTTTCTACATATAAATAAAACAATGAGAAATCAAATCACTTGATATTTATTAAAATTATAACGGCCATTCATTTAATATAAACATATAAAGTAGAAAACACAAAGTATATTAAAATGGTGGGAATTAATTATGATAATTTAAAAAACGTAACATTTTAAATTCAAATCTGTTTAACATCATAAAAATTTACAACAAAAATGGTAATTATTATTATTATTATTGGAATATTAATTAATATAGCGAGAATATTTTACTTTTATAGCTCTCAGCTTTGAATACAATAAAATTTTTAAGTACAAAAATATATTCTAAATCCACAACCATATCATTTTGATCTTAAAAACTGAATATTTTTTACTAAAAATGAAATAATGTCTATTACAAAAAACCAATAGATGCACTGATTATGACAGGCGTGTTTCTCTGTCAATTCGGCTGTTCCTTTTGACCCATGTTGGTAATTTCACTTTGTGAACTGCAAAATAAAATAAAAGCATTATAATTAATAATATAATAATCATACATGGGTTGTTCACCAATAGTAGTGGCCTTCATGCTACAGTATTTAACCCATACATGGGTTATTCACCAACAGTATTTAACCCATTTTAGCAAATATCATACATACCAAATGGTTATTAGATAAATGTATCAATTCATTTAAAAACAATTTACAATATTAAAATAAAGTACTAATATAACAGTGAAGGAAAGACAGAATAAAGTTAAAATGTTTATATGAACAAAAAAAAACAATTTAAATCAAACAATTTAAAGTAATGATAGAAATAATGAATGCATTCATTTATAACAAACAAATGCAATGACGTTTAAACAATGCATAAAAGCAAGATACACTTCATTCATCATTATGAAAATGATCTTCCTTGTCAAGCTGAGGTAAAACATATAAATACATTTAAAATAATTATAAAAACATATTTTTATTATGTAGTAGTGCTATTGCAGCATTTAAAATACTGTATTAAAAAACAAACATGGGTTGTGTTTGGAACAAATGATGACCTAAAAAACTGTGAATTATTTGATCGGGTGGTCTAACTCTCTGATTTGTTAATACAGTTAATAAATTGATGAAACATGCAATTGTGTACAACAATAATAATAATAAGATATAAGTCTACCTACTGTAAGAGAAGGTATCATGTTGTCTGTGGACAGATAATTCAATAGTAAATAAAGGCTTTCAACATTTCGACAAATATTTCATTACAGAAATTAATAACAAACAAATAAATCCTTCAATTTTTCAAAATTTGGTATTAACTTTCTAAATTAATATACAAACCATTTGTTTCTCAATGTGCTACTAGACTGCGATACTAGAGTATATAGATTTTGAGCTGCACACGCTTATCGGATAGCTGTGTAGCCTAGTGGCTCATCGTGAAAATGAAATGATGTTGATATCAGTTAAAATAAGACAATTTTGCAACGAAAATCACTTTCTAAATATTTTTTTTGGAGTCAATTTGAATGCCACTTTTTTTTCACAATTTATTTTATTGACTGCAATAATATTAGGCTTAGTTTCTAGAAGTTTATTTTATGTTGTATTTCTGAATAAATTTACCAGATAGGTAATTAATACAACACTGTTATGTAAGACAAATTTGATACTGTTAACTCTGGCAAATTCATCTTGACTATTTTAGGCTAGTTGATGGTAAGAAAATAAATGCAACTACTCACCATACTTTAGTTTGTTGCTTACTAAGTTGTTGTTCTTTAAGCTTAAAACGTGTATAAAGTATAATACCAGACAATGTCATACAAACACCAACAACTTGATTTGCACGAAGAGGATCTTGGAAAAGGAAGAACCCACCAAGCAACGTTAGACAAAATTTGAAATGGCCAACCATGTTGTATCTGAAGGTAAACTAGTTAAGAAATATATAACTACAGTACTAAAATCATTGGTCCTGTGTGCCTTTCAATAAGGCATTGCAGAACAAACAATTTCAATTTTTTTTGTCATGTTGTGTACAGCGCACTCTGAAAGGACACCCTCTAGCACCTAGGTGTACAGCGCACTCTGAAAGGATACCCTCTAGCACCTAGGTGTACAGCGCACTCTCAAAGGACACCCTCTAGCACCTAGGTGTACAGCGCACTCTCAAAGGACACCCTCTAGCACCTAGGTGTACAGCGCACTCTCAAAGGACACCCTCTAGCACCTAGGTGTACAGCGCACTCTCAAAGGACACCCTCTAGCACCTAGGTGTACAGCGCACTCTGAAAGGACACCCTCTAGCACCTAGGTATACAGCGCACTCTGAAAGGACACCCTCTAGCACCTAGGTGTACAGCGCACTCTGAAAGGACACCCTCTAGCACCTAGGTGTACAGCGCACTCTCAAAGGACACCCTCTAGCACCTAGGTGTACAGCGCACTCTGAAAGGACACCCTCTAGCACCTAGGTGTACAGCGCACTCTGAAAGGACACCCTCTAGCACCTAGGTGTACAGCGCACTCTGAAAGGACACCCTCTAGCACCTAGGTGTACAGCGCACTCTGAAAGGACACCCTCTAGCACCTAGGTGTACAGCGCACTCTGAAAGGACACCCTCTAGCACCTAGGTGTACAGCGCACTCTGAAAAGACAGCCTCTAGCACCTAGGTGTACAGCGCACTCTGAAAGGACACCCTCTAGCACCTAGGTGTACAGCGCACTCTCAAAGGACACCCTCTAGCACCTAGGTGTACAGCGCACTCTCAAAGGACACCCTCTAGCACCTAGGTGTACAGCACATTCTCAAGTGGAAGAAATAATGTTATACATTGAGTTGTGTTTCGAAATTATGAAATTGAAAACATGTTTGCACTGTCGTAGTACCAAGATATTGGTTGTTAAATGTGCTTTACAATAAGACATTTCAGAACAAAAAAAACCCCAGATTTTCATCACAAAATAATGCAGAGGAGACGTAAAAAGGATACGTGACTGGTGATGTATTACCAATGATCCAAAATATTGATAAGTTTACAGAAAAAGCTACAGTTGCTGATGCCAACATTGTAATCTGAAAATAAATAAAATGAAAATCTACTTTACAAATATAGCAATTTAAATTGCTAACCCATAAAAAACACATGTTCGTAAATTACACAAAACCTTGATGATGTAGCACTTACTATAGCACCAGATGGCCACGGTTGAAAAATTCCACCTTCACCAAAAACAGGTTCAAAATATGGTATGATACATAAAATGAGAACCGACGATATTGGAGCTTGGTAGTACAACAGCTGCATCGAATTCACCTGAAATTCTTTCTGCTTTGTTGAAACCCACTGCAAATATAAATAGATTTACTTTTTCTTAAATTAGTACAGTACATACAAATATTTTATTATTATTAACAATTATAATAATTGTTGAAAATCAATGGGGTTTGAAATGTAATGTTCTTACCACTTGATATAAAGAAGTAACAAGCACACCGAGAGTGGCATATACTGTACCAGTTACATTAAACTTGACATCGTAATATGAATTTAAGATGACACCGACGGTTATTGGTATCTGCAAAAATAAAATAATTGTTAATTTTGCTTGGTAAAAACAGTGATGAATGAAGACCAACAAGTGTATTTTAACTTTATTAATAATTTTAGAACTTACTAATGTTAGTTTGATCTTAGTGGAATAATGCTGGTTATAAAAACATGATTGTATGATTAAAATACACGGAGTTGTCATCGCTTTGGCCAACTGGTACGTGCCTACAGTATTATTTTGCAGCGACAGATTTGTAAACACAACAAACCCGCAGAACGTCAAGCTTAACGGGAGGACGCTCATGATTGGTAAAGATTTTGGCGAGAAAATGTTGAGATGGCGACAGATGTGCAGGCCTAGCGACGTCATCATGAAGTGGATGCATGTTAGCGTGATGTTGGGGAAGCCGTAGTTGACGTACAGCCATTTATTAAGAAAGACAATGGTGACAGATGAGCAGAGGTTGATGCCCAAACAGAGGCTGATAAATGGGTTACTTGGTCCAGCTTTCTCCATATTATTGTATGGTTTTTATCTGAAAAAAAAAATAAGACAATTAAAATTAAATATGAAATAATCAAAAATAGTAATTGCACAATACATTTTAAGGATAAGGAATACCTAGGTCTAGGATCGGCCTAGGCCTACAACTGTGAAATGTATCAACTCATCGTACGGGGAAAAGAGGCTCCTCTTCAAGTTGAAATTTCTTGATGATGCCCAACTTCTTAGGGCCTACCTTTTAGGCGTGCAAGTTAACAATTGGTTAGTTCAAATCGTTTCTTTATAATGCTGACCTGTACACACTCGACTAATTCTTTATGTATTTACATTTGCATCAGAATACACTATAGAAATAAGATATTACTTGTCAAATAAACTACATTATTTGGGCGTCGCGCAGAAAGTGTGTCGTGTTTGTTTTGAAACGTAAACGTGTGCGGATGTCACAACTTTTGAAACTTACGGTTCCACTCGGTGTGTATATTTATTAACAATTCTTTAGTTTCATTATTTACTTTTTACCTGAATTTGTTCGCCTATGAAAGGCAATAGTGGCATTTTAACCCGCAAGCATCGTACGAGAATAATATTCACACATTGGCTATTTTCAAACAAGAACATTGCTTTTTGTAGAGGTAAAAACTTCCGTGTTCAATAGAATATTATTCGACTAAAGATTTACACAGAGCATAGAGTAAAAATAATTTGGACTCAATGGCGTTGCATTCTTTCCGTGCGTTTTTTGACGTTGAGGTCGCTGTGCAACTATGGCAACTGACAACTTAAGTACGGTGCTTATCTGACAAAAGAGGTGTGTTTTGAAGCTTTTTCTTTTAATACTTGTACGTAACATACGATGCTAGAAGGTAATGCATTATTTTAGTAACTCAGATAGACTTATGAAAGTGAAATATTTGTAGCAATTAACAGCAGAACACTAGCTAGTTAGTAGCCTAAATAGTCTTTACTCAGACTTATTTTTAGTAACTGGTTGGTTTTAGTCATGGCAGCTCCTTTTACTACAGTACTCTATGCATATAAGGTCATTTTTACCGTAGTCATGTTTACCTTAGAGCTGCCTTTTCCCTTAAAGTGTTAAATAAGTTTGTAATAGTTTTGACATATTAATTGATGTTCCTTTTGACAAAATAGCCAATATTATATATAAGTGTTTTTCCTCTTGTTTATGCTCAATGGCCACATTTGAATTTTATTATCAATCAATTCACTTTCCAGATTGAAAACAAGAAGATCTTATTGTGTCGAGGAGAATGGATCCTTCAGTTAATGACAATAATGTTGATATCAATGCCAAGGGCACTGATGAGGCTAATGATACTGAATTCAGTAACCAACCAGATATCAGCAATCTGCAACCAGATACCAGCAAAGAGGTCAACAATCCACAACCAGATACCAGCAAAGAGGTCAGCAATCTGCAACTGAATACAAACCAGGTCAGCAATCCGCAACCAGATATCAGCAAAGAGGTCAGCAATCTGCAACTGAATACCAACCAGGTCAGCGATCAGCAACTGAATGCCAACAATTCGCCACCAGATATTAGCAACCAGGTCAGCAATCTGCAACTAAATACCAGTAAAGAAGTCAGCAATCTGCAAGTGGATACCAACCAGGTCAGCAATCTGCAACTAGATATCAGCAACCAGGTAAACAAACTGCAACCAGATCAACAAGATGATGAGGCAGTACCTCATAAACAGTATACACCTCAACAACAAGAAAACCTTGAGTCTACTAATGTGGACAATCTGCAAACTCTGAAATTAAACAATCTTAAATGGGAAAAATCAACATCAGACCATGAGCAATTCAAACATAATTCAGACACAGATATTCAACAAAACAACTCGCAAACAAATGTCAAGCTTCAAGAAAGTCATCCAAAAATATCTGAGAACCAACTAAAGAGTCCAACATCAAACAATAGTGAGATATCGAACACTCAACCAAAGAGTCCAACACCAAACAGCCAGTCAGACAGTCTGGAAAAAATCAAGCCACAAGATCATCAACAAATGTAAGTAGTCCAACAAATAAATGAATAGCAGTACTCACCATTGTAAACATTGTACACAGTTTATAATTACCACTTAATTTGGTGTCTTTTTTTTCAGAGAAAATGAAACAAATGCGTTGTTGGTACCAAGTAAAAAAACAGATAATATAAGGGAAAAACTAAAAGTCACTGTTCGAGAGACAGAAATGGTGACTGACCAAGAGTCAAAATTGGTCACTGACAGAGAAACACAAATGGTCACTGACCAAGAGACACAAATGGTCACTGACCAAGAGACTGACCAAAATGTTAAAGAATCAGAACAAACATCGGCCAAAGAAGATGATAAAGAGGAAAGAAAAATTATTGAAAGTAGGAATGAAAGTGAAGGGAAAAAGGAACAAAAAATTGAAGAAGCGGTGAAGATGAAAGATGGGAATTCTGGAAATGTAGAAAAAAAGAAACATTTTAACAGAGATGTGCCTGTACAAAGAAACCAAAGGTTTGTCAATTAAAATCTGTTGAATAATATACATTACTGAGATTCTGTTGATGGTTTTGAAATTTAGAAACCAGTTTTTTAGTTTTTGGCCACAGATAATCCACTTTAAATACGTATTTACAGCATACTGTCCATCTCTATTTGTACTATTATTTCAGTTAATATCGTGGCTTTTCACCCAACACAACATACATGTAGAGCACAACATTGTTACATTTAAACAATTTAATGTACGTTCTTTCTACAGAAGTCTATCATCTGACTCTTTTATAATTGAAGAATGTGAAAATGCATCAAGAATGCTACATGAAACAAATGGTAGACTGATTAAAGACATAGAACTTGCAAGGCGGACAACGCATAAGCTGTCACAAGCATTTGATCATAGGATAATAAAGGGTAAATCTACTTTATAAAAACCAATGCCATGCTAAAAAAAAACTGAGTATGGCTGCTTTCTATTATTAAGCTTTATCTTTTGAAAGTTGGAGGTGTGCTACAAATTTCACTCCTAACACATTCAGGTGTGCTTTTTCTATTTTAGTGTGTAGAAGTTTACCAAATTTAAGTTTTATGTAAATTGCACTCCTCAAAGGCATTGATATTTTAGTTACAGAATAATGATTTATTTTATGTCACAGCTCAAAAAAGAATTGAAGATCTTGAAAGAGAATTGCAGATAACCTTTGACACTGCTGTTCACTTTGAAGCACTTTACGAAGAAATGAAGCTTGACCGTGAAACAAACCAAACAACTAGGTAAAAACAAGACATTTTACTAGTTATTAGTCTAGTTCTATCTTCTAAGATATTGAGGGAAAGAACCCGGAGGGAACCAAGTCAAGAGAACCTAACACAATACAAAATATATTAGTAAGGAATAATAAGGCCTAAATAGCATATTACAGTTACACGTCCTGAAGTTTATTTTCTTATGGATATGTTCTTTTTTTTTCAGTCTTCCAAAATCACCTACCACCATTCCAAAACCGCAAGAGATTGATGTAAAATATTTGGTAAGTTTATTGAAATCAATTTCTCCAATAGCAATTAACAACAATTAGGAGTGCATTTTACTCTTCAAGTTGGTTCTTTTAGTTCACCTAAGTGTGTATATTTTTACAATCTGAATTGAGAAATGGCTGTCATTGCTCAGTCATATATCTTTAAACCCCTCTCCTTTAACTTATGTTATTTTATTTTAAATTTTTAATTAACTTGAATATTGGTATTTATAGGGTTTGGTTGAGGAGAACAAGTGTCTGAAAGAAGAATTAAGAAAATTAAAAGAAGAAAACAAGATAATGAAAACAAGAACACATGAGTCATTTATTGATGCTCAACATCACAAGGTATAAAAACAAAATCTTATTTACAATTCTTAAAACTTTGTGCATTATGATTTCAAAGTTATTGAAGTTAACATTACGTACTCTGTACAAGTAGTTTTTCCCATTCTATTTCCATATTTCTTTTTTAAAATGATTTAAATGCAGAGTTTTAAGGATCATAGGTTAGAAGCTGAGTTATACATGCTTGCTTACCAGTATTTGGGTCCTGGGTTCAAATCCTACTACAATTCTTTTCACTACCCGAGTAAACCTCCTAGTAATTCTTAATTTAGAAATTGCAGGTTCTCGCCCTGCAGGCTATGTTCTTGCATGTTGTAGTAAAGGAACATAATATAAGTATTCAAACTATATAAATATGTTTTTGTTTTTGCTTAGAAACATCTTTCTGTGTGCTACAGTGATAGAGAAGCATTACAAAAGAAACTACACAAGCAACAACAGCAGGTAAACATCCCTATTATTCTGTTCAATATTGTTTAAAGGTTTGCATGTCAAATAAACACTGGTAAAGTCAGGTTTGTGGTACATCATGTGTTTAGATCCAGCCTAGCATTACTACAGAAGCTGGTTTCAGCATGAAACTGAAACGTTGAGATTTTCTTGACTTTACAACCTTCTGGAAATGTGTGTGTAACGCAAATCTTACGTTATTAGCATGTCTAGTTAATAATTAAAGGTGCTAATTGGAAATACAGCCTTAGTATAACATCACAACAATAATGCATTAAAAATGTATGTTTTTGCTCTGTGCCTACACATTACAATGATTGCTTCCTGTCCTATTAATTTATAAACAGATAGGCTACAGTAGTATGAGAATGAGAAAAAGGCACCCCAAATTGAGATTGATTAGAACCCAGAAACTTCTGCTTCCTATGCAGACATTCTATCATTAGACCACTTAAGCTTTCATGATGGTTCAAATTGATTAATACTTTTCTATTGTTACAGAATAAACAACTGAATCAGTCAATGACAAAACAAGCCAGTCATTGGATTAAAAACAAACAACAAGAACGTAAATTGGACAGAGAACGACAATTCCAACAAACAATCTCCCCCATCTCACCAACAGGAGGTCAATCAAGATGGAGGTCAGCTAATGTTAGAAATGTTGATAAGCCTCGCAATATACCTGTTCACAGTTGGGCTTCTGAAAATCCACTGAAGGCATCTTAGGAATAAGAAGAAGAGTGTGCCGACCAGATTCTTGTTGCCTGCCATTCCAGAGGTCTGGGTTCGAATCATACGTAGGCCTATGTTTGTCTTCCAAAAAGAATTATTCATTGTTTTCATGATTTAAGCAATTTGTTGCTTTTTTTTAGTGCAAAAAAATGTGCAATTATTTATTTTTTAAATTGTTCTTTTATAATTTTGAAATCCCAATAAAAATAGCTTTTGAATTTTGTTTTAAACTTGGTTTTATTTGTTGTTTGAGACTATTACAATATTAATATCAATGTAACAGTAATTGTCTGTTGGTGATATTTTACTCAACAGCCTTTTTGTACTGTTTTTATGCAATTTGGTTACTAGCGACTGTTGTATATATTTGCATTTAATTTTTATTATACTGTATATGTAAATTTTAATATATATTTATTATATTGTGTTTTTTTGATTGTATCAATCCTGTTATGTAATGTAAATACATGTTATATGAGGTCATACCGCCTACGTCCGTCTTCTTATCAGTTTGTCTGTACACGAGATAAGAGACAAATAATCACACGTCGGTAACCAACCTACCTACGTACCAGATTTATTAAACAGAACTCAAATAAGTGGGAGTCGACAGAAATATAATATTTATATTTCTAAAGAGGTGTTTATTGTAAAGCTAAACGCGACAGTTTACAGAAATCAATAATGTTAGCCGTACCGTCCGACGCAGAGGTTGAACCAACCAATCAGATTGCTCACAGGTGTATTGACAGACGATAAACGATACACCATAAATCATAGCAATATCCTATTGTTATTTAATCGTTAATAACCATATGGACTTTTGAATCGAACGTCAAGTCATCCGAAAGCGGTATCCATAGTTCAAGAGCAACAGGTACAAAAACAACAAAATCCTGTTTACGTATGAAAACACCGGTGATAATTGATTACTGAATCGAAAAATGATTTTGGATGGACTTGATTTTAAGGAATTCGTTGAACATCTCTCAAACCTTCTATATTACGCATTTGTAAGTGAATTATTAACTGAGAAAATGAATGGTTAGTCTAACTTTCATTTTGAGGCCGTGTGTCCCACAGTACTTTTGATTTTACAACGAAGTACAGTTTGTGATCGTGATGGCTATTTCTAAACCAAGTACCTGTCTCAAAATAACAGGATTTTTAATCGCTCTTTTACTTTCTCGAACGTTAGTGACAATTATCGTGTCATTTGTACCTCAATGGTTCCCGATTGCAGAATGCTTGGACAATGACAACACGACAAGTTGCTTACATACGGGTACCGAAGAGGCAGAAGATCGAGGAGCTTTTTATTAGTGTACTGTACGCAACATCACAGCTCACAACATTGATTGTTAGCCCTATGATTGGGATCCTAGTTGACAGTGTTGGATTTGATGTACCGATATTAGTAGGAATACTATGCCTCTTTGCTACGTCGCTGACATTTGCTTTTGCTAACAGTATCAACCTGTTTATCTTAGCCAGAATATTCCACGGTGTCGGTGCGTCATTTATATTCATTGCCGGAACAGGCTTGGTATCCTGCTCAAACTATTCACCTCAGACTGTTAATAATATTTATACGTTAGAATGGTTAATTTACGGGTTTGATGTGTTTGGTCCTGTGTACGGTGGCATTGCTGTTTCTCTTTTTGGTCAACAGAGAACATTTTCTATATTAGCGTTTACATTGATTGGTAATCTATGTATATTTGTAGCTGGGATGATTATATCTGACCCGGATGTGAGTGAAAATAAACTTAAAGAGGCAGATAGTAGTAATACAACAACGTACACTCAACAAGGATTTAAAGGTTTAGTCAACAATTCATACATCACTTTTTCGGCAATTCTTGTGGCCGTCGCGGTAATCCCAAAAGCGTTCCTCGATCCCGTTCTACCGGTTTGGATGTCACGTGATTTTGGCTCGGATAGTTGGCAGATAGCAATGATCTACTTTCCTCAGTGGATATGTTTTGAACTTGCAATCATTTTTAGTGCTTTTGTTATGAAAAAAATGAACAATAAAACGTGGTTTGTTATGTTCATTAATTTGCTACTGACTGCTGCCTTCTCGATGTTACTATGTATGGTGTCGGCAGAATGGGCAATAGCCATTCCAACATCGTTACTAAGCTTCTCAACAACTGTAGTACGATTTCTTATATTCTCAGTCATGGCGTTTTTATCCCGTCAGATATTTCCTCTTGATGTCGGCCGTATTTTTGCCATTTACGACTTCTTTACGATACTTCCGTTCGCGGTTGGACCATTGATATCTCTTCTCATCTACGAATACGCTGGTATATTTTGGCTCGGTTTCACGATGGCGATTGTCAGTTTGTGTGCCTCACCTTTATCATTCATTTATCGGTATGTCTTCGATATCGAGGTGGACAGTGAACGAGAACGGTTGTCAATTAGCCCAACTCATGACCCACAGTACACGACAACACCCGTTCATCAACAAGACATGTTATCAGATAAATAGTATTTTAGTCTTGGCTATAACTGGTGAACATCATTGCATACCAATTCTAGATTTTCCCAGTACCACGAGTTTTCTTGTGGTCTCCAAGACAGCATCAACAAATAGTATTGCAGTCTTGGCTACATAACTGGTGTACTTGCCTGCCAATTCTAGATGGTCCCAGTACCTTGAGTTTTATTGTGGTCTCCAAGACAACATCAAATAAATAGCATTGCAGTCTTGGCTACATAACTGGTGTACTTGCCTACCAATTCCAGATTGTGAACATTTCCACGAGTTTCTCCAAGACAGTATCAAATAAATAGTATCTTAGTCTTGGCTACGTAACTGGTGTACTTGCCTACCAAACAGATTGTAACAGTTCCACGAGTTTTATTGTGGTCTCCTGTCTCTAAGAACATGACTTTATTTAATATTAGCATGTGTGCAATTTACTTCCATCACCGTATTTTGTTGTTTGCGATATAAACCGAACTAAACTGAATATTTAATTTACATAGTGTAAGATAAATGTATATGGTAATAGTTTTGTTTTAATCTCTCCATAATTATGATGAACCAGGTGCGCGTAAACGACTGTTTTTCCTTTCACATAATACATAATAATTAAGCTATTGTTAAGTAAAATTATTTTGAACAATAAAAACTGAGGATTTAATCTTTGTCGGATTCGTAACATCTGTTTATATTACGTACAGTGGTAATTGTTATTGCTTTCATGAACAGAGTTTTTTTTCCATTTCAAGCACGTATGACAAAATAAAGATGAGTAACATTGTAAAGACTGGGAAATAATGGAGGAAAAACAAACAAAAATGCTTTTACAAAAATAGTGGTGCCCCTAAAAAAGAAAAACATATATATTAACTGGGAAAAACTGAGAAATTCGGATTTAGTCATTCCGTACCCACGGCAGCCAGCAGTCAGTGCCTGCCCAGATATATCAACACACCGGGACACGATCCGAATATTTTTTTTGCACTGGGACCAACGGCTTTACGTCCGTTGTGTAAATAGTACCCTTCTTTGTTGCCTATCGTCATATTCTCACATGAATATTTACCCAAATATGGTATGTTAGTTAAAATGTACATTCATACAATATTGTACACATATGTGTTCATAATATATTACACATTTATTCAAACTTTATTATTAATATTATTTTCTGTTTCACTCATCTATTTCGAAAGAATACGTTGGTTTGTGAAAGACTTGATATCTGAGTTATCTGGTTGCTGCAATCCATTTATTCCCTTTGACGGGCAAATAGGCATTAATTCTAACAGTGACGTTGCCCACAGGATCACTAACAACGCGATGATCTGGAAGGCTGAACAGATAAGGAACATCTCGTGGTACGTGCCAAACACGCTGTACGAATGACCTGAAATAAATAAGCATAGTTTACATCAGAAATATCGATAGAAGAATCGTTTTATTAATGTGTTATCGTTTCTGCTTTTTACATTATTTATACGGTAATCGTCGTCACCATACGGTAGTCATCATATTGTCCGTCATCATCTTACCGTCGTGATTGAACCTTCGTCATTAAACAACCGTCGTCATCTTACCGTCGTCGTCATCGAACATTTTTTATCATCCTAACCATCGTCACCATACCGTCGTAATCGAACCTTCGTCATCACACAGCCGTCGTTACCTTGCCGTCGTCGTCATCGAATCTTTGTCATCATATCTTAACCGTCGTCATTTTATTTATGACCGAGTCTCGTGTCGCATTACCTAATGTAATAATAACACTTATTTAAAAATGTATAAATAAAAAGAATTACCATATAAAAACACAAGAACAAAGGAAAAGAGTCCCCAGCACGTCATCACCCAGCCATACGTCATCGGCAACAACTTCGTTCCAGATATTTGTCTGAGAATGACAGCAACGTACGGAACCATACATCCAGACGACATACCATCAAACATGACAGCAGCTAGAAACCAGCCATACTGATACGTAATAGCGAGTACCATGTGACTAAACGCGTTCGTACTTAACCCTATGAAAAACATGGTCATTGGAGTTACAAGTTCTTTGACGTCACACGCAATCAGCAGTCCTCTACCAATGAGACTAGAGATTGCGTTGACATAATAACCAATCTCGGCAGCAGTCTGGTTGATTCCTAAACTTCTGGCATGAGGAGAAATGTAAGGAATAACTGAAATATAACCGCCATATCCAAGAGCCAGTACTGTGATAAACGAAAACATCCCCGTGGTTTTCTTCATTTCTGTGTATTCACTTGCTGAAGATAGTTTCTGAATAATACAGATAGTTGAACAGGAGATATCTTGTTTGCTCTTTTCCACTACTGTGAATCCGTCCTCTTCAAACACAGTGAGGCTTCCAACGTATGTCCGCGCCGACTCCAAACGATTGTGGAGTACGTCACAGAATACGGCTACGAAGCATACATTTAACATCATTAGACAAGACAACAAAAGATATCCACCACGCACACCAAATAATTCAATTAATGCCTAAAAATGATAAAAATACTGTATCAATTCATGAACGCCGAAAGTGCTCGATTCCTTGACTAAACAAGTAGAGCAAAGGAGCTTAGCCCCTTTTTACCTTATAGGCCTATTCATCAGTGATACAACATTGATTATGAATTTGTGATTATTGATATGACAAGAGTGGTGTCAAAACAATTTACACAGACGAGCGGTAACGGTAAGCGGGTCATAATGAATAACATAGATTCTATATTTGTATTACCGTTACCTCTCGATCGTCTGTGTAATTTGGCGCCTGTATGATTAATTATGATGACAATAATGAGTGACAAGGCCTACCTCTGTCAATATCGGAGAAGCCAGTTTGCCAAACGGAAGGCCGGCTGTAGTAATAGCCAATACAACACCGTAGTGATCCCGATGAAAATAACCAAGTGATACAATAGTGGCATTCACACACATACTTTGACCAAATCCTGTCCAAAGAAAAATGGTTTACAAAACTTAAAAACATTCAGTACTGTGTTCATTTTTCAAACGTTACCATTACCCGCGCTCGGGTTGTATCGATTATACTGTCGGTATAAAATTCGAAATGTTCTTTACCGTGAATTCGACGATGATGCAACAGAGATATACAATTGGCGCCGCGCGCGCACAAACTAAGATAATTTGTCATGATTTAAAATAAAATGTTATATAATTTAAACAAATTTAAAGAAATGTTATTGGTTCTCACCTAATACGACTATTAAAGCTATGTACATCTGCGTCATGTTAGTCGAGAGAAGAACAAACAACATTCCAAAAAATAATACGATTCCACTCGCCATCATGGTTCTCGAAAATCCAAGTCGGTTTACAATAGCACCAGCGAAAATTCCTGTTCAAATACAACAATTTTGCTTACATAATTCTTATTTTTACACTATTTTACACTACACAGTATTATCTTCCTATAGCAATTTGTTATTATCATATTCTGCACACAAATACATTTATTAAAAAGTACATAATCCTTTCTTTTTATACTTTACACAATATTATCTTCCTATAGCAATTTGTTATAAATTATCTGCGCAAAATGAATTGATTAAAAACTATATAATTCTTATTTTTATACTTTGCACACAATATTATCTTCCTAATCATGGTTATAACCTTTATTATTATTATCGTATTATGCGCACAAATAAACTTATTAAAAACCATTTCTTACCAAATATGTTAAACGACGAGTAAGCGAATCCATTCGCCCAAACCAATCGAGTATTCCACGAGTCATACTCGTCCACTAAAGACACGTCGGAGGATTCGAACCCAAGAAGTCTAGGCAAAAACACACAGAATGATTCTAACCCTATCGAAATAAATGTAAACGATGAACATGTACCTATAATTATCCCCACATATAACAGTTTGTTCACAGGCACGCAAACCATGCTGTTGTCGTCGTCGTCAATCTCCTTACAATCTAATGTAGGTCTAAATACAGTATATGCTGCACCAATTGATTTGTGTTTTGTTAATATGCAATATTATTGCATTATATAAATAATGCTAAGACAATTTAATTTATTAATTTATTCGTTTTATTTATTGTTAAGCCTCAATTTGCTAAACAATGCAGATAAAATATTTTTATGGCATTTTCCTTTATGATGAGAACAAATAAAATCAGATCGCAGTTAACGCTGAAGCTTAGATTTGCACTGTCCAAACATTTTTTTGGTTTGCAATATATTTATACAAAATATATTTTAATTAGGTCAATATTTAAACGCGCATTTTATTTTAAATATTTAATATTATTTTGTTATACTTTTCTCTAGTATTCGAAATTAATTGGTGTTCTTTGTCGTAGCAATTATTGACTTTTTAATGACAACAAAGATGTTATGAATCGTATAATTCTAATTAACATACAGTATTTGTGAATAATAATACTACAGAATATATGGGAAAAAACAAATACTATGACCTACAATTTAAACAAAAATAGTTATATCAAAGTATTATACCAAAGTAATTTTTTTTTTTGTTACAATAGAGAGGGCGTCCTTTATTTACAAACAAAAATAATGCAACGTAGTACAAACACGGAAAACGTCAAGATGTCGTACGTGAGTGGAGGTAAGCACAATTAAATCGAATATTATGTGAATTTTATTGTTTATTTATGTCTTCCAATGCAGTTTCCTGTTAGAATAATGGTGTATAAAAGTCATATTTGCATTATAAAATAAGTAAAGTTATGTATATTGTTTGTTAATGTAATAATAAGCTAGGCCAAAATTATACTTTGCTGAAGCGATGGAAATTCTAGTATGCAACCGGACATGATTGCACCGTCTTTTATTATTGTGTTCCTTAGAGTCGTTTCGTCCCTATGTTGTTTCATTCTTTTGTTCTTATTTTAATAAAGAAAAACAATATATTTTGGTTAGGTATGCCTAATTCCTATTCAAAATTAGCTATATTTATATAATTTAGTCGGCTTACCACTGCCCGCCTTCTTCGGTCTCCTGTTCGCTCACCATGTCTACATTTGCATATCCACTGGCACTGTTAATTTGCATAACATTAACAACTTCTATATGACTTTTTTCTAGGCAATGTTGTGGACGCAAAGTCACCATGGAGACTTTCATTCATTCCAGAACTATTTTGGGGAATTGTCAACTTTTTTTCATTATTGTAAGTAACTATTATACAAATAATGAATGTTTATGAGTGTGATGGTACCAATAATTTCATGAGGTGAAAAATGAACAGTTATATTTTCACAAAGCGAAGTCGATTGAAAATAAAATCTTTCAGCTTTCACTGAATTAAATTATTTCTGAAGACCATAGCACAAATGCCTACTGTACCGTCTATTGAACGCCATGTGACCCACAATCGTCCAATCAAATAACAGACAATTATTTAGGTATTAGATAAAATAATATATGACAAAAAAAGAAGAGTTATTGCTGTAGGATACTGATAGATTATTGCGCTATATGTTTTCATTCTCTTTTTTTTTTTTCGCAGCTTTCGTACTATGTTTTCTGTAAGTATTTTCATTCAATATATATTTGTTTTCTGTTTTCTAATCATATTATTATTTTTTTTAAACACTGTGTGGACTAAGGCAAATATTTCCACATTTTTTAGCCAAATTAAAAAATGATAAAATATAAACTGTTTAAATGGTATGACAACATGACAAAGCTGAGTTTTATATTGTTTTGTTCAGACGTAATTAAAAACATAAATTAAATTGCTACCGAGTGAAAATGTAGGTCCTAATCAGCCGGCGCCTCACTCACGGTCCAGTCTACCGAAAAGTTAGCGTGCCGGTCTGCCAAATAGCTAGCATGCCAGTCTGCTGAATATCTATCGTGCCAGTCTGCCGAATGGCTAGAGCCAGTCTGCTGAATATCTATCGTGCCAGTCTGCCGAATGGCTAGAGCCAGTCTGCTGAATATCTATCGTGCCAGTCTGCCGAATGGCTAGAGCCAGTCTGCTGAATATCTATCGTGCCAGTCTGCCGAATGGCTAGAGCCAGTCTGCTGAATAGCTAGCGTGCCAGTCTGCCGAATATCTATCGTGCCAGTTTGCCGAATGGCTAGAGCCAGTCTGCTGAATAGCTAGCGTGCCAGTCTGCTGAACGGCTATCGTGTGTAGTGTACAGTAATAATAATACCTGTTTTGTATTGCAGCCTGGTTTAACAAGTAAAGGAACTGGATACACTTCAGATTATAGAGTCAGTAATAGTGGACGTGGGTAAGTTGTAATCTAATTTAATTTTGTAATTAACTTTGTTCACCAACTTTGTCTAGCAAAGTACCTGCTACTTCCTTGCATCTAGTCATCTGTGCAATCTCAGTGGTCTGGTGTTTTGACTGTCAGTTTAGTCGTCTAAAAGGAATGGGTTTAAATTATTAAATTCCACCAATTTCTTCAAAAGTATTCTTAAATGTGTTTGAATATCTGAATAATGAACGAAACCTTTTGACACCAAATTTGTTACAACATAACGTCATTGTCATCATTAATCAGTGCTATTGTACAACGTATATTATATATTATATAACACCTAAATAAATTCCTGTCATTTGATTGGACGAATGTGGGTCACATGGCGTGCAATAGTACGCACTATTCAACGATCGTTAAATAGTACTTTTTTTTTTTCTTTTTTTTTTTTATTTAGATGTTATATAAAACAAATAATGAATGTTTTGTATTCGTGTAATGGTACAAATAATGGCACTTGGTGAATGATGAAAGGTTATATCAACTCGGCTTTGCCTCGTTGATATAACCTTTCATCATTCACCTCGTGCCATTATTTGTACCATTGCACTCATAAACATTCATTATTTGTATATTATGTAAATTTTATCTCTTCATCATGAGAATAAAATGCCTTGAAAAATGGCCAGTACTGTATCTATCTACAGTACTCACATACTTAATTTTCTACTTTTTAGACCACCAGGCCCACCTCCTAGAGGTCCACGCAGAAGGATGGGAGGATTTGGAGGAAGACAGTCAGGGCCAAGTGCACCGCCTCCAGCAGGTGGTGGATGAGGAAGGTAAACACTTCTATTCTTTTAAGCCTATTTGTTTAGGTATAAGCTTGTGCAAATACATTATGATCCTATTGAGTAATATGTTTTGTAGTCATTAATTAGAATAACTTATCTGTTTATGTTTTGTATTTATTGTAAATGATTAAATGTTTTTGTTGAATATGCCATTTTAATGTCACATAATTTGTTTTTGTTTTTCTAGGTAAATGCTTGCTCCTGTAGAGTAAGCTACTGGTTATGTAAACACATCAAACACAAAAGAACATCTAAGCACAGCTAATCATCTAAGCACAAGCACTCTGCTAAATCAAATACAAGCTCGTACTAACTTTCATCATCTTTGTTAAATTATTAAGCCTGGTTCCCACTAGGACGCAATGCAAGATGACCAAGCACAAATAGTCCATGTGATTGATCAAATTACTAGTGGGAACCAGGCTTTAATGCTAATGAGTATTTTTTTAACCTTTACAAACATTTAAACTGTTGTTGTTCAACTAGCAAACCACCCAGTTTGAGGTTTGACTGTAATTTTCATACCCAATTTCATTCGTCTCAGCAACACTTTTAAACTTTGTAACTGGAGGTTATTCGAGCAAGAACAGTTTAAATATACTAATTATTAAACATAAATAATTAGTCAAAATTTAGTGTTTGTAATACAATTTATATATGTGCTTTGATTGTTTGTCATAACCTTTGACCTTGTTGTTGCTACAGTATGATGTAACCTGCTGATAATGACGTTTGATTGGCCAGCCTACAATAAGTAGGACCAATTAAATTGATGAATAAAAGGCAACAAAAGTCTCTTTACGTAATTATTATTTTCTAATTACTAAATAGATTAGGTCGTCACTACATGCTAAGTTTAGACTAAGTTTAAGCTATGTAGGGAATTGAGTATAATTTCATTAAAAATATGGATATATCTATTTTATTTATTATTGTTTGGGATAAAATGTCACAAAAAGAATGAAAAATAGAGTTTGTAAATATTAGATAATAAACAGTAACTATTAATGATATTGTGGTTATTTTTGTAATGGTAAGCCAACATTGTTTTTTTTTTGTGTTTCATTGATCCCTGTATTTAAGATTATCGCCATAAGAAACATCATAATTGATGATGCTCTTTCAATATATGAACATATTTCTGCTTATAATTCAGGGATTTCTAAAAAAAATCAGCAACAATATGCCGATATTCGATAATTTTGAGAGTATGCGCAAAAAGTGCTATATTTTTGCATTCTGCGCATATATGTGGGAATAATTTTGCATATCTTTATTCAGCATCATCATATCTATCTATATGATTCATGAACATATTTCTACATATAATTCAGGGATTTCTTTAAAATTCAGCAAAAATATGCTGATATTTAATCATCTTTGATTATGCGCAAAAATCGCTTTATTTTCGCACTTCTGCGCATATATGTTGGAATATTTTTGCATATATTTATTCAGCATCACCATATGATGCTATGTACAAAATTTCAGCAAAATCCAAGATGGTCGAAATTTTACGCGGAAAAAATCCCTGGGCTATAGCTCAGGGATTTTTTAGGGGTAAAATTTCGACCATCTCGGATTTTGATGAAATTTGGTACATAGCAGCGTATGACGATGTTCTTTCAATATATGAACATATTTCTGCATATAATTCAGGGATTTTTTAGGGGTAAAATTTCGACCATCTCGGATTTTGATGAAATTTGGTACATAGCAGCGTATGACGATGCTCTTTCAATATATGAACATATTTCTGCATATAATTCAGGGATTTCTAAAAAAATTAGTAAAAATATACCGATATTCGATAATTCTGAGAGTATGTGCAAAAGTGCTAAATTTTTGCACTTCTGCGCATATATGTGGGAATATTTTGGCATATATTTATTCAGCATCATCATATCTATTTATATATGAACATATTTCTACATATAATTCAGGGATTTCTTAAAAAATCAGCAAAAATATGCCGATATTTAATCTTCTTTGATTATGCGCAAAAATCGCTTTATTTTTGTACTTCTGCGCATATATGTGGGAATATTTTTGCATATATTTATTCAGCATCACCATATGATGCTATGTACAAAATTTCAGCAAAATCCAAGATGGTCGAAATTTTACGCGGAAAAAATCCCTGGGCTATAGCTCAGGGATTTTTTAGGGGTAAAATTTCGACCATCTCGGATTTTGATGAAATTTGGTACATAGCAGCGTATGACGATGCTCTTTCAATATATGAACATATTTCTGCATATAATTCAGGGATTTCTAAAAAAATTAGTAAAAATATACCGATATTCGATAATTCTGAGACTATGTGCAAAAAGTGCTATATTTTTGCACTTCCGCGCATATATGTGGGAATATTTTGCATATATTTATTCAGCATCATCATATCTATTTATATATGAACATATTTCTACATATAATTCAGGGATTTCTTAAAAAATCAGCAAAAATATGCCGATATTTAATCTTCTTTGATTATGCGCAAAAATCGCTTTATTTTTGTACTTCTGCGCATATATGTGGGAATATTTTTGCATATATTTATTCAGCATCACCATATGATGCTATGTACAAAATTTCAGCAAAATCCAAGATGGTCGAAATTTTACGCGGAAAAAATCCCTGGGCTATAGGTCAGAGATTTTTTAGGGGTAAAATTTCGACCATCTCGGATTTTGATGAAATTTGGTACATAGCAGCGTATGACGATGCTCTTTCAATATATGAACATATTTCTGCATATAATTCAGGGATTTCTAAAAAAATTAGTAAAAATATACCGATAATCGATAATTCTGAGAGTATGTGCAAAAAGTGCTATATTTTTGCACTTCCGCGCATATATGTGGGAACATTTTGCATATATTTATTCAGCATAATCATATCTATTTATATATGAACATATTTCTACATATAATTCAGGGATTTCTTAAAAAATCAGCAAAAATATGCCGATATTTAATCTTCTTTGATTATGCGCAAAAATCGCTTTATTTTTGTACTTCTGCGCATATATGTGGGAATATTTTGGCATATATTTATTCAGCATCACCATATGATGCTATGTAAAAAATTTCAGCAAAATCCAAGATGGTCGAAATTTTACGCGGAAAAAATCCCTGGGCTATATATAGGTCAGGGATTTTTTAGGGGTAAAATTTCGACCATCTCGGATTTTGATGAAATTTGGTACATAGCAGCGTATGACGATGCTCTTTCAATATATGAACATATTTCTGCATATAATTCAGGGATTTCTAAAAAAATTAGTAAAAATATACCGATAATCGATAATTCTGAGAGTATGTGCAAAAAGTGCTATATTTTTGCACTTCCGCGCATATATGTGGGAATATTTTGCATATATTTTTTCAGCATAATCATATCTATTTATATATGAACATATTTCTACATATAATTCAGGGATTTCTTAAAAAATCAGCAAAAATATGCCGATATTTAATCTTCTTTGATTATGCGCAAAAATCGCTTTAATTTTGTACTTCTGCGCATATATGTGGGAATATTTTGGCATATATTTATTCAACATCATCATATCTATTTATATATGAACATATTTCTACATATAATTTAGGGATTTCTTAAAAAATCAGCAAAAATATGCTGATATTTTATCTTCTTTGATTATGCGCAAAAATCGCTTTATTTTTGCACTTCTGCGCATATATGTGGGAATATTTTTGCATATATTTATTCAGCATCATCATATCTATTTATATATGAACATATTTCTACATATAATTCAGGGATTTCTTAAAAAATCAGCAAAAATATGCCGATATTTTATCTTCTTTGATTATGCGCAAAAATCGCTTTATTTTTGTACTTCTGCGCATATATGTGGGAATATTTTTGCATATATTTATTCAGCATCACCATATGATGCTATGTAAAAAATTTCAGCAAAATCCAAGATGGTCGAAATTTTACGCGGAAAAAATCCCTGGGCTATGAACTCAGGGATTTTTTAGGGGTAAAATTTCGACCATCTCGGATTTTGATGAAATTTGGTACATAGCAGCGTATGACGATGCTCTTTCAATATATGAACATATTTCTGCATATAATTCAGGGATTTCTAAAAAAATTAGTAAAAATATACCGATAATCGATAATTCTGAGAGTATGTGCAAAAAGTGCTATATTTTTGCACTTCCGCGCATATATGTGGGAATATTTTGCATATATTTATTCAGCATAATCATATCTATTTATATATGAACATATTTCTACATATAATTCAGGGATTTCTTAAAAAATCAGCAAAAAGATGCCGATATTTAATCTTCTTTGATTATGCGCAAAAATCGCTTTATTTTTGTACTTCTGCGAATATATGTGAGAATATTTTTGCATATATTTATTCAGCATCACCATATGATGCTATGTAAAAAATTTCAGCAAAATCCAAGATGGTCGAAATTTTACGCGGAAAAAATCCCTGGGCTATAAGCTCAGGGATTTTTTAGGGGTAAAATTTCAACCATCTCGGATTTTGATAAAATTTGGTACATAGCAGCGTATGACGATGCTCTTTCAATATATGAACATATTTCTGCATATAAGTCAGGGATTTCTAAAAAAATTAGTAAAAATATACCGATATTCGATAATTCTGAGAGTATGTGCAAAAAGTGCTATATTTTTGCACTTCCGCGCATATATGTGGGAATATTTTGCATATATTTATTCAGCATCATCATATCTATTTATATATGAACATATTTCTACATATAATTCAGGGATTTCTTAAAAAATCAGCAAAAATATGCCGATATTTAATCTTCTTTGATTATGCGCAAAAATCGCTTTATTTTTGTACTTCTGCGCATATATGTGGGAATATTTTTGCATATATTTATTCAGCATCATCATATCTATTAATATATGAACATATTTCTGCATATAATTCAGGGATTTCTAAAAAAATTAGTAAAAATATACCGATATTCGATAATTCTGAGAGTATGTGCAAAAGTGCTATATTTTTGCACTTCTGCGCCTATATGTGGGAATATTTTGGCATATATTTATTCAGCATCATCATATCTATTTATATATGAACATATTTCTACATATAATTCAGGGATTTCTTAAAAAATCAGCAAAAATATGCCGATATTTAATCTTCTTTGATTATGCGCAAAAATCGCTTTATTTTTGTACTTCTGCGCATATATGTGGGAATATTTTTGCATATATTTATTCAGCATCAACATATGATGCTATGTACAAAATTTCAGCAAAATCCAAGATGGTCGAAATTTTACGCGGAAAAAATCCCTGGGCTATAAGCTCAGGGATTTTTTAGGGGTAAAATTTCGACCATCTCGGATTTTGATGAAATTTGGTACATAGCAGCGTATGACGATGCTCTTTCAATATATGAACATATTTCTGCATATAATTCAGGGATTTCTAAAAAAATTAGTAAAAATATACCGATATTCGATAATTCTGAGAGTATGTGCAAAAGTGCTATATTTTTGCACTTCTGCGCATATATGTGGGAATATTTTGGCATATATTTATTCAGCATCATCATATCTATTTATATATGAACATATTTCTACATATAATTCAGGGATTTCTTAAAAAATCAGCAAAAATATGCCAATATTTAATCTTCTTTGATTATGCGCAAAAATCGCTTTATTTTTGTACTTCTGCGCATATATGTGGGAATATTTTTGCATATATTTATTCAGCATCAACATATGATGCTATGTACAAAATTTCAGCAAAATCCAAGATGGTCGAAATTTTACGCGGAAAAAATCCCTGGGCTTATAGCTCAGGGATTTTTTAGGGGTAAAATTTCGACCATCTCGGATTTTGATGAAATTTGGTACATAGCAGCGTATGACGATGCTCTTTCAATATATGAACATATTTCTGCATATAATTCAGGGATTTCTAAAAAAATTAGTAAAAATATACCGATAATCGATATTTCTGAGAGTATGTACAAAAAGTGCTATATTTTTGCACTTCCGCGCATATATGTGGGAATATTTTGCATATATTTATTCAGCATAATCATATCTATTTATATATGAACATATTTCTACATATAATTGAGGGATTTCTTAAAGAATCAGCAAAAATATGCCGATATTTAATCTTCTTTGAATATGCGCAAAAATCGCTTTATTTTTGTACTTCTGCGCATATATGTGGGAATATTTTTGCATATATTTATTCAGCATCATCATATCTATTAATATATGAACATATTTCTGCATATAATTCAGGAATTTCTAAAAAAATTAGTAAAAATATACCGATATTCGATAATTCTGAGAGTATGTGCAAAAGTGCTATATTTTTGCACTTCTGCGCATATATGTGGGAATATTTTGGCATATATTTATTCAGCATCATCATATCTATTTATATATAAACATATTTCTACATATAATTCAGGGATTTCTTAAAAAATCAGCAAAAATATGCCGATATTTTATCTTCTTTGATTATGCGCAAAAATCGCTTTATTTTTGTACTTCTGCGCATATATGTGGGAATATTTTTGCATATATTTATTCAGAATCACCATATGATGCTATGTACAAAATTTCAGCAAAATCCAAGATGGTCGAAATTTTACGCGGAAAAAATCCCTGGGCTATAGCTCAGGGATTTTGTAGGGGTAAAATTTCGACCATCTCGGATTTTGATGAAATTTGGTACATAGCAGCGTATGACGATGCTCTTTCAATATATGAACATATTTCTGCATATAATTCAGGGATTTCTAAAAAAATTAGTAAAAATATACCGATATTCGATAATTCTGAGAGTATGTGCAAAAAGTGCTATATTTTTGTACTTCTGCGCATATATGTGGGAATATTTTGGCATATATTTATTCAGCATCATCATATCTATTTATATATGAACATATTTCTACATATAATTCAGGGATTTCTTAAAAAATCAGCAAAAATATGCCGATATTTTATCTTCTTTGATTATGCGCAAAAATCGCTTTATTTTTGTACTTCTGCGCATATATGTGGGAATATTTTTGCATATATTTATTCAGCATCACCATATGATGCTATGTACAAAATTTCAGCAAAATCCAAGATGGTCGAAATTTTACGCGGAAAAAATCCCTGGGCTATAGCTCAGGGATTTTTTAGGGGTAAAATTTCGACCATCTCGGATTTTGATGAAATTTGGTACATAGCAGCGTATGACGATGCTCTTTCAATATATGAACATATTTCTGCATATAATTCAGGGATTTCTAAAAAAATTAATAAAAATATACCGATATTCGATATTCTGAGAGTATGTGCAAAAGTGCTATATTTTTGCACTTCTGCGCATATATGTGGGAATATTTTGGCATATATTTATTCAGCATCATCATATCTATTTATATATGAACATATTTCTACATATAATTTAGGGATTTCTTAAAAAATCAGCAAAAATATGCCGATATTTAATCTTCTTTGATTATGCGCAAAAATCGCTTTATTTTTGTACTTCTGCGCATATATGTGGGAATATTTTTGCATATATTTATTCAGCATCACCATATGATGCTATGTACAAAATTTCAGCAAAATCCAAGATGGTCGAAATTTTACGCGGAAAAAATCCCTGGGCTATAGCTCAGGGATTTTTTAGGGGTAAAATTTCGACCATCTCGGATTTTGATGAAATTTGGTACATAGCAGCGTATGACGATGCTCTTTCAATATATGAACATATTTCTGCATATAATTCAGGGATTTCTAAAAAAATTAGTAAAAATATACCGATAATCGATAATTCTGAGAGTATGTGCAAAAAGTGCTATATTTTTGCACTTCCGCGCATATATGTGGGAATATTTTGCATATATTTATTCAGCATAATCATATCTATTTATATATGAACATATTTCTACATATAATTCAGGGATTTCTTAAAAAATCAGCAAAAAGATGCCGATATTTAATCTTCTTTGATTATGCGCAAAAATCGCTTTATTTTTGTACTTCTGCGCATATATGTGAGAATATTTTTGCATATATTTATTCAGCATCACCATATGATGCTTTGTAAAAAATTTCAGCAAAATCCAAGATGGTCGAAATTTTACGCGGAAAAAATCCCTGGGCTATAAGCTCAGGGATTTTTTAGGGGTAAAATTTCGACCATCTCGGATTTTGATAAAATTTGGTACATAGCAGCGTATGACGATGCTCTTTCAATATATGAACATATTTCTGCATATAATTCAGGGATTTCTAAAAAAATTAGTAAAAATATACCGATATTCGATAATTCTGAGAGTATGTGCAAAAAGTGCTATATTTTTGTACTTCTGCGCATATATGTGGGAATATTTTGGCATATATTTATTCAGCATCATCATATCTATTTATATATGAACATATTTCTACATATAATTCAGGGATTTCTTAAAAAATCAGCAAAAATATGCCGATATTTAATCTTCTTTGATTATGCGCAAAAATCGCTTTATTTTTGTACTTCTGCGCATATATGTGGGAATATTTTGGCATATATTTATTCAGCATCACCATATGATGCTATGTAAAAAATTTCAGCAAAATCCAAGATGGTCGAAATTTTACGCGGAAAAAATCCCTGGGCTATAGGTCAGGGATTTTTTAGGGGTAAAATTTCGACCATCTCGGATTTTGATGAAATTTGGTACATAGCAGCGTATGACGATGCTCTTTCAATATATGAACATATTTCTGCATATAATTCAGGGATTTCTAAAAAAATTAGTAAAAATATACCGATATTCGATAATTCTGAGAGTATGTGCAAAAAGTGCTATATTTTTGTACTTCTGCGCATATATGTGGGAATATTTTGGCATATATTTATTCAGCATCATCATATCTATTTATATATTAACATATTTCTACATATAATTCAAGGATTTCTTAAAAAATCAGCAAAAATATGCCGATATTTAATCTTCTTTGATTATGCGCAAAAATCGCTTTATTTTTGTACTTCTGCGCATATATGTGGGAATATTTTGGCATATATTTATTCAGCATCATCATATCTATTTATATATGAACATATTTCTACATATAATTTAGGGATTTTTTAAAAAATCAGCAAAAATATGCCGATATTTTATCTTCTTTGATTATGCGCAAAAATCGCTTTATTTTTGCACTTCTGCGCATATATGTGGGAATATTTTTGCATATATTTATTCAGCATCATCATATCTATTTACATATGAACATATTTCTACATATAATTCAAGGATTTCTTAAAAAATCAGCAAAAATATGCCGATATTTTATCTTCTTTGATTATGCGCAAAAATCGCTTTATTTTTGCACTTCTGCGCATATATGTGGGAATATTTTTGCATATATTTATTCAGCATCACCATATGATGCTATGTAAAAAATTTCAGCAAAATCCAAGATGGTCGAAATTTTACGCGGAAAAAATCTCTGGGCTATAGCGCAGGGATTTTTTAGGGGTAAAATTTCGACCATCTCGGATTTTGATGAAATTTGGTACATAGCAGCGTATGACGATGCTCTTTCAATATATGAACATATTTCTGCATATAATTCAGGGATTTCTAAAAAAATTAGTAAAAATATACCGATAATCGATAATTCTGAGAGTATGTGCAAAAAGTGCTATATTTTTGCACTTCCGCGCATATATGTGGGAATATTTTGCATATATTTATTCAGCATAATCATATCTATTTATATATGAACATATTTCTACATATAATTCAGGGATTTCTTAAAAAATCAGCAAAAAGATGCCGATATTTAATCTTCTTTGATTATGCGCAAAAATCGCTTTATTTTTGTACTTCTGCGCATATATGTGAGAATATTTTTGCATATATTTATTCAGCATCACCATATGATGCTATGTAAAAAATTTCAGCAAAATCCAAGATGGTCGAAATTTTACGCGGAAAAAATCTCTGGGCTATAGCTCAGGGATTTTTTAGGGGTAAAATTTCGACCATCTCGGATTTTGATAAAATTTGGTACATAGCAGCGTATGACGATGCTCTTTCAATATATGAACATATTTCTGCATATAATTCAGGGATTTCTAAAAAAATTAGTAAAAATATACCGATATTCGATAATTCTGAGAGTATGTGCAAAAAGTGCTATATTTTTGCACTTCCGCGCATATATGTGGGAATATTTTGCATATATTTATTCAGCATCATCATATCTATTTATATATGAACATATTTCTACATATAATTCAGGGATTTCTTAAAAAATCAGCAAAAATATGCCGATATTTAATCTTCTTTGATTATGCGCAAAAATCGCTTTATTTTTGTACTTCTGCGCATATATGTGGGAATATTTTTGCATATATTTATTCAGCATCATCATATCTATTAATATATGAACATATTTCTGTATATAATTCAGGGATTTCTTAAAAAATCAGCAAAAAGATGCCGATATTTAATCTTCTTTGATTATGCGCAAAAATCGCTTTATTTTTGTACTTCTGCGCATATATGTGAGAATATTTTTGCATATATTTATTCAGCATCACCATATGATGCTTTGTAAAAAATTTCAGCAAAATCCAAGATGGTCGAAATTTTACGCGGAAAAAATCCCTGGGCTATAAGCTCAGGGATTTTTTAGGGGTAAAATTTCGACCATCTCGGATTTTGATAAAATTTGGTACATAGCAGCGTATGACGATGCTCTTTCAATATATGAACATATTTCTGCATATAATTCAGGGATTTCTAAAAAAATTAGTAAAAATATACCGATATTCGATAATTCTGAGAGTATGTGCAAAAAGTGCTATATTTTTGTACTTCTGCGCATATATGTGGGAATATTTTGGCATATATTTATTCAGCATCATCATATCTATTTATATATGAACATATTTCTACATATAATTCAGGGATTTCTTAAAAAATCAGCAAAAATATGCCGATATTTAATCTTCTTTGATTATGCGCAAAAATCGCTTTATTTTTGTACTTCTGCGCATATATGTGGGAATATTTTGGCATATATTTATTCAGCATCACCATATGATGCTATGTAAAAAATTTCAGCAAAATCCAAGATGGTCGAAATTTTACGCGGAAAAAATCCCTGGGCTATAGGTCAGGGATTTTTTAGGGGTAAAATTTCGACCATCTCGGATTTTGATGAAATTTGGTACATAGCAGCGTATGACGATGCTCTTTCAATATATGAACATATTTCTGCATATAATTCAGGGATTTCTAAAAAAATTAGTAAAAATATACCGATATTCGATAATTCTGAGAGTATGTGCAAAAAGTGCTATATTTTTGTACTTCTGCGCATATATGTGGGAATATTTTGGCATATATTTATTCAGCATCATCATATCTATTTATATATTAACATATTTCTACATATAATTCAAGGATTTCTTAAAAAATCAGCAAAAATATGCCGATATTTAATCTTCTTTGATTATGCGCAAAAATCGCTTTATTTTTGTACTTCTGCGCATATATGTGGGAATATTTTGGCATATATTTATTCAGCATCATCATATCTATTTATATATGAACATATTTCTACATATAATTTAGGGATTTTTTAAAAAATCAGCAAAAATATGCCGATATTTTATCTTCTTTGATTATGCGCAAAAATCGCTTTATTTTTGCACTTCTGCGCATATATGTGGGAATATTTTTGCATATATTTATTCAGCATCATCATATCTATTTATATATGAACATATTTCTACATATAATTCAGGGATTTCTTAAAAAATCAGCAAAAATATGCCGATATTTTATCTTCTTTGATTATGCGCAAAAATCGCTTTATTTTTGCACTTCTGCGCATATATGTGGGAATATTTTTGCATATATTTATTCAGCATCACCATATGATGCTATGTAAAAAATTTCAGCAAAATCCAAGATGGTCGAAATTTTACGCGGAAAAAATCTCTGGGCTATAGCGCAGGGATTTTTTAGGGGTAAAATTTCGACCATCTCGGATTTTGATGAAATTTGGTACATAGCAGCGTATGACGATGCTCTTTCAATATATGAACATATTTCTGCATATAATTCAGGGATTTCTAAAAAAATTAGTAAAAATATACCGATAATCGATAATTCTGAGAGTATGTGCAAAAAGTGCTATATTTTTGCACTTCCGCGCATATATGTGGGAATATTTTGCATATATTTATTCAGCATAATCATATCTATTTATATATGAACATATTTCTACATATAATTCAGGGATTTCTTAAAAAATCAGCAAAAAGATGCCGATATTTAATCTTCTTTGATTATGCGCAAAAATCGCTTTATTTTTGTACTTCTGCGCATATATGTGAGAATATTTTTGCATATATTTATTCAGCATCACCATATGATGCTATGTAAAAAATTTCAGCAAAATCCAAGATGGTCGAAATTTTACGCGGAAAAAATCTCTGGGCTATAGCTCAGGGATTTTTTAGGGGTAAAATTTCGACCATCTCGGATTTTGATAAAATTTGGTACATAGCAGCGTATGACGATGCTCTTTCAATATATGAACATATTTCTGCATATAATTCAGGGATTTCTAAAAAAATTAGTAAAAATATACCGATATTCGATAATTCTGAGAGTATGTGCAAAAAGTGCTATATTTTTGCACTTCCGCGCATATATGTGGGAATATTTTGCATATATTTATTCAGCATCATCATATCTATTTATATATGAACATATTTCTACATATAATTCAGGGATTTCTTAAAAAATCAGCAAAAATATGCCGATATTTAATCTTCTTTGATTATGCGCAAAAATCGCTTTATTTTTGTACTTCTGCGCATATATGTGGGAATATTTTTGCATATATTTATTCAGCATCATCATATCTATTAATATATGAACATATTTCTGTATATAATTCAGGGATTTCTAAAAAAATTAGTAAAAATATACCGATATTCGATAATTCTGAGAGTATGTGCAAAAGTGCTATATTTTTGCACTTCTGCGCCTATATGTGGGAATATTTTGGCATATATTTATTCAGCATCATCATATCTATTTATATATGAACATATTTCTACATATAATTCAGGGATTTCTTAAAAAATCAGCAAAAATATGCCGATATTTAATCTTCTTTGATTATGCGCAAAAATCGCTTTATTTTTGTACTTCTGCGCATATATGTGGGAATATTTTTGCATATATTTATTCAGCATCACCATATGATGCTATGTACAAAATTTCAGCAAAATCCAAGATGGTCGAAATTTTACGCGGAAAAAATCCCTGGGCTATATAGCTCAGGGATTTTTTAGGGGTAAAATTTCGACTATCTCGGATTTTGATGAAATTTGGTACATAGCAGCGTATAACGATGCTCTTTCAATATATGAACATATTTCTGCATATAGTTCAGGGATTTCTAAAAAAATTAGTAAAAATATACCGATATTCGATAATTCTGAGAGTATGTGCAAAAGTGCTATATTTTTGTACTTCTGCGCATATATGTGGGAATATTTTGGCATATATTTATTCAGCATCATCATATCTATTTATATATGAACATATTTCTACATATAATTCAGGGATTTCTTAAAAAATCAGCAAAAATATGCCGATATTTTATCTTCTTTGATTATGCGCAAAAATCGCTTTATTTTTGTACTTCTGCGCATATATGTGAGAATATTTTTGCATATATTTATTCAACATCACCATATGATGCTATGTACAAAATTTCAGCAAAATCCAAGATGGTCGAAATTTTACGCGGAAAAAATCCCTTGGCTATAGCTCAGGGATTTTTTAGGTGTAAAATTTCGACCATCTCGGATTTTGATGAAATTTGGTACATAGCAGCGTATGACGATGCTCTTTCAATATATGAACATATTTCTGCATATAATTCAGGGTTTTCTAAAAAAATTAGTAAAAATATACCGATATTCGATAATTCTGAGAGTATGTGCAAAAAGTGCTATATTTTTGTACTTCTGCGCATATATGTGGGAATATTTTGGCATATATTTATTCAGCATCATCATATCTATTTATATATTAACATATTTCTACATATAATTCAGGGATTTCTTAAAAAATCAGCAAAAATATGCCGATATTTAATCTTCTTTGATTATGCGCAAAAATCGCTTTATTTTTGTACTTCTGCGCATATATGTGGGAATATTTTTGCATATATTTATTCAGCATCACCATATGATGCTATGTACAAAATTTCAGCAAAATCCAAGATGGTCGAAATTTTACGCGGAAAAAATCCCTGGGCTATATAGCTCAGGGATTTTTTAGGGGTAAAATTTCGACCATCTCGGATTTTGATGAAATTTGGTACATATCAGCGTATGACGATGCTCTTTCAATATATGAACATATTTCTGCATATAATTCAGGGATTTCTAAAAAAATTAGTAAAAATATACCGATAATCGATAATTCTGAGAGTATGTGCAAAAAGTGCTATATTTTTGCACTTCCGCGAATATATGTGGGAATATTTTGCATATATTTATTCAGCATAATCATATCTATTTATATATGAACATATTTCTACATATAATTCAGGGATTTCTTAAAGAATCAGCAAAAATATGCCGATATTTAAACTTCTTTGATTATGCGCAAAAATCGCTTTATTTTTGTACTTCTGCGCATATATGTGGGAATATTTTTGCATATATTTATTCAGCATCACCATATGATACTATGTAAAAAATTTCAGCAAAATCCAAGATGGTCGAAATTTTACGCGGAAAAAATCCCTGGGCTATAGGTCAGGGATTTTTTAGGGGTAAAATTTCGACCATCTCGGATTTTGATGAAATTTTTGGCATATATTTATTCAGCATCATCATATCTATTTATATATGAACATATTTCTACATATAATTCAGGGATTTCTTAAAAAATCAGCAAAAATATGCCGATATTTTATCTTCTTTGATTATGCGCAAAAATCGCTTTATTTTTGTACTTCTGCGCATATATGTGGGAATATTTTTGCATATATTTATTCAGAATCACCATATGATGCTATGTACAAAATTTCAGCAAAATACAAGATGGTCGAAATTTTACGCGGAAAAAATCCCTGGGCTATAGCTCAGGGATTTTTTAGGGGTAAAATTTCGACCATCTCGGATTTTGATGAAATTTGGTACATAGCAGCGTATGACGATGCTCTTTCAATATATGAACATATTTCTGCATACTTCTTTGATTATGCGCAAAAATCGCTTTATTTTTGTACTTCTGCGCATATATGTGGGAATATTTTTGAATATATTTATTCAGCATCATCATATCTATTAATATATGAACATATTTCTGCATATAATTCAGGGATTTCTAAAAAAATTAGTAAAAATATACCGATATTCGATAATTCTGAGAGTATGTGCAAAAGTGCTTTATTTTTGCACTTCTGCGAATATATGTGGGAATATTTTGGCATATATTTATTCAGCATCATCATATCTATTTATATATGAACATATTTCTACATATAATTCAGGGATTTCTTAAAAAATCAGCAAAAATATGCCGATATTTTATCTTCTTTGATTATGCGCAAAAATCGCTTTATTTTTGTACTTCTGCGCATATATGTGGGAATATTATTGCATATATTTATTCAGAATCACCATATGATGCTATGTACAAAATTTCAGCAAAATACAAGATGGTCGAAATTTTACGCGGAAAAAATCCCTGGGCTATAGCTCAGGGATTTTTTAGGGGTAAAATTTCGACCATCTCGGATTTTGATGAAATTTGGTACATAGCAGCGTATGACGATGCTCTTTCAATATATGAACATATTTCTGCATATAATTCAGGGATTTCTAAAAAAATTAGTAAAAATATACCGATATTCGATAATTCTGAGAGTATGTGCAAAAAGTGCTATATTTTTGTACTTCTGCGCATATATGTGAGAATATTTTGGCATATATTTATTCAGCATCATCATATCTATTTATATATGAACATATTTCTACATATAATTCAGGGATTTCTTAAAAAATCAGCAAAAATATGCCGATATTTTATCTTTTTTGATTATGCGCAAAAATCGCTTTATTTTTGTACTTCTGCGCATATATGTGGGAATATTTTTGCATATATTTATTCAGCATCACCATATGATGCTATGTACAAAATTTCAGCAAAATACAAGATGGTCGAAATTTTACGCGGAAAAAATCCCTGGGCTATAGCTCAGGGATTTTTTAGGGGTAAAATTTCGACCATCTCGGATTTTGATGAAATTTGGTACATAGCAGCGTATGACGATGCTCTTTCAATATATGAACATATTTCTGCATATAATTCAGGGATTTCTAAAAAAATTAGTAAAAATATACCGATATTCGATAATTCTGAGAGTATGTGCAAAAAGTGCTATATTTTTGTACTTCTGCGCATATATGTGAGAATATTTTGGCATATATTTATTCAGCATCATCATATCTATTTATATATGAACATATTTCTACATATAATTCAGGGATTTCTTAAAAAATCAGCAAAAATATGCCGATATTTTATCTTTTTTGATTATGCGCAAAAATCGCTTTATTTTTGTACTTCTGCGCATATATGTGGGAATATTTTTGCATATATTTATTCAGCATCACCATATGATGCTATGTACAAAATTTCAGCAAAATACAAGATGGTCGAAATTTTACGCGGAAAAAATCCCTGGGCTATAGCTCAGGGATTTTTTAGGGGTAAAATTTCGACCATCTCGGATTTTGATGAAATTTGGTACATAGCAGCGTATGACGATGCTCTTTCAATATATGAACATATTTCTGCATATAATTCAGGGATTTCTAAAAAAATTAGTAAAAATATACCGATATTCGATAATTCTGAGAGTATGTGCAAAAAGTGCTATATTTTTGTACTTCTGCGCATATATGTGGGAATATTTTGGCATATATTTATTCAGCATCATCATATCTATTTATATATGAACATATTTCTACATATAATTCAGGGATTTCTTAAAAAATCAGCAAAAATATGCCGATATTTAATCTTCTTTGATTATGCGCAAAAATCGCTTTATTTTTGTACTTCTGCGCATATATGTGGGAATATTTTGGCATATATTTATTCAGCATCACCATATGATGCTATGTACAAAATTTCAGCAAAATCCAAGATGGTCGAAATTTTACGCGGAAAAAATCCCTGGGCTATAGGTCAGGGATTTTTTAGGGGTAAAATTTCGACCATCTCGGATTTTGATGAAATTTGGTACATAGCAGCGTATGACGATGCTCTTTCAATATATGAACATATTTCTGCATATAATTCAGGGATTTCTAAAAAAATTAGTAAAAATATACCGATAATCGATAATTCTGAGAGTATGTGCAAAAAGTGCTATATTTTTGCACTTCCGCGCATATATGTGGGAATATTTTGCATATATTTATTCAGCATAATCATATCTATTTATATATGAACATATTTCTACATATAATTCAGGGATTTCTTAAAAAATCAGCAAAAATATGCCGATATTTAATCTTCTTTGATTATGCGCAAAAATCGCTTTATTTTTGTACTTCTGCGCATATATGTGGGAATCTTTTGGCATATATTTATTCAGCATCACCATATGATGCTATGTAAAAAATTTCAGCAAAATCCAAGATGGTCGAAATTTTACGCGGAAAAAATCCCTGGGCTATAGGTCAGGGATTTTTTAGGGGTAAAATTTCGACCATCTCGGATTTTGATGAAATTTGGTACATAGCAGCGTATGACGATGCTCTTTCAATATATGAACATATTTCTGCATATAATTCAGGGACTTCTAAAAAAATTAGTAAAAATATACCGATATTCGATAATTCTGAGAGTATGTGCAAAAAGTGCTATATTTTTGCACTTCTGCGCATATATGTGGGAATATTTTGGCATATATTTATTCAGCATAATCATATCTATTTATATATGAACATATTTCTACATATAATTCAGGGATTTCTTAAAAAATCAGCAAAAATATGCCGATATTTAAACTTCTTTGATTATGCGCAAAAATCGCTTTATTTTTGTACTTCTGCGCATATATGTGGGAATATTTTTGCATATATTTATTCAGCATCACCATATGATGCTATGTAAAAAATTTCAGCAAAATCCAAGATGGTCGAAATTTTACGCGGAAAAAATCCCTGGGCTATAGGTCAGGGATTTTTTAGGGGTAAAATTTCGACCATCTCGGATTTTGATGAAATTTGGTACATAGCAGCGTATGACGATGCTCTTTCAATATATGAACATATTTCTGCATATAATTCAGGGATTTCTAAAAAAATTAGTAAAAATATACCGATAATCGATAATTCTGAGAGTATGTGCAAAAAGTGCTATATTTTTGCACTTCCGCGCATATATGTGGGAATATTTTGCATATATTTATTCAGCATAATCATATCTATTTATATATGAACATATTTCTACATATAATTCAGGGATTTCTTAAAAAATCAGCAAAAATATGCCGATATTTAATCTTCTTTGATTATGCGCAAAAATCGCTTTATTTTTGTACTTCTGCGCATATATGTGGGAATATTTTGGCATATATTTATTCAGCATCATCATATCTATTTATATATGAACATATTTCTACATATAATTTAGGGATTTCTTAAAAAATCAGCAAAAAGATGCCGATATTTAATCTTCTTTGATTATGCGCAAAAATCGCTTTATTTTTGTACTTCTGCGCATATATGTGAGAATATTTTTGCATATATTTATTCAGCATCACCATATGATGCTATGTAAAAAATTTCAGCAAAATCCAAGATGGTCGAAATTTTACGCGGAAAAAATCCCTGGGCTATAAGCTCAGGGATTTTTTAGGGGTAAAATTTCGACCATCTCGGATTTTGATAAAATTTGGTACATAGCAGCGTATGACGATGCTCTTTCAATATATGAACATATTTCTGCATATAATTCAGGGATTTCTAAAAAAATTAGTAAAAATATACCGATATTCGATAATTCTGAGAGTATGTGCAAAAAGTGCTATATTTTTGCACTTCCGCGCATATATGTGGGAATATTTTGCATATATTTATTCAGCATCATCATATCTATTTATATATGAACATATTTCTACATATAATTCAGGGATTTCTTAAAAAATCAGCAAAAATATGCCGATATTTAATCTTCTTTGATTATGCGCAAAAATCGCTTTATTTTTGTACTTCTGCGCATATATGTGGGAATATTTTTGCATATATTTATTCAGCATCACCATATGATGCTATGTAAAAAATTTCAGCAAAATCCAAGATGGTCGAAATTTTACGCGGAAAAAATCCCTGGGCTATATAGGTCAGGGATTTTTTAGGGGTAAAATTTCGACCATCTCGGATTTTGATGAAATTTGGTACATAGCAGCGTATGACGATGCTCTTTCAATATATGAACATATTTCTGCATATAATTCAGGGATTTCTAAAAAAATTAGTAAAAATATACCGATAATCGATAATTCTGAGAGTATGTGCAAAAAGTGCTATATTTTTGCACTTCCGCGCATATATGTGGGAATATTTTGCATATATTTATTCAGCATAATCATATCTATTTATATATGAACATATTTCTACATATAATTCAGGGATTTCTTAAAAAATCAGCAAAAATATGCCGATATTTAATATTCTTTGATTATGCGCAAAAATCGCTTTATTTTTGTACTTCTGCGCATATATGTGGGAATATTTTTGCATATATTTATTCAGCATCACCATATGATGCTATGTAAAAAATTTCAGCAAAATCCAAGATGGTCGAAATTTTACGCGGAAAAAATCCCTGGGCTATATAGGTCAGGGATTTTTTAGGGGTAAAATTTCGACCATCTCGGATTTTGATGAAATTTGGTACATAGCAGCGTATGACGATGCTCTTTCAATATATGAACATATTTCTGCATATAATTCAGGGATTTCTAAAAAAATTAGTAAAAATATACCGATATTCGATAATTCTGAGAGTATGTGCAAAAAGTGCTATATTTTTGCACTTCTGCGCATATATGTGGGAATATTTTTGCATATATTTATTCAGCATCATCATATCTATTTATATATGAACATATTTCTACATATAATTCAGGGATTTCTGAAAAATTCAGCAAAAATATGCTGATATTTATTCATCTTTGATTATGCGCAAAAATTGCTTTATTTTTGTACTTCTGCGCATATATATGGGAATATTTTTCCATATATTTATTCAGCATCACTATATGATGCTATGTACAAAATTTCAGCAAAATCCAAGATGGATCCCTGGGCTTTTTTAGGTGTAAAATTTCGACCATCTCGGATTTTGATGAAATTTGGTACATAGCAGCGTATGAGGATGCTCTTTCAATATATGAACATATTTCTGCTTATAATTCAGGGATTTCTAAAAAAATCAGCAAAAATATGCCGATATTCGATAATTCTGAGAGTATGTGCATGGTATGTGCAAAAAGTGCTATATTTTTGCATTTCTGCGCATATAATGTGGGAATATTTTTGCATATATTTATTCAGCATCATCATATCTATATGAACATATTTCTACATATAATTCAGGGATTTCTTAAGTTTCAGCAAAATTATGCTGATATTTATTCATCTTTGATTATGCGCAAAAATTGCTTTATTTTTGCACTTCTGCGCATATATGTGGGAATATTTTTGCATATATTTATTCAGCATCATCATATCTATTTATATATGAACATATTTCTACATATAATTCAGGGATTTCTGAAAAACTCAGCAAAAATATGCTGATATTTATTCATCTTTGATTATGCGCAAAAATTGCTTTATTTTTGCACTTCTGCGCATATATATGGGAATATTTTTCCATATATTTATTCAGCATCACCATATGATGCTATGTACAAAATTTCAACAAAATCCAAGATGGTCGAAATTTTACGCGGAAAAAATCCCTGGGATTTTTTAGGGGTAAAATTTCGACCATCTCGGATTTTGATGACATTTGGTACATAGCAGCGTATGACGATGCTCTTTCAATATATGAACATATTTCTGCATATAATTCAGGAATTTCTAAAAAAAATTAGCAAAAATATACCGATATTCGATAATTCTGAGAGTATGTGCAAAAAGTGCTATATTTTTGCACTTCTGCGCATATATGTGGGATTATTTTGGCATATATTTATTCAGCATCATCATATCTATTTATATATGAACATATTTCTACATATAATTCAGGGATTTCTTTAAAAATCAGCAAAAATATTTTTATCTTCTTTGATTATGCGCAAAAATCGCTTTATTTTTTAACTTCTGCGCATATATGTGGGGATATTTTTGCATATATTTATTCAGCATCATCATATCTATATGAACATATTTCTACATATAATTCAGGGATTTCTTAAGTTTCAGCAAAAATATGCTGATATTTATTCATCTTTGATTATGCGCAAAAATTGCTTTATTTTTGCACTTCTGCGCATATATGTAGGAATATTTTTGCATATATTTATTCAGCATCATCATATCTATTTATATATGAACATATTTCTACATATAATTCAGGGATTTCTTAAAAATTCAGCAAAAATATGCTGATATTTATTCATCTTTGATTATGCGCAAAAATTGCTTTATTTTTGCACTTCTGCGCATATATATGGGAATATTTTTCCATATATTTATTCAGCATCACCATATGATGCTATGTACAAAATTTCAGCAAAATCCAAGATGGATCCCTGGGATTTTTTAGGTGTAAAATTTCGACCATCTCGGATTTTGATGAAATTTGGTACATAGCAGCGTATGAGGATGCTCTTTCAATATATGAACATATTTCTGCTTATAATTCAGGGATTTCTAAAAAAATCAGCAAAAATATGCCGATATTCGATAATTCTGAGAGTATGTGCATGGTATGTGCAAAAAGTGCTATATTTTTGCATTTCTGCCCATATATGTGGGAATATTTTTGCATATATTTATTCAGCATCATGATATCTATATGAACATATTTCTACATATAATTCAGGGATTTCTTAAAATATCAGCAAAAATATGCCGATATTTAATCTTCTTTGATTATGCGCAAAAATCGCTTTATTTTTGTACTTCTGCGCATATATGTGGGAATATTTTTGCAACAAAAATCCCTGTTGCCCAGGAATTTTTTCAAAATGAAATTTTCTACAGTACATATAACTGTTTTCTAAAAAATTTGTTGTTGTAGAGCGACCGCTGTAAACTGATTAGTATTGTAGCTATTAAATGGTGTTCAGCTTGCTACATTTGGTAAACTATTCTCTATTTTTTGTACTACCTCTCTGTTTACACTTTCCTTTTTAGTCAATTTCATTTCATTACTACTTTTACTTTTGTTTTTTGCTGCCTTCATAGATTTCTGAAAAAAAAAAGATTATTTTTTAGGATACTAAATACATAAAAATACCCCGGTACTGCAGTAAACAGATAACGCATGAATGAGGTGTAGATTACATTACAGCACATCCTACCAAGTCAAGATGTTTTATTTTAAGTGTAATAGTAGTCATGAGCTGTTATTTTTTAGGAATTTTGTATCAATACTCTTCTTCTTCATAACAGATATCAATATCAACATGAATGCCTTCATTTTAAAGGTTCTCGCTTGCCTCCTAAACTATCGTCCTTTTGATGTTCGACATGATTCCATCAAATGTTTCCTAAAAAAATATTTTTCTCAGATGTTAAATAAAACTAAATCAAATTTTAATTTCTAAACCCATTTTTTTTCTATTATACATTTTATTATTTAGCTAATTATGAATTAATTATATAAAATTTATATTGTTATGAGGGTTCCTAATTATCAGCTTCAGATGGATGATTCAAGAAATGTTATTTGTCCACTTGAAAATGGAAATTTGCTTGGTATAATTAATACAATAAAACAACAAAGAAAAATAAATCCAATTGCAATAGGCAATGTTAAAATACTATTTATAGGCCTATGTTAAAAATAGACCACCTTCATAAATAAAATAAATAAATAATTAATAAATATCTTCAGAAAATCTCTGAATATGTTTATAAATTATACCTACCATCCAATTTTGTTGAGCTTGACTACAGTTCTTTTTCTTTTCTGGGTCAGATCGTTTTAGAAACATGAGAGCTCTAAAGGTTTCTTCCTTCTCTTCTTCTTCTACCTCACAATTCTGACCCGTCACTGACTCCTGTTCTGTGTCATTTGACGGTGCATGATAGTTGCTCCGTGAATACAATGTAGACAAACTCATAAGATTTGTTCTAGAACTGAAAAAAGGTAAAAAAAAAGTAATATATAATTTAACTGTATATGATTTACAGAATATAACCAATTACAAGATGGAAACTATAGGCACTTACAAATTAGGTATCATTTTGATCCTTAAGAAAGTGGAGTAGAAACAGGCATGAGTTAAATTGGTACAAGCTTAGAATTGAACCCTGGACCCTGGCAGTACAACACACAACATCATTTTTGGTACAGTATGGTGTGTTTTTCTATTTCTCTCCTTTTCTACCTGCTTATAACTTTGTGTTCATTTATTTTGTATCTAAACAGTTATTTTTTGTAGTAAGTATTCAGCTTTGACAACAAAATGAAACTTGTGTTGTTTATAGATTTTAATGTTACACTTTCGGCATTCTATATTCTTATTCACACTAAGTATTTAATGCACAACAGCCATTACAAAATGACTTTTGAAGTGGCTAGGTATAATTGTCGATAAATAAAAAGATAAAATGAAGAAAAAGAAGTTTACCTAGATGCATCCTGGTCCTCGTAGAAGCTCGCACAAGAACCAACACGCGATGAACTCTTCTTAATAACCTTCTTTTGTTTACGCCTTACTGTAATCTCAGTGGAATATTTTAATCGCATCTGGGCTAAGTCTTTCTTAGAAATGGCTCTTTCTACATTTAAAATTATGATTGCTAACTGTAAAACAAACAATTAAGAAAAATAATGTTATCACTTATGGGCCAGAGTGACAATCAGTATGTTTAGTCATATTAAGCTCTGTCTAAACTATCAAACTTTATGTGACAAAAAATGATAATGTTCCCATAATTATATGAACATGATGATGTCATATCACTACCATATGTGGCCAAATCATTACCATATTTTAGGGCACATCACACTTTTTTTGACAAACTAGTTTGATAGTGTAGACAGAGCTTTAGACAAGTTTCAGAAAATTTCAGTTGGTAGTCACATACTTTTTTAACAAAGCACTTTCTTAAGATGATTTTGGTCGGTACATTACCACAAAGTTTGATTAACTCCTTGACTTGGTAAAAACAAGTTAGGTGACAATACAATTCATTTCAGTTCGCACTGACACATTGTCACAGTGTAACTTTTATATAAGCTAGATTTTATTTTTGATTGATTTTGATAAATTAAATTATGTCAGACAAATATAGATGGGGTAACTAAATTGATATTCAACATTTGTAGATTATGTACCTGTCTTCTCCACTCCCTCTTTGCCTTTTGTTCGATTTTTGTGTAAGTGCGACCCATCATCGCTATTAACATATTAAGCAACAAGATTGGTAGATAAATAGCAAATAATACAAAGACAATTCTTGATAAAAGCCAATGCTCTGTTTTGTCAAACAAATCATCCTAAAAATATAAAAGTATTTCAAAATAATTATCATTTTGCTATTTAGTCTTTAAAAAGTATGTACTTATATACAGTTAAATCTCCCAATACCGAACACCCTTGTATTGGGCTGACCTAAACAAAAAGTTTTCTGGGAAGTCTAGTATTCAGAATGTGTTTTTAATGGTATAAATTAATTTGGATTTAAAAAAGTCTGGTTTGGGAGTCTTTCTGTTTTCAGAGAGTCGACTGCACTACTATCTACTAGGGAAAGACCTACAGCTTTAGGTTAACAGTGCTAATGACATAGCCCCACAAAGTTACGTTGATTTCTTACATTTTTATAGAACAGTATGACAACATTAAATAGTGTTACACCACAAAAGTGTTTCACATTCTTTTTCCTCTCTTCTATGGGCTGACTTTCGGATATCAACGACTGGCTAGCTATACTTAGTGGTGTAACGGCTATGAGCTCTCACTGGCTAAACCCAGGGTACCACCAAACTTATTGGGGCTGCTGAACATGGCCCGAAGGAATAAAAAGGCATTCAAATAAGTCAAAGAAAGCTAAAAACGCCTGAGGCGTCCAGCGTTGGAGGCCCACTCAGCGTACCTACACCAGGGGTCTCAGGGATAAGTATTATGTATCTACTACAACACTTAGAAAAAATGGTATTACTTACAGAAAAGTCACCTAAGGTCATTTTAAACACAGACATTACAGAGCCATGAGCTGTGGCAAAGGTGTCATCTGTTGCCTCGTGGTCTGTCTCTTTGTACATATAGAAAAACACTAAAAAAGACAATATATTAAACATTAGGAGACAAGCATGTTTAGTTTTAGTGGCAAAATAAAGTTTAGATTTGTGTACACCTCAATTAGTGGCGTGGGATATCTTTGGATATCTATGTGATATTACTAACAAGTGTGCGAGTGAGTGGCCGAGCGGTTACGACAGTGGAACCGTATTTACGTAGCCATAACATCGGCAAGGTTTCGAGTCTTCTCGATAAGGACTCGGATAAGGACTATAAACCAGTGTATACATCTAGCTCAGTGTACTTTAAAGGTACATCTTTCGAAATGAGTAGGGGTTACCCCGGTGTATTATCATAACATGTGCCCTCTTGGAGACCAGTCTGAAGAGGTCACCCAGTATAAATAACAAACTAAAACAATAACTATAAATCAAATTAAAATTAAAACATTATTATTTACCTTGTGAAAACATAAAAATAAAAATTGTATAGATAATTGAGAAGCGAAGCAGATCACCCATTAACATTTCATAAATCATGTGAATAAATGGTCCCAGTCTCTTCATTGCTCTGAAAGACATAACCAGTATTATATATTTCAAGGTAAATTTACTGCATATGCATTTTCTTTCAGGCTTAAGGTATCCTTGCACTCCGTTAACTTGTGCTTTTACAAAAACGAAATTTGTCATCTATACAAAATCGAAGCTAAATGAAATTCTTTCAAGAAAACAATTAAATTGTCAAATTTTGACTCACCTATAAAAGAATAATATATAACACCAGGAAAATGGAAGAAGTATTGAAAGAAATGTTTCTTCTACATTTTTTAGGCGACACAATCTAAATGGTACGCAGAGGTAGAGCATGATGATGGATATTAAAAACGCTGACTTTGCTGGCATCATATACTGAAAACAAAAATATAATTCATTGGTTTAATGAAAATCAGAAAAAATAAAAATAAACAGAGGAAAGAAGAAAACTGAAAGATAGAGAAAATATTAATTAAAAATGGAAAAAATTTATAAAAATGTAAATACTATTTGTACATCATTGAGTTGAGTACAGTTTTCTTTTAAATTGATTAATTTACGTAATTTTATTTTCTATGGACCAGAGATTAAGAAATAAAAGATTGAATGAATGAATTACTACTATTACATAAATCAATTACCAAATTAAACAGGCTACCAATCAGAATATATTATCTTAATTGGTTTATTTCTTTACCATGTCTTTCTACTAGACCTAGTATAGTTATTATACAATCTTACCAGACTCTTGAGGTATGACTTGATGGATCCACGTGAGATAATTTCTCTAATCTCAATAACTGTTTTTGCAACACAGCCAATTAAAACACAAATCTCTGCTACCCATCTTACCTGTGTTAAAGACAACAATGATAACCTAATAAATAATCACACACATAAATCCAGTAATACAATTTATTATTACACTGAAAACCCTCTTAAGATCACACCTCTATTAAGCTCTGTCTACACTATCAAACTTTATGTGACAAAAAAATTTTATATATAGACATGATGATATCATCACTACCATATGTAAGCATATATCACGATCATTGGGCATATCATACTTTTTTTTCAAACTCGTTTGATAGTGAAGACAGAGCTTAAAGGTAGATAGCTGTAGCCGATGGTTGAGATGCTTGCCTTCCAATCCCAAAGGCCGGTGTTCAATCCTGACCTACAGGGCCAGGGTTGTACCTTACTCACAACTCTTTCAACTCAATTCCCTAAGCTTTCAATGGGATTTAGTTTTTAAGAACGATAAATTATAAAAATATCTGGCCATCTTGTAATTGGCGAGTTGCTCAATGTTGGATGTTATGAAAAAAAGGAGAGACTTTCAATTGAAACACTAATAAGGGGTATTAAATGTTTTAATACTATAGCAGATACTTTGTTGGGTACTGAAAGTGTGCCTGTAGGTGTTCTACTGTTTAATAGAAAGTGTTGAGAATATAATTACCATGCATATATTGAATCTTGCTAAGCCCCCATCAGGGTCTGACGACATGAGGTCTCCTTTTGGACGTAGATACACAGCAATTGAAAGAAGACATAAATGCAGCAACGCCCAAACAAACTTGAAATAGAATTTGTTCTGAAATGAAAATATAAATCATTACTTATGAGACAAAAAAAAATAACATGTAAGGTAAAACACAAGCGACCATTAACTATTAATATACAAATTTGGTACTATAGTATTATAAAAAACACTATTTACAATTACATTCCAATAATTAATACCAATCTTTAGAATGATTAAATTCACTGACATGCAAGCCTTCGCTTTTAACAACGCATGAAGCAACTATACGCAGCAGAATTACTTTTTGACAACTGCATCCCTATTCTTCCTTTATAACTACATCAGTACAATTTAGTCATCAAAGGAACACATAACATTTAGTATAGTCTCAACAAACAATGAAAGTATTATAAAATAAGATAGCTCCTAAACCGTGCATGTCTAGCTAACCCGTGCATATGTCTAACTAACCCTTGCTTATGTCTAGCTAACCCGTGCATATGTCTAACTAACCCGTGCATATGTCTAACTAACCCGTGCATATGTCTAACTAACCCGTGCATATGTCTAACTAACCCGTGCGTATGTCTTCCATTTTTCCATCAGTAGTGTGTTGATAATTTCCCCATCCAACATTTCAAGATGTTCCTGTGTTTCTCCTCGAACAATAATCCGGAGAGCTGAATTTTCATCTGGAAATAAAGAAAAAAATTAAATGAATTAAACCTCATATGAAATAATCATAATATTATCAAGATGTTTGTGTTCAGAAAAGTATTTTTCAATAATTAGACGTAGTATGGATTACGAAAGGTGAGTATTAGGGATAAGCATTCAATAAGATACTCACTTGTTTCTCCATTTTTCCCAATCGTATCAATTAACGAAAGCGGGTAAGCAGCATAGGTAATATTTCCAAAAGACCACTGTGGTACGCTTGCAAGGTCTAGCAGGTTAGAAAACAATTGGCTACGGCCTAACTGAAAGGACAGCTCCATTGGTGTAAGGCCCGCTTTGTTTCTTATTTCATAATTGGCAGGCATCTTATTGTGGCTAGCTACGTAATTGAACATATGCTGTGAAATAATGAAATGAATGAAGAAAGATGATTATGATAGAAAATGATAACAATTATGATTATGACAATGATAGATGATGTGGATAATGATGACAATGGTTATGATTAGAACGAAGATGATGATCAGTGGCGTATCATCTATGAGCAGGGCTCAGTAAAAAGATATTAAACCAGGGGTCTATTTCCCCTACAGTATGTTAAACCACTGATGATGATATAAATGATGCTGATGACTGATGATACTGCTAATAAAGATGATGATAATACTGTTAATAAAGATGATGATGATACTGTTAATAAAGATGATGATGATGAACATACTTTAATAAAGATTATGATACTGTTAATAAAGATGATGATGATGATGATGATGATGATACTGTTAATAAGATGATGATGATGATGATGATGATGATGATGGTGATGATGATGATAATGTTAATGTTAATAAAGATGATGATGATGATGAACATACTTTACTAAAGATGATCGTACTGTTAATAAAGATAATGATACTGTTAATAAAGATGATGATGATAATACTGTTAATAAAGATGATGATAATGATACTGTTAATAAAGATGATGATACTGTTACTAAAGATGATGATGACGATGATACTGTTAATGAAGATTATGATGATGATACTGTTAATAAAGATGATGATGATAATGATACTGTTAATAAAGATGATGATAATGATACTGTTAATAAAGATGATGATGATGGAACTGTTAATAAAGATGATGATGATGATGATACTGTTAATAAAGATGATGATGATGATACTGTTAATAAAGATGATGATAATGATACTGTTAATGATGATGATGATACTGTTAATGATGATGATGATACTGTTAATAAAGATGATGATGATGATACTGGTAATAAAGATGATGATGGTACTAACAATGATAAATATAATGACCATCACATTCAAAAACTCATCACATACAATAATTAACTACAATGATATATAACCTGCTTACCACTTGGTTGTGAATAACAATCATGTGAAGAACAGTATTGCCAAAATTATCCTGATCATTTGGATCAACTTCTCCGCTGGATTTCCCAGAAACACTTGCGTTCAGGATAATATCGTAAATCTCTGTGCTACCAACACTAGCTGCAAATGCAAGTGGATACTCGCCAAAATACGTCTCCCCTTCAAATTTACTCGTTTTTAGATTCTTCTCCACCATTGCTTTGTCTTTGAGGTCTTTTGGGCAGAAGAATCTTCCTGTCGCACGTTGGTTGATGGGAACGAAGTATGTGTGAATAAGCAAGTTGACTGATTCAATATCATTGTTGATAATAGCCATATGCAGCATACCTTCTCCTGTAATAGTGAAAATAAATTGAGGTTTGTGATACCAATGATAATATTAATTATTATGATGATGCTAATGATATTGATAAATATATTGATAATGATATGATGATGATATGCGTGCATACTGCAGAAATAATGTACTAAATGGTATTTATATAGAGGAACATACTATATTAAATAATTCATCAACTATTTTATTCTATAGAAGATTTAATTCTATAGAATATTATTTATTATTGAAGAATATTAAATTAAATACCATAATATTCAGGTCCTTCATAAATGTCCAGGGCCATTTGTGGGTAACATTCCATGATTGTGTGCGCCAATGCTCTGTGATGTTCTGTGTTGTTGAGAAAACACAAATGTAGAATTGTTTCTCCAACTTCACCTCGTCTGTTGAGATCCCAGCAAACTTGATGTTGCTCAAATTTATCAAAGCTAACTATTGTTTCATGACGTTCCAGATTTCTTATCAACTCTTCTGATGACATTTGGACTTTGTTAACCTGTTTTACAAAGATATAACAATGATTTTGCATTTAATTATTAAAATAGAAAAATAATAGTATTTATAAGATGATAATAGTAGAAGCGGTTGCGGATCCAGGATTATGAAATAAGAACTTATGTCCTATCTTTTGCATTGACATTTTTTATGGACCTGGATCTGCCTATAAGAAGATTTTAATAGTTTTGAATGAAAAAGTGTATTGGTACATTAACAATTATTCCTAATTAATTTATTCATTAAAAATTAAAACACCAAAAGTGTGACCAACTGCATCTTTTTAATGTTGAAGGACAGTTATATGTTTAATCAGGGAGATGTGTTTAAATAGAACATTTACATTAAACATTATTACATTAAATTGTTTCACAAATAATAAATGAAGTGAATTTAAAAAATAATCTTACCTTCTTTACAGCTAAATAATTATTTTCAAACATATATTTTGCATATTCAAGTTTGGTCAATTCTTTGCCATCACCATCTCTGTATAGATACTCCTGTATCTTCTGCTTTATGTATTTCTTCATCTTCTTCCCAGTCGCTCCATGTTTATTGGCTTTTGCCACTAGCGTTCCTTTACCACTGAAGTACACCAGCCGGTACATAGGGTTTTGTTTAAACGTCATATTCTGTCTTGTCCATTCTGTCTCAGGCCCATCTTCTTGGCTGATTCCTAGATACTCAATTTTCTCCAATGTTTTATTACATATATTTCCCATGATTAAATCTGTATGTAATAATCACTTTATATTGTAAAGCTGGAGCTTAGCGGTAATCCTGTCATGCATTTCTAATTCTGTGTATGTAATACACACATGTATTGTTTTTGTACCATACTTTAATTTTGTTCATTTTTATTCTTTGGTATCTTATTTGTTGTGATGACTCATCATCAGAGATTCAGCAATGATATTGATCTTCGATACAATATAACATCCATAAGCAATGATCTTTTCCTGTTTCTTCATTCCTGTATGGAAACAATTTGATTTAAAAAAAAAAATTGTTATCAGTATCCTTAACTAATGGTACTGGTTATATAATATAATTAATATGCATCTTTGTTCATTAAGCTGTCATCATTACCATATCATCATCACCATCAACATCATTAATCACCATCATCATCATCACCATTATCATTACCATCATCATTACCCTCATCATCATCATTACCATCATCACCCTCATCATCATTACAATCATTATCATCATTATCATCATCACCCTCATCATCATTACCATTATTATCATCACCCTCATCATCATTATCACCCTCATCATCATTACCATCATCATCATCATCATCACCTTCATCATTATTACCCTCATCATCATTACGATCAGCATTATCACCCTCATCATCATTATCATCATCATTAATCTTTATCATAATATTCCTCTTATTACCATCATCATATTCACATATCAACATCATTGTTATCATCATCTTGTTATAATCATCATCATCACCACTATGGTTGTCACCATCACCATCATCATTATCATCATCATTAATCTTTATCATAATATTCCTCTTATTACCATCATCATATTCACATATCAACATCATTGTTAACATCATCTTGTTATAATCATCATCATCACCACTATGGTTGTCACTATCACCATTATCATTATCATTATCAACCTTATACTAACCTCCATCAATCATCAGTGACTTCCTAACGCACTTGCAGTAAACTCATTAACGTATACAGTACTATGCACTATTTATTACCATTATACAAAGTGGTTATACTTACAGTAGGCCTATCAGCTGTACTAATGAGTACTAACGTACGTAGGGTCCACAACATACATCTACATGTTATTATGTGATTTGGGCAGTCCTCTCTTACACCTAAAATAACCATAAAATAACACACAGTATAAATATAGCTATTTTTGTAAATACATTTCACTATCTCAATCACACTGACGTTGTACACCACTGAAGACAATAGCGGCTTTGAAAAGATCGCTTGACGTTGCCATAGAAACCTTTTAGATGTTAATGATTTTGTGTTTTTTATGCGTGAATAAGTACATTCTTGTTCTTACAGTCTAACGTCATTAATACACTTAGATATACATAGTTTGCGTGCAGAGATTGTTGATATATCATCGTTTGAATGCGCCTATCTCGTACTTGATGACAATGCAAGTATATTGAAATAATAATAATCAAAAAAGGAACCAATAGTAAACGAAATATATAATATAATAATTAATAATATATTTAATTTTTCCACGGCGAAAGTACGCAATTATATGCCATAATGTAGAATCGCTCACAACATTACAATTATTTTGGGATACGTCCGATCGAGTGTTTATGAAAAATGTAATCATGCCATATTTTATTTTAAAATGCTATAGAGTCTGGTGCTTCTCATTTATTACAGTAGGCCTATTTTTAACATCAAATTCACATTGAGCATAAACTCTACCAAACAAATACGACTTATCTTATCGGTACAGATATTATTGCCCATCCAGGGCCGTAGCCAGGATCTGTCAAGGGGGGGGGGGGGGGGGTTCGGACACTAAGTATTTGGGTCACTGTCCCACTGTCACTGTGTTTCCCTTGTGGCCCGGGCAACAGCCTTAATTAATTTCATACTAAATGTTGTTTCTGCCACTAAATTGAAATTGAGTTCCATTTCATCGTATACCATCCGGACACGGAACTTGATAGGCTTAGTCATAAAGTAGTTACAGAGTTGCTGGGCATTTTATCATTGTTGAATGTTTTGATATTAGCCTAATTGTTAAAACGACCTTCACAACCAAAATATTTCTTTGTAATAAAATCTATTTTAAATGGAACGCTACAAAAATAATCCTCTGCTTTATCAGAGCATGCATACCTAATAACCAGACAAGAACGTGTCTCTTTATTACATTTTACTATCAATCTATTTTCATGTCACGCAATCCATTTTTCAACAATATAGTAGTATAATAACATTTTGATTGAATAGTGAGGGATTAGTTACAGTTTGACTTTGAATAAACCATTGGTAATTTACTGAAAATCCAAAATGAACTTGTGTTATAATACAAAAAAAATTATTCAATCAAAGAAACGCTCTACTTTACACATGAGAAATAGATGTCGGTCGATAAACTTCTGACGACGACTAAAACAACGACAATCAGCTAAATGTTAGTAATTTTATTTCATCTCTGGCTTGTTACATTTTTCATGACACATTACCGGACTTCCCCCTCCTCTCGCAATGAACGACAGTACAGATCCTCCCTATCTAGGCTCGTGTATGTAGCATACTACTACGTTATTCACAAATTACGCACGCATAGCAGTGTTATTAGAACCATCACAGATTACCTCTAATGGATCAATCATTCACACATGATTTAAAAAATTCATCGACAAACGAAATATAGCCTATATTCATTCCTTTTAAATATTAGGCATATTGCCAAGGCTAATAATCGATTTGTCCATAATTATTGCGTTTTGCCGGGGGTTTTCCATAATCTAAGGCCAATTTTTAGGCCAAATCATAATTGTGCGTATAGTGTTGTATTTCCGATGCGTGTAGTACCCTATTTATCTTCATTTCCGTACGTTCGTCGTAAATAGGCCGAATTTCCGTAGTAATTTATAGACGTTCCAAAATTTGAACCGTGTTATACCGGTAACAGAGCAAAGTTTGCTTCTTTCTGCAAATTTCCTATCATTATTTTCTTTGTTTTATTTGGAGTGTGGTTTAAAACAACACTTTTGTAAAGTTTATAGTGGATAAATGAAAATGAATTTTTGGAAAATGTGGTTTTAACATCTGACTTTATTTAGCATTTTTAAATGAATTAAAATTCCAAATTATACAATTTAACCTTTTGCTCAATATAGTTATAGCAACTGCTTCATATTTTTTGTACAACTTTTTAAAATTATTAATTGATAATTAATTTACATTAATTGAGTACAGTTATTAGACTGTATTACCGTACCAAAAGTACCTTAATCGGAGACTTCCCCGTGACGTTTGCATTGAACGAAAAAAAAATTATCATAAATTTACGTGCGAGAGTACTATTTGCGGCCATCTAGGGGTGTCATTTAACAATTTGCTTGCTCAAATACTCAGTGTCTACAGCCCTGGAGTCTTTGGGCAACCCTCTTAAAATAGTCCTGCGACCGCCCCTGATAGCTCTATCTATATTTATTTACAGCAATTTGTTGAGGAAACTAAATATATCAATGTAAATAGGTGGTATTGATACAGTTGAGTAGGCCTAGGTATCGGCTGGTGGTCTAGAAAAAAATAATCGAATGCCATAGGCCTAATGTAAACTACAGTACATGATACCATAGATATTATAGTGTAATATATTAAATTCACTATAATCCTCTATGATGATGATACACTATACTTCATAGCCACACATAAATATTGTAGGTAACCGCAGCGTTCCATTTTTTGATGTACGTCGGAAGGCTATATACTTTATGCATGCTGACTGCCAGTGATCGAAACAATAGGTACGCGGTTGTCTAGCGGTGTTCTTTGTACGATTCGTTCGTGCCCAAGCTCGCGTCAATATCATGTTACATCCTGGGACCAAAAATTCGTATTATTTTTCAGGTGAAAATCGGCAACCAATTCATTTGTTTAACAATAAGGTATGAGTTATTCACGAACGAGTTTACGAATTTTTCAATTTACAAACAACCTTTTGTATTGTGGGGCACGTATTTGGAGGATTTTCAGAGATGAGGGTGTGGTGAGGTATTGTGGATGTCGGGGATAGGGGTTCGCAGTCGGTTAAGGGGGTGGGGGGTCGAACCATAAAAACCCCCCCTGGCTACGGGCCTGCCATCATTTGTTTCGTATCAAGCTGTATTGACAGTAATATCAGAGGTCACATTTACGTAATAATACATCAAGAGATAGAATCGATAGACGCATTGATCCGCGAAGTGTATTGTTTATCGTTTCTATGGGAACAATTTGTATATGTTAGATTAAGGAGGTATTTATTATTGTACTTCCCGTTAAATGTTGCATTTTACTGTACTACTATCAGGTGAGTTTATAAGAAATCTCTATGGATGTATATATGGATATAAATTTAGATAGATTAAATATTTACTTTTTTATTCAATAGGCCTAGGCAGATAAAATACCGGTGTAAACCCGTATTTCTTATTGAACTTCTCGTTAGTGTTATTTACCCAGGTGTAATACACACGCAATATGTACTTTTACTGATTACACACAGATAAATGTTTACTTATTCTTGAATGGATAGACAGTTCAGGCCAGTAAATTTTGGATTATTATAGGCTAATATATTAATATTATTCGATATGGTGAGATTTAGGCCTATGATCACACTCATGTTGTTCTGATTTTACCCTGTCATTAGACAAAAGCGCAGCAGGTGTCAAAATAGCACAATGAAGGTATCATAACAATAACTATTAATACTGTCGACCTATCAAAATACCCACAAGCAGTAGAGACAGACTGGGCAGAGATTTCACTGTTTGTACTTAAATGAGAAATTAAATTGTTCATCAAATTGTTATGCTAAGGCTTCATAAAATCAAATCAAAACACATTGTATGGCTTATATGCTATGCCAAAATGAAACGTCCTGATAATGTAATGCAGTTAAATTGGCCCAACTCGTGATACAATCATGGGAAAGGGTATACTTTGTATACTACTCTCAGTTACATAATAGGTCTATAGTATGTGCGCGTGCAAGTTAAAGGTCGGAAAAGTGTACCCCTCAACAAAAAAAAATGTTGTAACTAAAAGAAACACAGTACTTTCGAAACTGATTTTAATGAATGTTAATTGTCTTTTAGGTTGTAATAGACAAGAAACGGTCACCCGATGGGGTGTTGTGGGTCTTCCAAAAGTACGAGGGTGCTGACATCAGAAATACCACCTCCAGATATTAAAGAAAATAACAAGGCAGGTGAAAACACCGAATATCCAAAAGAAAATAAAACTTTACAAATTGAACAAGTAAATAAGGCTACTCATTCTGAAGATGCTGACGTCACGGGGGATGCGCGCAATGATGGGCGTCAGTTGACACGATATAGCGATGCCTGCAAAGCATTTCCAAGACCTGAACCTCAAATTGTGACCAAGTATGACCTGGATCGATTCTTTTCACCCGAACATAAAGCTATCTATCCTGGCTTTGAGGCAGTGGAACGTCTTGATCAGCATGTGGACAAGGTAACTGATATTTAAACCGTGAAATCATTTTTGTAAAGTAAAATAAAATATCATGATTTATAAAGTATTTCTATTGAGTTCGAGTGAAGAATTGGTTTATAGATTCGTTTCACATTATACCTTTGCTACATACAATCTCAACTTATCTAATAAAACTAAAATATTTGTGATTATAAATCTAATGCACTAAAATCATTTTTTTTTTCTCGGTGCTGTCGTATTGTCGCTTATAAAATATTCAAATCAGATCAAATCGTTCTCCGCCAATCATCTTAAATACGTCTAATATAAATCAGTTTTTGGTGTTCACTAAAAAATAATATTTTACATCATTCTTTAGGCTCCAAAATCACTGAAAAAGAACATTAAAAATTTAGTGGACTACTTGGTGGAGTCCACATCAAGCGAGTATGATAAAGCACGCGTTATAATAAGATGGGTGGCTACCAATATAGCCTATGACGTCGACTTCCTGACAACCAATCAGCACAGAGGATCATCACATCATCAAGACGTCTTGAACCAAGGTTCTGCTGTCTGCGATGGATTTTCAAATCTTGTCTTGGAAATGTGTCGGTGAGTTAAACATGCAGACTTTATGTGTTGTTTTCTTATGTGGGAGGCCTAATTAACTTACAATGTAGCTGGCCTACTTAGCTTACTTTTCTAATAAATGGAATATTTATTTCTAATCTTTAGCTTGTGTGATTTAACATGTGAGAAAATTACCGGAATAGCAAAGGGAGCTGGATACAGGATTGGAAATGACCTCGTGAATGGAGAAAAATCGAAGAAATTTAGACATGCGTGGAATCGCATCAGGATATCAAACACTTGGTTTCTATGTGATGCTACGTGGGCAGCTGGATATGCAGGTAGGTGCTATCCGTCTTTTTTTTTCGAAAAAAAGGTTAGATCAAATAAAGATTTTACACTAACAACTTCCTTTGACCGATGTTTTCGTCACTTTAGCTGGTGACGTCTACCAAGTGATGGACGTTTTAGATGCTGGGTTGTTTGCAGATCCAGAACTGTGTGAGTTGTTATACCCCCTTACCTGAGCCACGGCAATTTAATATAATTTATCAAATGTAACTTATAATTATTTCTACATTTGGTCAGCGAATTGTTGATGATACACTAAAAGTGTCAGGATATGCTATACTATACAGTAGCGCCCATGTGGGACAAAGTTGCGTCTATAAACAAACTGCTGACTGTTTATAATTGTTGTCATTAGACATGATACCGTACGTGTATCGGGTCAACTGCAAGCACTAATCTTGTTACCGTTTGTGTTTTATTGCAGAGAAAATTAATGACAAATATAGATATGTTTTCCAATGGAATGAAGACTACTTTCTGACACCACCAGAAACGTTACGTCATTCTCACAAACCAGACGACAGTGCACTTGCAATGGTTGATGATCCAATAAGTGATGTTCATAAATGGACGAACCAAGCGCTAGTGAAACCGTCATGTTGTTTGTATAAGGTACTTTACTTATTTGCAACGTTTTAGATCTTTCTGTCTGCATGTCCATGCATTGTATTGATATATGTTGCATTTATGAAAGGTCAGTGTTACCTGAAAATTCCTTTTTGGCTTTTTTTTTTTTTTAAATTGTTTTCATTTAGTTTTTTGCATCTCCATGGAGATCGATAGATAGCCACAGCATTGTCATTTTTTTAGTAATTTACTTTTTGATATATTGTACTAATATTGTATTATTATATTGTTATAGGTGTTGTGTGTGAAACCATCGTTAGCTGAAGGCTGCATAAAAGCCAATGAAAATAGGTTAGAGTTAAGTTGACTTTTCAGAGCACACACAAGATGACATACAGGCATACATTAATAGATGAAGCAACAGAACAGCATGTTCAAAACTCGATAGCATTGATTGAAAATGAAAAGAAAGCAACATTGTTGCTACGTCTACCACGTGCTGGATTATATAGGGTCGTATTATTTGGTGAGCCTGTTTGTCTGTCGGACCGTTCGAAAGCAGAGAGTAGAGATATGCTGGTGAGTTTTATAGTACACGCGACTTGTGTCACAGGATCTCAACTATTTCCAGAGTTTACACATTTCCTGGGAACAGTTCCAGCTTTTACCGAAGGAGGATTTAAATCAACTGTAACACATTCTATTATTGAAACATTAGATGGATATACTAAATTTACAATTGATAGACCAGGATGTGAGCCAATCAGATTCAATTTTAGAGACGAAAATGGAAATGATCTTACAGAATATGTATTTGCAGATTCTTACCCAGGAAAGATTGTTTTCAATGTAAGATGTCCTACAATTGGAGAATATTCGTTGATACTGTTTGCAAGGTTAAGTAAAGAACACGTGTCTACGGACCGATATGAAACCGGTGCTACTTATCTGATACTGAATAAGAACGCTACACCGTTACCGCCCTACCTGCCATTCCAACACTGGGGACCAAATGAAAAGTTTGACGCTTTTGAAATATTATTAAACACCACAAAAGGTTCTGAAATAGTATGCAATAAAAATGAAACTTTGTTTGAAATAAGTTATAATAAAGAGGAGGTAAATGTTCTGTATTCTATGAAAACTAAGGAGAATAAAACCGAGAACAAGTTGGTTTACGCTGAAACACATCGACAAGGACAAACCGTTAGATTAAAATTTCGATTTCGTGTTGACGCCATTGGCTTTTATGAATTCAATTTATTTGCGGGAAAACCTGACACAAAAACGAATGATTTTATAGGCCGATGGTTGATAAATGTTGTCAACCCGTATGAAGGCAATATGTTTACTTTTAACAAAAACGTAGCATGGGGGCCTAGTACATCTAAAATGACTGCTAATAATTTACATGTTATATCACCAACTTCTTCTACGATTTATCAGAAAGACGAAAAGCCTGATTTGGTCATAGCTTCAACCAGCAAACGAAGAACAGGAATTATATTCAACTTAAAGAATAGCTCAGGCACTGATATTAACGATTGTGTTGTGGCTGATTCAGTACAACAGAACGATGAGACAATATTATATACATTTAAGTTTCACCTATCTGAGAGTGGGTTTAGTTGTATTGACTTGTTTGGTGCTAGTGGCGATTTCATAGGGAGCTGGTTAGTTGATGCTATTAAACCACACTCATTACCTCTTCCATCAAATGGTAAACGACCATGGGGGCCAGTACAGACATTTTTTGACTATGGCTTTTCTGTTATTCAACCAACGTCATCCATTATGTCCATTTCTTTAGACACAAACACTACACTGACTCTTACAGCTAATGCCCATGGACAGATTCATGGAAGATTAAATTTCCACAACCAAGAGGAAGATATCAAAGACGGGTTTAATATTGCTTATTCCACAGAAGACAATCATAAAAAGATAGTTATAACGTTTACATTAAGCAGCATAGGTTATTATAAGTTTAGCTTATTTATCCGAAACAAAGAAAAAGGTAAGTTTGATTATGGTGGAGGCTGGCTTTTACATTGTATATGAGAAAAATATCAAATAGCAATGTATGGTAAATTTTAATGTTATAAGGTATCAATTTAATAGCCTGGTTTACATTAGCTCGACCGCGTCTGCGCGCACCATTGCAATGCTATATTTATCAAATTCCACACGATACTTTGGGGATTGATGTAAGTCAGTGGGATTACGTATATGAATGAGCCTTCTGTTGTTATCCTACACAATACACACCTAGTGGGAAACCAGGTTTATATAAGTTTGCCCCAGTTCTCCGTTTCTATTAATTTTCTCCAAAAATTGTTTGACAAATTTAATTTGTTGTATATACCGTCATTGAAAGCTGGATTTTATAAGGATAATGCTTGGAAAATTACATTTAATAAAAACTATAAAACTAACAAATATTGCATTTCCAATTTTGTATGTGTTAATTGTGATACTTTGTCAATGTAAACACTTTAGACCGTGTACGTATGGAGATTTCTATGGTAACAATCAGACACAATGATTATCTAGTATCCAGAGTAAAGTACAAATACTATCTTATATCGCACAGAAAGAGCCAATCAGGGTAATCTACAAAGTCACGTGAATAAAATCTCTACTAGTTTTATACTTGAAATACTTATTGGAATCGTTTGGCCGCACTCAACTTGGCCCAGGCGTAACATCAAGTACTGTATCTGACCGCTTAAGGGCATCGTCACTAGATATCCTAAACTTCCGAAAGATCTGCTGAAAGTTAAGTACTTTGTATCAATGTGAAATAATTATTTTATCATTAGAAAGGTTAGACAGCTTTCTCCTTTATACTCCCCACAAAAAGTGGGGATGTTTATATTTGTTATGATTGATAATCAATAAATATTTAATGTTTACAAACTACAGATAAACTAAATCAAAGTACATTAGATACTAAATTACAAAATAAAAAAACCAGTTTAATTACATGAACGACCAAAGTCACATATTCTCAGGGGCGTTTATTGTTCAGGAAGGTTTATAGGGGCGTTTATTCGAGATAGGCGTTTATTCGGAGGAAGCATTTATCTAAGATGGTAACATTTATAATCAAATAAATATCACTTAGATATGAAAAAATACAACACAATTAATATCGGTGTTAAAATACAGTAAAAATTGTATCAAACTGATTGGTAAACTGTAGATCACGTCAATCAATGAATTCTACTACAAATAGAAATATGTTGTAATACAATATATATATTGTGTATAATATATGCATGTCGGGGCGTTTATTCAAGGAAATAAATAAAGGCCCCTGGGGCGTTTATTCGAGAGGGCGTTTATACAAAATGATGTTCTATGGAGGGCTTTTATTCGAGAGAGGGGTTTATTTGAACGGTAACTAAAATTATAATGAGAATGAAAATCATTTATGTTGATTTCATCTTTTATCTACAGGTTATAGTAACTATCTACGTGTATTGCATATTATAAGTTAATTAATCTGACAGAAATAAAGTTTAGGAACTAAATTAACATTCCTAAATAAAATTGTTCTTTACAAAATTCCAAATTCAAAGGCGAAAGCAAAACAATCTAAAAGAAACTGTTTCACGTGAGTGTAGGAATGCATAATGACAATATGTTTGTTAATGATGATAGTATTTATGGCCTTCTCATAAAGTGTATACACTACTGTATGACCTATCCAATAAAATTACTATATATTTCAATACACAAATCACGATTTTAATGGCAAGAATTAAAAAAAAAAATTGTAGTTAAACAAATTCATATACATAGCTGCAGTCGCGTGCTCAAGTTAGTGTTTACTGACCAACCGACCGACCGAACTGACCGATATAGTGAGCCGTAGAGTCGCGTTGCACGCAAGCGACTAAAGACAGATATAACTTCATCTACTATATGCATGCACTGTACCTACTACTAAGTTCACACACTGATGAAGGTAGAAAGTTTTTAGATACCAAATAAGTATCTATAATGGTTAGCAAAACAATTTTAAAAATAGACCTTTTGGTACTATTTTTAACTAACCGAAAACAAGATTAAGATTCTGTGTAATGTATTTTAATACGATATATAATTTAAAAAAGGAAAACAACCAATACTGAACAAATTGAATTTTTTTACTCATTAAAAATGCTAAATTGTTCACAGATCAACTCAAGATGGCTAGCGATGGTAAGGTGGCTACCAGTGGTGATTTGACTAAATTTCTAGAAGATATCGATGAGAAGGTTCTAGAGTGTCAAATATGCTTAAATAGACTCCATGAACCCAGAACCTTAACATTCACAGCTTCTGTTTAGGTTGTCTTGAAAACTGGTTGAAAAAAAAAAAGAAGGTAACATGTCCAACTTGCTCCAAATCTTATCAGATCCCAGAAGGTGGTTTAAAAAAATTGACACCAAACACATTTCTGAATAATCTATTAGAAACAACTGAACAATTCACAAATACAGATCAGACAAAATGTATTTGTGGAAAGGAAGGTAAATCTAAAACCTACTGTCAGGATTGCAGACAATATTTGTGTAAAAGTTGCAGTGACCATCATAAAAACTATCGTCTTTTTAAAAATCATAAGTTGCATTTAGTGGAAGATGTTCGATATATGAGTGTCAGTGAAATCAATGCCATGCACACACCCTTGTGTTCTATCCACAATGAACCTCTAACTCTGTTTTGTAAAGTTTGCGATGTTGCCATTTGTTTACACTGTCCAATCATGGATCACATGGAATGGGAAGGAAAACACAAGATAATCAGCATAACAGATGCGTTTAAAACGGTTAAACAAACATCAGAAGAATTACAGAAAGTGGCTAAACAATGTACAGATAAATTAAATGATGATCTTAAAGTAAGAACTGATCGTGTTAAGAAACTAGATGAAAACAGGGAAAAGAGTTTGGGAGGAATTGAAAATCATGTGAAGGAATTAGTAACAAGAATAAAAGACAGTGGAGACAAATTGAAGAGTGAAGTGGAGGCAATGTACAAAATAAAGAGGAAGGCAACTGATGCTGACATAGAGGATGTGACAACGACGATATCGTATATAGACACTAACATCAATTTGCTGCATCACCTACAGAAGGGCAACGAAGCAACGGCGATGTTATCCGGTAATGACGTCATTAGAGCGTTGGATGATAGGATCAAGGCAGTGCCTAACACAACATCTGATGTTAATGCAGAGATTAACTTTGTTAAAAGCAATCAACAAATTGTTTCATTGCACGAGAACATTGGAATGATTACAGATTCAAGGGCACGCTATTTAAGATTAAGAGGAGCAGAGATCATGTCGACAGGTCAAGCAATTGATGTTAAAATAATTAAAACTGATGAATGTGAAATAAACACAAATGGCATAAAAGCTACATTGACACAACCAACAGGAGAAACTATCATCCCTGAAGTAGAAAAAGACATCAATGGTGACTATACTGTGATAGGTAGATGTACAGATGCAGGGATTTGCACGGTTGATGTTAGAGTTGATGGTGAACACATTAAGAAGTCACCAATGAATATCAAAGTAGAGAAAGTAGGATTATTAAAAACTATAAAAATAGATAATGTTAAATACGTTCAGGATGTAGTTAAATACGGAGACGACTGCTTGCTTGTTTCATGTCGAGACAATGCCATTCACAAATACAAGCATTCAGGTGAAAGCATCGGTAAGCTTACACTATCAGAGGGTGTGCAAGTAAACAGAATGTACACAATGAACAATGGTAATATAGCATTCAGTGATTGGGGAAATAAATGCATCACATTATGTACTATGAATGGCGCGGTGGTTAAATCATTTGGTAATCGAGAGTTGACGTATCCATATGGTATACATGTAGATGGAGCACGCGTGTCATGTATGTAGCTAATGATGACAATGTAGCCATGTTTAACATTGAGAGTGGCAAGCTGATTAAGACAATAGCAACATGTGATGTAACGAGTTTTAAATTTGTAAATATCATTGATGTGACCCTTACAAGACAAGGACATATTCTTGTACTTTACAATAACCAACATTGCTTAAAACTATTTGATAATGAGGGAAAGTTGATGAAGGTCATTGTCAATGAAGGTGATGAAGATGGTAAGGTGAAGCACCCAAGAGGAGTAGTAGTTGATGATGATAATGACGACAATATCATAATATCAAGTGACCACAAACTACAGCTATTTAGTAATAGTGGAAAGTTTATTAAAAGGATAGATAAAAAAGAAGATGGAATCAACTGTCCCAGAGGTTTAACCATCTTATCACAACATCCACGTAGAGTAGCAGTGGCAAATAATGGTGATGAAACAGTAAAAATATTTAATTATTAAATAATAGTTAAATAACATTAGCATGTATTATTAGAATAAATATAAATGTTTATAATTGTAATGTTACTTTCCGTATTGAACATAATTAATTAAATAAATCAATTTGTAAATATAACACAAACGTGTACAGATTACAGATAAAATGTTGTAGTGATCTTATGCATAAATTAGCTTATCATTATATAGTAATATAAATAATCAGTCTAATTACATTTACTTATACTTGAATGAATCAAATATTGTATATGAAGAAAATATTGTAATTGTAATCAGAGGCGTCTTAAAGCTAATGTTTTACCTGGCGCCTCTGTGTAATATGTTGAATTAAAAACACAATATTGTAATTGAAATCAGAGGCGTCTTAAAGCTAATGTTTTACCTGGCGCCTCTGTGTAATATGTTGAATTAAAAACACAATATTACTTATTATGCATACTGTATATTCCCCAAGACACGGAAGCTGACATTATGGTAGGATTTAAGTGATGACTTATAAGTCAGGGAAACTGGTAGTGACGAGAGAGCACTTAAATGTTTAATATAGTACATTTTATTTTCACTTGAATGCTATGTAACTATTATCTAACGTTAACTAACAGGTTTATTATGTAATGACGAATAACAGCAATGTGATAGTATCATAATATTTGAATATAGTAGTATAACTATATAATTATATATTTCAGCCAAATTTAATTATGTACACCCAGCAATTTAGGACGCTATCGTGCAAAAAAAATATATAAAATAAAATGTTACAAAAAAACAGTTATATCATCATTTTCTATCAACATTACATTATTACTGTAGGTAGCTTACCTGAGAAAATAAGTTTATTACATATTAATGAAATAGTTCACCTGTATTTAGGTATAATATAATAATCTAGTAAAGACTATAATTGTATGTTTTTTTTATTCGCTTGAATTATTAAAAAGTGGATACATTTCAATAACCATGCATTACTGTATATTGTATTTAAAGTGAAAGACCCCTTCCCTGCAATTTTGGACGTTTTTTGGAAAATAATACATATATATCACTTTAAAAACATTAAACCATGTCATTCCTTGTCTTAAATGTACGTTTTATGGTAAATTATGATAAAAAGTGAGAAACAATGCACTACCTAAGTAGCTCGCGGCGATCGACCTCTCGTGGACGGTCTTAGGCCTAGCCTAGCTAGGCTTAGTTTTGTAGGCCTAGCTGGTAAACATCGGTAACGTACGAACATCATACGCTACCTATATACCTAGCCTGACGTTGTATAGTTGCTGCATTAATTGTCTTTCTATTTTTGCCAGACTCCGTTGATACAAATTGGGGAAAACCCGGTATTTTCGCTGAAAAGTTAGGAGTCTTCCATTTGTTTTGGCCTCACGATCGATCGAAAAGTGGGCGAATTACAGGTGAAAAACAAAAATATCAATCCGCGCGCAATGCATTTTGGGATTTATAGCGGGCCGCTATAATTATTAGAATCGACTTATTTTTCACATTTTTAACCGTTTAAAGACGAAAAAAGTTATCGCAATAGGATCATATAGTATAATTTTTACATTAAATATAGTTTGTGATCTTAAATTAGATCTAAAAAACGTAGGGAATGGGGCTTGAAATATTTGCTATCTTTTACTTTTAAATTCCTGAATAATACCATTAATGATACTAATACTTTACGGAATCCAATACTTGCAGCTGTACTAGATGTATGCGTTTTGAAAGTGAAAAGTTCATTAAAAAGATTGGGTAAATTAATTAATAACTATTTCCAAGGTTTACAAATACAAGTTCCAGTCACATTGCGCTCGTCTGAAACTAAGTCACTGATACTTCAAATTTGGCTAAATTCCATAATATCACACTCTGTGGGTAAAAATAATTACCATTTTCTATTTATAATAATCGTGGAAATTTCCTGCATGAAACATTTCCTGATGAGATTGGCACAACGTTGTATTCTAACAATAGACTGTACATACAGAATCAATTAAGATAGTCCTATAAAATACATCAACACTTTATTTCATATCGGAACCATTGTTTCAACTTAGACCTGGAACATTTGCGCCTGTCTCTACAAACACTAATCTATTGTAAAATTCAAAAGGTAGGTTATTTAAGTTTTTATACTATGTGTCGTATTTCATAGTTTGGATAAGTACACAGTCAATAAACACAATCGCATCATTCAATATTAAATATAAAATAGATCGTCTTCATTTTCAATGTAATTCTATGTCAAAATATTGAATAATACCACGAGCATGTATTATACTTTTGTAAGTTAACTGCATATCTTAATTCGGTTTTAATACACAACGCATAAAAATAACCAATAATATTCAGGGTGACGTGTCACATGACCGATCGATTTATACACTAATTTCAGAGTATAGCTGTGATACCGATTGCCCGGGACTTTCCAACATTTGTAAATCAGCTATGATTACTATTACTTAAACAACTGCTGTGATAGGTAGAAGTTTAAACTATAGCCATAAGAGTCCGGGGTAAAACAGCAAATGCCATTTTCTTATTTTCACAATAAATAATCATTGGTGACTGGTATGGTACCAGTATCTTATTTTATACGTGTACAGGGCGTAACTAGTTCCGTAATGTTATTTTGAGATCATAATAGAACCAGTCATCATGCTCTGGAATAAATACACCAACGTCACAAGAACCATCACTAAACACTATTAATTCACTGATCGGAACCATTTTTTTTAGAACTCGGGAGGAATTGGGCTTGCCTACACATACAGTATAATAATCTTGCACCATAAAGCATTTTTTCCGGTTAGGAAATGTTTATTGCAATCATTACCGTTTTTGACAATTCACGTTCCTGCTGTATTTGTAGATAATAACTATTTAAAAATTATTCAGCTCTCAGAAAGAAAGAATCATCACGTATGTTTAATGTAAAACACCTTTTCTGCAACGTTTCAAATTTATATTAATTTCTATAATGGATTTCTTTAATTTCTTAATCGTTTCTTAATATTAAATTCCAATCTATTTCAATGTCAATTTTTATATTGTAATTTTGTATAATAAAATATAATTCGTAATTCAGTTACTGGCTGCTACGTATTACATTAGGCTATTGGCATATTATTGTTCGCAATAAAGAAACATACTTTATCATGTATCTCAGTATCATTTTGACAATAACAGATCTGTATCATGGATCTCAATGTTTATATACAATACCATTATATACAAAATATGTCGTAAGTTGTATGCATGTCTGTCACGCCATGGTCACACTCACTTCCTTCTTAAAATAACTATATGAAGTAATACATTTGAGCACGCAAAAATGAAAGATTATCAATTCTGTGAATGCATTAAAAATTAAATAAAATGAAAAGAACCATTGAAGAAATTATCAAATGTTCACAAATCGATTCAAGATGACTACACAATCAACACATAGTGGAAAACCAGGCTTAAAAATTGTTGCCTCAGTTCTCCGTTTCTATTAATTTTCTCCAACTGACGTTCGGGTTGCTGTGTAAATTACAGCAGTTGTATCTATCGTCTTTTCACGCTGGTTTTATAAGGATTAATTATTATAATAATTAATAAAAACTACAACACTAACAAATATGGTATTTCCATTTCTTTATGTCTAGATTTAGTTCAAAATCTACAATATATCTAGCTTCAAAGAGCTGCCTTAAAGCGCTGATTCGCCACTAGATATCCTAAAACTCCTCATCTTTCCAAAAGTAAGTACTTATTGTTAAGTGAAATACTGGTATTTTATTGGAAATATTTGCTATCTATTCCCTTACTAGGCCTACTTCAGAAGAATAATGGCGTGAAGGATACTAATAACTAATAGGAATATTGTGCAGTGCTATATATGGTAATCGTGGAAAGTTCCTCCATATAAGTATAATACACCATACTTTTAAACGTTTCCGGATAAAGCACAATTGTGTTCTTATACAAAATACAACAATGCCACAGGAAGCAGTAGTTAGTAACGTTTATTTCATATCGAAACCATTTTGTTTTAACTTAGACCTGGAGCATTTGTGCCTGTCTACAACTATCAAACACTAGTCTATTGAGAAAATCAAAAGGTAAGTTATTTAATAAGTCTTTAGTCCATTGTTGTCCTATTCCTGGTTATGACAAGTGCACAGTAGCCTATCATTAAACACCATCGTGATTCAATAGGCTAATTATTATCTTCATGTACTTATGTCAAAATATTGCATCTGAGCATGTTTTAAACTTTCATAAGATATCAAATTCATATCTTCGGTTATAATTAATACACAGCGTATCAAAATAAGAAAAGGGAATAAGAATCCCATTCAAGAATATTCAGGGTGTGACTAGTGACGTCACGACAAATGTCACATGACCGATTTATAAACTACTTTCAGAATTTCCATGTTAGATTTCCCTATTTGTAAATGTATGAGTGAGTCATATACAATTTGTATACTGTATTGTATTTTTTACAATTTAAGCACGCACAGAAAAAATATAAAAGGAGTAATATAAATTCTGCGAGAGAATTTAATCATACAAACATTAAAATAAAAGGAAAATAAAAATAGTAATCATCAATTGTTCACAGATCACTCCAAGATGGCCACCGGTGGTGATTTAACTAAAATTCGAGAAGATATAGATGAGAAGGTTCTAGAGTGTCAAATATGCTTTAATAGACTCCACGAACCCAGAACCTTAACATGTCTTCACAGCTTCTGTTTAGGTTGTCTTGACAACTGGTTGAAAAAAAATAAGAAAGAAACCTGTCCAACTTGCTCCAAATCTTATCAGATCCCAGAAGGTGGTTTAGAGAAATTGCCACCCAACACATTTCTGAATAATCTATTAGAAATAATTGAACAGTTCACAAATACAGATCAGACCAAATGTATTTGTGGAAAGGAAGGTAAATCTAAAACCTACTGTCAGGATTGCAGACAATATTTGTGCCACGATTGTAGTGATCATCATAAGAACTACAGACTTTTTAAAAATCACAAGATGCATTCAGTGGAAGATGTTCAGTCTATGAGTGTCAGTGAAATCAATGCGATGCACTCACCATTGTGTTCTATCCACAGTGAACCTCTAACTCTGTTTTGTAAAGTTTGCGATGTTGCCATTTGTATACACTGTCCAGTCACGGACCACAAGGAATGGGAAGGAAAACACAAGATAATCAGCATAACAGACGCGTTTAAAACGTTTAAACAAACATCAGAAGAATTGCAGAAAGATGCTAAACAATGTACAGATAAATTAAATGATGATCTTAAAGTAAGAACTGATCGTGTTAAGAAACTAGATGAAAAGAGGGAAAAGAGTTTGAGAGGAATTGAAAATCATGTAGAGGAATTGGTAACAAGAATAAAAGACAGTGGAGACAAATTAAAAAGTGAAGTGGAGGCAATGTACAAAATAAAGAGGAAGGCAACTGATGCTGACATAGAGGATGTGACAACGAGGATATCGTATATAAACACTAACATCAATTTGCTGCATCACCTACAGAAGGGCAACGAAGCAACGGCGATGTTATCCGGTAATGAGGTCATTAGAGCGTTGGATGAGAGGATCAAGGCAGTGCCTAACACAAAATCTGATGTTCATGCAGAGATTAAGTTTGTTAAAAACACGCAAAAACTTTCATTGCACGAGAACATTGGAATGATTACAGACTCAAGGGCAGGCTGTTTAGAATTAAAAGGAGCTAAGAGCATGACAAGAAAAATTATTGATGTTAAAATAATTAAAACTGATGAATGTGAAATAAACGCAAATTACATAAAAGCTACATTGACACAACCAACAGGAGAAACGATCATCCCTGAAGTAGAAGAAGACATCAATGGTGACTATACTGTGATAGGTAGATGTACAAGTGCAGGGATTTGCAAGGTTGATGTTAGAGTCGATGGGAAACACATTAAGAAGTCACCTATGAATATCAAAGTAGAGAATGAAAGATTATTAAAAACTATAAAAATAGAAAATGCTAAAGAGGTTCAAGATGTAGTTAAATATGGAGAAGATTGCTTGCTTGTTTCATGTCGAGACAATATCATTCACAAATACAAGCAATCAGGTGAAAGCATCGGTAAGGTTACACTATCAGAAGGTGTGGAAGTAAACAGAATGTACACAATGAACAATGGTAATATAGCATTCAGTGATCGGGGTAATAAACGTATCACATTATGCACTATGAATGGTAAGGTGGTTAAATCATTTGGTAAGGGAGTGTTGGTAAATCCATGGGGTATCCATGTGGATGAAGCATCACGTGTCATGTATGTATCTAATAATAGCAAGGTAGCCATGTTTAACATTAAGAGTGGCAAGCTGATTAAGACAATAGCAACATGTGATGTTACTGGTCTTAAATTTGTAAATATCATTGACGTCGCCTTTACAAGACAAGGATATATTCTTGTGCTTTACAATAACCAACATTGCTTAAAACTATTTGATAATGAGGGAAAGTTTATCAAAGTACTTGTCAGTGAGGGTGATGCAGATGGTAAGGTGAAGCACCCAAGAACAGTAGTATTTGATGATAATGACAATATCATAATATCAAGTGACCACAAGCTACAGCTATTCAGTAATAGTGGAAAGTTCATTAAAAGAATTGACAAAATAGAAGATGGAATCAGCGGTCCTAAAGGATTATCCATCGTATCACGTAATCCACGTAGACTAGCAGTGGCAAATAATGGTGATAAAACAGTAAAAATATTTAATTATTGAATAATAATTAAATAACATTAGCACGTATTATTAAACAAAATATAAATGTTTATAATTGTAATGTTACTTTCCGTATTTAATATAATTAATTAAATAAATCAACTTGTAAATATAATACAAACGTGTACAGATTACAGATAAAATGTTGTAGTGATTTTATGCATAAATTATTGTTATATAGTAATATAAATAATAATTATACTTGTTTATCTTTGTGATAAAATGAATAAAATAATGTTTATGAAGAAAATATTGTAATTGAAATCAGAGGCGTCTTAAAGCTAATGTTTTAGCTGGCGCCTCTGTGTAATATGTTAAATTAAAAACAAAATATTACATATTATAATAAATAATAATAAATAATATATTTATACAGGATAAAACAATCAGATAACAGTGTATCTGTTTTACATTGTGGTCCTGTCTTAATCAAAATATACAAAAGAGAAACTTAATTAAATATAATACAGTGTTTATGAAAAGCTGGTATTGACGAGAGAGCACTTGAATGTTTTAATATAGTACATTTTATTTTCACTTGAATGCTGTGGAACTATTATCTAACGTCAACTAACAGGTTTATTACGTAATGACGAATAACAGCAGTATGATAGTATCATAATATTTTAATATAGTAGTATAACTATATAATTGTATGTTTCAGCTAAATTTAATTATGTATACCTATTAACACACTACAATTTAGAACGCTATCGTGCAAAAAAAAACAAAAAACAAAGCAAGTATATTATATTATTTTGCCAAGTAAAATCAGTTAAATCATCATGTTCTATCAATATTACATTAATATATTACTGTAGATAACTTACCTGAGAAAAATATTTTATTCCATATTATTGTATGTATGTAACTGTGTATTTAGGTAAAATATAACAATGTAGTAAAACTCATTGTATGTTTTGGTAATTTTAGCGTAGCGTAATAGCGTTAAGGATATTACAAATACTTAACAGCTAAGTTTTACAGCTGTGCTAGATGTATGCGTTTTAAAAGTGGAAAGTTCATTAAAAAGATTGGTAAATTAATTAATAACTATTTCCAAGGTTTACAAATACAAGTTCCAGTCACATCACTCGCTCGTCTGAAACAAAGTCACTGATGCTTTAAATTTGGATAAATTCCATAATATCGCCCTCTGTGGGGTAAAAATAATTAACCTTTACTATTTATAATATTCTTGGAAATTCCCTCCATGAAACGTTCCGGGTAAGACTAGCACAATGTTGTGTTCTTAACAAAAGACTGTACATACAAGAATCAATTAAGATAGTCCTCTAAAATACATCAACACTTTATTTCATATCGGAACCATTGTTTCAATTTAGACCTGGAACATTTGCACGACACGAATCTATTGTGAAATTCAAAAGGTAAGTTATTTAAGTTTTTATACCATGCATGTCAGGCCCGTAGCCAGGGGGTTTTATGGTTCGGGCGAACCCCCCTTTACAGCGAACCCCCCTTAACCGACTGCGAACCCCCATCCCCGACATGCCCAATACCTCACCCTCATCTCTGAAAATCCTCCAAATACGTGCCCCACAGTACAAAAGGTTATTCGTAAAGTTGAACAATTCGTAAACTCGTTCGTGAATAACTCATACTATACCACCTTCTTCCTTGTATGAGCGAGCGTACGTCTAGCGATACTAATTTCTAAGAGTTACAAATGAATTGGTTGCCGATTTTCACATTAAAAATAATACGAATTTTTGGTCTTAGGATATAACATGATATTGACGCGTGTATCGTGAGCTTGGGCACGACGAACGAATAATACAAAGGACACCGCCAGGCAACCAGAGTGCTTTATATTGTAGGTCACTGGCAGACCACGCATAAAGTATAATAGCCTTCCGACGTACATCAAAAAATGTAACGCTGCGGTTACTATACCTACAATATTTATGTGTGGCTAAGTACAGTGTATCATCATCATAGAGGATTTAGTGAATATCTATATATACATTTACGTAAGGGCAAAATTCGGTAAATCGCGCCTTACTTCTAGAATTTTTACTCGATGGTATATAAAGTTGGTTCGTACTTTCGGTACTGATTTTAACCACCTGATTTAACCCTGTTTACTAATTAAATTAAGTTAGATAATTAGTTATTGACGATTAAAACGAATTTAGGTTCAACGATTTGCCCCAAATAGGGGTGTTTTCCGATCGTGGTATACACTGTCTAATGGATGTCAATCTTGAAAAATACCCGCCACAAAAATGCGAGGAGGCTTCGCATTTTCCTATCTCCTCCTACGATGATTGTTTTTAATAGCTGAAAACTGTTTGAACAGCTAGAGTACAGCATCATAATGTTGAAGACAGGCCGATTTTCTTAAAAAAATACTATTTTGATAGATTTGGTTTAACACATACGGTAGGTAAATATATGGGCCCTTTGAGAATAAACTTGCAATACTTCGACAATACTGTAAATACCTATTATTAACTATTGTTGGTCAACATTTAAATCGAATAACATTTCTAACTGTGAATGTTCGTACTGTTAAATGTAATATAAAAATATATACAAATATACTTTATTACTGAGATTGTGGATAGGCTCTACTGTTAGATATAAAAACACATTATTATATACAAATAAACTTTATACTGACAGTTCCTTCTCAACGTTTGTATTAATTAATAATTACCAAAAATATAAACGTCGTAGTGGTTTTAAAAAGTGTTCTTCTTTGTACCTATCCGCTTTCCCATCCCTCAACACAACAAATTGGGTTTCTTTAAATGAGTCCAAATCAAAAATTTGGACTCATTTTGTGATAAGTTTCTCCTTCGGAAGTAATTCCCGGGGTGCTAATTTTAGTTGACTACATAAATCATCGTGTCTATTTATTCGTTTCTGTAAACGACAATGTATTATAGTCCTGCGGTACGTACATTTGAAATCACCAGTTTTGTTACGCTGAAATTACTGTGTATTCGAGAACCATCTGTGGGTACGACCTAGATGGTACGCGAGCGAAGCGAGCGTACCATCTAGTTAATATAATACACTATAATATCTATGGTATCATGTACTGTAGTTTACATTATAGCATTCTATTATTTTTTTCTAGACCACCAGCCGATACGTGGCCTACTCACTATATCAATACCACCTATTTACATTGATATATTTATAGTTTCCTCAACAAATTGCTGTAAATAAATATAGATAGACCTATAATAAGCATTGAATTTGCCTTCTCACCCAAAGTGTGCTTTTTTCGGGGCTTTCCTATACGTTCGCATTGTAACTTGAATGCAAAATACCGAGTGAATGATCAAACAATCGGCGGCGGTTCCTAACATATGGAAACAAATGTTATCGTCCTTTAAATAGTCCACGTGTGTGAGGAGGAGGAAAAAAGTACGATCGTTTTGCTTATTGGTAGCATGCTGCATGAGAGTGTTTTTTCCAACCAATTAGAGGTGCCATTTATCATGAGTGTTAAGTGCGAGAGTACCATTTCCGGCCATCAAGGGGTGTCATTTCACAAAATTCGCGAAAACCCCTTTGACAGATCCTGGCTACGGCCCTGTGTGTCGTATTTCATGGGTTGGATAAGTGCACAGTTAAACATAATCGATACTAAACAAAAACAGATCATCTTAATTTTCAATGTAATTCTATTTTAAAATATTGAATAATCACACTAGTATGCATTACAGTTAACTGCATATCTTCGGTTTGAATACACAGCGCAAAAATTTGAACCAATCCACAGGTGGTGACGTCACGACACATGTCACATGACTGATCGATTTATAAACTAATTCCAGAGTATACCGGTTGCCAGGGGCTCTCCCCAACATCTGTAAATCAACTATAATTATTACTATCAACTGAACCAAAAGGTAATACATTTTTGTCCATGCTATAACCCTCTATGAGAAGAGTGGGTTACAGCAAATACCTTTTCTTATTTTAAAAAGTATGGTATATCTCATTTTATACTTGTCCAGGTAACTAACTCCCTAGTGTTATTTGAGCACGAACAAATGAAAGATTATGAATTCTGTGAATGTATTAAAAGGAAAATAACCATTTAAGTAATTATCAATTGTTCACAGATCGATTCAAGATGGCTACCAGTGGTGATTTGACTAAATTTCTAGAAGATATCGATGATAAGGTTCTAGAGTGTCAAATATGCTTAAATAGACTCAACGAACCCAGAACCTTAACTTGTCTTCACAGCTTCTGTTTAGGTTGTCTTGACAACTGGTTGGAAAAAAATAAGAAAGAAACCTGTCCAACTTGCTCCAAATCTTATCAGATTCCAGAGGGCGGTCTAAAAAAGTTACCACCCAACACATTCCTAAATAATCTATTAGAAACTATTGAACAATTTACAAATACAGATCAGGTAAAATGTATTTGTGGAAAGGAAAATCATGTTAAAACCTACTGTCAGGATTGCAGAGAATATCTTTGCCACGATTGTAGTGATCATCATAAGAACTACAGACTTTTTGAAACTCACAAGTTGCATTCAGTGGAAGAAGTTAAATCTATGAGTGTCAGTGAAATCAATGCCATGCACCCGCCTCTGTGTCCTATTCACAAAAAGGAACCTTTAACTGTGTTTTGTAAAATATGCAATGTTGCCATTTGTATATGTTGTTCAATCATGGACCACAAGGAATGGGAAGGAAAGGAAAAACATATGACCATCAGCATAACAGACGCGTTTAACACATTTAAAGAAACGTCATCGGAACTTGAAAAAGTGGCTAACCAATGTACAGATAAATTAAATGATGATCTTAAAGCAATGACAGATCGTGTTAAGAAACTAGATGAAAAGAGGGAACAGAGTTTGAGAGGAATTGAAAATCATGTAGAGGAATTGGTAACAAGAATAAAAGAAAGTGGAGACAAATTAAAATGTGAAGTGGAGGCAATGTACCGTACAAAATAAAGAGGAAGGCAACTGATGCTGAAATAGAGGATGTGACAACGACTGTATCGTATATAAACACAAACATCAATTTGCTGCATCACCTACAGAAGGGCAACGAAGCAACAGCAATGTTATCCGGTAATGACGTCATTAGAGTGTTGGATGATAGGATCAAGGCAGTGCCTAAAACAAAATCGGATGTTCATGCAGAGATTAACTTTGTTAAAAACAATCAACAAATTGTTTTATTGCACGATGACATTGGAATTATTACAGACTCAAGGACAGGCTATTTAGAATTAAAAGGAGCTGAGAGCACGACGACAGGACAAACGATTGATGTTAAAATAATTAAAACTGATGAATGTGAAATAAATGCAAATGACATAAAAGCTACATTGACACAACCAACAGGAGAAACTATCATCCCTGAAGTAGAAGAAGACATCAATGGTGACTATACTGTGATAGGTAGATGTACAAGTGCAGGGATTTGCAAGGTTGATGTTAGAGTTGATGGTGAACACATTAAGAAGTCACCAATGATTATCAAAGTAGAGAAAGAAGGACTATTAAAGACTATAAAAATAGATAATGTTAAAGACGTTCAACATGTTGTTAAATATGGAGAAGATTGCTTGCTTGTTTCATGTCAAGACAATGTCATTCACAAATACAAGCAATCAGGTGAAAACATCTGTAAGGTTACACTATCAGAAGATGTGAAAGTAAACAGAATGTACACATTGAACAATGATAATATAGCATTCAGTGATCGTGGTAATAAATGCATCACATTATGCACTATCAATGGTGAAGTGGTTAAATCATTTGGTAAGCGAGTGTTGACATATCCATGGGGTATCCATGTGGATGAAGCATCACGTGTCATGTATGTAGCTAATAACTACAATGTAGCCATGTTTAGCATTGAGAGTAGCAAGCTCATTAGGAGAATAACAAGATGTGATGTTAAAGGTTTTGAATTTGTAAATATCATTGATGTCGCCCTTACAAGACAAGGATATATTGTTGTAGTGTACCATTACCAACATTGCTTAAAACTATTTGATAATAAGGGAAACTTTATCAAAGTTCTGGTCAATGAGGGTGCTGAAGATGGTAAGGTGACGTACCCAGGAGGATTAGTAGTTGATGGTGATGACAATATCATAGTATCAAGTAAACACAAACTACAGCTATTTAGTAATAGTGGAAAGTTTATCAAAAGGATTGATAAAAAAGAAGATGGAATCATCTGTCCTTATGGTTTATCCATTTTGTCACATAATCCACGTAGAGTAGCAGTGACTAATAATGGTGATAAAACAGTAAAAGTATTTAATTATTAATTAATAGTTAAATAAGCTTAACAACACATTATTAACCGTACAACAGAAAAATAGAAATGTTTTTAATAATTGTTGTTTTACTTAAACTTGTTGTAGTGATCTTAAGCATAAATATAAAAATAATCATTTTAATTATTTCTCTCTCTCTCGAAGTGCCATATCATGAGACTTTGGCGATCATGTTGTGCCACAATTCTCTGTCTATTGCCATATTCAGCAACTCCACTTCTTTGGTATTCTCGCCTCTATTCCGAATCCATTCAGCTATGCTGGCCAACCAAGTGACTCTTTTCCTCCCCCTGCTCCTTCTTCCTTCTATTTTCCCCGTTAATGCCAAGTTCTCCAGACCTCCCTTCCTCAACACATGTCCCATGAATCTCATCTGTCTAATCCTAATGTAACGGTGGTATTTTAGTGTATCCGTTACTATACCATATAGTCTCAGTGGCAGGATTTCACACAGTCACAAAATGTACCAACAGCAAATATGGTTTATGGTCAGATACAGCTTTATTTAAATATGCAATGTAATACAGTCTGTTCTGGCTATATTACATACCTTTTCTTCTCTCTATTATAAATGTTTTATTCTACCAAGCTCTTTTCCTTCTCTTCTCTTACCAGTATACATTCATATTTAAGGAACGGTCCTAATTAATATGCATGTACTGGGAGGGGACTATTTAGTAAAGGGAACATTCCATGATGATGAGGAAACAGTAATTGATTAAGGATGTGGGTTATAGGAGAGTGAACAAAGATTACCTAGGGATAGGAAGAAACCACTAGGAATATTAATAGATGGAGTAGGGAGAAATAGTGAAAAAAGGGTTGTTGACCTGATGGTCAGAGTGTTACATTATTCCCTCTCTACCAAAGAAGTGTCCCACTTCGTATATTTAAAATAAAAGATAATTGTAATATAAAAGAAATTAAGTAATTAAGTAAATGCTGAAATTAAAACTGTATGCTAATTAAATTTAAGAAACAAAATCAAGTAATATCAAGTAAAGGGAATGAACTATCATTCCAAAATCAAAATATAATGATGATAATACATTACTACTGCTACTAGTAATTAAAAATAAACAAGTAATGAAAATTCGTCATCACATGCAATATATTACGTAAGTATACGGAATATAACAAAATATAAAATATTATAAGTTTTAAAACATGCAATTAATTAAAATAAGTTTATGCAAAAGTGAACCATCATTGAGAATAGAAAGTATAGATTGAAAAACATAACTGAAGGAGAGTAAAAAGAATGGTGATATAGTATACATCGTAACATGTTTTCAAATATTTGTATAACGTTGTCGGTAAGTACGGCGGAGTTAGTACACATGTAATAATTAAGCAAACAAATTTTAACAAGAGGAAAAAATTACCAAATATAGAACAAAACATACATGTAATTAATAAAATCCAAAACGTTTATTTCCATTCGTCGCCGGTTGTTTAAAACCCATAATCGCGAAAGTTAAGATCAGGTACGATCTAATGTCGGAATAAACAGTTCTATGGATAATAAATCTAACGTGACAAGAACAATCACAAATTTTGACTATCGATGTGGCTATTCGAATTTGCCTGGTCGCAGGTCATTTAATCCTTAGATAAATATATATCATGTTCAGGAACGACACTAAATGGAACTTAATCGAGTGCCAATAGTCTGCATGATGATCAGAACACAATGAAGTGTATAATCTAATCAAGACACCATAACATAAATCACAAAGTAAAAGACAAAATAATATTAAACTCAAGAAAAAGTGATTGCTTAACACATACAGTAGTCGGAGTAAATAAAAAAAGAATAGAATTAATGATCGGCATTGAACAAGTAAACCTCTCACATTTACTCTGTTCTCGGCAGTGAGTAAATCTGGTAAACAAGGTTATACAATCTAAACAACTAAATGTACTACTGTAATACTATTTTATGATATTTACAATGAGGTTTAAAAAAAATCAATTTAACGGAAAAAAATATTTGAAAACAAACTTCTTCACAAACTTAAATTTTAAGCCTATTAAGGAAATTGCAAATTAAAGTAAAAACTTTAAAAACAACAGAATGACAAGTCGATCATGTTGAATTAAATGTCATATCTAGCAGGAGGGTTAATTTTTCGGCCATACCTTGTTCTGACGGATTGTTCGACAAAGGGTTTCAGTCTGTCGTGATGTATGCGTCGGGATAGGGGTTTAAGGGTGTTGGAATTTTGGAGTAGATACGTTCTGCCTCCCTCATCTACTTTAGTTATGAGGTAGGGTCCAATCCAATTCGGTGTTAACTTCTTTCTAGAATTTGCTGGGTCATCTAGCCAAACTTTGTCGCCAACATTGTAAGGGGTAAAACGTGCGGCTAAATCATATGTAAATTTCTGCCTTTCCTTTTGTCGTAAAGTATTGTCTAGGGCCATTTGGTGTGCATCTTGTATTCGCTTAGTGAGATCGTCAACATATACCGACTGCGAGTGATGAGCTATAGGGGTTTCACCAACTGAGGGGATATGTTGGGGTAAGCGGACATTTCGTCCATGGACTAGAAAGAAAGGGCTAGTGTGTGGAAATTGGGGTATTAACAGCCGTATTTCCCGAACGTAAAAACATGTTACAATATTATTATATCTATACCTATATTATATCACCCGAAGAAAGAGGAGGTTATAGAAAAGAACTAGAAATGATGGATCACTTACCACTTCGTTCGTTAATATTGTGTTCAAATCAAGTTGAATATACTATGGGCTATCCAAAATAATGTTTAAAAATAAATCAGCCAAGCCATCCACAAACAAAATGTTTATAAAAAGTTCCATCTGCGACTCAAACGTATTAAACAAATTTTATACGTATCAAAGTTCGTATAAAGCGTTCAAAATAAAAAATGTCAAAAGAAAGTTAAACAAAAGGTCGCAAAAACAGTTAATGATCAATAGTAAAAAATCAACTTCTTTTCGGTCTTCGTTCTTCGTCTCTTTGCCTCGGTGTTTTTTTCTTCTGTCTTCCGTTTTCTATTTCTGGGGTTGGTCCTGCAATTGTTTCATCCAATAATCTTCTTTTCTTCTTCTTTTGCTCTTCTTTGTCTGTGTTCATTCATCCATCAGCATCTGCTGCTCCACAAACTCTGCAAACTCCAAATCTGATCCATCTTCTTGTTTTTTTTTTTTTCTTCTTTTTTCTGCTTCTGTGGGTCCAAATTGGTGTGGGAACCAGTTGTAACGGTGGTATTTTAGTGTATCCGTTACTATACCATATATTCTCAGTGGCAGGATTTCACACAGTCACAAAATGTACCAACAGCAAATATGGTTTATGGTCAGATACAGCTTTATTTAAATATGCAATGTAATACAGTCTGTTCTGGCTATATTACATACCTTTTCTTCTCTCTATTATAAATGTTTTATTCTACCAAGCTCTTTTCCTTCTCTTCTCTTACCAGTATACATTCATATTTAAGGAACGGTCCTAATTAATATGCATGTACTGGGAGGGGACTATTTAGTAAAGGGAACATTCCATGATGATGAGGAAACAGTAATTGATTAAGGATGTGGGTTATAGGAGAGTGAACAAAGAGTACCTGGGATAGGAAGAAACCACTAGGAATGTTAATAGATGGAGTAGGGAGAAATAGTGAAAAAAGGGTTGTTGACCTGATGGTCAGAGTGTTACACTAATATCCTTCAGTAGTTTCCTGCATACTCCAGCTCTTATCAATACATCTTCATTACTAACTCTATCTGTCCATGGAATTCTCATCATTCTCCTTAGAAACCACATCTCACAGCTTTCCAATCTTTTTCTGAGGTCAGTTGTGATTGACCAGGCTTCACTTCCATACATCAGCACAGGATAGATGTAGCAGTTTAATACACGCAACCTGGTTTCCATACTCATCGCACAGTTCTTCAAGATATTCTCCATTTCTCCAAATGCGGATTTCGCAAGGACTATCCTTCTCTTTATCTCCGTTACACACCTGGCATCATCTGTTATTTTGCTCCCAAGATAGTTAAAAGAGGACACCTGCTGAATTAACTGGTCTCCTGCTTGAAGGTTACACGTTGGACTCTCCTTTTTTGACACTACTAAACACTCTGTCTTACTACAATTTATAGACAGACCCATCTTTTCGCTCTCTACTACAACCACATCCAGCAACCTTTGGAGATCTTCAGCTGACTCTGCCAGTAGAACTGTGTCATCTGCATATCTGATGTTTGTAATATTTCTACCACAAATTCTCAAACCCTTCTCATTATCTAGCTCCCTCAAGATCAACTCGCTATAGTAGTTAAACAAGTCTGGTGACATTACACAGCCCTGTCTCACTCCTCTTCCAATACTTGTGTAGTCACTGCACTCCCCATCTACCCTCATGCATGCAGTCTGTTTCCAGTACAAATTTTGAAACAATCTAAGATCCTTTCCATGTAGGTCAAGCTTGCTAAGTTCTTGAATAGCAATTATTTCTATATTTTTGTAATAAAATGAATAAAATACTGCATTACTCATATGCATATTGCCCAATATGACATCACGTCATGAAAGCTGATATTATAAGAACCTACTGTAAGTGTGCTGGCTTGAAAAAGTCTGGGAATTTGGTAGCGGTACATTATATTTTCACTTGAATGCTGTGGAACTATTATCTAACGTTAACTAACAGGTTTATTATGTAATGACGAATAACAGCAATATAATACGGTATAATAACATATTTGCATTTTGCATGTATTGTTCAGCCATATTTGAATTCGTTTATATAAAGTCATATCAATATTACATTAATTACTATAAGTAACTTCTTCAATCGTTGCATTATATTTAGTTTTAATTATTTACTAGAGTAGAATTACAAATTATTTAAATAGTTCAACCGTATTTTGGTTTATTTTGCTAATTAGTAGACTTAAGTTTAGACAATTTGTGTTTCCATCTAGAGTAGAAATATAATTTACATATTATTTAATTAGTTCAACTGTTTTGTGTTTTAGTCTAAATCTAGTAAATATATATCTATACGTGATTAGTAAGAATAAATTTGTACAATGTTTTTCTCATTTTTCTTGAATTAAAAGTTGATGCATTTCACTAATCCTACTGTTTGTGTTTATTAATGTGTATATTCATTATGGTGTATTGCTGAACATCAACCAGATTTGTAGTATCTACTAGTTTTTATAATATTAGTATTTTAGGATGTACAACATTCCCTGTCTACAAACTCAGCATGCTCGGTCTAGCCTACCATAGCTTCAACTTGAGTTGAAATTAACACATATGATTGGTGAGATGTATCCCAACATTAATACCATACAATATAGAAAGGAACTACAAAACAATTTTGTTGAAATTGTGAGTGTGATGATGCCAAACACAACTTTCAATTATTAATGGAATATGAAATATCTTAAATTAAATATGAAAACTTGTTAATAATTCTAAATCTAAATTACCAGGTTGAACGATAAAATAAACCAATAAAGGAAACAAATATTCCGACAAACTGACGACAAAATACAATATTAACACTGATTTAAAACTGATTTAAAATATATATTTAATACTAGAGTTGTTGATTATAACAATAATTAAAATTCAAAAGCTTCAGAATATTTAGATGTTCAGGATTAAGGATGAAGTAACATTTTGAAATGAGAAAACAATCTGAAATACTTGTTTGGTGGTCTTTAAAAAGGAAGGAAGCAGCAATCGAAACCTAGAAGTTCTCTGTCACCCGTTAATGTCAACAATACATTTCAAACTTTCAACAATCTGATTAATTAGATTTTGCTAGTCCAGTAAAGATAAGTAGCGCAAGAAACAATCGCTATCCTTGGATCCGCCCCGCCTGAAACGAATATTTTGATATAAAATAATAGAGGGTTCAGACGGTTCTTTGGTACATTTAAATTGTCTAGATTCTAGTCAAGCTTAATAGTCCTTAATTAATAATTTCAGCACAAATGTATGCCGATAATTTGTAACGTTTCCGTGTAAGGCATATGTTGTGTTCTTATCAATAGACTGTACATAAAAGAACCAATCATGCTAATCCTATACAAATACACCACCGTCACAGAAACCAGAACTAAACACTTCCATATCCGAACCATCTTGTTTCAACTTAGACCTGGGAGCATTTGCGCCTGTCTACAACAACATCAAAACACTAATCTTATCAAAAGGTAAGTTATTTATTAAGTTCTTGGACCATTTTATCGTATTCTGGTTCGGATACAGGCACAATTTCTAGTATTTTATCAATAAACGCAATTGTATGATTCAGTATTAAATATAAAACTGATCATCTTCATTTCGATGCTTAATGTTATGTCAAAATATTGAATAATTTCACGAGTATGTATTATACTTTCGTAAGGTAATATCTTCGGTTTAAATACACAGCGAATAAAAATAAGACCTAATCCAGTTTAATAATATTATGGGTGTGACTGGTGACGTCACCACAAATGTCACATGACCGATCGATTTCTAAACTTCAGAGATTACCGATTGGCTGAGACTCCCAGGATTTGTAAATAAAATATGATTATTACTATCAACTTAAACAAAAGGCTGTGATACATTTGGTAGAAGTACATGCTATAGCCCTATGAGAAGAGTGGGTTAAAATACATATTCTCATTTTTATAAGTATGGTATGCCTATATTAATTGTATACGTGTGCAGGTACCTAGCTCTCCGGAATGTTATTTTGTGATCATATCAATAGTACACAAAAGAACCAGTCATGCTCTGGTAATAATAATATACTAATTTCACAAGAATCGAGACTAAACACTTAATTCATATCGGAACCATTTTTTAGATCTCAGCAATTGGCCTTGTCTACATAGATTTGCGCCATAGGTGGTTGAATGTATCTTTACAAAATATCAAGTGAGCACGCAAAAATGAAAGACAATAAACTCTGTGAATTAGTAAATGTATTTCACCATGTAAACACAATTAAAATAAGACGGAAATATCCATTATTCACAGATCAACTCAAGATGGCTAGAGGTGGTAAGATGGCTACCAGTGTTGATTTAGCTAAATTTCTAGAAGATATCGATGAGAAGGTTCTAGAGTGTCAAATATGCTTAAATAGACTCCATGAACCCAGAACCTTAACATGTCTTCACAGCTTCTGTTTGGGTTGTCTTGACAACTGGTTGGAGAAAAATAAGAAGGTAACCTGTCCAACTTGCTCCAAATTTTATCAGATTCCAGAGGGTGGTCTAAAGAAATTACAACCTAACACCTTTCTGAATAATCTATTAGAAACAATTGAACAATTTACAAATAATCAGGTGAAATGTATTTGTGGAAAAGACAATGAAGTTAAAACCTACTGTCAGGATTGCAGAGAATATTTGTGCCAGAATTGCAGCGATCATCATAAAAACTATAGAATGTTTAACAATCATACATTGCATTCAGTGGAAGATGTTCAATCTATGAGTGTCAGTGAAATCAATGCGATGCACCCACCTCTGTGTTCCATCCACAATGAACCTTTAACAGTGTTTTGCAAAATATGCGATGTTGCCATTTGTATACACTGCCAACTCATGGATCACAAGGAATGGGAAGGAAAAGACAAACACACCATAATCAGCATAACAGACGCGTTTAAAAAGTTTAAACAAACATCAGAAGAATTACGGAAAGATGCTAAACAATGTACAGATAAATTGAATGAAGACCTTAAAGTAAGGACAGATCGTGTTAAGAAACTAGATGAAAACAGGGAAAAGAGTTTAAAAGGAATTGAAAATCATGTGAAGGAATTGGAAGACAAATTAAAAAGTAAAGTTGAGGCAATGTACAAAATAAAGAGAGAGGCAACAGATGCTGAAATAGAGGATGTGACAACGACGATATCGTATATAAACACTAACATCAATTTGCTGCATCACCTAGAGAAGGGCAACGAAGCAACGGCAATGCTATCCGGTAATGACGTCATTAGAACATTGGATGATTGGATCAAGGCAGTGCTTAACACAAAATCAGATGTTCATGCAGAAATTAAGTTTGTTAAAAACAATCAACAAATTGTTTCATTGCACGAGAACACTGGAATGATTACAGATTCAAGGACAGGCTATTTAGAATTAAAAGGAGATGAGAGCATGACATTGCCAACAATTGATGTTAAAATAATTAAAACTGATGAATGTGAAATAAATGCAAGTTACATAAAAGCTATATTGACACAACCAACAGGAGAAACTATCATCCCTGAAGTAGAAGAAGACATCAATGGTGACTATACTGTGATAGGTAGATGTACAAGTGCAGGGATTTGCAAGGTTGATGTTCGAGTTGATGGTGAACATATTAAGAACTCACCAATGAATATCAGAGTAGAGCAAGAAGGATTATTAAAAAATATAACAAAAAATGTATTGAATGTTAAAGACCTTAAGGATGTAGTTAAATATGGAGACGACTGCTTGCTTGTTTCATGTCTAGACAATGCCATTCACAAATACAAGCAATCGGGTGAAAACATCGGTAAGGTTACACTATCAGAAGATGTGCAAGTAAACAGAATGTTCACAATGAACAATGGTAATATAGCATTCAATGATCGTGGTAATAAATGCATCACATTATGCACTATGAATGGTGAGGTGGTTAAATCATTTGGTAAGGGAGTGTTGAGAAATCCATGGGGTATCCATGTGGATGAAGAATCACGTGTCATGTATGTAGCTAATGGTGAGAATATAGCTATGTTTAACATTGAAAGTGGCAAGCTGATTAAGAAAATAGCAACATGTAATGTTACGGATTTTAAATTTGTAAATATCATTGATGTCACCCTTACACGACAAGGATATATTCTTGTACTTTACCATTACCAGAATATCTTAAAACTATTTGATAATGAGGGAAAGTTTATCAAAGTACTTATCAGTGAGGGTGATGAAGATGGTAAGATGAAGCGCCCCAGTAAAGTAGTAGTTGATAATAATGACAACATCATAACATCAAGTTGGTACAAACTACAGCTATTTAGTAATAGTGGACAGTTCATTAAAAGGATTGACAAGAAAGAAGATGGAATCGACGATCCTAATGGATTATGCATCATATCACACAATCCACGTAGACTAGCAGTGGCAAATAATGGTGACAAAACAGTTAAAATATTTAATTATTAAATGATAATTAAATAACATTAGCACGTGTTATTAACTTTACAGAAATAAATAACTGTTTATAATTATAATTTTACTTTCCGCATTGAACATAATTAATTAAATAAATCAACTTGTAAATATAACACAAACGTGTACAGATTACAGATAAAATGTTGTAGTGAATTTATGCATAACTTAGCTTATCATTATATAGTAATCTATATATTATAAATTTACGTAAGGCCAAAATTCGGTAAATCGCGCCTTACTTTTAGAATTTGTACTCGATGGTATATAAAGTTGGTTCGTACTTTCGGTACTGATTTTAACCACCTGATGTAACCCTGTTTACTAATTAAATTAAGTTAGATAATTAGTTATTGACGATTAAAACGAATTTAGGTTCAACGATTTGCCCCAAATAGGGGTGTTTTCCGATCGTGGTATACACTGTCTAATAGATGTCCATCTTGAAAAATACCCGCCACAAAAATGCGAGGAGGCTTCGCATTTTCCTATCTCCTCCTACGATAATTGTTTTTAATAGCTAAAAACCGGTTGAACAGCTAGAGTACAGCATCATAATGTTGAAGACAGGCCGATTTTCTTAAAAAAATACTATTTTGATAGATTTAATATACGTTTATACAAATGTATTGATTTGCAATGAATGGAACATCCCAATCTCTCAGTCTGCCAGAGTTTGGTTTAACACAAGTAGGTAAATGTATGAGCCCTTTCTATATATAAATTTACGTAAGGGCAAAATTCGGTAAATCGCGCCTTACTTCTAGAATTTTTACTCGATGGTATATAAAGTTGGTTCGTACTTTCGGTACTGATTTTAACCACCTGATGTAACCCTGTTTACTAATTAAATTAAGTTAGATAATTAGTTATTGACGATTAAAACGAATTTAGGTTCAACGACTTGACTAGAGTACAGCATCATAATGTTAAAGAAAGGCCGATTTTCTTTAAAAAATACTATTTTGATAGATTTAATATACGATTATACAAATGTATTGATTTGCGATGAATGGAACATCCCAATCTCTCAGTCTGCCAGAGGTTGGTTTAACACAAGTAGGTAAATTTATGAGCCCTTGGTTTAACACATACGGTAGGTAAATATATGGGCCCTTTGAGAATAAACTTGCAATACTTACTGTTAATACCTATTAACTATTTTTGGTCCTCATTTGAATCGAACATTTCTTACTGTGAATGTTCGTACTGTTAGATGTAATATAAAAATATATACAAATAAACTTTATTACTGAGATTGTGGTTAGGCTTCACTGTTAGATATATAAACACATTATTATATACAAATAAACTTTATACTGACAGTTCCCTTTCAACGTTTGTATTAATTATTAATTAATAATTACCAATACTATAAACGTCGTAGTGGTGTATCGTGACATGTACTTTAATATTTCAATCGATTATGACAGTGACAGTTTTAACAAAGTATTAAATCGCAAATGTTTTACCGTATTTAGAGGTATATTATTTATAGGCCTATAAAACATGAACAACATATTTCGTTACTGAGTGGATAAAGAATATATTTTAAAATTGTTCCTCTTTGTAACTATCCGCTTTCCCATCCCTCAAACCTTATGTTACATACAAAACACAAATTGGGTTTCTTTAAATGAGTCCAAATCAAAAATTTGGACTCATTTTGTGATAAGTTTCTCCTTCGGAAGTAATTCCCAGGGTGCTAATTTTAGTTGACTACATAAATCATCGTGTCTATTTATTCGTTTCTGTAAACGACAATGTATTATATAATAGTACATTTGAAATCGCCAGTTTTATTACGCTGAAATTACTGTGTATTCGAGAACATCTGTGGACACGACCTAGATGGTACGCGAGCGAAGCGAGCGTACCATCGTACTACGGGGCGCCGTATGGGACATTTTTGTCGAAATATTACAATTTTGTCTACACATAATTAATTTTGTGTGGACAAAATTTATTTTGTCAACACAAAATTCATTTTGTGTGGACAAAATTAATTTTGTCTTGACAAAATTCATTTTGTCTTGACAAAATTAATTCTGTGTAAACAAAATTCATTCTGTGTAGACAAAATTAATTCTGTGTTGACAAAATTAATTCTGTGTAGACAAAATTCATTCTGTAACGACAAAATTCATTTTGTGGCGACAAAATTCATTCTGTAACGACAAAATTAATTCTGTGTGGACAAAATTATTTCTGTGTAGACAAAATTAATTCTGTGTGGACAAAATTCATTTTGTGGCGACAAAATGTATTCTGTGTAGACAAAATTTATTCTGTGTAGACAAAATTTATTCTGTGTAGACAAAATTCATTCTGTGTAGACAAAATTCATTCTGTGTAGACAAAATTCATTTTGTTGCAACAAAATTCATTTTGTCGCGACAAAATGAATTTTGTTAGCCGAGCCTACTCAAGCGTGGGACAAAACGTTTTAACATTTAAATTAGAAGGCGGGGTTGTTATTGGAAACTCGAAGATTGACAGTTATAGGCCTACGATCAAAAACCTAACTTCGATAGCCCCTTATTATTACTTGCAAGTATACCTGCCCAAGGACGGGTTTCAAAATGTTATTTAAAACATTCCCAGTACAAAATTCTGATCACTTTGATACCGATCATTACCCACATAACTCTAGTATCTCCGTAATACTCACCCACCCCTACATTTCCTAACACCAGGTAGTTGTAATTACAACTCCCTGCACTCGGGTGACTTTTTGAAGTACAGTATATTGTTTAAAACCTTCCCATGGTTAGGTTTGTTGATACGTATTACACGTGCACCATTTGTGTGGACGCGTGTATTAGCATTATTTTGTAAACCCCAGCAAACGCAAACTTACCTTCTACAAATTCTATCTCGATTTATTTATGTGGTCTGTATTAAATTTAAAATATGTTTTGTTACAAATATGTAAATTTTGTATCTGTATATGTTTATATGATTCTATATTTAAATTAACTGTTTTTAGTTTTTCTATCTAGTTAGGTTTTATATTTACTTTTGTTTTTAGTCGCGTGAAAGCGTCGGTCCGGTATCACTTTGCGTTTTATCGCGTTTTCTGTACTCTTTGAACTGCACGCGACTTACAGTGGCTGTTGGCCTTGTTTGCTATAGGTCATTACGCGGACCAGGCTACTTTAGCGTTACGTTTGGCATCCACTGAATCAGTGGATGACCTATCCCCTCAACATGTCAATTGTGGTATAAGTTGACAGGAATAATACTCTGTGGTGTAATAAAAATGCCAGCGTGTTTATTTAAGACTGCAAGTGTTAAGAATAACTTGCTCTCCATTTTCAACTTCCTCTTACCAATGACCAATAGCAAACAGGCACTGCTTGTCAATCAGGTCCTCACTGACTGGGTATTAACCAATCAATTTACTATTAGGTAGGTCACTGATTTTATAAAATAGTTTGCGGGAAATTTGATTTCTGACCTTGTACAGGAATAAATACTTTAGTGGTTGTTTATAATAATAATCTAAATATTTCTCAATGCTGCTTTATGCAAAGCAATTTAACTAGAACTACAGACACATTAAATAAATACTTTTAAACATGAACAATAGTTTTGTTAGGGAATTGGGATGGCCGTGTGATATTCAATTTATTAAATTTAATGGGAAAGTATATATCTTTCACAAAATTTCGTATGTCATCAGGCAGCGTTTTAAAGGCTGGAAGCCCTTTGATCGATTTTGGGAACAAAATGGATTGATAGTCAATCATGAGTACTTCCGAACAGTGCTAATGTATCACGAAAGTATATTAGTGTTTCATGTTTTATTCACCTGTTGTTGGGTGGTGGACATCTTGTAGACAATGTACAGCAGCAACAAACATACATAATTGATACAAATGAACACAATTTAAATTTGATAACTCTACGCAATTTTATACGAGATAAATGTGTAGACTCGGTCATCAATGACCGTCTACTTGATAATATAAACGACGAGCCCGTGGAAGAAAATGTAGCCTACAACAGAACTATTAGAAAGAATTAATCGCAAAAGGGTTAGGCCTTAGCCAGATATACCACGGAGTTCAAATATCCCCCGCCATTCCTCCTGATGGATTGAGGCGGCAGGCATCAAAGCGATTTTAAAATTGAATGGAAGCGCATCGAAAATAAATAAAAGATCTTTCTCGGAAGATTCATTGTGGAGGAAAATCTGACTTGCTGCATGCGTTTGCATGGTAGGTAGAAATCAACGTTCCGATAAAAATAAAATAATTCACAAATTCTTATCAGATAGATCTACGTAAACGTGTGAAGTAGAAAGAGGTCTTATTTACAGTATATCAGTAGGCCTAATATATATTCGTATAAAATATCCTAATTTCCACAACTCAGGATTATGTCCATAATGATATCAATAGTAAGAATCTGTTATAGGCCTATGCGTAATTTTTTTTAATTAAGCCACTCATTTTTCATTATCATACATTAAATTCAATTATACCATACACAATTCAGTGATTATTTTACAGTTATTTTCTTATTTTCCCAATTGTCTTTTCTCTTACAGGTAATAACGTGGTACGTGCTTCATGATTGATGGTAAAATTAATTTATACCAGTAACAATAGATTATGGCAAGGCATTTCGGACCGGACGGAGTAGGCCTACTCCTTTAAAGTTGTCATCGGAGGAGAAGATTAGGTGGAAGAAATGCTTTCCATGGACTGCACCAGAAGTAATTTCTGGTGTCGAAGCACCATCAGAGCACAGCGCTATTTACGCGTTTGGATACATGTTCAGCCGCATATTTACCAAAACGAACAACATAAGAATACGGGAAACTGGCGAGATATGCATGCGGCGGCCGTCACCTGCAGAGCTAGCTTGACCACCACCTTTTATGTAATAACGTTAGATCATGAATAATTAGAAGTCATATGTTTTTCAGAATGGATTTTTAAAAAAGGGGAGCAATAAATTGTAGCTTTTTTTTCTTTTATTTATTATTAGTTTATGTATATATATTTTTTTATTTTTCGTATTTGTATTTAATGTTATATTTCGTGGTGGGTCAAACTTACTGACTGACTTATTATGACTCTCTCCCCACATGATTACTTCATTGCATTTATTATCCTGTATGTATGTTATTATATTGTGGAAATAAAATTAAATTGAAAATGAAATTATATTTATTTGCAATTATCACGTATTTTGTTCTATTATACATTGTATAAAATTGTTATAAAACGATGACAACATTACAAAAACAGTTTCTGGGTACAACACTTGTAAAAAAAAATTGTTTTGTACAAAAACATTGACTGGGTACAAAAACGGAGGCAGGGTATAAAAACAGTGGCAGGGTACAAAACGCTGGCAGAGTACACAAACAGCGACAGGGTACAAAAACGGTGGCAGGGTACAAAATCGATGGCAGCTGGGTACAAAAACAGTAGCAGGGTACAAAAACAGTAGCAGGGTACAAAAACAGTAGCAGGGTACAAAAACAGTAGCAGGGTACAAAAACAGTAGCAGGGTACAAAAACAGTGGCAGGGTACAAAAACGGTGACAGGGTACAAAATAGATGGCAGCTGGGTACAAAAACAGTAGCAGGGTACAAAAACAGTGGCAGGGTACAAAAACGGTGGCAGGGTACAAAAACGGTGGCAGGGTACAAAAACGATGGCAGATGGGTACAAAAACAGTGGCAGGGTACAAAAATAGTGGAAGGGTACAAAAACAGTGGCAGGGTACAAAAACGGTGGCAGGGTACAAAAACGGTGGCAGGGTACAAAAACGATGGCAGATGGGTACAAAAACAGTGGCAGGGTACAAAAATAGTGGAAGGGTACAAAAACGGTGGCAGGGTACAAAAACGATGGCAGCTGGGTACAAAAAAAGTGGCAGGGTACAAAAAAAGTGGCAGGGTACAACATCGATGGCAGTTGGGTACAAAAAATGAGCAGGGTACAAAAAATGAGCAGGGTACAAAAACAGTGGAGGGTACAAAAACGGTGGCAGGGTACAAAAACGGTGGCAGGGTACAAAAACGATAGCAGCTCAGTACAAAAACAGTGGCAGGGTACAAAAACGGTGGCAGGGTACAAAAACGGTGGCAGGATACAAAAACGGTGGCAGGGTACAAAAACAGTGGCAGGGTACAAAAACGGTGGCAGGGTACAAAAACGATGGCAGGGTACAAAAACGATGGCAGCTGGGTACAAAAACAGTGGCAGGGTACAAAAACGATGGCAGCTGGGTACAAAAACGGTGGCAGGGTACAAAAACGGTGGCAGTGTACAAAAACAGCGTCAATGATTTTATACAATAGTTCGCGGGAAATCTGATTGCTGACCTTATACAGGAATAAATACTTAGTGGTTGTGATATTCCATTTATTTAATTTAATGGGAAAGTATATCTTTCACAAAATGTCAAAAATATCTTTGTATGTCAGGCAGTGTTTAAAAGGCTGGAAGGCCCTGGTGGAAGGGTACAAACAGTGCCAGGGTACAAAAACGATGGCAGGGTACAAAAACGATGGCAGCTGGGTACAAAAACAGTGGCAGGGTACAAAAACGATGGCAGCTGGGTACAAAAACAGTGGCAGGGTACAACATCGATGGCAGTTGGGTACAAAAAATGAGCAGGGTACAAAAACAGTGGAGGGTACAAAAACGGTGGCAGGGTACAAAAACGGTGGCAGGGTACATAAACGATAGCAGCTCGGTACAAAAACAGTGGCAGGGTACAAAAACGGTGGCAGGATACAAAAACGGTGGCAGGGTACAAAAACAGTGGCAGGGTACAAAAACGGTGGCAGGGTACAAAAACGATGGCAGGGTACAAAAACGATGGCAGCTGGGTACAAAAACAGTCGCAGGGTACATAAACAGTGGCAAAGTACACAAACAGTGGCAGAGTACAAAAACGGTGGCAGGGTACAAAAAAAGTGGCAGGGTACAAAAACGGTGGCAGTACAAAATCGATGGCAGCTGGGTACAAAAACGGTGGCAGGGTACAAAAACGATGGCAGATGGGTACAAAAACAGTGGCAAGGTACAAAAATAGTGGCAGGGTACAAAAACGGTGACATGGTACAAAAACGGTATCAGGGTACAAAAACAGAGACAGGGTATGACAAGCAGTGGTCTATGGTACAAAAACTTGTGTTGTATACAAAGTGTCTGGGAAAAAAGACGATGACAGTGGTACAAAAAACGGTGGCAGGGATACAAAAACGGTGGCAGGATACAAAAATGGTGGCAGGCTATAAAAACAGTCGCAGGGTACAAAAACAGTCGCAGGGTACAAAAACGGTGGCAGGGTATAAAAACAGTGGCAGGGTACAAAAACAGTGGCAGGGTACAAACACGATGGCAGCTGGGTACAAAAACTGGGGCATGGTACAAAAACAGTGGCAGGGTACAAAACAGTTGCAGGGAAGAAAAACGGTGTCAGGGTACAAAAACAGAGACGGTACGACCAAGCAGTGGTCTAGGATACAAAAACTTGTGTTGTATACAAAGTTTCTGGGAAAAAAGAAGATTGCAGGGATACAAAAACGGTGGCAGGGATACAAAACAGTGGCAGGGTACACACAATTGTGTTGTACTAAAACAGTGGCAGGGTAAAAAACATACACACTTATTTGTAGCATTTTACGAAAAAAAGTATCAGAGTAACATCAGCAGAGCTAAACAAATGATGAAAGGGTCAGAACATTTGACTCTGGCAGATAACAGATAACATTACTTTTCAAGAGTGATAAGAAAAAAGGAAACATATTATATTCAATTTGTTAACCTAAATATATCTTTCATTTTTAATTTAAGATAATTATTTACATAATGATAAAACTTTTTAATGTGTATTAATTTAAATTGGTTATCATCACTTGGCGTTTATTTTTATTTATATGTTTATTTTAGGGTTCTTTCATAGGTCAATCATTTTTTCCATTCAAACTTAAAAATTGGCTATTTGTAGTTTATTGTATTAATCTTTATGGTTTATTTTACATCATTTATATCTCAATGTATATTGCATTATTGTTCTTATCTTTGATTGAATATTAATATTATGTACTGTAGTAGGCCTATACACATTTTTAAAAATGCTCAACAAAGTCTCAAACCACATAAAATCTAAAAGTTGAAACTGAATATTTAATGGCCCATGAGAATTCTAGGTAGCCTGCGCAAAGGTCATCGAGGCCAAACTTAAGAGGATGACTCAAGCTCTTCCATGCGAATCATCTCAGGTTAGACCAACCTCCAGTGGGCAGGACTTGTAGTTAGAACTTGTGGCTCAAATGACACTCCAGGGCAATAAAATCACAATAACTTACAAAGCACTGACAGTAATTGCTTGTCAAAACCAAATTGCCTAACCGTAACGCTAACGTAGCCTGGTCCGCGTAATGTACAGTGGCTGTTGGCCTTGTTTGCTATAGGCCTATGCTTTTGAAAGAAAAATGGTAAAGCACTTTCTTTACCTCGACTCACGAATCAAACGATTTAAATTGACAACAGAGTGTTGTTTGAATATAATAATGTTAAAAATGCTAGATATAAATGTTATGTTTCTGCTTATTTTACAACTTCATGGTTGATTTTATTTATTATACATTGCTAATTGCAAATAATTGTTTATAGGCTTACATTGTTCTTTGTACTTTTCATGTACGTATTCAGTCTTTGGCTGGCTTGATAAGATTGATGTTAAATAAAAATGCATTTTCCACTAATAAAATATGGAGTTGTATCGAAAGAGTATCGTAATTTCGGGCAGAAAAGGTCATTATTACAATGTCTGGGGTGTTGATATTTATACATCGAATGTTCGAATCGAATCGAATAGCCCCATTATTGAAGCTTTACCTGGCTGAAGAGGTCCTAGACAACTTGCGTAATCTTGGAGAAGCCCAGACCCTCAGTCAAACCAGAATGGTTTTCGGTCTGGAAAGGTAATTTATTACACTGTTTGTGGGGTGTTGATATTTATACATCGAATGTTTTATGGGCAATCAGTCCTGTAACCTAGCCAACGTAGGCTACCTGGCCTACTTACTACTGTAGGTTAGAGGTTATTAGGTTTCGCAGGGTGGATGACTGTATAATAAAACTAACGTGAGCAATCTTTTGTAGTCAGTTCTGTAAATGTTTTTTTTTTCTTCAAATAACGGACAGCTTTCAGCATCATTATTTCTGCAATGATTATTATTATCTTAAAAATATATTGTCCCCTGAAAAAAATGTTTTTTTTAATCTTTTTGTTGAATATGTTATTTTAATGTCACATAATAGTTATTCACTTTCACAAAAAATTGGGTCTGAAAAAAAATTATTTACCTGAAAAAACTGTAATTTAAAGCAAAAAATGGTCAAATTGTCTGGAAGCCAATGAGTTTTTGGGTAATTTAACTGTTTATTTTGTCTTTTTATAGGTGAAATAATTTTTTTCCTCGTTCTTTTTTCTTATGGAAGTGAACAACTTCATTAAAACTGCATAATGGCCTATTCAAAGTCCGATTTTAAAAATCTTTATTTTTCATGATTTTGGGAGACAATACATCTTTAATTTTAAAATAAAGTATATACATTTTATAAGATTAATAAATAATATTTTAAACGACACAATATTAAATAGCCCCATTACTACAATTTACTTAAGTAATAAGCAGGGCTCTAATGAAAACCATTTTCCGATTTTTTAATATAGAATACATAATAATAATTATTACTGACGACGTAGATATTAAATTGTCAAAGTATGAATACTGATCATATCTGATATTTTCAGGGGTCCCTGATATTATAAAATAGATTAATATGATAGCAATAGAGACGGAGGCATGCTCAACCATAATAACTGAACCAATAACAAATGTCTAAGATTCGCGCGCTCTTTTAAAAAACGTTTTGTCCAAACGCTTGAGTAGGCTACGCTAACAAAATTCATTTTGATTTTGTCGCGACAAAGTGAATTTTGTCGTTACAGAATGAATTTTGTCTACACAGAATTAATTTTGTCAACATAGAATGAATTTTGTCTACACAGAATAAATGTTGTCTACACAGAATACATTTTGTCGCCACAAAATGAATTTTGTCGTTACAGAATGAATTTTGTCTACACAGAATTAATTTTGTCCACACAGAATTAATTTTGTCTACACAAAATGAATTTTGTCGTTACAGAATGAATTTTGTCTACACAGAATTAATTTTGTCCACACAGAATTAATTTTGTCTACACAAAATGAATTTTGTCGTTACAGAATGAATTTTGTCTACACAGAATGAATTTTGTTTACACTCTGATTAATTTTGTCGAGACAAAATGAATTTTGTCCACACAGAATACATTTTGTGTTGACAAAATGAATTTTGTCAATACAAAATTAATTTTGTGTTGACAAAATGAATTTTGTATTGACAAAATTAATTATGTGTAGACAAAATTGTAATATTTCTACAAAATTAGCAATGTCCCAAACGGCGCCCTGTAACCATCTAGTATAAATAATCAGTCTAATTACATTTGCTTATACTTGTTTATCTTTGTGATAAAATGAATAAAATATTGTTTAAGAAGAAAATATTGTAATTGAAATCAGAGGCGTCTTAAAGCTAATGTTTACCTGGCGCCTCTCTGATGTTAAATTAAAAACACAATATTACTTATTACGCATACTGTATAGTCCCCAAGACACGGAAGCTGACATATTGTAGGATTTAAGTGATGACTTAAGTCAGGGAAACTGGTAGTGACGAGAGAGCACTTAAATGTTTTAATATAATACATTTTATTTTCACTTGAATGCTGTGGAACTACTATCTAACGTGAACTAAAAGGTTTATTATGTAATGATGAATAACAGCAGTATAATACTGTATAATTGTATATAATATATTTTGTATTGTTCAGCCATATTTGAATTCGTTGAAACCTATGTTAAATCATATAAATATTACATTAATTACTGTAGGTAACTCTCATTCTTAAATCGTTGCATTATATTTAGTTTCAATTATTTACTAGAGTAGAATTAATGACAAATTAATGAAATAGTTCAACCGTATTTTGGTTTATTTTGCTGATTAGACAATTTTTGTTTTCATCTGGAGAGAAATATCATTTACAAAATAATTAATTCACCTGTGTTTTAGTCTAAATCTAATAAATGCTGAAAATCAATCAGATTTGTAGTATCTACTAGTTTTGATATTAGTATTTTAGGATGTACAACATTCCCTGTCTACAAACTCAGCATGCTCGGTCCAGCCTACCATAGCTTCAACTTTGTACCAGGTTGTTTGGAGCAGGACAAGATGAGTTGAAATTAACACATCGGATTGGTGAGATTCTAACATTAATCCCATACAATATAGAAAGTAACTACAAAACAATTTTGTTGCAATTATGAGTGAGATGATGCCAAACATAACTTTTATTTATTAATGGAATACGAAATATCTTAAATTTAAATATGAAAACTTGTTAATAATAAGGCCTAATCTAAATTAACGATAAAAAATCAACCAAAAAAGGGAAAAAAAAGACAATATATAAACAGTGGTTTAAAATATTGTAAATAAAATATAGTTGTTGATTGTAACAATAATTAAAATTGTCAACCTGAAGAATATTTAGATGTTCAGAAATAAGTAAAATTTTGAAATGAGAAAACACTGACAAAATCTGAAATACTTGTTCGGTCTTTTAAAAAAAGAAGGAAGCAACAATCGAAACCTAGAACTTCTGCTCTGTCACCCGTTAATGTCGACAATTCATTTCAAACTTTCAACAATCTGATTAATTAGATTTTGCTAGTCCAGTACAGATAGATAGCGCAAGAAACAATCGCTACTCTTGGATCCGCCCCGCCTGAAACGAATATTTTGATATAAAGTAATAGAGGGTTCAGACGGTTCATACATTACGGTACATTTAAATTGTCTAGATTCTAGTCTAGATTAATAGTCCTAAAATAAAAAAACATTTCAGCACAAATGTATGCCGATAATTTGTAACGTTTCCGTGTAAGGCATATTTTGTCTTCTTATCAATAGACTGTACATAAAAGAAGCAATCATGCTAGTCTAATGAAAATACACCACCGCCACAGGAACCAGGACTAAACAAGTTATTTTATATCCGAACCATCTTGTTTCAACTTAACCTGGGGAGCATTTGCGCCTGTCTACAAAATATCAAAACACTAATCATATCAAAAGGTAAGTTATTTAATAAGTTCTTGGACCATTTTGTCGTGTTCTGGTTCGGATAAGGGCACAGTTTTCTAGTATCAATAAACGCAATTGTATGATTCAGTATTACATATAAAATTGATCATCTTCATTTTCGATGCTTAATGTTATGCCAAAATATAAAATAATCTCACGAGTATGTATTATACTTTTGTAAGGTAATATCTTCGGTTTTAATACACAGCGAATAGAAATAAGAACTAATCCAGTTTAATAATATTCTGGGTATGATTGGTGATGTCACAAAAAATGTCACATGACCGATCGATTTATAAACTAATTTCAAAGTTTAGCGATTGGCCGAAACTCCCCAGGATTTTTAAATAAAATATGATTAATACTTCTATCAACGTAAACAAAAGGCTGTGATACATTTTTGTAGAAGTACATGCTATAGCCCTATGAGAAGAGTGGGTTAAAATACCTTTTCTCATTTTTATAAGTACGGTAGGCCTATCTTAATGTTATACGTGTCCAGGTACCTAGCTCTCCGGAATGTTATTTTGTGGTCATATCAATAGTACACAAAAGAACCAGTCATGCTCTGGTAATAATATAAATACACTAACGTCACAGGAATCATGAATAAACACTTAATTCATATCGGAACTATTTATTTGATCTCAGCAATTGGGCTTGTGTCTACATAGACTTGCGCCATAGGTGGTCTAATGTATCTTTACAAAATATCAAGTGAGCACGCAAAAATGAAAGACAATAAACTCTGCGAATTATTAAATGTATTTCACAATGTAAACACAATTAAAATAAGACGGAAATATCAATTGTTTACAGATCAACTCAAGATGGCTAGCGGTGGTAAGATGGCTACCAGTGGTGATTTGGCTAAATTTTTAGAAGATATCGATGAGAAGGTTCTAGAGTGTCAAATATGCTTAAATAGACTCAACGAACCCAGAACCTTAACATGTCTTCACAGTTTCTGTTTCGGTTGTCTTGACAACTGGTTGGAGAAATATAAGAAAGAAACCTGTCCAACTTGTTCCAAATCTTATCAGATTCCATTAGGTGGTTTAAAGAAATTACCACCAAACACTTTTCTGAATAATCTATTAGAAACAATTGAACAATTCACAAATACAGATCAGACGAAATGTATTTGTGGAAAGGAAGGTAAATCTAAAACCTACTGTCAAGATTGCAGACAATATTTGTGCCACGATTGTAGTGATCATCATAAGAACTACAGACTTTTTAAAAATCACAAGATGCATTCAGTGGAAGATGTTCAGTCTATGAGTGTCAGTGAAATCAATGCGATGCACCCACCTCTGTGTTCTATCCACAATGAACCATTAACAGTGTTTTGCAAAATATGCGATGTTGCCATTTGTATACACTGCCAACTCATGGATCACAAGGAATGGGAAGGAAAAGACAAACACATCATAATCAGCATAACAGACGCGTTTAAAACGTTTAAACAAACATCAGGAGAATTACAGAAAGATGCTAAACAATGTACAGATAAATTAAATGAAGACCTTAAAGTAAGGACTGATCGTGTTAAGAAACTAGATGAAAACAGAGAAAAGAGTTTGAGAGGAATTGAAAATCATGTGAAGGAATTGGTAAGAAGAATAAATGATAATGAAGAAAAATTAAAAGGTAAAGTGGAGGCAATGTACAAAATAAAGAGGAAGGCAACTGATGCAGAAATAGAGGATGTGACAACGACGATATCGTATATAAACACTAACATCAATTTGCTTCATCACCTAGGGAAGGGCAACGAAGCAACGGCAATGTTATCCGGTAATGACGTCATTAGAGCGTTGGATGATAGGATCAAGGCTATGCCTAACACAAAATCTGATGTTAATGCAGAGATTAAGTTTGTTAAAAACAATCCAAGTGTCATTAGAGCGTCGGATGATAGGATCAGGTCAGTAACTAAAACAAGATATAATGTTCATGCAGAGAATAAGTTGTGTTCATTGCACGAGAACATTGGAATGATTACAGACTCAAGGGCAGCCTGTTTAGAATTAAAAGGAGCCAAGAGTATGACGACAGGACAAACGATTGATGTTAAAATAATTAAAACTGATGAATGTGAAATAAATGCAAATGGCATAAAAGCTACATTGACACAACCAACAGGAGAAACTGTCATCCCTCAAGTATTAGAAGACATTATTGGTGACTATACTGTGATAGGTAGATGTACAGGTTCAGGGATTTGCAAGGTTGATGTTAAAGTTGATGGTGAACACATTAAAAAATCACCTATGAGTATCAAAGTAGGTGCAGTGGCGTATCGAGTGGAGAGGCCAGTGGACACAGTGCTCCCCGGCTCTGGCTGTCCGTCGGCACATCATCGCGATCCGTCGGCAAACAAGGGTGCCGGAAAAAAGGTTAGGCAAATAAGAAGACTATTTTCATTCTTTGACAATAATTGAACTGTAAACATAATTCTTTCGAGTGTTTGTTAATTAACATATCTTTCCATCAGATCTATTTTTTATTTTCATTACATCTGATGTTGTTAAAATATCTTATCATCTAGCGCGTACGGCCGTTGTAAGATTGAAGTGTCCGGCATTCAAAATTGTCCGAGCGGACACTTTCCAGCATTGAATAGTGTCCAGTTGAATTGGACGGGTTCGCGGGCGGTTTTCAACAATTGAATGCTGTTCGGCCCGTTTAATAATGTCTGACCCATGTATTGAAATGTGTCCACGATTGAATATTGTACGGGGGAAAATATTAGTAGTCAGGTAACCGTTTTATGATAGGTGGTTGGGATTTGAAAATAAGTTTCATGTTTTGATCGCGTATGTACTTGTCTTCTTTTTAACGACCTTCGTTAATGACCACTATAATAATTAAGACTATTTTCAGTGCGGCTTGTGCATGTCATAAAAAGGTAAAGTAGGCCCAAAGCTTTAAATTATAGTTGACACAAAAACAAGTTAATGATGCCCAACTAATTTTCTTCAAATTAAAGTCCACTTCCAATTATCGACCATATTATTTGGTATGAGTGGTGATGGTGATATATAAAATAAATTACTAAAAAACGTAAATATTTGTAATTATTTTAACGATAAATGGCGTATTTAATACAATTATCGACTGAGGATGCAAATTGTTTACACATCGTTCGTGGCCGCGGCTAAAAACGATCATTTTCGGCGATCATCGCCGAAAACGGTTTTAACTTTTAGTGAAAGTGAAATAGAAATATTTGCTATCGTTTCCCTTAAATAGGCCTACTCGTACATTTTATAAACAATTGTAGTAATAATAATGATAATATCAGGCCTAGGATATTAAATATGTTATAGTAATAAAACTAAACATGGAATTGTAAAATAACAACTCCCTGAAACTAATAACCAATAAAATAGCAATATAATTAAAATTAAATTAAATATTTGATAAAACGGATTCTTATTGTAATAAGTATATTGTATTCCTCCAATATAGATCGACTATTGTACATATTACTTGAATGTTTTCTACGTAAGAGCAAGCTTACTATGTGATGACGAACAATCGCCGTATATAAGGTTATATATTATAATTCCTCAAACAGCAATTCTAAAATATTATTAATTATATAAATCATTACACTTTATTTCTACTTGATCGCTGTGAAAATTGTATTTTAATTACAATATTCATAATTACATGAATAAAATTCATTAAATATAAATATTTAACAACTAATTCCAATTAATAGAAGTCACAATTTCAGTAGTGGTCTTGTGTTGTAATTTTTTATTTTATTGATCTTGTTTGTTATGCATTAAATTGTGTTTGAAATTAAGTAAATAAAATGTCATTGTATTTTGATTTAAAGTTGTGAACTATTCGTATTATGTTTTTGCCTAGCTTACGACACATACCACCGTAGTCTAGATTCTAAGCGGAGATTCAGCTTAATATTTATTTAAGTTTGCTTCATATATAGAGTATTTATTGTATCTGTTTTCTGTTTCATACCTTTAAGTGGCATCTTTTGTTGCTGTTGGTTTGGTTTTGATGAAATAAAATAAAATAAAATAAATATTCGTAAAATGAAAATCATTTTAGCACAAATGGATGCCAATAATTTGTAACGTTTCCGTGTAAGGCATATGTTGTGCTCTTATCAATAGTCTGTACATAAAAGAAGCAATCATGCTAGTCTAATAAAAATACACCACCGCCACAGGAATCAGAACTAAACACAAGTTATTTTATATCCGAACCATCTTGTTTCAACTTAACCTGAGAGCATTTGCGCCTGTCTACAACAACATTAAAATACTAATCAAAAAACTAAAAGGTAAGTTATTTAATAAATTCTTAGACTATTTTATCGTATTCTGGTTCGGATAAGGGCACAGTTTTCTAGTATCAATAAACGCAATTGTATGATTCAGTATTAAATATCAAATTGATCATCTTCATTTCGATGCTTAATGTTATGCCAAAATATTGAATAATCTTACGAGTATGTATTATACTTTTGTAAGGTAATGTCTTCGGTTTGAATACACAGCGAATAGAAATAAGAACTAATCCAGTTAAATAATATTCTGGGTGTGACTGGTGACGTCACTACACATTTCTAAACTAATTTCAGAGTTTTCCGATTGGCCGGGACTTCCCAAGATTTGTAAATCAACCATAATTATTACTATCAACTTAAACATCTACATTTTGGTAGAATTCCATACTATAGCCCTCTATGAGAGGAGTGGGGTTAAAACAGCAAATATCTGTTCTTATTTTTATAATAATAATTTTTGGTGACTGTTAAAGTATTTCATTTCATACGTGTAACTATTAACTAGCTACCTAATGTTATTTTGAGATCATATCAATAGAATGTAAACAAAAGAACCAGTCATGCTCTGGTAATATAAATACACCAACGTCACAAAAACCACGACTAAACATTCACTATGATATAAAATGTTGTAAAGGTATACCTAGTTTTTATCTATTAATTGCATTAACTAAATATAATGAAATTGTCAGGCTATGATGAAATATTAGAACAAAACATTTGGGGAAATAAATTTATAAGTTATAACAGACTATCACTGGAAACTGGATATTAGAAAAATAAAATATATTGTTTTAGGTGATAGATTCATTAATTCGAATTATGTTACTTGAAATTCTAATTTCAAAATCAAATTGGATAGCAGAATTTCACAACTTACTACAAGCCATTCCACAAGAATGGAAAGACGTTATATTAAGTCAAAAATGAAAATACAATACAGGACAAGGTTCAGTCTGCTACTAAATTATGTAAAATAACAAGTAAGCAAATATATAACTGTTTTATTAGAAAAAAAGGTATAGAACCAAAATGTCAAATAAAATGGCAGTTGTACTTTAATACTACAATTGATTGGAAATTAACATGGAAGCGTAAAATAAAATTAATTAAGGAAAACAAGCTCAAACAAATTAACTTTAAGTTACTACTTAGGATTATTCCAACTAGAAAGAGGTAGAAAGAGGTTATGTATATGAAAATTGTAAACATAAACAAATGTCCACAATGCGACTGTGTTGAAGATGATGCACATTTATTTTTTGAATGTGCGGAAGCAAATAATTTGTGGCTTTACATAAATGATCATTCTAACTAAATTCAATATCGAGGCCAATTAAAAAAATAGAGTACTTGGCACTGGAAATACGTATGTAGATCATGTGTTTTCAATTGGTTTGCTAAGCATATACAAAGCTAATGTATTAAAACAACTAAATAAATGGAAATATGCCTCACTTCATCATCTCTTTATAAAGGAAAAAAATATAAGAAAATACATATTATCAATGCTATAAACAACAATTATGTATAAAAATAATGAAACGTATTACTTACCTGAAAAACTGTATAAATAAAAAAAATGTTTTTTTATTTTTTTTAAAAAAACACTATCCATAAGGTGTAATATTATAAATTTTATATTATATAATATTTAACAAGATTGTTTGTGTGCTGTCTTATATTAACAACTTGTTCTATAATATTATTTTATATATTATTTTATTGTATTATATAATAATGAACTTTTGTATATCAAAACATGCATACATTAATGAATGAATAAAGATGGGAGAGATCCATAAAAGATTTTAAAAAAATTCATATAGGAATTTTATTATGATAATTTCTGTCTAGTGTCTGTGTTTTAAATTATTTATAAGTATAAATTAACATATGTCGATTGTATGCGATTTGTCTGTTACACTTAATACTTCATTCTTAAAATAACTATGAAGTACTCAATTTGAGCCATCAAAAATAAAAGATTATAAATTATGTGAATGCATTAAAACAAATACAAATAAAGGAAAATAACCATTAAAGTAATTATCAGTTCACAGATTAACTCAAAATGGCTACCAGTGATTTGGCTACATTTCTAGAGTGTCAAATATGCTTAAATAGACTCAACGAACCCAGAACCTTACCATGTCTTCACAGCTTCTGTTTGGGTTGTCTTGACAACTGGTTGAAAAGAAATAAGAAGGTAACCTGTCCAACTTGCTCAAAATCTTATCAGATTCCAGAGGGCGGTTTAAAGAAATTACCGCCCAACACTTTTCTGAATAATCTATTAGAAACAATTGAACAATTCACAAATACAGATCAGACCAAATGTATTTGTGGGAAAGAAAATAAAGTTAAAACCTACTGTCCGGATTGCAGACAATATTTGTGCCACGATTGTAGTGATCATCATAAGAACTACAGACTTTTTAAAAATCACAAGTTGCATTCAGTGGAAGATGTTAAATCTATGAGTGTCAGTGAAATCAATGCGATGCATCCGCCTCTGTGTTCTATCCACAATGAGCCTTTAACTGTGTTTTGCAAAATATGCGATGTTGCCATTTGTATACACTGCCAACTCATGGATCACAAGGAATGGGAAGGAAAGGACAAACACACCATAATCAGCATAACAGATGCGTTTAAAACCTTTAAACAAACATCAGAAGAATTACAGAAAGTGGCAAAACAATGTACAGATAAATTAAATGATGATCTTAAAGTAAGAACTGATCGTGTTAAGAAACTAGATAAAAAGAGGGAAAAGAGTTTGAGAGGAATTGAAAATCATGTGAAGGAATTGGTAACAAGAATAAAATACAATGAGGACAAATTAAAAGGTGAAATGGAGGCAATGTACAAAATAAAGAGGAAGGCAACTGATGCTGAAATAGAGGATGAGATAACGAAGATATCGTTTATAAATACAAACATCAATTTGCTTCATCACCTAGAGAAGGGCAACGAAGCAACGGCCATGTTATCCGGTAATGACGTCATTAGAGCGTTGGATGATAGGATCAAGGCAGCGCCTAACACAACATCTGATGTAAATGCAGAGATTAAGTTTGTTAAAAACAATAAACAAATTGTTTTATTGCACGAGAACATTGGAATGATTACAGACTCAATGGCAGGCTGTTTAGAATTAAAAGGAGCTGAGAGCATGACGACAGGACAAACGATTGATGTTAAAATAATTAAAACTGATGAATGTGAAATAAATGCAAGTTACATAAAAGCTACATTGACACAACCAACAGGAGAAACTATCATCCCTGAAGTAGAAGAAGACATCAATGGTGACTATACTGTGATAGGTAGATGTACAAGTGCATGGATTTGGAGGGTTGATGTTAGAGTTGATGGTGAACACATTAAGAAGTCACCAATGAGTATCAAAGTAGAGAAAGAAGGACTATTAAAAACTATAAAAATAGATACCGTTAAAGTGGTTCGTGGTGTAGTTAATTATGGAGACGACTGCTTGCTTGTTTCATGTAGAGACAATGCCATTCGCAAATACAAGCAATCAGGTGAAAACATCGGTAAGGTTACACTATCAGAAGGTGTGCAAGTAAACAGAATGTACACAATGAATAATGGTAATATAGCATTCAGTGATCGTGGTAATAAATGCATCACATTATGCACTATGAATGGTGAGGTGGTTAAATCATTTGGTAAGGGAAAGTTGACAAATCCATACGGTATCCATGTGGATGAAGCATCACGTGTCATGTATGTAGCTCATGATGACAATGTAGCCATGTTTAACATTGAGAGTGGCAAGCTGATTAAGAAAATAGCAATATGTGATATTACGGGTTTGAAATTTATCAATATCATTGATGTCTCATTTACAAGAAAAGGAAACATTTTTGTACTATACCATAACCAGAATTTCTTACAATTATTTGTTAATGAGTACTTGATAGAAGAACGTGTTAATGAATGTGACGAAGATGGTAAGGTGAAGTACCCCAGTGGAGTAGTAGTTGATGATGATGACAATATAATAATATCAAGTTGCCACAAACTACAGCTATTTAGTAATAGTGGAAAGTTCATTAAAAGAATTGATAAAAAAGAAGATGGAATCAGCTATCCTTTTGGATTATGCATCTTATCACACTATCCACGTAGAGTAGCAGTGGTAAATGGTGGTGATAAAACAGTACAAATATTTAATTATTAAATATCGTATTATTAACCTTCAACAGGAATATAGAAATGATTAGAATTAGTGTTGTTTTTACTGAAAATTGTTGAAGTGATCTTATGCATAAATTAGGCTTACTATTACATAGAATAAATAATCATTTAATTTTATTTGTATATTTTTGTGATCAAATTAATAAAACATTACTCATATGCAAATTTCTCAATATGACATCACGCCACGTACGCTGATTATATAGAACCTAAGTGTGCTGGCGTCCGGGAATTTGGTAGCAGTGAGGGAGCACTTACATTTTGTTTTAATATAATACATTTTATTTTCACTTGAATGCAATGGAACTATTATCTAACGTTAACTAACAGGTTTATTATGTGATGACGAATAACAGCAGTATAATACTGTATCATATTTGCATATAATATATTTTGTATTATTCAGCCATAATTAAATTCGTTTATATTAAGTCGTATCAATATTACATTAATTACTGTAGGTAACTTTTCAATCGTTGCATTATATTTAGTTTCAATTATTTACTAGAGTAGAATTAATTACAAATTAATGAAATAGTTTTTTGGTTTATTTTTCTGATTAGTAGCCTTAAGTTTAGACAATTTTTGTTTCCATCTAAAGTAGAAATATAATTTACATATTAATTAATTAGTTCAACTGTGTTTTAGTCTAAATCTAGTAAATATATAAGTATATACTTTGGTGATTAAAGTAGGCTTAAATTTAAACAATGTTTTTCTCATTTTACTTGAATTAAAAGTTGATACATTTCAATAAACCTACTGTATTTGTATTTATTAATGTGTATTTTAATTTATTAAAAAACAAGGCCATATACATGGCTGCAGTCGCGTGCTCAGGTTAGTGTTTACCGACCGACCGACCGACCTACCGACCAACCGACCGACATAGTGAGCTGTAGAGACTAATAACAATACATATTCAGAACTAAAAGAAGAATTACTAAATAGAGAAGCATGGAGAAAGAAGACTGTCATGGACCTGCCAATTGGCAGATGACAAGACACTGTGTATACAGTATTCATTATGGTATATTACTGAAAATAAACCAGATTTTTAGGATGTACAACATTCCCTGTCTACAAGCTCAGCATGCTAGGTCTAGCCTACCATAGCTTCAACTTTGTACCAGGTTGTTTGGAGCAGGACAAGATGAGCTGAAATTAACACATATGATTGGTGAGATGTATCCTAACATTAATACCATACAATATGAAAAGGAACTACAAAACAATTTTGTTGAAATTGTGAGTGAGATGATGCCAAACATAACTTTCATTTATTAATGGAATATGAAATATCTTAAATTAAATATGAAAACTTAATAATTCTAAATCTACTGTAAATTACCAGGTTGAACGATAAAATCAACCAATAAAGGAAACAAATATTCCGACAAACTGACGACAAAAGAAAACATATATGTCATATATATATGAACACTGATGAGAAAACAGTCTGAAATTTCTCTGTCACCCGTTAAAGTCAACAATTCATTTCCAACTTTCAACTTCATAATCTGAGTAGGCGAATCAGATGTTAGTCCAGTACTGAGAGGTAGCACAAGAAGCAATCTTTACCCTGGATCCCCCCTGCCGGAATATTTTGATATAAAATGATAGAGGTTCAGACGGTTCTGTGGGAACCTAACCCTAACCCATTTTCAAAATTGTATTATTTGTATGTTCCCTTTAAATGTCATCTTAATTTCAAATTATATAATAACAATAAACTAATATTATTTACTTAGAAATGTGCCGGTTATTCAGCACTGAAGAAAACAAAAGCGTAACAATTAAACACGTGACTATAAATTAACTACTGGCCTTGAGTTTTTATTTTTATGCATTAAATTGTGTTTGAAATTAAGTAAACAAAATGTCATTGTATTTTGATTTAATGTTGTGAAATATTCGTATTATGTTTTTGTAATTGCCTATAGCTTACGACACATAACACCGTAGTCTAGATTCAAAGCACAGATTCGGCTTCAAATGTTATGAAGTGTTTTGAACGCATTATTTTGAATCGTATACTTGACCAAGAGGGCGTATCGATTGATCCTACTCAATTTGCCTACCGACCCAAGAGAGGAACTGATGATGCTATTCTTCTTTTCTTGCATAATATTTTTCAGCATATTGACATTAGGAATACGTTTGTCAGGGCACTCTTCGTTGACTTTTCGAGCGCTTTTAATTGCTTACAAACGCATTTGTTGATTAGAAAATTACGAGGGATGGATATTAATCCCAACCTCTCACTTCTGACCATGGACTTTCTGCAACAGAGACCTCAATACGTTCGCATGGACAGCAACGTTTCCAGCACAACGCTTTGCAATACGGGAGCACCACAAGGATGCGTCCTTTCGCCGTTTTTGTTTTCACTATATACTTCCGACTATGAAACGTAGGCAGTACAACCTCAATAATAAAATACACGGATAATACTGTAATCTCCGGTTATCTTCGTGGAGCAGATGCGTCACCGTACACAAATGAGGTTGACAAATTTGTGGACTGGTGTGACACAAACTACCTACAACTAAATAAAAACAAAACTAAAGAAATAGTATTTGATACAAGACGTAAAATGTTTGGACATGATAAGTTAATTATTAAAGGTGTAGAAATAGATCAAGTAGGCGAACAAAAATACTTAGGAACCACTATTGACAAAGGTCTCAAATTTAATACTCAAATAAATACCGTGTAAATCAAAGGCTATATTTCTTAAGAAAACTAAAACTATATAAAATTTATAATAATATATTAACGATGTTCTATAGGGCTATAGTGCAAAGTGTTTTAACTATTAGTTTAATATCATATACAAATGAGAACAAAGAAAAATTAGAACGAGTTGCGTGCAGGCAAAATTATTGGCTCTGACCTACCAACTATTCAACAAACATATGAAAAAAGAGTATTACATAAAATTAACATAATTATGAATGACCACACACACCCACTAAATAAGTACTATGTTTTAAACAGATCTGATATCAGGCTACGTCCACTAAGAGGAGATTGTCTTCGAAAGTCATTTGTTCCAAATTCTTGCCATTTATATAACGCAACTATTAAAAGATAGATTGAAAATTTAATTTGTTTTAACTGTATATAACACTGCTATATATATCGTATCCGGATATTCACCCCCTGGACATTTACCCCCCGGAAAACTACCCCCCGGGCAACCACCACCTTAGGACAACTACCCCCTGGACAACTACCCCCCGGACAATTACCCCTAGGAACAATTACCCCCCGGACAATTACCCCCCGGACAATTACCCCCCCCCCCCCGGGTAATTACCCCGCGGACAACTACCTCTGACACAATACTCCCCGTAGGACAACTACTTCCTGGACAATACTCCGAGGGAAAATAATCTTTTAGGACAACTACCTCCGTAGGACAACTAACCCCTGGACAACTACCCCCTGGACAACTACCCCCGGACAATTACCCCCTAGGAACAATTACCCCTAGGAACAATTACCCCCTAGGAACAATTACCCCCTGACAATTACCCCCCCCCCCCCCGGGTAATTACCCCGCGGACAACTGCCTCTGACACAATACTCCCCATAGGACAACTACCTACCTCCTGGACCTGGACAATACTCCGAGGGCAAATAATCTTTTAGGACAACTACCTCCGTAGGACAACTAACCCCTGGACAACTACCACCCAGAAAACTATCCCTTTAGAACAACTACCCCCCGGACGGACAACTACCACCCAGACCATTCAACAACCTGACTCTGCAGCAGCGTATAATAGGAATTAATAACTATATTTTAATTCGTTACTTTGACGAAATACTATTCATTATTGTAAACAAAAGTAAAAGATTGAACATAAATATAGCCTGGTATAAACTGAAGATTGTCACACATGATCATAGGATAGTCGAACGTATTATATAGTACTCCCTGTATTTACTGTAAAGTTTACTGGGTTCGCTAATAATAATAATAATTTTTGCGTCAGGACAATGCTTCGATAACCACTGGTCTTAAAAGAATTAATTTTTGTCTCAAATTTGTCATTTGTATTTTTGTACACTTGAAGAATAATATCACTTTTGATATTTGACCTCAATGTTCACTCACCGAATAAATAATAATCTTTAAATAAATTCCCCTCAAATAAACGGTGACCATGTCACTCCCATGACACATCATATGGAATAATCGGCGTCTATTTCCATTAGATTATACCCCCTCCCATTGAATAAACAACTTTCTTCCAATAAATGTCCACCTAAAAACCACCTAAACAATAAACAGCCCAGGCCGTTTTTTCAATAAATACGGTACTTTAAATCTAGCACATCTAGGGTCTAGCGTGTTGTTAAACAGAATAATCGGTTAAAAACGGGTGTTTCGAAACAAGAGACCCGAGATCAGAGACCAGAGACCCGAGACCCAATACGAAAAGGGAGACCTAAATATACGAAAAGGGAGACCCACGTACGAAAAGGGAGACCCCACTATACGAAAGGGAGACCCCACTATACGAAAAGGGAGACCCTAATATACGAAAAGGGAGACCCAAATATAGGTCTCCCGTTAAAAACAGATGATTTCATTTTTACAGAAACCGGTCCTATATATTTGTCTACTTTTGGATTGGGAGGGGGATGGGGGGTAGTTGACCGGGGGTTAGTTGACCGGGGGGTAGTTGACCGGGGGTTAGTTGACCGGGGGGTAGTTACCCGGGGGGTAGTTGTCCTAAGGGGGTAGTTGTCCTAAGGGGGTAGTTGTCCGGGGGGTAGTTGTCCGGGGGGTTGTTATCCTAAGGGGGTAATTGTCCTAAGGGGGTAGTTGTCCGGGGAGTAGTTGTCCGGGGGGTAGTTGTCCTAAGGGGGTAGTTGTCCGGGGAGTAGTTGTCCGGGGAGTAGTTGTCCGGGTGGTAAACATCCGGGGGATAACTGTCCAGGGGGTAGGTGTCCTAGAACCATATATATAAATCCAAAGGCAAATTACTGAAAAAATGACAATGCTGTGGGTATCAGTGGCTGGATCTCAATGGAGATATATATATATATTTATATGTTACGATATAGTATTTTTATATTTTTGTCAATGTTTGATGTTTATTCGTATTTTTATTGATCTTGTATTTTTGTATTCATGACTTTTTATATATTTTTAATTAATTGTTTGAGAGCTTGTTAACGAAACGAATTTCCTTTTGGACCAATACATTTCTGTATTCTGTATTCTTAATATTCGTAAAATGGAAAACATTTTAGAACAAATGGATGCCGATAATTTGTAACGTTTCCGTGTAAGGCATATGTTGTGTTCTTATCAATAGTCTGTACATAAAAGAATCAATCATGCTAATCATATACAAATACACCACTGTCACATGAACCAGAACTAAAAACTTGATTTCATATCCGAACCATCTTGTTTCACCTTAGACCTGGGAGCATTTGCACCTGTCTACAAGAACATCAAGACACTAATCTTATCAAAAGGTAAGTTATTTAAGTTCTTAGACCATTTTATCGTATTCTGGTTCGGATAAGGACCCAGTTTTCTAGTATTTTATCAATAAACGCAATTGTATGATTCAGTTTTAAATATAAAATTGATCATCTTCATTTTCGATGCTTAATGTTATGCCAAAATATTGAATAATCTCACGAATATGCATTATACTTTTGTAAGGTAACTGCATAATCGTCAGTTTTAATACACAGCGAACAAAAATAAGCACTAATCCAGTTTAATAATATTCTGGGTGTGATTGTTGACGTCACGACAAATGTCACATGACCGATCGATTTCTAAACTTCAGAGTATAGGCCCTACTGATTGGCCGAGACTTCCAAGGATTTGTAAATAAAATATTACTATCAACTTAAACAAAAGGCTGCGATACATTTTGGTAGAAGTACATGATATAGCCCTATGAGAAGAGTGGGTTAAAATACCTATTCTCATTTTTATAAGTATGGTAGGCCTATCTTAATTGTATACGTGTCCATGTACCTAGCTCCCCGGAATGTTATTTTGTGATAATATCAATAGTAGAAAAAAGAACCAGTCATGCTCTGGTAAAATATATAGGCCTACACCAACGTCACAAGAATCATGAATAAACACTAAATTCATATTGGAACCATTTTTTAAATCTCAGCAATTGGGCTTGTCTACATACTAACAGACTAGGTCCATATGTATCTTTACAAAATATCAAGTGAGCACGCAAAAATGAAAGACAATAAACTCTGCGAAATCGTAAATGTATTTCACAATGTAAACACAATTAAAATAAGACGGAACTATCAATTCTATCCAATACCTTTTATTATTGTTATAAGTATGGTATGGTATGTTATTGTATACGTGTCCATTTAACTGCCTCCCTCCGATCATATCGACAGTATGTACACAAAAGAACCAGTTATGCTCTGGTAATAATATAAATACACTAACGTCACAATAACCAAAATTAAACACTATTAATTCATATCGGAACCATTTGTTAGATCTCAGCAATTGGGCTTGTCTACATTATAGTGATAGACTTACGCAATAATGTATCTTTACAAAATATCAAGTGAGCACGCAAAAATGAAAGACAATAAACTATGTGAATTATTAAATGTATTTCACAATGTAAACACAATTAAAATAAAAGGAAAATAACCATTATAGGCAATTATCAATTCACAGATCAACTCAAGATGGCTAGCGGTGGTAAGATGGCTACCGGTGGTGATTTGGCTAAATTTCTAGAAGATATCGATGAGAAGGTTCTAGAGTGCCAAATATGCTTAAATAGACTCAACGAACCCAGAACCTTAACATGTCTTCACAGCTTCTGTTTGGGTTGTCTTGACAACTGGTTGAAAAAAAATAAGAAAGAAACCTGTCCAACTTGCTCAAAATCTTATCAGATTCCAGAGGGTGGTCTAAAGAAACTACCACCCAACACTTTTCTGAATAATCTATTAGAAACAATTGAACAGTTCACAAATACAGATCAGACCAAATGTATTTGTGGAAAGGAAGGTAAAGCTAAAACCTACTGTCAGGATTGCAGACAATATTTGTGCCAGAATTGTAGTGGTGCTCATAAGAATATTCGAGCTTGCAAAAATCACAAGTTGCATTCAGTAGAAGATGTTCAATCTATGAGTGTCAGTGAAATCAATGCGATGCATCCACCTCTGTGTTCTATCCACAATGAACCTTTAACTGTGTTTTGTAAAATATGCGATGTTGCCATTTGTATACACTGCCAACTCATGGATCACAAGGAATGGGAAGGAAAGGACAAACACACCATAATCAGCATAACAGACGCGTTTAAAACATTTAAACAAAAATCAGCGGAATTGGAGAAAGTTGCTAAACAATGTACAGATAGATTGAATGACGACCTTAAAGTAATGACTGATGATGTTACAAAACTAGATGCAAAGAGGGAAAAGAGTTTGAGAGGAATTGAAAATCATGTAGAGGAATTGGTAAGAAGAATAAAAGACAGTGGAGACAAATTGAAAAGTGAAGTGGATGCAATGTACAAAATAAAGAGGAAGACAACTGATGCTGACATAGAAGATGTGACAACGACTGTATCGTTTATAAACACTAACATCAATTTGCTTCATCACCTAGGGAAGGGCAACGAAGCAACGGCAATGTTATCCGGTAATGACGTCATTAGAGCGTTAGATGATAGGATCAATGAAGTGTCTAAACTAACATATGATGCAGAGATTAAGTTTGTTAAAAACAGTCAACAAATTATTTCATTGCAGAAGGATATTGGAATTGTTACGGGAAGGACAGCTGACCGCTTAGAATTAAGAGGAGATTATAACGTGACAGTCGGTGAATCAATCTCTGTCAAAATAATTAAAACTGATGAAAGTGAAATAAATACAAATGACTTAAAAGTTACATTGACACAACCAACAGGAAAAACTATCATCCCTGAAGTAGAAGAAGACATCAATGGTGACTATACTGTGATAGGTAGATGTACAAGTGCAGGGATTTGCAAGGTTGATGTTAGAGTTGATGGTGAACACATTAAGAAGTCACCAATGAGTATCAAAGTACAGGAAAGATTATTAAAAACGATAAAAATAGACAATGTTAAAGTTCGTGATGTAGTTTTTTTAGACGATAATTGCTTGGGTGTATCCTATAAGGACAATGTCATTCACAAATACAAGGAATCAGGTGAAGACATCGGCAAGGTTACACTATCAGAAGGTATGCAAGTAAACAGAATGTACACAATGAACAATGGTAATATAGCATTCAGTGATTGTAGTAATAAATGCATCACAATATGCACTATGAATGGCGAGGTGATTAAATCATTTGGTGATCAGGGAGTGTTGAAAAATCTACGTGGTATCCATGTAGATGAAGCATCAAGTGTCATATATGTGGCTAATAATGAAGATGTAGCCATGTTTAACATTGAAAGTGGCAAGCTGATTAAGAAAATAGCAGAATGTGATTGTACGGGTCTTAAATGTCCAAACATCTCGGATGTCGCCATTACAAGACAAGGACATATTCTTGTACTTTACAATATCAAGCATTGCTTAAAACTATTTGATAAGGGGGGAAAGTTTATCAAAGAACTTATCAATGAAGCTAATGAAGATGGTACGGTGAAGCACCCAAAAGGAGTAGTAGTTGATGATGATGACAATATCATAATATCAAGTAGTCACAAACTACAGCTATTTAGTAATAGTGGACAGTTTATTAAAAGGATTGATAAGAAAAAAGATGGAATCAACGATCCTCATGGATTATGCATCTTGTCACACCATCCACGTAGACTGGCAGTGACAAATAACGGTGATAAAACAGTAAAAATATTTAATTATTAAATAATAGTTAAATAAGCATAACAACACATTAATAACCTTACAACAGAAATATATAAATATATAATTGTTGCAGTGATCTTATGCATACATTAGGCTTACTATTATCATAGAGATATTATCTCTATGCTATTATCTAGAATAAATAATCATTTTAATTTTATTTGTATATTTTTGCGATAAAATGACTCATATGCAAATTTCTCAATATGACAAGCCATGAAAGCTAATATTATATAGAACCTAAGTGTGCTGGCTTGAATAAGTCTGGAAATTTGTTAGCAGTCTTAGATATTTTTAGTATAGTACATTATATTTTCACTTGAATGCTGTGGAACTATTATCTAACGTTAACTAACAGGTTTATTACTCATATGCATATTGCCAATATGACATCACGTCACGAAAGCTAATATTATATAGATCCTTTCGCTTGAATGCTGTGGAACTTTATTATGTAATGACGAATAACAGCAGTATAATACTGTATAATATCATATTTGCATATAATATATTTTGTATTGTTCAGCTATATTTGAATTTGTTTATATTAAGTCATATAAATATTACATTAATTACTGTAGGTAACTCTCATTCTTAAATCGTTGCATTATATTTAGTTTCAATTATTTACTTGAGTAGAATTAATGACAAATTAATGAAATAGTTCAACCGTATTTTGGTTTATTTTGCTGATTAGACAATTTTTGTTTTCATCTGGAGAGAAATATAATTTACATAATAATTAATTCAACTGTGTTTTAGTCTAAATCTAATAAATATATATATATACTTTGGTGATTAGTAGGCTTAAATTTAGACAATGTTTTTCTCATTTTACTTGAATTAAAAGTTGATACATTTCAATAAACCTACTGTACTTGTGTGATTATTTATGTGTATATTCATTACGGTATATTGCTGAAAATCAACCAGATTTGTAGTATCTACTAGTTTTGACATTAGTATTATAGGATGTACAACATTTCCTGTCTACAAACTCAGCATGCTTGGTTGTTTGGAGCAGGACAAGATGAGTTGAAATTAATATAACATATAGGATTGGAACTACAAAACAATTTTGTTGAATTTGTGAGTGAGATGATGCCAAACACAACTTTCATTTATTAATGGAATATGAAATATCTTAAATCTAATATGAAAACTTGTTAATAATTCTAAATCTAAATTACCAGGTTGAACGATAAAATCAACCAATAAAGGAAACAAATATTCCGACAAACTGACGACAAAAGAAAATATATAAACACTGATTTAAAATATATATTTAATACTAGAGTTGTTGATTATAACAATAATTAAAATTCAAAACCTTCAGAATATTTAGATGTTCAGGATTAAGGATGAAGTAAAATTTTGAAATGAGAAAACAATCTGAAATACTTTTAAAAAAGAAGAAAGCAGCAATCGAAACACAGAACTTCTCTGTCACCCGTTAATTTCAACAATTCATTTCCAACTATCAAACTTCATAATCTGATTTTGTCCAGTCCAGTAGCAAGGGGAACCCAGTAGTAGAGCCCTCTCACCCTCTACTGTCTAGACTTCTTCTTGCTTTATAGCTCTGTAGGATGATTTTGTTGGTCCAGTAGCAAGGCATAGGTGTAAACACGAGCATCAATCAAATCTCCTTTACTTGCATATTCTAAAAAAATAAAATTAAAAACTAAGCTTAATATTTAAGCCAATTCAGTACTTCCTATAAACCATTTCCTCAATAAATATGACTCATAATTTTTACATTCATTAACCATGGTACAGAAATTGTTATTTGAAATACTAGTTTGAGAGAAGGTACAATAGGAGGAATTGACTTTCATTCAAACAATCAATTTTTTCAAAACTCAATTGTTTTAATTATATGTTTCAAAAAAATACTTACTGTCCAATCGTAATCGTAGTTCGTTGACTGGAACCACAAACACCTCTATAAACTCTCCATCATCTACAAGATAAAGTGTATTAAAGTGAATAAAACACAACAACTATGTTGTACTCCAATAAACCAAATGTTTATACCTGTTTGCTGATTTTACCAATGTTTTGGTGAACTATTCAAGTAATTTTTCTTTTGGATGATTCAAAGTCAAATAAAAATCGTAAAACTTACGTTTTTACTCTAGCTTTCGTTTTAAGAATTTTATTTGACTTTTGATCATCCAAAAGAAAAATTACTTGAATACTATACATAGATCCAGATGAACCTTTTTACTAATTTTGGTGAACTGTTTTCACATGTCAGGTTGGGCAAAACTCATTCAAGCTACAGTTCAGTAGCGTTCTTAATGTACCTGGGTTGCCTAAGTAGCATTCTTAAGGTAACTGGGTAGTGAAAGTAGAGTTCTTAACGTACCTGGGTTGCTAACAGGTTTCCTATTGATTGAATCATCTCCATCAATCTAAAATAGAGACAGAAAATCATTTTTACCTTCTTCATATTCCCATTTTCAATAAATTTTATTAACAAGAGTACACAAACTGGAATTGACAAATGAAATTGCATAACACTAATGCTTATTAATAGACCATATGAATATAGAACATTTTCTTCAAATATTTGACTATATACCAATGGTTGGTTGGCTAAGTTGGTAAGACATTTCAATGCTGAATTATTAAACACTGCACCTAACCAAAATATATTGAATGCATTAAATTATAAAACAAATAATCAAAAAGTTCATTACCCTCATGTTAACAAGGTGGATAGTAGAAGCAGAAAGACCAGGATCCAACGAGACAACTAAGATAAGAAAAATTAATTACAATACAAAGATGGTTATTATTTTTATTGATTAGTATAGAACATATATTATTTAAATTGTGCATCTTTACCATCTTAATTTTATGTCTAAATATTGGGGGTCCATGCAAAGACTATTTAAATAATCGACAAGTGAATAAATTGCATAAAGGCCCGTTGGACAATGTTGGTGTACTTTGAGGTCAGCATGCAATCTTACCAGGTGAGACACTTTCTATTATGCCACTATACCCTGTCTCCTCCTTAAGTTCTCTTATTGCTGCTTCTGATGGAGTTTCATTCTTGTCAATCAAACCTGAGAAATAAATAGTGTATAATATAAATAAATACACAAAGAATGTACTTGTATTGTACAACGTATTATAATTATTATTACAAAATAAATATAATAGCCTTTCATACCTGCTGGGAACTCAATGCAATATCCTTTGATAGGAGGGCGGTATTGCCTGACAAGTAATATACAATCATGATGCAGCGCCCTCTTTAAAATTGCTACAATACCCACAGCTGTGTAAAAAGAAACAGATAACAGTGCATTTACAGTGTAAAGTTCAAGTATACAGTTATTTAGTGAATAGTCATAGCTTAGGCTGACTAATCATGCTACCTTGTACTATACTACAGTACAACCTTAAAGATCATTTCAAATCCGATGATTGATTTAGCCTTGAGTAATAAGTGCAGTACATTATACTTATGGTATTAATACCATAATATTGAATAAATAGGTGTCTTCTTTCATGATATAAGTTTCTGGATTTTGTTTTCATTTCAACATATCCAACAGCAAAGAACTTGCCAATTACAGGGATGGATAAACTATGATCATGCTTATTAACTACAAGTCTCATCAGGGAAGAGTTAAATTATTGTAATTTAACTCTTCCCTGGTCTCATTTAAGGCTTAGGGAGTGTAATAAAAACAATCATGAGTTACAATCATAGCACTAACTAGGTGAAGATTGAACCCTGGACCCCGAGATTAAATTTTTACCATCTCCAATATCTTTCTGTTTGGATTTAGTTGTTCTTTCTACCACTTCCCAAACCCTCTCCTGTCCATTAGGATCTTTGTATGTGTACTTTTCCAGTGACAGCCACTTTTCCTTGTGTATTGTCTGTACAAAAATAACATAAGAAATTTTATTTTAATAATGCCAATTAAACTGAAAAATAATGGCTCAGCTCACCAATACAGTAAAAAAATACTTTAAATGCATTATTGTGGTCCAATATATAAACGGTATCTTTTACGATTCGTTCTGATGGATAGAATTAGAAGGCAACCTATACACACTAGCCTAGCTAGCCAGCTAGACCTACTACTACTAGTACTCTACTAGTAGAAGTATATACTAACTTTGGAAGCTTCGAAGTGTGTGCTGTAGCGATAGCAAAACAAGACAACTAATCTAACTAACTAATATTAAACACAGTACCTATATCATTAGATTAGGTATAGCAGCCTTGGCCTTGTACTATAGGCCTCTACCTTAACCGTTCCGGTTCGGCGGGTAGAGTAGTAAACAATCACGGTAGAGCTAGCCTAGATAGTGTAGGTCTAAGTAAATGTAGTAGAGCCTAGCTTAAAGACCTAGCTAAGACAGTGGCTTGGGTTAAACAACAAATCTAATGCCTCTGAGTGTTTATATCATACATTACCTCTTGTTTGATGAATTCAGACATGCCTTGTGATTCACAAGTCATCCTATTTTAGCAAGTAAAGTTAATGTATAGAAACAAGTCTGCACGCTTCGCATCTGCAACGCAATCCAAAACAATAACACGTGACTTTTTAAAAATTAAAATTATGTATGAAACGCCAATGGCGCAAACATTGAACCTTGATGGAAAAAGACTGTTTTGACGTTTTTTTCGACTACCATTCTGTTTGTACAATATATAAATAAAAACCCGATATGATTTGCGCACGATGGTAATTTCATGCCATTTGGTACACTTTATTCATCACATCCAGGACCTCAACTTTCATACAAATTTTACTGTCGTGGTCAACCGTTAATTATGGTGGACTTCCACTATCACCATAGTACCACCTCTTGGTCCACTACTTTTTACAACCAATGTCCCATAATGGCATATTAAAACATCCATACAGTTGCCGTGTATCAAATATAATTATGTAGCTTCCATAACAAGTATACGCCGTTTAATCAACATGGTAGAAGTGGTCTATATATTTAGACGATAGGGTACACACTTTTAAAAATATAGTACAAATAAAAGTCTTGAATAATGGGGTTGAATCCAGACTTTTGTTTTCAGTAGTTAAGAACACAAAAAGGGTCCCTTGAAAAATTGTGATTTTTATTGACGCCCCATGATTTTTGTTTTCAATGTAACATAATATTTTATAATCATGGTTAAGTATATTGATCTATTATAACCTTTTGAATAAAATACTGAATTAATTATGATAACATGACATTTCTTTAGATTGCTTAATATATTACTTTAAAAACTTCAGTCATTACATTGTTGATATTATACTGTTGTTAATAATTAGAAAGTACACAATACGCATGCACCATTGTCTGATACGCTTGGATGAGCTCAACTTAATTATGATAATCGCTCGTGGATAGATCTATTATGCGGAATGGATGCAGCAGACATTTAGCGTGCATCAGCATCGCCTTATTGCCTAGATCGTCGTCGACATCTCTCTCGCTGTGTGTACCAACTGCTTCATTCCCGGTGCTTTTAGTGCAATAGATGTTGCAGAAATAGGATTACCATTCTTTTATTTTGTTTTATTACGTCAACCATTTATTATTATTATTTGTACGTTGGTTTATTTATCGTATAAGGAATTCGTTACCATAACTGGAACGCGATGACTATTTTAAGTGGAAATAAGGCGTAAGAGACTGAAGAGAGAATACCATTATAGAAAGCATAAAAACATCATACATCATTCTTGGTAACGTAGATAACATTAAGTTTGTATATTTTCAACTTGTAATAATTTTATGTCGAATTGTGATTTTTGTAGAAGCGAAATTGAATCATTTCGAGTTCCGTTCAAGCTGCATCTGTATTCATCTCAAGAAAATCGTTGATTAGGCGCTAGCTGAATTTTCAATCGATTACATGCTATGAATATACGAATAGCATCGTGAAACTATGCGTTCATAATTAAACCCATTGATATAGGCTACTAGTACTACTAAACAATCTAAGACTTCGCGTAATATTTCAGCATATGTTATAGCAACCCAAGACGCGTAGTATTGCAGCATATGTTATGGCAACCCAAGACGCGTAGTATTTCAGCATTGTTATGGCAACACAAGCCGCGTAGTATTTAATTCAGCATATGTTATGACGACAAGGTGGGGCAAACAGGAAAACAATGATCCGTAATGTAAAGTACTGGTTTAGGTAATAAGTCGTCTTTAGTTGTTCATTAAAAATGGGGAATACGGAGAGTCAGGATGAATCTGAGCTGTACCAAGTACGAGATTCACATATACGAAGGGATAGTATACCTGCACTAGCCGCTGACAACAACTTACCCATAGAACCACCTGAGCTTGAAGCAGATCTAAGCCATCTAACTGTTGAAGAAAAAAAACACATACAGGATGTGTTAGATAGAGCCAGGGATTTAGAGGCTACGGAAGAAGACAGAATACGGTTAGTTACTCATTTCATTTTTTTTTTTTTAATAAAACAATAATATTACCATGACATTATTTACAATAGGCCACAATTTAAAAGTCCGTGTGGATAAAAAAAGGGTTTAAAGATGGGGCACTTCCAGTACTAAATTACGGAAATTACATCACTTAAGCAAAAGTATTACTATTTTGACATCGGTATAAGTTCGCACTTAAGCAACGCAATGCGTTCATTCTCTGCAAACGTAAACCCGAGTATGAAATAATGATTTGTAAACAAAATAAATATAGTTACTGAGGAACATTCTATATTTTACATTTGGTGTTGCATTATTTGAAGTAGGCCTAGGCCGCGCCTAGTAATATCTCACACCAATGTATTACAATTATTGTTTATATTATGTCTTAGTAGTATAGCATGCCAAAAGGTCTTACCGCACAAATTATATACAACAGTTTGAGATATTATTTATTACAGCCTTTTGTATCGTGAAATTAAATTATACCATCTAATATTACTACTGACTATCGAATGAAGAAGAATCATCGGTTATTCATGTCTTCTTATATAATAGTGTGAATAATTCTTGCAGTTTAATTAAAGAAACTCGGATAATGGATGAGACGCCAAGGTTCAATTGATGATGTATTTGTCTAAAGTCATCAACCGTGCATATTAATGAGTACACTTTACGAGCACTCGAGTCTCCATAAACACGCATAATACACGCGTGTACAATCAACTTAATTCGATTCTGGGTTCGAATCCATGGTTGTGATTACCTCATCCATGAGGGTTTTTTTTAATGAAACTTATTTCAGCTCTGAAATAGATTTTTAAAGAATTGTTTTTCTTTATTTTTTTATTTTAGAAATTTAGAAGAGGATTTTACCTCGTATGCGGAATCACTTCTAAGTCGATTCACGGACACTGAATCCCTAAAGGATAAGAACTTTTGTCCAATATGTCAAGTTACCGTTCTAAGCCCAGACGCGTTGCCAGGTACGGCACAGGAAGGTTTACCGTGCGCAGATTGCGAGAGGCCAGTTTGTTTACAATGTGGATTTTACGTCACATCAGTGGCAACTAAGGTAAGGTTCCTAGTACATAACTTTCTATCTCTAACAAAGACTTCTGTTCACGTAACGCCAATGACCAATCACAAGCGACATTGTGATGATCCACCATCGCGCCGTGATTGGTTAAAGTAGGCCCTACTTACGTTGCGCTTATGCCCTTAAGTTGCGTCCAATGGGGAACCAACCAAATACCATAAAGAGACACAATTTACATAATGTGCGTTCAAAAATGTTACGTAATTACACGAACAATTTTGCATCTCTATGTGAAAATCTAGTTTTAGTTTTAAAGGATAATTATTCTTCAAAAATTGACAGTTTCGGACAAAATTGAGAAAAGAGCTCCAATATTGTTTCTCTTCACGATGACGTCACTTACAATACGTGACCATTTTATTTTCTGATATATTTATAAGATATTTAAATACAAACGTTAAGTTATGTACTTATTATAATGATAATTAAATTAAATTTCTCTTTGGATTGATTAAACATCTTGCGTTGAAAGGTGTAAATGATAGCAAGTCAACCATCGGTAATCATATTGTTAGGCATACAGGCGTGCCTAATTCAAACTCAAAGCAGGCAAAAATTAATGCTGCTTTTATTTCTAAACACACCGTTCAATGGCCTAACACTGTACTTAGGCTATGCATTAACTACTAACTCGCTGGTGGCGAGGTTTTATTTTGAAATTAAACAACTTACACAATTATCTTAATAAGTATAATCAAATAATTTCAAAGTGAACCTTTTATACAATTACACACGATTTTATAAGGTAGTTTTTCTTTTTCTGTTATAATGTATGCTATAGGCCTAACATGTATAGAACATTCCAAATTTGAAAGTAAAATTGTCTATACTTTGTACATATATTTATTACATAGAATGCATAGCCGAATCTGGTTGCAATATCATGGCTAGCTATTTTATAGTAATGTATATTTGATAGTCGCATTATTCACCGTCGCTAGAGAATTCTACCTGCTTAGCATAATGCAGACTTTGACGCCGAGATAATGTGTATTCACACACGGTTAGCTGCTTAATGTGGAAATATAACGCGATTATACCCTATTCACACTGTACTACTAAAGTACAAATTCTAATTGTCTTCATTGGATTAGTCTATAATATCATAACGTTGCATTGACAATATAAATGCTTTGAAAATAGATTGAAATAATGGATGGAAATGTTTAACCGTTAACACAAGGTATGTTCATTCATTGAGGCCACGACTTTGTAACAAATAATACTCAGTATATAGCGCACATTCACCATTCAGCCATATAAGTAGGCCTACACAAGAAGATTCTTTCAAAAATATATAGGCCTATAAAATCATGCATATGACCCAGCCTCAGCATGGTTGAGAGGCAAAATATCTTTATGTAGGTAGGCCAATAGTGTATTACTTTTATTGAGGTTAGTTCGTCTGAGTAATAATAATAAATGTATTACGTCACCGTAATTAGGTATACATTAAAGTAGTACAATAATGGAATATTATTGATTACATTGCGATTTAATGAGTGGAGTTAATAATGCACGAGTTAATTAGCAAACGCCATCGCTAGCTTTCAGGGTATAAAGATCGCTGAAGCAAATATTACTCCTTAAAGGGCCACTCCGGTTAGACTTATGGATTCATGTTAAAAGGCTATTCTATACCCTTTCAAATATTACTTCTTAAAGGGCCATTCTGGTTAGACTCATGAATTCATGTTAAAATGCAATTCTATGCCCTTTAAGATTACTCCTTAAAGGATCATTCCGGTTAGAATTATGAATTCATAATATTAAAGCTATAATATACCCTTTCAAATTGTACTCCTTAAAGGGCCATTCCAGTTATACTTATTAATTCACATATTAAAAAGATATTCTATCCATGTTAATAATAATAATAATAATAATACCAACTTTATTCACATCATCATACATAAATAGTACAATACAATACAATATGTATGTGTGTGTGAAAAGGAGCCAAAAAATAGCTTTTGCTAATCAAGGTTTGACTCCTGTCACAAAAAAATTAATTAGTGATAATGCATACATTTTCATCTATCAACAATAATTCAATAAGAAAGAAAGAGCAATTACTATATGAAAGAAATAACGTAAACAAGGGCTAACATTAATATTTTTGTAAAAGTAAACATTTAACTTCATTTATGAATTTAAATCTAGAAGAGGTACATTTTATAACTAAGGGTAAATTATTCCAAAGTTGAGCTCCATTAAAAGAAATTCTAAATTTACCAGCATCTGTGCAAGCTTTCGGAATTGCAAAATTATATCTATTACTAAATCTGGTACTAGCATTATGTGTAATTAAATAAAAGTATTCCATTGTTTGATGTGGTGTTTTGCCGTTAATTTAGTCATGAACAAACTTAACTATACTTAATTCAAACAACTTAAAAACGTCTAAAATACCCAGATCTTTAAATAATGGAGAAGATGGAACCATAAAATCAGAGAAAGTTATACATCTAAGACACATTTTTTGGACAAGTAAAATAGGATATAGATGGGACTTATGGTTTAGAAGTCTGGGGTAGCACGTATAAGTAATATTTGATTGAATAAATGATTTATAAAGCATAAGTAAAATATTACGGGGTACAATATGGCGTAAACTAAACAGAATTCCAGATTTCTTTTTTATCCTATTTTTAATAAAGTTTATATGGCTCTTCCATGTGATGTGCTTATCTAATTTAAAACCTAAAAACTGAATTTCATTGTTAAAGGGATGTTATGCCCTTTCAAATAATGTTACTCCTTAAACGGTCAATCCGGTTAGACATTATGGTATAAGTCTAGTGTGAATATTGCCAGTAAATTGCGCGTTCCATAGAAAGTAATTATGTAATTATAACAGTTAATAATACACAAGAGATTATTCTCATTGTTACAATTTACAAATTGCATTTTGAAACATTTAAAAATACTGAAAATTAACATTCGGTAATTTGTTTTTGTTGCTATGAGATTGATGCATACATTATCAACTGCCGGAAAAATGAAGATACAGCTAATTTGAACAACTAACTGTTCATAACTGGTCATAAAGCAAATAATATTTGATATTTTGTTATATCAATGTAATAATGATAATAGAATAATGTGAATCAATTTAATCACTGGGTACAAAGGTTAATGTTTGTTTTATTATTTCCACATTCTGTATATCTGGCTATTTTGTGCAACACTTATCATAAGGTGAGTCGAAGAGAAAACATAACATTTTTTTATATACAGTACATATTTTTAAAGTTCTATTACAAAATTTAGAATGCTATATTGATCTTTTTTCAGCAACAAATAGATCTTAGTTTACTCTAAAGCTTATATTAGTAACCCTATCGTGTATTAAAATGTTCATAGGTAATTGATAATGACGTCATTATCATCTCATTACCAGTAACAATTACAATCTCCGGGTAACTAAAAATTCAACTTCAATTAAATTCATAATCAATTTATTTTTCAAACATGAATTCTTCTTCAATAATAATAACAATAACTAAAATCCTGATTTGGAAACAACGTCCGGTCAAATAAAGAAATGTTTTTAAGAAGTCAGAAATAGAGAGAAGTGGTATACATGATATAACAGAGAGCATTACGCCCTATTCCCCCAAACCTCAATCATGTTAAGCTCTGTCTACACTATAAAAAACTAGTTTGACAAAAAAGTGTGTTGTGTCCAAATATGGTAGTGATATGCCCAAATATGGCAGTTATATGACATCATCATGTCAATATATGGGCACATCACATTTTTTCGTCACATAAAGCTTGATAGTGTAAACAGAGCTTTACCTATACGGTACTGAACTGAATTACTATGGACAATAATATGCTTTGTTATGGGGTTACTATACTAGAAGCTTTATGGTAATATAGTTTTTTTTCTAAGCCTGCTCTATCTCATTTGCATTATTACTACGTCCTATAACATTGTATTATTGCCATAATATTTGCAACACAAATTCCAATTATGGTTCGGATATTCGATCGATATTTTCATGCTTTTTCTACTGCACATGCGCATTATTAGCTTTTGCACATAACTATTTTCTGTTTTTTTCTGAATTATAAATACACAGTCACTTGGATTAAAATTCTTATCACTTACAGTAGTACTTATATTTCATTTATTATTCACTATATCGGGATTTGATGGGAGGACGGAGAAGTCTCTCTCTTCTGGTGATTTTTAATAATACACAAATCCCGAATATCGCGACAAAAGGGCGCGCGAAAATATTCGGCTTTACATAATTAATTAGTAGGCCTAGTTAAGAATAAGATGGAGAATGAAAAAAAAGAAAGATGATGTATTTAACATTACTGGTGACAGAAAAAGAACCCGGTAAAGAGATCATTAATGGGTAGGGCATGATGTTCCATGGAAGGGAGAATGCCACGAAAAGCAACCAATCACCAAGGAAATTCGTATGTTCAACCACCTCATAAGAAACAAGAACTATCGTGATATAAAGTACACTGCAATCAAGTACACACCATTTGGAATATTTATCAGCAAACTGATTTCATACAAAATGTTATGAGTAGTTGGACTGTGGATGCTGAATCGAGTAGTCGTAAAGATACATAATTGATCTGTGTGACTCACGACTTTTACATTTATGTACATTAAATCTTATTGCTATTGATACGTAAAGGAAACATATCCAATATTATAATTAAGATACAGTACACATAAAATAGACGGGTGCGCCAACTTGTTGTATTGTCGCGATATATACGCATTATCAAACTAGTCAGATTTCAGTATACTGTATCCTTATGCATCGAATATCTCATTATCATAGTCAAAAAATCTGCAATATCGATGACTAAAATGATCACTTTTCCCGCTGGGATTTCTAGACAATAAGTATATTTGGATCTGGATTATTATTTCGACTGATTATAATGCATCGGGGATAAACAAGTCACCCATTAGCTATCACGTGTTGAGATCAGGTTGGCCAAAATAACGGCGAAAATGCATTATTTGTTAAGCTCCAACAATAATAACCTCTGATGCGGATATGAGCAAACCATACTGAACCAAAAACATTGCATATAATAATACAACATATAATGATATAAGAGTTTTAATCAACATTGTGTGAAGGAAAAAAGCCAATTAGACCTAGGCCTAACTGGTAAAAACATGGTTAAGTGACTGCTGATATTATAAAATGTATCCCACATAATATGTGAAATACACACTAATATGCATATTTCTATTTTATTAAAGTATAAGCAGTATTTGAAAAGTGAAAAATAATCAAAGTTTTTCTAAATTTAGAAATAAATTACAAAAATAAATGAACATATATTTAGAGGCAATTTGATGACGTCAACAATTTTAGAATAAACAACAAATAAGCCGACATGTATATGACGTGTAGAAGATGTATATATGACGTCACGTTAAGCAAACACTGACAACAAATATTGGCATTTTAAATGAATTGTTTGCGATCTCGGTATTTCTAATACTTAATTTGTTTACTTACAGTATAACGAGCATGACATATCATACAGATGTATGTGTAAACTCGTCTTCCGTAAAATAATTTAAAACATGAACGTAGAATTCAATGAACGATTACTTACGCTTAAGTAACATTGATCGCCCAAAGTAGAACGAATAATAAATATGAATGGAGATATTTTTTAATGTAAAATTAGGCCGTCAAAATAATAACTCTTCTTTATAAATAAGCCAGTTCGTCTATGATCAAAGTGAGTGTTTTAGTTATGACCAACTGAATATCGTAAAAAAAAAAAAAATTATAGCCTAAACGTTGACGATTTTGGCTATGTTCTTTATGTTGTAGGCCTATTATATACAATATTTATGGTTCTTGAAAGTTATTCCCTACAAATGACTCGCCCCTTAATTCTATGACCTCATATTTTTTAATTAAAGCTCTCTTTCTCATAGCCAGAGATCTTACAGTTTTCAGCGAGCCTGCGCCAATGTCTAAACATTGGACGTGATATGTCAAGACTGCAAAACACTTAAACTCTGAACACAATGAATAGGGTACTTTGACATTTTTAAAATGTATTCAACTAATCTTTCTTAACGTGTAATAAGATACAGTAGTATATCATTTATCGGTGCTATGGTATCTACTGACCAGACATCCTTTCAGTCATATATTTTAATATTACTGAATACTGAATTCTCTATTTATTATCATGTTGCATTCTATCACAACTAAAGACACACTATATAGATGACACTAGTCTTTTGAATTAAATAATATTGTGTAAACTGAATCTTGAAATAATTTCATTTGGATCCTAATATTTGCGAAACGTTTTTTAATACTTTGCATCTATTGGATCAACTAAAAAGAAAAATTCTCTTCTAAACTGAATCTGTTTAGACACATTTCTTCAATCTTCATAAATTTAAAACAACTTGGTAACAATCATGTTTAATTGTTCGTTGGTTTTACTTTTCTCCACAAGAGGAATACCGACCTCAACATTTTTTATTCACACTACACGCGCAATGTTTGCGTACGAACGCGTAACACCGATATCTCCATGACGTCATTCTAGTAGTTTTTCTTACAGATGCTAAATTCGTATTTACAACTTGGTAGTCATTAACCAGAACTAGGTATTGATCCCAAATCAATAGCAATTATGTTTAGTATTGATATGGCTGACTTTGGCAATGAATTTGCATATTATACTGCTTTGAACGTCTTTATTCACGTTAGTGGAAATAACGATATTGATTGAAGTGCCAACCAGGATTACTTAATTCCATTCTAAAAATGCCTGACATGTTTCTTATTATAATTATGGTAAATTTAAAAATAAATTATATGCGTATTTTTATAACCTATGGGAGTAACACGTCTCTCAATATAATGTGCATACATAACTAGTTGTAATTAATTCGAAATTGAATAATTGTTAAGAATATCACAAGAAAATGAAGACGAAAACAGAGAAGGAAAAGGAAGAAGAGTTAAATGAGCAACAGGGGAAAATGTGAGCTGTATAAGAAGAATAATAATGGGGAAAGAACAGAAGATTGACAAAAATTGAAGAAAATAAAAAATCAAGTCTAAAAAAGGATTATTGAGGAAGATTATAAGTACGCGAAGAAATATGATAGAAAATATATAATGAACAGATAACAAATATGAATATATAAAGATGAGAGGAATTAAAAGAAATCAAAATTATAAGAATAAGAAGACGACGAATGAAAAACAAAATGAGAATTTTATTTATCTATCTATTTTACATACATCAGCGCAGTGAAATATATACCTAGCCACTTAACAGAATTAGAGACTAAAAAACGAAGCTGATACGTCCATTTCATCTTGAATAATATGACGAAGAAGCAGGAGTAAAAATCAATAATGTAAATCTATGAAATCTATCTCACTGAATTCTGTTGAGGAGAAGCAGGCAATATTTTCATTATTCCTTTACGTGATTTTTTATTGAATAGCTGCTGCGGCTGCTTTATTTTCATGTAATTATATTTTCATTTGAAAATAAAATCGTTTATGTTCATATAATCAGTGTTTGTTTATTGGGTTATTAATCGCAATGTGTTGTTGCTGCTAAACATAAGTTAACAAATAAAAGCAATTGATATATCTGGGAATTGAAGGTGGGGGACAGATTTCAGATTCAGATTCGATTTATTAAGTCATTCATATACATAGTATAATAATAATTGTTTTCTTGGCAGAAAAACACAAGTAAAACAATACATACATAATATTTACATTCGTGATCAACTTGGAACTAACAACAACAAAAACAACAACAAATGATCAGCAATATAAAATACAACAGACCTAATGACCTATCTTTGAAACTCACTGTTGTATAGTCTAATGGCGCTAGGTAAGAATGACAATGTATGTCTATTTGTTTTTACTGAAATTGTTGTTCCAGATCTGGTAACTACTAACTTATTGTTGAGAATATGAGATTCATCAGCTAAAATACTATTTAATTTAGATATCATCCATAATTGGCGTGGGTTGAGATCCGTACAAAGTAACATCAAGTACAGTTTCTGTTTAAACGACATTAGACTAAAAACTTATACAATACAAAAAGCCCCATCTTCCATAAAAAAAAAAGGTTTCATTTCATCACAAGCGACATTTTGGATAATCCATCGCGTATGATTGGTCAATTACTTGGGGCGTCCGCGTTCGCTTCCGCGCGTTGCGCCTATGTTAGAGCCAGTTTTTACTTGGGCCGAGTTTATGAATTGAAATAATTGCACTGTTACGATGTACATTCAACATGACGAAATTACAAGTTGAATTTAATGTAGAACTACTCCGATTGTATGCTTCCCTACAGCTAATGCATGAGTGAAATATGTCCTATGACATAAATGATTACAACAGTTACTCACAACACTGATTGAATACGTTAACAGATCATACGATACAACGAATATAGGACTCTATCTAACGTTAATACAAGAAACATTTATTAATACAGTATATCCACAATCTCTATTATGGAATAACCATACTATTTATAATACATCTATTACAAGTGGGTCTCGGTATCTTCACAATAAAAATAACGGACACAATTTATAACCGTACGTTTTTGCTAATATAGTTTAAAAATATTACGTGTTTATGGGAACCACGTGATCAGACACATTAACATATTGCAACATACAGTGAAAATTCTATTTTCTTATGTGATTTTCCTCTATTCAAAGAGAAATATTATTATTATATAGGACTTACTTATTCGTTAAAATTAGTGCAATGTAACTAATTAACTTATTTGTGGTTTTAATGGGTCGATAATAACATACTGGTCATAGCCAATTGGGTTTGTTTGGTTCAAATTTTATAATGTACAGTAATCAAAGTCCATATACTGTACACATTATAACATGCGATAGTATTATTAGCACGGGTTACACTTATAGTTACATTAACGCGTCGGATTATGTCCACTCGTTAAAACGTATAGGCCTATAGAATATACAATACATCTTATAAAGACTTATTTTAAGTAAAACAAAGGTACAAATCGTTTAAATTGTATAGAATACGTAAAGCAAAGTACATGACTTCCAGGTCTCATTTCAAATCACTGTACACGGATTAAAAGCCTTTTGGGCTTAAAGGTTTTTAGAAAAGTACTTTATATTATAATACAGTGTAAACCTTTTAATTAAATTCATTCGCTTTTTTTAATTATTGTAGAAGGATGTATGGCTTTGCAACATGTGCTACCATCGCCGCCATCTTATAGCCAGTTCAGGTTCATGGTACCATCGACAAAGAGGTAAACCGTCTGGATCAGGGAGGCGAAGCAGTCTGGACGAAGCAACTATGGCAATAAACGCAGTAAGTTGAATCGTGTTGGACTGCAAAGTGCCATATTTTACACTCAGTCTGTCGAATTTATATGACATGGTTGATAAAAGAGTAATAAAACACATTATCTAAATACTTATTTGTGTATAACTGAATTTATATCAAATAAAGCGTTATCATATGTATATGTCACTAAACTTGGCATAATCCACACTCATAATGTTATAAATCGTTATTGTCCATTATACACGAGAATCGCAGTCACCTTACATTTAAATAAATTTTTTCCAGATAATAACTCATTTTGTCCAAAAAAATTATGGATAAAGTTTACCCTTTTTTATATATTGTTGAGATCCTAATTTTATTTCATATTGCGTGTTCAAAATTTGAATTTGTTTGCAGGGTCGTTCCGAAGGCATACGTTTTGAACGAACCGCCTCATTTTCAGAGTACGAAAACATTCGAGATTCAGTGCTGGAGTCGGTTGATATACAGTATGTGCCAAAAGTTGCTGACGAATTACGTAAGGTGGCGTCTGAAGGACTCGAGCGGAGTGGTATATCAGAGATTATATCAACTGGTATGTATAGCATTTATGCCCCCTTTTTTTGAAAAACCAACTGAAAATAATTATAATAATATATGCAATAAACATTTATCCCTAAGGAAAATGAAACTAATTGGCACTAATGCATTTTAAAACGATAACTTCATTAAAGCTGTTACAATGATTCCACTCCCACTCACATATGAGGCATAGTCTCCACAATGTCAAAACTTAATGTAATAATGACATTTTTACCCACGTTAAAATATCAGTTTGGATATCAAAATAAAGCAAAATTAGCATAGGCCTATATGATTCATATACCGCCTACCCATTGCATGTTACTAACCTACTTCTCCACGTAACACACTTTATGTTATTATCCAAGATGGGCTATATCATAAACGGTTGCATGTCGCTTACGTTTTAATCTATGTTTGTGCTTCACCATTTTTAATTTGTATTTTAATGGAGATACGTCCACTGTTACCCACAGAATTATTGTTTTTTAGATATTTCTGTAATAAATACGTTTATAGATCCTACAAAACGATCAACATTATTTGGAAAAATAATGTACAAAAAGACGATAAATGTAGTTATAAATTATTCTCACATGTACTATCCATAAGCTAGTGACAGTATAACCCTTAAGAAGCCTGCATAATGATGGTAAAGTATTTTAACGCATCATAAACATTCAAGTTGGCGATTAAACGATAAAAATAAATAATGTTACGACGAGGGAGAAATTCTAGAGTTTCATGTCACATCAAATCGCTTAGCATAATAGCTCAGATGACAAGCATAAATGTCACTATATAATTATAGATAACAAATATTAGCATAAACAATGTAGAACCTATCTCAATATATAGTGTTTATTTAGATTTACGTTGCCAAAATACAATCCTAGTAGAATTTACTTATTTTGTGAATTTGTTAACTCATTTCCCAGTTTCAAAGACATCGTTACGTGTATTATAATCTTCTGCTACGAAACTATATTTTTCAGGAGTTAAATTTTTGGACCAACGATCAAGCAGTGATGAAACTCCAGACGATCAACAGCATAATCGACAGCGAGATAGCAACCATAGTCTGCCAGAAAATACTATGACGTCATCGTTTTCTGCTTCCGATAGTGGTCTAGAAAGTATGCGAGACGAGGACATTACACCGACTCTTGCCGAGGAATCCCGAACCAGCTTAGACCTTGATGACGAAGAAATGAGAAAAATGCTTATGCAAATGTCAGGCAAAGAAAGTACTGATGCGAAAAGGAATCAGAAGCAAGATGAAGTAATTGTAGAAAATACGGAAATATCAGTCGATAGTGTGAAAACGATTAGCCAGCAACAAGATGAAATAGCGAGACCAAACGGTAGTACTTCTGGTAGAGTTGTAGCCTCTTCAATACATGATTTACCGGCTATAAAAGAGAGAAAATCGATTCTTGATAGTGATGAATTTAAATCTATAGAAGAACAAATTTATAGCCATACAGAAGGATTTAAAGAAATATTTAAATCGTTTAACTTTGGAGGAGAAAAAATTAGCGCTGGGTCTACAAGTTCACTTGACAGAGAATCCAGTGATGGACATGATTTTGACGAAGACGACTATGAAGAAGAGGATTTGCAAATGGAAGCACTAGATATTGATCACACATCAACTGTATCTCATGATGACACAGCTACAGATAAAACTTTATCACCGTATCGTGAAGAGATAGAAATGATGTTAGCTAATGGAAAACGGAATTACTCATTAGATTGCGAAAGTTTAAGTGACAGTGAGATCCGGGTTTGTGGAGGAAAAACAAAATCAAAGGTTGTAATTGGAGAAAAGCCTTCACATGCCATTAGTGACCCAAAACTATCAGAAAGAGGTCGTTCCCTTCTAACTGCTGAAGATTACCTTCAACAGGGATGTTTCTTAGGTAAAAACACTGCAAAGTCTTCCTCATTTTACGGATTTCCAAGTGAGAAAGAGGAAAAACCAGAAATGAGATATAGATCTGTAGGTGATTTAACTAAACTAGGAATGGAAACAGAATCCGAACAATTAGCAAAAGCGAATAAAACGAACCGCACTGCTACACCTGTTATTGTAAAGTCTCAGTTTCAATATCCTTCGAATCGTAAACAAAAACCGAATTCGCTACCCAAAAGGAAACGTAGTCGACGTATGATTGAAAATCCTCTGTCACCAATTTGGGATGTAGATACGTCAGGATCTCCTCCCGATGCTGACTATTCATCCGGTGATTTTCCGTCTCCGGAATACGCTGACCCATCTCTGGCAGAAGAGTCTCCTCTTGAGTACGAAGATGAGGAGGACATTGATATTGAAGAAGAAAGCATGTATGATAACACTATACATCATTACAGCAAAGACTCTCAAATGAATGATATTTACGGGAGTGGCGATTTAGCAGATTTATTAGAGGAAGATGACGAAGACGAAGAGTTTCGTCTTCACGAAGAGTATTCAAGAAAATCAAGTTTAACACCAGAAGATGCCTTTCAATTAGAAACAGTGATGGAAGAAGAGGAAGAGGAATATGAAATACAAGAGCAACTGCCATCACCTGAAAAGATTTCTACTGGATCTTCTGAAAAAGTGGTCGAAAATAATGAAGTATTATTTGAATCTTTTTCATCAGATGCGGACAGTAAAGAAGATGTATCAATAAAAACACCAAAGCCCAGACCGCCGCCTCTAAAACTCTACCACGATCATACAAAAGTTACACCAGTTTCAACAGTTTCGTCTAAATCAGATACTCAAGTTTTAGAATCACCACCAACTCCAATTGAAACAAGTAAATCGTTTGAGAAACCTATACTAGCTAAAATTGGAGATACAGTTACCTCGCCAGATACTAGTAAACAGCAAAACAAGACAAACGAAAATACATTAACAGAAAAGAAAAAACCACCTACACCGAAACCTAGACATAAACCTCCAGCACCCCCACCTATTCCCCCAAAGCCGAGTTTGTCATCAATACAACGAACACAATCTCAAAAAGGAGTAAGCTCAGTAAAAGAAATTAAACAAACTTTTCAGCAAACGTCACAAGTAGCTACAAAGACGTCCAAGTTCGTTCAGGAGTCACCACAGTCTCCCCGGCTTTTAGCAACATTTAGGCAGTCAACAGAACAAGAGGGTTCCAGTATTGTTGGCCGAGAGGGAGAAAGTTTGCAAGAGAAGGTGCAACAATTTGAACAATTCATCAGAGATACCAGTAGCAGTCCATTACCAGAATCACCTAAAAGGATCAGTAGGTCACGAAAGAACTCGGATTCGTCAGACAACAGTACACTGACTACTGAATTAAAACAAGAAAATAAGACAGGTGAACCCCGACCTACTGCAGCTGTTAGAAAACATGTTCCCGCTACAAAGGATGGAAATATTGAAGGAGACGATGCAAAATCAACAGCAACAGTCGCAACAAGTACAAGTAAAGAAGATGGTGAAGTTTCAACTAAAAGCGTTACTAGAATCGCCAGTAGCAGGAAACATCAACGCGTTTCAGTTGGAACTGAAACTGTACCTGAAAAGGAAAATGATGACAATGAGGGTGATAAAGCACCGATTGCAGTTATGTACACAACAAAAGGCACACATTTACTCTCAATAAGATCCAACCAACCAGATTCTACCGACGTCCACCAACTGGAAAGTCCTTCGATATCCCCGACTTGTCCAACAACCAGTAGCATAGCTGTAGGCACCAGCCCAGAAGGATCCCCACCAACTTCCGATTCTGAATCATTATTTGTCCCAAAAACGAAGATGTTCCGAGAAAAAGGGGTCGGTACTGACCAAGACGTCTCTACTGCTGTGTCATCAACATCGTCACGTGGATCCAGCGGATCATCGACACCAGAGATGATTGTTAAGAGAAACAGTAAACGTTTACCTGTTACCGACGCCTCTACCACACCGTTGATGCCCACCTCTTCTTCTCGGCAACATACCTCTGAGGGTCAATCAGAATACTCTTCGAAAATGTTCACATTACCAGGAAAACCACCGAGCCATAAAAGGCATGCTTCAGGAGTAAGTAACATTTTGTTATCGTTTCTGTTGTTTTTTATATACTTGTGTTTGTTCTTCTTTAATTCAATGTATTATTCTTACACTTACGGTACCTGATACCCATCATGAATACAAGATTATATTCTGAGAATACACAAAACTCATCCACATTTATATCATTTTATAGTTTGGAATAAATAAAAACAATTGAATTTATAATACAACAAAAAATAACTATATATTATATAATTTTCATTGAACAGATTCAAGCTCAAGGCAGTGATGTATCCGACTCTGATTCTGAACGTGGGGGTAACTCAGAAACAATGTCTAAAATTCGACGAAGACTTCCACCAGTACCAAGCACACGTTTATCAATAACCTCTGTCGGAATGACAGCAGATAGCGCCAATGAAGAATCAGATTCCGACAAGACATTGAATCTACAGTACATAAGGGAGATGCTTAGGAGAAAGGCAGCGGAACTTGAAAAACAGAAGCTTGAAGTAGAGCGTGCTGGTAAAAAGACAGAAGAAGATAAGAAAAGACTTGATATGACAGCAGCAAGAATATTTAGACGTCAGGAAAGAAGACAAAAAGGTACTGGTATGATCTTTGATGTTGATGAAATGGTTATGATGCACGACAGTGAGAGTAAATCATCAGATGATGAGAGATCAAAGTCGATGTCAGATCTCGATGACGTCCTAAGACCCTTCTCGCATGGATTCCAGTTGACGAAATCAGAAGAGGATATCATCAAGCAGATTGAGAAGCAAATATCTGAGTCAACTGGAACTCAGTATAAAGCTTACGAAAGATCAGAGATAGAAAGGGAAGTTCGACAAAAGTATGGATTATCTGATGACTTAAGAAGGATCTCAACTGCTCAAAGGAAGAAGCACGATTCACGCTGTACTCATAGTGATGGTGAATTTGAAGATACCATTTACGACTCGCATATGTCAAGAAAGAAATTCCAATCAGATGCGTCTGTACGGAGAACTAATAGTTCGTCTCCGCCTGTTCTTCGTCAATATAGAACAAAGGACAAGAAAAGACTCGTAAGTTATTACCAACATCATACTATGAACAGCTATTAAACTTTACTAGCAATGCGAATGTATTATCAATTTTAAGGAAAACATATACACACATTAACAACATAATCAATATTTATGCATGGTATTACAGTTTATAATTATACCTAGTAAATCATTCGGAACTATTAACTATCATGCAACAATATATTGGTATATAACATTATATTAATCATTGCATTTTTATTTTTAAGATTGATGAAGAAAAATTAAGCAAAGAAGGTGAACTAATTGAAAGAAAGATACGCGAAGACCAAGAAAGGCAATTTAGGAAAGAAATAGAACGTCGAAAGCGCCAAATGGAAGAATCTGCCAAACGACTGGAACAGATAAAAGCACAACGTCGTAGCGACTGGACTGGACAAACGTCTAAATTAAGTCAAAGTATGGGTGATATACAACGAACCGACAACAGACACTTAGGTGCTGGTATGAAAACCATGTCAGATGCTCAACTCGACGAAACTGATGGATCTCACACTCTGTCACTATCTTCTCCTTATTTACCCGACAGAGGACAATCCGTATTGAAACGCGATGCCCACGGCCTTATTCTGCCTCTAGATGATACGCCTTCTCAGTCAATAAGAAGGGATTACCAGTCAATTCAAGAAGGGCGCGAAGATATTCCGAATTTCAAGTCTGGCTCTGATTCGTCTGATACTCGGGGTTATAGGTCAAGTCGACAAACAGACGGTTCGTCTGATTCAGATTCGTATCAGCATCGAAATGAAAGGGTAAATCCTCAACATTTTTAACGGATTCGAATAAAACAAACAATTAAATCAAAAGTACATATATTCACATATCTGCAAATATAATGTAACCTATTGTTTCTGATTGTAGAGGCGCTATGACAGTATCGGACGTGAAACAAGCAGCCAAGTTCATGGAGTAATGTTAGGGAAGCCATTACTCAGTCCATCAAAGTCAGCTCCACAGAGAAGCATGGGATCGTCACCTATTCCTGTCTCATCCACGCAATCTTATCCAAATCTGGAAGGTATAAAGTCTCCATAATATTTGGCCTTCAAATACTTTGCACGATCACTCTATAAGTGCAATACACTGTAGCAAAACTTTGCACACTCTTCTTTATCAATTATTATATTATAGTAACTTTTGCACGTTATGTTAATATTGTTCTTTAAACTTATTTACAGCATGCTGGAATGAACTTATATTTCAAACGTAAAATACAATCATAATATTTATATTTCATACTGCTTTTAAACCAATGCTTGAAAAATGTTTAATTTCTATACATAACTGCACATAAGTTTGGTAATCTCGACGGCTTCATGGTAAAGCAGTTTAGAATGGTAGAATCAATATTACTTCCTATACTAAATTAATAGCATACAGTATTTTACTGATATCAATTATATTCGAGTTCGACTTAATCAAGACGCCCTCTATAGTTATCAAACTTATTTTCATAACGTAACGTCTCTTATTGGATGTTTGTTTTTCTCGCGTTGTACTGTGTTGTAGCTGGCATGATCTATCCCTACATGCACCTTAGTACCATGTCTCTTCCTGATCGTGTAGTCCATATGAGCAAAGATCAACTTCTGGATTATTATCAGAAAGCTTACGGTAAGGTCATTTTTTTTTCTAAATTCTCATCCTTTTCTATTAGTCTCATATTTCGACAGTGGCACCATCAGGAAACACACACGTTTACGTACGTGTAGCATACTACACTACAGCATAATTTTTTACGCGCGCGTATGTTTCTGCGTGGTGTCAATGACGATGTATTCTCAAGGAACTATTTTACCTATAATGCTTAATATAATCTTGAATTAAGAATAAGTCAAAATATTTTCTTGATAATAACAGTATAATATTCTTACTAACATGCTGAACATTTATCGCATATATAATACATTATTTAACGGTAGTATAGTTACACAAATGTTTCCTTTAAACCTGGCTTTTTTATTTATAAAAAATATACAATGCTTGTCACATTAACAATATTGGTATAACTTCATTATCTTCCATATGTAATTATAACTACATTCTAAATGAACTTGGTTACACACTTTTTATATCGTGAAAAAAAAAGCCTCTCGTAATAATAATACAATTTCTTTGTGTGGGTTCAACGGAAATGAATGCCTGCAAATATTAGAATTATACGAATAGATAAACGATAAACAAAAATGGAATGAAGTTAAGAAGAAGAATCATGGGTAATACTACACGTTTGTTGCTCGACATTATGGCGTCAGAAAAGACACTGATATGTCAGTAATGTTAGTTTAATCGAAAGATATATGAATACGCAGTCACCAAAACAACTAAACAAGGTTCCAGCAAACCTATTTACCTCGAAGCATGTTTCCACTCCCGATCATAACAGCTTGATTGCCCCAAATTCATGACCAAATGTCGCCGAATCGGTGTACGTCAAGAACCGGTACCCGATTCGACCATTTCTTTCAATCGCGTGATCCGGTTCTAACCAATTCATTAGATTTGTGGACATTACATTTCATCTGCTTCTGAGATACAAACGAGAACACAAATTCAAGAAACAATATTAACTGCTACAATAATGTTGTTTGATGGTATATGTATCGACGATACCGACATAAATGACGTGCGCGTACTAAATCCATTCCCTTTTCATCAGCTTATGAACGCGTACACACGTGATATGACCGAATAAAGTGGTAATTAGTTACATAACATAATAAAGTATTCATTAACCAATGGAATTTGCTCTGAATCCCGGAGATGTATTTAAATATAAATCAATATTATAGATGTTGAAAAACTAAACTTTCAAATGTATGAAGATTGTTAGACATAAAAAAATAATTTAGCGATATTTTTATCTTGCTTAATAAAATTTTATCAATATAAATGTATTGAGAAGGATTGAAAACAATACATTACAATTATCAACTACATAAAATGATAATACCGCACTGTAAGTTGATCATTTTAATTTACCCGAGAGTAAAATAGACTCGTCTAATTGATGAAAATAGAGCGAGCGCAAATCAGAAATAAAACATCACAAGCAGTTTATCAATTGTGACTACCGGGGTACGTTCGCACAGAACCAATCAGTATACATTCCAATACATGTAGATGATAAATACATTTAGTAGATTATGTTTATAAGTCTGTAAAGCGTTATTAAGATTGTCTGCTTTCTTGCCCAGCTGATTATTATTATAGTAGCCAGGAGGTAAGGATGGAAGCGAGTGAGTGGACACGCCGTGGAGGAGCAGACGACAGCGATGTTGAGGAATATAGAAGTGCTCCAATTCACAGAAACCGACAAAGCTCATTTTCAAGCTACAAATCAGAACCAACGGTAAGTTAAATTGTATTATATTCCATTCATTTCAATATTTTGAAAAAGCATTTATTCATGTTGTTTTTCTAATGCGTAATGATTACAATTTAGTCCGAAAAACAACTAATAAGCAACGATTACTTGGATGAAAGTTAATGTTTAGTTAGTGTTTACACAATTCAACCAATAGATACACCATTAAAATGAGTGTTAAGGTGTTTGGTTGGTGACAAAAATAATATGTAGAAAAAAGATATGTATTCACAAAAATACTAATGTTGGTCATTAACGAAACATTTAAATAATCGAATTTAAAACAATTATTTGTTGAATTATGTTAATGATTATATAATTTGATTGGTGTTGATGTGGGCCTGTATAATTAATCGTGTTTACCTTTTATTCTGCGTATGTTGGTTAATATTACGCGGTGGTATTATAGCGTTATAGTGTTATCACCACTTAGCTCAGTTTATGGTAAAGCTTGAAAATAATTATCTTGCGTTGGCGTTGTTTCGTTTGTTTCTGAGGAGGATATTGACAAATTGTTTACAAGACATTGATGTGTACACTCTAGATATAAACTGGGTTAAACGTATATATTTACTTTAAAGTAAGATTATTAATTAAGTCTCCATAGGAATGATTAGGTAAAAATTAAAAAAGATAATTTTCAGCTTACATTAAAATGACGTAAATAAATGTATAATACAGTGTTAGTTTAATTATATTGCAATGTTTATAATCAATGACGTTAAATGTTTACATAAAAGGATTCGGGCTATTACGTACGTTACGTTTTCGGTCACACCACGTGTACGTTTTCTACGGAATGCGTTACTGTTAACGGTTGTACTGTAGTAAGCTCTTTCTACACTATCAAACTAGTTTGAAAAAAAAAGTGTGATGTGGCCAAATATGGTAGGGTCATCCTCTATAAATAAGGTGTAATAAAAAAACACATCACATTTTTTGTCACATAAACGTTGATAGTGTAGACAGAGCTTTACACTAAATCCAGTTCTCATGAATTTGTACGAGTTCGGGCTCAGTGTGAACATAACTAAAGCTTGACAAATAATACAGTGGTCAGTTTTGTGGTTGAATGTTTGTTTTATAAATCTATTCCACACAGGTCCGGGAGTATTCGTTCCCTACTAAAAAGTTTTATTTAAGTAAAGATCCTTCTGATAGATCATCTAGAGGCAATGGCCTGGGCATGCGCATTATCGGAGGAAAGTTTATACCCGGATCTAGACAAGTAGGAGCGTATATTGCTGAAATATATCCTGGAGGGGTCGCTGAAAAAGTACCTGGTACGTAAGCAACAACATTTTAAGGCTTATTATCTAAATAAAATACTATAATCTTTTCTTTATTAAACTGTGTTTTGTTTCTCTTGATATTACTTTACGTTTAGGCGTATGGTATATTTTGTACTGTTTGTTTGTTTATTTGTTTGTGATATTTATTGCTATCCATAAAATACACAATACAATACATTATAGTTTGAACTTAACAAAATCATACACAAATTAATAATTGTACAGTTATGGAATAGCAGAGGATAACCCTTCAAGCTGGGAAGCTTGTTTCAGAAAGAGTCCTCTATTCGCATTTATTGAATGAAGAAAAAAGAATAAAATTATTCAAAATTGACACGCCTGTTTGATGCACGAAACAAACATAAATTATTACATGTTCTTTTTATAGAACTTCAGTTAGGAGATGAAATATTAGAATGGTGTGGGGTTTCACTAGAAGGCAAAACGTATGAAGAGACTCAGCAATTAATTAGTGGTTCAGACGGAGAAGTTGAAATTGTAATAAGAAGGTACCGTGTACTTTATTTGATACTGCGATGTCTTCAATCAATACGAGTTTGCTATAAACAATCTAGATACAGTACTTTCAAATTAAACTAAAGCTCTGTCTACACTATCAAACTAATTTGACATATTACGTCATCGTGTCCATATATGGGCACACCGCATTTTTAATGGAAATACTGTATCATTGCTCATGAGTGCCACAAGGAAAACATTGCTTTAAGAGCGTAATTGTAAGATTTTTTTTATTCATTACTTGCAGTGGAGTTTGCATGATGGATTCACCGCGAAAAAGCGCCTCATCTAAACAAACGTCACATGGTAGTAGGCAATTTGCTATTTACGGTAAGATTACACACTTATAGGCCTAGACTATTTATTTTTATACTACTGTAACAGTGGAGAAAAGCACATGTTTTTGAGGAGTTTTTTGCATAGAATCCTTTCTTTTTTATTTTTTATTTTCTTTTTGCTTTCGCGTGTACAATTGTATAGTGTCATAATTTGTATTTGTCGTTTCATCGGAGGACGTACCTCTTTAGACTGAATATCTAGTTTTCATTATGTACCTCGGTAACATTAGTAAAAGTTGCCTATGAAATAATTTACGCGATAAACTGCAAGTGAGTCTTACTTATTGGAAATTGCTTCCTAGCGAGCGTAAGACGTTCACTAAAGCCTCGGATTATGGAATCAGTTGGATTTATATTATTTGCTTTGCTAATGTAGGTCTCTAATTGATGGCTTCTCTGACAGGTATTATGATGTCCATATCGTCATGCTACATAACAAACGCGTTTTTATGATAATAAAATGCTCCGCTTGATTTACGAGATATACAGCATGTTATGCGTGCGTACATTTTGCGCTATTAGATAATCTTTTAATATGTTTTATTTCTACCGCAGAAACCGATGGTAAATGTACGAATGGCGTTGACCCGCGTACTTTAACCAAACGACTAGAAGGCATCCAATCACATTCTCCGTCTCAATCAAGTGAGTCGTTTTCAACAAGCCAATCAACGTCTAGCAATACATCCACACCAAAGGTAAACGAAGAAAGCCATACAAATTAAATGTTCAGATACTTGTTATTCAAAATCATTTGAATCGTTTCGTTAGTTAATTATTTCATTTTATAAATATTTATTTTTTAATGTTTTTTAGCGCAAGCGGAAGGAACGAATGAAGTCTATAAAGGGGGAAATTGAGGTAAATATTATTATATAGTATTTTAACCCTGTGGTAACTTCAGATAATAAATAAGTATATAAGAAATCTGCTCTATGTCGAATAACATAAACTTTTGTGGTTATTTTATAATTTTCTATTTCTTTATTAGCTCCAACTTGATTACGATGACAATGTCGGTGATCTGTTTATAACCGTAATAAAGGCACGTGATCTAGCACCTAAAGATCGTAATGGACTTGCCGATCCGTTCGTAAAGATCTGCCTTCTCCCTGGAAGATGGTTAGTATATTAACATCATTTTCATCATTTTTATACATGCAGTAGAAAATATACCTTCAACCACATACTGTACACACTTTCTACTGTCAACTACGGCAAACATTGTCTTAATCTTGATTACAACGCTTTCATCATTGCCATCCTCCTGGAAACAAGGTCAAATCTTGTTAAACCAGAATATAATTCATTCCATTCCTTTGAGTGGAAACCATGTTTGTGAAACGTCATGAAAACCAAGTAAAGTAGGAAAGCAATTTCATCAACTTGAGCAAGATATTCTTCTAGAATAAGCTAAGCATGCTGTATACTTTCTATGATAAATATACCGTGTTCCTGTTGCATATTTCCATTGTGTTCAGTAAGATAACATTATGTGATTTCCATTTTAGTGCTGAAAACAAACGCCGTACAATGTATGTGCCACGGACGTTGAATCCAAATTGGAATCAGACTTTCCTATTTCGAGGAATCAGACGAAGGGAACTTTGCACTAAATCTTTGGAAATACTTGTATGGGACTATGATCGATTTTCGACCAACGATTTTATGGGTCAGGTAAAAGTGTTTTAAAATCTAATCCTTCCTTAAAGTCAGTGGCCAAAGCGTGCATGTAGATAATCAACGGCAGATTGTGACTCTGGTTGTCGCTGTTAAAGATTTGTTCTCACTTGTAAATGAAACGCGCACTGTAAATAATTTGACCAATCACGACGCGATCGATAATCCAAAGTGTCGCTTGGGATTGGTCAACTAACTACTTGAATTGTGTCTACGTCATTGAGTTGCGTCCAGTGGGAAACAAGCTTTAAAGTTAAACTAAAACAAGAAAATCTTTATCTTCAACAGGTAATGATTGACCTTTCTAATATGGATAATCTTGACAACAATCCAAAATGGTATAAATTGCAACATCAAGGAGAGGTCGCTCCAGCTGAAGCACACACTCCTCAACTGGTTTCCCCCATCAAACCAGGTGGATTCTTCCTTCAACCACCGGCTCAGATGACGCGACCAAAGACGCGCAGTGAACAAAGTACATCTGACCCAGCCTTCTGGAAACGCGTATCAGATGGTACGTCATATCCGGTGTCCGCAGGTCAAATTGATAACGATTCTCCAAGTTCTTCTGCGTATGAATATGATACGGATCGATCCATCTCAGACGTCTCAGCAATCGATCGAGGTAAACTTTTACCATAATACTAAATACTATCTATTTTATTTATTTTCTTCTATTCGATGGATGTCACCCTGTTTGTACTTAATTTTAGTTTTATTTCATTCGAATGCTAAATATCTTTACTGCTCATATCTGTGCTTATCTATTAGGCCAAATGAACATTACATTAATTACATACAATTTCAAAATCTTTAAAACTTAACAAAGCATGTCGTTTTAACCGTTTGAATTGTTTTTTAATCGTGTACTGAATGACAACCGGCCATTCCCTTTTGATCTAAAATTCTAGGATAGTTTACAAGCAATATTATTTAAGATAATACATAATTATTATTTTGTATACTACCTATAATCTATCTATTACTTCATGTCATACGACTTTGTAGTGATATAACAAACACATCTGTGAAAACTGTACTATAAGCTGTTTGCAACCACTATTAATATATCACTTAGCAAAACGTTACAATATAATCATTTTATTACGTTACGTTCATCACTGATTGTTGTATAAATGTTCAAAACAGTTGCGTCATAGAGTACATGCAGAAATTCGTAAATATATAAATAGTTTGTGGCGGTAATGTTAAAATTGAAGTTCTTTGGTGTTAGGCCTACAAACCGGATTATGAATAACATACTGAGTACATTTTCATAATCACATTGCATATCAAGGCATATCATGCACTCCTAGGAAAGATAAATGAGTGTGTCCTACTAGGGTGAGAGAATGCAGGTTTGGTCAACCTGTTTGAGGAAGTTAGACACCTTGTCAGAGAGGTTTCCAGAAGTTTGGTTGCCTCTTGGAGAAATCATAACGGTTTTCGGGTATATGTACTAACATTTTGATAGCACTGTATAGTTTGTTTAAACATTTATGTCTATTGTAGTAACATCCTTTCATGTCACCCCTCTTACATCTTCAGATTAGCAAAGCTACAGGCCAGTTCACCAGGTATGATTTTAATCTAAACATTTTAATCTTCGTTATTTTTACCCTTTTGTGTATTTTTTAAATGTTGCATTCATTGTTGCACTACGTGGCACTTGACCTCCCTTTTCTTGTGGCTTCGCATTCCATTTGTTTGTTGTTTAGTAAACAACGCTTATTTTATTGCACTTTACGACTATGTCTTATTTTTCTAACATTCTACATAAATTAACATTTCATGAAATGTATAGCAATATCATATTTCAAACTCTTCTCATAAAACATATAACAAAACTAAAAGTATTTTTACAAATAAGTTAATAATTTTCAAGTATATATTGCTCGTTAATACCAGTCGTTCAATTGTTCTTTTAGATCACCCTCAAAATTCAGATTCAGGAGTTCATTTAATAGGTCAAATGTCACCTGAAGAACACCCAGATATATCTACGTCACTCACAAGAATAGATGACGCAATCCGTGCTCTTAAACTAACCGATCAACCAATTCCAATAAAAAGGGATAAACCCACGCTTCGAACAAGAGCCTCGTCAAAATCGCCAAAACGGCATCAAAGGCAACGTCCACAATCAGCAAACTTTGATTTACGCATCTCCAGAATGCAGAAACCAACTGAAAGCTACGAAGCTCAAGAAATGAAACGATCATTGTCAACGTCACCTCCGGTTACAGACAGACAATTTTATACACAAGAAAGACCAAGTTATTTTAAACATCCTGCCCACTCTTCGGTAGAACTTAATTCACCCTTTCTAGTTGCTCATAATCAGTCCTCTCGTTCGTCCTCATCTCACACCTTAGACTCGCCGTCCAGTAGTAATAACCAATTAAAAGATAAAACACCCTCGCCTGACGTCGTGATATCAGCGGATGTTCGCCACAAACCAAAAGGTAAATACTAACTGATTGATATTTCAAAATCGTGTTGGTGTTCTACTTTTGTTTTTTTGTTGCATTGTGTTCTCTTTCATTATTAAATAAAGCACGTTCATTCTATCGGCATTTTGTTAGCTTGTTTTTTAATAATGATCAAATCCTGACCAGATATCTAAATAGTACAGTACATATACAATACACCAATGTAAATAATTTAAACCGTCATTGCTTTTGCCAGAATCCATCCGAGTTGCAAATTTTAATCCAAAAAATCACCATGACAATCGACATTCGAACAAATCGTTATCAACGCCACCCGATCAACCAAACTCTGGATCAAGCTCAGAAACGGATAAAAGAAAACGCTCTGGTTCCAACCAAATATCGGTAAGGAAACTATTATTTCATAATGTGTTACCAATGTCCATTGTTTACAAGTAGAAACATATTGTAGCTTTAATGTTTTTTTCATCTATTTTATTCGTTTTGCTACTTTCAAAACAACATCATTTATCGCACTTCTCAAGAAATGTATTTCAAATATATTTTTTAGAAATCTACTATAAAAGCCGATGTCGTAATACATAACGAACAGCCTCGTCGTCGATCAAAAACACATTCCGATGATTCGATAGGAACCAGATCTGACTCGAGCCAAATGAGCAGAAAACCCCGTCGTAAAACCTCACGTGATGAAGATCCACTCAACTTCACAAGCAGAGATCCAAAGCGAAGACCTTGTATGTCTGTTTCTTTTATATATATATACATTTTACGACCTAGCTATCCACGATATCATTTTCACCCTAGTGTATATTTACAGTACCGCAATCAAGAGCTACTGATACCGTCAAATCCCCTGCTTCCCATAGCGTAGTGATGAAAAATTGCTGGCGTCGCGCTTAAGTCGCTGCTGCGCTGCGCCCCAAGTGGGAACCAAGCTTTAGCATCCTCAGTAATGTCCGTGTGAACAAGCTTCAAACCCATCAACTGTTATTTCTATTCTTTAGCTTATGATGGCGGAGACACGATTCAGAGTGCCCACGACGAAAGCAGAACCGAATCACCCGTTTTTAAACTTCAGGAAACACACGCACGAACGCCTTATGCCAGTCATTACATGTCAGACGATAGACCGAGAACATCGTCATGGTAGGTCTTTATAAAAAACACACCACCATTTTTAAATGATTCAAGATTGAACTCCTCTTCTTTTGGTTGGACGAAATATCTACAGTACTGCTAGAGACTGTATTATAGGTCTATAGTCTTCGGAAAGACACCAATAAATTGGTCTCTTCTTCTTCTTCTTCTGCCACACGATAGATATTGCAAAATATTATTATTCAAATTCAGCATTAAGTATAATGGAAATAGTGACGTGTCCGAAAGGAAATGTACAGAATAAAATCTTACCTCTCTTCTTAATAAAAAAAAAACAATCGAATTGTAGGAACATCTTGCTAATGTTATCGAAATATTTCCATAAACTATCGCGAATTGGGATAAAACTGCTGTTGAAATTTACTATCTATGGACAAGAAATAAGAAAACAAATCACAATTAGAGTTAGAAATTACAAAAGGTCTTCAGTACCATTTAAACCTGTTTTTGTTTGATTTCTTTTTAGTCACTTTACTACAAATACAACCCCAGTACATGATCGAAAAAGGCAAGATAGTGGTGTTTACCCAAGATCTGTAACAAACGGTAAATATGTCACGTGCAGTTCTTAAATAATTGGAAAAGTTGAATTAAAATGGCATTTTGAGTTTAGAAAACAGTCTAAACAAACCAAAAAGTAATTTTTAAAAATTCATAATTGCAGAAAGAGTAAGGAAAAGGAAGAAAACAAAAGGAAGCAATGCCGATAGTGAAATAGCCGCACGTAGACTATGTGACTTGGCAGATTCTAACAGGTTGTTGTAATAATAGTAATTAAACAAAGATAATGTTAAGTCCCTATAAATATGTTTACAGTAAGTAATTACTGAGCCTTGGCAATAAATTGAGCAAGCCCTAATAAATAGAGCACGTGTTTATGTATGGTCATTTTCGTTTCTAGTTAAGAGTACTCCTAACTTACTAACTAATCCAACAATCACAGTAAATTACCCAACTTTTACAATCATATTAATCTACTGTACTCCAGTACTAGTATAACGCTAAAGCTATTGTATGGTGCTTAGGAATTTGTACAGTCAATATTCTATTTGTGTTGGGTGCAAAAGGCTTAATAAACTAAAGTGTTACTGCACCATTCTAATGCTCTGTCTACACTATCAAACTAGTTTGACCAAAAATGGTATGTGCTCAAAAATGGTAGTGATATGCCCAAATATGGTAGTGATATGACATCATGTCTATATATGGGTACATCACTTTTTTTTCACATAAATTTGATAGTGTAGACAGGGCTTTAGCCTTTTGCATATATTGATTTATTTGTATGTATCTTATCACAGTCAGCTTTGGAGCAGACAGTTCGAGTCCAACGACCGACAGTCGTCCATCAACATGAAAACTGCAGTATACACTAGAATGCTTATAGGAGATAATTTAGGTCCAGGCCAGGTTGTAGATCCCGAACTACCTCGTAAGTTTTCAATCAGTGTGTTCATAGTTTTTGTTAAATTGCATTGATTAGATCCTGATTTACAGTATCTCCCCGTTTAAATACTATCCTATCCCTTTGTATCTGCACATTGTTATGCATAATATTATTTAGAGAGAGACTTGTAAAAAAATCAATACAAAAATGGGCCATTATTGAACAATCTTAAAAACGATACATGTAAGTTTAGTTTTATTTTTGTTTACAATTTTACAAACTGGCTTGTTATGATAAACGGGTTCAAAAAAGAAATTTAATTTTTCAATCTTTAAGGACAGCCAGACGTACTGTGGAAAGGTAACATTTGATATCATAACACGATCATGCTTTTTAACATACTAGCTATAAGGTTCTGTTCAAGAAATAACTTGACACATCAAAGACGCACCAGTTGACGTATGCGTATAAAAAAGACGAACTGATGCGTTTGGTGTACGCCAGCGTCGTATGTTGTCTCTTCGCAATGTCACTGATGACGTCAATTTTTTGATGACCTGGACATAACTTTATAGAATAGACCATACTGTAGTTTGCATGAAAATGACATGGTTATAAGAACCATAGTCATTGGTGGTATGGAGCATGTGCATTCATTAGCAACACTCGTGGAACGATGTATCTCCAATTATAACTTTCCTTTACCATAATTGCATGCATAACATAATGATTTGTCATTTGTATAACATTACATCACTACATTAATTATGATTACTATTGCAAACATTAATCGTTTTTTTCACTTCAAAATGGGTTTACAATTTGATTTTACTTTTCATTGTGTTCTCTTTTTAAAAATTACTAATCTAGGATTTCATTATCAACGGTGGTACATTTTTTTACTAATAATTTTATCAGAACTACCTGATTCTAAAACAAAGATTTAGTTCTAGTACATTAGTAATCAAGTAACATTAGAAATAGTACAGTATTACACATTGATTAGAAGTAATTACATCACTTATGATGCAATTGGTTGACATTATTATCTCACAACACATAATAAATACGATCTAATTATATCACTTAATTACAATACTTAATTCTAAAGAAATAAAATTCAGGAATACAGTATACATAGTTGGTTTGTGCTTACAGTAAATTACCAAGGGCAAAACAACTTTATAAATTGTCAAAAAATTAACGGAAAAGATGAAAGAAAACATAAATCAACGGCCAATCAATGGTTTTATATAGAATGTGGTAACTTAATTAGAAAGATTCTATAATTGGTTTTTTTTCTAGCAACAAGAGAGTCAACTGGAGAAATCAAACTTGGTTTAAAAAAGGATAAAAGATCAGACGGAGATTACTTTTATGTTGATATCATACAGTGTAGAAAAATGACTTTCAAGTTAAAAGACACCGATCATATTCCAGGTAAATCAAACAAGTAATTACAGTACATGTTTCCTTCTATACTGGCATGAACATACACTTACTTTAAATTTTAAACTTATCATTATTTATACCAATATACAGACTAAACAAAATAGCTAATAATACACAGAATGCATTCAGTAAATAGGCATACCGTTATTATATTAATTAGGAATATATATTTATTATTAAAGAAAATATCAATAATTTTGTTTTTGAAAATATGTTGTTTTCATATATTTATAGATGTATACGTGAAGCTATTTCTATTTATGGGCAATAAAAAAGTTTCTAAGAAGAAATCGCATACAATCAAACAACAGTTAGAACCAGTTTTTAGTCAAGAATTCATATTCCATAAACCAATTATAGGCGCTTCCTTACAGGTATTTTTGCAGTATTTATAGCGATATATGACTGTACTAAAACTTTTTAATTTATTTGCCAATATTATACTTATAGTAGTAGGCCTCTAGTAGGTTTAGGCCTAAGTCAATAGCTCGTCTAATTTCTACACTCTCACTAGCTAGGCCCAAATAGAAAATGCCTGTCAGGCATATTGTGACGGGCCCGGGCCCGTGCCCGTGCTGTGGGATGGTCCATGATGGACAGGAAAAAAACAAACCAGTTGGGCCTAGGCCTAGGCCTAGCCTTTAGTCTAGTTAAACCTTTTTATCCTAAACTTGTCAAGCTCTGATCCTTTATATGAGTAGTCTAAGTTTACTAGGCTTACCGTTTCCTGAACCTGTATAAATATTACTTAACTATTCCACTCAAAAAAAGTAGTTTTATATTAGTTTCTTCTCGTTACAATTTGATCGTCTGCCGTGTGCGCGCATGATGTGATGAAAGTTTTTTCAATAAACTCTAGAGGGCCGGCTTTAAAAATAACATCGCTAACGATGACGTCATATGTTTTTAGATTTTACTGGACATTAATTAAATTATAGAATTAATGTACCTTTTCTATTTGTCTATTTTTTAGGTTATGCTTTGGGCAGATGGCGGGAGATTTAGTAGAAACACGATGGTCGGGGAAACTATGATATGGCTTGATAATGTGGACATGTCAAGTGGCAAAGTCACAGCTTGGTATAGATTATTTACACCTAGTTCACCTAGAACTCCTTAACCTTCGTCATCAGTTGGCCGAGGCTAATCTTGCTTCGTATTATAAATTGATTTTAATTCTATTAGTAATATATATTAAAAGAACAATTTCATCGACGGGATAGTATTAACGGATAATTAGAGCTCCAATTAACAAATGACAAATGGGTTATCCAAATAAACCTAATTTGTCCTCTTTTTCGTCAACATACATTACAAGATGTACGCGCAATGCAAGATAATGACCACAAATGACTACAAACATTCGGATGGTGATCCGTACTTGCTTTTGATTGGTTAACCTACTTTTACGTCCTTTGCTCGTTGCGTCCTCAGTGGAAAATAATTATTTGTGGTCATTATCTTGCATTGCGCGTACATCTTGTAATGTATGTTGACGAAAAAGAGGACAAATTATGTTTATTTGGATAACAATGTATTCATAGTAGGCCCACTTAGCTCAGAATAAATCTGCAACATTATACATTCTCTCTATGTTTAGCAGATTGTTTGAGAAAAAATGTAGTATAATTCTTACAAAAATGTTTTATCTGAGGGTGATTTGATGAACTAATGTGATTTGGTTTAAATATTATTATTAAAAACGAAATAAATATCTGGTGCTTGTTAAAATATTACGCAATACATTTGATACTATACTAATAGTTTATTAAGCAACAAGCAATTATTATATAAAAGTATTTACTTTTTAATTAATAGTAACTAGATAAACGTAGCAATAGGCCATGTCATAATACCCTAGTTTAGGTGAACGTATTGTATCCAATGATAGAATTATTTATTAGAAATATAGCTATTGTGTAACGTAAATGTGGTTTTATATATTTTCCTTGGTGCTAACATTATTAAAATAAAATAATAATGCGGATTTGTTAATCGTTCAAACCAAATGCACTGTCTTATGCGTTAATGACATCACGAAGGGAGACATTTTCTCACGTGCGTGTGTAACGTAACGGTTTGTTACCACTGGGGATTTCCCCACTACGCACATGTCAACTGTCTCTTCGCCATGATGACATAAGCATTAATCATAATACAGGAAACAGGGCATTATTATTCCTACGCTGAATAAAAACATTAGTTAAAAACCACCAATTTGCATCAATTAAAATGAAAGTATAGACTTAACTAGGCAGTGTTTACTAATACTTATTTATATTTTTACGACGATCCATACTGTACTTAAAAAAAATAAAAATAAAAATTTAAAAAATATTTAAAAAATTAACCAACCACCATTATAAATGTATTCACAAACCAAAAATAATACTGCATTGTATTATACAACCTTTTGATATTTTTTCTCACTATAATAGGCATAATTATATTGACATGAATCAAAAGCAAGCGTTTGATATTTAAACTTTTTTCTAATGCATGATAACCTATATACAGTGTGCACTATTAATTATTAATTTATGAATGTTAACTTTAACTAATTTGCTGCGCATATACTATAACTTTAAAATATAATAAAAAACGATTAGGGCCTATACATCATTGTAAATTGTATTTATATTGTATATTTAATTTATAATATGTAAATTCATTATACTTAACATTTCTATATTAGTTTTAAGTTTAAAGATGATTACGCATGTCTACACGTATATGTGGCCAAAGAGATTCCTATTATTTTATGTGTGCAATATAGGGCCTCTGGTAGATATATAAGTTGTATACAAATCCGTCAGCGACTTCAGTTGAGTATCATATGAAAATAAATGAATGGGAAATTTAATCTGTCTTTATAGTGGTACGTTATTTCATTACTGAAACAAAAAACGAAGTATAGGTAATACTTTTACATGATATCTTATCTAAAAAATCGAAATATTTCCTTATAATTATCCTAAAGCCTTTTATACACTATAAAAAACTTTATGTGACAAAAAAATGTGATGTGCCCATATATGGACATGATGATGTCATATCACTACCATATTTGAGCATAGTACTACCATATATGGGCACATCACATTTTTTGGACAAATACAGTTTGATATAGTGTAGACAGGGATTTTTATATCGCGTAGGCCTTCAGTTATTTTTTATTACAGTCCATGCTACTGTTATTATAATAATCGCTGTAATTGCCAGAATTATCTCTGGCAAATGAAGAATTGAGTATGCATACCAAATATAAACAAATCGAAAGTAATCGATTCTACGAATTTTCATTTCGGCTGATTTCAGTTTTGCGTCTTCAAAATGAGTCCAATAGAGGCCTTTATATGCGCCGGGCGCGTAGTTGAGGTTGCTATGGGAACACTCACTTAACCACCACCATTTGTGTTTTGACTGCTTGCCGGATATGGATGAAAACGAAGCTCCATTGTGACATATCAGAGCATCCCCTATATATAAAAAAAAAGACATTTTGTAGGATCATTATCATTTATACTGTATCCACATCATTTTCATTATTAGCATAATCATTTTTATCATTAATCGCACCTAATTATCTGTTATCTTTTCACCCACCATCAACGTTGCAACCATTAATTATTATCAAGTGTTGTCATTATTATTTTTATAATCAATCGTCAATAATTTTCCTTAATTTTCACATTATAATTAATTGTCCTATATTTTCAATGAATACCAGTGTTATTATTATGATAGTTCGTTGTTCCTATACATCATTATCCCGATTTATTATATTGTTTATCAATCAAACGAAAAGGCACGAAAGAGGAAAAAGGGTTAAAAAAAACCCACACCGTCATTCACTACGTACCAGCATCACCGCTATAGGCACCAATATGTAGCCTATACAAGCTGCCTTCACTGCTTATCTTGAAATTGTCATAGAGAGCAAATCGAGAACCACTTTTGAATGATGTTAAATCAACTCTTAACTCGTATTTTGATACGTTAGTTAGCCGATAAATCTTCTCGTTTCCAAGCCAATGATCTTGATCTCGTTCCCCGAAACCAGTTTTGTACATTTCCCAACTTTTATTAAAAAATCCATCAGATCTATCAGAATTTCTGTGAATAACCTTTAAGATAATATAATCATAACTTATTATTATTATCAATGCTTACAGGTATCACCGTTTATAGACTTTGTTCTTCTAGATTTTGTTCGTGCATTTATACTATTAGGCCTACCATACAATATAATATCCCTTACAGGTTCAACGAGTAAGGTACAGAAGAGAAAGCGCCTTAGGACCTTTTGGAAACAAACTTCATAGTTCAAAAGTTCTGATTTTATCTTTGTTATTTATGTTGTCTTTTTATATTAATAATCATAAGGGTTCGTTTTTAGGGGTCACACACAAGTTTTTCTTATATATATAATTATATAAGTATATTTATCGGCACACAAATCCGGTTCACTCCTAATAACACAACGTCAGTGGAAACCCTACTAAATATAAATGGTGATGCAATAGTAACTCGGGGAAGACCAATATGGGATTTGAAAAATGGTATGTACGTACTGTCCAACCACCGCCATCTGTCGTCATATCGCAATAAGCATTGAACGGCTCTCCACTGCCTGGTCGAATAGTATTTACACCATTTCCCGACATAATGCCAAAGTCACTGCAGTCACGACGCACACCATTAAAACCAGCTCTATGCCACCCTAAGTTCCAGTAAATAGACATTTATAATTTTTATTTTGTCCATGTTGGTAGTAAAGAGATAAAGAGGAGTCACGTCAGTCAAGTTTTACGAGAAAGTATTGTTTTAACATAAACGTAATTTTAATTATGAGCACAGATATTTTCATATCTAATTTTGAGGTACGTCATGGGTACAGTGTATGCGATGGAAACTTGCTTACCTAACAGAAAACCACAAAGCATCAATATCAGCACAATGATTGCTGGTTTTAGGAAACGAGAATGTCGATGTTCATATTTTCCTGTTAAAAAATGATTGTATTCTCTCTGGATTGTCGTGAACACTTTACATAAATCAAAGTGTTTATTGGTGTCAACTTCAGTAATAGTCATTCGTTCCCTATCTGTTCGTGTTGTGTAATTTTCAACAAAGACAGCTGCGTGTGCACCTATGTTATGGTTTAATTTAAAAATATCAATAACATAAGTGAATAATTATTTATTTTTTATCATACAGATAACAATTTTTCCTAGAATCGCGATTAATTTCGAAAAGCCAGGCAGAAATAATTTGGGTTTGATTTTGTTTGTTCAAATGATAAAATGCAATTCCATGTTTTATATAGTATTTCTTGATAAAAGTATACCAATAGTATTTGATTAAACCAATCAATTGGAAACTGTTTGGTTTGTATATAGAGAATGGGTTCGTTCAACTGAAATCGAGAAGCTTGGTTGATTAGACAGTCAAAACTTGCCTTGGTTGTGATATAAATTACATCAAGTAGGTGTGTCATTCCATAGTACACAAGATTAATCCTTGATTTTACATACATTATTGTAGTAATATTCTAGTTTCAACATGAAAAGGTAAAAAAGAAAATTAACTTACCATAGGCCGTCAGGTTCACCTCCATACTTCTTTTCTTAGAAGAATCAAGTTTATCTCTTGAAGTAACAACAACAAGTGGTGCATACCCTAATTAAAAACCAAATTACAAATTGGCCAAAATCAAGTTTAAGTTTTGATAATATTTTATAATGATGTTTAAAATTTAATCTTGATAGAATGGAAATGAAGTAAATTTTGTTATGCAATATTGTGCACAGAGCTAAATGATTAATGATGATAACTATGTTTATGATGATATCTATGATATCAGTCCTACTGATACAGTTAATTATTTCAAAATATAGTGCAAATCCAAATTTTGACTGTTCAATTAAGAAAATGCTTTGGATCTAAGAACTGAATTCGTCACTCACAAACAAAATGACCCAATCAACACGTCATTAACTTTTATTTAAAGTTATTATAGTAAACGTCTTATAAAGTTATAAATATTATACCAAAAATGTAATACTGTACCTACCTATTCCGTCTTTTATAGGACCAATGAAAGCTCTACACTCTTCAATATAGTTTTCGTTGTTCGCACTGTGTAAAATTCAATTGTTAGAAAGGTGATATGTTATTATGCATAACAATTAATAGTGATAGAGATAATGTTAAATATAGTAGTATTTTAATGCATTGTGTCACAAGTGTGTTACAAAATCATCCTATTATAATAGCGACATACCTGACAACAAATACAGCAAAATCCATTTTGCGAACATAGTCGTAAAAAAATGGATATAAATATGTTTTCCATAGTGGTATCCAATCCATGTCTTTATCGAATTGTCCATAACCCTCTAAACAGAAAAAAAAACAGAGCCATAATGGAAAAAAAATACATAACCAGCGCATCATAAATCACTAAAATCACCATTGTTCTCCAAAATGTACCGTAACTTTCCTGACTAAATTAAAAATGCAAGACAACTTACTGCATATCATGGTTATCAATCTGCGGACGTTGATGTCTGTTGTTTGAAATCCTCTTGAATCTACAAACTCCATGTTGTCAGAGACGTCTAACTTCACAAGTCGTGTAGTGTTTCCACCAGTAGTTTGGACATCTGCTGGTGAACACGCTACTATACTCTCAAAATGTCCAGGATTGGAATTTTTTAAGTCGTATCTAGACAGCCAATATAAGCTATTTATAAGTGAGCTTTTACCGGCACCACACTTTCCGAACACTACAACTCGAATGGGACACGGAGGCTTATCAAAACCTGGACATCGCTTTGGTCTCCAACTTCGTATTTGTTGTAGTAAAACATGTAAATTCTCAACAGTAGCACTTGATGTCATTACCATCCTTTCTATTTCTGTGGATTTTTTAAAATGAAAATAATTCATATGACAAATTAGCTATAAACCTATAGATTTATAACTACGAACGAATTATGGGGCTGCAACGACGCTATATGAAAGAGCTGTTTCCACGAACTCGACTTCCATACAAATAATTGACGAGTCAGTGTTTTGCAAAATTGGTTTGCAGACTGCCCAGTGACGTCAAAAATCCTTTAATGTTTAATAATATATGCGTAACCATGTATAATGCAAAAAATGCATAACAATAGGCCAACTGTACCAAGTAGGCCTATGAGTTATATTCTTTACATGCGGTCGCGGCGTGCATTGTTCAATACGGTGCGGGATAGCAAGTTTGTTGGGTAGCAGGAATTTCTAATTAAACTATTCTTCTTCCTTCTGGTTTGCTGCCATAGTGTTCGATGACAACAAATCAAGCTATTGAATATATACAGTATAACACTATTTACTTTCATGTCAGGAACACAAAACATAAATTCGCTATACATTCTGAATCAACGAATTAAGTAACTTTTAAAAACAATTGTTGAAATGCTCAAAATGTCCTAAAACTGGAACCGTGCGTGAAATTGATCAGAAATTAAGATTTTTAATTTTAAACATACACATATCTTTACTCCAAAAAGTTGGCCCTTGCTATTTCCGTGTGTTGTAATTGTGTTTTAATTTACTAAATGAAGAAATTCAAATTCAAAATGTTTACAAGGTTTAGAGAAACGCGAACAAAAGATGGACAGAAAGAAAGAATAATACAGCAGACAAAAATATAAGATTAGGAGTTTTGTCAACTAAAATATTTAGGGAATTTTGACGACCTTCACTACCGTGTTTATTATTTCGGGATTGTCGTAATATTTTTCTTTAACAAAAGAAAATTTCTATAGGCCACAGAGAGCCGTGTTTGCTTATTAAGAATGCATGAAAGGAAAAAAGACGCATTTAGTGATATGGTAAAAATAATCACATAAATATCATTGGGGTTAGCTAGTTTTACACCACCTACTAATTCCAAATTGTCTTTGATGTTAGCAGAGAGATGTGCCCTAGGGGCCATTTATCATGAATTTTACGTGTTAGAGTATCATCTAGGGGTGTCATTCAACAAAATTCGCGCTTCGCCACCACAGGTCCTCATTCAGTGGTGACTGGTTCTAAAATGGAAAAGATTAACAGAATCAAAATGTAACAGTGTGGCGTGTTGTCAGCGAATGACTAACAATACCATAGCTTTCCTACTTCACCTGCACAAACTCATTTGCATAACAACGCACGACATACCAAACTACGATGAGATATAAATTATCTTCCAAACACGTAACGAAGAGAATTACAATTCCCTTTTTTCCGACATTAAAATTGAGGGCGCCAAACATAAAATTTACCACATCGAAAGGAGGCGGGAAGCCACAGAAAAAAAATATGGTGTGCTCCCTTGCCTCTAGCACGGTAAGGCTCTCTCACAGCCTTGGGGGTACCACACATCAGATGCTTTGATGTTATCGCCTCATAATGTGTGGTGGAAAGGGGGACGTTTAAATCTGTGAACCCCAAACACAGAAGCTCGCATAGCTTTAACTCTTTTCCACCGACCGGCATGGGGTTTGAACCCATGATAATCGTGTTCCACGACGCTCTACCGACTGAGCTATCCGGCCCTCTGGTTTATGTCAACGTTAAAACTAGATTCGTTTCTTCAAAATGACGTCATGCAAATTATGACGTAACGATTAGAATGACGTAATATGAAGCGCGTTTAAGAATATCCTATTGTCACTATTCATTGCTCGTGTACTTGTGGCGTAACGGGTAGTGCTCTGTGAACTAGCCTATTGTTTGAATTCTCTCAACTCTACTAGCTGGGGTTCGAATCTCTACGGAATTATTTTTTTAATAAATATAATTTTTTTTTTTTTTTTTTTAAAGAGATATTTAGAGAGTCAAGTTAATTTGATAGGCAGGGGCTGGTCGTGGAGACTTATATTCTTTCTATCCATATTTCGAATTTTTCAAAATTATTAGCTCCACCAAGCATGGTGGACTGGTCCTGTAGACTTATAATTTCGTTTCATATTTTCATGTATACGTGCAATTAGTTTCTTTTAACTAAATCTTATCACCTTTTGTCAACAAAAATGATTGTTTATATTTATGCTGTTTTTGTTGCCAATAAAGTAAATAGGCTATAATTTCAGGGGACCTAGCAGCTCTATTTTTCAATTTCTCAGCTCAGCCGTAGTAGGCCTAGCTGGTCCTTCCTCTAACATTTCAAAAAGTGACGTGACTTCGAAGTTATCATGTTGGCCTAGTTATGTTAAATAATATACATAGTGAAAGAGTGTTAAGGCTTTAGGCCTAAATGTGTTTTTTGTTTGTTTTCAGAAGGTGCGCCCCTCCCTCTGAATCCACCACTGTTTTCTTTTACCTAAAAAATAATTAAATAAATACAGGTAAGCGCGCTTATAGCATAGATAATACATAAAATTATATATAAGACAATCAAAACCTGGGCTCTTTTTATTTGTATTCATTTGAAGATGTCATTCCTATATTTATCATTTTCCCTATGTTATCAGAATCCAGGAATAAGGTGAAGGAAGCCCCTTTAGCTACTAAATAAATGTTACGAACACCCTAGGCTACTAATAATAAATATTAACATTTTATTGCTTTAAATCACATTTATGATTATCATTACACATTTGAATAGGTCTAAAATAGTTTATAAAAATACAGAGTATTAATTTTGAATTGTATGTTGTCTGAAAATTGTTTTATTTTATGCGAATTATTGGGAAAAGCTTGTTAAAATTCTACACAGTATTTTAACCTCGTACGAGGGCGTCAAAATGGTGCATTGTGGGAAGCATAGGTCAAGCTGTTGTAGAATCTGGTACGGTACTCGCCGACCCTAGCGCGGGGATTTATCAGTGTGGTTGAAATATAATTTCGTTACCGTCAAGATTATTTACAAATTGCACCTAATTAGTACCGTCTTTTGAAAATTATTAACTTTTTAGTGTTTAATTGTCCATTTTGTAACGTATTAAAACCCTGAAAATGGCCCAACGACCTATATTTAACCCAGAAGACCACGATTTAGACAAGTCATTTCGCATGTCGAAATCTGTGGATTTGAAAGGGTCTGCTTGCTCCTTGCCGGAGGATTCTACAGATAAACTACTGAAGATATTCAAAGATGAGGAAAACGAACTTCTTGCACAAGATCAAAATACCATGGGCTTGCTTGATCAACCTCAATCCATTGTACCACAACTTGGTAAGTCAATGTTTACACCGTTAAAACATTTGTAAACACTGGGAAATTGATTGGCTAACTTCATTTTGAGTAGGCTTGGGTGCCTTTTCGTACCCTGATATCAAGTAGATTTTTTGATTCACACATCAAACGGTCTGCTTCTATTTTACACATAATTTATGATTTTAATTCTAAAAACATATAATAAATAAACGCATAAACTGTGGTAATAGTTTAATAGTTGATTTAATCCTAGCATTGTTCACAATTTTTAACAATTATTGGAAGGCATACTTCATGGCGATTTTCATGCTTTGTTCTGTGTTTTGTGGGCTAGGAATAGGAAGTGCTTGAGAAAGCCTTACTACTAGTATTATGGTTCCCGGTGCTTGGTCCCACGAGGTTTTGTTTGTTTTTGTTTACATAATGATATTGGGGTTTGTTTTTTTTTCATTTGTTTTTTTTTTTCATTTTAATTTGAGAGGGTTGGGGAGGGAGTCAATATACTAAATATAAAATAAATTTCAATAGGCCTTGTTACATAAATTGCCTACATTTATTTATTACAATAATATTAAATAATAATAATTATATTTGATTTTATGTATGTTGTCTTGTTTACAAATGAACTATGTACTGTATGTAGGTCGTAAACTAGTTTTGGTAGTACTAGTGTAAGTAGTATTTGATTTGAACCAATTTGATTTCCTTTTTTTTCTGTAGGTGAGAACTCGCATATTGGGATTAGGCCTTGCAATGGAGGGTTTAGCATGATTCAAAGCACAAATATGAGTCCAGCATTGGTGGATGATCCCTATATGATGGTAAGTAATTACTGCAGTAACTAGCAGTCATTCGCCAATACTGCAGTAACTGCAGTCATTCTTCTCAGTTTAAAACTGTGAGTCATTTACCGATAGATATCTTTTTTTAGTAATCTTTTTTTTTTTAATTTCCAGGGTAAAATAGCCTGCTCCAGTACGCTCGGTGACTTGTATGCAATTGGAATTCTCAAATGTGACACAATTGTCATGCAACTTGGTCTTCCAAATAAGTTTTCTGACAAGGAAAGAGACGCAATAGCTCCATTGATTGTTCAGGGTTTTAAAGTAAGTATCTTTACAGCAGTGTTTAGTCTGTGCCTACATACCAAGATAAAGTATACCACCCACATAGAAAAATGGAATAGTCTGGCAACTACTCTACAGTGCAATCCATTAATCATGATAAAAATGATTTATATTCAAATTAGATAATAATATGTTGATATCAAGTTTTTCGGTACACTACGTGTATATAGTTCTGAAAAGAACTGTTGGGTTTCTCAACGTTTCAATCAATATACTTCGAACGTCCTCAGAAGTCAGAATGAATTAACAAATCAAATAATAAAAATTATTTATATAAGACTATTCTTTTTACAGGATATGGCAAAAGAAGCAAAAACGGATGTGATTGCTGGAAGGACCTATTTGAACCCATGGTGTGTGGTTGGAGGAACGACCACAGTTATCATACCCCCTCATGATATTATCACGTATGTCTTAATGGATTTGTTCATGCCAGACAACTCGGCCTAAGCCTTTCATATCAAGTCTTAAGCTCTGTCTACACTGTCAACATGACAACATAATGTGATGCGCTGTCCATTGGACACAGTGACGTCACATAACTACCGTACCATAACTACCGTACCATATTTTGACACATCACACATTTTTTGTCTAACTAGTTTGATAGTGTAACAGAGCATTAGTTTACAAAGTATGGGTTATATTATTATTATTATTAACTCACTGTAGGTGTGCACTAAATAAATTAAACATTTTTGTAATTTTAGGCCAGACAGTGCTATTGTTGGAGATGTTCTTGTTTTGACCAAACCACTAGGAACCAGTGTCGCAGTACAAGTCCATCAGTTCCTTGAGTTGACAGACAAATGGAACCGAATCAAGCCAATAGCTGCTGCTGAAGACGTAGAAAGAGCCTACCAAGAAGCTATGTATAACATGGCTAGACTGAACAACAATGGTAGGCAGATTTTAACTATTTTATTTTATTTTATTTTATGTCTTTAGGCAATGTGGCCAAGGATTACCAATAGTGAATTAATCACTGTCCTATCAGATAGGTGGTAATCCTCCTGATACAGGGGCTATTGTGTGAACCAGTTCACCGGGGTAACCCCCTACTCTTTTTCGAATAATGAACTGGGTTCTTTAAAGTACACACAGGTTATAACTGTGTACACTGGACCTACGGTTTATAGTCCTTATCCGAGAAGACTTGTTCCACCACCAGAACTAGGAGCGAGTCGCCCTCGAACCCTTGCCGATGTTGTTGTTGGCTCTTTAGATACGGTAAACGGCGCCCCTGCCTTAACCGCTCGGCCATATAACTATTAATTCTTTATCTTCCAGAAGAATATAAACAATACAAAGTTTTATTTTTAATTCAACTCTCACTTTTAAGCTGGCCTAATATGTCTGGTTTTCTGGAATTGTATGGTATTCGGAATTGGTTTTTAATAGTAAAAATGAATTTGGTACCTTTTGGATCTCAAGAAAAGAAGGTTTTCCATATTCCGGTATTGATTGTATATTGTATATAGTTATTGGCAAACTTGTTAAAGACAAACGCCGTTTGTAGATGATACAAGCTTTAACAGTGTTGCTATCATTTCTCTGTTTTATACAGCTGCAGACACGATGCGAAAGTTTAACGCACACGGTGCTACAAACGTTGATGGATATGGAATACTAGGCGCAGCAAAACAATTAGTTAAAAATCAACGAAACGATGTGAACTTTGTCATCCACAATCTACCAGTGATTGGAAAGATGTCATCCGTTGCCAAACCATTCGCTATTCAACAGTTTTCATCGTATGGTAATACGTTTAAACTTACGCAGGGAGTTTCTCCAGAAACATCAGGTTAGCTTTGCTAAATCACTAATTACACCATCATTAGAAAGGATGTATGAATAAATAAATTTTTCTAATATATTTTTTATTCATTATTTCCTTTTTTAACAGGAGGCCTACTAATCGCCTTCCCACGAGAACAAGCTGCCGCCTACTGCAAGGAAATTGAACGAGTCGATGGCCACACGGCGTGGATAATTGGAATAGTTGAAAAAGGAGAACGAAAAGCTAAAGTTATCGACAAACCACGAGTCATAGAGGTCACCACCAAGATGAAATAATATAATTATGGTCATTTTTATTCCCAAAATGCACAGAAAATTGTATTTTTAAATCATATATCATGTTTCACTTATTGCAATTCATCATCATCGTCATAGCAATTTTATAGTGCCAAATACAATCAGTTATTTCATTTTAAATAGTAACGTTTTGCCTATAATTTTGAAGCTAAAACTGTTGTCCTCTTATAACCTTTGACCTTGAAGCTAACTGTTAAGCAGTTCTCGTATAACCTTTGACCAACGGTTACAATCATATCGGAAGAATAAATGTCACGGAACTGCTAACTATGAATGTGTGTCATTGTAAAACACAAAATTGACAACCAGTTTGATTCAATTTTAATTATAAGCATTTTAGTTATACAAATCAAGTAAATTAACTAGAATGAATAATTCTAAAACATGTTTATGTTATGTTGATAGCATTGCCGCATGTTAGTACAATGCCTGAATAAACATTTGAAAACATTTTTTAAATATTTTAATTGATTTTGAATTATTTTTAGTTTTGACATTTGTGGATGGTAATAGGGCAAGTAGCCAACATTTATTCCACCAACCTTAAAACTTGTGTACACTATCAAAATAGTGTGAGAAAAAGTGTAATGTGCCCAAATATGGTAGTGATATGACATCATCATGTCTATATATGGGCACATCACATTTTTTTGTCAAGGTTTGATAGTGCAGACAGAGCTTTAAGAAGCCTCTTTTTACCACCTAGGTTTTGCTACATAACCTTTTGTATTTTCCATTATTAAGCAATTAAAATAAATAAAAATTTATTTCCTGAGGAACTAACAAAGGTCAACATGTTTTAACACTACAGTATTTAGGCATTAAAATCTTGTGTTGTCAATTTCAAAATAAGGGAAGGGGTACAAATTTAAAAAAAAAAAATGAAAGCCTATAAAAATCAATTTATGTACAGTATATTATTCATATATAATACAGTAACTGTTTGGCATTCATTGTGAAAGGAGAGTACAGTACAATCGATGTGTGCAATACGTTAGGCTAGACCACTAGGGAAAAAATGGAGCTTGTCATGAGTTTACTGGTTCAACATGACATCACAAAAACAACAAATGTGCAAGTACCAACGTATGTAATTCTACCTCTTGTATATAAGGACAGAGGACAACACACGGGTAACAATTTTCAGTCGCATCAAAATACAAAAGGGATGGAATTTAATCTATATGCATGTACTGTATAATTATGAGCATTAAAAATAATCTAATCTATTACCAGAATCATTTTAAAATGACAAATAATAATTATAAAGACCCAATTAAAATATAAAAAAACAAAATAAATGTTAAAATGTCCAAGTGATTCAATCATAGTTGCTAATAGGTCGACAGGGTGTGACCTCTCCCTGGATGGGATGCCAGCCTACTACAGGTTAAATCCTAGCTTACGTTGTTACCATACTGCCTTACAATAACACGTTTTTACTTAGATTTTACTCGCACATATTGCTTAGATTCAATAGCTTGGTTAATATAATATTTATCAAGTTAATAAACAAATTTTACATTTTTGTATATATCAATACTGTAATAAAAATCTATAAATTTAAATATATAGTAATCCATCTGGTTGATATAGTTACTGTACATCATGTACCTAATATTGTATACTGCATACATTTACACTATAGTTTGTATACAACACCTTTGATTCAAATAGTAGAGTTTTGCCTATGAACTTGTAAGGGTGTATGGCGCAGTGTGTTAGGCATTCAACTACTGATCGTGAGATCGAGGTTCGAATCAAACTCTCGCACAGGGATGCCAGCACATGGGAGAACAAACTGTATCAGGGAAAGTGAGGTTAATTAACATCTGTAAGAAAATATTTTTTACATGTTTTATGTGATACATACAGTGTACAGTATTAATTAATGATATATCAATTATCATTGAATATGTTACTGTGAGGGAAAATCTTAGTTTGAATTACATTCCTCACAAACTGTACTTCTGTAAAAGTGCACCTTGAATTATTTTTATGTTATTCAGCTTTCTTAGCAGTTGAAGCCTAGTTGATGTTAGTCTACTGACTATTGTAAGTTTGACTGTCTGGCCTTCAAATAGCACAGACTATATCTCTAAAACATTAATATATCCTTTTCACACAGATCCGGCGTTAAACTCCGGTTGATTGGTTGTCACGTACTCGTCATTCCTGTAGCGCTTCCTTCGATATCAACGAGTACGTCTTGTTTATCAGCCACTGCTTCTTCTTTTAGACTTGGAGGCTGGCTCGCATCGTCCGACGTGCTTGGCTGATCATCCATGCTAGGCCATTCTGTTTGTTGCTCAACACGAGTCAGTCGTTCATTCAATGCTTTCAAGGCGAGTTGTCTGAATGTTTAAAAAAATAGCATAAGAATAAATACAAAAACATTAAGTATGACACTCATTAATTATTATACAATTTATCAAATCCAAAATGATAAAATGTTGAGAAGGTTAATGGCCAATCACCATGTTGATCAATAACTGTACCCTACCTTCTTCTTTCTGCATCAGCGGGGTCCGTACCAGGAAGGGTGATTGTAATAGCTGAGGGCGCTCCAACATCGTATTTCCTTACTTGTTTCTTACAAACTTTGATTTTAACCAAAAATCCATGAACTGTAAAAAAAAATTACAGTGAAATTTAAAAATCTCATTTAAATTATTTTAATAAATCATTTGGAGAATGGTTCCTAATTTGTTAAAAAATTTATTAGCAATATAATATTGTAGTTCAGATGATGAGAATAGATTTCTCGAAACTTAACATAATTTTAAGATGGTCTGCATATTCATTAAATGCCTTATGATATTGATTCTCACTTGTATTATAGTATTGTACAAACCTGTATTGGAAAAGACTGCGATCGGTGGTCGTATTATTTCTGGGAAGAAGCTGGCAAAACTGAAGTGATCGCACATATCCCCTAGTATCTTACCGTCAGATTGTTTCTGGTAAAATCGCAAATACACCCAAGCTACAAATATTCCTGTAATTCAATGGTAAAATGAAAACAAAATGACAAATGAAACTTTATGAAATATTAAGAATTATTTAAATACAGGATCAATTTATTACAGTATATTATATTTCATTATTTTTATGGAATACAATTTGTTGATGCATGTTTGATGTAACGTTGTATGTAAACAAAATCAGTTACCCACATATTTCGAAGAAACCGAAATAAAAGTGTAAATGTACAGTAATATCTTTATAATAATTACCTGATCCGACAAAACAAGGATGTGTTCCAGAGACAAGGCCGACCAGTTTCAGGATGACAGACATTAAGAGATATAACAGCGGAATGTCTTTTACATATAATTTCAATGGACCTGTCGGTAATTCTTGATCCCCTATCAATTGTTTCAAAGCTACAGTAGTTCCGGCTATTGTTCCGGTCATTCCATAAAAGTGTGTGTCAAAAAGATAATAAATATTCGAAGACCCCATGTAGATGAACAAATAAACCAAAGAAGACATAACTGATGAGCCAACGGTGATCAAAGCAAAGAATATGAGCATTTGCAAGGCTCCCCATACTGGTTCTATAAATTTTCCACATATGGCTACAGCAAGAACACCTACAAGTGCGTTCCAAATATGAATTTCTACGAATGGGTGTGTCAGAAGTGTCCACACATGAAAACTTGGGGGAAACACCAGTCCAGGTGTGACGGACAATGCATTCATAAGATTCTCTTTTTCAATAAAAATCGAAAAGAAGTAAAACAAAAGAAGTCCTGCACATATTGCCTTTATAACAACACTGCCTTTTGTAAGTGCAGTTCGAATATGCTCCATTTTCATTTGAACTTTTAGTGTTGTTTCTGTTGTGGAAGACGCCATCTTGTTTTGTCGTGGACATCAACACGTCACTTAACTTTTCATTAAATCCCTTTTATCAACCATTTAACAACAAAATATCAACAATTTTCCTGATCTACCTGATCTTATTCAAAATCGTAATTAATATTTATAACAAAAAAAGGTTTTATTTATCCTCAAACCTGATAATTTCATGTATTTATCAGAATTTCCAGGTAACTGCACACACCAACGTTGTGAACAAAATATTGTATATAGCGCCCTCATAAAAGGAAGTCATAATCACTTCTTCAAAGACCTTTTTGCAGACAAAATAGGTCATGCATGATTGGGTTTTTGAGAAAAAACATGATATAAATTAATTTCTTAATGAATATGAAAACTGTGATTGTTTTGGTAGCTGCAAACAACGTACAAACAACCTTAGTTTGCAAACAATGTTTTTGCATTTTTTATATCAAAAAGTAAAGAAATTAGGAACTACAACGACTATTCATTCATTTTAGAATAGGTAATTAATAGCAGGCTACAAGTTATTAATCATATAATCAGACACCAAATGTCGGCGTGGAAATTATCAATTTCCTCAAGTTTTTATAGATTTCTCTCTACCAGGCACAAAATACATTGGTCAAATTCTTAGATTTGATAAACGTGTGCGCAGCGCACGAACAACCTCTCTAATTAGCTTTTGTAAGCGTTTTGTCTCAAACGCGTAATAGTTAATACGCATGATGCCTGGATGCTCTCACCAAGGTGTCGGTCAAAAACTTTTATTACCCTATATTTTTATTTCTGCTATATTTTGTATATTATTCAAGATAAGAGAGCCAAAAAGTGAAAACTCGAACTTTCCCGATGCATTGTTACAGAATAAACGAATACCCGATCATTTCCGATTGGGATTGCATTTTTCATATCATACAATGTTATTTAACTAGATTATTGTTTGTATACGTCATTGGTTTCTTTATCACAGTACATCGCTCCTAACTTTCCCCGATTACTCAAAGTTCTCGAAAAACATGTATTATGATGACGTAGAAATGAAACTCGTATAGATTACAGGTTCAGTGCCCATGCTGAGACTGAAATTAAAAACGTACATCGAAAGTAGTGATGCCAAGAAGTCCTACAGCTTAGAGCAACAATATTTGGCCAATAGCTTCAGTTGAAAATGACTCGATGACTTTGGAATGCGAACAAAATCTGTAAACGCAGTGATCTGAACGCCTAATATTTTTGACCAGCTTTTGGTGCTGGCAGTTCTTTCTTAATATTAGCCACTGGACATTAGTGATAAATTGTACTTCTCACGAACAGGATTCATATTTGGTGTAGAGTTTACTTTTTTTTCTGGGGAAAATATATTTAACGTTTGAGAAAATGACGAAGTATCTTACGTTATTTTGTTTTGCTTTGATTTCGGTAATATTAATTGTGGAAGATGTTGATTCGTGTATGTTTCCTAGGGACTGGACAGAACTACCATTAAAAGACAGATTAACCGCAGCTAACACTGTCATTCTGGGCTATGTGGTAAGTATTATTGCATAGTTTTCTAGGTCTACAGAAATGTGTTTAAATGGTAGATCAAATAGGTATATGCCTGTTACTATTTAAGATACAAACTTGTGTTATTATGAGCGTATGGAAATTTACAAATGTTCGTACCCCGTTCATCGACTATTTGATTTGATTAGATTAGATTTGACTCACCTATTTTTGTGGATCAAAAGAGAACCCATGGGTTTTAAAATGTCAATCAACTAAATAATTATCTTGAATTACTACAAAAATAAATTCGATCTTGTAATTCTTTTATAATTTTCAATTAAACGCTGGCATTAAAAGATTAAACATTATTAATCAAAAACTTCGAAAAGGTCAATTCTGCTGCTGCAGATTGATAGAGGAGCACCTTCCTGTTTCTGTCGTATGTTCAAATATATGCATTATAGGCGGAATCGTATATAATATTAGAGAAATGGTATTCACTCTCTTGTGCCCCACTTATTATCTCCTTCATTCTCTCGCAGAGAATCGATATTCTCCTGTATATCTCGTGTAAAGACCATTGCTAACATTTATTTCAGGCCTACAATAATTTTGTAGGATAATCGTTCATGACGAACCTGGATTCAACAGATTTAAAAAAATGGTATTAGATGAGTTATTACCAACACATGTGCGTTGTCTTTTGCATGGAAAACTCTCGAACCTAATCTCAAACTTTCACCCATCATGGTCTGAGTTTTCAAAAAACCGTAGCTGTAAGAGAAATATGTTCTTCAAAAAGAAGCAATGCCCATGTTACTTTGAGAGCTATGTAATTCATCATTCGTTATATCCGTAAATGTGATTATTATGATAAGCCTGGGAAAGCTAAAGTTCAGACGTTTGACGTCATTATGTATCAAAAGTTCTTGTCATCAATATGATTTATTAGTTAAGAATACAATATAATCATGTCTCACATCTGTTGTTGATATCGAGAAGAATTTGGGACATTACTTTAAAGACATTAGTAACCTTTTTTCGACAACTCTGAAAAATAATGTTAAGAAATCGAACGTTGAACTCAAATAAAAGCCAACCGATATCATGACAGAGGGCTATTTATTTACTTAAAATATACAGTACAAAATAATATGTCTAGTTCACAAGAGTATTATTATTTAGGTTTTGAGTAACCTTTTTTCGACAACTCTGAAAAATAATGTTAAGAAAATCGGATGTTGAACTCAAATAAAAGCCAACCGACGTCATGACATAGGGTTATTTATTAACTTAAAATATACAAAATAACATGTCTAGTTCACAATATTATTATTATTTAGGTTTTGAGTTGTTTATCTCCCCCAACAGCTGCATTTTAGCAACCGAGAGTTACTAGAAACAGCATGCATAAAACACTACCCCCTGACTCATCGTTCACTTACGCCAGTAATGATCAACCAGACGACTTACTCATCACAAAACTTGGAGACTTTCTCGGTTTCAATCTTTACTTAATCTCTCTGTCTACACTATCAAACATTATGTGACAAAAATGTGATTTGCCCATATATGGACATGATGATGTCATATCACTACCATTTTGGGCATATCACTAGCATATCTGGGCACATCACACTTTTTTTGTCAAACTAGTTAGATAGTGTAGACAGAGCTTAAAACATCACAGAGTTTGATCCTATTTCTTAATCAATATGGCTACGTGCAAGGTCCTACGTCTGTTCATGAAGTGACCGTTTCCACGTCCCAACAAAGCCATATTAATTAACCAATATTAGTGTATTCTGTAGCTAGATTTGTTTATACTGTACATTTGCTGTTGCTGATTTTATGATTTATTTTAAATTTTTTACTAATTACAAATGTTAGACGTGAATGACCGCCAAAACAAACACGTCTCCACTGGAGGTTGAAACCCACCACACATTGTAGAGAGCTCATTGTGTATACCGTGTCTACATCAGCCACAACACAGTTGGTGCTTACGGTGTTTTTTGTTAATTATTAACAAGTTTCGTCGTTTTTACTAGGTTTCTATTAATTTATGAAAAACACCATTGTGTATACTGTTTTAAATTGAAGAAAATAAATGATGAATATTGACTGATTGATTGAGAACATACAATTTTGTTTGCATCTCCTTGGTGAGTATTTAGCTACTGTACGTGCGTGCTAGAATCATTGATACTTCTCCAAAGATTTAGAAATAAATTTATCTTTTTAAATATTTTTTTTCCGCTTCACAGTTGTTGACAACTTTTGGCGGACTTTGCTTGCTGTTTATTGTCTGTTGATGTAAAGTTTGTTTTCATTAATTTCATCAAAGTGCACTGCGTGGGTGTTTGATTTTAGTCCAACCATTGTCAATATTTTTTTCCCTGGTAGATGTAACGTTTTAAAAGAAGCATTCACGTAAAAGCCTCAGTTCAAACTTTTTTCAAATGTTGTTTTCTCGTTTCACCTCTTGTCCGACATACTTTCTGTTGTCACTTCGGGCTCAATCGTGATTCAAATTGTTCTGGTTTCCTACTCTCAATTTTAACCAATCACCTCGCTAAATGTGTGGTGCTTACTTTTTTTTATTGATACGAACGAAAAGACTGAATAGTGTATGTTGGATTTCCAAATTATTTAAAATGTAAATTGATGAATTTTAAGTAATTTATAACAGTAATCAATTCCATCATACAAACATCAAACATATCCAAATGAATAGGCTTACATTCGACGCACAAGAGTAAAACATCTTCGGAAAAAAAAATTAAAATATTGGAAAGTTTTCCAAATTTATACAGAGAGGAAAGACAAAAGTCAGAATACAACATACCATTATATTTTTCATTCTTATATAAATAGGTCAAAATAAGTATGATATTCTATACGAATGATCTTAACAGCTTGAGTTTGACATATCATAATTATAAATTCACGAGTCTGCTTTGAAGGTCAATTGAAGGGGCTGGTATGAGGTGTTGTCTATTTCAGCACGTTTAGCTCTTCAATACGTCGTTCATTCATATTGTTTAACCCTGAGTCACCAAAAGTGTTAGGTGAAAATTCAAAATTCGAGAACAGTTTTTTGTTTTTGATGATGCAATATTTTGTATCATGTTTTAGTATTTTAAATGTTTTTTCTTAAAGCACCTATTTTAAACGTGTTGTAACATCTTACCTTATTATCCAAGGAAGACATTTAAGAAATGCCTTTTTGTGAAAAAATAGTCTATGTCTATAATTAGCCTAGATGCCAAATCCGAAACTTTCACACGAATCATCATTCGACGTGTTTTCAAATAACTTTGCTTAATTAGACATCAAACCTTTGCATGCGGTTGACTGCTGCTGTAGTAACATAAGGTATCCAATGGAGATCGAAAGAAAGTTAATCAGAATTCACTGAAACATATGGATTTAACCAACATACGACACAAAGACAAGCCATGTAAAATGTATACCAAGGGCATTGTTAACAGGTTTCAATTTCTGTAGCAGGGGTCGCTGAGAGGTAATGATGTCGACTGTGTTGTGTGTGGTTGTGGGGGTGAATACTGCACCTTGATACTGCACCTTGATTTGGGGAAATTGTAGTGTTATGGTTCCTTTTAACTAGAAAATTCTTTAAATTGTTTTTTGTTACTAAAACTTCTTTTATTTACTTCAAAACTATTTCTCTAAACTGTTTTGAAAGTTCCAATTAATCATTACTTGCGGTTTTTTTTTCATTGCAGACCAATTTGGTTCCAAGTACAGAAACCAGAGAAGACTACAGGAACAACACCGTGATATATATACCTCAATATTACACAGCCAAAGTGTTGGTTACCTGTCCATTTCATGGAGTGTTCAACAAAGTGAGACAAGCGGCAATCGAGCTAGCACCAGTAAACACAGGGTCTTCGTGTAAATTTACAACGATAAGGAAGCACAATTACTACATCTTCATGTTAAATGACAGCCTTTCCTCGGTTAAACAAGCTCCTATGGAGGTTAACTATCAATCGGCTGCAATCGATCTTACAGAACTAAGTATGGATGTTGTTCGGACAGAGTTCGGAAAGGACATTGTAAAACTGGGAGATGAGTACTCATGCCCGCCAGCATCAGAAACGAAGGCGAAACGAAAGGACCCAGCGAAGCTTATTGAAAGTGACTTTGGTAAACTACCAAAACCCAATACGGCAAATAAAATAACACATCTTGGGTTGATTACACTAATTGTCTCGTTCCTGGTTTCTATTTTATTCTGATGTTTTGATGATTTTTGATGATTTCACTGAAAAGCTTCATTCAACAAAATAATTCCCCTTTTGCAAATAGAAAAAAATGTTTGTCGTCATTTTGGATATTGTAGCCTAAAAAGTAGAATAGCCTGCGAGTAACGATCAAAATGTCGAAACTCAGACCATGGAGGTAAAAATGTTACCTCCATGCTTAGACCAACTGTATATTATGGTTTAATAAATAAAGGCCATCTTTATAGATTTTGTTTCTCCGTGATGAGGCTATATAATATCATAACACGTGATTATTGATAAAATAAAAAACGTTATTGCGGAATCTTTAATCATCAAATATAGGCCTACACTTGAATGATTTAATTTTTGAAAAACAAGTCAAAGCACCACATTCCTTCTAAAGTAAGGCAAGTCTAGTATATAAGTTGTTTTTTTAGTTTGATAATTACAAGATAATACAGTGCGTAATTTTAGGTGGTCAATGTCTTGACGAAACATGGAATGAGGTAAAAGTAATATATGTCATATAGAAGGATGTAAAGCCGATTTTCCACTAGGCGAATTTGTTCGCGCGAATCGAAGGCGTCAGCTAATACGCATGCGTAGAGAAGGATTTGGAAGACGTAAACATGAATACACATGCGTACAAGCTGGCGCGTTCGATTCGCGCGAACAAATTCGCCTAGTGGAAAATCGGCTTAAGAACGGTTAGAAATACGTTTCTTTTGTATGAAATGATAGAAAATATATTTAAAATAATAAACATAATTAAAGACACAATCGTCTGCTTTCTACGCTTGATCACGTGATTGCTGTGAGGCGCTGTTCTTTGACAGCAATTTGTATAATTAGAAGTTTTATCAATTAATATATTTTAAAATTGAAGTCAGCACTTTTTAGTTTATTTTCTACGCAATTGTATCATATAGCTTAGATTACATTTTAAGTAGTAAAGTATATAAATAGTATGTGTCTTGTTTTTGTTATTTTGTTTATGTCAACTCTCTACATTTGGTATTATAATTGCATATTAAGGAAACATGCAATTATCTTGGATCTATGATATATTGAATTTTAGAAAGGCTACAGATAGGAATTAAGCACGTCTGAATTAAGGGCACACATAGGCGTAACATTGTTATCGTTCTTATGATTGTTATCATAAGAATCCCGGTCTCCGCAAGGTTCTGGTTAAACTCCATTTAGAGTGACATTCGCTTCTTGTGGCTTTTGTATAAAGATGAAAGAAATGAACTGTACCTAAAATAGATATATACCATTTCACTTACTTCAATTCAACTAAAAGTTTTCCACTTTCTGATATAAAAAGAAAATGAAAATGTTACAAGTTCACTGCAGTCAATGTTAGTAGGAGCAGGGAGTGTTATTAGCAATAACAACTCCCTGATACTGTAGGAGACTGAAGTACGTTCTATCAGGGAGTTGTTATTAGCAATTAATGACAACTCCCTGGTTCTATCAACGACGTAATTTTTTATTATTAATCTGCGCATGTCTACAATGACAAAAGCATCTGTTATGATATGTCATACATAATCATACACTATACTGTAGTTTAATAAGTAATAATAAAACAAAAATAATAACAATATAGTAACGATTTTTCTAATATGATTCGTTTTAACAAACCATGACTTTGTTTCTACGAATGACCTGCAAAACGCTGCTGTCATGATCGATATCTTTGACCCTAATTGACCTAATTCTATGGCAAATCTTGCAAATTAATTTATAATTGTCGCACGAGGGTTACTTTTTAAAAATAGAACTAAATCGAACGATTTAAATCGCAAACGGTTTCATTATTTTTTCAATACGATGCAAAAACGGTTTAAATGAATAATGGGGAGTTTTTGGATCATCCGTCACTGCCATCTCGTGCGCTGCGCGTACGTGCTTGTGTTGCGTCATTGTGCCAAATATAGCAGATTGATTATTCTTTAAAAACTGACAAGATACGTTAGATACATGTGTGACATGTGACACGATTTAATACGTCATCAAGATACTATAATCACAAGTTCTGCAAACATTGTATGTATGTATATACACAAAGATTAAGTCTGCACACATATGTAAAATAAAAATGGAAAATACGAACAAATATTAATCACATTTTGTTTATCAAGATATATTGTATTGCAATTGATAACTAGAGAAAAAAATAAGAACCGATTCACACTAAAAAAATAATAACTACGTTATTAAACAACTTGAAGAACGCTAATGCTCGGTTTACACTGTGCTACAAAAAAACTAATACTATATAAATACAAAAATGAATGACTTTATACCAGCCATAATTATTCTTTGTATTCTACAATATATTCAATTTAAAATTTGGTAAATTTATATGTATTATACCTATCTATAAAATGGAATAGTTTTAGTAAGTAATTATTACATAATATTTAAGTTACTGTTATAAATCTAAGTTAAGAATTGTTGAAATGACTTCATTTTTTATTGAAGTTTCCACTGTCCTAATGTAACTACATGAACAAGAACTGAATGATCCGGTTGACTGACGCAATGACTAAAATAAAGTAACCGCAGAAACATTAGTAATTTTTCATCGGACATTTTAAAAAAATTACTGATATTAAGGAATATTCTATAGTAGTAAATTAGTTATATATTCATCATATCATTTTTAAAGACACATTTTACAATATTTACATGATTTTAATTTATTGAAATACATAAAATGTTTAATTAATTCAAAATAATGAACATGCTTTACAAATGCAATCGTATATTTATATCCTAAAAAAGATTACAATCTGTTGTAATGAAAGCATAGTGATTTTATGTTGAGAGGCGTATACAGTACTGGGAAACATTTTTTTGAAATATGAGAGGATGCCAGAATATTATTTAGAGGATCCCACCTAGTTGAAACAACAAATCAATCATTGTAATAGATATGGAGTCATTCTTTGCCAACACAGTTTTGATAATCTAAAGCCTTGTCTACACTATCAAACTTTTTGTGACACAAAAATGTGATGCCCATATCACTACTATATTGGGGCATATCACACTTTTTTTTTCAAACTAGTTCAATAGTGTAGACAGAGCTTAAGGTCATAAAATACTATAATAGATTCAAAACATACAGTACCTGAATCATGGTACTTGTATGGGCTTTAGTACCGAAATTAAAACTCTGTGTAATGATCTGTTAAAACTGATGACACATCATCATATGCTCGCATTTCCTAGATGACAATCAATAGATTTTCTTTTTCACTTACTGGAAGGGTTTTCATAAGCTGATAAAAAAACAACAGTCATGTTATATAGAAATAGTAGGAAAGTGAATAATGCTTGCTTATAAAAACATGTGTCATGCAATATAATTTACTGGCTTACAAGCGCCAAACAAGAAGAACAAATGTCTCCATGTGTAAGTCAACTAGAAATTTGATAGACAGCAACATTTGTGAATATGAAAGATGTATAAGGCTTAAAGCGTGGTTCCCACTAGCAACGCAAGTGAATCGACCAATCACAAGCATTGGCTTATTCGCTTGTGATTGCTAACTGTCTATAACTTCGCTTGTGATTGGTTAAAATGCTTGCGTTGCGTTTACGTCCTTGCGTTACGTTCTAGTGGGAACCAAGCTTTAGAAAATGTTTAAAGACTCCATATAGGAAATGACATCAACAAACCTAAACCTACACTAGACATGAAACTCGTCACTTTGACGAGTTAGTTATCCGCACCACGACAAACGCCACGTGCACGTTGGAATATTGCACACAGATAAAGATTATGGCATTATGACAAGAACTGAAGAATATGATATGCTGTTAGTGCTGAATTCTGTCAATTTTGTGTCATATAGTATATACATGCAAACAGTATAATCTGTATACATATTACATACAGTGTAGAATAGGTGAAATTACGGGACCCGCCATTTATTCCAATTTTTAACATGGCGACGGTATCAAAATGAAACACTTAGATAGCAATTTTAGAAGGAAATTATCTCAGGAACAACATATTAACGTGTAGAAGAAATTTGAATACGTAAAATATAGATGCGCACCCTTTTAAATGTGATGAACTATTACGCAAAATATGAAAATACGACTTTTTTTATTCAACTGGCCATATGATGACGTCACAACATCCGATTGGCAAAATGTTTACATGAATTCGTATCTACAATCCAATTGCTTCCATAAAACGTTTTAATCGTGATTATCACATTTTATTCTTACGAGCTATTACAGATTAAAATTTACTGTAAAGATGAAATTAATGACCCACGTAATTAAAATTTTTAGGCATGATGACGTCATAAAAATTAAAATATTTTTATCTCATGCTAAAGAAAGTTGATTGACCTACACAATATATAAATGTAGGAGAAAAAGGAATACAGATAAGCGTGATGCGCTCCATTGAATGTGATGAGCAATAACGAAAGAGACAAAAATCCTATATTTTACATTCGTGTGGCCATACGATGACGTCACAATGTTTTTTTAGCCTTATCGATGCATGATCCGATATCTACAACTCATCAACTTCTAGATTTTGTAATAAAAATAAACGGTTCACGGTTTACTTTAGAAACTATGACTGTTTAAAAAAAGACATAATTTTGACGATTTTTTAAGCTTTTTCATAAAAAACGCGCATGAAATGTTTAATTCAACGTGTTCGTATGGCGTTATTTAAATTGGAAAAGGTCTAAATTGTTTTCAAAATTACTAGGAAAGGCTTGAAAAATATGATTCAAGGGAAAAAAATATGTTTTTAACGCTACGTGCGCACCGCGTGCGTAAAAAATTGCGCGCCCGTGGGAATTTTTGACATGCTCAAAATGACAAGAAACGCATAAAAAGTTGATTAGAAATTAATTTTGCGCATTTTGAAATTTTAAATGCGCGTGCGCGCGTAACTTCTTGTGAAACATGCCATTTTTAATCCGTAGAAAGTTTGCCCCTGATATGACTTAAATTTTGTCAAAGTGTCAATACTAAATGACTTTTAGTTTTTAATCTATGATCAATCATTGAAATTCATAAAATTGCGCGTAAGTTACGTTGCGCAACTATGACGTCATTTAAAAATAGGAGGTGCACAACTTCACGTAAATGCCCATATGTTGTCAAAGTTATGAAATGTTATGTTTACACATTTTAGAGAAACGCGATCCACAAAAAGGAAGGATGGAAAGAAGAATAATACAGAAAAAAACTGTTGATCTCATACAATAACAAGGAGTTATCCGCTTGGTATACCAAGCGGATAACTAATAATGTATTTAAACAGGAGCTGAGAATTTTACAAGATCATTATGACCATTTGACATGAAATAATTTACAACATCTATTGGTATTATTGATAACTTACTTCCTTTGCCTCGGGAGTGTCACCAAACTTAATCAAGTTAGCCACATTTGGAGATACCTGTGAAGACTTACTATCATTTAAGTCAATTAACTGAAAACAAAGAAAATAAAATAAAGATACTATAGTTTAGTTTTAAATTTTTTTTTATATAATATTTTAAATTCTAAATATGACTGTTCATTAATTTCACTATTTAGTTTAAATGTTCCTGGTCGTACACGAAACAGACATTTATTGCATATTCCTTTTAGCCGTGTCGACTGTACTAAGAGGGGACTTTTTCATAGACTACCTTATACATTTAATAATCTAAATAGCAATCATATCGATATTTTTAATGATAGACTTGGTTATTTTAAGAGGACGATGATGTGTTCACTTCTTGAACAGTCTGCATAACCTGTTTTAATTGAAATTTTTTATGGCATGCCAATCTATGTTTTATATTTATATATATATATTTTATCTGTATTTTATTGTTAACCGTTTTTGATGTTGTATTGTTTTATGTTTCAAACCTGTTAGTGGCGGTATTTATCGCTGTTGGTTTTGATTGAATAAAATAAAATAAAATAAAAATAAAATAAAATGTAGAAAAAATGATGTCTATAATGCTGTCATTATCAGTGACTAATGAAAGTACATTTAATTTCTTATTTTACTGTTAAATTCTAACTTACAACTGGTGTTTTAGCTGGACTAAGTTTCACATCACACTTAAGCTGTTGCTTAGCATTCCCAGAAGCAGCAAACAAATGCCTTTTGTCATTCTTCTCTGCTTTATTCTCAAAAACTGGAGAATCTAAGTGCTCTAGCTTACTGGTGATCTCCAACATCACTGGGTTAAGATCACCAGTGGCAGGAGGCTGCGGGTCTTGAGCCTGTTCCTCGTTTCCTTTCTTCTCTATCACATGTGTGCATACTGGTGATGCAGATTGCTCTTGCTTTCTGGTGAAGGCTGCCCTTTCTTGGATGACATCTGGTGAGACTGGCGAATCAGAAACACTACTGCTAGTTGAACTTTGGCTCATTCGCATTGGGAGTGGACTAAATAAAAAAATAAAAAACAATAATAAAATCACAGTAATTAGGATTACAGAAATGCTCAATTATATGATATGATTGCTTCATTATGGTACAAGAGGTTAACCAAGCTTCATGTGTATACATTTTGTAAATACAGGCTTCCCTCAGCCTATCCACAAATAATAATATAGTTTCTATTCCCAATGATTGGATAGCAAGTTAATGTTTTAAACACTTAGTTTCGGTATTAGCGATAGGCCTACCAATGCTATCAAACAATGGGACAATGAGCTCTACAAGACACCATAATAAACCATATTTCACAACTTACCTCGGTGGTGGTACATTATTAAAGCTGAATCTACTTTTGGTTGTTGACCTCATTGGTGTAGGTATGCCAGACCGCCGACGTGCAGAACCAGTGGTTGAAGCCGACCCCTTAGGACGTACGGTAACAGACGGAGTTGATGGTGTCGTTCTTAAAGACATTGCTGATGTCGGACTACTGGTGCTGTGTTAAAAGTAGTTGTACAGTGTGAATTTATAATATATAGGTAGAGTACCAGAGGATGACTTTAAGTAGTTTAGGGTAGATTACTAGTAAGCCGTTCTTATCTATCTTGCGCTATACATTATCTTTTTTTTTTATTAAATATATATAAATGGTAGTGGAGCTGTGGCTTGGTGGTTATGATGCTTGGCTACCAATCTAAGGGTCCTGGGTTCAAGCCCTGTCATATGTCAGGGTTTTTTTCTCATGACAAATTACAACTCCACTCCCAAAGACTTAATAATAAGTCTTTGTTTATGTAGAGCATCTTGTGTATATGTTTGTCTTGTGAAATTATTAAATAGTTTATCCATCCTGCAATTGGCGGATGAGTATGAAATAAAATTTAAAAAAATAAAAAATAAACTTTATTCACAAGACTGATGTACCTTGATGTTGACTTTTTCAATGCATCTGATTTTGAACTAGATGATATGATCCTTTTCGGCACAACTCTTTTCTCCTGGAATACTGGGGTGGCTGGGAGTGTTGTGCTTAGGCTACCTTTCTTAAGTTGTGGACATCTACTTATGCTTGGTTCAGGTGTTTTTCCAATCATTTTTGTGCGATCTTTTGTTCCTGGGACAAAGAAAAATCACACATCCATAATAAAAGTAGTAAGAAATGTGAGTAGGTAGCACTGCAAATGTGTGAAACTATTGGTCTAACTTTCAGCTGTAACAATATTAACTAAATAACTCTAAAACCTTGTCTACACTATCAAAAAAATGTGATGTGGCCATATATGGATGTGATGATGTCATATCACTACCGTATTTTGGAATAACACTACCAAATTAGGCACATCACACTTTTTATTTGTAAAACTAGTTTGATAATGTAGACAGAGCTTTAACCTAACATGTACTGAGCTTACCTGGTTGTGTTTTGCTATTATTTGGTGTTGTCTTTTTAGTAGATTTCAGTGACATGGTAGCTTTCAGAGGTTGTTGCTGTCCTTTGGTTGTTGAGTCCGTCTTTACACTTCGGCTCACAGTCAGTGTTCGTCGTTGAAAGGTACCCGGTTTCATTAACGTGGGTTTGTTTGATGGAACTGAAAATATAACAAAATCATGAAACTATCAACCAAGCAGTGGGCCAATGTATTAAAACAAACAGATATCAGCAGAGTATGTAAAAAAAATATTGGGTATAAACAGATTTACTGTAGTACTGTACTGATTAGTAATTACCTTTGGAAGCGTTTGTCCTTTCACTTGCAGTTCTTGTTGGCATAGCCAATCCAGATTTTTTAAGCTGTTAAAATCAAGTAGGAATAACTATTTTAGAGAACTAACATTGATTGCTGCATTAGAATTTTTCAAAAGGTGTTAGAGGCTGTTAGTTTCTGAATGAAAACTGGGTAGAAGACTATAAACTAGGTTGAAGTGACTTTGGCTGGGTTAACCTACCACTTATGACCAGTCTAAAATAGGTTGATGTGACTTTGGCTGGGTTAACCTACCACTTATGACCAGTCTAAAATAGGTTGAAGTGACTTTGGCTGGGTTAACCTACCACCTATGACCAGTCTAAAATAGGTTGAAGTGACTTTGGCTGGGTTAACCTACCACCTATGACCAGTCTAAAATACAAGAATTAAATAGCTGGTTTTGAAGAACTTTGGTGTCTTACCTTAGGTACAGGTAGAGATCGTTTCCGTCCTGGTATTGGAATACTTGAGGTAGAGGCCTCACTCATATCTGACATGATACTTGATGTGTCTGAGAAGCTGTCATCAGAACACACGCTGCTTTTTCTTGTCCTCTTTGGTGGACTGGTTCGTAAAAACTGTTTAGATATCTATAAAGAATTACATTTTAGGATATTAGATTTATAGACATACAGTATTGTTTGTGTGTGTTTTATTATAGGCCTATACTGTCCTAAATGAAGAACACACAAAAGATGCTGAAATTATACAGAGTTTATGGAATTGAATTATTTGGACATAACCCAAGACCAAGAGCAACTAAGCACACTTAAGTATTTCACTTAAGTCAATAAATATTAAAGAATTTCTTTTAAGTGGTATTCATTTAGCAACACTCTTATCACCTTACCACTGGTTTTGATGCCTCTTGCTTCTTCTTAGAGACAGGTTTATTTGGAAGAAGGTTACTTTTAAGAACATTTTTTTTCTTTGGTAATGGTTTATGTATGTGTTGTTGCACGGCACCCTTTGCTTTGAAAACCACATTATTCCCTGGTTTCATCTTGGACACGCATTCACTAGCTTTTGGGAGTTCTGCTTCTGGATTTCTGTTAACTACATACGTCTGCCTTCTCGGACTTCGTATCATTTTCTTTTGTTCGCGTTTAAAACATTTAGTTTCCGTAATAGCAGTTTTATTACCGTAGTCGATAGGTAATTCCGGCGACGACTCATATTGGCTACTTAATTTTAACGTTTCCAGAGTTTTACTAATAAATTCTTCGGTTTCTCCCGATGTTTTCTTCTGTTTTGTTTTTGTGTCATCTTGTTGTAAATCCATCACAAGTCCGATAGCTTCTTTAAATAGTTCAGCATATTGTTCGTTGGTTAGCGGACTTAGTGGTTTTACAGAGTCAATCTCCTTTCCAGCTCGTACGCACTTCTCGCGATGATTAACGGGTCCAAAGAACACTTCATCTTCTTCCTCCTGCAAGTCTTCATCATTCGTGCAACTAGAATAAAGAATTAAGTAAGGTATTGATGTACAGTATAGCAGTTATGAATTTTTGAGAATTTGTATAATGGTTTTTGAAGTAAGTTACCATTAAAACAAACAACAAAGGTTCCTGCAGAAAATCCACTGTAATATATGGCTAGAACAGCAGTGAGTAAAACATCTACTTACTTTGGTGATAGTGAGAGATCAAAATCAAACTGCTCATTTTCCACAAGTGGTATGTCTGCAAAGTAAAAAAAAACTCAATGACACGGACAGATTTATGTATTGACATATTCAAAAAGAGTCTAAAAAATTGCAAGTACAGACATAGATGTTTATCAAGTAAAATTAAAAAATAAAACATTCTTACGCCAATAATTTCGCATTCCATACTTTTCAGAAGAACCAAGAAATCCTACAAAAACTACCATTCTTAAGTTTTACAACAACTTAATCCAAAAGAGAGTACAGAGAGAGAGTAATCAAATTATAAATGAAGATGTTGATGTAGATGAGTTGTATTTATATCAACAGATGAGGGAGTTTCTACAATAACAATGTGTTGAAAATACAATTGTTGTGTTTAGTCATGATTTAGGCAACAGCTGATGGGTCAACTCAACCAAACGGTGCTGGGGTCAGTCATCTCTTCATAGCTTACTCAACCGGAAAGTTCTGGGGTTTGAGTTTGCTTCATTTGACGCCAACAATTGTAAAACTTTGTTCAAATCAGTGTTCATAATTGCACTATCAGGTTAATAACCTGACGTCCTATTAAATTGTTTACAAAAGTTATAATAAACTATAAATTTATAAAAAATTATACAAAAAGTATTGGTAGATTAAAGAAAAAACATTAATAGTTTCATTTTATATATTATATCTGCAAAACCACTATTAAAAACTACATACTACTGCACTTATACAGTATATATATAATTTACAGTATGATTTATATATATATATATATATATATACATCTATTATTATTATTACTATTATTTATTAGTAATTAAATTCTATCATAATATGATTTGTTTGATTTGAATAAAATTGAAATCTTTTAGTTATACAGGGAGTAGAGCTAGATAGGCATGAAGTTGCCTTTTCTCTTCTTCCTTTTTATCCAATTATTTTAATGTTTTATATTATTATGTTATGTTTATGTATTTTTTGGATGAATAAAGAAAGAAATCACTTCGGTTACAATAGAACAACAGTAATAACAAATAGTAAATCGTTCAACTGAAAACTAATTTGACATCAAGTGTACTTTTATAATTTGAAGAGTGAGTCATCATTATCCAATGAGACTGCCTCGTATTTGACGTCAATGATGACGTAATAACCTGTACTGTGATTGGCTACTTAAATTTCTTTTGAAAAATGGTGAGTGAATCATTTCTTTTTCCGATTTTTTAAAATCTGAAAACAATTTGAACCTTTTCTGTTGAGTGAAACAACATTTAGATATCAAATATTGCAATTAAGTGCTTATTGACAATGCATACAATTTTCTTTTTAAAAGTCCGTCTTATCAATTTTACCTTCACTCCATCTTAATTCTTGATTTACTTCTGTTTCTGGCTCAATTATATTCTCGTCCTTTTTCTCACTGGATTCTAAAAAAAAAATAAGCAAACCAAGTTTAATGGTCAAACATACTAAGTGGAATACAAGTTAAGAACAAGCATTTTAAGAACAAACTCTCAGGGCTGTAAAAAAAGTAATATGCTAGACCATGATTTAGTTGGGCTAAAATTACTAGACCAAACTTAAGTTTTACTATAGTCTTTTCCACAGGTTGGTAATATCATGGAGGTATATATTGAGAAAACAGATATGACAACCCTGGGGAACAAGGGAAATATTTTTGGTTGTAAAATTCATTCATTATCCACCAAAAAATGTTACCTGATGATGTTCCAGATGTGTTATCTGTGGTTGATATTTCCTCTGTGGTAGATTTTTTTTCAATGGATCTCTCAGCAGTACATTCTGCACTTTTTAATTGTTGGTCAGTGTTGAATGGAGACCCAAGTTCAATCAGAATTCCCACTTGGGCACCTGCAAATAGATGTTAATTATGTCATAGAAAGAATGTATAAATGTCATGGAAGTTATCCGTAAAGGTTATTCAAGTTTATTGACATGGCTTACCATTTGATATGTCTTGGTTCATGTTGTTAATTGGCTTTTTGTTTGTTGAGATTAACAGGCAGTTCAGTTTCCTTTCAGCAAAAAGATCTAATTAATAAAATATTTAAAACATTTTATAAATAAAACAAAAAATGAAAAAGTGTGATTTTAAAAAAAAAACTACAGATTATGCAAATCTACAGTCTTGCGACCAAATCCACCTCTGTCTGGTATTTTGTATGGAGCGTGCCTGAAATGGAAAGAAGCTAAATTATACTAGGGCCTATAGAATATTTTTTCATGTCATGTTGGTTGGGTCTTGAACTATAAATTGATTCAAACTAAACATTTATACTCGGTTTAGTTCTCTAAAAATGCGCATTTCGTAGCCACCACCACCACTCAAAATTATGTCCTAGGCCTAGACCGCCTCACAATTAAGCCACGACAAGGACGGATAAATGGACCCCCAGTCGTGCCAAATGATATAAAAACAAACTAGAAGCAGAGCCTAGCTAGGCCTATTATAAATGTCTAAGAACCACCTTTAATGTGTCATTTGCTTGCTATATAACGTTGTTTCAGTGTACTTTATGTATTCAATATTAATTTGGCATGTAATAAATAAGTATAAAAAGTATTTTTCTCACGAAAATGTAGTTTTATCTGCAGATCAGCTGGTGGTGCACGGTGGTACGTGGTGGTGGTATAAAGATTTTTAAATTGTCGCGGTTGCCCAATTGGTTCTTGCGTTTTGATTGGTTATTGCTGAAGAAGAGGGTCAGAGGTCGAGGTAACCTAGCCAAAAAATAACAAGATGACGGAAGTAGATTTTGTTGGTGATATTCTTCATTACGGTTTAATATTCGGTGCAATTTTTCAAATTATAGCTATTGCAGCAATATTTGTACTACCTAGTCAGGGATCAGATAACGTAAGTCTGGTTAAAATTGCCGTTTTTTACCTATAAATCTTTGTGCCAATAGCTAGGCCTTGCCCTTGTATCTAGGCAGAAGAAAGGCTGCTTGCTTTTTTTTAAAGTCCGTCTCATTTTTTTTATGGGTGAGAATCGTTGCCCGAGTCGTTTCGTCCCAGTGTTTTGTTCAAGGATAATTAATTTTTTTTTTTCAATAGAATACAGAAGATATCAACTCTAACTCAAATTCAACACGTCTGCAGTTAGAAAACCAGAATAAAAAGGCAAAACATGAAAAAAAGAAAAAACGATGATGAAGTTTGTGTCTATAGTTATAGTTACTAGAATAGTGTCGGTATGTTGGCCCAATAAAACCCTACTAATTTTACACTTTTGTAATAAGTATGTATGCTAATGTTATGATTGTATTTAAAATAATAATATCTGTTTCTTTTTATCTTTTTAGAAGTTGTTTATGTCGTCAGAAGCCTTGATTGTGATGTCTTCCATTGGATGGATTTGACATGGTGCTTGGCCATTTATCCCTCACCGTAGTAGTCCACTGTTACAATAGACATTATAATAGTCCAGACATGTCATGCCAGATGTTTCTCACGGTGCTTGCTTTTAGGCTAGTTGTACCTTGCAATCCAATAGACATTCATAGAACCTTTTGTTTCACATGGTGCTGGCTGGATATTATATTTTGTCATTAGCCATTTTATGTTTTTTTATCTTTCATGTGAATCACCCACCTTTATTTTCTTTTACTTTTCATCAACATAGCAAAACATAGGTGTTAATATAAGTTTCTATACAATTATTTTAAAGCCATTGTATGATAAATAGACCGTATAACTTTTCAGTTCAATAAGATAATTATTCCAGCCTGAATTTTAAAAAAAAATCCCAGAAAACTGACACATTTTATGCCAATTCATCCGTACCATTTAATCCAGATTGTATAAGAGGAATGTAAAAATGCTGTAAATATGATAATATTTCAATGCTTTATTAATATTTAATTACTTTTATCAATTATAATACTGTATATTTTGTATTAGAAATGTAAAAAGGGTTATTTTGGTGAAATGACAATACCATAAATTGGTATTTAGTTTTTCTTTAACCTTTGACCTGTTCAGTACAAGATTATTGGCTTACACACAAAGACAGCATTTACCAACCTAATTGTTTTTACTAAGTGGGGCATGTGGGTGGTATTTGTGTGTGTATTTAATAAGTACGGTTTTAACGATCACATTGCTAACTAACACGGGAATTTTTTTTTATTTAACTTTAATAATAATAAAAAATGTAAATACTGTATTTAAAATTGTTATTAATATTTTAACGAATATTTCATCCTAGTTGTTGTACTACTGTTTTACGAATTGTTTTAATTATTAAGGATCTATTCATTGTCATGTACATAACTATTTGTATTTCAAAATAAAGAATTGATTAATTAAATGGTGATGTTAAACCACATTAATACCCTTTACATAATATTTTAAACACAATAACGTTATTGCTCCCCCTTTCTGCTAATTTGTATATTTTGTTATTAAAATTACTAACTTCATAATGGTATTTTTCTGTTTGATTGTTTTGTGTTGTGACGCCCACATTTATACAACTGGCATTATTATTATCCAATTACTTAAACCATACGTTATTGCCAAATTTATCTAAAAAGTCCCAAAAAATTCGCAGCCCAATCTAGCTGAATTATTTTAAGATGCAATCTTGATTCAATTCTAAACTATTTTGTACTTACTGAATATGAAGAAATGACTAAAGCGGAATATTAAACAGGGATCAACTCAGAAGTTAAAAAGAAATGTTTTACGTATCGTTTTCGTTATCGTATTAAACCTCTCTATTCAGTAATGGAATATCCCAATAAATTCAATATGACACGATCATCACTTGTTGATAAAAAGAAATAGACCTTTGCCCAGGTCTTTCGTGTTGCAAATCCAAAGCTGAGACACAGGCTTGCAAAACGGTCTGCTCAAAAGTTAAGTAAAATCCACCTAAAGGAACTTAGTTCATTATAATATATATTACTGTTGATTATAAATGGTTTAAGTTCTTAATTTGTGCGCAAGATAAGTCTTTAGTAACTACGATCGTCGGGTTGCATGTGTATGTATACGTACGTGACAAATCAGTGGTATTATATTACCAGGGAATTGTTAATCAAACATCATGCGTTCACAGGTGCCTAACAAATGGGCATTGTCATAAGTAGGTGGTAAAAAGGAACCACGTCATATTTAGATAATTAGATATACAATTAAAACAAAAAATTAAAAATATGTGATACCATTAGTGGCATTGCTCTAAATCAATATTATATATGACCTAATTAATTGCTCATTTTATAGTATTCAAATCTAAATTTGATTTTTTTTTTTAAGATTATTTTAAAACCAATTCCATTTGCAGCTTTAATCAATTCATTTAAATATCACATTTGCTATATCCCCCATAGACGTCCTCCCTCGTACATCTGCTTAATTTAAATGTTACTAATACGACCGGAATCACCTGTTTCAGTTTTAGCAAATATTAATATCTTTAAAATGAAGAATGTCTTGCTTGATTCTAAAACCTGGAGCTCAGTTTATTTTTTTATTGCTTTATTTATATAAAGTCTACTGCAATAAAATGATTTATACGTGTATACTTTTGAACATTAGGTTCTGGTTCAGTGAGTTTGAAGGGATAGAAACATGTCTGTAAGGTAAGATTTTAATACAGTACAATTCATCAATGAGTATCACACATATTTAAAATACTGTATATTAGACGAGCACGTTCAACGCTGTAATAGTATACGCACGCCACGCGTTGAATTTGGATATTGTGGCGCGCGTCGAAAGACTTTTAACTAATACGACACGTACACAAATATACAATTATTGTTTATGCCATAGAAACAATAATAACGAAATATTTAATTCATAACAGCTCACTTTTGAAAAAGAAATGCTACGTAAATGGCAAATGGATTAGCGCCAAGGATGGAGCCGTTTTTGTCGTCACCAATCCATCGACGGGAGAAATCGTCGGCGAAGTGCCTGATATGATTGAAGGAGACACCAATGAGGCGATCGCAGCAGCTGATGTGGCTTTTCAGACCTGGAGCCAGAAAACAGCAAAGGTAAAATCTGTTTGCATTATTTTTAATTCGGGATGACGTATTTCGTAAATTGTTCATTGAAGTTACAGTTTAACTATTGGTAACGATTTATATTTATGAGTATCATTTTTTAGGAACGATGTCAAATCTTACATAAATGGCACGACCTCATTCTGAAACATAAGGAGGAATTGGCAGCAATACTAACCAAAGAAATGGTAAGCAACACATACAAACCGTCATGACAAACATTCGTTCCACTATGCAATTTCAATTGTTTATGAAATAAATGTTTTTATTTTTTTTATTTATTCAATTTCTGCCATATACATAAATAAAGAAGACAAAACAATTATAAAAGGAGGCACGGAAAGACCAAACAGGTGCTAAACACCTATAGCAGGGTTGCTAACTTCCATTTTTTATGAAGATTGTGCATTTTGTGACAAAAGCACCAAATTTGGCACAAACCTTCTTTAGGGTATATCTAACAATCCTAGAAGGGGTGCCCAAAAATCGGAACAATTTAACGACGTCATTTGGACCACGCCCTTTTTTTAGTATTACGTAATTAGGTGAAACCTTAAATCTTCGTATATACATACCAAGTTTGGTATCAAATTAAAACTCATGACATGTACATTGCAATACACACATAAAAAATATATGATTTCTCTTCAGACGGAATATATAGGTCAAATAATGTCATTTTCTCTCATATTGAAGGGTATTTCAATCAAAACGCGCCAATATTGTGTTATGTTATGAACATTGTAGTTATAAGAACAACAACATTCATTTTTGTAATAGAACTACTAATATATATTTATCCTGTACCAGTTACTTTCCTTTAACATATAATTAGGAACCACTGAAAAAAAGTATATAAAACATATACTGTATCAAACTTGGCTCAATAATCACTGGTAAACAGACAAAAGACCATTTGACTGACAATTATGGCGTTAGCATCCATAACAATACATAGAGGTGATTATCAACTTTACTTTTATGAAATTATTTATCTGGAAACAAACACTTATAATGGTACAGAGTTGCTAGATGTTCCACGGCATGGGTAACAAAGACCAGTGCAAGAAAGACCTGCTGAACGGCACTTGCAGTTCCCTGAGCAATTCAGGCAACCCATTCCTCGATAATTGTTCAGAACTTCTGGTCTTGGATGCTCGAGATTGTGCCAATGAAAGTGCAGTAGTGACAGTTCGTACAATTCAGGATGTAGGTACTACCCAGTACCAAAAATATTTCAAGGAAGTTATTCTCGACAGAAGTGTTGCAATTCAACAAGCCATCAAACAGAATAAGCTGCCGTTGTTCAACACACCACGGTCAAAATGAGTGTGTCCAAAACAAAGCAACAAGTTAAGAGTTTAAAAAGTGACTGCAGCCTATTCAGTCGACTGTATATTTGCAAGTCAATCTCGTGATGGAGATTTGGAAGACTTTTTCATGCATGAAAACCAGCCATGGCCACCCTCTTTGGCAGTAAATGGAAAGCTTCGACTACCAACTAAGAAGTCTGAGTTGCTACAACATTTGGAGACTGAAGGCCAGCCTGAACCTCCTACATATTTTGACGTAAAGGTGTTTGACGGAGCTGCTATTGTCCATGCTCTTTCCAGCAACCATGCATTTACATTTGATGACTACGGTGATAATAAGGTGAGTACATTTCTTTGCATTCAGGATTGTATCTATTGTTTAACCACCACATAATTGGTCACTTCTATATGCGGATCGTTATTATTGTATCATTTGTATGACAGGTCTTTCTACCGTGGACCAGACAGCAGCTGCAGAATAGTAACAGAATTGATATAGTGTGGGACACTTACAGAACAGATAGTCTTAAGCAGTCTACAAGAGAAAAAAAGAGGAAAAGGGGTCAGGAGGAAAGTTGGGGGACAAACAAAGATTCCAGGGAATTTTCCAGACTTTCTGAAAGATCCAGTAAATAAAGACGAGTTATTTAACTTTTTAACTACAAAGATGTCTACCCATGATTACTCTGACTGCAAAGAAGTTGACATTACATCAGGTAAGTTTTATTATGATACATACTAATTCATTTTGTTTGTAACCAAACGATTAATTTACTTATACAGTTTCGTACCAATAATTAATTAAAAAGGCATATTAAATTAGTAAGTAATTCTTGATATATGTACTGTAGGCGAGTCTGTTGTATGTTGACATCTACTCAACCTATGTCAATCTGCGACCATGAAGAGGCCGACTCCAGGATGTGCATTCACATTGATGATGCCTTAAAGAAAGGTAGCAGGGTTATTCTGGTGCGTACTACTGATGCCATTGTTATCCTGGTTGGTATTTTCTGCAATCTAATAGCCTGTTATCCTGGTACGTGTATCTGGGTCCCATTTGGCATGGGTAAGCACTTCCAATATTTTAATATAAATACCATCTGCCATAACCTAGGAGAGGATAATTCAAGAGGGCTGCCAGTTTTTCATGCATTTACTGGGTCCGATACTACATCCCAGTTCTTCGGAAAAGCAAAACACTCCGCATGGGAGACGTGGAACTCATTACCAGCAGTCACAGAAGCCTTTCTTTTCGTGGCACATCACCCTTTCAAATCTCTAGGAGTCAACTCATCTCAATTCCAGTTGCTAGACATCTATACGACAAGACAAGTACTTTAAGAAGTGTTACTAAGCTAAGACAATATCTTTTTTCACGAAAAGCACGGACAATGGACAACATTCCTCCTACACAGGTAAGGGGAGCTTCCATATAATTGTCAATTGTCGTTTAATAATTTATTATCAGGTTCATGTTTTTCTTTCATTAAAAGGTAACACCAATCTTTAAAATGTTTATTGCAGGATGCACTTTTACAGCATTCCAACAGATCCATATACCAAGCAAGCATTTGGACCACCAGTCTACAGCCACAGCAGAATGCTCCATCACCAGAAGACTTTGGTTGGACTAAAACCGGCAGTACATGGACACCAGTCTGGACAATACTACCTGAAGCATCTAAGGCATGTAGGGAATTGCTAAAGTGTGGCTGCAAAAAGTTGCTTTTTTGCTCAGGGAACTGCAAGTGCCGTTCAGCAGTGCACTGGTCTTTGTTACCCATGCCGTGGAACTTGTTCGTCATCTATCAACTCTGTACCATTATAAGTGTTTGTTTCCAGATAAATAATTTCATAAAAGTAAAGTTGATAATCACTTCCATGTATTGTTATGGATGCTAACGCCATAATTGTCAGTCAAATGGTCTTTTGTCTGTTTACATAGTCCAGTGATTATTGAGTCAAGTTTGATACAGTATATGTTTTAAATACTTTTTTTCAGTGGTTCCTAATTATATGTTAAAGGAAAGTAACTGGTACAGGATAAATATATATTAGTAGTTCTATTACAAAATGAATGTTGTTGTTCTTATAACTACAATGTTCATAACATAACACAATATTGGCGCGTTTTGATTGAAATACCCTTCAATATGAGAGAAAATTACATTATTTGACCTATATATTCCGTCTGAAGAGAAATCAAATATTTTTTATGTGTGTATTGCAATGTACATGTCATGAGTTTTAATTTGATACCAAACTTGGTATGTATATACGGAGATTTAAGTTTTCACCTAATTACGTAATACTAAAAAAGGGGCGTGGTCCAAATGACGTCGTTAAATTGTTCCGATTTTTGGGCACCCCTTCTAGGATTGTTAGATATACCCTAAAGAAGGTTTGTGCCAAATTTGGTGCTTTTGTCACAAAGTGCACAAAAAAAGTGCTAAGTTACCCTGCTACTATGCTAGTTGGTCAACCCAGAACAGAGAAAAATAAATAAATTACGTTCTACAATAAAAGCATCGACAAAAAAGCGACCAACTATACACATTTTCAATATCAAAATTATTTTAAAAATAAATATTGAGATAATTAAGTAATTTGGTTTTAAAAGAACTAACAGAAATATTTAAGTTGCGGATGTCATGTATGTTTTATTTAAAGGGAAAACCATTAAAAGAATCAATGGGCGAAATTGGCTATGGTGCATCGTTTGTTGATTGGTTTGCTGAAGAAGCGCGTCGTGTCTATGGTGACGTAATAACCACTCCAGCAAAAGGAAGAAAGTTATTTGCCTTCAAGCAACCCGTTGGAGTCGCCGGAATGATAACACCTGTGAGTTCTATTATTATTTGGACCTATTGTTGTAAAACTGGAACATTCATAAACTAATAATTCACCCCTTTTATGGTTTCATGTTCTAACAATCGAACATTTTATGAAGAAGTTGTCGTGGTCGTCAGTCGTTGACCCCTGTAATTATCGTTTTAAAAACGCATATATAGCCAAACTTCAATAGATTTTTTTTATTACGTATTTTAATTTCTATACTTATTTTCTTTTAGTGGAATTTTCCTCATGCAATGGTAACCAGGAAAGCTGGAGCCGCTTTAGCTGCTGGATGTACAGTTGTACTAAAACCAGCAGAAGATACACCCTTCTCTGCCTTAGCCTTATGTGAGGTATGTTTAAACTATTCATAAACGATAGATAGATAAATGTGATCCTGCTAAGTATAACCAAATCATTGTTTCGTTTTCAGCGCAGGCTTGTTTGCCGTTCTATACCTATTATTCCCATCTTGTACATATGTTAATACAAGTTTTGTTTTTGTAGCTGGGAGAGCAAGCAGGATTTCCACCAGGAGTCCTGAACGTAGTCACGTGTTCGAGACCAAACGCTGCTAAAGTTGGCAACGCCATTTGTACTAGCCCGCTTGTTGCAAAGATTTCGTTTACTGGTTCAACTGCAGTTGGAAAGGTATATATAATTCACTTCATTTATACTGATAGTAAATAATAGTATTCAGTATCCTACATTGTATTACAATGTACGTCTCTTTCTTTAAACTCTAGATTCTGTTAAAAACTGGAGCCAGTACCGTCAAGAAATTCTCGTTGGAACTTGGTGGAAATGCCCCATTTATTGTATTCGATTCAGCTGATGTTGACCGCGCCGTCGCTGGTCTGATGGTCTGCAAATTCAGAAACTCCGGTCAGGTGATTCCTCTTTGACAAATGATTGTAAAAGAACGATGGTTAATCAAATTATTTCGGTTCGGTTCAATTTATTTGCAAATATGACTGATTTAATTCTGTGCTTTTTCTTTTCAGACGTGTGTTTGCGCAAACAGAATTCTTGTTCAAGAAAATGTTTACGATAGCTTTGTTGAGAAAGTGGTAGCAGCAATGAAAGAGCAACTACATGTGGGAGATGGCTTTGACGCTAAATGTACAGTAGGTCCGCTGATTAACCAACGGGCGGTAGAAAAGGTAAAGTTGGTTGTTAAATATGATTAAAACCAAACAACATCCAGCAAAAGGTTGGTTGTTAATAAATGTCGTATGTATGATTAGAACCAAACACTCGCAGCAACTTTTTTCCAAACATTTTCAATTATTTTAAAGGTTGAAAACCACATCAAGAACGCATTATCAAACGGTGGTAAGCTCATTCTTGGTGGGAAAAGGCATAAACTCGGTGGGACATTCTTTGAGCCAACTCTCATATCTAATGCAACTACCGACATGCTGTTCTGCACAGAAGAAACGTTTGCACCAATGGCTGCCATTATAAAGTGAGTAGGCTGCAGTTTACGTTCCAACGAGTACGGTAATACTAGGAAGATATACGTCCGAACAAGCGCAGTCATGTATCGTTGGTACGCACACTACACACACAGACTGGACATTAATTCACTATCAAAATAGTTTGATAAAACAAGTAATGTATCCAAATATGGTAGTGGTATGATGTCATCGTGTCCATATACGGACAATTTTTGTACAGTTTTACATAGTATAGGCAAAGCTTTACACTGTAATATTTGGTAGATTTAAGGTGACAAACACGTTTAATCAGAGTTAAATTGAAATTTGCGGTCAGTTGCTCAGAGATGTCGACACAATTGAGTTCCCTGTCGACATACGTGTAAACCTTACACTGTCAACTTTAAAAAGTTCAATCGTTGATTTACCATTTTAGGTTCAAAACAGAAGAAGAAGCTACTCGCATTGCTAACGACACCAGATCTGGATTAGCTGGTTATTTCTATTCAAACGATCACCAACAAATTTGGCGCGTAGCCGATAAAATAAACGTGGGAATTCTTGGTGTGAACGAAGGCTTAGTGTCGTGTGTCGAAGGTCCGTTTGGCGGTGTGAAAGAATCTGGAATTGGTATCGAAGGATCCAAGTATGGAATAGAAGATTACTTGCATATCAAGTATGTCTGCATCGGTGGATTATAAAGATGATCATGACGTCATTATCTTCAACTACAATTCTAGGTTCTAAACAGATCTGTGTCTCAACTTCATGATTAATGTGTATTCCGGTTGATCTTTAAAAAAAATCGTTAGAAATAATTTGATATTTTAAATTAAATTGCAAATAAACAGAAAATAGTACAATATTTGTTTTTGTTACTAAAGTGTTTTAATGATAAGTTTGTGAACGTACGTTATTTCCCCATCTGGATCCGAAATATCGATAGTCATATCTATCAAGTAAGTTGCAACAAACAGAATATTTGTTTTGCAATTTAACTTCTTGTTTATTGTGTGAACGTATGATCAATCAGTGGTATGTCTAATAAGTAACAAACGCCTCACACACTGTTATTGAGACCATTTGCAACTTCTACAAATTCAAAACCATTTTATACTTTGTAATTACTGTACTTGAAACAGGCCTTCAGTTAACTTTGTTTAATTCGATAAACCTAATACAAATTAATTTTGTTTCTCTCACAATGCCATTTGCAGCTCTATCAGCCCATATTATTATAAAGTCGTGATTTTCTTATCTGGCTTAAGATACCCTTATAGACGAGTACCCTTCGTTTGATTAATTCTAATGGTGGTATAAAATTATATTATATATTATCAATTATTTATACGTGTACTTTAACTTTTGACAATGCAATGTCATACGGCAAAGGTCCTGGTCTCATGCGAGTTGGACATACTAGAAACATGTCTCTAAGGTAAGATCTGTAATACATCATGAATTAAATTTCTCCACAAAAGATAAAAGAATATTTGGCGCAGTACGGTACTTTATATGTGTAGGCCTAAACCAATAGGTTTCCGTAGTGAGATGAAACCAATTTGACACAAAATCATACAATTATTATTAATGCCATACAATACAAAAATAACGAAATAATTCAATAACAGCTCACTTTTGATTCTGAAACTGGAGTTCAGTTTTTTTTTTCTTTATTGCTTTATTTAAATAAGTCTACTGCAATAAAATGATTTATACGTGTATACTTTTGTCATACAACATTAGGTTCTAGTTCAGTGAGTTGGAAAAGATAGGAACATGTCTGTAAGGTTAGGTTTTAATACATTCATCAATGAGTATCACAAATATTTAAAAATATATTAGACGAGCACATTCAAAGCTGTAAAAATGATACGCACGCCGCGCGCGTCGAATTTGGCTATTGTGGCGTCGAAACTAATAAAACACGTACACAAACATACCATTATTGTTTATGCCATACAAAATAATAATAACGAAATATTTAATTCGTAACAGCTCACTTTTGAAAAACAAATGCTACGTAAATGGCAAATGGATTAGCGCCAAGGATAGAACCGTTTTTGTCGTCATCAATCCGTCGACAGGAGAAATCGTCGGCGAAGTGCCTGATATGATTGAAGGAGACACCAATGAGGCGATCGCAGCGGCTGATGCGGCTTTTCAGACCTGGAGGCAGACAACAGCAAAGGTAACAGTGATGACTTGGCACAACCTTGTATTTGCTATTCATTGTAAAAAGGCGGACTTGATTGGTATTTTTTTTCAGTTTTTTATGTAATAATGTTTCAACGAATAGGCTTAACTCTTCCGACTATAATTTTTAGGAACGATGTCAAATCTTACATAAATGGCACGACCTTATTCTCAAACATAAGGAGGAATTGGCAGTGATACTAACTAAAGAAATGGTAAGAATTAAGATAAGTATATAGTGGTGTGTAGGCCTACATGTCACTCATCGTACTATGAACCTAATTCATCAACAAAAACAAAATTCACAATTGCTTGTGAAATTGAATGAATTGTAAACATTTATTGATGCTTTTGTTGAAAGGGGAAACCATTAAAACAATCAATGTTGGAGATTGACAATGGTGCATCGTTCGTTGATTGGTTCGCTGAAGAAGCGCGTCGTGTCTGTGGTGACGTAATAACCACTCCAGCAAAAGGAAGAAAGTTATTTGCCTTCAAGCAACCCATTGGAGTCGCCGGAATGATTACCCCTGTAAGTTCTGATCTGTCTATTTGTAATAAAAATGTTAATCAATACACAGGCATACCATTTTTCAGCTATTCAATTTGTTTTTGTTTTACCAATTGTTTGCGATTACATTCTCACAATATGGAAAAGGTCGACGAGTAACAACACCAACAACATTTGCAATAACCAAATTTAATGTTTTTGAAAAATAAAAACGCCTAATAAATGGCCTACAGTATATAGCTTTGGTTCCTTTGAACCTATCCAATAAAGTATCTCAATTATCTTTTTATAGTGGAATGTTCCTCATGCAATGGTAACTAGAAAAGCTGGAGTCGCTTTGGCTGCTGGATGTACAGTTGTACTAAAACCAGCAGAGGATACGCCCTTCTCTGCCTTAGCCTTGTGTGAGGTATGCTTAAACTATTCATAAACCAAAGGTGCATGCTAAGTACATATATATCCAAATTAATGTGTCTGTCTGTCCCATTCCATACCTGATATTCTTGTTTACAATGTTGATTAAGTCATGGAGGTATACCTCCATGATTAAGTCTACAAAAAAATACAACTTGTTTTTGTAGCTTGGAGAGCAAGCAGGATTTCCACCAGGAGTCCTGAACGTAGTCACGTGTTCAAGACAAAATGCTGCTAAAGTTGGCAATGCCATTTGTACTAGCCCGCTTGTTGCAAAGATTTCGTTTACTGGTTCAACTGCTGTTGGAAAGGTATATAATTCATTGTTATTAATTATTGTTTAGTTTTTATTGACTTAGATAATCTTATTCGGTACTTTAAAATTCTAATTACAAAATCCTTCTCTCTTTACTCTAGATTCTGTTAAAAACAGGAGCAAGTACCGTCAAGAAATTCTCGTTGGAACTTGGTGGAAATGCTCCATTTATTGTGTTCGATTCAGCTGATGTTGACCGCGCCGTCGCTGGTCTGATTGTCTGCAAATTCAGAAACTCCGGCCAGGTGAATCCTCTTTGACACAATGTTTGGAAAAAACGATGTTTAATTAAATCATTTCGGTTCAAGATATTTGCAGATATGACTGATTTGTGCTTTTTCTTTTCAGACGTGTATTTCTGCAAACAGAATTCTTGTTCAAGAAAAAATGTATGACAGCTTTGTTGAGAAAGTGGTAGCAGCAATGAAAGAGCAACTACATGTGGGAGACGGTTTTGACGCTAAATGTACTGTAGGTCCGCTGATAAACCAACGGGCGGTAGAAAAGGTAAAGTTTTTGATAAAATGAAAACCAAACAAACAACGTGCAGCAACATTTTTGTAAACTTGTCCAAACATTTGATCATTTTATTATATTGAAAGGTTGAAAACCACATAAAGAACGCATTATCAAACGGTGGTAAGCTCCTTCTTGGTGGAAAAAGACACAAACTCGGTGGAACATTCTTTGAGCCAACTCTCATATCTAATGCAACCGCCGACATGCTGTTCTGCACAGAAGAAACATTCGCACCAATGGCTGCCATTATAAAGTGAGTAGGCTATAGTAAAGTTCAAAGAATATGGTATATAGGACGGTGTACGCTCTAACAAGCGCAGTCATGTATGGTTTGTACACACACTACACACACAATGGACATTAATACACTATCAAAATAGTATTATGGTAGTAAATATGGTAGTGATATGACGTCATCGTGTCCATATACGGACAGTTTTTTGACACATACAGTTTTACATAGTATAGGCAAGGCTTTACACTGTCATAATTGGTAGATCTGATATAGGTGACGTTTAATCAAAGTTAAATTGCAATGGTTAATTTCACTTTTTAGGTTCAAAACAGAAGAAGAAGCTACACGCATTGCTAACGACACCAGATCTGGATTAGCTGGTTATTTCTATTCAAACGATCACCAACAAATTTGGCGCGTAGCCGATAAGATAAACGTTGGGATCCTTGGTGTGAACGAAGGGGCCTTAGTGGCGTGTGTCGAAGGTCCGTTTGGCGGTGTGAAAGAATCTGGAATTGGTATCGAAGGATCAAAGTATGGAATAGAAGAATACTTGCATATCAAGTATGTCTGCATCGGTGGATTATAAAGATGATCATGACGTCATTATTTCCCACTAAAGTATAAGCATACAGTACTGTACTATAATGCTAGGTTCTATACAGATTTGTGCCTTAAAAGCTTTTTTTTAATATTATTCAATTTCTGCCATATACATAACAAAGAAGACAAAACAATTATAAAAGGAGGCACGGAAAGACCAAACAGGTGCTAAACACATGCTAGTTGGTCAACCCAGAACAGAGAAAAATAAATAAATTACGTTCTACAATAAAAGCATCGACAAGAAAGCGACCAACTACACACATTTTCAATATCAAAATTATTATATATATATCTAATATATCTAATGTACGTAAATTACGTGTATTCCTATATCTCGAAATTATAAATGTGGTTTAGAATATAAACAGATTGTCACAAATCTTCTTAAACAGTACTACATTAATACTTTCGAGAGTTTGGAAAATAATTGATTTAAAATTAACTTGCAATAAACCGAAATTATACAATGTTTTGCAATTTTACATTTGTTTTTTTATTTTCCAGTACATCTTACATGTTTCTCTAAAGACTGTTTACAATTTAGTATACAACATTTGATTACTACATTATTTTGTCTTCAAATTGTCTTTAAAACAGTAAAAGGCTATGGGAATACAACCTACATACTCATCATCAAATTCATATTTCAAAATGTTATCAAACTCATTACTGATAATAATTTGAACCATAGACATTGTCTGCAGCAGGTGGTGAATGAAGGGCGCTAGGGAGTCTTGGGGGTGGTACCCCTGGGTGCGTCCACCCTGGAGCTACCGATGTTGGACTATGAAAAGTTGGGCTTGGTTCAGATGGGTGCTGACCTGGGGCATACCTGGGGTCATATCCAGGGGCTACATGAGGCACAGGAGGGAGTGTATGAGGTGCGGCCGTCGGCGGTGGGTAATGAGTAGCAGGCTGGGGTTGTTGTCTAGGGTTATGTACAGCCGTTGGTGGTGGGGTTGCGAAGGGCGTCTGTGTGATGGGATGTGGTGGTATAGCTGCCGTGGCTTGACTTGGTGGATAATGAATCTGTGTTGGTGGTGGGGGAGGTGGAGCTGCTGGTTGGTATGTCCGTGGATCTCTCGGTTCGTGGTATTCTTTATCATCTTGCAGCTGGACAGTAATCAAATTTGATGGTCGCCCACCAGTGACTACAGGTATGCTGCTTATAGCGTAGTTATCAGTTTGTTGGGAGGAGACATCGCTGTAGCCCAAGTGTTCAATTGTAGAAGTTGGATGGTACCTATCAGGCTGTGTTGGTGTATATTCTGCTTCTCTGGGTGCTACACTAGAGGACGATTTTGAAGCTCTGTTAGATGATGATGAATGCCCTGATTTCATATGTCTGTGGTTAATATGGGCTTGTAGGTCTCGCTGTGATAAATAAGTCCGTTTGCATCCCTTTGGACTGTGTTTGGGGGCACCGATATTACATACGTAGATACTGCCTAATGGTGACTGTTCAATTCTCTGCACAGGATCCCCACACCTACAAAATAAAAAAAACAATTTTTCAATTAGAGTAACTGAAATCTATTAATTATTTTAATTATCCTTGTTAGTATAAATAAAAAATTCGTATAATTTACCTTAAACAATGTTTATCAGTTGTTTTTGCACAGTTGAAGCAAAACACATGTTTACATGGAATCTGAAAAAAAAAGAAACGCTTGATGGAAATTCGTAAAAGACAAAATATAAAAGAAATTTAAAAGCACTTGTTTAATGCATTTTCAAATTATAAATCAAAGAAAGCTTACCATTCGACCATAACTTAAAATTGGTAGGCTACATTTCTCACAGCAATGAATCATGGGATCTTCAACCTTCTCACCAATTAGATTCACCTAAATAACAAAGATCTATATTGCTTAGTATAGTATATAATCATTTTACACCAGGGAAAAATTTCATTTTGTAACTTTGTTTAGCAAAATTGCTAATCAAACTGATTTTTGAGTCAAGAAACATTTTACACACATAATATAATAATTTATAATAAAATAATGTTATTTTAAAATTGGTAAAGCAACATGTTTTACAGTACCTTAAAATCCCAATTCAAACGTGTGCCCCTGTGCAATGGAAAATACGGTTCAATAGGCTGTGCCATTTTAAAGTTCTACAAAAATTACAAAATAAAATATTTATTGCAAACAAAATATTGTATTTTTAACAATTAAAAAAAAAACTTGAAATCTGATTATATATTGTTTATAAAGTGTAAATCAAATGTATTTAAAACTAAGTAATTGTATGTAATATCTATTTTTAGAGGCTATATAGTCTAGGCCTGTGTTCCACCTCGATTCTCGCGGGCGTCGCCTAACAAACATGGCCCAGGTTGGCCTATTAACCTCTAATTTTCCACTCTAAACAATGAGTCTTGAGGGCCCAGCGTTCTAGTCCTTTATGAATACGAAAAAGACACATTTTACCAAATATACTCAATATATAGGAAACAAAATAATACCTATATCATCAATTGCTCTTTTTTAGTATTTTAATATGTTAAAGCCTTAATTAATTCATTAATCTGAAGGTACACATGCATGTATAAATAAGTTTCTCCTAATCTAAACACCACGCGCTCAACACTTACCAATCTACGCCCGGTAGGGTCAAACAGGGCCCGGTATCACCCGGTAGGGCTTTATGATATGAAATTTATTAGGTACATGCTAAAATTATATTTGATGTTATTTTGATATTTAATTGTACGTTTTATACATTTTTAATGTGAAAAACTGTCAAAATATTGGGTTTATTCCGAAACTGAAGACCGCCCTCTGTGATTTTTGTGTGGCGTTGAACCAAGGTTGAACGCGTTGTAAACGCGTTGTGGACGAATGAAAAGTTCCTTAATATTTTATTTTTAAAAAAATCTAGAAATAGTTTCTATCCTATACATAAAAAAAGGAATCGTGTACAGAATTAGAAAAAAAATTAATATTAATTTCCAGGAATCTCTTTAGATTAAGAATGCGTTTTGTTGTACTGTTTCAATGTTGACGCTAGAAGAATAAAAAAAAGTTGATGACATTTGACCTTTCTTCATTGAACGTTTAACTTTTGTCGTCTGATGAAAATTGATGTGATAATGATGCAGTTTAAAGCTGTAAATATACTTTAAATCCGTTTTAAATTATACAATTTCTGTCTCATTAATTAAATATACTATTTTTGCTGTTCAACAACAAGGTCATGTCCTGTTTATGAAGTTTATTCGACTGTTACGCGTTGGTTTAATCTAGGCTAGGCTAGGCCTTAGAGTTGTTTGTTGTATTTTCTAGTTCCTGTCTGCTGATAAAGCAACAGTTGCTGTGAACATTATCTGTGTGATCCGATAGGACGCCCGAGGATTCGGCCTAGCTTTGTTAAAATGGTTATGCTGGATCTGAAAGACCTAGAAGTTGACAATGGTAAGCATACTAATTATTTTGTTAATACTGTGACTGTCTGAAATAAACATTTATTTTAAATTTCTATAGGCCTAATATTATTAAATGTAAATAATAATTTTATTTATATTAAATATATACTAGGCCTATATTATAGCCTTTATTTACTTAGGCTAACGCCTTTTAGTAGTAACTAGGCCTAACTGTACTAATAAAATAAAAATGTTAATTAAATAAAACCTGTTATTCAAATTCAATTGATTGATTGAGAGAGGGTAACCCACACATAAACACTTTAATAAAGTCTTTATAAAACCTTTGCAACATAAAATATTGAAAACAAATTAATTTTTTTTAAAGTTATCCTCGGTTATAACTGGGACCAAGATGAGAAGCAATTGTATATGCATCTGACTGTAAATGATAAAGTGAATGTCCAGCCTGATTTAGTCATCAATGTCACAGAAACAGATATAAGCATTACATACAAAGGTAGAGTAAACAATTAAGCATTAATTACAGTGGTGAGTGAATGCTCTTTGTTGATATTCACACTGCTTCATATTTTCTCTTTTGATGATGTACACTATTTAACATACAACTTCAAATGTTTTACTTTTTCAGAGGAGTTGGTATGGGGTTGCCAGTTCTTTAACAAGGTAGTGAAGAATACATGTAGGGTATCAAGTAAAGATAATTTATTAATTATCCAAGTTGATAAACAGACTATGAAGGAAGAATGGCCATATTTACTGAAATCAGATGAAAAACAAGACAGTGATGATGACAACACAACAGGTATCATTTTGTTGTTCTGTTTCTAAATTTAAGTCACCCACCAAAAAAGAAGAAATCTAAAAATGTAAGAAAAATGTGACAATAGGAATAATGTTGACTTAAAATGAGCTCTGAGATCCTTGAAAATAGCCATCTAAAAGCAAAAAACATCCAGAAATCAGTCAGATGGTGGCGCAATATTACAACCCTGTGTGTGCTTTTTTATCATATGCCAGTTCAGTCAGAAAGTGTTACTAACATTTTTTTTTTTTTGCAGATCATTTGTTTGAGCTTCAGTTTGTGAAAACTGATTTCTATGAAGTAAGTATATAACCTTTATCCATTGTTGAATCCTACCATTTATATTGCTGGACTTCATACTTCATTTATGCTACTAATACTTATATTTTGTTTCAGCGTGACGGCACAGTTTCTGTTTCTGTCTTTGTCAAAAAAATTGTTGATGAGACAATTCACGTAAACTTTGAAAAAGAAGAGCTTGATGTTAAGTTTTCTTCCAAGTAAGTGCTTAAGTCTCAATATTAACATGTTTTTCTGAAAACATTTCAGGTATATTAATCCTTGTGTAACATTAAATTTCTAAGAAAACTTAAGCTATACTGAATTTGTTATGGTAAGATTTACCATATTAAGTCCTGTATTAACAGGCCAATACTTTTCCTAACCAAAGAGAGAGTGAGCTTCACTGTAAATTTTACAAGGCTTGCTAACTTGTTAGGCTTTACTGTTATAGTGAAATTCACTCAATGAAGTCCTCGGTGGTAATAATTCCCATCCTGAGATTTGTACCAGTTCAAGTGCAAATGCAGCTTTAATTTAGTTTATTTCTGTATTCTGTAAAAATAAAATATTATTTTATTTTATTGTTTGAATATATTTTTACAGATTATTTTTACAATTGCTTTTAATCCTGCCATATAATTTGATCACATGACCCTTTAGAGTGCATGTCAAAATAATTCTATTCTATGTATGTTATAACGAAAGAGCAGCAAATTGTACGTCTTAAAATAAAATGATTTAAATTGAAAGAAAGGGCGTTTTTAAAACAGCAACGGTAGAATTATTTTGACACAATCTCTTTAAGCTTTTTGTTAAGTTTATTATTTTATTTTGCCAGAGATCCAAACTTCCTCAAAATGTATGAGGGAACAACGGAAAGTACTGTATTTCACTGGAAAATAAAACTAAGGTAAACAAAATATTGAAGTAGTCGCAATGCGAAAAATCACAACTTAAATTCAATTTAAATATAAAGAATAAAATAAGAAGAAAAGTTTTGTATGACTATAATTGGTCAGTTTTTGGAGAGTCCAGTTAGGAAGGTCTGGTTGGGAAAGTCCAGTTAGGAAATTCTGATTGCGAAAGTCCGGTTGGGAAAGTCCAGTTAGGAAAGTCCAGTTGGGAAAGTCCAGTTGGGAATTCCAGTTGGGAATTCCAGTTGGGAAATTTCAGTTGGGAAATTCCAGTTAGGAAACTCCAGTTGTGATTTATAATTTGTACACCTAAGCACAAGTTTACTTTTTACTTTTTGAAACTGAAAGATATCTGCAATTATTCTTCAAATTAATTTTTGTTTTGTCAATGATAGTAATGAAATAATCCCTGAAAAGTGTACATCCAAGGCAATGTCAACTAAGCTAGAAATTAAACTAAAGAAAGCTACCTCTACAAAATGGAGTTCTCTTGAAAAACAAATTATCAAATGTAAGTTACTTTTTAGATTATTTTATTTTTCCAAAAAAAAAGAGAGAATTTAAACATCTCTTGAAAAACAAATTATAAAATGTAAGTTGCTTTTTAGATTAATATTTTGTTTTCCCAAAAACGAGAGACTGGTTTTAAAGATAAAGTTTTCTTAATCTATTTTTGTTCTCTTTTTTTCAGCATCTAGTACGGAAGCAAAACCTAATGATGGCTGGCACTCATTGGGATCAAAACCAACAAAATCTATAAGAGGAGCGGCAGGTGGTGCTAAGTCTATAGCTGTCGTTGAACAAGTCCAACCTAAGGTAACAAAATATACCCTTTGATGTTATCCTTAGGCAAGACATTTTACTTCCATTCCACCCAGGTGTACAAATAGATTTCTGGTAAGCACTACATTAGTAGTTACAGTAAATAAAGATTCTTTAGTTTTTCGTTTAACCTTTACATGATGATGCATGGGTTTTTAGATAGGAAAAATGTAATCTTGTTGATTAATTTAGTCATTTCCATTTATGCCTAGCTTACCTGGATAAACTGACAATAGCCTGTGCTCTTCAGAGGGAGGGCTTAGACACGAAAATTAACACTCCTGGACCATAATGCACTAGTCTGCAACCACGTCCTTGTATAAATTTAAATGTTTTTTATTACAGAAGCCAACATGTGCCGTACAGCCAATGTCATACAGTAACAATGAAGACAGCTCCAAACAAGCACTCTATCAGATTGGATTCACTGGACTTGATAATATGGGAAACACTTGCTTTATGAACAGTGTTCTACAAGTGTTAGCCAACACTAGAGAACTCAGGGAATATGTCATGAGTAAGTGTTAAACAATTTTAAAACACTAATGAACTAAGTGGAGGGGGAGGTATTAGAGAGTTGGTGTTGACAATTTAATGCACTCTAAATGCATTTCTATAGCTATATTTACTCTCTTATTTGTCTATTGGAGTTAAAACACAGTGCTTTAATAGGTTTAACATGCTCTGTGTTTAAACGTGTGCAGTGTTTTATGCATGATTAACTGGTGTATGTGAACACAGTTTTGTTGACGTATCTTAAGCTATGTAATATTCTGCTTTCAGGTGGATCTCCACAGAATGAATTAAATCAGGAAAATCCTCTTGGTTCATCAGGAAAACTAATGATTGCATTTGCTGTTTTGATGAAGAGCTTATGGGGTGGTACTCATAGGTCTATAGCGCCAAAGAAACTCAAGGTAATTTAATATAAAGTGTAATGTGCCCAAATATGGTAGTGATATGCCCAAATATGGTAGTGATATGCCCAAATATAGTAGTGATATGCCCAAATATAGTAGTGATATGACATCATCATGTCCATAAGCACATCACATTTTGTTGTCACATAAAGTTTGATAGTGTAGACAAAGCTTAAGAGTCGACTAGAAATGCTTGCACTACTGTACCAATACTATAATGATATATTACATAGCCTATGTAAATACGCTAACGTGATTGGTTGAAACTGCATCACATGACTACCGCTGCGAGGATCGTAAATCGTATATATCCTCGAGAACGATGATATTGACTGTGTAATTTTCGCGTAATTATCGTGTCCCCTGTCATTAAACATATAGATTCTCGAGTACGATGATATTGACTGTGTAATTTTCGTGTGCCAACACTCGCGTTGCCGATAAATAAACAAAAGTCATCTACTCGATCTTGAACTCGGGTGCAATCGTCACTCCATCGCAAGACAACGCTTCAACCGCTGCGCCACGGAAGTTGCTTGAAGAAATTAATCATCTAAACTATTTAAACTATGCATACATAGCGCCCTCATTTGTTATAAGTCCACCCTAAATGTGATGAAACACCGTTTGTGATTGGTCAATACTCACGGTAGTAACCTAGTAACTAGTACGCGCTGAACATCCGGTGATTCGGCTCCTCGAAGATCGAGAAGAAGACGAATTGTTTATTCGGCCTACCTGATTATAATATTATTATTTTTAATAGGCTTATTGATGGAAATTCTTCTGTTAATTTAAACGACCTAGGCCTAAGTGAATATTTTATTGCCAAGGAATCATTAATTAGTAATTATCTGTATATTATTCTTCGCAAGGTACAGTAAGGTGTCTAGGCAGGCTTGTTTAAATACAATACAAATACTACTAGGCCTAGGCCTATAGGCTATATAGGAGGCCTAGCCTAGCTTCACCCAACCCAGCAGACTTGTTCTTGGCTATATAATATAACAGATATTGCCTTTTATATCGGTTAAATATAAGATTTGACATCCTCTTGAGAATGATATTAAGTTCTCGGGGAATATATATTTTCCTCAGCTGGCGCTTCGGGAAATATATATTCCCTCGAACTTAATATCATTCCCTCGGGGATGTCAAATCTTATATTTAACCTCTAAGCAGTCAATATCTGTATAATAGTTCATGTTTTTATGCTATGTTATTTTATAGGCATTAGTGGCAGCTAAGGCATCACAGTTTATGGGATATGCTCAACATGATGCCCAGGAATTCATGGCATTCTTACTTGATATTCTTCATGAGGTACAATGAGGTTCATATTATATAATATTATTATTATTATTCGCGGTACTAGACGTACCATTTATTTTGTATCACCAGAATATATATATATAACAGTACTGTCTGCAGATTGGATATACATATATATATATATATACAGTATTTCTTTTACAAGAATATTTCTATAAGTTTAGTCTAAATCATAATGAACGGAAAACATGGTATTTGATACAAAATGGGTTATAATATAATAGAAACGTGTAATTTGATTGGACATAGGGTCACATGCCAATCGAACATATCTGTTATATGTCAATGAACTTATTTAATATTATGATGGTAACTTAATACAAGATACTACAAAATTGTAGCTCATATAGTATTCTTTATAGTATGTCAACTATTAGTCAATAAACATACATATATAATATATCTAACAGAAGTTTTTTTATATCATGATAACTTATTATTAGTAGTCCTCTTTCCTTTATTATTATTATTATTATAATATATTATATTGTTTTAGGATGTGAATCGAGTTAAAAAGAAGCCATACTTTGAAAACAAAGAAGATACAACAAATAGGCCAGCACAGGTAAATTAATGAAATTCAGTAAATATGTATCTTGCTAGCAATACAAGAGTCATGTTTTCAAATCTTCTGACTATGTAACTTTTTCTTTCTTTTAGGAACTTGCCGATGAAGCGTGGAAAAGACATAGAGCCAGGAACGATTCTGTCATTGTTGATTTATTTCACGGTCAATACAAATCAAAACTTGTCTGTCCAACGTGTAACAAGGTATTGACTTCTTTCTTTAAAAAAATGTTACTTATGATCAATTGATCATTGATTCCCTTGCTTGTTTCCGTCACAAGGTTTTGTCTAATGTCAGTAATATTTAAATGTTGTCTTGTTATCTGTTGATTTTTGCTTGTATATTATATGTTATATTTTACGACTTTCAGCCCTGTTAATGGTGACGTTTGGTCACTGTAGGGTGATGATAAAATAAAATAAAAAAAAATAAAAAATTGCAATCAGTATCAATTTCATTAAACTTCAATTTAAATTTAATTTTATTTCCATAATATAATAACATACAGGATAATAAATACAATGAAGTAGTCATGTTGGGGGTGGGGGGGGGGGGAGGGTCATATAAGTCAGAAAGACTTTGACCCACCCCAAGACATAACTTGTCTGTCCAATGTGCAACAAAATATTTCAATTTCATCACAATATATTTTGAATAATTTTAGGATTAAAGTATATTTATTTGGGTTTTTGTGTGTATTAACCAATCATATATTTTCAGGTTTCAGTGACCTATGATCCATTTATGGAGTTGGTCGTACCACTGCCTAAGAAGAAGCAAATATTCTCCGTCATTTTTATGTCTCGCAATTTTCAAAATAAGCCTGTTAGGGTAAGTTTGATCTTAATTGTTTCCATTATGTGTGAATGCTTAATCTTGATAAATGAAATTAATATTAAATATATATAGCATTTTTCATTTAATATTTGATTTTAAAAAAAATAAGAATGTAATTGATGTTTGTAGTTTGCTTCTATGATGTCCATTAGATTAAATCAAAATTACCCCCTTTTATCATTTTCTGTTACTTTATCATGTATATATGTTTATTTACTAAATACTATAGTATATTGTGAGTCTGTCTGAAGATGCTATGGTGTACGACTTGAAACAGTCAGTCTCTGAGAAAACAGGAATTAATCCAACATGTGTAAGTTTAATGAGTCACATATCGCCTCCTACTTTATCATTCTTTCTTTCAAAGTATATTTTCTTAAAAGGCGAATTGTTTTCCACTTAGACCACTTACTACTAAATGTCCCTTTTATAAGCACATTTCCATTCTAAACATAATGTTCTTAATCACACACAAAATTTCACCGCTAATCATAACTGATCATGCGTTTATCAAAGCAATAATTAATTCAAATTTTAATTTATCTTTTACTTTGCATAAATTACATACCATACAATCTGCAGACAGTATTGCTTCAATCTTATTAAATCTCGTCTGTGCCGCTCAGGTTTCGAAATGATACATACCGCAGAACTAGCACAATATGTAGGCTTAACTTGTACATACATTATGCTAATACTGTATACTGCATAATGAAATATAGGTTTATTATTTAAACAGATGCAATACTCTTTTTTGTTTTTGTTGTAGTTACGAGTGTTTAGAGAGAATGGAGGCTGTTTCCAATATAAATTCAAAGACATAGATGCATTAAGCAAATATAAAGCAGACAATTTCTTCTTTGTGTAAGTGTTTTATTATTTATCAATTTAATACACATGACAATTTTAATCACTCTCTTCAGCTCTGTCTACACTATCAAACTAGTTTGACAAAACAATGTGGGATGTGCCAAAATATGGTAGTGATATGACATCATCATGTTCATAATATTGGCACATCACATTTTTTGGTCACATAAAGTGTAGACAGGGCTTTAACAAATTCTAATACATCACCATCTTGTTTTATTGTTCTCTCAGGGTTGAAGTGTTATCAGAAGCTGCAGCAGGAGAGAAAGTACTTGAAATCTCAGTCATTCAGGTACATTTCATTTTGAATTATATATATATATATATATGTATAGTATACTCTGTTTTCAAGCAGGTGTAAGCATTCAGTCACAGTTTTTATTCATTCGGTGTAGACACTCAAAATGTCCAACAGAAGTTGAAATAAAATTAACAAAAAATGAGTTTACAAGAAGTTTAAAATTTAAAACGTTACTGTACTGGTAAACTAAATAGAACCAATAAATACAAATAGTCAGCTAGTAACCCTGTGTCACATGGTGTGTCTGTTAAGGGGCGAGGAACTGATCGTGTTGCAGCCACAAAATAAACCCTTTAATTTTCGGAGCTCAGCATCCTGTGGTTAGATTGTCTTGATGTGACCTAACTTGCTCCTACAGTAGGCCATCAGTGGTTTCAAATCAAAAGTAAAAAAACACTGTATCACCCATTGTCATGAAGCACCATACACAGTAGTGTATTTAAATAAGGTTTATTTTTTTATTGTTGTTCTCTAATTTGTATTTTAAAAGCGTTTGCTGATGCCAAAACCTCGCTCCTACTGCTCGTTTTGCAAGAAACAACGTGTTGAGGGCAGCAAATTAAAACGTTGCACAAAATGCTATAGAGCAGCCTACTGTGGCCAGTAAGTTATTTTGAAATGTACTGTTTTTACTGACTCATTTTTTAAACCTTATTACCACTCTTAGAGTTCTGGATTCACATCCTAAATCATTATCATAAACGTTAATTACCGAAAAATCTAAGCATAGTTTTGTGTTTTTAAACCCGTAATTGATAATTGAATGTGCCATTAAACTTATTTATAAGATAAATCAAACATTGTGAACATAGAAGAGTTTGTTTTTATAATAATGAAACATATATTGATATTTGAAGATCATTTATATCTCAACATTGTAGAATACTAAAAAGTTTTGTCATTTTGTATGCAATAGTTACATAATACATTTAATCCTTTTAATTCTCACATATAGAGCTTGCCAAAAGCAGCATTGGACTACTCATAAGTCTAATTGTTATTCTCACATATAGAGCTTGCCAAAAGCAGCATTGGACTACTCATAAGTCTAATTGTTATTCTCACATATAGAGCTTGCCAAAACCAGCATTGGACTACTCATAAGTCTAATTGTTATTCTCACATATAGAGCTTGCCAAAAGCAGCATTGGACTACTCATAAGTCTAATTGTTATTCTCACATATAGAGCTTGCCAAAACCAGCATTGGACTACTCATAAGTCTAATTGTTATTCTCACATATAGAGCTTGCCAAAAGCAGCATTGGACTACTCATAAGTCTAATTGTTACCAAGCAGCGGAGTCAGTGGGCGTACCCTTCATTATCAGTTTACCAGAATCCAAGGCAAGTTACAGACGACTGGAACAAATGATGGAAGGCTTCGCTAGGTAGGCATTCTTATTGTGTGGGTGTAGAGGCTATTGTCACCTAGTCAAAATGTGATCCAACCAGTTTTATCTAAGTCTACACTATCAAACTTTATGTGACAACAAAATGTGATGTGCCTATATAATTATGTCATATCACTACCATATTCGGGTATATCACTACTACATTTTTATTTGTCAAACTAGTTTGATAGTGTAGAAAGAGATTTAGGCCTTCCACCAAAATTCATTGTTCCTTCTTTAGCTCATAGTGTCTGATAAATATTATAAAGATTCTAGATTTCCTGACTTGGTTATTTTTTTCTTAGATATTCTGTGGCTGTTTTTCAACCTCCAGTCCAACAGACATCTTCTTTAGGCGGTAAAGCACCAAATGATGTTGAGATGGAGGATGAGCAGTCGTTCCCTGCCACCACGGAGACTGATGAACCAACAACATTTACTTCACAAGAGTCAAATGACGTAGAGATGGAAGAGGAGGAGGAGGAAGAAACAAGCACAAAAGTCCCAAAGCTAAAAACAGGTTAATTAACATATATTATTTCCATTTATTAACATATTTATTTTCAGAAGGAAAGAGGAATTGAAGCTCTATAACACAAAAGTCTCAGATTTTCTTTTTGATGTTTGTGCCTTGTCCTTAGGATAGATAGTTCAGCCATTGTTGTACTTTACTTTAGGTAGACCTCTTGGATGTATTAATGTAATGCAACTTAGACTTGTATATCTGCATTTTATTTAATGTTCATTTCTCCAGCAACCGTCGCAGGTCAAGTCAAAACCGAGACAAGAAATTCACCTTTATTTTTCATTAAACCTGTGGACATTCAGGGGAAAAGTCTGCCCAAGATACCTAGATTAGAAGATAAAGGTTAGTAAAATAATTATTCATTTTCATATATTCTGTTACTTGTTTATATTCCACTTAAATATACCATTTGCTTGCAGCTTGGTATGATGATAGGGATAGTTATAGGCCTGGCAAAGTTGTGCTGGTCTAGTGCTTTAAGTTTGTCCCGGGTTGAACTGGCAATTTTGTGCTGGTCTATTGCTGATTGTCCTGAGTTTTACAGTGGAATGTGATGCTGAAATTAAGAAATGTATTTCCATTAGATTACCATCACACTATATCAAGTGAACTTTAACCTCAATGACCTCTTTTAGGTCATGAACCTCTTAATCTGCAAGACTATGAATATCTTGCCATGGACTGGAGGAACAACGAGAAGATGGACCAGTATGTGCTGGTGGAGTCCAAAAGTATAGAGTTTGACGATGATGTACATGCTTCTAACGAGGATTCAGTAACCACTTTAGTGCATTGTATCGACCTTTTCACCAGACCAGAGAAGTTGTCCAAGGAAGAGGCATGGTAAGTAAATGATATTGATGTGTAACTGTGTATGCACCACACACTGTAAGCATAGCAAGTATAATGATATTGATGTGTATACTGTGTATGCACCACACACTGTAAGCATAGCAATTACAAAAGCTAGAGCATTAACCTTCAACGATGAAGTTTGCTCATAAATGGAAGAAGTAGGACTATAGCTCTAACAATTCTACTGTTTTTACCTTGCTGCTATAGCATAATAACATTTGATGCTGACCAAAGATCAACTACATTCTTACATATTTTAAATGCTTGGTGTCTGCAGCAAGGCTACTTATGCCTGAACACCTTTTACTTAATACACATTGTTTTAACATACATACATCTAGTACTAAAATTTCAGAATCCCAAGCTTATGTCCTCTCGTACAATTAGTATTAAATTATTAATAGATATTACATTTTTCTATTTGGATACAAATTAATAAAATAATTATTATTATTATTTAAAAAAAAAACATTCTGAGAACTTCAGGATGACAAATCTGTACATATTATAGATGTGTTTAACATTGTGACTGAAGTAAGTAAATGTATTTGGTTTGACATCTCTAGGTATTGTCCAAAGTGTAAGGAACACAGGGAAGCAACAAAAGAGATGTCAATCTGGAGGTTGCCATCAACTCTGATCATCCAGTTGAAGAGGTTCTCTTTCAAAAACGCACTTTGGAGAGATAAAATCAACAAGAAAATTGTTTATCCAACCAGGTAAAAAATGTCACCTGTTAAATTTACTAGTTGTGCTGTATTTTATATCCCAATTTTTACTGGTTTAAAAAAAATACCAAACCGAAACGCCAGAAAGGCAAGTTGCAAACCGGTGATCTGGTACTTCCACATTGTTCGATTAAAATATATCTATAGATGACTTGGTCTTTCTAACGTTTTGTGATGTTTAACACTTGGCTTATAGACAGCTTGGTGTATTACCCAACACATTTTTTTCTTTTATTTACCAGGGGTTTAAATTTAACAGATTATGTGTACGGACTTCATTCTGGACCAGCAATATTTGACCTTTACGGGGTCATCAACCATCATGGAGGTCTACTTGGAGGTCATTACGTGGCGTTTGCCAGGCTACCGGGAATTGAACATTGCCATTCCAATGATATCGGTAAGTAACATATTATCTTAAAATGTCGGAAAACATTGAAATGTCTACCAAAATAGCCTTTACTCTATATAATTTGTAAGTCGCTTAAAAATATTTCAATTAATAAAAAGCAGTTGATTTAAATAAAATTGTTAATTGTTTAACATAAAGAGAGTTTCTGGTGAGGGCGTAGAGAATTGTATTATGTTCTATTAACCAATGGCCGTATTCACCAATCACACTTAAGTGAGATATTTCCCTTAAAAATGTAAGTATTTCCCTTACTGTATTCACTTAGGAGATTTAAAAATGTATTGTCCCCCAAAAACATGAAAAATGAAGATTTATTAAATCAGACTTTGAATGTTATTTTGTAGTTTTAATCAAGTTAATCACTTCAATGGAAAAAAATCCCGAAAAAATAATGTTTTTACTTATAAAATGACAAGATAAATGTTAAAATTCAACCAAAAATCCATTGGCTGGCAGCCAATTTGATCATTTTTTGCTTTAAATTTAATTTTTTTCAGGTAAATACATTTTGTTTCGATCCAATTTTTAGTCAAAGTGGATAACTATTATGTTACATTAAAATGAAATATAAAAAAAAAATGTTTTTAAGAATTATTTTTTCAGGGGGACAATACATCTTTAAGTGTTTCCCTTAGCCTAAGTGTTAATGGTGAATGCAGCCACATGCCTCTATCTAAGCTCAGTGACTGCCAGTGCAAATATTTCAAACAATTGCAATATCTCCTTTTCGCCCTTCTTGTTAATACCCATCCCAGCTGGTGGTTAGTATGTACTTAGTGAATGACCCAAATTCATTTCCTTTCAAAATGGTGACATCTGCCCTTGCATTGACCTCCCTCCCTATACTAGAACAAGTATACAAGTATATTTGCAAGTTTAGTTTTTAAACATATTATATTTTCTCTTGTTCACATTGACATTTTGTCTTACAGCACTGAAACATCAGTTTAAAAGCACTTTATAAATGCTCAGTATTATTTAATTATTTATTTGGCACAATTCATCAAAATACATAGATTAAAATATTTCACTTTGAAATGTTTCATTTATAAATTATTAGTACTGTATTTACATGAATGGTTGATATTTCTAAAACTCTGTCTAAACTTTATGTGACAAGAAAAATGTGATGTGTCCATATATGGACATGATGATGTCATATCACTACCATATTTTAGCATATCACTACTATATTTGGGCACATGATTCTTCATCTTTCTATATTTTTCCAAAAAAAATCATTTAGAGATTTCAAATTTAACTAAAATAAATATTGTATCAACCACCACAGTCTATCTTCATTTCACAATTTCCAACCAAAATTACCTTTTCAAATAATTTGATTTGTCATCATTGCATATTTTAAAATTATTCAATTATCCAATTTTCTATAAGATGATGAAAACTAAATACAGATAATCTATCTTATTTTTGGCAACACTTGAAAAAGCTTTTAATATTTATTTCAAATTTAGGTTTTATTTAAACTATTAAGTCTGCATTTTCTAAGAAAATTGTAGTTATTTCAGCCAAAAAAACTAATGTCAGCTGTTTTTGTTGGTGACTTGTAGTGTGTGTAAGTTTACGCTTGAGGGCAGCTTGTAGTTAGGATTTTAAACTCCCACGGGAGTGCTTTGTGGCTTTGTGTTTCAATTGGATAATTGGAACACTTCAAACGCTAATTGAAGGATAAGGTTACTGTTGGTATTTGACGATTGCGCAAGAAATTAGTTTCTAAAGCTCTGTCTGCACTATCAAACTTATGTTACCAAAAATGTGATGTGCCCAATCCCATACAGTATATTGATGATGTCATATCACTACCATATTTGGGAATCACTACCATGTTTGGGCACATCACACTTTTTTTATTCAAACTAATTTGATACAATGATAGTGTAGACAGAGCTTTACTGTTGGTATATTAGATGATTGCGCAAGAAAGAAAGACATATTATGCAGATTTAAGGCCACCCTGAGGTGTAACAACACCATAGGGTATAATAAGGCCACCCCTTAATAAATAATTTTGTTTTGGGTGTATCAAAAAGAGTAGGGATCGTTTCTCAGTGTACTGTCCAATTTACCACTAGAAGGACCCCAATGATAAATAAATAAATATGTAAAAAAATGAATAAATAAATGAATGAATGAATGAATACAAAGTAAGTGTAACCCATGTACTATTTTTCTTCTTTTTTATCTTATTTTATTTAGTTTTAATACTGTTTTTTTATGTATGCTTCTTTAGGTTGGCGACTATTTGATGACAGCATAGTGCGTGCTGTTGATGAGAAGTACGTAGTGACACAATCCGCTTACTTGCTGTTTTACAGACAGCGTAGGCCGTACCAGAGTTTGATTCAAAACCCATCTGTGGAGGCACAAACTTCAAGATTTACCAGAGAGAAAGAACCGATTGGAAAGAATGATCTGATTCAAGGAAGCCGCGACACAGAACATGCTACACAGAGAGATCCTTATGTTGGAAAGAGCATGCCAGACGATGACTCCAGTGAGAGTATACCAGAGAATGGCAAGAAGCAGAACATGCCAGAGGATGGTGCTAAACATAGTATGCCAGAGAATGGTGCTAAACAGAGCATGCCAGAACATGGCAGTGAACATATGCCGAAGAATGATATGGAATACAATAAAAAAGACCGAATCGACAAGGATTGTAGCTGTCAGAAGCAAGAAAGAACTGATGAAGAAGAAAAGAACACTGATATGGAAGTCATTGATTAATCACCAAGGTAACTCTTTGTCAGGTGCAGGAGCATTTTGACATCTACTTCAAAGAGGCTAGCTCTTGGCCTAGCATGTGGTTTAATGTCAAACATCTACTTCAAATAGGATAGCTCTAGGCGTGGCATGTGGTTCAACACCATTTTGAATGAGGGTAACTGTAGGCCTAGTGTGTTCTTTAGGATAGTTCTTGACTAGCTAGCTCATGTTGAAGGAGGTAAGAATTGTTAATTTTTAATTTGTTAATTGTTATAATTTCTCTAAGCGCTTCTGGGAAGCCTGTCACTGAATGTACTTTAAAAGTCATTATATGCAATATGATTAATTGGTTGAACCAATACATTTTAGTTTTGAATAACATAATTTTTACTAATAACATCACTGCGTTATTTTGTATATTTAATTGTATTATTTAGCACGGTTATTGTTATACTAATATTCAACTTATTGTTAATATTATAATGTATTTTTATAGGAATATAATATTACTATATAGACTAAACCTGACTCTTCTAAAAGTAAGTTTCCAAATGCACCTTATCCTTGTATACGTGGCTCCTTTATAGAGAAACTGCCCCATCCTCGGTCCTTTAAAGGAGTCAATATATGTTGAAAGCTTACTGACACATGTCAATCAGTGTGAGATCTACTAGCTTTGATTGACAGCGTATTTTGGCCGATGACCTGACCACTTTGGCCAGTCATTAGTCAGACTCACCTGTGGAAATGAGATACAATCTGTTTCCAGTGGATGGGTGAGTGAAACATTGCAGTACGCTTTCTTCTTCTAACCACGCGCAATCACTTACCCATAGTACAGGAGCTTGCAGATCTCATTGGTGTAGAGCAGTGCCTAGTCTATTTCCCCTGTCTTTGTGCAAACACACTGCCAACAGTGTTTTCATCATCATAGTGCAATGAGCCTGTCTTTTGTGTGTGATTTGTCTGTAATGTCTATCCATAGTTAAGATTGTTTTTTTACACTAAATGTAGGATTGTTTTTAAACTGCGCATTCAAATGTGAGAACAATGCCGTGCCCATAACAAAGTAACTGCCTTTAATTTGATTATACAGTATAAGATTTAATATGGCTAGTGTCAATTGTTATCATAAAATAAACTTGTTAACATTGAATACTATAAATCCATCAACCTTTCGCATCCTAGAAAGATTTAGGAACGGTTTGCAGCAGCCAGAGTCAACATTTATAAAGTTTAAGAGCTAAATTCTTGTTTGTGAAATGTTTTGTATTCCAGGATGAACTCTTCATGGCCTACATATTTTTAATCAGCGTAACAAAAAATGTGATTATTGAACAATTAATAAAATGTGTTTGAAACAGATGAATGTTATTGTTGTTCAGAAATGTTTGTTTAAATGTATACAGTACGCGTGCGCACTGTGTGTACATTGTGTGACAAACAGGGTTGGTACACACTAAAGCAGTGTCGTACCTCGTTGTACAAACGCATATCTACGCACGTCACATCCAGGGTTGGTACACACTAAAGCAGTGTCGTATCGTACCTCGTCATGCAAACGCACATCTACGCACGACACATCCATGTTTGGTACACACTAAAGCAGTGTCGAGCCTCGTCATGCAAACGCATATCTACGTACGACACATCCATGTTTGGTACACACTAAAGCAGTGTCGTACCTCGTCATACAAACGCATATCTACGTACGACACATCCAGGGTTGGTACACACTAAAGCGGTGTCGTGCCTCGTCATGCAAACGCATATCTACGTACGACACATCCAGGGTTGGTACACACTAAAGCAGTGTCGTACCTCGTTGTACAAACGCATATCTACGTACGACACATCCAGGGTTGGTACACACTAAAGCAGTGTCGTACCTCGTTGTACAAACGCATATCTACGCACGACACATCCAGGGTTGGTACACACTAAAGCAGTGTCGTGCCTCGTTGTACAAACGCATATCTACGCACGTCACATCCAGGGTTGGTACACACTAAAGCAGTGTCGTACCTCGTTGTACAAACGCATATCTACGCACGACACATCCAGGGTTGGTACACACTAAAGCAGTGTCGTACCTCGTTGTACAAACGCATATCTACGCACGTCACATCCAGGGTTGGTACACACTAAAGCAGTGTCGTACCTCGTTGTACAAACGCATATCTACGCACGACACATCCAGGGTTGGTACACACTAAAGCAGTGTCGTACCTCGTCATACAAACGCATATCTACGCACGACACATCCAGGGTTGGTACACACTAAAGCAGTGTCGTGCCTCGTCATGCAAACGCATATCTACGCACGACTCATCCAGGGTTGGTACACACTAAAGCAGTGTCGTGCCTCGTTGTACAAACGCATATCTACGCACGTCACATCCAGGGTTGGTACACACTAAAGCAGTGTCGTACCGTTGTACAAACGCATATCTACGCACGTCACATCCAGGGTTGGTACACACTAAAGCAGTGTCGTACCTCGTTGTACAAACGCATATCTACGCACGACACATCCAGGGTTGGTACACACTAAAGCAGTGTCGTACCTCGTTGTACAAACGCATATCTACGTACGACACATCCAGGGTTGGTACACACTAAAGCAGTGTCGTACCTCGTCATACAAACGCATATCTACGCACGACACATCCAGGGTTGGTACACACTAAAGCAGTGTCGTACCTCGTTGTACAAACGCATATCTACGCACGTCACATCCAGGGTTGGTACACACTAAAGCAGTGTCGTATCGTACCTCGTCATGCAAACGCACATCTACGCACGACACATCCATGTTTGGTACACACTAAAGCAGTGTCGAGCCTCGTCATGCAAATGCATATCTACGTACGACACATCCATGTTTGGTACACACTAAAGCAGTGTCGTACCTCGTCATACAAACGCATATCTACGTACGACACATCCAGGGTTGGTACACACTAAAGCGGTGTCGTGCCTCGTCATGCAAACGCATATCTACGTACGACACATCCAGGGTTGGTACACACTAAAGCAGTGTCGTACCTCGTTGTACAAACGCATATCTACGCACGTCACATCCAGGGTTGGTACACACTAAAGCAGTGTCGTACCTCGTTGTACAAACGCATATCTACGCACGACACATCCAGGGTTGGTACACACTAAAGCAGTGTCGTACCTCGTCATACAAACGCATATCTACGCACGACACATCCAGGGTTGGTACACACTAAAGCAGTGTCGTGCCTCGTCATGCAAACGCATATCTACGCACGACTCATCCAGGGTTGGTACACACTAAAGCAGTGTCGTGCCTCGTTGTACAAACGCATATCTACGCACGTCACATCCAGGGTTGGTACACACTAAAGCAGTGTCGTACCGTTGTACAAACGCATATCTACGCACGTCACATCCAGGGTTGGTACACACTAAAGCAGTGTCGTACCTCGTTGTACAAACGCATATCTACGCACGACACATCCAGGGTTGGTACACACTAAAGCAGTGTCGTACCTCGTTGTACAAACGCATATCTACATACGACACATCCAGGGTTGGTACACACTAAAGCAGTGTCGTACCTCGTCATACAAACGCATATCTACGCACGACACATCCAGGGTTGGTACACACTAAAGCAGTGTCGTACCTCGTTGTACAAACGCATATCTACGTACGACACATCCAGGGTTGGAACACACTAAAGCAGTGTCGTACCTCGTCATACAAACGCATATCTACGCACGACACATCCAGGGTTGGTACACACTAAAGCAGTGTCGTACCTCGTTGTACAAACGCATATCTACGTACGACACATCCAGGGTTGGTACACACTAAAGCAGTGTCGTACCTCGTCATACAAACGCATATCTACGTACGACACATCCAGGGTTAGTACACACTAAAGCAGTGTCGTGCCTCGTCATGCAAACGCATATCTACGTACGACACATCCAGGGTTGGTACACACTAAAGCAGTGTCGTGCCTTGTCATGCAAACGCATATCTACGTACGACACATCCAGGGTTGGTACACACTAAAGCGGTGTCGTGCCTCGTCATACAAACGCACATCTACGTACGACACATCCATGTTTGGTACACACTAAAGCAGTGTCGTGCCTCGTCATGCAAACGCACATCTACGCACGACACATCCAGGGTTGGTACACACTAAAGCAGTGTCGTGCCTCGTTGTACAAACGCATATCTACGCACGTCACATCCAGGGTTGGTACACACTAAAGCAGTGTCGTACCTCGTTGTACAAACGCATATCTACGCACGTCACATCCAGGGTTGGTACACACTAAAGCAGTGTCGTGCCTCGTTGTACAAACGCATATCTACGCACGACACATCCAGGGTTGGTACACACTAAAGCAGTGTCGTACCTCGTTGTACAAACGCATATCTACGCACGACACATCTAGGGTTGGTACACACTAAAGAAGTGTCGTGCCCCCGGTCGTGCCTCGTCATACAAACGAATATAGTACGCACGACGTATTAAAGATTGGTTCACACTAAAGCAGTGCCGTTCCACGTCATACCAACGCAGGGTAGTAGGCCTACACATGGCATATCTCTACGCGCGCACGACACGTCCGTTTGTCCGTATGTAACCCGCTTTCGAACAGTAGAGAATTGAAAAACATCTACGTGCAACGCGTCATAAAACGGACCTGGGAATAAGAAGGTTGAAAATAAACCTATAAATCGTTTCACTTTCACCCCTGTTTGTGAGGAACACCTAAATCTGTGAGAACATGCTTAACAAAGCCCAGAGGCGACGTACCTGGGGAAATCGGCATCCGTATCATGACAACTTCAATATTATGGGATAAATGTATTTTACAACAGGCTTTGTTTGAATAATAAATTTGAATACTTTATATGTGCAGGCATTAGGACCTCTACAAACATTTCTCTACCACCAGACTGGGAATAAAATTGTAAAAAAGCAAAAAGAGCAATTATTATTTTGAGATAGATCACTTTTACATAGTCGCACATAAATCTGCACATGCATAATACCTAACGCAGCACATTTTTACTAACGAAATGTTCCCAGTTTTGTATAGAGCTCTGTCTGCACTATCAAACTGTATGTGACAGAAAAATGTGATGTGCCCATATATTGATGATGATGATTTTATATCACTACTATATTTGGGCATATCACTACCATATTTGGGCATATCACTACCATATTTGGGCATATCACACTTCTTTTTGTCAAACTAGTTGGATAGAGTAGACAGGGCTTAACACCTTTCAAATAGGAAAAGTGAGTTCACATATTGGTCTGCTACCTCTGTATGAGGCCCCTAATTGTGATTAAAAGTAAGAACGCACAGGTGAATTTCCCCTTTAAAAGTAACGGCTTTATGTTTCTGTTATCGTAGTGAAAACTAGCTTACGCACAGCTGATTTGCATTTCCTTTGCTGAGTAAAATTGGACGACACAAATCTTAGTTTGAATTTAAACGGAAATGACAATAATGTTTCTAAAAAGAAATATAATTATATGTTCCGTTATATATTTTTACTGAAAATGACCTGATTTGTCTAACCACCCGACCGCCGGCTTGCATCTGTTGTTGTCTATCTAAATGTAGGCGTGGCAGTCTTACCAAAAGTAAAGAAGTACGCTATTGGTCTTTTTTCGGCGCGATTTCCCTCGACTTCTTGAACGGTTCAAGCATTCGCAACTCTCCTTACGCCGTTGTGAAAAGTAGCCACATAATCTACTAAGCATAGAACATATTAATTTCAACATATCTGCCCAGGCCTATTGTGGAATGTTAATTTGTCACTTAAAATATCCATCCAGTTTGCAGATAACGTTATTTATTTATTTAACTTTATTTTGGGTAGCTCTAACAACTGTTAAGCGGGAAAGCGCGTAGCTTGTTTCACGTACAATCTGTATCTTACGAGTGCTTTTCGCTCCTTGTTTTGTAAATTGGACTTTACAGTATCGCAGTTTAAGATCTAACACAGAAAGCTGAAACGCTTTTCTTAAAAGTTTGTAAAAATAGATTTTGAAAAAGCGGAAAAAATATGTTTTGGCAGGTTTCACTAATATTCATGATTTATGTAAGATCATAATTGTTAAATAACTGCACTGTAAGTGATAATGCGCATAGGTAATGGGGCTAATACGTATGACTCCGTCCTAGTTACTCTGAAATGTGATCTTGGTGTTAAGTTCTTACTTAAAGGAAAATATCTAAGCCCCTGGAAGACGACATTCAATCATTTTATAAAGTACATTTTTCAAAAATAGTTTAATATAAACCGTTGTTTTTTATACACACCCTGGAAAAACAGCTTTGTGTTTTATTGTGATTCACCAAGATAATAAATTGGGATTTTACGGGTGCCTGTCGCCAAATGACGTCACAGGAAACATTATAAGAGGCCTACATATCTACACACAGAAAACTTTGAAATTCATAAATGAGAAAGCATATAAATTATTGTTACCGTCAAACTAGCATTTTAATGTTTTTAATATTGGATACAAATTACAGGCTTACAATATTGAATCTTAGTTCCCACTAGGACGTTGCGCAAGTACAATGAGTTGACCAATCACAAGCGATGGATTATTTATTGGTCAACTCCCTTGCGTTGTCGTCCTAGTGGGAACAAAGCTTTATAACGTCATAACACATTTTCTTATAGCTATTTTATTGTTTAGACTTTGTGCGTGTGTGCACTGCGTTCACACTACAATCCGGACGTGACGTCATTAAGTAACGTCCTAGTGGGAACCAATCTGTAGGTGCATTTGGGCACTGCGTTCACACTATAACTAAACTCCAGACGTCATTGATTAGGGTCCTAGCCTTGTGGGAACCAAGCTTTAGGTTACCCAATATGTATGATATTCAACGTAACAGTTAATTCTGTAACTAAATCTCTATCCAACTATTCTCTACTATTTAGAAATATATTTTTTCGTTTTCTCTACTACATTTTATTTTTGTTACTTACACTAAATATCAAAATAGCTGTTTTCTATCAGCAGTTGTCCCTGAGTTTTAATGCCAAACTATATTGTTAGACTCAATCATTCTTGGCACTGGTTTTTAATATCAAACTCTACACTAAAAAATGTTTTTGACTGAAAAATGTTTGGATTTGTCTTAACCCGGCTAAGTTGAGATGCGTTCACACGAGTGATTTTCGGAATATTGGTGATTCAAAAACTCGTGAAATCTTAACTTCAATGTATAATAGAGGTAGAATTTGCATATTAATTTAAATAAACGGAATCTCAAAATCTATTTACATAAAAACACACACTTTTTGCATGAAAATTCGAGACTAAATCATGGTTTGTATTAGTAAATATCTAAAATAATTCGTGTTAAAATCACAATTGCGTCGTAGTTGAAATCTTTAATGTTGTTTATATCCGGATTTAAACTAATAATAATTGAAAATACATATTTGTTTTTGTTCGGTATAATATAAGCATTTCGTTCATGTACGTCGATAGTAATATTCAGCATTAAACTGCCCGCTATACATCGCAAGTGAGATCATGGTGATATGTTTTACCAGAGACAGAGTGTAAGTTTATTGAAATTCTAAAATTAAAACTTTCTTTACCATTTCTAGTCGGTGTAAAAGTGTAAGCAATCGTCAATGTGACGATTGGTTTTGTTCAGTACGATTGAGGACAGATAATTGTGCTCATGTTACAGTATATTGGGAGGACCCCAACATTACTTAGGCCATGAAGGTATAAACATAGGTCCATGCTTAGGCTACAAAGGAATTGTAATCAGTAACCAGCTGAATGTTTTAACATTAATGTTCTACTCTTGTTCTGTTTCTTCTGTCTTGGTGGTAGGCACAGTGAACCATCGGCACTGTTCGCCCTTTCGCCTGACACAGACTTGTCTGGTTAACGTGTACTCATTCGTCAGCTTCATCGTGCATCCGTGTCCGCTTACAGCACGTACCAGATCACCAGAACAATAGCTGTGTGGATCCCATTGTCTTCCGTGGCACCGAACAATCTGCAATGTAAATGTTTAATTCTTTAATAAATCAGAATAATCTTTGTTTTTGGTTATTTTGTTGATTTCTTCAAACCTATTCCCAATTGAAGGTGTCAAAATGATGAAGATTTATAAGAACTGCTTTCTCTTCGTTGTTTCCTCAGCTCCACATTCTTTCCTGCTTTTCTCCATTTTGATCATAGGGGCGGCATAACTTTGGAAGGAACCAACATGTTCTCGTCGCTTAAATCAAGGTAAAAATCTTTCTTACATAGACCTACTTTTATATTTGATAGTTCAGGATATTTTCAGTTCACTACTGTATTGAGAAATATACCTAATATATTTAGCAATTCTTCGTAAATATTTGCGGTTTTTAATTGCATTTTGTGGATGAATCACACTTTGTCTAAAACTTCCAATGATTGCATCTGACATGTTTGTTATACGGAAACCATAGACTAGAGGTTTAGAAATGCCTTTACTAATAACCAAATATAAAAAGTATAAACTATATTTGAGGATTGCGCAAAGGACCAATGTCTTTGCTAAGCATCCGAAGAAATATCTTAAGTATTGTCTAATTTTGAACGAGTTTGACGAATTGAATTATTGTAGTGTACGCATTTACAGAATTGTTTATGCTTGGTTCCCACTTGAGACGCAAGACAAGAACGTAACGCAACGTAAGTGAGTTGACTAATTACAAGCGATGTATTATTCGAACGGTCGCTTGTCATTGGTCAACACGTTTGCGTTACGTTTACGTCCTTGCGTTACGTCTAGTGAGAACAAAGCTTTATGTTGTCAACTCAAGCCGGATCATACGTACCTCACATCGACAGTTTCGTTTATAGTAGCGACTGATTGCCAACCGTTGCTCATGCGTCAGTCGTTTCCACTCATCCATCCAGTTACATCCACTTAAAAAGTTTAAATAGCCATGGACAAATGGATTCTGGCCCTGTTCAAATAGCCACGAACAGTGACTGTACTCCATTGGAATGCTAGAGCGCCGTAAAAAACCTGAACATTAAAGTAAACATAATTAAGCTTGGTTTTATCAAATCATTTATTTCGCCAAACAAAGTACAAAGAAAAACATAAAAACATTACAAAAGTAAATCAATAAGGCATGATCACCTAAGTTATAATTAAAAATAACCGTCGAGCAAGGACGTCGTACGCGCAACGCAAGTAATTTGACTAATCATGATTGATGATTAAATCGCAATCGCATCGTGATTGGTCAAATTACTTGTGTTGTGTCCGAGTAAGAACCAATCAGTTTAATTAATCACAATTCATATAAAAATATATTGTTATCTTTTAGAATTCATCAGCATGTTTAGAATTTTAGATAAAGTTAATGCATCTTTAAGTATTGTCATCAACAGACGGTTGAGGTGGTACAAATGGTCACACACATCGATAAGAATACCACTTTACCTGTCAACACATAGGTCTTTCGTGCCTTTTTTCTTGACATCAATTTAGTGTTAGCTGTCGTGAAGATTTCTGTTTCAGAATTCTCACCCAAGTGCTCAGCACCTTTATACACATTTCTAACTGACACTCTGAATATTGTTCCTCTCTTGATGACGCCGTCCTCATCATCATAACTCAGTGTAAAGTTAGGCTGTAAGGTTAAAGATTCCACACCACTGTCCTCAACATGTTCCTCAACAACTTGGCCGTTGCTAGAGTTGTATAACACTTGTCGTGAACTTATTATACGACCTCTTAAAACTGTGAATAAAAATAACTTAAGATTGTAAATCAACATCGTAGTTAATACTATCTTGATTAAATTCATCCATTTTGATAATCGTGGCAACAGTTACAATCTAATGTTGCAGTGCTGCATTCTAGCTCTGAACATAAACCTTGAATTCTCAATATAATAATGTATACTAATTAATATACTTAAGATCTGTCCCCACTATCAAACATTATGTGACCAACATAATTTGATTTGCCCATACATTTTTAAGAATATCACTACCATATTGGGACATCACTACCATATTGGGACATATCACTACCATATTGGGACATATCACTACCATATTTAAGAATATCACTACCATATTGGGACACATCACTACCATATTGGGACATATCACTACCATATTGGGACATATCACTACCATATTGGGACATATCACTACCATATTGGGACATATCACACTTTTTGGGAACTCAAACTATAAGTTTGCTTAACGCAGCCCTCCCCTTCTTCTCCTTCCCCTATCTGTATTCGCATCATTCTGGATCTTGCTATACATGTTTATAATTTATTAATTTTATGTAATAATTTGTATTATATTAAACTATGTGTTTATTTTATCAGAAACGGGTAGACATCTTTTAAAAGCCATTATACCACCTGTGATTATACAGTTTTTTCCATTAGTGCCAGATCTGTTTGTATAACTTGTATTATATTTCCAAAACAGATTCCTTAATTTAATTTCAGTGGGGGTGTTCGATTTAAAAAGTGATTTATGACTATTTCAAACTCAATCATAGAAAAACAGAGAGAGAAAAGAATACCAAATAAACAAATGTATGTGACCTGCTGCAAACTTGTTCAGTTCTAATCACACCATGAACTCTAATTTAAACCCCACGGACGCAGATATAATTCTTACAATTGTGAACGAACCAATCTGTTACATGTAATTGATTTCAATATCCAGAAATAAACAGTAAATACATTTGTATCAACTGAGCCTTGACTTATGTAATACACATTTTAATATAACGCGTATGCGGTATGTGTAACCTATGCTATGGCAGTGTAAAGATCAGCCGAACAGAATCCTATCAAATAACAATTTAATTGTATCATTATGTCGTTTTAATCTCAGTGTATTCCGTCGGGAATTTCAGTTAAGGTTCGGTTGATTTATTTATCAGCATTTCAATTTTAACATTTTTTTTTAATAATGTAAAAACAATGTGCTAAAAATAAAGTTCTGTCTAGGCGTCCCTGGCTCAATTTAAACCACAAATGTTCCAATCCCAGGCTAAATTTCTTGTGGTGTATTTTAGCATTGATTAATTTTTTAAAGAGAAAATAATAGTATAAATATAAGTTTGCACGATCTATCGGAGTTACGTCAGTCAATCAATCGGTTTAACTTTGTTTGCGTTCAAACGTATATGTCATAACATAACATCGAATCTATCGGAGTTACGTCAGTCAATCAATCGGTTTAACTTTGTTTGCGTTCAAACGTATATGTCGTAACATAACATCGAATCTATCGGAGTTACGTCAGTCAATCAGTCGGTTTAACTTTGTTTGCGTTCAAACGTATATGTCGTAACATAACATCGAATCTATCGGAGTTATGTCAGTCAATCAATCGGTTTAACTTTGTTTGCGTTCAAACGTATATGTCAATAACATAACATCGAATCTATCGGAGTTATGTCAGTCAATCAATCGGTTTAACTTTGTTCGCGTTTAAACGTGCGTAGTGTAACATAACATCGAAACCTATCGGAGTTATGAGCTACACAAGCTCTTACATCAGCTTAAGTTCGTTCTTGAATAAAAGAGAATGGTGATATGAGAATGATGACAAGATAATTAACTATTGGTTCAATTTAAATTACCATCGTTATTTCGCGCATAATTTACGGGAAATGTAACTCTTCCTGTCATCGTTAAATCTGTGTGGGTGCAATCCGTGTTTATTTAATGTGTGGTTATGTATAGTCTGGTCTGGGAGTATGGACGCATATCGTCTTGTAGTTGTCTTGTATTTAAGTTTGGTTCCCACTAGGACGCAACGCGAGGCTGTAGACAAAAGAAGTGAGTTGACCTATGACAAGGGACTGTTCGAATAATCCATCACGGCGCGATAGATCATCCCATGCGTCGTTGCGCTTACGTTGCTTCCTTGTGGCACTATTACCTTTTACGTCGTAATAATAAATAAAACGTAACGCGCGCGGAATGGTTGAAAACGTAACGCTAACCGGGGCTCCTCCGCCTGATGTTAAATTGCCTATAGCTTAGTGGTTAAGTTGATCACCAATCAGACTTCTGGGTTCAAATCCTACGTACGCACCAGCATTTTAAAAAAAAAATGCCAATACGATTTCTTCTCTGCATCGTAGTAATTTAAAATGTATAATATGGTTATCACCAACTATAACCTTCACACGGTCCTCAATGACATTTTATTCTTACTATAGTAAATTTTAATCAAATTGGTGTTGCTGGGACGTCCATTTACACGCATATCGTCAATGAATAGATGTTGCTTCTAATACTACACACAGCTAGGGGTTGGTTGAGGGAACTTACTGCCCTAGCAATACAATATTGATTATTATATGTAATCCATAATATATAATAATATAACTCCACATGGTTTCATGGTGTTTATGACCATTTTTAATCAAGGGTCAAACATGATTCTGAACTATGTTAATAACATGAAGTGTTGTGCAATTATTTCTAGACAGCGTACTGACATTCATAGCATGATACTATGTTATGCAAGATGTTTATGTTTTTATAACATTACATAATTATTCAATGCTTTAAATTCATTTTTAGGTTGTCGCGTAGGCCGGGTGGCTGTGTCTAATGCTTTGATAGAATAAATAGATTGTAATTTATCGTACAAATAATTGTTCATTTCCCTTAGCAGTGTAGAGGCCTACGTATTTCAATTCTGATATTTTTCAGAAATAATATTTATCAATAATAGTTTATTTCACATTTTTTTTGTATATAGATTTTTCTGTAAAGTTTTTTTTATCTACTACCATGCGTTTTTGGTTTTCATATTTATTTACATATGTGGTCATGACAAACAAACAATCTTATTAATATCATATCTTACTGTAAATCTGAAATTAAAATAATTCATTTAAATACTCATTCTCATATTCTCATATATATTATTTATTTCCTATAATATTATACAAAATAAAACAAGTTGATCAAAACGTTGTATAAAATGGAAAATGCCTTAATAGGACAAAATGTCACTCTGTGTCGATATTTATCGAGTGTAGTGATTATTCCAACAATAGAAATTAACAAAAACAAAATGTATGGTAAAAGTGTTTCCGATTGTTTTATATTATAAATATGTTGTGCCTTTATGAGGTTTATTCGGTCAGTGTGTTAGATCATTGATAAAGACTCAGTCTGTTGTCACGGGTCTAAAGTCATCTCCGAAAGGAAATTACTGACCTTTTTACTTTAATTTGAGACAATGTCCAGCAGATTGACTTTTTGTTGACACTGATAGGTCAGCGAAAGGTCAACACACTGGACATGCACCTACCAATGATCTTCTGACAGGAAGTAGAATAATAAAGTTAACAATCAGTGTTTAACGCTCTCCTACAGTGGGTATAATTCGAATAAACCATTGAGGTATGGTTCTACCATTACTGATAGTAAATTGTTGGAACATCAATATCGATGTGGAAATTAGTTTATATACCTCCATGGGTAGCGACCATTGATATCGCTAACATTATCTGGAGCAAAAGTCTCCTCATCATCGCTAAGAGTATCTGCACAACTCCCCTGCGAAAAATCTATACTTCCAGACATAGGGGAATACTGTAAAGAGATACTCTACACAAAAAAATAGAAGAAACAACTGGACGCTCTCCTACAGTGTGTGTAGAATTGCAATAGACAATTGAGGTATAGGCCTACCATGACTGAATCATCTTTCTTGCGAGGATAGTAATTCGCTGAAACATCAATATTGATGTGGTGATTGTAGGCCTATAGCAATTTTTTCATAAAACATCATCATAAAACTACATGTAATGTTTGAAAATATCAGAGTACTTTTACTCTTCCCGGACTGTATTTAGTTTAATACAGCTTTAATACAGCTTTAATACATCAACAATTGATCAAACGTAACCGTGTAATGTTACTCTTCCCTGACTATAATTATACAGTACTAGTGACAGTTAGGCCTACAGTTCTTTAATACACCAAAAATTGAAACAAATATCAAACAAATTAAAGATAGATTTGTCGTCAGAATCCAACAAAAACTTTGACCAAATTGAAAAAGGATTCGGCGGCAGAACACAGTTAATTCTTTTTGGAAATCAATATCTAAGCTGGGTTCGATGCTCACTCACTCCATGGTTCTGGTGGTAGAACGGGTCTTCTCGGATAAGGACTATAAACCGTAGGTCCAGTGTACACATCTAGCTCGTGTGCACTTTAAAGAACCTAGTACATCTTTCGAGACGAGTAGGGGGTTACCCCGGTGTATTAGTACATCACAGCCACTGATCACCAACTGGGCCCTCTGGGAGACCAGTCTTTGACTGAAGAGGTTACCCAGTATAAATTTCAATTCAATTCAAAGCTGTTGTCTGGGCGGATTATGAACAAGGCCTAGAATCCATATTCCCAAGGTTTTTTTATTCGAAGGTTAACAATTTAAAATTACCGATTACATTTATCTACCTATGGTTTCATGCAACGTATGTTGAATAGTGGTAACATCCTTGTTGCTTGTGTTTCCAAACATATGCTCCATAACTCCAAAATATATTGTAGATGGAAAAGCATTCTATATACTTAAGTTTAGAGTTTACAATTTTTCTTTTTCTGTTTCTGTTAATTATTACTATGGAAGATATTTCTGAAATAAAAAGAAATTGAATTGAATTGAATTCCGAAAACAAGTATCTTATGAAATCAACAGCAAGATCAAATCTTGAAAATTACTAAAAACCCAAATTTGTAACAATTATTTTATAAATTGTTAACATACCAAAGACAGTGTCTACTGTGTGACAAATACAATAAGATAAGACAGGGTAGCAGTATGGGGTACGACTCAACATCCGAAAGAATTAAATTATTATTTTATTAGTATTAATTCTAGCTAAAAGTAGGCCAATATCTTTGTTCGTGTAGGCTGGAGTTGTGGGTTGGAGGATGACCTTTGGGTTGATACTTCAGCTTTGTTCTACTTTTACTCGACACGAATTAAAGTGGGACACCACCGAATTTAAATAGTTGTGAAACACTTTTATAGTGTATTTATAATATAAATGAAAGAGGAAATTACTGATAGTAGCTTGATCTTAATTTAATTTTTTTTAAAGCTAAATCAAAACGATAAAGTAAAACAGCCAGACAGATTTGTTTGCACAGTTTTGAATAGCACTAACCCTTCGTCAACGTACAAGTAGCAATATACAAATATATTTTTGTTTTGTAGGTGTACAACTTACAGTCCGACAGAACCAGTGACGGTGAGTTAATAAGGTAAGAACATACATATTTGACGTAAGCCCACAAAAACCCAAATGTCAGTATATAAAGATGATACAAATTAGTGTAGGCCTACTCCTTTTGTCCCTCACTCCACACACACAGTATAATAGTACTTTTCATTCTAGAACTATATAATAACCTTCTATGCTTCCTTTGATGAAAATGATATTTTCACACGTCCAATCAAATGACGTCATGATTAGTAAGAGCAATAATATCGTGACAATACGATTTTATTGTTTTTATTTATCATGACGTCATTTGATTGGAATTTTAAAAATATAATTTTTATCAAAGACAGCATAAATGATTATCCTATAGTTCTAGAACGAAAACCTTTCTAATTTATTTTGTTTTATGTAAAAAAAATGCATGTTTATATATTTATCGTCCATCGTTATCGTCCTAGTGTAAATGGGCCTTATTAATCATTTGCCACGATCCAACATAAATATATACCGGGTATTTGAAGGCGCTATATATCGGTGTTGAAAACTCGAAGCTGCCGGTACTGTCACTTGTGAAAAGACGGGGTTTGCGAATCGTCAACAGCAGACTTGATAATATACTTGGACACTTAGGGTCATTTGCAATATGAAACTAGTTTTCAATGATCACCCCCAGACCGACAACAATTAGCATGGCTAGGACAGTAGTAACACTGCTCTACATTATCTATTAAAACTTGGCAAATAACCATTTATGGCGCAGAGTAAAGTGTATTTGGTTAATGTTCTGCAACAATGCACTGTCTCCTATTTTAAACTGAAACAGTTATTTTAATGGCCGATTGTATGCATATGCATTATTGAATGGATTTACGTAAAAACTAAAAATAAAATTGGGTAATTTATCATTATTGAAAACATACAATGTAATATTATTTCGGTACATTTTAACGGCAATTATCAATACTATAAACCTGGTACTTAAATCATAAACAGAGATAAGGAAACGATCCCACACTCCCTCATGATGTTTAGACAGTAGGCCTAACCCTAAACGTCAATCTTCAATTCCACAAAAATGCTCACTAAAACAAATGCTTATGAAGGCACTGTACTGCATGCTTGTAGTTGTTTTTGTCGAGAATGTGGACTTTTTCCAACATCTGGAAGATTTCTCATTTGAATATAATACAGATTAGTGATTTATGATGTAAGCATGCCAAGAAAATGTTATATTGTATACAAGTAGAAGTGAGTGTATGTGCCAACACTATAAAATGAGTAGGAAATTTATAGCTTAACAGAAGTGCCAAGAAAATGTTATTATCTTGTTCTGCGATGTGATGCTCTAATTGACTTCAGAAATTAACCTACAGTATTCCATCTAAGCTAGCTCTGTCTAAACTATCAAACAAGTTTGACAAAAAAGTTTTATATGTGCCCAAATATGGTAGTAATATGACAGGCACATCACATTGTTTGTCACATAAAATCTGATAGTGTAGACAGATCCTTTGATATGCGGCGGAGAAGTAAGCAGAAGTCTCGGGTCATCGTCACAACAATATGTGCAATATTATCGATCCTTGCAACACATCAGAAAAAAAGGTTGGGTTTATGGCCTATGATACAGGCGCCATATATGATACATGTGACACTGCATTATAGAGTTTGTCTATAATACTGGGCAAATTATAGATACAGTTCCCTAGAATCTATTTTCATTATCTCTTATATAGCTAATTAATCCATGTTGTTAGTTTAGGCACCTGGATGGCTACTTTACGATTGTGTAATAAAAGGCCTGTGAGGCTATTTTAAGCTCATTAAGGAAATAATACACGAAAGTTCACGGCCAACACGGTATCAAACTTCACTGTGAATATTAATTATGGGAAATCAAAAAGAGCGTCGAAAGAAAAAAAACTGACCATCATCGGAATATTGTATTTTACAAATTAAGTTACAATAATTAGTTATACCGTATAGGCCTAGATTTTTTTTGGAAATTAATGCACATATTATTTGTAATGACAAATTATCCAAGAAATTTGAATTTAAAATTTGTCTTTCTTAATCGAAAAGAATAGTTTTTAAATCTAAATGTGTCTTTGTTTAATAGTTTAAATATAAATGGCAAGTTGATATCTTTCTGGTGGTATCGGTAAGCTTCGATCGTATTTTCCCACCAACAACTAACAATTTTGTATTCACTTATTTCTCGATGTTTTAAAAAATAAAACAAAAATAGCGTCAATTAAAAACAAATCCTAATATAAATTTTACGTCCCCCCACCTCACCAAAAACAAATATTCAAATTCCGGACATGAAACTAAAAATGATTTGTTCTAAAATAAAGTTTACATACCAAAATCTGCCTCACAAAAATGCTCCTGTGGATGTTTGTGCACGTAAAAGTTTGAATCGGCAGCAATGTATCGGTGACAAGCGAATGAAAACGAAACACAGAAAGCAAACATCAAAGTATGAAACAAAAACGAAGACATCGTAACAATGTTTCGCTGTACGACGCTGAAGCAGATAGAGGAATGCTCACACTTTCTCTGTATGTCTGTATTTAATGATTAAGCTATAATGATATCAGAGGTACGACGTTGGCAACATTCATCCAATGCACCAGCAGCTCGTATTTCTCCTGTTTATGGGCGAGGTCATATTTTAAACATCAAAACGAACGAACATCACCCCTTTGTAGATAGATGGCCAGGTTAGTTGTTGTTCTTTCCTGTAGGGAAAGTCTCGCGCGTGAAAGTTGATTTTAGTCCTCTACTGTCCGTTTTCGTCAAACTTTGAATTTTAAATCGTTGTATCTTCAAAGTATTATCCAGGAAACCGAAATGACGAAACCTTAAACAAGTACAAACATTTAAATAGTTAGATCAGTCGTTTGGCTCATGGGTTGGACAAATTGGGTAGCTGCTTACCGGAAACCAACGACTACCATGTCTTTCCGTTTTCTAATAGTTATTCGGACAGCGCGTGTATTCTGTTGGCTGTTCGGACATTTCAGTGAGATGGTGTCAACCGGCGCGTGCTGCTCACGTTGTTAACGAGTTGAGTAAATAAATACAAACATTTTACATGTGTCGTTTGACAAATGAGAATTGAATCTTGCGGTCTTATATGTCTCATTTCAACCTGTAAATCAAGTGTGACCACGGCTATTTAAAATGAATAATCAAAATGGAAATCATTATAAACGCCAGCTATGATTGTTGTATGAACATTCTCTTGTTTTCTGTTAATGTTCCTGCTGTGTGTTGGTGATTGAGTAGTTTCGCTCTTGTAATAGTTCGTTAGCAAGTCTGCATTTTTGTTAGAGAGAAAATAGAACTAATGCGATTTCTTATAGAAATATTTCTGTTGTGTTGATTGTGTGTTGATTGAGTGATTCTCTCTGTGTTTATCATTATACTGTGTAGATCGTAATCCTTTTAAATGTTTTGAGTCATTTCAACTTTGGGTTGCTAAAATGAAGAATGTTGTCGCTTCAATTATAAAATCTTCTAAACTGAAGAAGAGTTTGCTATTATGTGACGATTTCCAGTCTATATCTGTCTGACTCTGAGGATGGAATTGAAGCCATTATTTCATACGCATCCAACAGCGAGCACAGACTCGTCAATTACAGGATGGATAAACTATTTTATAATTTATTGTGCTTATAAATCTAAGTATCATTTGAGGCTTAGGAAGTGATGTTAAGATTCGTGAGTTTACAACCCTGGCACTAGGTCAGGATTGAACCCTGGTCCTCTTTGGGATTGGAAGGCAAGCATGTTAATAATCAAGCGACAGCTCCACTACTACTACTTAATTTATTTTATTTTAATAGTTAGTATGCATTTAATTAGCAATTATTTAGAAAAGGTTTTGTTATATTATATTTTGCTGTATTTCAGGTTTCCGATTATCTTCGTTTAAATGTCATTTTTACCGTTAGACCTACTTAAGAATGCTCTATATTTCCGGATTAATGTTATAACATGCATTTTTGTTTCTGTTACATTTTGTACAACTCCATGAGTAGACATATTGCCGACATAAAGTATGAATAAGTGTATAGTGGTGACTTACAGGAATCTGGTTTCACTGTTAAATAGAGGGCAACATTCACAATTTCTGCAACAACTTTTGCAATCGATGCAGTGAATAACTTAAAAGCCTGTCTAGCGCCGCCACCTTTGTAGTACTGAAAATGTGACACAGTCTCACGACACCATACTACTCCATAATCCGCGCGTGGTGGGTTCAAATCTTCGAATTTATATAAATAACCGGGTTTTAGACTAAAGGCCAATTTACACAGACGAGCGGTAACGGTAATACAAATCTTTGTTATTCCGTATGACCATGGAGAAATAAGATTTCTCCATGGTATGACCATTTACACAAAGCAGAAAGCGGACGGGCGGTTTCCACTCAGGATAGATACAGATTCTACGTAGGACAAGCTACGCGGTTTTCTGCTTACCGTTACCGCTTGTCTGTGTAAATTGGCCTTAAGCATGATACAAGACCACTTAACATTTAATACAATTTATGTGGAAATAAACTGTAGGCCTACGAAAGGTAGTGATAGGCCTTTAGTGAAATATAAACTACCTGCTCTAATTATAATTAAGGTCACAACTATTTAATACAGGTCAATTCCTTACTACATCTTTCAACATGACGTGGTCCTACGCGCGTGAATCAGCCGGTTGCTACGGAAGCTTTCGTAATTCAAAGGGACTCCAGCGCCGGGCCGGGTACTAATCTCCGATGCGACGATTGAAAACTCTACTCAGCACCGGCATAATACACGACCCATAGTAACCCGTATTTACTCATAGGTCCTTAATTTCTTTGCTGGTATGTGACCAAGTCAGCAGAAAAATAATCACTTTTCCTAGCAGAATGCTAAAATATTTCTTTGATTTTGTAAATAGATCGTCGCAAGTTTTCAGTATAGTTAGTTATCTAGTCTTAATTTGCTCTCTAAATGGTTATTTTATATAGGGTAGTAGAATACCTGCGGACAGGCTGATATGTTGTTCTGTTTCTGACCTTGTTCCCGAAACGAGTCCTTTCCTTGTAGGCCTAGTAGTCGATGTTTACCCAAAATCAATATTATAACAAACTATCTACAAGAATCTAGTGTATGTAATATCCTATAGGCATACGTATAGTATGAGGCCTAAAAGATCTTTCATACAGTTTCTACTTCATGAGTTGTCTGAGGGCGGTATTATTAGGTCACGCGAATGGTCGTCTGCTGTGTGTTGATGGAAAATACAACTTCATTCATTGTCAAGTTTTACTGAAGACTGTTTGGTAATACAATCGTTTTTTCTCGCACCTAATATTTATCAAAGAATTTATTGAGTATTTTGTTAACGCAATCGAAATAAATATTTTTGGAACTATAGGCCTATACTGGATATTTTATGGATTTTAGAAATTAACTTATTGTGTTAGATATGGATATAACGTGGAGGTTAGGTTTCGTGAGCTTGTTTATGTGTTTATCTGTGCATGGGTGTAATCCTTCACAGAGATTGAAGATCCATCCACAGACACAATACTGTGATGGTCAATTTGGTAAGTTATGTTTACATATGTACATAGTTTATATTAGTAATGCAATTTCAAATTGTAGATAAATTGAATTGGCCTATGTGCTGTGTAAATAAATGCCCTAGACCAAGAGTCTAAGGAAGAAGAAGAAGAAGAAGAAGAAGAATTAAATATTAAGTAGTATATGCTTAGCAAACAATCCCGGTTATTTAAAGGAATTAATCCCGGAGATTTGAACCCATCACGCGTGGTTTAGGAAGTGGTATGGTGCCGTGTTACTGTGCCACATTTTTAATACTACGAAGGTGGCGCAAAATGTAAAGTAATCAAGTAAAAACGTAACAATTTAAACAGCTGCAATGTTTTAAAAAAGAATTATTTGGAAAATCACAGTTTGTAAAAGTTAATATTGTACTTTTAGTATTTTTCTTCGTATAAAGAAATGTAAAACAGAATACCTTTCCATCTCCCAATGGAGTTAAAGTAGTTAGTCTGTTAAACAATAAAAATATTGAGATAACAAGACTTGTTAGGGAGCAGGGTTTGTGAATTACCAATACTCCTTTACATCAGAGTATGATATCTAAATGATGACCTCCGAAATGGCCAAAGAACCATCAGTTAGAAATGTATTACGTAATAATTGTATTCCCGTTATAAAGATGATAGTTTATTATAACCATTTGAAGCACTCTTTCCTGACCTTATTTTGAAGTAGAATTAAACTTCCTTACTTTTAAGTATATACTTAAGTATCTATTATCAATATCAAACTTTTGTAACTAATTAGTCCCTTGTTACCAAACTGAATGAAATGTTGTTTTTTTGTTGTTTTTTTTTTCATTTTAAGAATGAACTAATTTTATCAATGTACTTTCACACGCTGGTGCCACTTGGTAAATACTTGTATTCCTATAGCGATTGTTAGGGTTAATCAAAATCTCGTTAAACTTTGGAATGCAACTAAACTCCTTTGATTGTTACCGCCAATGAAGATGCGTTCAAACGAGTCCTAACTCAAATATTTGTGGTCCCAAAACGCTGAAATTGAGCTTGTCTGCTGGAGTCTGTATCCGACCGAGAGTGTGGGTTGAATATGCATTCCTACGCGATTCTAGTATCGTTGTATAAAGTTGCTGTTTCGTATTCATGATATTCGTGATGAAATCCTTATTTACTATAGTACTTTCGCAAAACATGCTTTGGTCTAACTATCAGTTGTAATTTAACCCATATTAAGAGATATAAATAAATAATCACCAGGATTTTGGCTCAACTTTAATACGTTATATGCAGACATTTATTTAATATTTTAATTTATTTCAATTTTATGCATGCATCAGGCCTTGGGAAAACACACAGTGGTCAGTCTATGCCCAAATGGAAAAAAGTTTTTGAGGTTCATGGTTACTTTAGAGGGTGTTTAGACGCACTATGACTCTATTGAAACGAACATTTCACCCATATTGAAACTCTTAATTTTAAAATGCCTATCCACAAAATAAAATCTACGAGGGTAAAAGAACGAATTTGATATTGGAGGAATGTTTTCCTCGCCACCTGTCGTCGATGTGAATCAGTCTTTGTAGATTTAGTGGTTCTGATGATTGAATACGATACGCCAGAACATCTTTAATGAGTTTTTGTCCAATAATAAACACCTTTATTTATAAGTCAAGGGTGACTTAAGACCTCTTTAAAAGTTTTGTGTGGTTTTAATTGAAAGGGTAATTTCTTTTATTATCAGTTTGGTGGCAAGATAAATGGAAATGCGCAAAGCGTGTCGTATAAAGCTACCGTATTTTCAGATTATTCACGTGTATCCATCTCAGTATCCACGGAATGATTGAGTAGTATACGCGTTTTTAATTGGTCAATTTACGGTGCGCGTAGGCTACGTCATTCGTGCGTTGCGTCATATAGAGTGTGAACCGAGCTTTACGTCACATTGTTCATCCATGCGTCACTCATGTTTGTTTAAAAACGAGTTAAAGAGATTCATTATTTTTATAAGAGTCATCGTATCATTAATCAAAATGAAATGTATTTTGGTTTACTTAATAGTACAACTGAATTCACTAATGATCAAACACTTGATATTAAAGCTTACATTGCGTTTATTTTCCTATACTTTAATCTGCTTTCTTGATTCTATTAACCTTTATTAACAAAATAACACAATTGTTGTTATTTTGTCCTTTTTTCACTTTAGGCCTATATAAATAAAGTACAATCATTTTTAAGTATGCAACTGTCACAATTTGTATAGGCTACTAACAAAAACTTCTTCGTGAGTAATTTATTATAGGCTTGTGGATTTTATATTCATTTATGTACTTTGATTCGGTTTTTGCTTTTTTTTTTTAATATTTATTTTATAAATGTAATGGTAGGCAGTGACACTACATCTGTATTGTTTATTACACTTAATTCGTACTTCTCCCTGTGTGTAAACTTACAACAAACTTCGCGATGTAACAGTATTCAAAATGATTCGTACTTCTCCATGTAATGTGAACTTACAACAAACTTCACTATTTAACAGTATTCAAAATGACAAACAATCCGAGACCTAACATCGTTACCTACCAGGTTGTTTGCAGTTGCAAACGGTAATTAAGTTATTATGGCATGATGGCTTACTAAGTCTAATAGGCCTACAGTAATGTTAGTTCTATCCTGCTGTTACCCAGTCTCACATTGCCAAAAGGCCTCTGAACATGTGGCGTGCTGAACCACGGACAAAAAAAAAATCAAATCACTTTTCACTTTTAAAAGTGCAACTAGCGTACGGAACGCCAAATTAATAAATTTGTAAAATATTCTATAGACGATCGTTAAATATTACGTACCATTGTACGCCATGTGACCCATAATCGTCTAATTAAATTACATATTTGCCACGAGCAACATGCGTCAACAATGTTCTCCAATGCGCGATGTAAACATTTTACGATACGAATAGATTCGAGTCGTGTTTAAAAAAGGCATTATACTATTCCAAATTACCCGTATTTATCGTGTCTTTAATATTCAATTATTAATGCAGATATGATTCCCCTTATCATCTGTGATCTAAATCGATATTTGGCGTACCATAGTTTGTATACTCAACTCTGGTGGTCTATAACGCGTTTAATATGACGTGACATGACGTGTCATTCAGATGTACACCCGCAACTAATTTTATTACGTCCCTGTGATTTAGACCTAAATGTCAGTAACTAACTTCATTACGCCTTTTTAGTTCGGGATCCGAACAATATGAAACCATTATTGGTTTCACTAAATTCTGTTAAGATCTCCTAATGTTACAACTATAAGTCTCTATCGTGGGTGGTTTTCAGTAACATTAGTAAATAAAACGTTTTAATGTAAATCAATGGGTTATATTACAAATCCACCTTCAATTGATGATTTACGGACCAGCTAACTTTATCAACAATGTCGATACAAACATAGAAACTGTTTTTAAATAGTCTACTATACCAACAAAATGGAACAACCAACCTTGGTTGAGAACAAATAAAACTTATAATCGTCTTATTAAATGAAAATAAGATAATGTATAATATTATGGTTTTAAAATAACAGTGTTGGCGCGTACGTACAAAGTAGTGCCGATATCATCAACGTTCGAACGCGCGCGTACCGTCAATGCATGTATCTCTTTGTGGCGTAAACGTGTCGATTTTTTACTTTAAACTAATTCGTTAGAGTGCATCTTCCTCCCTTCAAGATATTTACTTCAAGTTTTTAATGCCTGTCCAATCGATAACAATCGATGTCGATGACGTCTTACGTCACAAAATAAAAACATCATTAGTACGGCTATTCACCTACTGAAATCATAAGACTTGGTGCTGCCTTACACCTAATGACCAGAACTTTCGCACTTCCCTTGGCGAGAACAACATAAATTGGTGGAATTCTCTCGTTTTGCATGAAATACTAACAATAAAATGTTACTGTTTGCCTCTTTGATTTAACACTATTTATTTACGATTGCTGTCATCGTATTCAACACGTCAATGGCTAAATCATCTCGTCTTCCGAGAGGATCTGGTGCCGCTCGCGTCAATCGACATTTTTTTATCTTCTAAAATTTAACTTTCTAATATTCTTTTTTTTCTTTTGTTGTTTGTATACAGTGTTGCCCTGAATCACCTTTATTTAGAAATATTATTATCATTTTTTTTATTCCGAAACTATCAATATTAATTTCCACATGTGGGGTACGGTGTCTTTAGAAAAAAGTCAAACTTGGTCGGGTCAGTAGGCCACCTATGTGTTAATGGAATTGGATTAGCTCCGAGTTATGATATGTGATATACTGTTAGAGAAAAACATGTTTTCCACTGCTCAACGTTACAATACAATTGGCCTACGTACAAACATACTGTATATAAAAGTGGTCTAATGTTAAACATTATCTTACATGAAGGCTAAGATGGTTAATTTGTCAGTTAACGCAAAGTGTGTTGATTGCTTCAACAATTCTCGAGTTTAGTGACTTTTGAAAAGCTATTATGCTATAAGTAATGGCGCCAAATGTATAATATTAATAATAGGCATATGACTGTATTATCTGAGGTGGTAAATAAAATAATTATGCTTAATACGTTCCACAATCTCTATATTCGTTCACAGTAGAAACTTTATTCTACGAAGGTATTACGCAATTTTATAATCATTAAATAAACGATAAAGCAAACTTTCCATTTAATACATATTCGCATACAGTCATCGATTCAACCTGTGTTCTCTGTTGACTGATGTTGAACAAAATCTGTGTCTTTTTAGATCTTTATCACCATTCACACTATTCATTTTTTTCGACGGTTGGGTAAATATGGAAAGTATTACGCAATTTTAGAATCATTGAGTATAAACTTTAAAAAAACTTTCTCTTCAGTATGGTACACTATCCACGTACAGTCACCGATACAATTTGTTGACGGATAGTGAACAAATGTTTGTATGTCTGTTACTTATTTCCTCCACACAAGTACTGTATTCTATTCACGTGAAAGAAGGCCAATTGGTATATTTTATTACATTGAGCATTTTCAATATAAGTTTAAATTAATTCGGTGAGTTTGATAAAGCACAGAGTGTCAACTCATTTTCTTGTAATAACTTTGATACTATAAATGCGAGGTGTTATTTCTTTTCATAACGTGTTGAAGCAATACATTTAACAACTTTAAATTTCTATCGGAAATATTAAACGAATATATTTACTTGTTGTATATACCAATACAAAAAGGAATACATCGCACATCAACAAGTCAAACAAACAAATTTAATTAAGCAAAATACAAGTTAGCATTATAGTTATATAATGTATAACCAAATTAAATTAAAACTAACCCTTTCCATCATGCATTGTAGAAGCTATTTGCGATAAACCTTATTATATTAGGGCCTAAGCAAAGTATGATACATTTTCAATTTTAATAGCTTTGTTGCATACTGGGATTTGCTTATATTCTCAGATAGTTGTCACGAGGTGTCGAAATATCGACCTCAAATTCACACAACAATTATTCTAGAGCTCTGTCTACATTATCAAACTAGTTTGACAAAAAAAGTGTGATGTGCCCAAATATGGTAGTGATATGCTTAAATATATGGTCGTGATATGACATCATCATGTCCAGTTATGATCACATCATATTTGTAGTCACATACAATTTGATAGTGTAGACAGAGCATAATTCTGAATCATAAATGTATTATATACAATGTTGTGTTATTAATCGACTTGAGGTTAAGTGTGAATAGTGTGGACGTGTTTGTCATCGCCTGCGCACCTTGCCAACGTATCACACCTCATATCCCCAGTTCTATTCCCAAATCACAGTTTCAACTTTCGTTCACGCGTTCATAGTGCCCAAAGGTGCAATATTGTTGTCTCGACTCTACAGATATATATTTTTATTTTAACTTTAAGCAGAATTGTATTGTAAGCTTTGGGCGAGTAACGTGTTTAATGCGTACCATAAATGAAAAACATATAAACACACCGTCTCCAATAAAGTATTATTTACGTTATTTTATTTGGTGTTTGCTGACATTTCAATTTGTTTTTTTCCCTCGCCTATAGAATTTGTTTAGGCCTATAAGACAACAAGAAATACAAAACTGTTTTATTATCTATTTTTGAAATTGATGACATTCATTTATTTTTTTTTACAGTAATACGAGCTAAAATACTAAAGACAACATCATTGTATGACTACATTCTGAGGCACTGCATAGAAAAGGACACACCCACAACATCAGACGACATGTGGTCCAAGTTAGACGAAGCGGGAAACTCATTTTTAGATTCCCGCGCAAAATCATGTCCTCTGAGCAAAAAATACATCAGAAAGTTTCTCGATAATTTTAAAGAGTTTGGTTTTGATGAAAATACCGAACAGGAAACTTTTGAGGAAGACGCCATGTTGAGTTCTGTAATGGCGGCAACAGAAGAAGGCGCTAACGACGACGACAAGGTTGCCAGGGAAAGTAAACTTTTGGAACGAGTTTTTTCCAAATTTGGAAAGTATGGAAAAGAAGGTTCGTCTGTGCATTTGGCGCGTATCATATATATCTACAAAGGTGAGGAATTACTTACAACCTCTAAGCTGGTGGAAATATTCTCTACTGACTATAACTTGGACGTAAACAGTATTTATATTTTATCAGGTGAGAATTTTTATTTTTGTAGGAATGAATTTGGAGATCTAGACCTAGAAACTTTACCAATCATTTTTTTCGGATTATTATTTCCAAAAGTTTTATCAGCGACGTTTGTAAAAAGCCAACAATTTATGAAAACTCTGATAAACTTGAATCAAAATAATTTAATATAATTGTTGGTGATGATCTTTTTCTTTTAAATACTTGAAATAATTTAAATGTTTGAAAAAACCTTCCAAAAAGTTTCATCAACGTTCGTAAAAATAAATTATGATATTATGATGACTTTATTCAAAATAATATAATGTTTGCTGAAGATTTTATTCTTTTTATTGCTTCATGTTGAAGTTTCATAAACGAATATTCAGTTCTCATGTACAGTACTTTTTAAAATGAGCGTAAAAATATTTTATACATATCAAGTTATGGTTATAATAACTATTTATTTATTCTTTAAATTTAATTTTAAAGGTCACATCGACAGTGACAGTGTTCCAGATTCCAAGTATGCAAATGTAATTCGTACCAAGATGTTCGAAGGACGATTAAACGTTCTCAATGAACATTGGGTCGTCAAATATCCTGAGATAACCCGACAACAATTTAGAGGATTAAAAGGAATTTATTCGAGTAATTGTAATTGCAAAGTAAGTACACTTCCACAGCGGTAGAAAAGTACACACACATTTTCTCAAGTTCATCAATTATAAAAAGTATTGCGTGCATGACTTTTGGTTGATCACAGGTAATGGTTACCGCTCTGAAATTTTTAATACTGTAATTGATTTTAGGGTGGTCTCACAATATTAGATTAAGTACATACCACCTGTGAATATAACTTGAAAATAACATATGCACAGATATCAACAACTTAAAGCTCTGTCTACACTATCAAAATCTATGTGACAAAAAATGTGATGTGCCCATATATGGACATGATGATGTCATATCACTACCATATTTGGGCATATCTCTACCATATTGGGCAAGTCACACTTATTTTGTCACATTAGTTTGATAGTGTAGACAGAGCAATAGTTAAAAATCACAAGTTTCATTTACATGTTTTTTCAGGTTAACGAATATGAAGAAAAGAAAGAATATAATCAGAAATCAAAACAGAAGAAAAAGAACAAAAAAAGCAAGAAGAACAAAAACAAGAAATCAAAATTAAGGTTGCTGAAAACATTCAACCAGACTGAGTTTAGCACGCAGTGTGAATGGACGCCATCTCGTAACACGTGCGCGTACTATTTTGGAACTTGTGTCTACAGAGAAATGGAAGGCTGCGTGTGGAAACGACCCCGCGCATTCAAATCGTGCGAAAGGATGTTTGGACGAGTCCAACCGTACGGCCTGTAGGTTGGGGGCTAAAAACTGTTTTTCCAATATATAATATGGTTTGCTGTAAAAAAAAGATACACATACACCATCTGATGATCCAATATTGAAATCTAATTTATCCAAGAAATGGTTTATTTATTTAGTAAAGATATTGTGATGATTGTAGTATGGGATTCGAATCGAAAATTTAAGATAGTACATTAACTAATAGTTAGAACACATGGAACACTGACCAGGACCACCGACTTAAGGTCTCATCCCAAATGCAATGCACAATTAAGCTACCTTAACCCTAGTATGAATTTTTGTAATAGTGAAGGAAGAAGCTATATGTCTAATTATCTAACCGTGTAAGATCCTGACCTGCGTAAATGTGAGTCTTGCCCGTACTATTACGTCAGCTGTTACGCCATTAACTGTCTGCTGTAGTATTGACGTAATCGTGTGACATCATGGACTCACTGATTATCTTCAGCTGCAGTTGCAACCACATACAGCGTTGCCAAATTACAACATATGTAATAATAACAATAATGTTCTCTTAGGTCAAGCGGCAAACTGGTATGAAATTAAGATACAACTTATGATAAAATATTTAATTTAAAAAAAGGTGTAAACTCGATTAAGATATTGAGATAGTGAGTACATTCTGCAATGTAGTTCAAACGTCACTATTTAATTATTAATCAATATCTCCGTAATGTACATATGAATTGAGGATTCATAATCAGTAATTCAAAGTACAGAGTCATCAACGATTGAACGCGCGCGTAACTGTTATGTATATCTTGACGTCACTTGCGAATTAGTAGATGACCTGTAGTTATGCTAATTATTCTGGATATTGGTGATGAACCTACAATAAATCTTCATATAATCTCAATCCGTATAAATTAATGAAATGTATAATATTGTAGAGAATGATTGTGAATATTGTTAATAGATTTGTAATCAGATACGATGATTTATCATGATTAATTAAGTGAATTTAATAATATATCTATATGTATATGTCTGTTGGTAGTTAAAATATGACCATCTCAGGAGTACCGGTACAGTACGGTATGTATAAGTGGTAGTGAAGGTAGATTTTGACGGTAGCGGTATGCGGCGTCGAAATTGTTCCACAACTCATCTTTGTTATTACCCATATATAACACATTTAATATGTGGTACCATTTAAAACACAATGTGTTATATTGAGAGCATTTCGCTAACGTGTACCAGCGCCACTGAAGTCAAAATTGACTGTTAAATATTTGAAATATATATTGTAAAGTTTGTTGAAAGATATAATACTATGACAAGAATGCAGCGTTGAAATTAAATACGTTAACGCATCATAATTCTGTCTGGTCATCTTTGTCAGAGAGCCGTCATGAACATTTTACTACAGGTATTGACAACGAATTAGAAGACGATGATGATAGTGTTAATAATGATGTGCATCGTAGTGGCGTAACGCAAAGACCTGAGTACGAGCCTTTTTAGCCCTTTTCGTCATCTGTTTTTTCTCCGGGCCATAAGCCCCGGGGCCCCTGGGTTTAGCCAGTGAGCGCTCATAGCTGTTACGCCCCTGTTTCTGCTGCATATCCTAAAAATACTGTTTAAAAATACGTATATGTAATACCGTATTTTTAGTACCACCGTTTCTGGTAGAAGTAGTTTTTGTGTGGTACTGTTAAAATTCTTTTTTTTTTTTGCCCAAACTGCCGTTTGTGAATTTTAAAGTTGCGTTGCATTTTTTTTTTACTTTCTCAATAATAATCTGCACAGTAGCACAGTTTAAGACTAACTGGGAAATGTCATGATTTGAGAAGGTATGGTATACTTTCACATGTCTTAATAAAGTTACTAATATGCTAATTATTCCATATTAGCAGACAGTTAGAGGTAGCAACGAATTCTGAACTCTTCAAGATATTGTAAGGTAGAATAATACAATAGATCCTAATGAAGTTACTAATGTATTAATTATTACACGAGTATTGATTGATTGACAGGCTTCTTAAGCGATGCCATAAGGTTAAATGTCTTCGGAAGTAAAGTCCCATGTTTGTTGATGTAAGTGTTTAGAGAGATTACTTGTGAAAAGACACCAGAGGCGAATTCTAGTATCCATTTTCAAATGCTTCACACGTTGTTCGTAATGATGATTATTTTAATACAGAATTCCTAAACTGAATAAACATTGCATTTTATAATGGTGGTTGAATTCGTAATAGTACCATAAACATTAACATTATTCTTACAATTTTATTGTATGTGTGACATTTTGAAGTGAAAATATACGAGGTTTTTCCAAACATATCCAATTTGATATGCAATATTCACCGTGTGCAGATTTTACAGTCGGCAAGAAATGTGACAGGTACTTGGATACACCCTCTGTACATAGGCCTACACAGTTTTGTTTAAAGAATAATATAGCCTATGGGTGGGGGTGGGGGAGGCTAGTTAACATACACCTAATTATATAATGTAATTATATTAATTTTAAAAGAAACCATCAAACACTAAAACGTGGAACGATGCGCGAGATAAAAACAATCGTGATATAATAATACCACATTTATATAGCGCCCTTTTCATGAGTAATCATGCTCAAAGGCGCTTTACAAGGATTATTACCCCAGTATTTTTTTGGGATCAAACACGTATGGAAACATACTCCCATAATGCAGCCGGTAACCAGCGCAAAGTTGTGTCTAGATCTAACTGGGTACCCATTTATACACCTGGGTGGAGAGAGGCAACGTAAGTAAAGTATCTTGCCTACGGTACGGATACAAGCAATGCGGCGAGAGTTGGATTCGAACCTAGGTCTGACGATCGGTAGTCCAACGTCCAACACACTGCGCCACACGCTGTGCAAATTTTATAGTCTGCCAACAAATATGACACTCAGGTACTTGGATACGCCCTACGTATGCCTAGGCCTACACAGTTTTGTTTAAAGAATTATATAGCCTAGAGTACATAGAACATACACCTAATTACAATGTAATTGTATAAATTTAAAATAGACCACCAAATACTAAAACGTTGAACGATACACGCGAGATAAAAATAATCGTGATACATTGTGCTGTCAAGTTATCGTACTTTCTCCTTATATTGTTGTTTCCGTTTGAAACCTAATTGTACTATTTCTACTCAGATGTGTTGACGGACAGACGGACAATTATGAACATAAAACACAGACGCATATCATTCATTTTATTTTCCCATAGAATATTTTCAATGAACGTATCTCTAGTTGACTTCTTCCTACCGATAATTCAATGACTTTTTCTTACTGCGTGTGCTAACAATAGATAGGTATCGGCCAGTATGTAAGGCCAAGATGATTTCTGTAGTTTAATTTTTACTTCTTAAATGGCTCCTGCCCGTGTACGGTTCAGGTACTGTAGGTAACGGCCAGTATACCATTGAGTTTTGTAAATTAATTGTATGGGAATAATGAATATAACAACGATTGCTTTTCACATAATATTAATATTGATATATTTATTTTTTGTCTTATTTTCTCTCACCCAAGTCTTTACATCCTGTTTGTTGGATATTTCAAATGACTCAAACTTTAATTTTTTAACCATACATCTTATTTTCACCCATCTTATTGCTTTAGCCAGTCCTGTACTGAATATTATATCACCAATGACTCAAAAACGTTTAATAAGACAGGCGCCTGCTACTATGCTTCCGTGGTGTTGATATATACAGTATATAAGTTGATGAAAAACAGATTGTTGGCGTAGAGAAGTCAAACTCTTGCTGAATACCATTGACGATTATGATTATTATGAACTAGTTTAGCTAGGCCCTAGATTATTTCCATCAATATGGTAATTGTAACATAGCAGCGTAACATTATTATCATCAAAGTTATCACCAATGAACCGTAGCCCTACTTTCAACAACATTTATACGCGCACGGAAAAGTATTTAATGTGTTTGCATTTTTAAGTTATTGTAATATGCGTAATCATATTCATAATGTTTGAACTATTGACCAATCAGAAACAACCGTCAATCCATCATGCACCGCGCGGCAGTAGCCCGCCCCCACATGAAAATCAGACGGTACACGAGGTGTACGCGCTACTATTCAAAAAGAAGTGGAAGAAATTTGTTTAAAAAGTTTTAACTTAGTAAGTATGCCTTTTTATTATCAATTTACTAATTATTACTTGTCTAACTTACAATGAGAAATATTTGATATACTTCTATAGCGTCATGCATACGTAAATGTTGATATAATATAATCTATTCAATTTCTCGTCTATTTATGTATGAACCTAGGCCTAGGCCTTAGCCTGGACTTAGTCCATCAGAAGAATACTTACACGCGCGAGTACGTTTTAGAGGCGCGAGTGAGCAAGGAACAAGGCACAGACTCAGGCCTAGATCTAAAACAAACTTTATCGTTTCAAATCAACGAAAACTCACATAATTAATAATATCAGAACAGTGGAAATGTTAGAAAAAAAATAATAAGACTTCTGAGAAATGCAATTAAGTAATTATTATTGCTTTTTAGTATAGGCCTAGGCCTATATAAAATAATGTCTTTTCAGACAACACAAGCTAATGCAACAAATTAATAATTACTGCATATATTTTATTCAACCAAATTACATGCAGTCAGAAAATTGTATAGCCAAATTATATATACTTTACACAAGAGATTTGCATTGTTAATAATTATATTCATTAATTGTTGTTACTGTATCATTGAGAAAGACATTAAAAAGAACATCAGAACAGAGAGAGGTATAACTCTGATTTGAATCTGACATTCTCACCACATCATGTATTAAAGTAATTTGTATTGCACACATATTAAACAAGCTTATCCCACATGATGTATTATAGTTATTAATTAGGCCTAGTTTATTTAAATTTTAACTCAACAAAATAACTTTACTAATTACTGCAAACAACATGTAGCAATTATATATTTCTGTAGTGTGAACAGAGGCTTAGACAATTTGTAAATTGCAATGTAAATTGCAATGTATATGGTATAAAATATCAATAATATTATTCCACTAACTACTACTATAAAATAATTGAATGTAATCGACACATAAAAATTAATAATTAACTAAAATTAATTTTGATTAAAATGAGTTGGCATATAATAAACTATAATTAATCAGGAAAGAGTGAAATTATAATCTTCCAAAGATTGAAACTACACTCTTCCATGATTGCATAGATTAAAATGATCATAACATCACTGGAAAAAAAATATTGCAAATATAATTTTTAAAACACATTAATTTTTACAAATAAAATTTTGATCTGAAATAAATAAGAAAGTTTTTGACAGTTCCAAATATTATTCTAACATTATAATTCCACCATTCCTGATGACAAAGCAATTCTTAGTAATGTGGACACACAGTTGTGGCTTGGTGGTTATGATGCTTGGCTACCACTTCAAGGGTCCTGGGTTCAAGTCCTGTCACATGTCAGGATCTAAGAACAAAATTACAACTCCACTCCCAAAGACTTGTAATAAGACTTTGTTCATACTTTATAGAGCATCTTGTGTATATGTTTATCTTGTAAACCTCTAAGGGTACCTAACGATCAGCAATTGCTGGATGGATCACCCTCATTAAATATGGCCAAAAAAAATATGGTGTCTCTAGAATAGTGACCCAATATTTATGCAATAATAATCCAACAAATCATAGGTAGATGGAACAGTGGACCAGCCAGAAAAAATAAGAAATCAGATTAAGGGCATCATATTAAGTTATCATCATCATAATAACTTAATTGCACCACTTTAGCCCTTGATACCCCTATTTAAAAATCGTGGACCCGCCATTGCAAATTGATACACAAATGAAACATTATTACTTTTGATTGAATACCACCAACATGGGTGTGTCCTGTTGTTATTTTTCAGGAAAGGACTAACTGTGGATTTGAAAATGAAGTCAAGGTCACCGAATGTTACAACAGACATCCATGGCGTAAGTCCAACTTTTAAAAACTAACTATTTTGATTGCATCTGACATGTTTTCTTTAGATCACCTTGGCCTGATAAAATTTAACATTTACAGTTTTAAAAATGATGAGTAATCAATGTCTTTATCATTAACTTTTATATTAATGACACCTTTGTTAAGAATTTAGTTTTTTTTGTTTACGATACAACAATAAAGACTAAATTTTCTATGCGCTTTCATACTTTAATATTACAATATTTACAGTTCAAATTCATAATAATATAGATGAAATTTCAACATTTTTTTTTAAATTAGCAGAATAAATGTTGAATAAAAAGTACTGTACAACTAGTAAATCCATCATTTTGGCAATAATATTTATTCAACTACCCTTAGGGTGTCCGATACATATAGAATCTTGTAGGCTTCTGACCTACATAACAAGTTGACCCTCTAGCCCTGATTACTACACCATTCAATGGTCACTACACAATGCCTGGAAACCCAGGAATTTCCCTCTGGGGCAAACAACCTGTGAAGTTATGTACCATGGCTAGTATCAATATTTACACTTCAACTACCGATATTTTGTTGAAAGGTATGATAGCTAAAAACAATTACTTTTTTACCATAGGGGCGCAATATTAAACATTTTGGCAGTGACTGTACTTGTGGTACTCTTATAGCTGGTGATATTGGTTGACCCAAGCAATTTGACACATTCCTAAAAATATGTACATTTTATTGTTTAATTTTTTAGGAAATATTCTTGTTCATTATACAGTAACATACAATTGGATGGCAATAACTAAGTATGACACATTCTAAACCTCAACCAAATTCTTGTTTAAGCTTTTTCTAACTCTGAATATGGTTGCAGGTCGTTCACCTCTTTAGTCTTTAGTACTGAATCTTCACCTAAGATCCTACACAACTCATTTAAGCGTTGCTGCATCCGTGGTATACCAGCTAGTTGCACTTCTAATTTTTGCTTCTCTTCGTTCAGGCCTAGTCTTGTAGCAGTATCCAGCTGTTCTACCCTCCATCCTCCCTCCCCATCAAATTGCAGCAAGTGGGTGTGAAATTTCCTAGATGAATAAAAGAATAACAACAGTAAAACTATTGCCAAGGATGACAAAACAGTCCTATGTAGAACAATAGTTAGGGCTTTAAATTGAACATGCATAATTGTATTTTGTGCATACGTAACATTGAATTTCTGAAAAATTGTTTTTGTAAAATATGTCTCAAGTCCTAAAACTTAACCGAAATTATCTTAATCTTGTTTTCATGCTCATCGATCATTCAATCTACCAATCCATAATAATCTATCCCTATGGATCCATATCACACATTTAAAATATTAAATAACATACTAGCTTCCATATTTAGAATGCATCTCACAGATCAAGAAAAGTGATGATTCGACAAGACTTTTTCCCAAGAGAATAGATTTATGTACAATTTTAAACAAGCATATATCAATGTAAACTTAGTCACTGACAAGTTCATGACAATATAGTATTTTTAACACCGTTTAGCAAATATTAAGTTGGCAACTTAATAATATATAATGAATTGTCGTATTTTGTTGGTCAATTCTAAAGATAGGTCTAGTTTATTTTAGAAGCGAGATTTGATAGATATATTACCATCATTCACTGTCTACAAATAAACACATTTGTCAAGCAATTTTTGACTTATTTGTTGAACAATATAATTACTGGATAGACAGGCCCTACAGATATTTTAGTTTGTACAGGGAGGCGACAAATGCTTCTTCCTTTACAGTATACATACAGAAAATTTTTCACTTGCAATTTTCCGGTATGTTTTATTAAAACAAGAAAGATATAACTTACTTATAAAAATAACTTAATTTTATTCTTTATACTAGTGAGTCTATTCAGTAGTAAACTGATGTTCTCTCACAGTACCTACTGTAGTATAACATAAAACAAAAGCAATACAATGAAAAGGTTGAACATGTACAAGTACTTAAAACATTCTACCTACCAGAGTGATGGCCTGTGAGTGATGGTAAGCATAATGATACCAATGTCCTTTGCGGCCTGAAATATTTTACCCTCAACGTCAATGCTAACAGCACTTGTACACTCATCAAGCAATGCTACCTTCGGCCTAGAAAATAAAGGACATTAATACATTAATGTACACAAGTAAAGGAAAGTATGGTAAAAAGTAAACAGAAATAAGTAGGTCAGAATATCAATCAAAGTGTTACAATACTATTAGCCCGCCATAAATACTAAGTTTGTCTTAATCAACTTTTATATAAAATGTTCTGAATCTAGTAGGCTACAGTACTATTAGCCCACCATAAAGACTAAGTTTGTCTTAATCAACTTTTATATAAAATGTTCTGAATCTACAGTAGTAGGCTTCTAATTTATTCCCATTTACTTTATGAATAAAATTCAATAAAAAGGAATAATGTTCAATAAAAAGAAAAACAATTACTTTTGATAAAATAGCCTAGCCATTCCCATTCGTTGTTTTTCACCACCAGATAAAACGTCTTTCCAGTCACGCACTGCCACCCAGCCTAGAGTTATAAAAAAAAACACATAACTTAACTTTAGCCTATGTACAAACACATGTACTGTATATATAAATCAAAGAACTGCATAGGCAGCAGGGTAGATACCAAAAATCAAAATGACATGCATTGTGTAGCTCTACACTCAAACGCTGGCTTCCCATCAAATAAACTATCAAATTATTTGAAATTGAATACTTTAACAACAATACAAGTTTACATTATATATAATAAAATATAATAAAGCATAATAAAGGATAAAATGAAAAAGACATACAAAAAAGGAACAGCTAGTTAGGGTATCTAGAATTAGGACAACTCTCTCCCTAATTAAAACCAGCCCATTGATACATTTTAATCTGCATCATATCAAATAGATAGAATCAAAAGCATGCTTGCTTCCCATTAGATAAACTATCAAATTATTTGAAATGAAATAATTTAAATACAAGTTTACATTATATAATAAAACATAATATTAATAAAGGATAAAATGAAAAAGACATCAAAAAAAGGAACAGCTTGTTAGGGTATCTAGAATTAGGATAACTCTCTCCCTAATTAAAACCAGCCTATTGATACTTTTTAATCTGCATCATATCAAATAGATATCAAAATGATAATCTAATTAATATATTGATGACCAATATCATTAGGTAAAGTACTCAGGGAAATAATACAGACAATTAGAATTGATAAGATATTGAGTATGACCTTGGATTGGGAACAATTTTCCTGTTGCTTCCACTTTGTGACCATGACCAGGAAGATGGAAATAAGTTACAGATGTGGATGACAAATATATCAGGTCATTAACATTAGAGAAATATTTAGAAAATATTATAAATTTATATTATAAATAGTAACGAACGTTTGTTATACTCATTCATGAAAAAAATGGTAATAAATTCAAATTTTATTTAAAAAAAACTTTATATACGAACTAGTAACTATTACTATCATTAAGATTATAGATATTGTGAAAATATTATAAATTTTGTTTATAATTTTACACATACATCATGAATAAAATTGTTAAATTTAAATTTATTTAAAAAAAAAACTTTATATACAAACTAGTAAAACAAATTATTTAAACTATATTAATTGTACTTTACAAATAATTTTGCCTCAATAAAGAAAAAAAAACTAGTGAAAAAAGAAGGAAGACAAAAACCTGGCCGTTTACAACCCGTTTTCATTGACATAGCCTCCGTTTAATTCTAGGGCATCTGTTTCCTATTTGTTATCTTTTTTTTATGATGATTAACATTTAAAACAATATTTTGATATTAAATGTGTTGAGTGAGTACCATACCACTTTTTTTGTCCAATTTATTTTCCCATGCTTCTAATGTATGTATGTATGTAATACATTAATGGTTTGAAAATTTTTATTTGAACTTTTAAAAGCTGTCTAAATCTTCAGAAATTTATACTGACATTAAGGAACTTGGCTAGCCCCTGCAGACAGCTTTACAAAACATATGGGATGTTTCAGATCTGAAAACTATTAAAATTGAATTGACTTGTTATGAAATAAGCCATTAAAACTTAATTTAAATGAAGGTGGTCTTAAACTGCCATGTAAAGTTATTAACACTAAATGACTTATAAGCCTGTGCTTAGTTTTGTATCCTTGTTATATGTCATCAACCTATACAATAACAACAACGCACTGATCTTTACCAAAGACACTACTTTATTTCAAGTAACTCTTCTACATACAGTACAGAAATTGTGCCGTTCTTAAACCAGTAATCTGATAAGTAAGAGTATTGGACAACCATGAACAATTCCTAGTACTTTGCAATGAAACGCCTGTTAACAATTTGTGTTAAGACCATAATTATTAAGCTTAATACTTTGCAATGTGAAGTGAGTAGGTGTTTTCCGGTGTATCTATTCAAGGCCCACCCCACAGACTTAGTGCCTACTTGACACTTTAGTGGCATAAAAGTAGAGTAGGGATTTCCATAGTTTTTTTTTTGGTCTAGATATCCACGTTGTCAACTCTACATCAAAAATAGCTCTGTCTACACTATCAAACTAGTCTGACAAAAAAAGTGTGATGTGCCCAAATACGGTAGTAATAAGTTCAAATATGGTAGTGATATGACATCATCATGTCCATATATGAGAACATCACATTTTTTTGTCACATGAATTGTGATAGTGTAGATAGGGCTCACAAATCTTTATGGTATCAAAACAAATAAGGTTTAAAAAATGTAAAGTTTACCTCCTTCTCTGGCTACGATATGTTGCAGATGAACCAATGATAAGATAGCATATAAGTCTTTGTATGTAACTTTCTTATTTTCCATATCTTCCACAGTGTCTGGATATATTACCTGGTCAGCGAGTGTACCCAGTGACATATATGGTCTGCAGAAGACAGGTCACAGGTAAAAAAAGATTTATTTATTTGTTTCATGTTAATTTGGTCATGCATAAAACCACACTAATGCTGTGGAAATATATGTTGTCCAGTCAGACCATAGAGAAATGTATCTCTATGGTCGAACAATGGATTATTATATATTATAGGTTGCAGCATTATCAGCAATCAGATGAACAGAGTTTGAGCGCAAGTGGGAAATAAATCATCTTTAATTCTCTTCAAATAATCAATGTTAATACATACAGTACTTTTTCCCTAAAGAGATTGGATGGTTGTAATGCGGCACTATATTTCAAGTTTAACTAACCTTTGTGGAATAAAAAGCATGTGCTTAGGGCTAGGCCTGGTCAATTTACCCACATACACAGGCCACAGTTCACATAGCATTCGGAACAGAGAACTTTTTCCACATCCATTTGGCCCAGTAATTAACAAATGCATGCCTTCCTCTACCTGACATAAAAAGACAATTCATCAGTCAAACAACTCTTAAAAAAGTTGGCAAACACATAGATAATTAAATTCATATTTTAGCTTGGAAAACATCAGTCAGACATTCTCAAGGGACACAATGACAGGAGCTCATACAATTGATTAATAAATCTGCCATTTTAAACTCATGTCCTAAAGTTTTTATGGGCTGAACTCTGACCTAAAGACAAATTCAATTTAGAATCTATCCCTATCCAATCAAAAACAGTCGAGACAGAGTTTGTGATGGTCTAAAATTGCAGTAGAAAAATGAGTGATTTAATGGCCATTTTCGCTTCATCTATGTCAGATGGTATTCAATACGTCATGGACTTGATTAGAGCTTGTAGCTTACTACATTGATTATTCAACTTGTGCCACTTATTTGATTGATGGCTCATCATGTGTTCTCCTTTGGTCCATCTAGAAAAGAACTCAAAATATGGCCCAACATTTGGAATTTCCAATTGCACAAAAATCTGTATTATCATCGTATATTTTTTCCGATACTGTACATTGGCCCCCTTTTTTTATAAGGTTAACATGACAATCAGCCCCTACCTTAAATGTCAAATTTGACACGACTACATCCCGATTGGGTGTGATAATTGACAGCTTCTCAACCTCTATTATTGACATGTCAGTGTTGAGCACCTCACCTGCAACACATCATATCAAACTTATTAATCATGACATTTAGTAATTAACACCTTCATATTTTGATTAATTTTATTCCACATTTAAAAAAAAAAGGATTCATATCTGTGAGAATGTCTTGTAAAATGCTGATACTTGTATACATACATCAAGAATAGATATTTTGCATAGTGTAAAAGAAATTGGGTATATCAGTTCTTATTATTTTTATTAATCTGTACATGTTTTGTTTTTTTTTAAATTATGACATTTAGTAATTAACACCTTCATATTTTAATTAATTTTATTCCACATTTAAAAAAAAGGAATTCATATGATAAACATCTGTGAGAGTGTCATATACAGTACTTGTGAAATGCTGATACTTGTATTACATCAAAATATTTTGCATAGTGTAAAAGAAATTGGGTTAAAACTTCAATATAAATGTTAAGAATATATTGGAGCCGTCTTTAAACCACGCCCTTGGAGCCGTCTTTAAGCCACGCCCTTCCACATTGCCATCATATCTTTTATTAATATTTCTATTACATGTTTGCTTTATTTCTGTCTACATGAATATTTATGGCTAAAACATATTGTTTCTTTTCTATTAAACTTGTCATTGTTTCAAGAAAAATCTGTAGAAAGTGCAGTTTATGTGGGAGTCAGCGAAAAATATAGAAAGTGCAGTTTTTGTGGGAGTGAGCAATATTTTTCTTGGTGTGTATTGTAGAATACAATCATCACTTGCTGGAGAACTGAGCGGTAAGGAACTTGTTCAATTAAAAGATGGAAAATGATTTGTAAGATTTTGTCAAAATATAGTGAAATATTTAGACAGAAGTCAGAATATTCTTGTTTATATAATTGCATGAAGGAAATGAGTTCAATAAATTAAAGACATACACTTCCTGTCTACTATGATACAATTATCACCTGCCAGACTAATGATGTCATACTTGGCCAAGCCTCAGAAAAACATTGGGCAACACCCTAGAACTGCCCTTGTGCTGTCAGTGGGACACCTTGGGTTACAAATGTAGAGAGATATACTATATAAATTAACAAATTTTTTTGTCTGTTTAGTTTTACTGTAGTATAAAAACTAACCTTTTATTTCCAATGGACCTTCTATTTTGCCTAATGATGCATGTTCCAACATTGACTTAGTGGCACCTGTCACACTCGTTCTGACATATGTACCCTCGGACATATCATTGAATACGGTCAACATGTCCGAAACTCTTGCTGTGTACCCTGCCAGTTCAGTAACCTTCAGAAATTAATCATTTTATTAAACCTTTATTTTGTATAAAAATCAGTAATAACAAATAACGATAACCATCGTACAGTAGGTAGTCTATGATATTGTTTCTTTGGCAGAAAGGTCATGTTATTGTGGCAGTAAGTTAGGATTTGAACCCAGGACTCAACAAGCTAAAGTACATGTACAAATGTACCTCTTTGTATGATGATAGAATTCGTTCAACTGCATCAGCTGTCGATAGCAACAGTCCCTTAGCAATAGTAAATGCTTCTGTTCTTAAGCTGATCTCTTCAGAACCTGTTATTTCTTCACCATCTGCAAAATAATAGATTTAAAATTCATTTTAAAATGTTCAATAGTGCATTTCTATTGCATGCCATGTGACCCACAATTGTCCAATCAAATTTATTTAAATGTTATATAATCAATATTATTACATACCTGGCATGTCTGGAGCTGTAGCAGTGATAATAGGAATAGCAACCATTACCAGACCAGTAGCACTCCACACATACTTCATTAGAAACTGTTCCAACATGACATACCAAAGACGTTTACTAAATATTAAACGCATTTGAGATGCCAAAGAATTAAATGCCTTTCTTAGTTGGCTGTGTTCAATCTGAAAATAAAACAAAGTTCAATAATTATTTGTCTTTCATAAAATTAGTTAAATTGTTTAATTAGAAGTGTTAATCAATGAATCTTGTAATATTTATTAAACAAATGTTAATACTGTTAAAAGTATGTGAACACAACTGATATGTTTTTACCGTTTACTGTATAAGAAATTACACGTTTGCCATACTGTACATAGATAGTACGTATTAGGATTATCATCATATAATCATGTTGGCCAGTCCACACCCAACTTTGAGACAATGCTATTGTTTTTAGCTTGTCTCACCCTGCTTTTCACACCTATCAGAAACAATGCTCTTCTATAGGAAGTTTCCATTCACTATTGTGGCAATTTCGAAATGATTCACTGAATTCCATGACTCAATAATTATGTTATCTACATTGCTACATTAAAGATGTATTGTCCCTTGAAACACAAAAAAATGAAGGTCAAAATATTCTAAATTTAAAGTGGCCATATCAAAGTAATATTAAAGTTATTCACTTTAAGTCGAAAATATGAGCCAAAAACAACAAGTTTACGTAATTAACAGGTAAATTAGTTTGATTACATTTCATTTGGAAAATCGTCACGAGCGAAAGTAAACAAAGATTTCAAACCATGAGTACGCATTATGCATATGCTAAATTAGGATTGTTTACAACTCGTCATGGTTAAGAAGGTATTTTCACACAGATCATGAGGAAGTTTTATGACTATGCATACAGAGTAGCCAAACAAGCGCGTTTCATTATGGGATATGTTTTGATTGAAAATTTTGACTGGAAGTCAAAGTTATTTTTTTAACAAAAAAACGTCTGTATTTCAGTTAAAATTTTTTTTTTTTCGAAAAATTTTTGGTGATAGTTAATAACTATTATGATACTTCAAAATGACCCACCTTTTTTCGAAATCTTTTATTTTTTATTTTTTTGGAATTAGTCAAAGGGACAATACATCTTTAAGTAAATTGAAAAAAAGTGGTGGGGGGGGGGGGGGAGGGGAGGAGTTGGGGTTTTTCGTAATAAGCTGTGTTTATCAGTTGATTTTATTTTATTTTATACACTTTTACTATATCTTGTTTTGTATTCATTGTGTAAAGTAATAATCTACTGTATGTATCAATGTAAATTGGGGGGGGGGGGGGGTAGGATAGGGGTTGATAGTTGGTTTTGCCTTTTTTTACTTTTCTGTTAATTGTTATATTTTTTATTGTGAAGGATGCACCTTTGTGCTAAGTGTGCCACCGATCTAAAGGTGTAATTCCAAATAAATAAATAAATAAATATTGTTCTTGAGAAACAATGCTTTGCTATAGCTAGTTTCAGTCCCTGCCACTGTGTGAACTTGCCATTGTTTCTGGCTTTCACTCCAGTCCCACCCTTTCAACTTATATTCCAAGTTTCCTGGACTTTCTGCATTCTCACTCCTGAGGACGATCAAAGTATATTGATCGAAACGTCGAGAAACTCAACAGTTCTTTTCAGAACTAATACACGTGGTGTACCACAAACTTTATATCAACATTTGATTTCGCCATGCAAACCTTCAAACAATATATTAATCATGTTATAATAAATAATGCTAACCTCATGACCACCATAGAATGCAATCTCTTCAGCATTCGTGATAACACGAGAATGAATAAACCGTAGATGGCCTTTGCGGTGAGCTTCCTCAGAAACAAGTCTGCCAAATTTCGGGGATGCCATTCGTAGGATTTGAGCAGTTGCTATCAGGTTAGTAACGCCAAGGATACGAGACATACTTGTATGTGCATTGCCTTCTTCTGCCATTCGCATCAAAGCTCCTGACATCAAAATTACATCCAATATCGGTTTGGTTAGATGCGAATAAAGATGCGCCACCGATTGGCAGAACATCGTCACGTCCTCTGTTAAATTTTGATCAGCATTTACAAGACGGCTATCTAAATTACTAACGCGATAGTATGTCTGATTTTTAAAGTACAATTTATAAGAATGCGCAACAAGTCGTGAACGAAATGCCAAGCTTAAATGATTTTCTAAGAACCGTATTGAACTGTTTATAAAGGTCGCGGGAACGGCTAGTAGAAGCCATTTAATAAGGCTAAAAGCGAACTCTGTTACATTTGTTTTTACGATAGATTTGACAATGGTTCCATCTAAATTAGCAACATAAATAGAGAGAAATGTTCTTGTAACAAGGGCAGCAGTATGAAGTACTAAAATACCGAATTCTTTGGTCCACACTCCAGGAATAATAATTCTTAATAATTTTAATAAACGTGAATAAAATAACCGTCCAACAGTTGTTGAAGATATAAGCCTATTTCCTGTAATTGTCCCCTCAGCATTCGATTCATTTTCTGTATCTTTAATACCCTTTTCTTGGGATTTGTTTTCTAGGCCTCCTACGGTAGTCTTTGTTTTCGAATTGTCCGCGGAGAAAATGTATTTGCTTAGGCTGCCCAAGTCCTCTCTGTTTCGATATCGCTGAACACCGAAGCCTACAGCCAGTGCAATTGCTACTCCTCCAGCTAATTTAGGATTTTTTATATGCTTCTTAAACACAGAATTTAACATTTGAGACATTATTGATATGTGTAGATACAGTTTAGTTTAAATAATTGATAAATACGAATTTATTACGACATTTTTCGTTGACTTTGTGTATCGTGTAGGCTACCAGCTATTTCTCTCGCGACTCGCGGAAAAAGTAATACATATAGAGGGCGCTAAAGAATAATAAAGATTCACGCCATCTATCGGCTGGTTCTCGCACACAAAACAAACATGGAGTTTGTGAAGCATTTCAAGGTACAAACGTTTGCTGATTTTATGGTTTCCTTGGCATTATTTGGAAATGTTGAAAATGCAGAAGAAGTAAAGAAGCATATTGGTAGTGGTAATATTGACGCTGCAATTTTATCTCCAGATTTGGTGAGTTTTTATCGGCCTTTTTGATAAGCTAGCTAGGCCCCTGCCCGTCCACGACGACAGAAAACATGTCACATGCAATCCAGAGGGTCAAAACTGCCCACGTCGGGTGATGAATCAGGCGATTAACAGTGCTAGGCTCAACTTACTTTAAATTGTTAATGTATAAAAATTCAAATAACTGACAGCAATTATTAATTTACACATTATTTAAACTTGACAGCACTTAGGTCGTGACATGTGTAATTTATTTTAGTTTTTAAACTTTTTTTTAAACTAAAAAATTATGACCTAGGCCTACTCTAGTCTCTGGTGGGATGGGGTAGATGATTGTTAAACCATTGGAGAAACATTTGTTTGTGTTTTTTTCTCTCAAGGTGGCAGATCCATTTCAAGTATTAGTGGCTACAAACAAAGCAATTTACAATCAAAAGAATGGCAAGTTAAAAACAAGATCTGTAAATTCTGAGATATTGTACAACATTTCACCAAGTAAAAATGTAAGTTTAAATGCCTGAGTGATACTGATACAGTGAATATAAGCACATTTCTCATCATCTTCATATCCACAGTCGTCAATGCACATCCACTAATTAGGTTATATGCATGATATGCATATAACCTCTTGATTCTGTCAAAATCTTTATTTATTTATTTATTTATTTATTTATTTATTTATTTATTCTTTCCTTAGCACTATTTGTCCGTGAATTATCTTGGCATCAGTTTCATCTATCTAAGTCAATTTTTCAGAGTATATTCCTTATGGCCAGGAATCGATGTGGTTATGTTTTCACGATGCGCAATCAAAAATTACGCGGTCTACGCGCGATTTAACGAAATCACGTTTGTAATCATATCTTCACAAACATGAATCACTTTTAAACAAAATTTGGTACTCATAAATTTCAGGTCATATTTCATCATATGGAAATACAATTACGTGCGTAGCGCATATAACGCATGCGTACGCGCGCTTAAAATGTTGAAAATTGTCAGAATTTATTTTCGATGAAATTAGAGTACGTTTCAGGCAATTTTAAGCGTTTAAAAAATTGCCATGAGTGCGCAGATTTTTGCACGCGCACTGCGCGTCAAACGTTAATGCGCACTGTTTGTGTCCGATTACTGTTGTATAACCTTTCTTTAATAATATCATCATATTTTATTCACTTTTCAACGCAAAACAGCGTTATACGAGCACGTCAAAAGTGACGGGCTACGCACGTGTAAGTTAACAAAATGGTGAAAATATGCTAAATTTTAAGATTAATATATATCGTTAGAATGCTCGGGAACACCTATTTTTTATTTAATTTTCTTGAAGTGTATGTATCATATGTATGATTTATTATGAAATTAGAAGAACAAAAGTTGATTAAGTCATCATTAATGGCATATTAAATTTAACAAAATTAATTTCGACAATCAAACAAATTATAACATTTTCTTAGGCCAAAATAACAAACTTAACGTTAACTTTCTTCCTTAAGAAGTTCATATATTAAAGTTAAAAGTATATAGTTTGACAGTGCATCATTTTTTTAAATTTTTAAAGATGTCATCATAGTAAAACATTATAATTCATTGCGGTATGTAATAATCTATCTGCACCAAAGTGGTTACTGCATAGTAAATACACGGAGGAATTTTTCTCCAACTTTTAGTCAGTTGTGTATGGCTCGATGGTCTGTGCTCGTGTCAATGGCATTCAAGGTACCTAGTTCGAGTCTCACCTTGGGAAACGAAATAAGATTTTTTTTTTATTATCCGTATTGTTCAAATTTATTTCTTAGTGTATAGATTATACACATGATTTATAATGAAATCTAGATAAAAAGTTACTTTATGTCTTTATTATTATGTAACAACAAATGCGGTTTATGACATTATACGCAGAGGGATCTTTGATCGGATTGTGATACCGGCTATGCTATTCGCGTTAGCAAGGTCCTATCATATATTATAAATAATTAAAGATTCTGAGAAAATCAATCAATCAATATATCTTTTAAAAATCAATTATCTTTATTTAAATCAATGCATATAACCTATAATTCGTCATAGTGACGAATTAAATCTAGTTAATACTGTTTTGTTTCAGATTGGTGAATCCTTCAAACTATTCAGCTTATATTAAGTGTACAACTAAAGCTCTGTCCACACCATCAAACGAGTTTGATAAAAAGAGTGTGATGTGCCCAAATATGGTAGTGATATACTTAAATATGGTAGTGATAAGACATCATGTCCATATGGGCACATCCCATTTTTTGTCACATAAAGTTTGATAGTGTAGAGAGAGCTTTATAATGATACAGTGAATCACAAATATGAATATAACCACATTGCTAATCATCTTCATATCCACAGTCGTCAATGCACATCCACTAATTAATACTGTTTTGTTTCAGATTGGTGAATCCTTTAAACTATTCAGCTTATAAGTGTACAACTAAAGCTCTGTCCACATTACATCTAATACTGTTTTGTTTCAGATTGGTGAATCCTTTAAAACTATTCAGCTTATAAGTGTACAACTAGAGCTCTGTCCACATTACATCTAATACTGTTTTGTTTCAGATTGGTGAATCCTTTAAAACTATTCAGCTTATAAGTGTACAACTAGAGCTCTGTCCACATTACATCTAATACTGTTTTGTTTCAGATTGGTGAATCCTTTAAACTATTCAGCTTTCAAAATGATGCCAAGTATCTTCTAGTAGTTTTATTAGATGACAAAGAAAATGAAAAACTAGGCATTTTGAAAACCAGGATTGTTGGCGACTTAATTTCTCTTGAAAACCTTGCAAATATTTCAGACACTGACAGAATTAAAAAGGTAAGACTTAAATAAAATATGAATTATATGAATAAAAAGTGAGAAAAAAATCTAAATCCACCCAAAAATACTGGAATAAATAGTAGTGTACTATGATCTTTTGGACCTATAGAGTAGTTTTAGACCTGAACATAGAATCCTGGTAATTAAGCAAGAACTTTAACCCCCAAGACACTGTGCCACAAGTTGTAATTGCACAATACAAATCTAATTCCACAAATGTCTTTTGACTTTTATTTATTGCAGATTTACAAGATCCAAGAAGAAGAGTTACAATGTAGTTCTTTAGTTGACTCTATAGTGTCAAGAATTGCAACAAAGGAAGTGACATGAATTCCATCCACCCACCAACATTCTAAACTTTTTAAACCTAATTATGTTAGTCAGTTGGTCAGACTTAAATTTAAATAAAAAATGCTTTTGTTTAAATACCAACATCGATAATTAAAAATACTGCTAGAACATAAAATATAAAGGGTAACATCACATGTGATTTTACTTTTACAAACAGTGAATATAAGTACTATTAAGTTTCAAGTTTATTTATTTACCAAAAAATATTAGTTGATCATAAATTGTAATGTACTTTTATATTAAACATATATTGCTAAATAAACATTTGTTTATCTCATTATTTTAAATTATATAAAAATTACCACACACTACATAATGAAGTACTAAGTTAAAGTATACCAGTATAATTATGTACATTTTAACATTGAATTTAAATTATAGATTTTTCCCAAATTATTAAAAAAAAATTGGATACAATGGTTAAGAAATTCTTTAGTATCAAAGAATATTGAAATACATGGAACTATCAGCTAATTTTGTCATCAGTTCTCCGTCTTTTTGTTGGGTAATCTATGAAAAAAATAAAAATTTATTAAGTAAAAATTCTCAAAAGAAGATAAAAACAATTAGAGCATTGTAGAGTGATTGACTTACTACTTTGTAACCTTGATCCTTCTCGACTACTTTGATTCCAGTTAAAATTAGAGCGTCTGGAATATTGTCCTTGTTGTCCCCCATTAATATTACTTTTCATTTCTACAGTATTCGAGTCTTCCATGGCATCACGGCATGCCTGCGACGCTATCCAGAATTCTGGGTCATCTAAAAATACAATTTTTTCTTTTAGAAATAACGTAAATATTTATCAGTGTAGTGAGCAGTTGAGCAGTCTACACTATCAAACTTTATGTGACAAAAAATGTGATCTGCCCATATATGGACATGATGATGTCATATCACTACCATATTTAAGCATATCACTCCCATATTTGGGCACATCGCACTAGTTTGATAGTGTAAACAGAGCTTAAGAAAGACAAGGAATACCTTCTGCAAGTAAAAGTTCTTCAACTGTAAACCCACCATCGACAACCTTCTCTGTTTGCATCGGTGTGGACGTTGCGACTGGTGACATATTTTCCAAAGGGAGTAACGGAGACTTCACTTCATCTCCATTTTGCTTTTGTTTCAATTTGTCTCTGAACTCTTGCTGCTTCTGTTGCTGTCTTAGCTTCCTCTGTAACAAGTCTTTGTCTCCACAGGGTGGTACACTAAAAAAAAAATAGACAAAACCTTGATTGGCTTTCTACTGTGGGTAGATAACTTTGACTTGCTATGTCATATGAAAATAGGATTAGTGATTTGTTTCCTGTCAAAACCTACTTTTCTGATGGTATTGGAGAAGTTGATCTTTCGTTCTGTTGTATTGGCATTGTTCTGTTGGTCACTTTACCAGTATCTACAATAGAGCTGCTATTTACACTGTTCTGCACGACATCCACACTATTTGGTAGTGATATATTTGGTTTTCTTTCAGCACCAGATGTTTGTCTATTAGCAGTGCTTGGTGCTAACTTAGGTGTGATCACTTTGGCTCCACATTCAACTACACTGTTTTTTCTTTTACTTTCTAAATCTCCACTTCCGGAAACTTTTGAAATATCAGTACTTTTAGGCGGTACATCTATTTTTTGTTCGGTAATTTTAACTACGTGATTGCTGAGTTTTGAGGTAGCTAGGACCGGCGTTGTAGGTGGCGGCATTGTGTCCGTTGAAGTGCGTCTTTGTAAACATTTCCTCATGTTATTGTATCTAGCTTCAGAAACGTTAGGGTCTTTCTCAGTTCTCTTCATATCATCAACATCATAAGTTTCTGAAACCTAAAAAGGTAGAACAAAAATGTTTGTAAAATATAAAATTAAGTCAAGAAAATTATATATAACATTTTTACTGATAATTGACTTACTGGTTTAGGAGCTTTTCCTATACATTTTAAGTAGTTTCGATCGCCAAGACAATTCCCTAAACTGTGTCCAAAACTTCTATAAAGTTAAAAAAGTGAAAGAAAATGGTTTCAATAAACATATCAAATGTATATTGTGTAACATTGTGATTTAAAGTATGTCTTATCTTATTTTCATGCATTAAAGTACTTATTTATAATATGTTTATTTTTTATGTACATTAAACATTTTTCTAAATGTATACTAAAACATTATGCTCCTACAGGTAGGAACATAAAATGATGTAATTTCTTTTTAATGTTATAAAGCATCAGCATTCTCCATTTGGTTACAGTACATTACTGTATTTAGTAAAGCACTTAAAAAAAGCAATTTTTTTGAAGTAATTCATGTTCTCATTATAAACCATGTGGCTAATGACATTAATGATGTTTCTTACTTTAGCGCTCGTTTGATGCCATCAGTAACTGCCTCTTTACGAGCTTTCTCAATTGATAGAGCTTTTGACCTCATCCCCTCGCTTACGCCATACCCAACATCCTCATGGTAGACACCATCCTGTATAACAGTGTTGCATTGATTCAGTATACATTTTATCAACATTTTTTTGTACCTTTAACTTCACTGTAACATTTGTATTATGTTATTGACAATATTAAATTACACTGGCATACTTGAGACACACCCGGCCCATGACAGGAATAAATGGCACAAAATAGTAGAACGCACTATGTCTAATGATGAAGCGTGTTAATGAATATATACAGTTAGTAGTACTGTACATTTGAAAGTATATTCAGTACTAACCTTTAATTGAACACGAATGACTGCAGTCACTCCAACATAAAACTTGTTGTTGAATTGGTCTACAAAATCTACTCATAAAAAAATGCAAATATTGTAATGAAACAAACTTAGAGCAAATTATAAAAGAAATAAAATGGTATTGTTGCAGTAATGGATAGTAAAAATAACATTTAAAATTCATTACCAATGTTTTGACTTGTGATGGAGTGTGACCATCCATTGAAACCAAACGTCTCATTGGCCAATGACACAATTCTCCAACCTTCAATATAAGCTAGCTGAAATTGAAAAAAAACATTAATTTATTTCTTTGGATGATTTAAAAACAAATGAAAACTATTTTAATAAACTTTGTCTGATATGTTAATATTATTATTAGTAATGGTACATTAGTATAGTTACCTTTTGGCCACCTGCGCCAGATCTTTGACTTATAAATTCGGGTCCAAGTTTCTGTGAAAGTGCAGACTGGATGGCCCTGTGCTCATCTTCACTAAAACTTGTCTATAAGTATAAAATAAATGTAGGGCCTAGGCCTATGTCTGAATGTCTAATTTAAAACATAATTCAGTTTTCTTATTTTTTAAAATATTTATTTTGGTGGAAAGTAACCAAAGTATTGATAGATGTAAATCTAGGCTTAGGCCTACCTGGGCAGTAGCCAGTACGTAGTTAGTTCAGTAGGCCACACCCACTCCCGTCCGTACGTACGTAACAACGCCGTTCATTATTGTATATTGATTGGGCCTGGCTAGCCTAGACAGGCCTATAATAGGCCTACATTTTTAATAGAATATTTAGTGGCGTGCCTATTTAGTCATCATAGTACGAACCTGGCCAAATATTATTGGATTTGATATATTCATTTTATTCATCGATTATAATGAATCAACATCATTCAAACAATGTTTAAAATACTCTTTTTTGTTGAGCTTGAAGTTTTGTTTACCTCGTTGTTTTTTAAATTTAAAAATTCCGCCCTCTACATTTACTATCAACTTCTCGATTCCGGTAGCCAATCAAAAGTTGTGTAGACGTTTGACAGCCAACACGTGGGTATTTGTTTACCGTCTGGAAAATAAGGCCATCATCACCGTCCATTTTTCAGGGATTGGCTTATGAGGTCCTTTTCGTCGATAAATTTCACGGTTTTCTGCTTCAGGTAACAGACAGGTCTTTTAACAATGAAAGACAAGCATAAATAGATTACAAAGTAATAGTGATTATCTATTGTCTTGCAAATAAGTCTGTTTGATTGAGTATATTAATATCCACAAATGCATAGTCCACGGCACTCGCCTAGAAACTCGAAAGTAAAGCAATCGTTGGCTGGTGTCAGTGAGGCACAACATCAGGTAAATTCAGTTTCTGCTTCCGGCGGTGGAGGAGCATCATCTTCATCATCTCCTTCTCCTCCACGCACATCAAGAAGCCAAGTGCATAGAACAGATTTAGGTTCATCTTTGCCTATGGAAAATATTCAATCTTTAAATGCTGCTTATAATGCTGGACCTGTGTATATTGCGGAAGGAATAGTGAGTGCCGTGCCTAGTAATTTAATAGGAGGTGGTCGAGCATCTCCAAACTCGAGTGGTCGTTCAAATTCTATGTCCCCTAAAAACTCTCCGTCAAATAGTCGCTCAAGTAGTTTTGGTTCGAGTCAAGGATTTGTTTCGCCAATAATTGAACAGGGTCAGGAAATTCCAACCAACATGGCGTTTTATCCTCCGGGAGAAGAGCTGCGGCAAGTGCGCGATTCAATGTTGTTGGATCTGCAAGCGCAGTTGCGAGAGATGCAGCGTGAAAATGGTATCCTCAAACAAGATTTAGAGACTAAAGAAGCTAAATTAAGTTCTAGTATGAACAGTATTAAGACATTTTGGAGTCCGGAATTGAAAAAAGAGAGGGCGTTGCGTAAAGACGAAAGTAATAAACTTGTTACGCTTAAGGAACAATGTTGCACCTCTGTCGATGAGAAGCAGGTTTGTAGTATTTTGTTTTTATTCGTCTATTGTTCTTAATATTGTTTATCTGTTTGTTTATTATTTATTGTTCTAATTTAATACATAAACAACAATAGTATTAACTAAAATACAAAAAAACATTGCCATACAACATCTGAAGTGTAATCTGAAAAGCTGGTTTGCATGCATAGTGGTTCTTTAATTATAGTATAGTACATTTATTGTTCTAATTCAATACATAAACAACAATACTCCATGAATACACTAATACAAAATGAAATTATTTAAATTTTCTTTTTCATTTGTATATATTTATATTGGCTCATATTTTATAGTTTAGTTTTATTTTCAACCTGTTATTGGTGTTTTACACTGTTGGTTTGATATAAAGAATAAAAAAAAAAAAGACATTGCCATAACAACTGATCTCTAGTCATAATAGCTGTTTTGCATAGTGGTTCTGTAATTCCTTTAATTATAGTACATTATATGTATTTTTAATTAATGATATTCTTCCTATTATTAATTATTACTCATACAAAGAAAATTCATCACTGCCATGATCCTAAACCACTATGAAATAAAAAACTACTGTATTGTTCATTTTGCTGAGGTTACATCATCAATTGTGCATTATTTTAATTACAAAAACCATTCAATTTCAAGCTTGATATGGTTTTGTCACCTGATTGTTAGGTCTTATTTCATCCCATGTGATTTGTGTGGTGGAGACCAAAACACTACTACACTAGTCATTTATAAGGCAGTTTCACTCTGTATTCTGTTTTTCTAGTGTTGGTAATTCAATTTAAAGTCAGGAAAATAGTCGATAAAAAAATATATATTATGCTTTCGTTGTCATTTAATGAAAGTAATATTTGTCAATGAATATAACATGGTACATACATTATCAATGCAGTCATCTGAATTGAATGCAGCATTCATACCGTTTCATAAACAAATATTCAAAATAAAAAAGAAAGAAGAAGAAAAATCATTTGAATTTCCAAAATTTTTATTTAGAGAATTAATAATTTTTTTTAAAGCCAATAAACACGTATGGAATTCTTTATTAAATTGTTATCATGTTTTAACCAACAGATTAAATTTGTATCTAATTATGATTAGTCTAATGAGAGATGATGTCAAGGAGATGAAATTGACCCTGAGTGGTTACTCAGCTTCCATGGCGATGATCATATTTAATTTGAGCTTCTATTAGTAATGTAATTATTGTGCAAAATCAGACCTCACTAAATCAATGTTTAATCAGTCTCATCACACATCAATACTATTTGAAAATCTACTTTATTTGACTTCAACACATTCTGAGAAATCTTATTTCTTCAGATTGAATAATATGTCAAACTTTTAACAGAAAATTCCTTCTTAAATCTTCCAGGAATTGCTTTAGTTTTACTTATGGCTGTTTGGCCGAGTCAAAATTTGCAATTTTTTTCTTAATTTTAACACACTAGATCACCTGGGGAATTTTATATTGGAAAAGATATTTAATTATTTTATTTCTATATAAAAAAGGGAATTTATAGGATTGACATTATTAATCGATTGGAATAATGTATTATGAGATAACTGTATATCTCCAATGATAATATTTCCACTGTATCCTGATTCCTATGGCAGTAAAAAATAAATAAATACATTTTAATAAGATTTCTATGTTTGTGACATGACAGATGATACCAACATACAGTGGGTGGTGTACTATACTTTTACTGTACATACATCATACAACACACAAATCACTGCATGCCATCATTTTGATGTAGCCTGATTGAAATTGATTAAATAAAGACACATTCCTAAGTTCACTTGGAAGATTCCATTCTTATCACATGATACATGACCTTGAGGCTTACGAGAGGCTGCCATATAATTTTGAAGTAGGCCGATTAATAATTGAATTGATCATGTAGCACAGTCTTTAGTCTATGTTATCATCACTGTTTTCCTCTTGTACATCGACTTTAATTTCAGCATGGAGCAACTTATGTTGTTACTCCATGATTTTACAGAATATAGGCAAGTCAATTTAGTATTAAATCCTAGACTACTTTTATGTTTATACAGTACAGGGTAAATTTCAATATTAAAAAACAAATGGTTCCATTAAAATGTTGGGATAATAACAAATTAAAGAATTATTTTTACTATTATAATATCCAATACAAAATGTAATGATATAAGAGCTAATTAATGTAGCCCTCGTTAGCAACATTTCTTGATGACAACTGCTCCATTGTAGTTTAATTATTTTCTTTTGCTTAATTTCTATTTTCAATATGATTGTTTAATTACTGCATAGTCCAGACTTTACTGTGTACAGTAGTTTCCTATTTTAATGACAATTAGCATTTTTTCATTGGCAGAATACATCATCATATCTCATGGTCAAATAGCTTATTTAAAAATAGGATGCATAATGATGATAATGGCCATAAATATGTTATGCTTAAGACAACTTAAGTATGGCATACCAAACTCAAAACACACATGTTCTAATGTTCGATTGAATAAACATGTACAGTTTAATAATAACTCAGTTACTGCAGCAGCATATACAGTATCAAGAATAAAACATTAAAATGTTATAATACTATATTAAATGTAACATTTAGGAATGTTACATACCTACCAACCTTAAAACATAAAATAAATGCTTGATTGAAGTATAATATTTCTTGCGTACCAAGCTCAACAGTTTTTTTAAAACCTGTTTAAAATAATGCTTGGTTAAAAGTATAAGAGTACCTGTATGCTTGCATTCTATCTAAGCTCAAAACATAAAACCTAATGCTTATTACAATATTTATTAATGTACTTGCATACAAAACTGAAAACATTTTTGTTTGTGGCTAGCAATATGGTTTGGTGTCCATCATCTTCATCCAACTAGTAATAATAATAAGCCCAGTCAGCTACTACAGTATATAAAAAAGAAATTAAGAGTTGAGCCTTCCATACATACTGTATCTGTTGATGTAGTTAACCGATCAATAGGGAATGAAACATAAAGAGTTAATCATTCGGAAACCTGGCATACTCAGCAGCACTATGCATTCGTAATAAGTGGTAGCATTCAACTTTAATTTGAAGTATGTTAAATTATTTAAAAATTCACATGCTAAATGTACTTCATATTTAAATGCCTGGACATTTTTTTTTTTAACTAAATCATGATTCTAGCATGACTTTACGAAACCATATCGTATAGAAAACAGAAACTTGTAATATTATTAATTTACTTAAATTAATGACTTGTTTGTGTAGTTTCAATCTCGTCTTTTATTTTGTTTTCAACAGTTATCAACAAATACAATACATACATTCGAGAAAACTAAAATCATTGTATTGCAGTAAACAAAAAATTACTGCAGTAACTGAAAACACAATTTGACATGATTCCTAATACTTAAACCCTGAGCATTATAGTAATAGTATAGTAATCCTAGATTTATAATGTGATGCAATCTCATCTGTCAAACATATTGTACATTACAAAGTATGCTGTTGTTATTATTAGTACTGTATTACCTATACCTTTCTAACGACCAGATTTTCTATCAGTCTCTGATTAAAATAGGCACTTTATAGTAGGATCTTCTTCCACTTTAAGCCTTCCTTTAAGTGCTAACTCAAGAGCATGTGAACATGATACTGTTAGTCTCCAGATATAGATTTAAAATGTTTATACTTCTACACCCCTATAACAACAATGGATTGGTCCATATGAATCACTATTAATATTTTATACCATTGATTAGATACATTTTCTAATTAAAATTGTACTGTCCTAGTAAAGTTAGATTAGAAAATATTTCATCAGTAGTGCACAAGTACTTCTACACCCCTATAACAACAATAGATTGGTCCATGATTCACTATTAATATTTTATACCATTGATTATTACATTTTAAAAATTAAGTTGTACTGTTAGTTAGTTAAGTTAGATTAGAAAATATACTGTATATGTACAGTAAACACATTCATTGAGCAAAAATTGTTGTTGTAGATAAGATTTATACTGATTCATGTTATAAACTATATTTAATTAAAATTTACAAAATCAATGCTATTTCCATGGTAATAGGTGATTATTATTATGATCATTGGATTCTTCTGGTCTAACTCAATAAATATATTTTCTACAAATATATATTTTAATCTAGTAGAATAGAAGACTATATCAAATATTAGAAAGTATATTGTATTATTTTGTTTTTATTTTTTTTTATATTACAATTATTTTGGATCTTGATAGACCTTTTATTCATTCATTCATCAGTGAAAAATTGCTTTCATATTATTGTTAATTATATATTATAATAAATAATTAATAAATTTAAAGGCAAATTACTGAGAAAAATGACAATACTGGGGGTATAATCTATTTATGATATATAGTTTTGATTTTATCAATATTCAATTCACCAATTGCACTACCTTCTAAAGTTCAAGATTAATTCAATTTTAGACGAGGTGTTGTTAGGGTTGAATGAGGCGATATCCAACTCCTTGATGGGTTCCACAGTGTTGGAATGCACAGCTTACACTTATGTCCCTATATCAAATTTATTTTCTTCAATTAGTAAACCATTTTGAAAAGTGCTTTAGGTTGAATCAGGGATTACGACGTCGTCTCTGATTGCTTGTTAATGTAAATATTCTAGGTTGTCCTGATTTCAAGCGTTTCTTGTTTTAAAGTGATTGTGTGATGCTGATAGAACTAAATGCATTCTAAGCATGTGTCTATTGGGTAACTTAGCCTAATTCTTTTCTAGCACCTATCATAAGAAGCTCAATATATTTAATTTTTTTTCAAACTTATACTAGGTGATTTTCTGTTTTCACTGAGCAGAATACAAAAAACAATAATACAATACACAAAAGAATACACCACCCACAATACCATTTGCCAGCATTCCAAATTATAATTAATAGTCTCTTGAAATGATAATCTTCTACCTGATTAGCTTAGCTAACTATATTATTTATAACAGCAACCTAAAACAGTTTTGCTTTCCATCTTCTTTTTTTTATAACACTGCAAATATCTTTTACCTAATTCAATTAAATTCAACTTTTATTTCAGACAATTGTTCATATGGTATAATACATTACAAACAAAAAAAACCAAAAAAGATGAAGGAGAGAGGACCAAAACTTTTATCTATTGGTATATAATGCCTCTCTCCATTTGTAGTACATGTTTGAATCCATCAACAAATATTTATATATACAAATTAACATTCTGTTTTCGATTTTCCTTATTCTTGTAAGAAATCGGTAAGTCGAAATCCTCAAATATTCATAAAATGATGGAATATTGTTTTCCACAAACAAACTCCTCGCACTAACAAATCTGGGTTGTCCAAACAACAACAACCTCCTTAAATATTAAACATTTCATTTTTATTATATATTATTACTGATGCTTCAAGTTCATTATTCTCACTTGTTATTATTTTATGTAACCATGTTAAAGGGCCAACTGAGACAAGTTTACTTCTAGGTTGGTCCTTATTTTATGCTCTATATTGTTTGTATGGCATTTTATCAAATAAATGTTTGTTGAATTTGACTGAGAGACATAGTTTTGTCTAACAAACTCTTTTTGCACCAAATAATCTTGAATTTAAATAAATAAATAATTGTTTTTTTAGCAACTTTCAAGATCTATTCAACAGCTCCAAGAAGAGCTACAGAAACAGCAGTCTGCCTCGCAAGTTCTAAACCCGGCGCAGCGACAAGAACTCGAATCGTTACGTTTAGAAAAAGAAAGGCAATCAAAAGAACTCTTCCTTTTGCGTAAAACGCTTGAGGAGATGGAAATTAGAATAGATACGCAAAAACAAACGCTTGCGTCACGCGACGAAAGCATTAAGAAGCTGTTAGAAATGTTACAAAGTAAAGGGTTAGCTGTCAAAGGTATTGAGGCTAACCATGAAGAGATGGACCATCTTAGAACCAGGCTTCTTGAAGCAGAAACTAAAGTGATACAAGTTACCGGCACTCTAGAACAAAAAGAAGCTGAGATTTCTAGTCTTAATGATGTAAGTATAAGAGTAACTATGAAACTAAAGTTAAGCTCTGTTTATACTATGAAACTAATTTGACAAAAAAAGTTTGATGTGGCCAAATATTGCAGTGATATGATGACCAAAGATGGTAGTGATATGACATCATCATGTCCATATATGGGCACATTACATTTTGTTTAATACTGTAGACAGAGCTTTAGTTAAGAGTAAGATCTTCTAATGAACTTAATTATGTCTAGTCTGAAAGGAGTACATTATAATGGTTTAAACATAGACGTTTTAGGTAACTACTGTACTATACCGCCCACATTTTTTTTATAACACATCATTAATTATTTCAGTTTAAATAAATTTTGTCAGTTGTTTTCAACAGCGGATTTTAAATTAATAGTGACCTATATAGTTTATAGCCTGCTAGATACACGAAATACAAGAACAAAAATTGTAGGTCCGAGTTAAATTCTTTCTGAATTCAAACACGACACTTCTATCCATGAGTCATTTGCAATTTTAAATTGCCGACATAAATTACCATTCAACGATTCGAGAAGTACATTTTCCAATTTCTAACAGCACCCGTTAATGAACCACTGAATGCGTTATTAGTTTTACTAATCCCTGTGAAAGTGTCCTAGTGCTAATTATTGTATTTTGGACACAACATGGCTTCCATCTCATCATGTGATCAAATCTTCACAGCGTGAAGTCAGTGTCATCACCAATTAAAATGCTCATTAATTCCCTATTAATACTGTACGCAAAATTTTATTTTTTTTATTTATTGATGATTGTTAGAATTTTAATGAAATCGTCAATGTTTATAGACCGATTTTGATGATCATTTCTAAACACAAAATATAGAAATTAATCAGTAGATATAGAAATTACATTATAGAAAGTACCAATATTGAGTACAGTCTGTTTACATTATTGATGGTTGTATTTAAAGTAGTGTGCAATTTGATTAGTATTCAAACATAATTATTGCAATGTTTTACAGCATTTCTAACTCTGCATATGATTTGCATATGATTTGCATATGATTTGCATACAAAAACACTTAACTAAGTAAAGTAATGATGTGTAAACTTAAACTGATGAATTTGGAATATTATGCTAAAATGTGTAAATTAGGAATCAAACCACAAAAAAGAGCGATCCGAAACAATTTTGGATTTTCTTTTTTCCACTAAAATGGGCAAAATGTGCTAGGCTAAAACTCTTGTTAGTCTTCAGTTTGAAAAGTGCACTTTAGCAAAAAGGGCTAGGCGTGCAAACTAAATGGTATCAGTAGAAGCTACCTAAAGTAGGCTTTTGTAGTTCTATAAATACTGCCTCTCCCCTGCTAGTTTTTAAAAGAGGGGGCAAAGTAATGTAAATTGGTAATATTACTGTAAATGTATCGGTATGAGCTACAGTAGGCTTGTTATGTTAGTTAGTCCTACAGTATAAATACCACCTCCCCTGCTGGCCTCTAAAATAGGACTTTAGGAAAATATAAAGTAATGTAAATTGGTATTTAAAAATTAACACTAGTACCCGCTCTTTGTTAATGCTGCCTCGTCGATACATCAGGATCTGAGAAGGAATACAAACCGCACTGACCGCCTTGAGCGTCAGTTGGGATCTGCTATACATTCAGATTCGGATTCGTCTCGTGGCTTGGCTCTGAAGGCGGTTGTTGAAATGAAGGTACAGTATAAGGGGGCGCCGTTGAAGCTTAATATATACTCCAAGGTTTAGTTGAGTTCTACCCGCGGTAGCGGTAAATCTAACTCTAAGCTTGAACTGCCCCTATTATCATTATTTTATCAGTGGCCTTTTTTTTACCATTAGATAGCATTTGTACAATTTAATGTACAGTACTGTATTTTTCTTAATTATGCCAAGCAAAATAAAAAATTTTATTTTTCAAGTGAACCGATAAAATTTCTTGAATCTTATATTATATGTTAAAGATTACAGATTAATCATTGTTTATATTAGTGAAATGTAAAATTATTTTCTGTCCCTGCACATTTACAGCATTTTATTTTGTTGATGATAAATGAAAGAGTATCTAGGTTTAAAGGACGTACTGTAATAATCAAGGCTTACAAATGTGAATGACTTTTAACTTTTAACTTTAATCAAACCATGAAATGCATGAAACGTGTCCTTTCTTTGTAGTTGAGATAAATTTAATATCCGAAAGTGGATAAATTATTTATAAAAGCTGATTTAATTTCTTTTATAAAATAATTTTTACTTTTGTAAATTATTTCTGACATTTCTTTGCTATAATATTAATATTTCATAATTTATAAATATATTGCATTTTCCTTTTTAGTACTTTCCTTATTTTTAAGTTCTTCATGTTTTCCTTTAGAAGTTTTTTTCTTTGATGTTGCATTTAAGTTTTTGTAATGTTGATATAACTGCCATTCTTAGTGATATAATTTTTTTTAGATATTATTTACTGTATTATAATTATAAATAAAATAAATAACCTTCGGTTTTTTTTTCCAAAACATTTCACATTCCTTTTTTTAATGTATTCTACTAACACTTTAAATGTATGTACATACTTTAATATAACAAATATATGTTCTAAAATATTTTAGTATTCTACCTACAAAATGTTCCTTAAATCATTCAGTTAACATATGATTATGACTAAGTAATCTTACCTATTTTCTTTTCTAATGGATAATACATTAAATGATCTCCTTTTCGTAGCTTAGTTTTGGCGCCATAAGTCCACAATTCCAGCGCCATTATTTCATTATTTTTATTGTATGCAGGACAATAAGATAGCCATTCTGGAACAGAGGTTGCGGGATCAAGAAGAAGAGATAAGTCGTTATCGTGCGAACCACAATCTAAGCTCTGATGATTCTGGTAACTATTCCCGGGAGGCTGATGAGTTCAAAGGTCAAGCCAGGCATTTTAAGATTAAGGTAATTGACATAGCTGAAGTAAATGCTATTCTATGCATTTATTTTTTATATATTGTTTTTATTTTATTTACCGTCACCATACGGTGACCAAACGTCAACATTAACAGGGTTGAAAAACATAAAATATAATATACAAGCAAAAATTAACGTCGTGAGGATAACAATATGCCATCTTACCATAGTGACTTTCTCCTCAACAATAATATTTAAATTAACTTTTTCTCATTCTTAATTAAATGACATCCAAATGACCTTAAGAAAGACAAAACAGTTATCTTCAATTTAGCTGTGCATTTGGTTTACTCAGTAATGCATTGCGATATTGGTTGTTGTAATCTCACCTTAAATATCAACTGGTCAAATCTCTAAGTAAACAGTTACAGTTTTTGTCAACCTCTTTACCTTTGGGCATCGCTTCTAGATAGAGTTCCCGTTAAGGTTTAATTAATCAGTACACATCTTTCGATAAATTTCATTTGAATTCCAAATTAGAACTTTTGTTTTATTAACCCTTTGAACTTAGACATATGTACTTTCAATTTCGAAATAGAATTTATTTCTTTTTCTACTTTAATGAAAAAAAACAGACCATAAACTACCAGGAATAATAACAATTTCCAAATTCTAGAGATATAGAAGTCTACACGATAGAGTTGAGAACTCTTTTCACAAAAATCAATAGTTTAACAAATAGTTTATTTATGAATGATTACCAAAGCTTATAAATTGTTTTAAACTCAATTTAATTTAAACCTTCAAACAATATATTTCACTTCACTGATGAAGGGCTAGTGTTGCCCAAAAGCTCTGCTAACTTTTCTGGCTGTTTTACTTTATCGTTTTGATTTAGCTTTTCGCTTTGTTGTTGTATCTCCATTGAGATCCAGCCACTGATATACCCACAGCATTGTCAGTTTTTCAGTAATTTGCCTTTGGATTTTAATAAATTACATTTAAATTTGTTTTTTCATGAAGGTGGATAAAATGAAGGTTGAGATGACAAAGAAAGATTCTGAGATCCAGGGACTGCAGACACGACTTGATACGCTAAACCACCAAGATCAAGACAGTCAAGCACACATCCAACTACTTAAGGAATCTCTGTCAGCAAAAGAGCAACGTATAGTCATTATGCAGGCAGATGTAAGTTACTGCAGTAACGTTGCTAACTACTGCAGCAATGTATTTAGCTCTTAGGTTTGTATTGGCTGAAGACTGAGATTTAGTAACTGAAACTGAAAGAACCCTAGGATGCAATTAGGCAATAGGTCATAGGTCATTAGGCAATAGGTCATTCGCTTGTATCATGGTTTACAATGTGTCATTTTATTTATTTGACCAACGAACCATAATGTAAAATTTAACTGAGATGCATTGGTCAAGGACTGCTAAAGTAAGTAAGATTACTATAACTACAAGAGTCTGCAGTCCCATGTCCGTGTCCTAGTGGGAACCAAGCTTAAGGGGAGATGAAATGTTGTATGTATGACCAGTGCAAGAAACATGTTATTTCCCCATATTTTTTACTGGATTAGTATTTCTCTTTTGTGATAGATCGAAGCTTTACGAGGACGTCTTGAAGAAAAGGAGTCTTTAATACAACAGAAGAACGATCAATTGTCCAATATGTCAACAAGTAAGAACAAACATTCGAGTGAAGTCGCCGAGTTACGTGAGATGGTGGACATCAAGGACAGGAAAGCAAACGTACTTCAACGCAAGGTTAGTTACGCATCTTACATGATAATATTATAGCCTTGAAATTTATCAAATTATCATTTTTATATCATTTCAACTGTATTATAAATTCCTTGCCCTCCCAAACCCACCCCACTTTCCACCATACCTTTCCCTTTACTCCGGGATATGACTACAAGTTTGCTTGGATTTTATACATGAATGACATTATTTATGCCTGCTATGTACTATTTGCCTTTTTATAGCATGTCCCCATAAAATACCACCATCCTCTATAATCTATTATAAATTAAGTCTCAGATTAATGGAACTGATCACTCAAGTTTGAGTACTCAGACTAACAAATTTGTAATTGTTTATTCTAACTGGAGTGAAACTTTTTAAATTTTAAAATACTTTAATGTTCACACACAATTTGCTTTACAAAAACGACACCATTTCTCTGTTAAGTACAACAGTTTCTTTGTACTACTGTATTTTTTATCTTTTCACATGAGCAATTTAAAAACAAAAACGCACTTATCTTCCATCGAAAACATATTTATTAACCATCAAATGTTTCAATCAGCAAATTTTTATTTTTAGAAATTTGTTTTTATAATACTGCCTATACCTGCCCAAGAAAAAAAAAACACTGCTTATCAAATAATAAGAATTTCTGGCAACATTGTCAACATATAATATTGTTTAAAAAAATTAACATTGATAATTATTATTTTAACAGTCAGGTGTAAAATTCCACGTCCTCCCAGGTCAGCAACACTGCATCAACAACAACTATTTGTTTTTATTGCATAACTTTTGAAGAATGCAGAATATCCACTAAATACTGTGTGTCTATTATACACTATGCTAATCATTTAAACTTTGATAATATATTCATTTTATAATTCATCATATTCAAAATATATATTATTTATCTATTATTATGCATTATCAATTATGTGTGACATTAATATGCATGAGTTATCAAAACATTTATATAATCTCAATTATTGGTTTTTTTTTAAATTAAAACAGAAAAAAATATTTCTATAAATGATTTTTTTCTTGTTTTTAAAACATTTTTTTCTGTTTCTGTGTTCTGAGTACCTTGTCTATGTTTACTTTGTTTTTCACATTTTATGTGTTACCATTAATTAATAAAAAATATACACGCACATTTTAATATTAATTTTCATCATTATTCCAAATTATTGAAATATTTAAACTGTTAATATCTCGCTACAAACATTTTCCTAATACATAATTTAAGCCACATTAATGTTTCCCAACTTAATGTGTACATTATACAATAATTAATAAATGAAAAACAACTAAACCATACCATTTAACCTTTGACCTCTATATTCAACCCCAATAGCTAGCCGACTACACGAATGCATTGGAACTCAAAGATGGAAAACTAGAGTTCTTACAGATCAAGGTGACCTTTGACCTACTATCTCGTTGTTTGTCTAGTGAAACTGCTATGTTTATTATTAAACCTTATACCTCAGTATTCTCTTATTGCTTGAGATTCTTAATAGATTTAAGTTTTCTGAATATTTTTGTTTATTCTTCCGTTTTGAATGTTTTTTTTTTTTGTAATAACTGCATCAATGAATGTTCCGACCATCTAATGTTTTGTTGTTTTTTTGTTATTAACTAAATATTGCATTTTATTGCAGAATTGAAATTCCAACGTTCTTGAAATTAAATAATTTCCAAATGTCAAAAGGCAGCCACCTCAGTTTCCTCTTTTATCTGCAATTTTGTAAATGACAATATATATTTGTGGTTACGGCAAGCAACCCACAACAACTGCACCCATGTTAAACGCTACCATCATCATAATATTCAAGTTACATTCGGTTACGCTGCTGAATTTCTAACATATATTTTAATTATAATTCTGATATATAATGTAACAACTGGTTTGCCTTAAGCTTTGCACATTCATCAAAGTCATGCTACATTTTCTGGGCATTGAAATATTCCCTATTTAGAATGGTATAAGAAAAACTCCATACGTCCATCCAACTATTTCCTAATGCCCGGTTTAACTGAATTTTTATTCTATCTAGTTTCAGTTATATTTATTTTTATTCTTTATAATGCATCTTGTATGTTTTTCACATAAGGCAGATTTATTACTAAAATACATTTGTTTGGAAGATATTAAAAATTAAGAATGCTCTACTAAAAAAGTTTTTAAAAAACAATTGGGAGTTTTTGATTTGTAACGACGCAGAGGACCTCCTTGATATTATCATTGGTTGTCGCTTGGATCTAGAATCTGATTCGCTAAAACTGTTGAGGAATCACATAAGGAAGCCTGTCCCAATGCTTTCAAATGTGCACAATGAATCAATGTTAATAGATCAGAGGTCATTGCAAGTTGAAATCTCCCTATACTGCAGATAAAGACAGCAAAATCAACCTGAGAAATCAACATTTTCTGTAATATCTAGTAGATCTTTTGTGTCTTTATTTGAAGTAACCAGTTTCTTATTTTAATCTAAATCTTCTTGTATTTCTATACTTCTGTATTTCTATATGTATATAGCTTGGTTTCGCACTAGAACGCAAAGTAATTTGACCAATCACAGGTGACGGATCGTCTGAACTATCCCCTGTGATTGGTCAATTTATTTGTTGCGTTGCGTCCTAGTAGGAACCAAGGTTTACTATTGCTTCTACTTAATAATAATCTTTAATACTTTAATATCTTGTTTTGTATTGCTTTGTGATGACAGAGTCTGTTATTGGTTTCTGTAAAGATTTCATTTCTTATTCAGAAAAATGTCTAATTTAATATTTAGACAAATATTTTGCTATTTTCATTTTTTTCAGATTGATAATTTGACAGAACAGCTAAGTGAGAAAGAAACTGAGAATAACGGAATTAAAGCGAAACTGAGTGCGGTACAAGCGGACCAGACATCAACGGACAGCGCCGTCACAAGTCTGGAAGAAGCGTTGGCAGAGAAAGAACGAATGATTGCACGACTGAAAGATCAGAAAACGAAGGAAGATACGAATAGATCGGATGAAACTGTTAAATATCAGAAGCAGGTGAAAGAATTGAAGTCAAAGGTTGATTCACTTAATCGAGCGTTATCAGACAAAGATGTAAGTTTATGGTAAAACAGGAACAACTTTCATTTTGTGTAAAAGGTGTATCCCTATGGTGAAACTGTCCATTGCTGTGTTCAGCTTTATATTTGACCAAGGCATATGAAAATTGAATGTTCCCTTTCAGCTATGAACCATCCTTTAAAAAATCGGACATTACTTTTTAAGTAATTCTGCTAAATAACAAAGAAACAAACACACATACACACGTGATCGACCACATAACCTCTCGCCATTCTGACAGAGGTAAAAAGTCCCTTATACTAAAAATTAGAATATTTTCATTTTGTAAACATGAGGATAATAGACATCTCAATAATGTATTACATTACCTATTTTAATAGCATTAGATTATAGTTAGACAGCATTAAGTATAGTAATACTACACTTACTGTTACTATTTATGGATTTTTATTGTAAAACTACATTACAAGTAACATTAAATCCCTATATAGCTATTTCCATACAAGTCGTAATCACCAGCTTGCAAGATCATTAATATTACTGAATATGGTCATTGGCGTCACGCTCCAATTCAATTGTTTATTTTGGAGCATACTATCAATAAGCGATGTAACCTGTGTACATTCGTGTTAAGTAGAAAATCATTGATTTATTTATTTGGTTAGAATAACATCAAACTAATTAAACAGAACAGATTATAACTCATTGCATTTTTCAGCAAATGTACATTGTGTATAAATTTAAAATCAATTTAATTATAATTTTCTGATCAATAATAAATATATACAGAAAACAACAATAAATATACAGAAAAATAGTATTTTATTATGGTTAAAAAAAGAGAGTAAACCTACATTCTCAATGGGAACGGATTCTAGTTTGGTAGCGATATACCCAAATATGGTAGTTATATGACATCATCATGAAAAATGTTACTGTAGTAGTTGTAGCATTGTAAAGCCTTGTCTACAATATCAAACTAGTTTGACCAAAAAATTGTGATGTGCCCAAATATGGTAGTGATATGCCCAAATATTTATGTTATATTCTTACTAACTAAAGTGTACCTAAAGGAACCATATCTCATAATTGTATATTTTTGCCGTTGTGACAATAAAGTTTTATCATATCGTATCGTATGGTAGTTACATGACATCATCCTGTCCATATATAGGCACATCACATTTTTTGTCACATAAAGTTTGAAAATGTAGACAGAGCTTTAGATTGTTTACATATTAACATGTCTGGTAGAATAGAATATGAGAAATCTGTGAATTTAATACAAGAGAATCTATCTTCTTTCACAACACATTTAACAAGTTTTATACGCAATACGTACACCTGTCGGCCTATAGCTAATCAATTCACACACCGTAAACAATTAAGTGTTTCTTCTTCAATCCATTTGACGTCAAATGAACCACAATAGCCACTCACCTGCTCTATGCAAGTAATGTCGTCAAGACAGGAATAGAAATTAATTTTTCATCAGTTTTGTTGTGATTAATTATTGTTTTTAACTGTCAGGTTTTTTTTTTAGATTTGCCTGGTAGCTAGCACAGTTATTAGTGCTATTGACTACAATATTCAAGAATTATCTTATTTTTCAAAAGAACTTGAAAAATAAAACCTTTAATTATGTAACACTACAGTACTGTACAAAGACAATAATTTAACAACATTTGACAAAATCAACAACCACATCATGTGACTGGCCAAATTAATTGGATCTGTCTCTAATCATTTTCTTAAACTTCAAAAAAACACCCAAAAACAATACTAAGTACTAAGTTAATATAGCAATAATAATAATTTATTAAACATACACTTTTGGCACACTTTTCTTCAATCAATATAACAATAGACATATGAATTTTCTTTTCTATTTTCTCCTTTTCTTTTAGGCCAACTTGATGGACATGAAAGAGCACGCTTCAACAATGGTATCAACAAGTTTAAAAAAAGAATCTAAAATCACAACTCTGGAAATTAACTTAGCACAGAAAACAGAGGAACTTGTGCAGCTTGAAAGTGAACTTGAAAAGGTACTTAAGTCAAAACTCATTTTTCGAAATCGTTCACATGGCGTGCAATAGTACGTACTATTTAACAATTGTAAACAAATTTGAGCAAAGAGCATGGCAGGCATGGCCCACTTTACTTCTAACAAATAAATTGTATATTTATTCAGAAGATGTAGATCTCCTCTATTTTTACTTGTTTACTGCCCTCTATGTTGTAATCACACTATTATTGACCTTTATGTCTCAATAGAGTCAAAGGCACCACTGATTATTATAAAAATAAGTAACAGGCAACACACAGAATACTGTAGTGACCAATGTGCTGTATAATGTCAAATGTCAAATGTATACCTGCTACATGTGTACACTTGAAAGTACAGTATGTTTCAAGTTGAGTAGAGGGCTACCTTCGTTTAATAGCCCTGTTGTGGATAGATAGAATAGATGGTATACTGTCATGGGTAGATGCATGGAAATGCTACATTATAGATGAGAGTAGTGCGAGTAGTAAAAGTGACTACAGGACATCAAAATGCCCTTTAGGAGGGAAGCATGACATAAAGTTTGTACAATGCAATGAGAAGCACTCAATAAATCACTCAACAAATATAAAATTTATAACACAAGCAGATTAATTATTCAAATTATGAATCATGAAATTAAACAAATCTTAAACTTTTACACTAGCTGGAGGGGACATTACAAGTGGTAAGATATATCAGTTATAATAATCAAATTTGGTATTTTTAATTTGATCATCTTTTCTTCAAAAACCATATTTTGTTTATCACTCACTAATTGTCGTCTTTATTCATGTTGATATGTTTCTTTACAGTGTTCCATACATATATTTCAAATCATGATTTTTTTCTATAACTTTTTTTAAAACTTCACTTATTACAGTTTAAATGTTGTACTATCCTCTTAAATATAATATAAATGGAATTTAAGCATTATAATTTCTTTAAATGCATGCAATGATATTGTGCACACCTACGCAATTACATATTTCAATACTATTATGTAATTTATTATATTTATACACGATTTGTTTTAAATTGTTATTTACTATAAAACATTGGCAAATTATATTTTATCTATTCTTCTAGTTTTCCTACCTTAAAATTGTTTACAAAAAATGTGGTTAAATTTCCCCTAAAACTAATCATTTCTATGTACACAGTGACTCCCAATATTTTTTCATATCTAATCAAAAGATAAATTTAGTATCTAAAAAAGTTATCTTTTAATTGTTACTTAAGAATAATTTCACTTTTATTGCATGTCTTCCTTGTAAAACAACATTTTACACTTTTTGATTATTTTTGCGTTGAAATGTTACAGATGTCAGCTTTTCATTGGTCTTTTATTAGTTTTTTTTTAAGGGTTAATCTGTAATTTTATTTTTATTAATTGTACCAAACATTAACAACAAATGGTTTTCAAAGCAGTGACAACTAACTCCTTTACTTTTGAACAGTCCATTCATTAAATTATCAGTATTATTTTTGTAAACAAGTTTAGCAATTTAGTAAAGTAATTTTCATCATTTTAGTTTAAACTTTTATACCTTCTTCTCAATTTTACCAATTCCAAATCAGAAATTGCGTAGACTTCACCGGGTAAGTTGTCAAATAACAAACGCTACTTAACAAACGCCCTCTATAATATGCTGCCTGGCTTTTAATACTTCTGAAATGTACACAAGTTGCAGCTTAAATTGCACATGAAAGAGTTTGTGGTATGATGGTCATTGTACTATAGCTTTGTAATATGAAAGTTTGTGTTCGATCTTTAAGAATACAAACGTCATTTTGGAAGTTGGGAAAAGATTGTCTATTTATGTTATTCAAATAAATGTTAGTTTATAATTATTTATTATAATTTAAAAGTTTTTAAATTTGAATAAGCCTCTTGATTATGTTTTTATGTGTCAGTATTTTTTATTAATATACTTTTTAAATATCATTGTTGTTTTAATATTTTATATCGTTTTTGTTGAAGTAATAATTTTAAATTGAGAAATATGATGGTTGTTTATACAGTTCATGTTATGTTTTATTTGTTTGATTATTGTTTTTTACTTGTTTATGTTAGTTCAGATAAATTAACAAAAAAACAAAATATTACTAATAATGTTTGTATAAAAAGCTGGATGCATATAATTCCAGTCATATCTACTTATTGGTTTATGACGAAAAATGCAAAAGATAAATTATTATTTTAGTTATTTCAAAACAAATAATACTGTACCCTCTGAAAAAACTCACTCATTGAATACCAGATAGGATGGAGATACCAGAGTCTATCCCACACATAAACATAGTGCATGGCCTGTTGAACCCACAAAATGTAAAGATGCTCACAAATATTCGCGTCTTCACATTTGTGTAACATGTATCCATGATTTAGCCAAGTTGTCTAACACTCCCAGTTGACATCGTTTTTTTGTGTTTTTGTTTCTGAAGTAAAAATGTTTTGTTCTTTTGTAATTTTGCATTATTTTTCTTTATTGTAGATTAAAAGTAGTAGAGATCATGATGACCGACAGAAGGTTCATGTTTATGAGAATCAAATTGCAAACCACAAGGAAGAGTTAAAGAAAACGAAAGCAGAGGTTGACCGACTGCTAACGGTCATTAAAGATTTGGAATCGGAGAAAAACGGAAAAGACGTTAGAATATCAGAATTAGATTTGTAAGTAATCAAGGGTGTTGATAATGACATCATTATCATTTTTTGTTATCTTAATCTCCATCAGTTGTCAACAGACATGTTTTCAGGACTTATTCTTTTGTATTAATACAATATATTCAATTTTCTACTCTTCTGGAACATCTTCTTCTCATACAAAGCAGCAGTGAATCCTCAGGGTGAGTATGATGTGTCTTCTTCCCATCCTTACATATGCAGTAACAATGTCTTCTTCCCATCCTTGCAGTAATCACTTTTATTTTACACAGTATAATGTGCAACCATTGTATTTCAGCTTTGTGAATATTTGTACATCATATTGTTTTATTGTGGTAGTATGACGTATTATTATTATTTTGTTTTCAATAAATAGCAACGTTTTAATAAACAATTTAGTTTGTCATGAAAGATCCAGGACCTTTGAACTTTAATAGCGTATTATAATTGCCAACTCCTAGCCTAATTCCAGTCGTTAGTCTAATATTAATGTAATTTTATTTATTCTTTTGTATTTATATTTTCTTTGTTTAGTATCAAGTATATCTATATTATATATTTGTCTTTTTAATGAAAGTTATATATTATTATTTCTTTTTTTAAATTGTTGTAGTTTGTATTTGATATGTCTATTGTGCCATATAGTATACATTAGTTGTGATTTCAGTTTTAACTGTGTAGCTTATTATTTGAAATACAGATTTACAATTAGTATATTCAATAAAAAAAACAATATATACTTCATTTAATTTATTCCTAATAATACAGTAGATGATTCCCGATGGCTTCCATTGTTCCCGGTTTATATTCCTTTGAGTTTTTAAGATTCATTTTTATTATCAATGGTAGTTTTGTGTTTGTATGGCACCCCTTTCAGTAGTGATTTCCTACAACTACTAATGTTGTGCATTGCCAAGGGAAAGTACATTTTGTGTGGGGAATTCCACTTTGTGTGGGGAATTCCGCTTTATGTGGGGAATTCCACCTCCCTTCCACAATGTGGTAGCTGACATAACAACATTGTCTTTATCAAAAATGTTCATATGAATGATAATAATCTTTCAGGCAATTGAAAGATTTAAATCGTAAATTCAACGCAATGAAACGAGAACAACAAATGCAGAGGAAGAAGAATGCGCAGTTATTGGAAGCAGCAAACAAGCGCGAGGGAGAACTTACGAGTGACTCGCAAGAATTACAGGTAAAATATTACCTTCATCAACGACATAAATGTTTATCCTATAGTTTTGTTTGTTTTCTGTAGGAAAAATGCATCTTAATCAAGGCCGTAGAGAGAGGTTAAAAACAGACGAGGCAAAGATGCTTTAAATATAATTATCAATATAATGTATGAAGATCTGTGCTTGGGAATTGGGGTGGGTGGTAAAAAATTGAAAATTTCAGACAAGAGCCTAGTCTGCCTCATGCCTTCTACGGCCTTGTTAATATCTACTTATCGTCAATGAGTATAAATGGGCCTTTACACTGCAGAAAAGGATGATTTATAATATACTTTTATATTTTTTTTCTTTTTGTTAGCAATTGATGCGACATAAAGAGGACAGAATAGAAGAATTGGAAGAAGCATTGAAGGAGAGTGTTCACATTACAGCTGATAGAGAAATAATGATAGAACAGCAACAGTATAATATTAGGCATTTAGAAAAACAGGTAAAAAGAAAATCATTCGGTACAAGCTATGTGCGGACATGTGTGTGAAGTATTCTACAGTCAACCATGATGGCAGAAAACTCATTCAAAATCAACCTGTCCAAAAAAAGTGTGATGTGCCCAAATATGGTAGTGATAATCATCATGTCCATATATGGGCACATCACATTTTTTGTCACATAAAGTACACGTAAAATACATTTATTCACCAAATCACAATAAAAATAATCATATGTATAACGTTTCAAGAAAATGATGAAATGTGGTCTCCGGAAACCAGGAGTTTTTTATGATAGAGATCCTAAATTACTTATTTGAAAATGGTTTTCATAAATTCTTGTCAATTCTTTATATGGAAATATATTTGTCAGAAATGTTGATTTGTTTTATGATCAAAGTTTATCCCTGAAAACTTTTCATACACAATGATTCTTTTGATCTGTCTGCGATAACGTAGACGTGGGCACAAAGCGTACTGTCAACAGCCGTTTCTGCTTGACAAATGTTTTCGCGATGACTGTACACATCTTTCAATCATGCGGTAACATCCGGCACATACTTTACAACATATTTCTAAAGTAGCAATCGATACTCGTGCCAAATAATTCTGTTTGTCTCTCAAATCTTCCAAACGCTATTAATTAATTTGATTTTTATTAAACATTTTTGTATCGTTCATTTCCTGGCCCTGACTTTAAGGTCTCTGTGCATATTTGGTTCTCTGTCACCCATACATTTCCTGCCTGACTTTTAAGGCCTCCATGTACTGTACATCATTATATCAGCCTTTAAAGTCATATTATATCAGCCCTGCCTTGTAAGGCCTCCATGTACATCATTATATCAACCTAAGTCATATATTAGCCCTGACTTTTGCCTCAGTGTACATTTTTAAGCCTCTATCATTCATTTATTTCCTGCTCCAATTTTTAAATTTAAAAATCTAAAGAAATCGTAAAGAAATTTAACAGTAGCATGTCAATTTAAGTTAAAATATTAACATTTATTGACGATGTCCTTAGCCCTGTCAGCAGTCCTTTTCCTGTGATCAAATCAGTTTGATGTATGATCTTGCCAGATTCTAATAAAAAAAAAATCTACTTTTTTGATATCGGAAATAATAATTAGAATTAATCTCATCAAAACAGGTTAAAAACAAATTTGAATTATGATTTCAGTTGAGGCTTCTGGTAGTGAATATATAGGGATAGTGGAGTGGTCATCTAGTATAGATTACCTCCATCAAAAGAAACCAAAAATTTAATGGCAGTGTGCATCTATAAGATAAGATAAAATTTTGTAAAAGATTTTAGAAACCTTAAGTTTAACATCAATTATGTACATGGTGATAACAGAAAGTAATTAATTAGAAACAGATTATATTGCGCTTTTAGGCCTATGCATATTTTTTTTTTTTTTTTATTCGACTTCTCACTAACTCAGTTAGTGAAGGATCTGGACCAACAGGTGGTAAACACCTCTAAAACGGTCCAGTCCCAATTTGCACAGTGGCTGTGTGCGACAGTGGCTGTGTTTGTGTGGACTAGTACACCGGGGTAACCCCCTACTCGTCTCGAAAGATGTACATGAGCTATGTGTACGGTTTATAGTCCTTATCCGAGAAGACTCGTTCTACCACCAGAACCATGGAGCGAGTGAGCCTCGAACCCTTGCCGATGTTATGGCTACGTAATTACGGTTCCACTGTCTTAACCGCTCGGCCACTCACTCGCTCGGCCACTCGCTCGCTCATATTGCTTGCTCCTGTCAAGGTAGTGCTTGATATGCCAAATAAATATTATTGTTATTAGTCCTGGACAAAATGTATACGATTAGTAAAATAAGAAGTTAAAATGGGTTCATTCATGTCCTTTTTGTTGTTCTGTAGGTTGATGGTTACATAAAAGAATTAGAAAAATCACGTAAACAGTTATCAAATGTCGATAATGAGTTGCATATGACAAGGGGCCACATGCGTGATAAAGACATTCGGTTAGCAGCGTTGATGTCTGAACGAAAGAAGCAAGTTAAAGAAATAATGGATATTAAGTAAGTACAAGGTGGTACTTGTAGGATGATAAGTCCAAAGCTTAATTTATTCTTATAAAAAGAAGTGATAATAATTAATCAATGAAACGCGTAGATCTGTATAAGTAAATTTGACAAGTATTGGTCAAACAATGACTTGAATACCATTGTTGCAGCACCATTGAGACATAACTTGTTTAAGAGTCTCACAAGATGATCTAGCCTATTTTTTATATACCCACACCCAATAAATTTTAGTTTATTTGTCCCAGACTCTCATAAAGTTTCCCCCTGTTTCAGTGTACTTGTAAAATGTGTACTTCAAAAACATGTTTTGTAATTTCTAATTTAAATTTCTTTTAAATTAAACATTGACATTTCCAATTGATTTTATTATTGTCCCCTTTCATGTTAAAATTTAATTTTAGTTTGACACGAATATGATGTCCTCAGGGAGATAAGGGGTGCAACTTGCAAGGCCATCTAATTTAAATATTTTCTAAAAGAAAGTTCCAAGGGCAAATATTAAAATATATTTGGAACATTTCAGATACAGGAAATTTCAATCTATGTCATTTCCACATTGCCTATAGCGTATGCTTTACATCTCAGAGATATTCAAAATAAATGCACCCCTTTCTACCCTCTTTTATTGATATTTGAGATTTGTGAATCATTTCATTCAAATATTAAATGTATATTGGCAAATGTTTATCAAACATACAGGACATGTTTTTATAAAGATTCTTAATATTCAATACCTTTCACAAGCTTCACTTACTTTGTTTTTACATTACTTTGTATTGATAGCAACTTTCCATTGTTTCCAAATAAACAGATTAGTCTACGCATGCTCATGTGGGAGGTTGCACATAATTATCTTCTTACTTTTATAGACACATAGCCGCATGCCGTGTCACTGTCATGAATATTAAAAGTCGCCAATAAGAATTCTTGTACCAACTAAAAGTGAATGCTATAAAAACAATGTTCAAAAGTATGACTGTACTGAACTCATGGCCTTAAATCCCATATGTACAAAGTTGACAGTTGACTCTAAATCCCTTTTTTATTAGAACCATCTACTACATATTACCTAAGCAGCATTGTTTTACTGTAGGTAGTTTTATTAATGTAGTTATTTTAAGCTTAAGAGTTGAATTCACTGCCAAACTTACAGTTGATTGCAATGCAACAGTAACTGCATTATGGAGCAATATTAGAGCAATATTGCTGCTGTCCCCTTACTGTTGAATAGAAACACAGAAAGGATGAACACAGAAAAAATTGAACACAGTAAAAATGAACAGATTGAATGAACATAGTAAAAATAAATACAGAAAAAATGAACACATTGAATGAACACAGTAACAATGAACACAGAAAACATGAACACAGTGAATGAACACAGAAAAAATTAACATTGTGAATGAACACATCAAACATGAAAACAGTAAATGAACACAAAGAATAAACACATTGAGAAAACGAAAACCATGAATACATAAAGTATGAACACAGTGAATGGAAACATAAAGAATGAACAAAGTGAATGGAAACATAAAGAATGAACACAGTGAATGGAAACATAAAGAATGAACAAAATGAAGACATACTAAAGCAACATTAGAATTACTGTATTAATATTTTTGACAAACACAAGTAGAATCATTTTATTATTCAATGAATGAACTGCAGACAGAAATTATTAAAATCAATAAATCTGTCATTAAACATAATCCGTAAGGAAATCAATTTAGAAAGGATACTTCCTTTAGGATTATACAGGATCAGACCTATCAAAACACGTGCTTTATTTTATCATCAAAAGTTGTCAATTTTACTAAAAGTAAAAAAAATGAAAATGTGCTATTTCATAGGCCATAGAGTTAATGAGTCCCTGGTGTAGTTTTAGTTGGATTTAAAATATGGTTTTAATTTACAAAAATAACACCACTTTATTATCTGAAATTAAACAATAGATTGATTTCTCTGACATGTCATCATGCATAAATGTCTAAAGCTCTGTCTACACTATCAAGCTTAATGTGACAACAACATCTGATGTGCTTATAGTTTGATAGTGTAGACAGAGCTTTAGTCTTGAAGACTTAATTTATTGTTGAATTTGGCTTGGATAAAATAATGCTCTAAAATGCTAGCTAATATCCAGATAGGAGGGCAATGGCATATGTAAATGGGAAATTTCAATTCAGAAACTTGTAGCAAGGTCCAAACCGCATTGAAAGATAAGCATAAAATCAGATTTTCTACAAACATGGAAGATTTTACTGGCTTGCCTAAGCTCTTCTAGTTTTACAAGTGTGATGTACCCAAATATGGTAGTGATATTCTTGAATATGTTAGTGATATGAAATCTTCATGTCCATATATGGGCACATCACAATATTTATCACATAAAGTTTGATAGACAGAGCTTAAGGAAGAATAGATTTATTTTTTGTTCTCCCACTTGATTTAAATAAATCTGTCTAAAACTTGTGATTTACCTGTTGCTTATAATTGAAATTTAAAAAAAAAAAACTTTTTAATTTTCAGCTTACATCAACAAACAATTATAGCAGCATGAGAAATTACTTTGATACATAAAAATGAATTGCAGTAATAATTTGTCAAACGTTTTTTGTCCAAGGAATGCTCATTTAAATTCCCTGAGAATGATGGATAATGTTAATGATAGAATAGTAAAGAACATTCAAGTAAGGTTCATGAGAACTTTCAATACAAGTGTATTGTATTACAAAGCTTGAAGTAGGACATAGAACATAGGAACCCTTTTGCGACAATGTCATAAATTGTTTCATTTTTTAACGTTCATTTATCTTAATTATAATTGCAGTACTGTAGGGGATCAATCAAAACATTCCAATGCTACAAAACTTTTAAACATACATTCATCTTATAAGTCTCATTAAAGTATTGATGCTATGGTTATAATGTACAACATTGTCCCATAAATATTATGGACAACGCGCCTGGTAAACTGTTGTTCTTTGGAACGTCCTTCCAAACTCAGGAATGCCGAATCGCTCACCACATTCAAACGAATCCTCAAATCCCACCTTTTTAATTTGCACTTTCTTTATTAATCTTTTGCTCTTTTAATAACATTTTCTGTTGATTTTCATCTCTTAGGGCACCCTGCATTTTGCGCTGTATTAAAGTAAACATTATTATATTAATTCAATTTTATTTCAAATAAAATTCTTCAGAAAAAAGAAGTATGAGAGGCAGTTATATAGATTAGGGGAATTAGAATGAATGAATTGTCATAACAGATGAATGCCTTTTGGTGGTCCCTTAAAAGGGAGATGAAAGTTCATGTCTGCACTTAAAATGATTATAAGATTATGGTGGTTATATAAAAATAAAAAAATGGTTTCATTTGGTTTTTTTTTTTTCAGACAGGAGGCGCTCTCTGCTGCCATTGCTGAGAAAGACACCAATATGGCATTTCTTGAAATGCACAAGAAGAATCCAAAGGTGGCGGAAGACATCCGTAAACTCAGTTGGGAGAAGGAAGCACTCGTGAAGCAGTTGAAGGAAGAGGTAAACTGACATCTCATTTCACTTCACTTTTTCTCCCTCTCGCCTCACATCCAGTGCGGCCACATTCTCCAAAGTTGTAAGGCTCTCTTTCATTCAACCCCATTTTATATCTTTTTTTACCAGCCTCCCTCCCCTTTTATTCTCAATGCTTAATAGTATATATACTACAACCTCCATTTTGATGGATTGACTTACAACACTTTTTGTTCTGATTTCTAGCACAATTCACAAACTTAATATTATTCGAAAAATATCGAATATTATCCACACGAAAAAATAAGTAACATTTGTATCTAGTTTGTTACTAAGGTATTATAAGATCTGTTCCAGAGTTGACTGGTTTAATGATTTGAATTTGCCAATTTAGGATTCAGGTATTATTCTAATGTTCAGGTTGGAATGTTGAAACAAAAAACAGGTTTCTAGGTGTTATTTTACTCTTTATTAGGTTTCGGCTTGTTTTACTGCATAAACGACGTTTATTTTACTTGTTTTATGTCATATTGTATAACAGTAATTTATTTTTGTACATATATTGTACATATTTCAAGCACTTGTTAATTCTGAACAATACTTTCTAATTCATCACAGTTTTCAATTACTGAGTAATTGTACTAATTGTATTGTAAGTCTCTTGCCTAATGACATTTTTCAAATCCATTTGTTTCTGTCTGACTGTGGTTCAAATAATTGTTCAAATTCTTGCAATAATTTTCTTTTACTTTTAATCAATCTACTTCAAATAAATTTCTTTTACATTCTTTTCAATCAATCTCAAATCAATTTCTTTTCCATTCTTTCAATCAATCTTAAATCAATTTCTTTACATTCTTTTAATCAATTCTTTTCAATCAAATCAACTTTTTTTTACTTTCTTTCAATCAATTCTTTTTCAATCAGTTCATATCAATCAATCTCTTTCAATCAATTCATTTCAATCAATCCTTTCAATCAATTCATTTCAATCAATCTCTTTCAATCAATTCATTTCAATCAATATCTTTCAATCAATTCATTTCAATCAATCTCTTTCAATCAATTCATTTCAATCAATATCTTTCAATCAGTCAATATCTTTCAGTCAGCCAATGTACAGCAATGAAAATGGAAGTAATTTTATGTACAAATGTTTTATTTTAGCAAAATTGTTTGAATTGTTTCCAATGACATGTCTTCTTTAATTACATATATTTCAATATATTGACAGTGATGTATAGCTGTGTTTCAGTCAGAGAACCACACCTATACACTTGACAGATTAGGTAGATTAACTTGTCAATCCAGTAGGATTAACTTTTAAGATTAGCTCATTGGACAAAAGTCGTTGACCAGAAGGTCAGGCAGAGTTCATGATTGAGAGGACTTAATTCAGTATTAATGAGGTAATTATGTTGATTCCTAATTGGCTAATTAATTAACAAATCAGAAGGGACTAATACCAGATTAAAATCTTGTTAATATAGAGTTCGGTTAAACCCTCCCAGACGTTTATGAATCATAGCCCGCGCCCTTAGCAAAGGAAATACACAAAGATGAAAAGTGAAAATATTTCTGACATTTTCCAATGATTTGCTGATATGTAATATAAATGGATAGAAAAGAAGAAACTATACCAGCGGCCAGAAACTTGCAAAACTGTAGAGAGAATGAAAAAAAACAGCATGCACTATTTTCTAGAGTGAACACAAAGTTAATCATCAAGCGTTATCTCAATTTTGTTTTTCTTGTATTTGGAAGATGGGAGGTGGGGGACCTGCTTTTGAATTATTATTATTATTATTTATTGCCAAAAACCAGTTACAAACAAACAAAAACACAGAAACTAAGGGAGTAGGCAGGAACCTAAAAGTGAACCTAATCACTATAATAGGAGTTCAGGTTCCGTACTCCCAAAGTAACAACAATGATATATAATAAACTATATAAAAATATTAAAATAACAAATAGACGAATCAACAGTATCAATATAAAATAAACGGTATTAATGAGGTAATTTCATTTACAAATTTTCTGGGAGACAATGAAAAAAAAACATGCACTATTTTCTATAACAAATTAACCTGGTTTTTGTATAATGTTAAGTAATATCTCAAATTGTTTTCTTTCCTCATATTTGGAAAGAGGGAGAGGACATACTTGTTCACTTATTAGAGTGAATCTTACATTTACTATCTAACAGTTGATTTATTGTGTACATTTGCCTTCCTGTCGTAAAACTGATTGCCCTATTACATTTATTGTTCACTTATTTTTTTATTATCAAAATATTTGGAAAATAAAATGTATTGGATTTTTGACAAGTTTGATAGCATTGTAGGGGGTAACTATTCAACCATATAGTTTATACAGAGTATAGGAATTTTGGTAACATTTAATAGACTACCATGATAATATTTACACAATTTTTTAAAATAAAAATATGTCCAGTGAGATGTCAGCCCAGCATTCTCATATGAGTACCCCCTCTATGTATGGCCAATCAGATGGCCTAAACCTAAAAATACTTCAGTATTTCGGTTACAATACAATTACAAATTACACATCATATTGGTTTTGCTATAGTAATTTGTATTCTATATTCACCCTGATTCGTTGACCTGAACCTAACCTCTAATATCGAGCAGTCCATCGTAAAAACTATTTTTTGGTCGCCAATATACAAGTTGTAGCACTATGTTACATCATTCCTTGGAAATATGTTGTTGTTTGTGTCTGATACAAATTAGAAACAACATTTAATGTGCTAGCCTAATAGGCACCATGCTTGATACATTCAAGATCACAAAAGCCATCAATAACCATAACTTAAGTCCTAAATCATAACTTTCACATATTTATTTCAATATGTAGGAGGAAGTAACCCTAGATTACTCTCATGGGGTCCATTCTAACATTTGACTCAAATTCAAATTTACTTTCTTTTTTAATCGGCGACCATTATAACCTATTTGTCTTGTTCGGCTTGATAAAAACGAAAATTAAATGAAATTATTATTCAATAAGATGTTATCAGAGCAGTTTCAGTTAAGATAAAATAAAAAATGTAATTTAATCAAATGTAGTTCTTAGTTACAAAGAAAAACTTTTGATGTTGCGTACATACATCTAGTTATACCCATTCAGCTGTAGGTACCAATAATAACATTAATCTACTTCATTTATATTGCGTACATGCATCTAGTTATACCCATTCAGCTGTAGGTACCAATAATAACATTAATCTACTTCATTATTGCGTACATGCATCAAGTTATACCCATTCAGCTGTAGGTACCAATAATAACATTAATCTACTTCATTATTGCGTACATGCATCAAGTTATACCCATTCAGCTATAGGTACCAATAATAACATTAATCTACTTCATTATTGCGTACATGCATCTAGTTATACCCATTCAGCTATAGGTACCAATAATAACATTAATCTACTTCATTATTGTGTACATGCATCAAGTTATACCCATTCAGCTGTAGGTACCAATAATAACATTAATGTACTTCATTATTGCGTACATGCATCTAGTTATACCCATTCAGCTATAGGTACCAATAATAACATTAATCTACTTCATTATTGTGTACATGCATCAAGTTATACCCATTCAGCTATAGGTACCAATAATAACATTAATCTACTTCATTTATTGTGTACATGCATCTAGTTATACCCATTCAGCTATAGGTACCGATAATAACATTAATCTACTTCATTATTGCGTACATGCATCTAGTTATACCCATTCAGCTATAGGTACCAATAATAACATTAATGTACTTCATTTATTGTGTACATGCATCTAGTTATACCCATTCAGCTATAGGTACCAATAATAACATTAATCTACTTCATTTATTGTGTACATGCATCTAGTTATACCCATTCAGCTATAGGTACCAATAATAACATTAATCTACTTCATTATTGCGTACATGCATCTAGTTATACCCATTCAGCTATAGGTACCAATAATAACATTAATCTACTTCATTATTGCGTACATGCATCTAGTTACCCATTCAGCTATAGGTACCAATAATAACATTAATCTACTTCATTATTGCGTACATGCATCTAGTTATACCCATTCAGCTATAGGTACCAATAATAACATTAATCTACTTCATTTATTGTGTACATGCATCTAGTTATACCCATTCAGCTATAGGTACCAATAATAACATTAATCTACTTCATTATTGCGTACATCCATCTAGTTACCCATTCAGCTATAGGTACCAATAATAACATTAATCTACTTCATTATTGCGTACATGCATCTAGTTATACCCATTCAGCTATAGGTACCAATAATAACATTAATCGATCAAACACAGTCCCACCCAATAATGAACTGAACGGTGCATATTTGCCTTACACGCATGCACAGATTTTATACATCGCTATTATACTGTATAGAACAACATCATTTTAGAAGTAAATGGATTAATAGAACTTTGAATTCCCATTTTAACTTAATATATATCAGTAGTACAGTGTTGTAATAATGTCAATCAATCAATCAATGTGGCCAGTTAACAGCAGGTAATAGATTATATATAAGTGTTGACTTGGCTTGCATGTTCTATCTACAGGTCTAGCCTTTTGACATGTACAGGAAGGTAGATTGTGGGACACTGACCAATTAGTAAGATTAGACAACATAAAATGGAAGAGGAAGTGTAAATACTATACTTATTTATTTACTTGACAGTTTCAATGGAGATGCTTTATAGGGTGTCTGTCACTTATATAACAATATATGTATTTATGTGATTGCATGAATGATTTAAACCTATACATGAGGCCCAGTAAAGTTAGAAAGTAATTTTGTTGATTCAGTTCCAAGGTTAGTAGAGGATCAAAAGTTACCCCTTGTGGTGAAGGGGTGACATTAGTTGCATAAATTACTAACTTTATTTAGGTGAATTTTAAAAAGAAATACATTAGAAAAGAAAGAAGTAACTTTCCTAATTTAACAAAATCTAGTAGTAGGTAGCGTACTGTACTGGCTCACCTTCATTTGGCAGGTCTTGTGCATTCAACATCATTCTTAAGATTATTTTTCTCTCTCCCACCATGCCTCAAAATTTAATAATTTGTTGTTCCATAATAAACCACTAAATCATATTGATACATTCTGTAAACCCACAACATTTAATTTCTCTAAATTAGAACTTTTGAAGATGCCGCTTATGTAGCTATTGTTTATCCTATCTCTGAATAAAATAAATCATTGACCTGACCGTGACCTTTCATTCATTTTTAACTACCCTCTACTCATAATTTATAAGGCCTGCATCTGCTTCTGTTTAGACTAACACCATGCTTACATGATATACAGTTGCTTATTAATGTGTGAAGATACCCATTAAACACTCATCTTAACTTCCTCATAAAGGTTTGCTCATCTCCTGATGGAATGTCTGGGTCAGGACCTAGAATGAATGACTGCTAGGATATGTATTCCTTGTAATTGTCTGGGCTGGTTTGTTGATGGTCAAAGATTCTGTTTATTAATGTCATTAAACGCTAATCATCTAACTCATCATTAACTTATTTGGTTATCTTTATGGATTGTCATTCTTTTATCTGTTTTATAATCTTATTGTAAATTATAAAATGCATGACATGTACGGGGATATGTATCACTATCATCTATCTATCAATCTAGATTTTCTTTTTTCTCATATTCCTTACCCATTCATTGTAAACTTCTATCTACTCCGCCTGAGCTGCTTTGCTAAGGTTTCGGATGAGATCCTTCCAGGATTACCCATTTTGATAGAAGTCTTTAATTGTTTTAAATTTCAAATAACAGTAACATTTATGCATTCTGAATTAGCTATTAAACCATAATTAAAATTGATTGGCAGTAATGTGACCTTAATCTGATTTAAAAGGCAATTTTATATCTGGCATTATCAATTAAAAATCCATGATAAATAATAAATAAGATTTATTGAAATGCAGAGGTCAGATAATAAATTAGATGAATTACAAATTTGTTGTTTAGGGTTGTTTTTTAGGGCAAAGATCATGTCCTAAAACAGACAGGTTAAAAGCATGACAGTGTTTCCTGCTGTTGTATGCTGTGTTGTCCTACATCAATCAACACATCTAGTGACAGGTATGTCAGTCTCAGGACAGATGATTGTAATTGATTTGTTGACATCCAACTGGTCACTAGGGTCATTTAGTAGACCACTTGCATATGGATGCAGCTAGTTCTCACACAGGTTACCAAAAGGCATCAAATGGTATAATTTGTGGGTTGTAGGCTAATATCAACATAAACTTTAGGAACATTGCTACTTATAAACCAAGCTAGTTGGTCATACCGTTTTGATCGTACGATTAATCGGAAAACCACCTAATGAACATTGATCTTTTAAATAAAGAGCACTTGATCTAAAGTTACATTCATCATCAATTTACAAAATACATTGCTAGAAAGATAGTTGTTTTATTTTGCTTATATATCGCCCTCTATAATTATGTGCTCATCACTGGAGTAAATAAGTTAAGAATACAAATAACTTAATTTAAATTTATTTATATTCAAACTATTAAATATATTAATCAGTAAAAATTAAATTAATTTATTGATTTTATTTAAAACTTTATTAATAGATTAATAAAAAGTTTGTTATTTAATTTTAAATTAAACTACAGAAAAAATATCAAAGTCTCGCGTTACGAAATTCAACCCCAAAATATTCCTGCTAGTAATATACTTAGCTTAGTTATGGTAAGATTTATTGAGTTACAGTGTGCAATTTTACTCTACAATTTGTTACATTCCTCTAAAAATTAACTACAATTTGTAACAATATGCAAGAAAGTTATAAATTAATTACAAGAATAACTCCCAGTGGATATAAGCAATCAAAAGTCTTTGATTTTCTTCCCCCTGTTGAGAAATCATTTTCAGTTGTTTGTTTTGACTGGCCTTCTAGCGTAGCATCGCCGCCATTTTAGACCACCCCATTGAAACCTGCTACAATACACCTGTACACCAGTTGCCTTCCCAGGTGTTGCTGGAAATTGAGTTGCGTACGCAATTTCAAAATATGTTACTTAGATTACAGGGTTGGTACCAGGGGTTGAAAGAATATGATTGAATGTGTAACATTCTGTGTTATATAAATAAACTAAGGGTGTTAAAATAGGTTTTATATTCCAGAAATGTTACAAGTTACAAGTAGAATGCCCTTTAGCTGTTGTATTTTAATCAAATAAAAAATGTTGAAAATGAAGCATAAATTAGTATGTAAAGAGAAACATAGTAGCTCTACTAAGTTTCACTCTTCTGTTGTCTTAAGATCTTCTTAAAAATTATACCTAATGTCTTATTTTTTCTAGAATTTAATAGAGTTTATTAGTATGTGATATTAACTAATATTCCTATAGCTTATTCCTATAGTTGTGGACGAATGAGCACATTTTTAGCAGCTCGACACAAAGGCATGAAAGTTATTATATGTGACATCTATTTAGTCCACATAATATTTCCAAAGAGTTTTGACACATCTACTACTTTTTCATAAAGCTCCGCGTAAAATGGCCTTAGTAAAACATTCAAACTAAAAATGGCATGACTCAGATAATATACAAGACAGAATGTTGTATTGTTATAATTTATTATGTCCTACATCAAATGTACTACCAAATATATTGTGCGTAGTGAACAAGTCACTTGAAATGAATTATTTAATTTTATTTATCAGCCAGGATATTTCAGTATCCCCAATTGACCCAGTGCTTAATATCCAGTACAGGTTGACATGGCAACAAGCTGCAACATGGTTGACCTGCAGTACATCTATCTTCTGACAACTCAATCTTTCCCTTATTTATTATCTAAGACATGATAATAAACTATCATGTCCGATTTAATGATTAAGTGACATTTTTTAGTGGTAAAGTGACATTTCTGGAAATGTTGTTAGTGATGCATGATAGTGTTGATGTGCTTGGGTACAAATGTCAATTGACTTTATCATTAGTATTCTGACAATATAACTGGTCTTGTCATATATAACCGTCAAGAGAGCTTTTTTTTTTCTATAAATGGCTGGAATTTTAATCCTTATTTCTATAACATCTATCTATATTACATTAAATAAGTAAGTAAGTAAAACTTGTTGGATCTGGGTGTATACAGCTTTATAGTGAATTGATTGATTGATTGATAGATTGATTGACAATAACAAAAACAATCATCAGAAGACCATTTAAGGACCCTTAAATTTAATACTGTACTAAACTACTGTTCCTGTTAACACTTTTCATTGATATATTATACTTTATTACTGTCCTCAACCTTGATGTTGCCTTTATACAAAATCTACTCAAAATCTTTGATTATGGTTTACTTAACATATCTGTCATCATAGCATTAATAAGGTATCTATAACCAAACTGAACATGTCAGGAATCACTTGAAACCTAAACATACAATATTGGCTTGAAAGTAACAGGCCACACTCTATCACTTTACTTTGATTTTATACAGTAATGTCTCTTGGTGATGTGTTCTTATGGTTGTCTCTTGGCCCTTAAAATGACCCCATCAAATGTCATTGTATAATATAACTGTGCTATTTTTGAAATCCTACTGTATAAAATGACAGTTTATACTGGTTTCATTTCCATTATTTGGTTTAGTAGCAAATCTATGCCAATTGTGAATTAATTCCATGTATTTTAATATGTATCATTGTTATATGCGACATACAGAATCTCATTCCAGACTTGATTTATTCACATGAAAATAACAGTTTAATTTGATTTAATAATCTCCAAAGCTCTGTATACACTATCAAACTAGTTTGACAACAACATTGTGATGTGCCCAAATATTGTAGTGATATGCTCAAATATGGTAGTGATATGACATTATCGTGTCTATATATGGGCACATCACATTTTGTTGTCACATAAAGTTTGATAGTGTAGACAGACCTTTATTCAAACACAACTTCATATCATAAAGTCATAGTGCTTTATTAGATTTGGTATCATGGTTAAATCTGATTTATTAAACCAGAATTATTATTTTTTTGTTGCCAATGGTTTTATTTGGAATGCCCACAGTACTTCCTCGTAGAACAAACATTTTCATGAACAATGTTCATAAACATAATTGCATTACTTTCAAATGACGAGCACATCACGTTGGGATGATAGATAAAAGTACAATATACTTCAAAGTAATCAGTTGACCATGGGCCAACAAAATATTCATTAATGATTAATTGGCAGGAAAGAATTCTTGGATCCTTCTGTTTACCTTGAAACTCACTCAAATGGCAAGTAATTAGCCAAAGTTTTTTTTATTGCGCTTAGAAAGAAAACGAAACTCGTTTGGCGGTCAGAGAAAAGAGTCGCCTTGAGGGAGAGATGAGTTTCGGCTTAAGCCTACAGCTAGAAACTTAGACCGTGATAAGTTTCATGATTTGTAAATGTTATACCAAGAACCAGTGTATTTTCTCACCCAAATGTAAAACTACTCGCACTTTGGTAATATTTTTTTTTTTAAAGTTTTTATTTAAATAGCTATTTAATAAATTAGATTGCTGTCTTTTTAATGGTTTTCTTACATTACAAATAATGGCATACCTTGCTAGCTAAACCTGTTTGCCAAACTTCTAAAAGTTTCTATACTAATACCAATATTTAAACCTATTTAAAAGTTATTTCTATAGCCAACACTGTAACTGACCTTTTCATTCAGTATAACATACGACTATAATATCTAGGCCTATACAACCTGTATTTATAAAAAAACGTGCTACTGAACGAGGCCTATTTCCAGGGTGTACAGCACAGTATTTTCTCACAGACTAGGCCAACTCCTCTGGGTACACATTGGGGTTCGCAAGAGGAAGTTGAAGGAAAGGAAGTCATGTTTTGTTGAAATTGCTTGCTGAAGGATTCGAGTAGACATGAGAGAGAGAAAGAATGTTGTCCATAAATACCGCCATTCCTCGCAATAATTATCAACATTTTCTATTCACCTCGATCAATATTTTTACATGATTGCTAATTTATCCCATCATCATTTCCAAAAAGTGGTTAATTTAGTGGGGACGGGATTTCTTTCCTGTGTGCACTCCCTCATGTGTGTATTATATAAAGAAAACATGTTTGACAAATAACAAATTGTAGAACATGATACAGTGCGTTTAATCTCTAATTTCATCAAGATGATCTTAGCGTAGCTAGAGACTTGTGTAAACTGGAATAGCAGGAAACGTGTATGCCGCTATGAAACTACTACAGTGAATGTTTTTACCATTTCAGTTGTTTTAGTTTTAGAAGAACAAATTGTTTTCATTCTAACATACAACTTAATTTTATTATCGTTACTTTTATTATATCAATAGAATTTGTTTTTCGTCAGGAAGTTATAAAGCAGATGAATTAAGACAACTCTGATGTAGGCCTACAGTACTATATACTCAGTGAAAGAATGCTTTTAAAAATATTTTGTTCTTATTTCACTGGATTCTATGAAAGAGGTCTGATGGTAGGGTGCCTCTACAGCAAGCAGAAGAGTCTGTGTTCGATTCATACATTTGTCTGTAGCACATTTACACATAATGATTATTATAAAGATATTTTAGCAAATTGTTCCATCTGTTGTAAAAAAATGTTTAATTTGAGAATCAGAAACTGACTCGTTATTTTAAAACAATTTTTGATAGCGACAACTGCTCTGAAATGTCAATTGAGTATTATAATTAAGTGAACGTCGTCGGCCATGTCTCCCCGCGGTCCAGCGCCATTGCCAAATCTCTCCGTCCCTCAGGGTCCAGTTCTTATGAAACCGAAAGTTTTAGCCTGTGATGGGAAGACCCTGTAACTGTCAAAATGTTGTTATCATAAACGGTTTTTTTTTTTTTGTTGTCTTAGCTTTTTCATGAATGATTCACCACATCACTTTATACTGTCAAAGACCAGAGATTTATCAGAGTCTTCAGTCCGTAGAGAATCCTGGTGCAAATCCCATAGGAGTGTGTGTTTCCTTCCGTTTTACCATTGGTCGTTATTAGTTTATTAAAGTGCATTCGTTTGCAACTTATTTTCTGAACAGCAAAGCGGATATTTGTCCACAAGGGCCATCTTAGGCTTCCCTGTTGATCACGATTCCCTACTGTACCTACTTTTTATTTACTGTCTTAAGTTCTGTTTACACTATCAAACTAGTTTGATGTACCCAAATAGTAGTGATATGCCCAAATATGGTAGTGATATGACATCATCATGTCCATATATGGACAATCACATTTTATTGTCACATAAAGTTTGTAGAGTGTAAAATGTAGACAATGATAGTTTGAAATTCAGAAACTTTGGTGAAAATAAGTGGTTGGCTGTTTCTTAATTGTTAAAACATCAATAAAGATTCTTTTCTTTTTAATTAAAAAATATATATTGTACTTCTCTTTGCCAAACTATATTCATTACTTTGAGAGAATTGGTAAGTCTGAGGTTACTACCTCAGTTTTAAATTTAATTGTATATAGTAGATTCGTATTAGTTAAGTATAGTTTTATATATTTTGTCATTTTCAAGAGGGCCCCTGAATATCAGCTGGCCTGCGGGTTCAGCTGGAAGGGTTACCCTCTATAAATAAAGTTGAAATAAAATAAAAAATAAACTACCCATATGATATATTTAGTAATTTACTTTACTTAATATGTTGTTTTGTTTTCTTATATTACTTTTTCCAGACCCAGCGATGTGTTAAACGTTTACATTCCCTGAATGAAAGTGAGAACTTAATTGCACAAGATTTAAAATCATTATCTCCAGAACAGGTTTGTACATTTTATTTTATTTTTTAAATGAACATTTATTATTCATTCTTTAAGATGAACAAATAAAGTTTGAAATATTGAATTATAATGGCTTGCCTCAATTTTACTGGTCTGTAAAATTAAATGTATTTATTACCCTAAAAGTAACATAGCACTGGTATCACACACAACATTAAAAGAAATAGATCAAATGCACAATATTAAGTTGCAAAAGAATTTTGAAAATTCCATATTTTTGGTAAGTTCTGAAAAATGTACAGTTTGCACACTATAAAAAGTTTTTACTGTGATTGAGAACGAACAAATAATGTAGCACTCTTGTTCACAGCCAGTTTGACTGGATTGTCTCAATCCCACAAAGACTGCAGTATGGTGCGCACAAGAGAAACACAATAGTTTCCATGTTAAAATGTTTTAACATTGTTGCTTGTATTGTACGTTTAGTTTGGGCTATAGCTGTTAGAAGATAAATCATGTAGAGAACAGATGCTATACGCACTGTGACATTGTATCCCTTGTACCAAACATCAACGTCAATTTGTACAAGTCTTTATTCTGTTTTTTTCATTACACCATACTATGACCTATGACCCCTTGAGCATGTTATCAAGTTTCAAGATTTTGTGTTTATGTTGCCCATGAGAATCAGAAATATGTAAAATAACCGACTTTATATTTAGCGTTTACAATTTTATATTTTAATTTATATGATATTTTGATCCCTTTCTTTTACGACAAGAACATTTTGTGGTTTATAGTTTAATTTGTCACTCGTAAAAATTACTTTATTTCTGTCCATATTCAGTGAAACATGACATCAGATGGTTTAAGTGAATTGATTTTAAAATATTTCCGAGTGTCAAATTACAAACCAGGCCATGTTTGACAAACATTATACTGGAGTATTTTACTATGTATTTTAATGATGTGTAACAAAAATCCTTATGGATGATTAAAGAGTGGGGAATATGAGATCTTTCAATGATACTTTCCGGTTACACTACACGGTTGATAGCACGTTGCCACTCGAATGCGTTCAAATTGAGCTTCGTAGGCCTACTGGTAAATAGAATTAGGCCTTGGAAAAAATATTAAATACAATTTCTGTATCTTATAATTTATACTCTTTGATCTAGGATTTATTACAGGGGTAGTCTGTCAAAATACATAAAACATAGTTGATACTGTTATTCCATTTTTATCTGTCAAAAAGAGAAAAGCGCTCACCCATAGCAAGTCCCTTTGATTTCATGCTGGATAAATACATTAATCATAAATTGATTATACAGTAATACTTGTCAGTAGAAACAGTTTTGAAGCCACCAGAATATTATCGTAAATCTACTAATTGTTTGAACTAGTTTAAAATGGCATTGAATAAAACAACAAAGGCATTACGACAGGTATCATTTCAAACTGTTCCCTTACAGCTATAAATGATTTTTAAAAATCTTTGTATATGAGAAAATGCCAATAGGCGAACATCAAAATGACGGCGATAAATGACATGTTTAATAGTCCCTTAGAGGAAGGTAAATGTTCCATTTAATTCCAGTTAACATGATTTCTACCTTTCATTGGCCTATATAATTCCTTTATGTAATCTATCAACAGGGCTCTGTAATTACAGTCTTAAATTCTTCCATATTTATTTACATTGACACAGTTTCAGTTGTAATTTTATTAACATTATGAGCAATGTTTTTTACGCATTTTGTTATTACATTTGATTAATTTTTTCTTGCAATATTAATTTTCACAGGTTTATTGCATAATAGTTTCAAATGATTATATATTACAATTTAAATACAATTACATACATATTTTGTGTGTTATAATATATTTTTATCATATTTTTTCTTTGTTACGCATCTGAACTTTGACCTTCAGGATGACGAAGAAGGCGTTTGGGCCTAAACTACTAGAATATCCACAACAGTGCTTCCACTCATGGTACGAATTAGCGATTTTTTGCTTCGCTGTTTTTCCCTTCCCCACCTGTATGCAAATGTCTTGTCTACTTCTTGATTTTAGTCTTTGCTACTTTTGTATTCGCATGTTTGCATTTTTTTTACTTTTTAATATGTAAATTTTGTAGTTTACCTTTACACTATTTCTTGAACAATTTTCCTGTATGCAAATTTGTCAGTGTATCGTACATGTACATTCTGATTTTTGTCATACATGAATTGTAAGTAGTTTGAGCAGCTTTATTTATGCCCAGTAGGTAAATTGTTTACTGTCAACATTTTTGCTATGTTTATGTGTTTTACTTGCTTTATGCAAATTTTGACGTTCTTTTTGTAATTTTCCAATAGGCCTATAGTGCTTATACCATGTCGAGTCTCACAAAAACTTTAATTTTGGTTTTAACATAAAAATTAATTTTCATTCAACATTTTTTATTTATAATCAAAGACTCACAGTCTGCCTCATTTTTATCATTCATTGACATCTCAAACAATCTATCATTTCCATCATATATATAATTTTGAAATGATAAATTTTAGTTGAATTCTAATAAAAGACAGATTATGTAGGTCAAATGACTTTTGCAAACCATTTAATTTGGACTCTGGTTATAAGTAAGGTAGAATTTAATGTCTTTCAAATGAGACATTGAGTTAAAAAAGTAAAAAAAACTTTTTTAGACTTGTATGAAAATCAGCAACATGGAAGACATGACTTAATCCACCTATATCACAATTCACTGCTATTAAGCACCACTCAATTTAGTTGATTGCTTTAATTTAATTAACCTATTATCCTTGATATGCCATTCATTAAATAAATATAATTCAATAGCATTTGTAATATGTATTATCATAGATATGAAATAATAACAATGGTAAATAAAAGGATAGCCTTGCCATGTTAATAAGAACAGGTTCTTAAAATCATACCAAAGGTCTATAACTTTACCTAATTACGCATAATGATGTTGCAATATACATAGGTTAATTACCTTTATGTAGAATGATAAGAAGTGTTGACCTTGGTTTTGACTTATTCAGGCCTGCATGTAACCTTGTATCAATATTAATATAGTTACTCATCATAATATGTAGTGTGCATGTTTATTGTTGTTTGTATGTGTCACCTCCTTATATGGTATTCATTCTCAAAGTTGCCAGTTTCAAACCTTCTGTTTTACATTATGATATTACTATTTGTTATATTTTGTGGTTTTACTGAGAAAGTTGTATCCTTTGCAGTAAAATTGATTTGTTGCGTGTTGACAGTTGATGGTCATCCGATTATCTCATTAATTCACATGTTTAGAGTTTGATGATGAGGTTATCGTTAACCGAATTGCGAAGAAGAAACATTTACCGATTCATCTAATAAAACAATATACTGGCAGATTAAGTACACTGTCCGGTTCTTAAGCCAACCTGCCTATTTCAACTTTAATTACATTCTTTTGGAGGTAATTGAGAGACAATTTATAGACTTTTTAAACTTATTAGCATACATACAGTACATATGGTAGGTGGCACTATTTTTAGCCATAAGAAAAAAATAAATCCTTGAACTCAACAAGATTTGAACCCTGGAATTGGTAAGCAAGCTTTCTAAACACCCAAGCAACTGCACCATTCGTATTGATAATGAAGAAGTAAAAGTTTAACTTTCTGTGTACCCCCCCATACCAAACAGTTATTAAATTGTACAGCTTTCCTGATTTTCTTAAGACAATGAATTGAAATTCTTTAATTGTAATAAATGTGTTTGACAGTACATGTCCTAGTAAATCAATATAAAAGGTGCCAAGTATGCATGTTTAGTCCCAGCAGAACACCAACTTTTATTGACTACAATCTTGCTGGTGAATGGCCAGGAAATTAGGCTACACTTCAGTGCTAACTTTTGACAAATTTAGAACATGAAACCACACAATACCGGTAAATGAAACTGACAGTTTTAAAAGCTAAAATCGGTCAATTTGTTGTCTGGATGTAGGCCATACTTTAGAGTTTTCTTCTATAAGATCCAATACGATAAATAAAATACCATGATCCCATTACACTTTCTGTCCATAAAGTTATATATATATTATATTATTGGTGTATTTCTTTGTAAGTATGATAATACAGTTTGTTTGTTATTGTCTGTATGTAGGCCATACTTTAAAGTTTTCTTCCATAAGATTTAATCGAATAAACAAAATACCATGATCCCAATAAACTGCCTGTCCATACAGTTATATTCAATTTAATTCACATTTATTTACTCATCGTTTATAAATATAGTTTCATAGCATAAATGATGGCAAGGATCCTGCATAAAGAAGTTTACAATTCTGTTTTCGCAGGACCCTTAAAAACATAAAACAATAAACACAATACAAATTATAATACTGCTGCATTTCTTTGTAAGTAGGAGAATATGATTTGTTTGTTGTCTGTACATATATAACTGTAAAACTGTATAACTGTAATATATTACTGTATTTTGCTTTATTTCTCTGTAAGTAGGAGAGTACCGTTTGTTTTGATAATGTATATTTTTAAAGCCAGCTGTCATTTCATTATTCAACGGGAAGTTATCACTTGTTGTGAAATGTATAAGGAGTGGTTTCTATTAGTACATTACATTATTCTCCTTTGATACTATATATGTATATCCTAATAATGATTGATGCCTGTTGTTTTTGTACTCAGACAATGATTCATAGAATTGCTTTGTTTTACTTGACTTGTTTCATTCCTGGCAAATGCTTCATGCAACAGAATAAATGTACAACGTTAGTGTTCCCAAATATCTTCTTCATAGAGCATATATTGTAAGACATACAGTAATATGCAAGGACAGAATAATATAGCTCTCTGATTTGTTGTGCAATCTCCACATTTCACAAGCTGCTATATATTGAAAATATAAGGACACTTAACTTGCGTTTGCTTCTCTCTACCCAGGTGTACAAATGGGTATACTTAGTAAGGTCAACATTATAAGAGTATGTTTCCATACGTGTTTGATCCAATGCGGTAATAATGTGAAGCACTTGCAGGATTTATATAAAAACAACATAATATTTACTAATGTTGTCTTTCAGCAAAAATGCATATAAAGAAGTTTAAATCTGTTTCTAATTATTGAAAACTCTTTGGTTCGAAACAAGAATATTATTTCAAAACGTATATTTGTTCTATTAATAGATTATGATTCAAATTTCATTTGGTTTAAGATCAATAACTGTTTAGACTAGACCAAGTCCCAGGGAGTGTCCTGTATAGATTGTTCAACCTATCGCTGTTCGTCAACGTTTTACGAGTTGGCGTCTTTTGTCTCGAGTTTTTTAAGCAGCACAGATGTAAGAAAATGTACAGCAAGCCTTTTACATGAACTTTAACATGGTTGTACTGAATCTAACATGTTTTAATCAGGAAATTGGATAAAGCATAAAAGCAGCTGGTTGTGGACAGGAATTGGTGTTTAGCAATGAGCGATAATAGTGTGGATATGAGATATGAATTATGTTTCGGATACAACTTTTAAAACACTCTCTTTTAATGTGTCCTTGTCTTGCTGTCGCAACCACTGGCCGTTTTCTGTTTTATATACAAAATCATTTCAATTGTTTTTGTATTTTAAAAAGTAGACCTTTTTCTTTCTTTTTTTCTTTACTTTATATTAGTAATGTCGTTGAGGCAGAAACACGTTCCTATCACCTGTCATGGCAAATTCACCAACACAAAATAATATTTAACAACCTGTATAAAGTATCAGTATCTCATTCAATTTGGAATGTCAAATTTATAGGGTTATGATAAGAATGTTAAATATGTAAAACATATTTGAACTCTACCTATCATTTACATAGTATGGTATTAATTATGTTATCGTATTGAGTATCAAAAATTAACATTTGCTAATATTCTACTCTAGTATCAATAAAACTGTATACAAGTCAAGCTAATTAATCTCCTGTCACTTCTATTTTGTCAAGAGTAGAACCAGTCTGCACTTCATTCGATATCTTTGGTATATCTGTGATATAGATAAATTCAAAACGGTTTTATTTATTTGATAATACAGTACTGTGTTTATCTTTTTTACTTCAATTATGTGGGAAAGAAATAGCTAATTTTGTCCATCGTTTCCACGCTGATTATTGCATGCTATAGGAGTTTTGATGAATAAAATGTTTAGCTGTTTTTTTTGATAGGTTAGATATCCATCCACCTTTGATATTATAACCCTAACCCTTGTTAAGTATTAATCAGGAATGTCCTGTCAGCATCAGGTACCACTATTAACGTTTTCTAGTATCGCTTTAAAAATTATGATGGTACTGTTATCGATATTTGCAAGTGTTGATTTTACACAATTATCCAACTCTCTTGAAGATTCCTAACATTCTGACGGTCAATCATGATAAGATGGTCATCTGTTTTTGGACCTTAGGGCATGCAGGTGGACAAAGCAAAGTCCTGATGTCCACTTATGTGGTAGAAAGGCTATCTCATTTGCCCTGTGTACTTCACCCTCGCTAGGGAATATTTATTCAAATTAAAGAAATAATAGCAACACTTGTGATAGATGGAGTGAGTTATCCAAGCTGCAGTAAGATTTGTAATGAAGGGCAGAGTCTAATTGATAAAAATACTGTCCTAGGTCAAGAGACACCGTATCCCCTCTGGTCATTTGGTCAATTCTTAATTGTGGACAGTCCTGTGCCTAAAGGGTAGTTTTGGGTCTAACATTTCTATTGCTTATTATAAATAAAATATAAACCTTCATTATAGCTCCACTTATTTTTAAAACAACCACGCAATTTAGTAAGTTACTGGTAACCTATAATGTACATAACATAACATGCTAAAATTGAAACTGATTTATTTCAATTTTATAAGTTACTGGTAACCGGTAATGTGCATATCATAACATGCTAGACTTTACTTTTAATAGTACAACTTCTATGATTAGTTTTACCAGTAACCCATCGAAACTCCATGATTTTCCCTATCAACACCTGTTTTATTATAGATTGAAATCATTCTTATAAGACATCTTTACGTCCATGTACGAGTGCCATCTCATTACCCATGTCAAACCTCATAATTGGGTCATTCGCAGCTGTCTAATGTATTGTATTTGTTATCCACCTCTGATGATCTTCAACACCACACTGTCATCACCTGCTGCCATAGCATGTGTGTGAATTACTCCAATGCTATTGAACCCAAAAGCTGCACACAAATGTTACACTATCCTCCTCATCTCATCTCTGACATGATGATGTGACTACTTTAACAGCAACAACTGTTAATTTGCTGTTTAGTTTTCAGTTTTTGTTTAAACTTTCTTCCCACTTTGACACAACTATGCAACGACGTAGGCGCTATGCAACGGTATAGGCACAATGCAACTTGGTTGGCCAAGTGACAGTTTGGGTAATCCATCATGTTATGATTGGTCTGATTACTTTAATTGTGGGCTTACGTCCTTGCATTGCATCCAAGTTGGAACTAGGCATTACTTCAACAAAAAAGAGTTTGCCAATAAGAAATTAATTTAATAATTCTTGTTAAATATTAATTGAAATTTAAAACAAAGCCTGTGTTTTCTTTCTCTTTTTAGAGTGTCGTCACAGTAGGAGATATCCAGAGTGTTACGCTGTAGGCGTGAAGAACTTATTGTAACAAAATGATGCAGTATCAGCCAGATCACCTGACGCAACCTGCCCAGGAATAATAGTCGCCATCTTGCTTTACGAGAGGTTGATGTTTTGCGATTAAAGGGCACTGGTGTGCATTCAAGTGTTCAGTTTTTTTTACTGTTTTCTCAGACATTTTCATTCACTGTAAATACATTTTAATGTGAATGAATATGTGCTGAAAATTATACCAGATGTGACGTGCAAGTGAGAAACAGGGTTTAGAGTGTCCTGTATGTATCAGTGACTGAAATTCCAAGATAAATTAAGTAAAGTATGGTTGAAATGCTTAATGTGATCCAAAGTCTACTAATTCCCTAGCTTCACAATATCAAGTATGTTTATAACTTGAAAGAAAGGTATTTTATTACAGGAACATTATTGATGTTAATATTGATGAAAATTATGATTATTATTAATAACTGTCAGCGCAAAAAAAAATTTGTTGTATATCAAACAGCAGTTAATTGTAGACTTGTATGTATTTAAAAAAAATATAATTAGAAAGAGAATCAAATTAAGCGAAATAGATAAATCATAGTATTATACATCCATACATTACCATATCTCATTTAGTAGTTAGGTTAAAAAGATGCTAGCATGTCCTGTCAAATAATATTGAAAATAACAGGCTTGTTATTGTTTGGCTAAGGTTATATAAATGGGCAATGTGAAACTCAGGTTGAAATGATGTTCTCTTCCAAAGCATTAATACCATGCTTCTTATAAAATTTGCATGATGTATTTATCGTTTTAAATATTACACAATCCGGATAGTCCCTTACATTGTCCCCAATCTGGATAGTCTCTTACATTGTCCCCAATCCGGATAGTCCCTTACATTGTTCCCAATCTGGATAGTCCCTGACATTGTCCCCAATCTGGATAGTCCCTTACATTGTTCCCAATCTGGATAGTCCCTTACATTGTCCCCAATCTGGATAGTCCCTTACATTGTCCCCAATCTGGATAGTCCCTTACATTGTTCCCAATCTGGATAGTCTCTTACATTGTCCCCAATCTGGATAGTCCCTTACATTGTCCCCAATCTGGATAGTCCCTTACATTGTTCCCAATCTGGATAGTCCCTGACATTGTCCCCAATCTGGATAGTCCCTGACATTGTCCCCAATCCGGATAGTCCCCGACATTGTCCCCAATCCGGATAGTCCCTGACATTGTCCCCAATCTGGATAGTCCCTTACATTGTCCCCAATCTGGATAGTCCCTGACATTGTCCCCAATCTGGATAGTCCCTTACATTGTCCCCAATCTGGATAGTCCCTTACATTGTTCCCAATCTGGATAGTCCCTTACATTGTCCCCAATCTGGATAGTCCCTCACATTGTCCCCAATCTGGATAGTCCCTTACATTGTCCCCAATCCGGATAGTCCCTGACATTGTCCCCAATCCGGATAGTCCCTGACATTGTCCCCAATCCGGATAGTCCCTGACATTGTCCCCAATCTGGATAGTCCCTGACATTGTCCCCAATCTGGATAGTCCCTGACATTGTCCCCAATCTGGATAGTCCCTTACATTGTCCCCAATCTGGATAGTCCCTTACATTGTCCACAATCTGGATAGTCTCTTACATTGTCCCCTAATCTGGATAGTCCCTTACATTGTCCCCAATCCGGATAGTCCCTTACATTGTCCCCAATCTGGATAGTCTCTTACATTGTCCCCAATCTGGATAGTCCCTTACATTGTCCACAATCTGGATAGTCTCTTACATTGTCCCCTAATCTGGATAGTCTCTTACATTGTCCCCAATCTGGATAGTCCCTTACATAGTCCGATATCTGGATAATCCCTTACATTGTCCCCATTTTAAATAGTCCCTTACATTGTCCACAATCTGGATAGTCCCTTACATTGTCCACAATCTGGATAGTCCCTTACATTGTCCCCTAATCTGGATAGTCCCTTACATTGTCCACAATCTGGATAGTCCCTTACATTGTCCCCTATCTGGATAGTCCCTTACATTGTTCCCAATCTGGATAGTCCCTTACATTGTTCCCAATCTGGATAGTCCCTTAAATTGTCCCCTATCTGGATAATCCCTTACATTGTCTCCATTTTAAATAGTCCCTTACATTGTCCCCTATCTGGATAATCCCTTACATTGTCCCCATTTTAAAAAGTCCCTAACATACTCGATACCCTAGACGTAGTAGTAAAAGTACTAAGTAACTACAGTATAATAGAATACTATTTACAAAATTACATAATAAGCAGCTTATTAATTATGTGAGTATATATATGATAATGATTTTGTTTATTGTGTATAAGGTGTGCCTTATAATGTGATCTAGATTGACATTAGTTGACATTAGTTGTAGATACTAGCATTGAGAAATTACACTCTTTATTTTCCTATTTATTTTTATTACAGTATTTGACCTAAGATAATCCTATGCTAAAAAATAATCCTACCCCTAATTTAGATTAAATTCAGAGAGGTGATTTTGATATCCATGGTTGGTTCACATAATTTCACCCCTAATTTCTTGTATATTCCATAGCCAGACCCTATTTCACTAGGTTTAATACAATAGTATAGTTTTATTTCAGTTTAGATGTATCTTTACGTATAGTTGTCTATTTTAATAAATGTAATAAAGATTTGAGATACCAAAGTTTATTCTAATTGTAAAACTAGCAGTATTGTTTAAGTTAGAAGTGCAATTGATTAGGGTTCTAAAATTGTTGCTATTAACATGAATTTATACCTAGTGTGCTTTTAATTTTAACAAACTTTTTTGTCCTTGTTTAGAACATAGATAAAATGTATAAATGTGCTAAACATGTTTTAACTGAAAAAATAAATTAAGTGTCCCCATACCGGGGATGTCCTCTTAAACCTTACTGGGGATGTGCCCTTACTGGAGATGTCCTCTTACTGGGGATGTGCCCTTACTGGGGATGTGCCCTTACTGGAGATGTCCTCTTACTGGGGATGTGCCCTTACTGGAGATGTCCCCTTCATAGGAGTTGTTCATAGTGCTATGTTATCTATTTTCCTTCTTTGTTTATCAGAAAAGTTGCCCTCAACAGAGGTAAAGGTTTTACTGTATGTGTTTATTTATTTTGAAAAAAAATGAAACGGATGCCATGGTAACCAGGAATATGAACTTTACCGGTGTGTGTGTGGTTTAAGATAGATACCAGCACACTACAGAGTGAGGACTGCGTTAAGAAAGATTAATTACTAATAACTACAGTACAACACAATTTAAATTAGCCGGTATATTTAAACCACAAATAACTAATATCACAACTCTTGCAGTTCAAAATACTGATGTGTTTGTATAGTACTGTATTTAAACAACTCAAATTTTAAGAATTATATATTTTCAATGATTATACATTTTTGTATGTTTCTCTACATTGTGTTGACTGTTGAAATATCAGTATTATATAATCGAGAAATTAAAATTATATATGTATATGTACCTTTACAACAAATACTATAGTATATAACATTGGTGGTTTAAATGTATTGACAAGCGTCCTATTCATGTTCCGATTTTTGTAAATTAATTCTACTACTCTGGTATATCTAGAATATATGTTTTTTAATAATTATCTTGCATTTATGTGTATATATATATATATACTGTATATGACATATATACATGAACTACAACGATATGCATACCTGTAACAATAGGCCTATACTATACATAGTTTTATTTCTACGTTAGTGATTGGTAGATTGTAGGTATATGAAAATTATTGTCATTTTAGATATGTAGCAATACTAAAACATGGTATCTTTTTTATTTTCAAGCTTAATCGGTAAAGCAGTTATTAAACTGATTATAAATTGATAAAAACAATAAACTACAGTATATAAATGTGTAATACCTTTCAGTTGCATTATACTCATTCCAATCACCCACAATTTTGATGAAATTTTGTATATAAAAAAACCCCATACTTTTTAGTCGTGTGCAACGCGACTCTACGTAGGTTGGTCGGTAAATACTAACTTGATCAGTCTTTGATTATGCGCAAAAATCGCTATATTTTCGCACTTCTGCGCATATATGTGGGAATATTTTTGCATATATTTATTCACCATCATCATATGATGCTGTGTACAAAATTTCAGCAAAATCCAAGATGGTCGAAATTTTACCCCTAAAAAATCCCTGGGATTTTGTAGGGGTAAAGGTGAAATTTCGACTATGTGGGAATATTTTTGCATATATTTATTCTGTACATATTTCTACATATAATTCAGGGATTTCTAAAAAATTCAGCAAAAATATGCCGATATTTGATCAGTCTTTGATTATGCGCAAAAATCGCTATATTTTCGCACTTCTGCTCATATATGTGGGAATATTTTTGCATATATTTATGCAGCATCATCATATGATGCTATGTACAAAATTTCAGCAAAATCCAAGATGGTCGAAATTATACCCCTAAAAAATCCCTGGGCTATAGCTCAGGGATTTTTTAGGGGAAAAATTCCGACCATCTCGGATTTTGATGAAACTTGGTACATAGCATCGTATGATGATGCTCTTTCAATATATGAACATATTTCTGCATATAATTTAGGGATTTCTAAAAAAATATATATTTGATAATTCTGAGATTATGCGCAAAAAGTGCTATATTTTTTCACTTCTGCGCATAGGCTATATGTGGAAATATTTTTACATATATTTATTCAGCATCATCATATCTATCTATATATGAACATATTTCTATATATAATAATAAAAAGTACAAGTAGCCTACATCCAAGTACAAGTAGCCTACATCCAAGTATAAGTAGCCTATGTCCAAGTACAAGTAGCCTACATCCAAGTACAAGTAGCCTATGTCCAAGTACAAGTAGCCTATGTCCAAGTACAAGTAGCCTACATCCAAGTACAAGTAGCCTATGTCCAAGTACAAGTAGCCTATGTCCAAGTACAAGTAGCCTATGTCCAAGTACAAGTAGCCTACGTCCAAGTACAAGTAGCCTATGTCCAAGTACAAGTAGCCTATGTCCAAGTACAAGTAGCCTACGTCCAAGTACAAGTAGCCTATGTCCAAGTACAAGTAGCCTATGTCCAAGTACAAGTAGCCTATGTCCAAGCACAAGTAGCCTATGTCCAAGTACAAGTAGCCTATGTCCAAGTACAAGTAGCCTATGTCCAAGTACAAGTAGCCTATGTCCAAGTACAAGTAGCCTACATCCAAGTACAAGTAGCCTATGTCCAAGTACAAGTAGCCTACGTCCAAGTACAAGTAGCCTATGTCCAAGTACAGTAGCCTATGTCCAAGTACAAGTAGCCTACATCCAAGTACAAGTAGCCTACGTCCAAGTACAAGTAGCCTACATCCAAGTACAAGTAGCCTACATCCAAGTACAAGTAGCCTATATCCAAGTACAAGTAGCCTATATCCAAGTACAAGTAGCCTACATCCAAGTACAAGTAGTCTATGTCCAAGTACAAGTAGCCTACATCCAAGTAGCGAAATCTCAAGTGGCTCAGGTGGTTAAGACCACTGAACTTGGATCTAAACCTTTGTTCGTTTAGAAGGGGGTTCGAATCCAACCAAGAACATTTAAATTTATATATAAATTGTGTCAATTACAATGTATAAAGTATCTTAGAATTTGCGGCGATCCATCGAAATCCCAAGTGGCTCAGGTGGTTAAGACCACCACTGCACTTGGATCTAAACCTTTGCCCGTTTAGAAGAGGTTCGAATCCAACCAGATACATTTAAATTTATATATAAATTGTGTCAATTACAATGTATAAAGTATCTTAGAATTTGCGGCGATCCATCAAAATCCCAAGTGGCTCAGGTGGTTAAGACCACTGTACTTGGATCTAAACCTTTGCCCGTTTAGAAGAGGTTCGAATCTAACCAATTACATTTAAATTTATATATAAATTGTGTCAATTACAATGTATAAAGTATCTTAGAATTTGCGGTGATCCATTGAAATCCCAAGTAGCTCAGGTGGTTAAGACCACTGCACTTGGATCTAAACCTTTGCCCGTTTAGAAGGGGTTCAAATCCAACCAGGAACATTTAAATTTATATATAAATTGAGTCAAGTACGTATAAAGTATCTTAGAATTTGCAGCGATCCATCGAAATCTCAAGTGGCTCAGGTAGTTAAGACCACTGAACTTGGATCTAAACCTTTGTTCGTTTAGAAGGGGGTTCGAATCCAACCAAGAACATTTAAATTTATATATAAATTGTGTCAATTACAATGTATAAAGTATCTTAGAATTTACGGCGATCCATCGAAATCCCAAGTGGCTCAGGTGGTTAAGACCACCACTGCACTTGGATCTAAACCTTTGCCCGTTTAGAAGAGGTTCGAATCCAACCAGGTAGATTTAAATTTATATATAAATTGTGTCAATTACAATGTATAAAGTATCTTAGAATTTGCGGCGATCCATCAAAATCTCAAGTAGCTCAGGTGGTTAAGACCACTGTACTTGGATCTAAACCTTTGCCCGTTTAGAAGGGGTTCGAATCTAACCAATTACATTTAAATTTATATATAAATTGTGTCAATTACAATGTATAAAGTATCTTAGAATTTGCGGCGATCCATCGAAATCCCAAGTGGCTCAGGTGGTTAAGACCACTGTACTTGGATCTAAACCTTTGCCCGTTTAGAGGGGTTCGAATCTAACCAATTACATTTAAATTTATATATAAATTGTGTCAATTACAATGTATAAAGTATCTTAGAATTTGCGGCGATCCATCGAAATCCCAAGTGGCTCAGGTGGTTAATACCACTGCACTTGGATCTAAACCTTTGCCCGTTCAGAAGGGGTTCGAATCCAACCGGGTAAATTTAAATTTATATATAAATGGAGTCAATTACAATGTATAAAGTATCTTAAAATTTGCGGCGATCCATCGAAATCCCAAGTGGCTCAGGTGGTTAAGATCACTGCACTTGGATCTAAACTTTTGCCCGTTGAGAAGGGGTTCGAATCCAACCAGGTACATTTAAATTTATATATAAATTGTGTCAATTACAATGTATAAAGTATCTTAGAATTTGCGGCGATCCATCGAAATCCCAAGTGGCTCAGGTGATTAAGACTACTGCACTTTGATCTAAACTTTTGCCCGTTTAGAAGAGGTTCGAATCCAACCAGGTACATATAAATTTACATATATAAATTGTGTCAATTACAATGTATAAAGTATCTTAGAATTTGCGGCGATCCATCGAAATCCCAAGTGGCTCAGGTGATTAAGACTACTGCACTTTGATCTAAACCTTTGCCCGTTTAGAAGGGGTTCAAATCCAACCAGGTACATTTTTATTATATTGAATTTCAATTAAAAATATAACAATTCTGGGGTTCGAACCAGCAACCCTTTAGTCCTTACACAATGGCACTATCCGTTGCGCCACACAAGTTAACATATAAACTAATAAAAAAAAAAAAAATAAGAACCTTTGTATTAATTAAAATGTACAAAATATAAAGTATTTTAGAATCTTTAGTTGGTCATCAAATCCTCAAGTAGCATGTTGGTGAGTACTAGTGTGATTGGATCTGAACATGTGTGCTTTGGCGAGGGTTCAAATACCACCAAGTGCAATTTTTTTATATAAATTGAATTCAATTTGCAAACAATAAAAGTAAATAGTGCGGTACCACTGGGACTCGAACCAGTGACCCTCCAATCACTATACAGTAGCACTAACCGCTGCGCTACACAAGTGAACATATTATACTTTAAAAAAAAAAAATAAGAACCTTCGTCTTTCGATTGATGCTTTTATAAGTTTATGGCGTACAAATTAACGTACACTTTCAGTAAGTTCCTAGGTAGCTCAGAGGGGCAGACGTATGACTGACATGGTCGGTGGTTCGAGAGCTGTGCTGGACGAGATGGACTTGGAGATGGACCTGGAGCTCGGAGATACAGTTGGAGATGGTTGGAATTGACTCGGACAGGCAATCGATACGGACAGGCAATCGGATACGGACAAGCAATCAGATACGGACAGGCAATCGGACAGGCATCGGATACGGACAGGCATCGAAAATGGACAGGGAAACGGATACGGACAGGCAATCGGATACGGACAGGCATCGGATACGCATCGGAAACGGACAGGGAAACGGATAGGAGTGGAGGAGAGTGGAGGATAAGCTGAGGCGAGATGGGAGAAGATGAGGAGAAAATAATTTTATTTAAATTAAAATTATTTTTTTTTTATTTTTTTATTTTTTTTTGTCCATAGCGGGAATCGATCCCACGATCTCTAGATCCATAGCCGGTAGTGTAGCACGTTGAGCCAAAAATCAACCTGAAAAAAAAAATTTTTTTTCGAAGTGTTAAACCTTCGGCCAAAAATCAGAAATTTTTAAAAATGTCGGTCCAAACCGCAAATTTTCCATGTTTTACCATCTCTTTTTGGTAAAACATGGAAAATTAGCGGTTTGGACCGACATGTAAATGGTAAAACACGGAAAATAGGCGGTTTAGACTGACATGTTTTTAAAATGAGAAAATGGTAAAACACGGAATATATACGGTTTGGAACGACATATAAATGGTAAAACACAGAAAAACGGCGGTTTAGACTGACATATTTTTAAAAGTTTTGATTAATCAGGCAAAGACAACGATTTAGTTGGACATTAAATTGTATTTAATTTTCAATTTAAATCAAAAAGTATTAAATATATGTATGTCAATTTGTCAATTTCAAATGGGACGGGGTAGGGCCAGAGTAATGGGGGAGGAGAAACATTATTATATGTATGTTAAATGTTAAATTAGTTAGTTTAATAATCTACGTTTGAAATTTAAATATATTTGAAAATGTGTAGGCCTATTTAAAATATATCATATCTTCTTTACCAATTTGCGAATTATAAATAAATTTACAAAGCAATCATATGAAAAGCAAGCCACAATGACCAAACAATAATGATAATAATAGTTAGTTTTTGTATTTACTAGTGCTTGTACCCAATAAAGGTACCAATTAAACCATGTAGCCTACCAGTAAAGTTGCCTGTACCCTATACAAAGTTATACTACGTGAACGAATTAAAACTAGACCCAATGGGGGCACAATGTCGCGATCAAAAGAGATAATAAATCAGTTTCCTGACCTACAAATTAAGCTGAATAAGGTCTGTATTAATAAAGTTGCTATAAAGTCACGTATACGTGTACGAATTAATAATGGGGCCCTATTTATAATAGTTCATTCTTATAAAGCGCATATAAGCAAGCTCTCAATGTGCTGAACATTATTACCCCAGTCAGTAGACGATCAGTAGTCGAACGTACGTCCAACACATTGCGCCACACACCTCAGGGCATTCTAAGACACAGCTAAGAGCCACAATGTCACAAAATAAAAATGATTAATAATAATATTTAAGTTGCCCTTACAACTAAGTAAGCTAATAAAGTTGCCTGTACCATATAAACCTGTATAAATGCATGAACGAATTATTAATAAGGCCCTATTTACATTCTCAGACACAGCTAGAACCACAATGTCACAAAAAAATAATGATATTAATAATAGTTAAGTTGCTTAACTAAAGTAAGCACCTGTACCGTACTAATAAAGTTGCGTGTACCCTATAAACCTGTATAAAAGGATGCGTGTGCGAATTATTAATAGCGTCCTGTATGTAATTCAAAGTACCAAAGCTCCTGTACTAACAAAGTTGCCTGTACTCAATACGATCCTGCACTAATAAAGTTGCTTGTACCCAATGAAGGTACCTGTGCCAGAGCTCCTGTACTAATACAGTTGGCTGTACCCAATAAAGGTGCCTGTACCAAAGCTCCTGTACTAATAAAGTTGCGGGTACCCAATGAAGGTACCTGTACTAATAAAGCTCCTGTACTAATAAAGTTGCCTGAACTCAATTAAGATAATGTACTAATAAAGTTGCGTGTACCCAATGGAGATACCTATACCAGAGCTCATGTACTAATACAGTTAGTTGTAGTGTACCCAACGGAGGTACCTGTACCAAATCTCCTGTACTAATAAAGTTGCGTGTACCCAATGAAGGTACTTGTACCAATAAAGCTTCTGTACTAATAAAGTTGCGTGTACCCATCGAAGGTACCTGTACCAAAGCTCCTGTACTAACAAAGTTGCCTGTACTCAATTAAGATCCTGTACTAATAAAGCTGCTTGTACCCAATGGAGATACCTATACCAGAGCTCCTGTACTAATACAGTTGCGTGTACCCAACGAAGGTACCTGTACCAAAGCTCCTGTACTAACAAAGTTGCCTAAACTTAATTAAGCTCTTGTACTAATAAAGTTGCTTGTACTCAACGAAGGTACCTGTACCAAAGCTCCTGTACTAATAAAGTTGCTTGTACCCAACGAAGGTACCTGTACCAAAGCTCCTGTACTAATAAAGTTGCCTGAACTCAATTAAGATCCTGTACTAATAAAGTTTCTTGTACCCAACGAAGGTACCCGTACCAAAGCTTCTGTACTAATAAAGTTGCTTGTACCCAATGAAGGTGCCTGTACCAAAGCTCATGTACCAATAAAGTTGCTTGTACCCAATGAAGGTGCCTGTACCAAAGCTCATGTACCAATAAAGTTGCTTGTACCCAATAAAGGTGCCTGTACCAAAGCTCATGTACCAATAAAGTTGAGTGTACCCAATGGGTAAATATACCAATGGAGCCACTGTACAAATTCAACTGTATGATCACGACGTGTACGAATTACGGATAAAACCTGCAGTACTTCTACCACCAATTAAGCTGTACTAAAAAACGTTGCTTGTACTCAACGAAGGTACCTGTACCAAAGCTCCTGTACTAATAAAGTTGCGTGTACCCAATGAAGGTACCTGTACCAATAAAGCTCCTGTACTAATAAAGTTGCCTGAACTCAATTAAGATAATGTACTAATAAAGTTGCGTGTACCCAATGGAGATACCTATACCAGAGCTCATGTACTAATACAGTTAGTTGTAGTGTACCCAACGGAGGTACCTGTACCAAATCTCCTGTACTAATAAAGTTGCGTGTACCCAATGAAGGTACTTGTTTCAATAAAGCTTCTGTACTAATAAAGTTGCGTGTACCCATCGAAGGTACCTGTACCAAAGCTCCTGTACTAACAAAGTTGCCTGTACTCAATTAAGATCCTGTACTAATAAAGCTGCTTGTACCCAATGGAGATACCTATACCAGAGCTCCTGTACTAATACAGTTGCGTGTACCCAACGAAGGTACCTGTACCAAAGCTCCTGTACTAACAAAGTTGCCTAAACTTAATTAAGCTCTTGTACTAATAAAGTTGCTTGTACTCAACGAAGGTACCTGTACCAAAGCTCCTGTACTAATAAAGTTGCTTGTACCCAACGAAGGTACCTGTACCAAAGCTCCTGTACTAATAAAGTTGCCTGAACTCAATTAAGATCCTGTACTAATAAAGTTTCTTGTACCCAACGAAGGTACCCGTACCAAAGCTTCTGTACTAATAAAGTTGCTTGTACCCAACGAAGGTACCTGTACCAAAGCTCCTGTACTAACAAAGTTGCCTATACTCAATTAAGATCCTGTACTAATAAAGCTGCTTGTACCCAATGGAGATACCTATACCAGAGCTCCTGTACTAATAAAGCTGCTTGTACCCAACGAAGGTGCCTGTACCAAAGCTCATGTACCAATAAAGTTGAGTGTACCCAATGAGTACCTATACCAATGGAGCCCCTGTACAAATTCAACTATATGATCACGATGTGATACGAATTACGGATGAAACCTGCAGTACTACTACCACCAATTAAGCTGTACTAAAAACGTTGGTTGTACTCAACGAAGGTACATGAGTCCAAACGTTAATGGTAATATCGTAATTTGTTGCGTGTACCAATAAAGCTCCTGTACTAATAAAGTTGCCTGAACTCAATTAAGATCCTGTACTAATAAAGTTGCTTGTACCCAACGAAGGTACCTGTACCAAAGCTCCAGTACTAATAAAGTTGCTTGTACTCAACGAAGGTACCTGTACCAAAGCTCATGTACTAATAAAGTTGCTTGTACCCAATGAAGGTGCCTGTACCAAAGCTCATGTACCAATAAAGTTGCTTGTACCCAATGAAGGTGCCTGTACCAAAGCTCATGTACCAATAAAGTTGCTTGTACCCAATGAAGGTGCCTGTACCAAAGCTCATGTACCAATAAAGTTGCTTGTACCCAATGAAGGTGCCTGTACCAAAGCTCATGTACCAATAAAGTTGAGTGTACCCAATGGGTAAATATACCAATGGAGCCACTGTACAAATTCAACTGTATGATCACGACGTGTACGAATTACGGATAAAACCTGCAGTACTTCTACCACCAATTAAGCTGTACTAAAAAACGTTGCTTGTACTCAACGAAGGTACCTGTACCAAAGCTCCTGTACTAATAAAGTTGCGTGTACCCAATGAAGGTACCTGTACCAATAAAGCTCCTGTACTAATAAAGTTGCCTGAACTCAATTAAGATAATGTACTAATAAAGTTGCGTGTACCCAATGGAGATACCTATACCAGAGCTCATGTACTAATACAGTTAGTTGTAGTGTACCCAACGGAGGTACCTGTACCAAATCTCCTGTACTAATAAAGTTGCGTGTACCCAATGAAGGTACTTGTTTCAATAAAGCTTCTGTACTAATAAAGTTGCGTGTACCCATCGAAGGTACCTGTACCAAAGCTCCTGTACTAACAAAGTTGCCTAAACTTAATTAAGCTCTTGTACTAATAAAGTTGCTTGTACTCAACGAAGGTACCTGTACCAAAGCTCCTGTACTAATAAAGTTGCTTGTACCCAACGAAGGTACCTGTACCAAAGCTCCTGTACTAATAAAGTTGCCTGAACTCAATTAAGATCCTGTACTAATAAAGTTTCTTGTACCCAACGAAGGTACCCGTACCAAAGCTTCTGTACTAATAAAGTTGTTTGTACCCAATGAAGGTACCTGTACCAAAGCTCCTGTACTAATAAAGTTACCTGAACTCAATTGAGCTACCCGTACCAATTAAGCTCCTATATCAAATAAGCTGTACTAATAAAGCTTGTACTAATAAAGTTGGTTTTACCAAGTTAGCTCCTGTACTAATAAAGACAACGTTTACCAATTAAGCTACCTATATACCAATTAAGCTGTACTAATACCCGTAACACTACGTGTACGAATTAATAATAGGGCCCCGTCTACATAAAATTCACAATGCTAGCCTCAATGTGACCAACAATAATTATAATAATAATAGTTAATTGCCTGTGCAATACAAATAACGTGGCTTAAGTGACCCATACCAATTCAGTTCCCTCTACCCTACAATGTAATTAAGTTGCTTGCCCGAATTTACCTGTACCTGTACCAATAAGTTAACTGTACCAATTAAAAACCATTTTGCATTATGGAAATATGAAACTTTAAACATTGATTGATTAATGACATTTAATTTAAATCCACACATCTACTAAAAAAACTTCTTAAATAAAGACAGATTGCTAAAGAAGATGTTAGTCTAATTAAACAATGTTTAATCTCCAAATAAATCCGTATTAAGGCCAATTTGTTTGACTATACCTATGTTACCCCAATATTAAGCTATATCAACCACGTGCTTCCTATTGGGAGGAGTTGAGGCTAGTTTGACTCAATGCTAGGCCTAGCCAACTACTGAACTTTTATTAATAACATCTAAATCTATATTGTTTAAAACTATTGCTTACCTTTAAAACATCATTGTTTCACATCCTGAGATTTTACGCTAGCAAACGTCTTTAAATTTCTGTTGTCGACGACGTGCAGAGCCAATATTATTCCATGTTTGTTGTTATTGTGTGCAGTGATGCATTGATATTTAAATGAGCTATTCCCAGACGTGACGCGGGAATCTTGAATATGCATGTGCTGCTGCAGAAAATACTATACCATTACGATCATCATTACCGGTGTAATATTAATGTGATATCGCTTCAATTCCAGCCTTGTGTCCCTTGTCGGCCGGTCGATCAGACTGCTGAAATTACAATTAACTCTTTCAATAATAGAAACTAAACACACAAATTCAAAACAAACAAAAGATCTTATCTTTCGGTAAAAACAGTAATTGAGAGGTAAAATAAACGGAATCATTTTCTTATCTCCGCAAAACATTATTTTGTTTTTGACTCGACTTCGATGTTATTTGTAACTTATAAATAACAAAATATGTATTGGGCTTTTTTTCATTTTGTATCGGATTCTTGGATTTCACTTCAAGATGCAAGATTCATTTTTTGTACAATATCACTGAAACGGAAAATATTTAATTTAATTTATACTTAATTCTAACATTTGAAACATTTTAAAAAGATTATTTTACTCAAATTTGTTTTTTTTTTACAAACTTGAGATGGTTAAAATAGTTTTGATTCAGTATTATGGAAGGCACAATTCGTCAAATAAAGTATTGATTCAGTATTATGGAAGGCAAAATTCTTCAAAACAAGGTATTGATTCAGTATTATGGAAGGCAAAATTCGTCAAACAAAGTTTTGATTTAGTATTATGGAAGGCAAAATTCGTCAAATAATGTATTGATTCAGTATTATGGAAGGCAAAATTCGTCAAATAAGGTATTGATTCAGTATTATGGAAGGCACAATTCGTCAAATAAAGTTTTGATTTAGTATTATGGAAGGCAAAATTCGTCAAATAAAGTTTCAGTAACGATTGATGTTTATGTTTTGGTTGGTGGTTCGAGAGCTGTGCTGGTACCTGACGAGATGGACTTGGTGATGATGGAAGCGCGCGATTTTAATCGGACAGGCGTCGAAACGCACATGGATTTAAATCACCATGTAAATGGTAAAACATGGAAAAATATAAACTCAAATTGTGAATACTTTATCATTTTTAAATATAAAATAAATAGTGTTAACTGTTTAGTAGACTTGTATAAATAAAATATACATTCAGAATTTAATTTTACCGTAATTGATTAGGCCTATACACAGAAAGCACGGGAGCGATATTTATTTTCACTTAAACAACATAGGGAAAAATTAATTTGTAATAGATTGAATTTAACATAATAATAAAGCATCGTAACCAGTAATTTTAAAAGAATAGAATTATGTACAAGCGGTTGTCTGTAGCGTTTGATTTAGAGTGATTATAATATCATGATTAGGCTACAGAAAGACGGATTATTTTAATTTGTATTAACTACTAAAGTAATATAACGACAATAACGATATTAAATTATAGTTAAACATCACATCATTTAGACATAAATATACATTAGATTAGTTACTTCGTCGAAAAAATAATCTGTAAATAAACGTTCAATTAATCATTTTAAATAGAATGAATGCCTCATTGTGAAGACATAACAAGCTTCCGAACTTTTAATTTATGATTATTTTATCTTGATATTAATTAATTTTAAAACTTAATTGATGTTTACATTTTAAAATAATCAATCAAATAAGTTCATTTGAAGAGTGGAAAATAAACGAAATGAAAATAAGTGTATGAATACGTGAATAATGTCGATGATTATCTGTAATATTCTTTAAATAATTTAAATAATATTTTGGATTGATACATTGATTTAAATGATTTTGATGATGAAAGAAAATATAAAAACCACAATTCAATTCTTACAGACTCACTATATATATATAGCATTTAAAACACATCAATAAAAGATGAATTATTTTATTGACGTTAGCAAGTGTTTATGAACGAGTTATTAGAATGTACGGTATTATTATTATTTTCTTTTATATTGAAGTTTAATCTTCTATGGCAACATATCTTTTCATCTGCTCGTCTTTGGAATAATAATTAAAGAGGCAACCATCAATCGATTTGTTAGTGGTTAAGCAACATCTCCTTCCTTCTTTTTGAATCTGAATACTTGTTTCGGCGAGCTTCAAAGTGCTCTGTTTTACTTCCTTTTTTTGTCGTTATTTTAGGATATTTTATGGATCATTTTTGTTTGTGTAAAGCACATAGAAACATTGTATTAGGTGTTGTATACTAAAAGGGCTCTTATATTTTAATTTACCACTCTTTTCAGTTTCTGGAATTACTCTACTATCTGTAGTAATAAATGTAATGTGATATTACGTGGAGGTAAATTGAGGTACATACAATAAAACAAACCGGCCGTACAATAATTATGTAGGCCTACTTATACACTTTTTAAAATTGTTTTTTAATTATAATATGAAATCATTTGGGTTCTAAACAAATGGACAACTTTTACCAGACATTCACACTGGATATTTTTTATTAAAATAATTTACAAATATGAAATAATGATAATAATATTGTGATTTTACAACGTTGATTTATAAATCAATTTTTGAGCAAACCTTGCAGTCAACATTTATTAAAAAATAAAAACAGCAATAGGCATAAAGTATTCATAATGATATTGGATAATATTAATTAATATCAATCAACAAGTACAAATATATTGATGTGTAGTTTCCCTGATCAATAGACAATAGTTATGATAGGTATTATAATAGTTATCAATATTACCAGTGCTGTTAATATGAAGAAGATATAAAGTGAAATGATAGTAAAAAATTAGCTGGTAACACACAGGTTTAAACAATAAGCGGACATGTAATGGTATTCTCTCCTACTTTACCTGGCCTACTAACATACCTGGACTTACTTACATAGGACTTACATATATGATCTACTTACATACATGATCTTCTTACATACATGACCTACCTACCTGGACTTACTTTCTTACTTACACTTACATACCTGGACTTACTTAAACTTGCATACATAGGACTTATTTACATATCTAGCCTACTTACATACCTTACCCACAAGCTAAGAAAGGTGATATGGAGAGGAATGTAAAATAAGAAGAGGGATACCATTACATGAAAGCCAACAATAACAAGTAGTACAAATGAATTAGTGAATTAGAAAAAATGGAGGAGAAAAAAATGGTTAAGCAAGTTAGTATATTTGTATTGATGAATTATGGACATTTTAAAGTGTTTACTTCGATTAAAATAAGATATATTTTTATTTTATCATAATTGCAAAATTAGAACACAATATATTTGTCATCGTCTGCCTCGTTGACCACCAATGCTGTTTCGTACTTTTTCCGCCGTTGTCCGGTTCTTGTCGCGCCGTTGTTCGGTTCTTGTCGCGCCGTTGTTCGGTTCTTGTCGCGCCGTTGTTCGGTTCTTGTCGCGCCGTTGTTCAGTTCTTGTCGCGGCCGTTGTTCGGTTCTTGTCGCGGCGTTGTTCGGTTCTTGTCGCGCCGTTGTTCAGTTCTTGTCGCGGCCGTTGTTCGGTTCTTGTCGCGGCGTTGTTCGGTTCTTGTCGCGCCGTTGTTCGGTTCTTGTCGCGCCGTTGTTCGGTTCTTGTCGCGCCGTGTCCAAGTTTTTAATCTATAAAAATATATAATAAAATACAGCAATTATATGTCCACATATCCTATGTATTGTAAATCACAAATGTCTCAAAACATTAAAAACAAAATTGTTTATTATAAAAATGGACTCTACATTGTTGGTCTTACTTACATTTACGTGATGTATTTGATACAGTTTTTATACAACGATGGCATACACACTACGTTAATTTTTCAGTCTAGAAAAAAACAAAAGAAATTCTGAAAATTATATTTTAAATATTGCTTAGATTTTTTAATTTAGTTAGAGGCTTCCGTCACTATTGAGGTTAGAAATAAGTATATAAACAAGTATATAGTATTGGCATAATCTGATGACGTAATCTGTTGTTGATCTGTAAAAAATAAAATTAGAATACAGGGATTTTTAATTGTACCAATCTAAACAAAACAAAGATTATTACAGTAATTTTATATTGTCTTAGTTTGCAAGATAGTAAATGTTTTAGTAAGACGTACCTACTTATGATATAATGGATTTACGTGGAAACGTTAAATTCTATTGGTACAAAAAATATCTCAATCTCTGAAAAGATAAAAATACATTTGATTATCTATTTAGGCATACGTAACATTTCGTCACTTAAATCGATATATGAAACAATCAAAACTTCTTTTTAAACGGTTACCAGTTATTAAAATAAATACTAAGTTATTTATTGAAATATGAATGGAAATTATATTTTTATGTTACAATCAAAATGGGTCCAGTTATGTTTCTTTTAAACGGTTGCCGTTTATTAAAATAAAGAGCCTACAAATAAGGTAACCAATACATTTATAATAGCGTTTTTATAGTTATTCATTGAAAGATAAAAAAAGGAAATCTCAACAAAAAAAAATAGAAAAACTCCAATCTCTAAAAAGATAAAAATATATTTGATTAACCTGAAAAGAATAAATATTGTTAGTCGCACATTATGATAACTGGTTTGGGTTGGAAATTATGAAATATAATTAATTTTATTTGCACCATCATCAAATTGATTTAGGCCTACGTAGAATTTCTACGTAAATGGAAATTTGTTATGGTACAATCAAAATGGGTCAAGTTACGTTTCTTTAAAACGGTTAAGGTTTATTAAAATAGGCCTACAAGTAAGGTAACCAATACTATTATGAGAATTGTAAATTTATAATAGCGTTTTTATAAGTTATTTATTGAAAGATAAAAAAAGAAAATCTCCGAAAGTAAAATCCAATCTCTGAAAAGATAAAAATACATCTGATTAACCTGAAAAAGAATATTGTTAGGTGGGTTCAATTATGTTTCTTTTTAACGGTTACCAGTTATTAAAATAAATAGGCCTACAAGTAAGGTAACCAATACTAAGTTATTTAAAGGTAAAACAAGGAAATCTCTGAAAGGAAATAGAAAAACTCCAATCTCTAAAAAGATAAAAATATATTTGATTAACCTGAAAAGAATAAATATTGTTAGTCGCACATTATGATAACTGGTTTGGGTTGGAAATTATGAAATATAATTAATTTTATTTGCATCATCATCAAATTGATTTAGGCCTAGGTATAATTTCTATTTTTATGGTACAATCAAAATGGGTCCAGTTACGTTTCTTTTAAACGGTTACCAGATTAAAATAAATAGGCCTACAACTAAGGTAACCAATACTATGAACATTTATAATTGTATTTTTATAAGTTTATTTAAAGGTATAAAAAGAAAATCTCTAAAAGCAAAACTCCAATCTCTGAAAAGATAGAAATACATTTGATTAACATGAAAAAGAATAAATATTGTTAGTTGCACATTTATCGGAACTGGTTGGGGTTGGAAATAATTAATTTCTACGTAAATGGAAATAATATGTTTATGGTACAATCGAAATGGGTCCATGCCAGTTATGTTTTGTTTTTAAATGGTTAAAATAATTAGACCTAGTAAGGTAACCAATACTATATGAGAATTTATAATTGTGTGTTTATAAGTTATTTATTTAAATGTATGAAAAGAAAATCTCCAAAAGAAAAATAGAAAAACTCCAATCTCTGCAAAGATAAAAATACATTTGATTAACCTGAAAAAGAATAAATATTATTAGTTGGACATGATAACTGGCCGTGTTGGTAATTATGAAATAGAATTATTTTATTTGCACCATCATTAAATTAATTTAGGCCTACTTAAATGGAAATAATATATAGATGGTACAATCAAAATGGGTCCAGTTATGTTTCTTTTAAACGGTTACCGTTTATTAAAATAAAGAGGCCTACAAGTAAGGTAACCAATACTAAGTTATTTATTGAAAAATATAAAAAGAAAATCTCCAAAAGAAAAATAGAAAAACTCCAATCTCTGAAAAGATAAAAATACATTTGATTAACCTGAAAAAGAATATTGTTAGGTGGGTCCAGTTACATTTCTTTTAAATGGTTACCGATTAATAAAATAAAGAGGCCTACAAGTAAGGTAGCCAATACTAAGTTATTTATTGAAAAATATAAAAAGAAAATCTCCAAAAGAAAAATAGAAAAACTAGAGGCCTACTAGTAAGGTAACAGATACTACATGAGAATTGTAAATTTATAATAGCGTTTTTATCAGTTATTTATTAAAAGATAAAAAAATAAAATCTCCAAAAGCAAAACTCCAATCTCTGAAAAGGTAAAAATACATCTGATTAACCTGAAAAAGAATAAATTTTGTTAGTTGCACATTTATGGGAACTGGTTGGGGTTGGAAATTACGACATAGAATTAATTCCTACGTAAATGGAAATAATATTTTTATGGTACAATCAAAATGGGTCCAGTTATGTTTCTTTTAAACGGTTACCAGATTAAAATAAATAGGCCTACAAGTAAGGTAACCAATACTAAGACAATTTATAATTGCATTTTTATAAGTTATTTATTTAAAGGTATAAAAAGAAAATCTCCAAAAGAAAAATTCAAATTTCTGAAAAGATAAAAATACATTTGATTAACCTGAAAAAAATATTGTTAGTTGCACATTATGATAACTGGTTGGGGTTGGACATTAGTCCATCGTAAAATAGATTTAGGCCAACGTAAAATTTCGCCATCAAAATATTATTTATATTAATCAACAAAAATGGGTACAGTTAGGCCCATGTTTCTTTTAAACGGATACCAGTTATTAAAATAAATAGGCCTACAAGTAAGGTAACCAATACTAAGTTATTTATTGACAAATATAAAAAGAAAATCTCCAAAAGAAAAATAGAAAAACTCCATTATCTGAAATAATAAAAATATATTTGATTAACCTGAAAAAAGAATAACATTATTATGATAACTGATTTGGGTTTGAAATTAAGAAATAGAATTTTGGGGTTTGAAATTAAGAAATAGAATTTTATTTTATTTGCATTTGGATTTAGGCCTACGTAAAATTTCGTCATTAAATGTAAATAATATTTGTATGGTCCAGTTATGTTTATTTCAAACGGTTACCAGTTATTAATACAAGGCCATATACATGGCTGCAGTCCCGTGCTCAGGTTAGTGTTTACCGACCGACCGACAGTGAGCTGTTGAGTCACGTTGCAAGCGACTAATAAATAGACCTGCCAGTAAGGTAACGCAATACTAACTTTATGAATGCGTTTTTATAATAGTTATTCAAATCGAAAGGTATTAAAAGAAAATCACGTAAAATCGATAAAACATAAATACCTTTCCTCGACATTATCGTGTTTTAGTAGACTACGATGACGTAGACTACGATGACGTATGATTACGTAGACTACGTTGATAATCATTCACAAACAAGAATAATATAATCATTCAATGTAGCAGGTTAATATTTTTTCAATTTACGCTAAAAAATGATCATTTATTTATATTGATGGCTTCCGTACCCCTCTGAGTTTGTTAATAATTATTATATTATGTAAAAATGTGAATAAAAAGAATGAACGCGCGCGGTGCACCTCTTCTGAACCTGAAAAACAAACCAATATTATTAGATGACGTCATGATTGATGAAAGTTAGGCCGGCTATTACTTTGTAGGTTATGGTAATGTGAACTAAATGATTGGAAACTCTAAAAGGGTACGGAAGCCATTCAAGTCATGCTGCGTTTATATTTTTAGTTTTCAAGTTACAAAATCTAAATTTGCTAAAGAAAAAAAAATTATCTTCAATCTCTGGAAAGACAAAAATACATTGATTACCCTTAAAAAGAATATTTATTGTTAATGTACCGTACATGTGCGACTGTGGCTTAAGAATTACTGGAAAAATGGATTTACTTAAAATCTAAATAATGTTTAAATAGGCCTACATATAATTTGGTAAAGTTCTGCCTACAATATCAAACTTTATGTGACAAAATATGTGATGTGCTCATGGACCCCATGATAATCACTACAAAACTACCATTTGTCAAACTAGTTTGATAATGTAGTAAATCGGAAATTGATAATTATTCGCCTCTTGGATTAAATGGTGGTCAAAATGGTGACTACATTTCCACCATTTCATTCGATATACAACTTTTATAATAAGATATCAAATAACTGGAATTGTATTGGGAAACGTGTCCTTGTTGGCTTAGGCTAAGATCTCAAAGATAACCGCCGACGACGACGGGGGGAGACCAAACAGAGTGAATTCCAAAACAAGCAATAGGCCTAGCTACTGGTAGTGTAGACTATTAGTAATAGAGGTGGTAGAGGCTTCAATATATTCTTAATTCAGGGAGTGAATATAGACTATTAAAATTAAAAAGTGGATTATTTAGATTAATATAATTTATCTAAATGTACAAAATGATGTCCTGTTACTTACCCACACTGGAAACCCCGTTCCGCTAGACCGGTGAATGACGTACAGGTGCACGTACGGGTGCACGTACGTCACGCAGCTATTCAAAAACTGAATTGTTAACGATTTCATTGGATCCTTCGCTAATATATGCAACTATTTTAATTGTGCGGCATATTTGTTTGCAAGGTTTGAGTGTGTGTTGTGTTTTTAACGAACGGCCATTTTATATATTATCCATTACCACTAACTTCATTTATTTTGCTTCAACTAATTTGTCCTATTAGAAGTGCTATATTTTTGCACTTCTGCGCACATATGTGGGAATATTTTTGCATATATTTATTCAGGATCATCATATCTATCTATATATGAACATATTTCTACATATAATTCAGGGATTTATCGGCATATTTTCCTGATTGTTTTAGAAATCCCAGAGTCAAGAAATTGATAGAGCACCATCATAGAATTCTGTACTCATCAAAATCTTAGATGGTGGAAATTATTTCACCCCAGGGATTTTCGGGGTGAAATTTCGGAATATTTTGCTGATTTTGAGGTCGACATTTCCCTTAGCGCAAACAAAAATATAGCAATGTGTGTGCATAATTCTCTAATTAAATCAAATATGAACATTTTTTTTAGAAAAATGAAAATAAATTGATTAATTGACCAAAATCATCTGATGGCGTACAATATCGGTTGATTTTACTGTTTATTTTTTCTGGAAATAAGCCTACGGTTAATATTGGATCTCTGCAGGGTGAAGTAGTGTTTATTATTGTGCAAACTCGACACGTTAGTCGTAACAGTATATAATATCATTACTATGTGATCCTCTTAATACATCTTGACTTTATAAATACACCCGACCCAATGGGACGTACATTATTTCTGTCGTGTACTGGTTCTCACTTTGATGTTACATCAGCCTGAAATATAAAAAAAACAAATTAGTAAAAAGTTATAACACTTTCTCTAAAATGCACATAATAATATTAATTTCAACTGCACTCAACTTACACTAAAGAGGACAACACTACAAAGACGCGCGCGTAGAAAAGCCGTGCAATTATTATCGTACTTTTTAAGCAAAGAATGTTTCTTCCCGATGTTGTAAAAATGTAAACATAAATTACAATTGTATTTCTTTGTTTTTCTAGTTTTTTTCACGTTAATGTAAATAGTTATTTACTTTCAGCATGAATTCAGATGTCAGGTGACATCAGTCCCCAGGCGTTAATATCGTAGATAACTTATGCCTCCTTCCTTGCCTTGTTGTCAAACGGATATACAAAATCATCTTTGTTCACATTTATAGATGCTTTGGATTTGTTAACAGATTAGAACATTATAAAGAAATCAACATAAAAAAGGGGGGTGGGGGTTAATGAAACGGTACTCACAATGGTATTTAGAGGCAGTGTAATGATGTATTTTAAGCACCCGATTCTCGTACGGTACGTCAACCGTTTATAGAGGTAATAAGCGGCTGCTTATTTACATTCGCATGACCCATCACCCGCACAATCCCCCACCCCCTAATCATTTCTATCCCATCAAATTGCATACAAAAATAAGTATGAAACGGCTTCAACTATTGTCATGTAAAAGAAATGTTTCGATGACGTAATATACAAGGGTCGTTCCATTGATACTTCAGAATGTCCCTCCTCATTGAATATCTTGTGACCAATCAGAGCCAAGCAACAGACACGCGCGTCTTACCGAGGCAGACGACAGTAATCGTAACACTTGACAGCAGCTAGCTTCCACCTCACTCCACAGCTCTGGACTTACTCGCTTTCGTGCTTTTTAATTTACTTCCAGTTACGTAAGTATTCGTATTATAGATATGTTGTTGTGATACTTAATCATTATCTCCTCTATAAATTCTAAACATATAAATGTCTTAATTACCAAAATGTTATAACACATTGGTGGCGTTTAACTGCAATTTCGTTTTAAAAAAACTTGTGTTATTGAGACTACTGATGCGTAAGGCTGTGTGTTCTCAATTAAAAATAATAAAGTAATAGCACGGTGCGTATGGTTATTGAACCTTCCAATTTCCATGGCCCTCGTCTCATCTTACTCCAATTTGTTGTATTTAGAGTACTTATTAATTTGGCTCTTGTTTCTTTACCACTAGGAAGTAGGCCGCTACCAATTTTAACCTGGACGATACCGATGCGTTTTAAAGTCATGCTGCGGTACTCAACATAACTTTGGACACTGAAGCTGAAACTGTTGATATATACTGCTGTTGGGGGATGCGAGTATATTGACAAATCAAACGTCTATTTGTCTAATCATTCACCTCACAAAAGCCTCAATTTAAACGTGTGTGCATACGTGTCTGACAAGGTGCAATTTCGGGGATATTACGCTTTCGTGCCAACTTGTTTTTGTGGACTAAAACCTATTACATCTACAATATACGTGTAGTTTGGACTACTCACTTATTAGTGGAATATATTATAATTAACATCATATCTACAGGTAAGTAAGTTAAGTTTAGAACTTCAAAAATTAAAACGACAACGCCTAATATAACGATTGTCTACTATTCCTAATTCGATGGGGGAGGGGTTTCAAAATATGTATGGAGACGTGCAGAATAGGCTACAATTTAATTATTATGTACATGTGTGCATTTTAGTAGTAATGATTTAGTATTACTCAGTCACAACAAACCATACAATATTCAACATTATACATATACTTCGTATAAACTGACAGAAATGATATTTCCCCCCATGGATGATATGTATAGGCCCATAATGTGCTGGCTCTACTTATTCAGTTTCCAAGTATTATTGAGTTTTAAAACCTAATCTAATACTTAAGTATATAACTAATCCTTCATAAGTTAATCTTACATTTTTTAGCAGTTGATAGAATAGCTGATGAGTTCATACTTAACTCTAAAAACAATTTCTTCAAATGATTGACAGAAATGATAGTTTAACATGTTAATAAAGAAGGAAGACTGGCGACTTGTTGCCGATTGTTAGCTAAATGTTCACGAGCTGTCGAACGAATTGAAAACCATAAAAAATGCGCGTTTATTTTGAAAATCATACAAGCAACGACTTCCTCTGGTTATCAAAAAAATATATATTTTTGCAATCACAATATACTATATGATACTAACAACAATTGACCACAAAGTGTTGATACAAACTTATTTGAATCCAACAGTTTTTATGCTACATTTACAATTGTCTTTGGAGATTAGAGGGGTTAGGATGCCTTAGCAATTGCATGACCCCGGCCCGTACAGCGTGTCATATTTGAATAATCAAATTTCCTCCACGGTTTACTTGAAGGAGTGGGCATATACATAAGTATATTTACTGTAGGCCTTCGCCTTCAAACTGGGCAAATTCATCATGTGAGATTTGCGCTATTTTTGCTGCAGTTATATAATGTTTTGGTAATTGGTTGTAGGCATAAACAGGCCCACAGAGCCATGATACCCCGTCAATATTGTTAATACAGTGCTTAATACACTGGGTCAATAGTAACTTCAATGATTGTAAATTTATGACACGAGATACCCCCTCTGAAATTATATAAATTTACGTACTGATGCGCTGGTTAGAAATATGGTTTAAGTTCCCGTGATACCGACGACGGCTTAAGCTCTGTTTACACTATCAAACTTTATGTGGTAAAAAAATGTGATGTGCACGGACACGATGTCATATCACTACCATATTTTAGTATATCACAACTGGGCACATCACACTTTTTCTTAAACTAGTTTGATAGTGTTGACAAAGCTTTACAAAAACAAACCAGTCTTAAGTTAAAGGACCGTTGGTGAATTGAGCCCTGTGACGACAGAACTCACGTTTATCTGTTACTTTAGAAACTTGAGACCTTTTAATTACTTTCAATTTTACGTTCAGCGTGACGTAATTCATATCTTGGTGTGTGAATGCCATAATCAATATTCGAAAAATCTTTTTTGAAATTACTTTAAAGAACAATTTAAATTTAAGCTACATTACCAATTGGAATCATAAAGTGAGGGCGCCTTGCATTTAAAATAAAATAACTGTAAAAACATTTAAGCATATAGGAAAACGTGTTGTTTGATTCTTATGTAATCCTCTGGTTGTGTGATTGGGAGGGTGGTCCAATCAACTTGCCTTCACGTTAATATCGTGTTTCTCCATTTATAATACTCGATTAACAGTTAATTGATAAGTTGATCAAGTAGAACGACAAATTAATAGACCGTGCTAAAATCTTCCCTACTGGAATGTCTTTACGATAATTATTTTACTGCGACCACCACGGAAAATCAATTTCCATTTCCCTTAGCCTATTCTATGCGTGTTTTTCACGTTCCATATTTGTCATTAAATAAACCTTTGGAAAGAAAGAGATTCAAAATATTTAAATTAACTGTATTACTTACTATGTCTTTATAATATCGGAATAGGCAGAAAGACACACAAAACGCAACATATTCTATTTATAAATATAATATAAATTAACAATTGTCGTTTTGAATGTGCGTATTTCGTAACAAATCATAACAAGAGGGGAAACCCCTAATGTTATGCTAAGTGGTGATAAGCGCGACAAGTTGCAATACGTCATCTTGATAACGCAACCAATATTGTCAAGGTGACAACTAAACTTCCCTATCCAAAATGCCATCGTACTACACAATACCTATTTAACGTCTGATAAACTAGATCAACTGGAGAATCTATATTACAGTAAGCAATATTTAATACTATTTTCTATAGTTACTTTTGAGTGAAACTAGCGTCGTGTCAAACTCTCAGCCAGTGAAGAGACACGAAAAGCACGCGAAGCGTGTAAAAGCCATCGCGTCATTATCATCAAAATTTGAACGCGAAATTGCTCGTGGTGTCACATTGAAAATGTTACGTAACATAAGCCTTAAGGCTTGGTTCCCACTAGAACGTAACGCAAGGACGTAAACGCAACGCAAGCGTTTTAACCAATGACAAGCGAAGTTATAGACAGTTAGCAATCACAAGCGAATAAGCCATCGCTTGTGATTGGTCAATTCACTTGCGTTGCGTTACGTCCTTGTGTTGCGTCGCTAGTGGGAACCACGCTTAAACAACTATAGGCCTATGTACTACAGTACAGTGGTGCACGTTGTTATGTTGCTAACGAAAAAAACTCCATTCGATAATCACTCGCCACATAATAATTATATCATAAAAATTGACTTGGATTTACATGTTACAAATATTAAATTTCTGTGTATTTTGGAACGGCTGGCCAAGTGTAGACAGGTGAACTTAAATTAGGAATGTTTCCGGCGTCATAGTGTTTGCGAAACTTTCTCATGTACGTCACAAAGCGCATGCTCAAATCGTTGTAATTTCCAAATTAAATGCAATGCACGCACCGATTGTCCTAATTTCAAAATGATACCCGTGATGACGTCAGTGACCCGAGTGGATTGTGTCGTCTTCTTACGACATGAGTGACCTACGCATTATCTATATACAAGGTACAAAACAAAATATATAAAACGAATGAAATGTAACACAAAGTTGACGCGAGTGGGTATATCATCAACTTTTGAACGAGCGCGTCAAAAGTGACATCTCGGTATAAATGACAAACTATATTCGTCATTATTATTGCATTTTAAATGTCATGTCAGCGTTGTTTATTGAATTTGTGTCCGTCACTTAAACCCTTCGCCATCGGCGGTAAATCCTCAAAGAATATAAGACAAATTAGCAATATTTCATCCCTTATGATTCTTCTGTGTACCTCCCACCCTGTTGCTGGATATAGGCAAAGTGTTGTTGAAGCTGGCTCGGCGCAGATCAGTTTTAATCGGGCGTCAGTAGCCCGTCGTGATAGCTCATTAATCAGGGCCTAAGGCGTAGCATTCCTATCACCATTGCGATGTGGCTAACCTGTGCTTCGATTCACAACCAGGGTCGCTCGTATCTGATACACTATTAAATCTCAGTATTCACAGTGCACGTCGATTCTTAGATAGCAATCTGAGATCAGATATTTGATCACATCTTAACACATTTACCTGTTAAAGCTTGGTTCCCACTTTTGGACACAACGCAAAGGCGTAATCGCAACGCAAGAAGCGAGTTGACCAATCACAAGCAACAGAATGGATAATCCATCCCTTGTGATTGGTTAAATTGGTTACGTTGCGTTTACGTCGCTGCATTACGCCCGAGTGGGAACCAAGCTTTAACTGCCTTTGATGATCGATTACCGAGAAACCTTGTCCAAAATAATACAAATAACAATATCCAATTAACGGAAAGTATAATTTAAACCCGGTTTTGACATGAATAAGAGAACATGATGGGAAGATAGCAGAGTGAAAATTTAGGGCGAATGGTAAAAGGGTATAGAGTAAAGCGAACAAACGTGAACGCTATATAATAACAGACAATAATTAAGGATATATCATTTTCTACTGTAGGTCTGATATTGTTAGAAAGAAATCACGCTGCGAAAAGTGAAACCATTGTTGACACAATGTGTATTAATTATTTTGAGTCATAAGTGAATTTGTTAAGCAGGTGTTCATCTCCAAGACCTCAATGTAAAGTTCACTTTCCTTTTGCTGTTTTCTAAACCAGTCCTACCAAACAGTACGCTGCATTTAAATCAGTTACAAACTTTTATGTTTTCTGGTTCCCGTTCGACGACCAAAGCTTGATTCTCATTAGAACGCAACACAAGGACGAAAGCGCAACGCAATCAACAATGACAAACAAACAAGTAAATTGTAAATGGTCAACTCAATTGTGTTGCGCATGCATACGTCGTCGCGTCCACGAAGTTAACTTTATCAGTTATAATTAAATTCAGTACTTATTTTTACTACGATTTTCCACATTTCCCCAGTGTCCAAATTGTCCAATTTGTCGTCATTTGCTGTTCCGTATTTAGTCTTATCCGGTACTAGTCTACCATGGAGTAATTACTCTATGATAGGTACTACTTTCACGGGTCGTTTAACAGCAGTACATTGATACTGTATGGGTGGCCTGCATTAGTTTTTAAATAGTACGGTACTGAACGAGAATTCATCTTTAAATTTTCGGATGTTTTCATGTGTGAGATATATTCGAAATTGTTTTCGCTTGGGGTACCGTAGTTTATCATATTACTAGAGTTACATCTAAAGGTACATACCTATGTTTGAACACATGTAACATAGGCCTAGCTATCAATTGTGCGTCGCAACAGTTACTGTTTTAGCCACTGGGAATGCTAAGTACCACCGCTGTTTGTCAAAATATGTTGCCTAAGAAAGAACAATATTATTTGTAGGCACGAACGTGCTTTCCAAAACCAGATTCAAAAATATTTACGTAACCTCACTGCGCGTCTGAGAACTGGAAGGAAGCTATGTAATTATGCTTCAAGTGAGAATTGACGAAATACAGTTAAAAAACGATCAAGATTCTTTAGCTTTGAATAATTATGTTTTGACTTATGTTGTTAACGATGGTGCCTTGCTTATAAGTTGGTTATGGTTGCTTCCAGGGGTGGCGCCAGGATCTTCCCGACGCGGGGGCTACATTCCCCGACGAGGGGGCTATGCGAGCGAAGCGAGCATCACAAGGCTGGGGGGGCCAGGGGGCCGCCAAGGGCCCCCGGTGGGGGTCCAGGGGGCGAAGCCCCCGGAAGCAACGCGTTCTAGCGTCATTTGAGGTCATTTTAATCAGATTTAGGGTAGCCATTTTTTCCATTTTTTATAATGCATAAATAAAATACTGCGTGCAAAAAAACGATGCGCGATGACTGTTTCAATCCATATTTTTCAATTTAAAAAATAAAAGTTCAAAGAAAATTTAGAAAAATAGAGTTGGAGGTCCTGGAAATTGGACTTATTATACTTCAAAACATGAAACAAAATATAAGTCCCTATCATGGTTGTGACTGAGCTAAGAAGTGTTTGAAAAATAGAGATGTTAGGTCCCGGAAAATGCACTTCTTGTACTTCGAAATATGACCAGCTTTATTGTTGGGGCTGAGCTAAGAAAATGTTTAAAACTAGAGCTGCAGGTCTTCAAAAAATTGCATTTTATACTTTGGAAACATCAGGCCCAGAGGCTTAAAAAACGCAAGCGTAGACCTTTTTCAGTCGGGGAAATAAGTTTATTCCTCCCAAGTGTATGCCTGCGTACCATCTGGACTTCCGAGTGGTGAGAAATTCATGACATCAGGACATTGAAAATGTAATAACTTAGCTATAATAAGATGTTGGCTAAGCGAAAATGGCATGTTTTTTTGTTTAGTAATGGATGAAATATTTATTTTAGGTGCCCCACGGTACAGAAGGTTACTTGTAAATTAAAAAATTGGTGAACATACGAACAATTAACATAATTCGTTTTTGCTGTAGTGTAGCGCACGTCGACACAGTACACGACGTAATCGTCGGTAAACTTCGCCTGGAAAATAACTACAGTACACATTTTGGTCCCTGGATGGAACATGACATCACGACCCAACGTTGAACGATTCGTACAACGGGATACCGCCAGACAAGTGCGTACCTATAGCTATTGTTTAGTAGTAAGTTAGATCGCTGGCAATAATGAATGCATATAAAGTGCATAATATCACTCTGACGTACTCTCACGGTCAATGAAACGTCGAGGTTTTCTAGGCGCCGAAGCTACGAAGTGAACGCGAACGAATTATATTCCCCGACAAAAATTACCCGAACCGTCGGTAAACTTCGCCTGGAAAATAACTACATTACACATTTTGGTCCCTGGATGGAACATGATATCACGCGTCTCGACCCAACGGTGAACGATTCGTACAAAGGGATACCGCCAAACAAGTGCGTACTAGCTATTGTTTAGTAGTTAGATCTCTGGCAATAACGAATGCATAAAAGTGCATAATAGCCCTCTGACGTACTCTCACGGTCAATGGAACGTCGTGGTTTTCTAGGCGCTCAAGCTATATGAAGTGAACGTGAATTTTTTTTACTGTATGTTATATTCCCCGACAAAAAGTACCCGTGTTCCCCGACGGGGGAGCCCCCGTAGCCCCCCCCCCCCCCCCGCTGGCGCCACCACTGGTTGCTTCGGTTGGTTATTGTTGCTTCTGTTGTTTATGGCGGTTGCCTCTGTTGATGGTCGTTGCTTCTGTTGGCTGTGTGGTTGCTTCTGTTGATGGTGGTAGCTTCTGTGAGTTGTGGTTGCTTTTGTTGATGGTGGTTGCTTGTTGGTTGTGGTTGCTTCTGTTGGAAGTGTGGTTGGCTGTTAGTTGTGGTTGCTTTTGTTGATGGTGGTTGCTTGTTGGTTGTGGTTGCTTCTGTTGGAAGTGTGGTTGCCTGTTAGTTGTGGTTGCTTTTGTTGGTGGTTTTTGCTTCCGTTGGTTGTGGTTGCTTCTGTTGGAAGTGGGGTTGTCTGTTAGTTGTGGTTGCTTTTGTTGATGGTGGTTGCTTGTTGGTAGTGGTTGCTTCTGTTGGAAGTGTGGTTGTCTGTTAGTTGTGGTTGGTTTTGTTAGTTGTGGTTGCTTGTTGGTTGTGGTTGCTTCTGTTGGAAGTGTGGTTGTCTGTAAGTTGTGGTTGCTTTTGTTGGTGGTTGTTGCTTCTGTTGGTTGTGGTTGCTTCTGTTGATGGTGGTAGCTTCTGTTAGTTGTGGTTGCTTTTGTTGATGGTGGTTGCTTGTTGGTTGTGGTTGCTTCTGTTGGAAGTGTGGTTGTCTGTTAGTTGTGGTTGCTTTTGTTAGTTGTGGTTGCTTCTGTTGACGGTTCTTGCTTCTGCTGTTGGTGGTTGTTGATTCTGTTGGTTGTGGTTGCTTCTGTGGTTGCTTATATTGGTTGTGGTTGCTTATGTTGGTTATGTGGTTGTTTCTGTTGATGGTGATTGCTTCTGTTCGTTGTTTCTGTTGTCTTTAATGTTGAAATAAAGTTTGCGGTACACCACGTGTATTAGTTTTTGAAAAAGAACTGTTGAATTCTCGACGTTTCGATCAATATGCTTTGATCGTCCTCACGGGTGTTGCTGTAGACGATTATCATAGTGTCGCATCGTACCGTATGTTGGTGGTGGTAGCGTTTGTTGGTGGTTGCCTCTGATGGTGGACGTTACTTTAGTAGTCAGTGGTATTAGTTTATGTTGTACGTTTGCTTGGTATAAACTTAGAAAACAGATAATACTAAGCTGTTATCGTTATTCAGGTTTGTGAATTATATTAGAAAAGTTATCAGAAACTGACACACTAGAGGGCGGACTTCATATATATCTAAGTGACTTCAGATACAGGATGAACCATTTTCGGATAAGAATATATTTGTGTAGAGGGAGTGCAATATATTTATGTCATGAGGTAGTTTCCATTACTGATAACTATGCTGTTATGCCAATATAAAACACATATGCCTATTCTAGCTTACCCAAGTCATATATATATTATACAGATATTGCCTGCTTAGATGTTATATATAAGATTTGACATCCCCGAAGAGCTAGCTGAGGGAAATATATTTCTCGAGAACAAGTAAAGCCTTAGTGTTGCTTTACTTACCCATTAAATAGGTTCCATAGATAATTAAATTTTATTATATAATAAGTACATGATATTTACTTTTATACTTCTTTATGAATAGGAATATAAAGGTTTGTTTCGATAAACTAGGGTGGCACTGGTTGAGTAATATTAAATTCTCCACGAGGCTTAGTTTGGGCGTACGTCGTAACTTTTACTGTGGTGTGTGTAGGTATTACCACAATATACAACCCACTCTCTCATCACAACATATTATTTTACCAAACCTATAGATGCAACAAAAATGTTCTTCCTGATGGAACCAGGGTTAAAGCTATTTGAGCTTATTTGGTTTCTCCAGATACAACGCATAAACAATTTGCTACATATTATGATATCATATTGTGTACATAAAATGAATGTATAAGATGTTACTACATATAACACATGGTTTCTGCCACCAAAGCAATGTAAATAAACATGATATATTTGTATAAAATTCTATTTAAATCAGAAAATATCATAGATTCATCAACGAACTGAGCCACAGCTACCAAATGAATAACAGCATTTGCTTTACTTGTGTTTGACTTTAAAATACTATACTACAATGTAGTAAAAATATCTCTGCTCAAATTATTTAACAGCAGTGCGCCCTCATAATATGAATATTTTTTGATTAATCGAATTTCTGTAGAGTAAGTCAATCAAGCAACTGTTGCCCCGGTTACAATTAAGCAACGAATCCCTCAGAGACGATAGATTAATTTCACATCCTGTATGAGGCTGTGGATACAATTTTTTTCTTTCGCTGAATGACCGAATTTAAAACGAAAACCGCAATACGGAACAAAATACAGAACCATGGAGTTCTTAAACTAAAATGCATATTAGGTTTCTAAAACTTTAAAAGCTTCTAATTTAAAGGCATTTAATGACAAGTAGTTACGCTATGGGAAATTCCCCATTTCAGAATAATATTATACAACATGTTGTTTTAAAATATTATTATCCTTAGCCTGCCTAAAAATTCACCTTATAAAAATAGCTAAAAAATCCGTATATACCGCTAACTTAAAGGGATGTACGATTAATTTATAACCCTCTACTAACTCCTTTACGAGTTACAGATCCCTATTATAAACTTCATGTATGTTGTTATCACAAGTACATTACAAGTGAAGGTGTCACTTATTCATGTAAACGAATCATATTGTGTTATAACAGTCCAAACTAATGCAAAGCGGCTTTTAAAAACAAAATCGCGATATTTTGACAACCTTTGTGTGATATTAACCGTATTCTTATTATTAATCGTTTTGACCAATATTTAATATTTTTAACAATTAGATATAAAATGTGCATAACATTAGATAGAGACAGCTTAAAGAGTGCGTGTTTGTAAAATCATGACTAATTTCTAAAAATTAATGTCAAATCTAAAAGATTTGTCCAAATTTATCATCAACATGTCTCTTTATCACTTCATCATACGAATAAACATATACCGTATAATCCTGTAATAATAATGTATTTATGTTTTACACTGGGAATAGACATGTTAACAGAAGTAATTATTACCTTTTAATATTTTCTTGTACCGTTTAAAGGTTCCTATTTCACAGTGATTTGTTTAGTATTTGATTACATTTGTAAAATGTTGTTATTGAGATGTGTACAACAACATACATACAGTACTAGGCTTACACAATACCTAATTACAAGCCTCGTATTATCTGATGTTTCCATAGTATTGTTTTTAGTATGCAACTCAACCAAAATGTAGGCCTCCTGATGCTAATTGTGATATCACGGTTTATGTAATGCGCTGGGCCCACAGATTATAGTAATGAAATCTACAACTCGCATTGTTTAAAGTGTTAGCCGTGAGAGCCCATGAGAGAAACGCATCTCCCCTTCTAATGGACTCAACGCATACAACCATCAAAACTTTTAAAGATAATATTAGAATCTAGCCTACAAGATAATTGTGTAAAGATAAAAGCATTAAAATGTTATGGACACACATTACAGATTCAAACGGCTGATAATATTATAATAATGGCGGCGGCTCACATGTACCGCCGCGTATTATGTTTTATTATAGCCAAGTAAAATATTATATTGTGTATTTTATGGATACAAATTGGAAGGATTTTCGCTGTCTGACATTTTTTTAACCAATTGATAGTGATACCTTCAATAAACATACGGTTACAAACACAGTATTTCATATGCTAAACCGAACGTTAGTAAGTCCCAACATTTTTTTCTTCCATTGACAAAATACATTATTACTATTTTCATCACCAGTCTTGTTTGTTATCTTTATAAGTCTTCTTTACTATTTTTTTTGGGAAATATTTATCATGAAACACTGTGTTGCGCGTAAGTGATGACGTAAGCAAAGTCCAATTTTTCGAGTCCTCTAAAGTCGTATGTTTTCTGTTATTAAGAGTTGTGAGTCAACAGTCAGTTAGGACAAAAGAAATTAAAAGGGCCTGACTTGGCTGTGAGGCCCAGTGTATAATTCTATAGTTGGATTTACTGAAATAATGCCAATTTCCGATTTTTATACGATTAGGTATTAGGCCTATATACAGTGTTGGTTTGTATGTGTCAATATGTTATATGTAGTTTTTTTATATGTCAGTTTTCTTATTTTGTCCCTAATTGCTGCCCATAGTGCCCTGTGTAGGCCTATAATGTAGCACTAATGATTACTCATATAACTGTTCTGTATATTTTGGCCTTAGTTGCTGCCCATACTCTCCTGTATAATTCGCCTTAATTGCTGCTCATGTACTCTCTCATGTATAGTTTGGCCCTAATTATTGTTAAACATAAACATAATGTCATGTATAGTTCACTCCTAATGTTTACCCATAAAACTTGTATTTGTTACGGGTGCCCATACCCTCATATATAGTTTGGCATTGACGGCTGCCCATACAAATTTCTTTCTATTACAGACATATTGTGATTGACGCAACTAGAAAAAAAAGTCGAATGAATTATTCCCCAAACCTTGTTCTTTTCTCTTTAAAACGAGTACAAACATGTACGAGTTATTAGTTTGAAATTAAATTTGACATATCTGACACACAATGTGTAAGAATAGACTATTTCAACACCTCAGCGACGAACGTGGAAATTATATATTGCAATCGAAATAACAGCGATTGGTTTATGTTGTAGTACTTCAACCCACGTCTATCTGAAGCCATAGGACTAAAGCACTGTCTACACTATCAAAACAAAAAAGTGTGATGTGCCCAAATATGGTAGTGATATGCCCAAATATGGTAATGATATGACATCATCTTGCCCATATATGGGCACGTCACATTTTGTCACATAAAGTTTGATAGTGTAGACAGTAGGCCTACAGAGCTTTACACACTAGTTCACAAAATAAATTTTCTTTGTTTGTGGTTTTTAATTTTTGTGAAATAAACTACAAAACATTTTTTAATAGGATCCTTAATACCTATAAAACTTATTTTTAGCAAACCCATTCTATTTTGGAATGTCGAAAACCAAACAGATGTTTAAAAGTATTTTAAACCGCAAATTTTTTTCTTATTTTCAAAAACGGAAATGTTAGTAAGTTTAGATTTATCCAAATTAATTGATTTATGGAAAAAGAGGCATAGCACATTCCAATTTGTGGACATCATCAAGAGAACGCACCACGCGTTAAAATGTTGATAAGAATTACACGATTTCAGTACGCGTATCTGATATCCGCACTAAAGGATATTCTATATGCATGCTTACACCTGCTTGAAAATTCGTAACAACCTCTGAAAATTGCCAAAATAATCGGGTCAATATTATGTATCGATGACCTAACGTCACCACTGGTGCTTGGGTAATATCAAACTTATTCTGGAGTAATGAACGTTATATGTGAGACCAGGTGTACGAAGGCCTGCCTAGAATTCTCTACCACACTAGACACGCCAGCAGGAAAGGCTTGTCATACTCCATTTACTCTGGTATCTACCTACATTTTGCAAGGATGTTCTGAGGTGGCCTACAACTGTTTAACATTTACGTTTTGCCATTGATATCAACATTTTGAATGGAAACTCAATTTCGGTATTGAAATAATATCTGTAGTTACAGACTACAGTAGAAACACCAATTTGGGACCCTCAAAGTGCCTCCAAATATGAGTTGCCTGAATAATAACAAATAATAATATCCTAGATTTATAAAGCGCCTTGTGAAACCTCTAAGCGCTGTACAAAAAACAATTGAAAAAAGCTAAACCCACACACCCTCGTCGCTAACCAGGGGTGACGTCCAAAGAAGGAGTTTTACTATATTCAATCTTCTTATGCCATTGTCAATATAGGTTAAATTTTATGCAGAAAGAAATAGGATATGGCAGGCCCACACAAACAACATTAGGCCGCCTACATTGTGGGTTCGTTCACGCACGCGTTCAAAAACGGATAAAATGCGCTGCGTTTTCTCGTTGTGATGGTGCTAATGACCGGTGAATGAGCGACGTGAGTTTTTGATAAAACTTGATCCAGCAACGACGCCGTGATTTCTAGACAGATTCATCATAATATTGAAATATCATTTCTTAGTGGACATTTACAACACATCTAAGTTATAATTTCGTATCAGAGATATTAAATAATCCGTATATTAAATGATAACAATCATTCCATTTGGTCGGATTACAAACTCATAGATTCATCTTACGTAACATATCTCTTATCTCGCCACTATTTTACAACAACGTCATCCGACTAAATGCACACGTATCTCAAGTTTCAAAAAAACATTTCGACTCTGTTTTTTTCAATCGTTTCACTTCTGAATGTTTCAGTTAATTGTTTTTTCTTTTTTATTTTTTAAACATTTTTTTGGCTTGTTATTTGTTATTAAAATAATATTTGTATTTCTATGATAAATGTTGTTATCATTAATGACGAGTGAAAACAACTGATGTATCTATTTCTGATGCACATAGTAGCTTAATACGGTGGTTAGAACAATACTGACGTACCGGGCGCGTGTTTTCACAAACAACTCACTCTATTTAAAGCAGCTAATATGGTTTAAGTTTAATGACGTCGTGATTTTGATAAACCATGTAGGCCTAGAAATATCGTGGATAAAAATTATACTGTATTTAAAATAAAACGCAAGAGTAGCGACTCTGATCATGCTTCTCATTCATTCTAATATAATTACGATATACGAGTATGAACCCCGTGCCTACGTAGTACGATACATTACCTATCAGACTCGTTTACGCCGGGTATAAAGCTTGGTTCCCACTTGGACGCAACGCAGCGACGTATTGACGCAAAGTGGTGTATTGCGTAATCACAAGTGGGAACCGACGACGCAATAGTGCTGCAAACATCGCAGGTTTGATTTCACGCAGGCGGGGGCAAACACAATTATTAGAAGGGCATTTTCTTACGTTGCGTAGATTGCGTTACGTTGCGTCGCTAGTGGGAACCAAGCTTAAGATACGATACCGTGATTTCTTGTCCACGAGTATAATATACGCATGGTATACGATCGTGATATCGTGCACGAACACGTATGATACCCGTATACGATATGTGGCATCTATACGATACGCTATGGTATTTATATCGTACGGTATACGACGGACGCTATGAATTCTCGTGCACGAATATAATATTAATGATAATACGATATCGTGGCTACCGTGCATGCGTAGTACGATATTTGCATTATGTTACAGCAGACGTCGGTCGGTCGTTGTCTGTCTAAGCGTGCGTTGATAGATTTACAGCGAGTGGATTTACTAAACGTCCTTCGAGCTAATGACATGCAAAGGGTTTTGCTACAACCGTACTAATATCATGTATGAATATTATAACCGAAAAATACATTAAAACACATGATTCAGATGACTGTATTCTGTGAGAAAAGGCCACGTCGGATACGGATTTCCGACGGTCCCCTGTAGTTAGAGGAATGTGTGGGCCCCTCTCTCCACGGGAACCGTAAATGAAGAGAAACAGAAATGTATACGGCTATCAATAAAATATTCCGATATAAAACAATAAATTATACGGAATAGTTATTAAAACTACAATATCAAACTATATATCCTATCAGAAATTACATACAAAATATATGCATATCAATATGTATTTCGATTTAAGGCCTATATACGTATTTACGATATATTACGTACGGGGTACAGTATATACATGTAGTACGCGTTGATTATATAATGGTGGAGTTACTGTGGACCTTTATGCCTAACTCAGAGACATAAATTATCAAAAATATGTAGGCCTATAACATTATACCGTATGTACATTTTTGTATATAACATTAAGCCTACTATAACATTCATTACATTACCGTATGTTATTAGAATGCTCACATATGACGTAATATAAGCACAATTATGTTTAATCGTAGCATTGACTGGGGAAAGGGAATGTTACCCTTGTGATCATGTGACGTAGTGCGTGGTGGTTCGAGTTAAGTTGCTTACCTTTAATGAAGGCCTATTCCCTATAGTAACTATTTAAATGAAAACTATGCGGTTACTGGAGTGAATGTACTATAAATTAGGCTAAATCATATCGAAACTGCAAGTTTTGTAACTTTATATAGATTTCAATATCAAATCTTCGTGTTGGGGCAAACCACACGGATTTTGGTACACTTTTAAAAATACAATCAATGTACCGTATACAAATATCGGCTATCCAATACGTAATTATTAGTATATTTTAACCGACTACATTATAATAATAAAAAACGTAGGCCTAAATTTGAAGTATGGTAAACGGCAGCGATACAGATTGTAGTGGGAAACAAAGCGGTAACCACTTACTCAGCCCACGATATGGCTAATCCATTGACTAAAAGTAAAACAACAGTTTGGCCTAAGTCACAAACGGCCGGCCATGAATACAAATATTAATATTGGAACAAAGGCATATCATCAACAACAGATGATAATATGAATATCGATGGGAATATTTCTCAATAACAAAACATGAAATATGAAGATAAATATATTAATCGTGTATACAATATAGACAATATTTTTTTGCCAATTGTAATGATTTCGCTTATAAACAAGATAATAAATAAACAACAGCTAAATTCAACTAAAAATACATTGATTTCAGACTATATGCTTGTTTCTTTAAATTACGGTTAATAACACATTAATGTTTGGTTGATTTCTTATACAGAATTCCACAAAATTAAAGCAACTAAAAAAACGAAACTAAAATTGTGAAAAGTACCTTGACACTTACTTGTGAATAATCGGGGTCAAAGGTTACCCCATTCATTGTCTAACAATGTGGCGATTACAAACTTATCGGTGTGTTAATTACAACAAAAAGTCTTCAATAATGCCAACAAAACTTACCATATTATATTATAGCAGAGGGAATTTCAAAACCTATTTTATTTCGTCAATACACCAATGAATCCACGATACGCCTTCTATTAAAAAAACAAAACAGGCCTAGCCTGCTATAAATAATCGAAAACATGGAATTCTGTTTTTTTAAACATTATAATTCTCTTATAATTTCTAATAGCAATTTATTTTTAAATTAATCATTATTTCAGATATACAAAATGGTTCAAACAGAGAGCCAACCTAATATTATTTTTTTGTAAAATGATGATACTCGAATTACTACAGTATGGAGGCTGATTTAGATGACGTCACAATAATATCATTTTTCCTCAAGAGCTTCAAATCTCTGACCTCGACGAATTAACAAAACTCGACCTAACATCATCAAGAATTTTAAATTCAATTTCGTTCAGGTTACCAGGATTTGTCAACAACTTCCTGCCTTGGATATGATTAACATTTTTTCTAAAAATCAAAGGGGGTAAAAAAAAAACCTTCGTCATTCGTCATAAGTAGATCATGGAATTATCTCCATGTTCTGGGGGAAAAGAAATAACACGAATCAGATGCGCGCTGAAAAGTAGATGAGAATCAACAGAGGTTGAACGCGCGCGTGCCATAATGATGTAATAACCACATGGATAGAGTTTTGACACATCTTTTTCCAGGGTCTAATACTATAGAGTACAGTAGATTCATAAATCATACCATCCAGGTATAATTTTTAATCTATTGAATCTCCACACGATAACATGTGATACATGTGATACTATTATTACATAATTTGCCTTGATACTGCACAGATTCAGTAAAACCATCCATTGTTACTTTAAATGAGGCAGAATTGAACTGAATGTTAAAAGGCGAAGAAACCCAATGTTTCACTAGGAGCCATGGCACAAACGTGAATATCATATATAATACGAATATTATCTCTATATTTGAAAGCAGATGTTACATAGATATCATGCAGAATTGAGAATTAATGGAGCCAAGGCTGTCCGTTTCATAAAACGTTTACAACACTGTAGAATACAGCTTGTTACTAATGTATATGGCCTAACCACCAGTATAATATTTTTGTTTGGTTTAGCGGCCTACGACCAATACCATAAACAACTTGTTATGATGATCATAATCGAGAAAATCTCCTTCTTTAAAAATATTAAAAATAGAACCAGTAGGTGGTCTACTATAAATATACAACAACACAGTAAATCCCTTATCTATCCATTTTAAATCTCCGACGATAACTACGTATAAATACGTCACCAAATACACCGTATTTATTACGTAATTTGATATGCCAAGTTTACGAATTATAAAATTATTTCTCGCAAACTGTATAGAACATCCCTACCGAATATATTGTCAAATAGAAAATATGTAAGTTTGAGGCCGCAAAATCTCGTGCACACTGTATCTGTCGATTTTTTTTTAATGAAAAAACGCAAAGTATATGCGAATCTACCGTACTGTAAATACGAAGTTTCTTTTCCACAAATTATGTTAGTAGGCCCATACACCTCCTTCAACAAAATACTAACGCAATACTCCTCTCATTTTTTGGTTGTCACAGACGATAAAAACATTAAAACGTTCAATAGGCAATTATAACTATTGAAATGCACGAAAACCCTAAAAAGGTCAGTCATGTTACACCATTTGTTGATTTTAAGTTTTAGCCCTATTGACCTGACAGTTGTACAGGAATGTTATCGTGCTTGACGCGTAGGGGGCTTGGTATGTTGTCTCTCATTTAAGTTTGTAGATTTCTGCTCAAGATCAACTAGTTTTTCACCCAAAGCATTTTTGTTTAAGAATTTGTTTTCGATTAATGTAATATACGAGAGAATCGACGATACAATATCCCACTCGTGTTTAAACTCACATAATTGTCCAAACTTGAACATTAATAATAAAGTATAAAAATTCCAAATGTCATATATTCTTAAGTTTATATTTTTATTGAAAAATTAAAACTTTGGTCAGAGCTTTGGATACATTTCCAAAACATTATAATACAATACATGGCATCAAATGCCATTTGGCATTACAAGGCTTCAAATTAAATTTTAGATGCAAAAATAATAATATATGCACTTATTCTCGCCAAGTAATCATTTATAAAATATGAAATTAATTTATATTTTCGAATCTAACATTTCAATTTCAACCCCAAAATCCAGTTTGGAGTTTTTGTTTTTTAAATCCATTTAATAAGAACATTAAAAATGAAATAAAATTGTATAATTAATCGTTTTGGAAGAACAATATATGGATATTAATTATTATTATTATAATATGTGAAAATTCTGATCTGCATTCACTTACTGCAGTAACATGACTTTAGTTTATTTCAACAATATATAAGTTATAAGAGGCACTAACTGCAATAAAGAGTGTGTATGATAACCAAATGATTTGCTAAATTATTGCATATAATATATACAAGGCTAAATATTGTAGTTAATGCAGTACAATGATATTGGCATGGTCCTTTATAGCACTAATAGTAATAGATAGCAGTCTAATGGTAATTACTGTAATCACAAAGTATGTATGATGCTTGTTCTATTCATTTAAAGACTGCTTAAATAACTCAATGGCCCACACTACTTTGTTAAAACACACTCACAAAAGTGTGTTGAATGCTGCTAAAGACTCTTTTATATTCTGCTATTATCAAACGAGGCCTTTTTGTCCTACCACCTTTCATAAGATGAATAGGTCATAGGTCAAAACAAAGCCACTGATACAGGTATTTACCATGCTTGACATGCTTGAAATACTGTAATATTATAAAGTCAAGTCTTAATATACCATAACATTCAATTCATGAAATGTGTGTTTAAAATTAATAATTATGTTTTTAAATGTACAATATTGTAATAGCCTAATCGATTTACGTTTTTACAAATATTAAATACAGGGATATAAACCCTACTTTAAATACTATAAACTATTTTGCATCATCATCAACTGATTTCAGCCTGTGCTTTAGTTAGGCCTTGACCTATGACTGTAGGGGATCTAGCATGGTTTGCTAGCCCCAAAATGCACTTTGCATGCTCTATTATTTCCACTCCTCTGCTATTTGATCCCCGAGGGTAAAAATATCAGAACAACTATGTATACTGGATTGTGATCACTACAATTAGATGTAAAGCCATAGTAGAACATAAAAACCTTTCAAAAACCCATTCACTAGAATATTTCAGTATTCTTCAAACAATAAAACTGTTTGTTTACCCGCTTAATATATCCTCCTTTCAACAAATCTGTGTTTCTTTTTCTACCGTCTATGCCAAAGACCAAGATTCAAAACAGATAAGCAAGGGAGCTGCATAATTTTTTCCAAACCAACAGTTGTAATTTTTGTACAGCCGTATAAATCAATACATTTCAATTGTTTTAAATACTGCGCAATAAGAGCGAGACCACGGTCGCTGATCAATCCACATTGTCCAATATTCAATGTCGTTATTTCTTGTAAACTTTTAACAAGTCTCTCCAAACCGTTATCTGTAATTTGGCACGAACTGAGGCTGATACTGTTAAGATTCTTCATCCCTTGAGCGATATGATTTAACGCCGGATCTCCAACTTTATCGCAAAAACTAACGTCGATGGCGTTGAAATGCGAGCCCGATTCAGCCAAATGCGCAATTCCCATATCGCTGATATTATCGCAGCTGCGGAGGTTGACTTCTCGTAGGCTAGGCATTCTAGACAGGTCCAACATACCGGTATCTGTGATACCGCAACAGAAACTTAAGTTAACACTGCGTAGACGAAGTAACCCCCTTGCCACGCTCGATAACGCTGAGTCCGTTAACTTTTGACAGTCTTGCAATACAAGAACCTCCAACAATTTATTCCCTTCACTTTCATTCCCACTGACACCAGCAATGTGTGCGATTCCCATGTCAGAAATGTGTCGACAACTCCGTAAATTTAAATGTTTCAATTTCGGTAGGCCCCATGCTATCCATAACAGTCCTGTGTTTGTAATATTGCTACACCCGGCAAGATCGAGATATTCAAGGCCTTTCAGATTTTGTGCTATTCGTCCTAAACTAGAATCTGTAATTTGTTTACAAAGACTTAAATTCAAAACAGTCAATGATGGTATCAGTCGTGTGAACGCATGTCCTAGTCCATTATCAGTTAAATTATAACATCCACTCAAATTCAAGCATTGGATATTAGGCATTCCTTGTACAACATAACTCAGGCTTCGTCTTAGGCTCAGGATTTGAACTCGTTGAATACCACGGGCGACTAAGCTAGGAAACAAAGACGGGTTCGCCCTTCGTAAGTGAAGCTTAGCTTCAACGCCTCTCCAAACGGACCGATGGTAAGCAGCGTCTCTCCAAGCCCGGCACACCTGGGCAGATCTACCTTTTTCACGTACATCTAAATAGCTAAATATCATTGCCAAAATCTCGGGAAATAAACATGAAATGTGTATTTCAGCGGACATTTTAAACTGAGCAATCCACACACACGGCCCACCAGCGGCCTGCGACGCGGCAGCTGAAAAACATTCACTCTATGATGTCACGTGGTTAGGCATTTTTCTGGGCCACGTGAGTCTCGTACCGGTCTGTGATTGGTTAAGTAAAACAACAACTGGTTTACATTACCATCAGTGGAGGAACTTATGGAGTGGATTTACATTATATATTATCGCGTTTGAATAGATTTTCCTTAGAGTACTCAAGAATTGTTAATAGTTATTGGTTGATAAACTTATCTAATTTATGTAGCGATTAGCGATTAGACTTTTAATAAAATAACAATTTGCTTTGTATTGAAAAATATGCCTCTGAACAACGAACCAATTCACAAGCGAGGAAGAAGTAGGCCTCTGTTTACTTGACTAAACTACACTATATTAAAAACCAGTAGATTTTTCACCAAATGTTCTTATAATTTAAGCGGGTTTAGCCACAAAATGTTCTTAATTTGGTTCTTAATTTATTCATTGGTGAAAACACTTTTAAACACATAAAAGTCATAATTGACTTTTAAACATAAAACTGTTTCTAAATAGGCGTACAGATATATTTTTTTATTTAACAATTCGCAGTTTTCTTTTTCTTTCAAGTTTTTTATTATATCAAATATCAATGTTAACATTTTCCACGTCTTATTTTTTCTATCTTTATTTTTTGTTAAGCTTATACATTATCTATGTTGAAAATGGCATTTATGTTCCAGCGTATTTTAAAGCGTTACCGTATTATTTCTAAAAAGCGTTCTATTTTAAAAAAAAAAAGATCATCATTACCACAATTTTTGGTCGGGAAATTTATATTTACTATGCGTTATTTGAATTCCAGTATTTTATTTTTATTTTTTATTTTTATTTTTATTTATAAATATGTCTATTTTTCTATAATATACATCGACTGGTTATCATTATACCACTGCACTATATCCATGATAATCAGTCGTGACAGAAAAGATATGAATCGAATACATGATGACTTGGCACAATTAACCAACATTGTAAATAAATTATTAAAATATTTGTTCCAAGTTCGAAAAGCCTTCCTCGATTTAGATCAGCGATAAACAAAAATAGATGATGAAAAACAACGGCATCATAAATAAAACATTACAACGACATCCTACTTCGATTATCCCAATGATTCCTAGATTATTTATAGCCTAAAGTTATGGATGTTTGGGAATACGAACTCCCAGAGTCATGATGCCGTGCTAGCGGTAAGCTGTAAACCCCCTTGTTTCTTTTTAAGGAGGCGGATGTGGTTATGATTGGCACGTATATCATCCATATTTTAATGAAGGTGAGCCATCATTACCGTTCTATAATGCCATTTTGAAACTACAGTATATCGATGTTATTAAAGATAATAAACATAATGTTACACCTGTATCATATTATAATGCACGGCTATTTAAACAATTATGCTCCAAAGTCTTTTAAAGCGCGTGAAATAACATTAGTTTACGCGCGCGTTCATCTGCTTTGAGCGTGTCGGTTTTATACGCGTATATACGGTATTGGATATGTACGTATAGGCCGGTTATATCGCAAGATTGGTTATATGAGTAAATTCTATAATATAATAATGCCAAAGAAAATGGCACAAGCCTGAAAATTAAAGGTGCCCACCTGCCACTTTGCTCATGTTGGGGGTTATCCTGTCTTAGGCATGACCATACGGTAAAGCAGCATTGGAAATCTAGAGGCCTAGTAATCACAATAATTAGATTATTTGGGACGAAATTACAGTCAGGAAATTTCTGCTCAAAGACTAAATGAGTTACGCTTTCAAGAATGATGCGGCAGGATTTAGAATTACGCAGGCGCAAAACCTGCATCAGAAGATAATACGTTATCGGGCTAAAATATCTACCGTTTTACGAATTAATTTGTGACTTGCAAATTTGTTTTAAATCTATTATTTTTTTCCTTTCTTTTTTAATTTTCTTGTTTTATATAGTAGCCTATTCGTGTCCTTGTTATACACATACAATGCCCTGCATCATAGCCTATACAATAAAGGTATAACCAACTCATACCGACTTGGACCATAACGTTACCACTTTATACTGTACACTTACTAATCTTATCACTTATAATAGGCCTAAGGACTGCATATATATTTTTTGTTCATTGTCTATGAGATCATTCATTAAGGAATCGCCAGTAGGTAGGTGGTATATTATCGGTAGGGAAATGCAATAATAATGTATTCCAAACCCAATGAGTAATGGGGGAAATTTGCCTATACATGGCTCTGTTAAACTATCTTGAAGACTTCTTGTAGGCGCGGCCTACACAAATTCAACCGCTCGAGTTTCACACATTTTTGTCAGTGTCGATCGCGCGCGTTTGAACGTACGCGCCGCCCGGCGTTGAACACTTCAATGTGTGTACCGGTGGTATGTACTCTTTAAATAAGCGTCTCATACCATGCAATATTGCTTTTTAAAATTATTTCATTAATTTAATGCCAACTGGATGATGTAGATTAGATGGGATATCATATTCAATATGGCGCGTGTCTGTTTATTGATCTGGGTTCCCCTTCTTGCCTTAAAATATTGATTTGGAACAAGCTACTACTACGTTTCCGCGGCTTACCACACACTTCAGATCTATGCTAGCGTTGTTCTTAGGTAGACACTGACAGAAGAATTTTAGCTGAGTTTTTATGACACATTTAACCACAACATAAAGCAATGAGCGCCTTTGCTCTTTTAAAAAATTATATTTTGGACCTAAGTGACTCAGTCGTAAAATTTGGTTCACTTAAATTTTGTTTTTTTTCAAATGGTGTAGGCCTATACGTAATCACCGGGTTACGAAATATTTCGACTTTTACAGTTATGTGCTAAAATCTTCTTTTTATCTTCCTAATTAAACCACGTTTGAATGAGATTTTTTTTCTCTTTTGTGAGGTTCACTCACCTTTATTTCATTTCAAAACATAATCATTTTGATAAATAAACAATTTTATTATGTTTGTGTATTGTCTTTTTTAAATATATAAATTTTAAGTTTCCTCTTATATCTTTAAAACTCTGCAAGAATGATATTATTATTATCAAACACTGTATTAGCCGTATGTACTCCATGTTCTAGGCGTTTACAATTTGTTTCATTTTTTGTCAAAGGCCATTTTTATTACCGACTAGATCGGTTTCACAGGTCGGGGAGTATTGCCAATTTATTAATTTATCTTAATTCTGATTGACAACAGTGTCTGGGTTTGGATACGGAAGTTATATAATTCGTTAGAGGTTGTGGGTGGTGATGCGTTTTAAGGTTAGTGGAGTAGGTAAAGGCTATCAACTAACCACCACGCATACTATACCGGGAGGTTGTGAGTCACACGGGTGCTTCCCGGGCAGCAGCCATTCTCTGATAAACAAAGACATCGTTAAGTCAATCTTTTCTCCCCAAAATATGTCTTTCTAGCTTTTTATTAATCTTACAAATCAAAGATATAATGTCATGCTGATTCAGGATTGAGTGGGCGTATTAAATTACGGTTTATTTTTAAAATTTGATTTTTGTTTTTTGTTTTTTTTTAATTAGATAGAAAACATATCTTCAAACTTTTATAACGCTCTTTCAAATAAACGGTACTCATTCTGTTTGATCACCAGTGTTTAGGACTAATGCATCCATGTTCTCAGGTTCGTGAAATTCCTTCACTATGGGCCAATGTTCCACAGTTATGCTCTTTCTTTCCGTGTTTTCTTCTTCCATAATAACCGTACGATTGACTAAAATAATCTAATAAATCAACCTTAAGATTTCTTTCATTTTCCTCCTGGATCATCAAGATTCTAACAAACTTTCGAGTCCACAGAATGTGGAAAATTTACTCGAGGGCAACAGTCAGAAGTAAAGTTAGGGGTCAGCCAACAAGCCTCATGCCGGTGAAAGATAAGCCCTTACAAGATTACTTCCAGACCATGTAGTAGGCCAATGCTATTTAGTCGTGAATTACGAAATCATGGTTCCTGTATTGTGTGAACACTTAACTATTAAACGCACATATTACGTAATCTGATACCGTAAAGTTGGTGATTAGGACGTAAAGCGTGGTTCCCACTAGCGACGCAACGCAACGCAAGTGAATTGACCAATCACAAGCGATGGCTTATTTGCTTGTGATTGCTAACTGTCTATAACTTCGCTTGTCATTGGTTAAAACGCTTGCGTTGCGTTTACGTCCTTGCGTTACGTTCTAGTGGGAACCAAGCTCCGAGATAAGCGCGACGTAAGCAATTTAACCAATCACAGCGATGCATTATCCGAATGTTTGCTTGTGATTGGTCAACCAAGCCCATGCCCAACGTACCGGTACTCCTTACGCTTTGATTACGTCGACTTATCATAACCCGACGTCTAAATCGTTGCGTGAGAGGAATCTGTATAATTAGTGAAATAACAAATTAGGCCTACAGCACTGAGTGCAGAGTGCGGAACATCTCGTGGGATTTTTTTAGTCAAAGTACGGTCAAATGACAGTAAGCCTACAGTGCTTCCAGGCCCGTGGATGTAAACTATAGACGAAGACTTATACGCGTGACACCTAAACGCTATCCGTTTAAGGTAAACGGTGTGGTAAAAACATTTAAAAGAACATATTACAAATACTGCAACCAAGATAAGACCAAAAAATATATACTTAAATTAAACGTCACCTCCCTCTCTTGATTTTCGAGCCGCCTCTGTTTTTTTAATTTAACCTTTTTTAAATGACCAAAAAACACAACTAAAAATTCAATTTCATTGCATTAAGCTAAATGGTTTTCTTGAAGTTGAAAATGTTTGTATCATTCATTTGTAGGCTACATGTTGGTATCAGTTTATGTAAAAATGGTAATACAAATAAGACTATAGTGTTTTTTTTTTATTTATTCAGAGGTTGACGCTTAACAAGTATATATTTTTTGGCCGAAAATCTAAAAAGTACAATCTTTCATCGTCATAACTTACCGCAATACAACGTGTGGGAGTTTCAACATTTCCGACATTGAGGGCAGCATTCATTCGAACTTATTTTTCGTACATCGACGGTACAGAATTTCCCTGGAAAATACAAACATGATAGGTTTTAAATGTTTTATCACACCTATGACAGCTATAAAATGAATCGTCACCAGGGAAAAGTTCAAAGGTTAATATATATGTACGTGCGGTCAACATCAGAAAATTTAATTGTAAAATACATATATCAATGCCAATTAAAATACTTGGTTAAAACTTTGTTAAATTTATAACGATGACGTATGCCTGCGTAGGCCTAACAATACAGCAAATACGTGGATTAAAAGAGTTACAAGTTATGCAAGTTAAACCCCTTTGCCTCCCCCCCCCCATCCCCCTTCCAAACGTCACTGTAATTGTATTACGTCACAGATGGTGAGATTAAAGTAAATCTTTTGGGCAGAAATGCAGACGAAACGGTATCATGAGGGGCTTGTGGTGGTGCGTATCCCTCTCAGCTTCTCCCTATCCAATTTTTATTTTCTTAAACAACATAAAATATATAAACACAATTCAACGTATACAAATGTAAATGATCGTGCCATAATTTATCAAAAAGATAAATAAATAGCACATTGATAGGCCTAACTGATACTGAAAATTAATATTGATTCATTGACCCACATACACCATCTTATCTAAAGGGAGTTAGGTCATAGTACGATAAACAAAAACATATTGCATGATAACTTAAGAAAAATGTTGATTTTGTATTTTATAGGTCTCGTAGTAGTTCCAGCGTGGAACAAACATTATAGTATCCATATCGGATCCAAAGGAGGTAGGCCTACTGGCTGTCCTCTCATAGGAAATACTATTAAGGAAAAACCTAAAACAGTATAGTATCTATATCGGATCCAAAGGTAGGCCTACTGGCTTGCCCTCTCTCTTATGAAATAAAAGAAATACTAAATCAAAAAGTTGACATAAAGTAAACGTACAGCTAGAAAGAGAGATGCCACATTTTCGGAAAATACTACTCTTTCGGCGTCCGGGGATAATCTTATTTATATTCACAGTTTAAAAAGCAGTCAAATAAATTTAGTTTATAACTTTGAAGAATTTTTAAAGAGACACAAATTACTGGCACAGACGATCATGTTTGTTTTGTTTGCAATTTAGTTAAATGTATTTGCCGAACGTATATATTGTATATTGATGTTAAGTCAAAATTATTTGATGAAAGTTAAATTTAATACAGTATCCAATCAACTTACAACACCGATACCAAATACCCATTAACACGCAGGTACTACACAAATCATCAGAACGCCACCTATGTTTGCGACATGTTTATTGACGTAAACCACCTCTGGACGGAGACTAATTATGACGTCATTAATCTTTCAGAGTGTGCAGCGGCAGCAGTAACCAAACGGAACTGGGGGACAGGAATTGTCATTGGACGTGTTGTGGGATTATCACGGCGACGAAGTAGTTACTAACGAGGATTTATACAAATGCAATCGTCATAAGATTATTGACATTCGAAGGATTATTGAAAGGAAGAATTATAAAAAAAAATATGGCATCTGAGCTGGCCCAGTTTCTGTGGATATTTATTATCTTACTTTTCCCTCAAAGCCACACTTCACAAAGTCTGGATGCGACGTGGTGGTAAGTATAACATTACTTAAGTATGGGTTCTTTTAATAGTAGCTTTTGAGGTATAACAACAAATAGACAGAATAAGTGCGCATGGTAGGATAGAACTTAAATAAATAAATGTTAAACTCATTTCAACGAAATATACAAAAATAGGATTTTATTTTCATCAAGTTTGTAAATCGTACCCCGTGTCAGATCATATATTAATTATTATGGGATCGATCCATTATTATGTAATGGGTCGTATTAATAAAGTACAGTTATAGGCCTATTTTAAGTAAGTAATAGGTCTGTGATGAGGCCCATTCTGAAATAAATTAAGCAAGCATTACTAAAGTCAGTTAGGCGTTACCAGTGCATTGTTTATATTTCAATTGCTCCCTTTTGTTTCTAGCTAAAAACACAAAAGAAAGTTTATTAATGTCTTACAATTGACAGTTGTTATGCCAGAATCGTTGAGTTCTGTTTGTAAATGTTTACTGAAACTATTTCTTTTTTCCTGTTGTTTAATTGGTGAAAATATGTACAGGGTATTTTCTCTTGTTTCCATAGTTTTATCACGGACCTCCAGGGTTGTTTTTTTTTGTAGGCCCTAATTTGTATAACTTGTTGGGTAAACCATTGAATGATTTGCCATTAATAGGCCTACGAGGTGAGATTCCTTTAAAAAAATACACCACTGACATATCAAACAAAGTAACAAAAACAACAATCTAAAAAGGAACATTTGGGAAATCCGGACAGTTAAATACTGTACTCTGACCATCGAGGAATGAAATCTCGAAATATTAAACCATCCATAATCCTTTACTTGACAACAATAAACATAGCAAGCATAGCAACAAACAATATTACTGAGTGTGAAGTATAAAACAACAAAACATGATTGGTAAATAATGTACCACTTGACGCAATTATAAAGTAAGCCCGAACAGTATGATCATGTATATAGCTATTGTGTCGGAAAACATCAGATTAAAATCTGTCAGTGAATGACTCTAATAATAACTAATCACATATAAAACAAGAGAATATCACGTTTTGTTGTTTCAAAATGCCAATTCTGTAGCGTTAGTAAACACAGAGACCTGCGAAATTATTTCACCACAAAGGTTACATACACCAAACATTGTAGGCGGGGTTTTTTTCTTAGTAAGTTAATATTGTTTTAAAAGATAACTGTTTTCTTTCTTTTTTTTCTCCAAACATCATGGTCAAAATATATCTATACTTAATACTCGTTAGATTACCCCCTGAACAGTAACTATTTCACCAACAGTAATATTTTAAAGCAACACGTCTTGATATTAACAAGTTTGACATCCAACTTATAGACAGTAAATAAGACACCGTTGACAGAGACGTTAGCAAGGTGAGATAATACACCAACAAAATCTAATCACCGGAGCCTCGTTTTCATCTTTACGAGATACCATAAACGTCTTAATACTTTAGAAAACATAAATTAAACTTTAAGCAGTTACTTAGGCCTATACAAAAGTAGAATGGGAACACTGTAACAAGGCCTAAACATTTTATTTTGAAACTTCGGTAAAGAAAACAATGCTCAGGCTTAATCAGACACTGTATTCAATTGATCAAATAAAGTTAAAGTATGCGGTCTATTGCGGAATCAGTTGCAAAACAAATAAACATTAAATAAGCAGTACATAAGTAGAATGAGAATAACAAGGCCTACAATTTGTATTTAGAAACTTTGTATCGGTAATAAAGAAAACAATAAAAATGTTCAGGCGTAATCAGATATAATATATTCAGTTGATCAAATAAAGTTACCGTTATGCGCTCTATTGAGGAACCAGTTGCAAACAATGATTTATACTGTACATGGTAGGCCTAGCTGAAAACATTTTATCAATAACGTGGACTGGCATACACATTCTCGGGTTGTTTGATAGACTTTGTGAAACCCTTTTCGGTTTCCAAAAAGACAATAGGCCTACAACAAGACAAACTTAACTGAATTACTGCATACAGGTCTATACTATCGGTAACTCGATGCTTTTGTGTCATGTTTTAAAAGCTGAATCGGATTAAGCCTATCGTAAGTACTTACTGTAAATAGTTAACCAAAGACTTAATGGAAACACTATCAACATTTAATTAAAATTGACTAAACTATAATTAATACTTTAGTCATTACTTAACACATGTCCTTGGTATCATCGGGTAGACAGACATGTTTTTTTCTAGTACAGAATCCCAAGAGTACCCATAGTTAATTTCATTCAGAGGAGAGAATATAACATTTTAAAAAACAAATTAAAGTGTTGGTAGATTTTAGCCGTAATGTTGTTGACACCTACAGTATACTTAGGGTTGTCACTTATTACTATTTATTATACTGTATATTTAGACTGTTTCTGAATTGACACGTTTTGGTATTTCAGTGTATATTTCCATTTGGTTGGACCATGAAGAAATAAGTTAGTTAGTTAACTTATTTCTCCAATGTTGGACTTATTATACAGTACTCCATGGGTAAAATAATTCTTTGAGTAAAACAATAAACCATTAGAAATGCAGTGAACAAAACAATTGGTCTATCCATCATAATTACTAAACAATTATCTTGGCCTGGTTACAAAATGGCAATCTTTGCACAATCTTTTTTTGTTGTTGTACTAATTATATTTATTTTACATGTTGAAAGGAAGTGGATTGTTTACCAAATATCTTGTGATCAACTTTAAGCATAAACTTACTGTATCTAGAATTAGCATGTACAACAGAAGAACCGCTTAGTTTATTCAACTTGCAATACACTCTTTTGTATTGTTTTACTTTACTGTTTAAACTACAGCTTAACACTTAAATTATTCAAAGATATTGACTTTGTTCACCAACAACAAATATTGAGGTTATGTGATTGACATTTGTGTTGTAGAATCGTGAGCATTTTCTATGAATTTCAGATAAACATCAATGGTAAAATATTAGACAACCTTTCTAAAAACGTATATTTTCAACTTTCAAACTGTGGATTCTTAAAAGTGCTGTATTTTAAAAGATAATGTTTAAAAATATTTTCTTTAAAAGGACATTTTCAAGAAATATTCTGTGTATTTTTTAATAAAAAAATAAAAAATACAGTACAGTCAGTGCATCTCTAGCAGTCTGCCTCTCCCCAACACTGAACTCTGAAAATAGGAAAGGAAACTCACTCAAAGCCACCATTTTCTTCTGGTCCAAAGTTGCTTTTTTAATCATTAAAAATATAATTCGGAATATATTGTACCACCAGCATTTCTGGGGGAAACCAGGGTGTACAATATTGTGGAGTTGATTTATAAAATCAAATGCTTTTTCAAAAGCGGCACACATCACGACGTACGTTCGTCGTAAACATTTATTTTAAGTTGCAGGAATCCCAAAAAACATAGGAAAAAGTAACGAACGCCTTACACCTTTTCAGGACGTCCCGTAATTAGACCTATTGATCAGGTGTATGATTGGGACCTGAACGACACTTAAATATATCGATTAACTCTTAGTAACAGAAAATTAACCCTATTAAATATCGATTACATGCCAACAATAATTAGTTAAAACTAGGTCGTGTTCACAGATGGTTCTCGAATACACAGTACTGTAATTTCAGCGTAAAAAAACTGGCGATTTCAAATGTACGTACCGCAGGACTATTATAAATACATTGTCGTTTTCAGAAACGAATAAATAGACACGATGATTAATGTAGTCAACTAAAATTACCACACTGGGAATTAGGCCTACTTCCGAAGGAGAAACTTATCTTAAAATGAGTCCAAAAAACTAAAACTGTGCCTGTATAGTCGATTAAAATAGTAAAGTACATGTAACGATACACCACTACGACGTTTATATTTTTTATAATTACTAATTAATACAATAAACAGTAACCACATTCACAGTAAGAAAATTTCGATTCAAATGGCGACCAAAAATGGTTCGTACAGTATTTACAATATTGTCAAAGTATTGCAATGCTACAGTATATCTCAGTTTTAAGTTTATTCTCAAAGGGCCCATAAATGTACATACTTGTGTTAAACCATGGAGGGCTCATACATTTACCTACAAACTGGGAGTCTGAGAGATTGGAATGTTCCATTCATCGCAAATCAATACATTTGTATAAACGTACTGTATATTAAATCTATCAAAATAGTATTTTTTTAAGAAAATCGGCCTGTCTTCAACATTATGATGCTGTACTCGAGCTGTTCAACCGGTTTTCAGCTATTAAAAACAATTATCGTAGGAGGAGATAGGAAAATGCGAAGCATCCTCGTATTATTGTGTGCAGGTATTTTTTAAGAGGACATCCATTAGACAGTGTATACTACGGTCGGAAAACACCACTATTTGGGACAAATCGTTCAACCTAAATTCGTTTTAATTGTCAATAACTAATTATCTAACTCATTTAATTAGTAAACAGGGTTACATCTGGTGGTTTAAATCAGTACCGAGATTCTAACCAACTGTATATACCATCGAGTAAACATTCTAGAAATAACGCGCGATTTACCGAATTTTGCCCTTACGTAAATTTATATATAGATAATTAGCCATAATTTGTCACAACTCAGTTGGTTTATACTTTAATATAGTCTGGGTTCCAGACGGAGTTTTGTCTTAATATTTGTAAAAAGATAAATATTTTTGCACATACTGTATGGCGTTTCATACATATACTACTTGGTATTTTCAGACAAAATCGAAATAAAAACAATAACAAAAATACAATGAATACAGACTTGGGGCAAGTCTAACTTTAATATAGAATGGTCATACGAAATCATATAGCCTACTGCGTACACTAACAAGTGTGATAAATATTTTATTTTCGTATATACATTCCTAATATATTCAAATACAGTTCGAAACGTTAGATCATGAATTACCTCTTCTTATTTGGAGATAAAATAGGCCTAAGTATCAATTTGTTACTGTAAAGTATACAGTGAAACATTTCTCGCCGGTTCAAAGTGGGTTCATCCACTATTTATTAAAATAGTAAGCTCAATACAAGTGGCAAAACTTATACATATGTTAGGAATTGAACATAAAACAAGTGAGGTAAATGAGGGTAGTTCAAGGGGCAGCTAATTTGTCAAGTATGGCATTCGGTTGCTTGTTGAGTGTTAAAAGTTTAACCAGACAAGAATGTAACCACTAAAGCTTGGTTCCCACTAGAACGTAACGCAAGGACGTAAACGCAACGCAAGCGTTTTAACCAATGACAAGCGAAGTTATAGACAGTTAGCAATCACAAGCGAATAAGCCATCGCTTGTGATTGGTCAATTAATTTGCGTTGCGTTACGTCCTTGCGTTGCGTCGCTAGTGGCAACCACGCTTAAGGTACAGTACATACAGTAACATCATTATTTGAAACATTATAAATTAATTAAATTATTATATTTTTCTATAGGGCACTTGGATTGGAATCATCATCCAATCAATACGAAGCTTTACAAAATCCAGATCTGCTTATATTTGGTGCGCAACAGATGTGTACGCAGTTACCTGGCTTATCGCCAGGGCAACGGAAGCTTTGTCATCTGTACAGTGACCACATGGGTCCAATTGGTGAAGGGGCTAAGGTGGGCATCGAAGAGTGCCAGTATCAGTTCCAGGATCGAAGGTGGAACTGTAGCACGTCAGACCAGGAATCAGTTTTTGGTAGAGTAATGACAATTGGTGAGCATTTTTTTTAACGTATGGTCGGTGGTGACATACCACGCGAACACAATTTACACGCCCGCGTGCAAAATGTAAACGCCCGCGTACAAAACACGTTCCATTAATATCCACGTTTGAACGCGCGTTTCAAAGTTTGGGTCACTACCGACACAAACTACACAATTGACAGTATGACGACAGGTGTAAACTATTTTGATTAGGGGATTAATTATTTGTTAGCCTTAATTAAAAAGTGGTTTTCTCCCACGTAGAATTCTATTCAGACCCTTGTACGGTGTTTAATCCTTGCTCTTCTACATTATAATAATAATTGATTTCAAATTAAAGGGATGTCCTGAATTATCTGTACTGTTGTACAAGACGTGCCATTACTTGTTAATTAAACTGAATGGATAATAATTAATTCGAGGTCCTGTCTGATGCTTCGTAAATGCGTTATCAACAGTAATTTATCATGATTAATCCAATTTTAAAATCCTTAAAACATTGATTAGGCTCTTTTGATGCTATTGTAGAAAATCGTGACGTGCGAATACAGTTATATTGGCATACCATGGCATGGTTAGTCTTACGTGTTTCTTGACCTTACCAGATCGTGCCTAGCCTTACATTGTAAGGATTTAGCGGCTAAGTAAAGCATGGTTTACCAACATTTTATCAAATATATTTACTTCAATGTTATTTTCTTGTTTAAGGGTTATTTGCCTGTTATAAAAATTCGATTGTTCTTAATAGTAATTATATTGAATGATTACATATCCCTGGCATGCATTAAGACTTAAAATGTCCAATATCAATCGTATTGTTGTTATTTAAAACACTATTCATGACATTGTAGTAAATACAAGTTATAATACTGTACGTGCATTGTAAATATAATAATTTATAACAGGGAGTTGTAATTACAACTCCCTGATTATAACCTAAGCCGAAAATAATTATCCAGTCGTTGTTGCAATCAATTATGTTTATTTTGGTATTTTAGTGCCCCTTGTTTAAAATTAAGAACCGACGATATTGAAGGGAAATAATATATTTCAGACCACCTATTTAACACAAGTAAATTAATTGAATACACCATTAAAACTATCAATATAAAAACCGTAGGGCCTACCCAACGTACCTCACATAAAATGAACACATTTAAGGGGGGGGGGGGGGGGGAGAGAGGATAAATAAATTACTACTGTAGGTGAACCTAAAGAGCAATACATTTCAATATTGTAATTCCCCACATGTGAAATGCTACGAAATGTAAACCACCCCGAGGTAGTAATTTGTTACTAAAGAAAATCTCCAAATTATCCCACCAGGCTGCTTTCTACATAAGTGGTCACGTTTCCCCCAAGTCGTTGCTTGTGTAACCGACTTAATCTTTTGTAGTGATCAATCTAACTTGCCATTGTTTGTAGTCAATGTCAATGAATAATTGATGGACACACTACAGTACTACCAAAACTCCACAATCCAATGAGTTCTATCAAAGACAATTTTGTTTTCTTCATGGCTTTCTTGACGTTCCAAAAAAAAAACTGCATTAAAGGATATCAAACAATATTTGTATAGAGTTGCAATTTTGTAAAATATTTATCTGTTGAAAATGTTTTTGGAACAATTTTAATGAAAAAATGTTTTTTAACTGATTAAAAACGCATGATTTTCTCTATACTGAGCCTCCAGCAATGTTCAGTGAAGCTTGTAAAAAGCTGTGACGTAACGTTGTATCTTTTGTTGCGGAAACTAAACCATAGCTGTCACCTTTTCACTGAGCTAACGTTCACCGTGTTAACCCCTCACAGCAATTTGTTTCTTTACTCCACTGGGACCCTCTCACCTTGACAAATATCAACTGGGTATTGTTTAGTAACTTTTCCCTCTCAATCTTGCTATTTGTTCCAAGTACAATGACTTTCTTGTTCAAAATTATTTCATATATTTTTTTCGAATGGTAGATATAACATGATACGACTAACTTGCAATGTCTTTATGTATAGGCTTATCAAATTAAATAGTATAAATTGGCAATCGTCAAGTGGTCATTTGTGAAAACTTCAAACGAATAGGACCGACGGTGCCATGTCTATTTACAGTTCTTCACCATAGCCTATATACTTACTTTTGAAAATACGATTGCAACTTTTATAACTATTTATAGAGTAATGGTGGAAATTGATACATACTGTATGAACGGTTACATGATAAACTTATAAAGTGCAGTTATTAATGGGCTCAGAAAAATAGTGATAGTGATATGGAACGCCGAAAGGCAAATAAATGTAAACCTAATTTCATTTATCAGAGTGTCGGTAATTTCCATTACACTTGTCGCTTCAGATACCCACAGTTTAAATTGTTTAACTAAATCTAACTCTATAGTAGATCTATAAATTTACTGGACAGACTAACCAACCAACCAGTTACAATGCCTATAAATCAACCCTATTTCGAGGCTTTTCGATGTTTTTCTGAAATACAAGCTTAAGTACCGTAGTATACGTATGAAACGCCATATGTGTCAAAATATTTATCTTTTTACTAATATTAATTCAAAACTCCGTCTGGAACATAGACTAAATCAACCCATTTAATCCTGTCTTTCTACAGCTAGTCGGGAAGCAGCGTTCACACATGCGGTTTCAGCGGCTGGTGTCATCAACTCAATCAGTCGAAACTGTCGAGAGGGTAGCTTACAAACGTGTGGTTGCAGCAGAGCTTCTAGACCAGACGATCTCCCTAAAGAATGGTTGTGGGGTGGTTGCGGAGACAACGTTGAATACGGGTACCAATTCAGCAGGAATTTTGTAGATGCCAAAGAAAGAGAGTCGACTCCAGAAAGTGGTTCAAAAGAATTTAAACGGAGAAAAATGAACCTGCATAACAACGAGGCAGGACGAAGGGTAAGGGAATGTGCTATACATTTTGTTGCATGTTTTCATTATATAAATCACTCAATAACATATTTTCTTTGCTAAGGCAAAAAAACACATTTTAGATACCGGAAAAAGGTGCGATAACTTGCACAGGCAATAAAAAGCATTGGCTACACAATGTCTTCTGAATATATTTACTAGTAACAGTACAGTAATACTATGATGACCACAATCTATCTCTACTTTTTAATGTTTAGTTATAATTAGTCCACCGGTCGGCTTTTTGATATTTGTCTGAAATACGTATGAAACGCCATATATGCCAAAATATTTATCTTTTTACTAACAGTTCGTCCATTTTTCTACATGCAATTAGGATTGCAACAAAACTTGCGTAACATTAATGTGTATATTATAAGAAAGGGAAACAATTTAGTAAGGTATGCACCACGTTTACTTGCCAAGTGATGAACCTGTGTGTGAGGGAAGTTCCTGTACGTTTTCTTAACCCGTTGACATGTTCGTCATCAGGGCGATGAGAAAGTTGCGTGACAAACATTTAATTTGGTTACTATAATTCTTGGAATTACAACAAACAATACCGGAATAACAAATACAAATAAACAACGTAAAGAAGTGTTACTCCGATGGGAATAAACATACGTAATAGAGATTGGTTAAATACGCAGTTAAAGCAGCCATGTTCACACACTGAGTCTGCATTTACACAATAAAGCTGGATTTCCACAAGCAAGGGCGTAATCAAACCAGCTACGTACACACTGGGCCTGCATGTACACACTAAAGCTGGGTTCTTCCCAATAGGACGTACCGGTAACGCAAGGGCGTAAGCAAAAAAAGCTATGTTCACACTGAGCCTGCATTTACACACTAAAGCTGGGTTCCCACTAGGACGTACCGGTAACGCAAGGCGTAAGCAAAAAAAGCTATGTTCACACTGACTGCATTTACACACTAAAACTTGGTCCCCACTAGGACGTAACGCAAGGGCGTAAGCAAAACACAAGTAATACGCAGAGTTAAAGCTACGTTCACACTGTGCCTGCATTTACACACTTAAACTTGGTCCCCAATAGGACGTAACGCAAGGGCGTAAGCGAAACACAAGTAATTTAACTCCTTCCAAACATATACCGGATTCACCCAGATATTTTGACCGTTGTTACATTTGCGTGACTGTCTAGGACAAAATAATAGTATGTTCTTTTTATAACATATAGAATTCCTAGTTTATCTTAAATGTATTTTTATATTAGAATGTAGGCGATAAATCATTGTATTAGACATACAATGCTCTCTGTAGTTGGCAATAAATTCCCCAGCGGATCGACTCCATTTCATTCAGTAATGTAAAACTTTGGGTTTTATTTCTCCATTATGACAATAATGATTACTAATATCTTGTATCACGCGCTCGCTTCTCACTATATTTTCTTTGTGTTTCTCGATTGTGCTTTATAATTAACTTGAATTTATATTTAATACTAATCTATAGATAGTTACATCATTCATAATGTTTTCTACAATAATACAGCCGGTTGCCATGGAAATCTACCACGATTTAAATTGGATAATGGGTTTATGTTTTAGAACAGTAAGAATTCGAATAATATTCCTTATATGGAAATGCAGCAAACAGCTTAAAAAATTACTGTATCAGACATTAAATTTGGTTTTTATTCAAAACGAATTCTTACATTTAGAGTAAAACCCAGGATCTTGGAATTGGAATGTATGTGCACCAACTACCAGTGCCACAATATACATACATTAATGTCTAAATTTGATACCGTAATTATTGTAGTAGGGTCGATGACCCTGGTGTAAATGACGATTCAAATAAAAAGTAACTTGTGAATAGCTGGCGACTGTGTACATATCTCTGTCTCTAGAGAACTTACTTTATTGTATGTACAGAAGGCCTATAACGTAGTGATGTAAACGCAATGTTCCAGTTATAAATGGTAAAGTCTATTATGAGACATTTTAGCCTATTAAATTTCTTGTAGTAAAATACTCACTAATGACAATCCAATTTCTTAATACTGTTTTATCTAAAAGTTTAAAGTAGTATTTGACGCGCGCGTTCGAAAAATGTTAAAACGCCACAGCTTTTGTACGCACGCGTCAGTTTTTTTTGTAGTGTTACGATAACAATTGCCTATTCTGACATTTGAAAATAGGTATAGCCTACGTATTATACATTTATCATGATCATTGGATGTTTATTATTATACCGAAATGCATCAGCAGGATGTGACAGGATTTAGCCCGGTTAAGTGGCCTGAAAGATGCGCCAACCTGAGTGGGCGATCGACGTTACCATTACAATTGTTTATCTAAACCCATGTGATAGATAGCCATGTCTATGGAAAGCTACGCGAGTATTATTTGTTTAAAATTCTATTTTTACAGTGCTTACCTTTCATACCTATTTTCGAAGAATTTACAAATTTTGCTATTTGTTGAATACATTTTGTTCATCTTATTTCTAGAATGTGTCAGTCGTGATAGCTTAAACTTTTGTTCGCGATAAACGTCGTATAATTATTAGGTTATATTGCTGTAATGCCTATTGTTATGTACAGCTATTGTAAAGGGTCGACTATATACTGTGATTTCGTAACTGCCTTCTTAAGTGTCCCCATTATGGTATAATGAGTAGATAATGCTAGATTTTAGGGATTTTCTTTTCTCTTGTAAAAAAAATTAATTCCTTCACTTTATCTACTGTCTGTATTACCAGTTATCTCTGACGGTGCTTTTAATTTCTTTTACACGATACGGTACGGCAAATGAAGCATGATAATCAAGCAGAGCAGTTCGCGTGTTAACAAACGTTCAAAGTACAACATAAATACTGTCATAAATCACAATGATAACGCAATAATGTTGTAATAATTACGATAAAGTAAAAGATGTGTTTGTGATACGTGATATTATTTATAATATTGATGATGACTTAAGAGAATCAAACAGATAATAATTACTATTTTGACAGCTGTATCGCGTGTATACTACTAACACCTCAATTGCCAATTACATTGCTTATTACATAGTAACCAACTACTGTGCTGCTGTATTATCTACTTCTACTTCATAACATACCGTATAAAGTCTGGATCATTGTAGTCTAATTCCTCAGTTTATTATTACTTCAGAAAACGGTTGTAAAAATACTTTACTTACTCGTTATTTTTCACGCAAAGACTGACATCCAGTGTAATGTCACGGACTGTCATCATTGTAGTCTAATTCCTTTTTTAGTTTATCATTAATCCAGAAAACAGTTGTTATAGAAACATTCTCAACTTTACTTACATTTCGTTTTGGAAAAACATGGTGTAACGCAAAACTGAATTTACTAAATTTCTTTTCGTTATTTTTTCAGGCTATCTACGCAAAGACTGACATCCAGTGTAAATGTCACGGAGTGTCTGGATCATGTAGTCTAACAACATGCTGGCTACAATTACCGTCGTTTCGTATGATTGGAAATATTTTGAAAGAAAAATACGACGGAGCGTCGAAGGTCCGCGTCAACAAGAAAGGCAAGATGGACATTTTAGAAAAACGTTTTAATCGACCGTCTGAAGAAGATTTAGTTTATCTAGAAGATTCGCCGGATTATTGTCATAAGAACCCAAGAACAGGATCTTTGGGAACTAAAGGCAGAGAGTGTAACAAAACATCGTTTGGGACTGACGGATGTGATTTAATGTGCTGTGGGAGGGGGTATAATTCGTACCGCGTTGAGCTAGTCGAAAGGTGCAATTGCAAGTTTAAATGGTGCTGTTATGTTAAATGTAAACGATGTAAAGTAATCAAAGATGTTTACATTTGTAAATAAGCAGGGTATTACGTCATCAATCTAGTTGTACATATTGTTATCATCTCTACAGCTCATCTTGTACGCGAACCGAAGACGCGTGAGTACGGGGCGCCACTTGAGACACGACTAATTATGTCACCTTGGTGCAGTTATTTGTGACAGAAATAATTTTATTCGGACATAACGTGAGTCACATCAAACGGCGGTTGTTCCATCCTTTTAATAATTTTACTGCAGCATCAACGATAGAGGGGGTACAGTAACGATTATTTGAGATTCTTTAAGGAAAATGTCTGATAAGATATGACATTTTAAATATTAAAAAAATGTAAAGCCCCATCAGAAAAGCAGACGTGATTCGTATGGTTGTTACTGTTGGCTCGCGCTCAATCTGATATTTATCTAGATTAATTTTAACATTGTTTTGAATGTTTTAATAGATGTAAAAAGATAGAAAAGATGTCAATAGACTGTGTCCCTTCACAGTAACTATGTATTTATTATTGAGTTGTAAAGGGACAGCACACGGCCATGTTTAGTATCATTTCCATAACGAAGGTCATTATCGTTTGTAAATAGTAGTTTTTGTACAGTTTGATCGTTTTCTTAAAATTGCTATTGTGTAAAATCAGTGTAGTTAATATTAATAATAAAATATTTGTAAGATGTAAAGAAGTAAAACATATCGAATTGTTCTAAACAAAAATTAAATTTGAAGTTTACTTTACTACTTTATTAATAAGCATCTATCATTTATCTTGGAACTACGTACGTATGTCAGTGAGAAATATGAACGCGATGCGCGTGAGGCGATGATACGATAGTTAGCGTGCGTTAACTGTATGTCTCTTCCTAAGTAATAGTAATGGTCTAGATGATGATATTTTTCGATTTTTTGTGATTACCGTTTACAGATACGAATATCTTCAGGGAGGAAAAGTAGCTATATAATTTACATAGAGGTTTGGGATGTCTCACGACAGTACATAACGGTGTAGTTTTAACCAACAGTTATATAAAAGTATGTTAAATAATTTATTATCAAAAGTGTGATTAATATTTTATTATTTACTAGTATACTCTATATGTTTAATGGCTTTTATTTATATATACATATATTTATATTATCATCACAGTGTTCTTATGATAAATAGACATACCAATTCCTTGTATAACTACGTCATCATCAATGACAATACGTCATCATAAATGATAATACGTCATCGTCAATGACGTCAGCATGAAAGAAGTTAATAACAAATAATGAAAGTATAACAATTAATAACATGAAAATTAATTTATAAAGTTTTGATACATGAGGAAAGCGCCACCTATAGTTCTGTGAATTTTAATGAAAAAGGTTCATAATAAATATAGATTTTAAAAAAGCTATTTAATATTGATATAATTTCGATGAAAATATCAGTATTAATAAACTGCGATTTATTTCAGTTCCTCACAATCTGTGTAATTTGTATTATTGTGACGTCATTATGAATATAAGATAGAATCTAACAGACAAAAAAATGATTTAAAAATATTTGATAAACGTGGACCAACAGACAGACAGAGAGTTATAAGAATACATTTAGGAGGCCAATATGCCCTATTGACCAATCACAATTAACCGAGCTACTTCGTTAAGTTTTCAAATAAATATTTAAGGATTTCACCTTACTGGTATTCACTTTAGATAGGAGAATGTTAACTATTAGCCTATTCTGGTGAATGGCCACTATAAGACCCCATTGTCAACAGTCAGAAAACAGTCATGTAAGCAAAACAAAAATACGTAGACCTATATAATTAAAATATGTGAATTGAACTCAAAATACAGTAAACAGTGAATCTGATCACCATAGACGTGTGAACAACCTGAAAACCTGATGGTGACGCATTCGTCGTCACAAGAATCTCATATAAACGTATTACGCGTTACACGTTACAAGAATTGCGTTTATACTAAGTTGGTCAAACTTTCTATAAACGGCTCTACTCTGCACCAAACAAACGTTTGTGTTATGGAACGAAAACATTTGTTTATGGATAAGTTAGAATCTATGTTCTGATGTTTCTTAAAATACACTTACTGCCCTCTATAATGTTCGTTCATAACAACTTTCAGTGTAAATACAACTAAACATTTTTTTTCTTCTACAAAAAAAAATATAACCTACTTTTTCTTCCAAAAATAAATACAAAATGCCCCTGAGAGAGTAAAGCATAATCAACACAATGTGCTTTTAATCCCCATAAGAAAAAATATCTAGCTATTGGTGCGGCAGAAGCAAAAGTGCATATCATTCATGGTACAGACAATCTGCAATTAACAGAACTGTTTATACTGCCGACTTGAGTTAAAGTTGACGCGTGTGGACGTTTGTTGACGCGAACCAGTTCGTTACAATGTTACTGTGCGCAATCATAGTGATGGTAGGTTTCCGATGAATCGGCATATTTTCTTAAAGATTTTAACTTGGCCCGTAAGTTACCAATTTTGATAAACAGAGATAACCAAATTATCTATTGAATACGAGCAGTGTGTTCTTAAGGGAATGAATTTAATTAAATCAATTTTAAGTTAATCCTTAAGTTAAATACTTAGTACTTAAGAAGCTATCATCCTGGTAATTTAGTCAAATTTTACAAAATAACGCACCTAATGGTACGGTGACTATACTATCCCATGCAATGAGTGCAATAGTACATTTTAAACATTAAGAACACATTTGTTTGAACATAACATAAACTAACTCTGCTGGTGACGAATTTCATTTCACATTCAGCAACATATGCATTGGTAGACTATTGGTGACCAGTTACCAATTTAGAACGCCATATATGGACACACCACATGTTTTTGGTCACATAAAATGTGATAGTGTAGTTTGGGTTAAGAATACCGCCGGCCATGAGCAGACGGTACATATCATGCGTTCCAAACGTGTCCTGTCCACCATTATATCACATGACTAATTTTGAGTAATATACTCAGTGGACTAAATTCACAAAGTCCATGTGTTTATCAACTCGAATTTTATTAGAAACAACTTAAAACATTAACGGTACAACAACAACTTGTTCAATAAAATTACCCTTAACCCGACTGACAAAGTACGAATTGACGAAACACAAAGCAAAAGCAATTGGCTAATTTTAAAAAGAACTTATATATTAGTTAAAGAAGCACCTGTCGGCGGTGTGGTGGTGAAGGGCCGGTGTTCGTACAACCTTAATTAACAATGAATGAATGGAAAAATTGCCGACTCATTATATAGTATTTTATGCATGACCCAGAAAAACAATATTCACACATTTGATATAACTAAGGTCACACTCTGTACCTATCACAATATATAATATAATATATGGTACCATGCACTCTACTGCCAGTGACACAACAAAATTAAAGAAAATAATGAGAAAAATTAAGATGATTATGACTGTATAGGACGTTAACAATTACAGGAAAGTAGAACTCACGTACCTTTGGGACAAACACATTCAGGTGACACCCCTACTAAGAAAACATTTTCAAGGACAGTGAAACGAACTAGATGATATATATGTTTTAAAATCAAGATCAATTTGTTGAGTCCCGAAGATGTCCCTCTTAATAGATAGTTTATTGAATTTTGGACTCCAAAGATGCAACCGCAGCTTATATTTTTGAAAGAGCGCCCTCTTTTGTTTCATAACTTTCTTAAAAGAGTCACGTGATCAAAACTTTTTTCATCACTAAGTAAAAATAATTATTGTAATGGTCTTCTGACAAGAAGAAAAAAGGGGGTTTCTGGGCCTAGGCGTAAATTAACGTTTTCCTTAAATATTTTCCAGTAAGATTGGCGCTGGACTACTAGGGGTTAAAAAAAAGATATTTAAGATTGGTATGCCTAAAACTTAAGTTAGGCCTATATAACTATTTAAGTCAACTATTTTAAAAGCGGCTGACATGCAGAAATTGAACAGAAACACAGGTCCTGCATTATAGCAGTTAACGGAAGTGTAGGAATTTAAATGTGTCTGTTATTTTCAGGTAATTGGGTCTAAGCCTATGTAAACTTAATAGAGAGTTTCCGGTCGGCCGTGGACTGACCACTTTTAACGTAAACGCATGGACATCGACCCCCTTGTCCAGGGCTAGGCCTAGGATATTGGACAACATGCCACAATTGTCATTTGTCCCACGGGACCTGAACCTGTACATGTACAACAAGCAAATTAGATGATAACCCGATAATTTCCGCCGCCTAGATCACAGTTAGTTGCACCTTTTCTGTGTCGCACCATTTGGCTTACTTAGTTTATAACTCTAGTATACTTGTTTCTTTACTTTTTACCAAGATAATTTGTTACTTGTTATCAAGATAATTTGTTACAACATTGTGGGGATTTTATAATCAAGTATATGTCTTTGTCCCCCGGGAGGATACGGGTCTTTGACTTACGAACCACATGAGATTGCATGAAAACCCACTTTTACCAAACAGCTTGTTAAACAAGATTTTGGAGGACTGGAGTGGATTAAACTCGTAATTAGATGTACACGAGCAATACTTGGAAAATATAAGGCGGTGTTTAGTCTGATTCGGATCATAATACGACGAGACATTTAAAGATTTTATCTTTCATTCTTCAGTATCATTCTACAGGAGGTCTGGTCTGAAGAAAAAATAAGTGTGATGAAACAATGGAAATAGTTGTGTAAATGTTTGAAACGCGACATCGTACAACGGGTGTAAATTGGGCAACATTTCTCTTTTCAATAGATTGCTTTGACGTGTTTTCTCCTGGGACTGAAGACAACGTGCTCGCGACGGCTTGCGTTTGATCATAACACTACACGGGGTGAGACGCCTTTTAAGCCGTACGATCATGTTCTGTGAATTGGGTGTATATGCCTAGGGATATAGAACGTTTGATCATTGGTTAATCAAGTCTATATCTATTGGTCAATAAATAAACGGCATGACCAAAGCAAGAAGTACAAACTTCAACTGTACTGTTTAAATTCTTGAATTTATTGGTGTTCAATCATTGACATAATTATCCCAAAAAGTATCACAGAGAGAAACGACGCATCGAGGGGAAAGCGTAACATGGTAACACATTGTTAACACACACGTGCGCTCCTGTCACGTCGACGACGAATAAAGTAAATCACCAACATTGTGGAAAGTTTTATGACATTTGTTCGTACATGGAATTACAATGTAGAAGCAAAAACGTTTTCCCCGGAACTAGTTGACGCGTGGGTTTAGGTTTATATATCGTCTTCACTAATGGTTGTATAAATACCGACTGCGATAATTAATTTGGATTTGGTCTACCTATGTTTATAACAAGAATGCAACAAAACTGTCAGATTTCTAAAAATCATTGGAGAAAGAACTCGTAACCACGTCAGGTGTACAAACTACTAACCTGTTGAATTTACCATTTATTTGGATTTTATTTTTCAAAATGTTGTCAGTAATTGGACGCTCAATATATCGATCATCAATAGTTATCATTCTAATCTCAACTTACATCAGGTAAGATTTTAACTTTTTTTGAACATTTTTATATTTCTATATATGGTTAGAATTGTTAAAATTTGTTGTTAAAAGTAATTTATAAGTTCTTCAAAGTGTGATTCTATTGTATTTAAATGTCAAAACAAAACTTCTTTTTGCTTAGAATTAGGTTGTCCTATGTTTTTTGTGGAGTCATGATTGAGATGGTGCTATACCTAGTTCCCATAGGAATAGGTTTCACAAAACATTAGAAACATCTAAGTTTACACTTCGGGACATGATATATGGGATATTTGGAGATTTTCTTTATTAACCAGTTTACTATTCTGTACCGTCTTTGTGAACATTTTCTATTAACCAGTTTTACTACTCTGCACCGTGTGTGTTAGAAATTAAAGATAGATTTATTATTTATATGTGTATTTCTATATTTTTTGACATATCGTAATTTGTAACTCGTCAAAACAATAGCAGTACTTACACCAGATTAAACACTATCGACAAATTTCAAAAATGTTTAAAACTGGCAAAAAAAGGTAAACACATTGATTAAACTTTGACATTCATAATGTTTTAAATTTCATGTAGAAGTAATCAACTGATAAAATAAAAAGAGTAATAACTAGGAAAGCAAGTTACAAGACAAGACAAAATTCGTCCTTGTAGTAAATTATAAAGTTTAAAAGTAAAACATAATTATATATCTTCATATCGGTTGAAACAATTGTAGTAAATGAATAATTGGGAATTTCTTTTTAACAAACCAATTGAAATAAAAACTTAGGATAGTAACAAGATATCAACAGTCTCGTTATTCTTTAAAATAGGTTGGTGAAAGTATAACATATTACAACAACATCCTCTAATGGGCCATGAGGCAATTATTTAAAAGTAAAACCATTTAAAATAGATCACTAGATGTGTTAAGATGAGCACTATTTCGTGTTTTTAAAATCAATTTTAATTACTTAGAACCACGCCTAATTCTCGACGGACACTGATATTCATATAGGGCGTCATCCATCCTCTCAATTTGAGACATCAACTGCACATTTTACAATCGATTGTGACATATTATGAACCATTTCTTTAGATAAGGATAAAACCTGATATGTTTAATACACTGTGATGTCCATTTTCATAGTTGAAATTTCCGTTTAAAACATTCTCCATGTTAAACCTTGACAGTTTGTTCTAGTGTAGATGAAAATAGAAAACACCAACAACACTCTCCCGCCACTTGACAACCTTGACCAAATTTTAGAAATGTGTTTGTGAGTTTAATCATTTTCAATCGTTCAGTACATCAGTGTTATCTGTAACTGTAGATTTTTTATCGAAAGATAAACAGACTGGAGCACGAACCAACCCTTTACTCCTTCAGGACATCTCATTTCCATAGCTGTCAAATCAGCAGTGACGTTACCACGACACTAAGTCGACGCGCGCGTATACAAAAGTGTACGATTATTAACAACTTTTGAACGCGAAAAAAAAAACATAATTTTAAGTAAACCATATCAATCAGTCAATTTCATTGTGATTCTACATATGAACGTGAATCTTATTTTCTATTTTATTCTACGTAGTAAACGTGATTTCTACTTTCTATTCCATTCTACGTGTGAACGTGAATCCTACTTTATTTTTTATTCTACGTTTAAACGTGATTCCTACTTTCTATTCCATTCTACGTGTGAACGTGATTTCTATTTTATTCTACGTGTGAACGTGATTCCTACTTTCTATTTTATTCTACGTGTGAACGTGATTCCTATTTTCTATGTTGTTCTACGTGTAAACGTGATTCCTATACTTTCTATTTTATTCTACGTGTGAACGTGATTCCTATTTTCTATTCCATTCTACGTGTGAACGTGATTCCTATTTTCTATTCCATTCTACGTGTGAACGTGATTCTTATTTTCTATTTCATTCTTATGTAAACGTGATTCCTACTTTTTTTTATTTCATTCTCATGTGTGAACAGACATTAATTTTGACTATACAAACGGTAGTCAGCAGATCTTAAAAGGAAGTTTAATTTAAAATATTCATTATAATATTAATACAATAATATTGACATAAATAAATTTTATCAAGTGAGAGAGTGAAGTACTTCCGTTGAAGGTTTGCATACAGCCAACACAAAGTGAAGTGTTCAATTTAAGAGGTGCTGTATTGTCTATTATAAAATCAAACGAATTTATCTTAAACATATTTATATCTTAAAATGTAAACGTGTTTTATCACCAAATAAATAGTTTTACAATGACACACACTGATTATAGGCGTTTTAAATACGCATTATGAATAGGCCTTTTACGTTTAGAAGGCTTAAGCCTGTTTTCCTGTCCGACGTTATTCGACGCTATCGTCGTTGATCGTTAACAGTTCAACGACGATCGTTTGAAAACGATCAAGTTGAAATGATAACGATAGCGAGTACCTTATCCTGTAAATCGTTAACATTTCAATGAACGATAGCGTCGATTAACGTCGACAGGAAAACAGGCTTTACCTGAATAATGTTGGTACCGGGTGACGAATAAACCTAAAACCCTAGACAAAATTCATTAGGCCTATACTTCAATCAACCATATAGTTTGGGCTTGGTCAAAAAGAATTGCAACCAAAAACTCTTGATGAAAAAAAAACAGAATATTCAATTAAAATTAAGTACACAAAGTAATACCAAATATGGTTTTATACGGTATCTAACGAAATTTTGCTTATGAAAACGAAAACAATGCAACATATACGGTATCAAAGATTTCATCGAAATATTTTAAAGTTATTAAATAGGACCTCAATGAGAGTCATGACAATAGTCAATACATTCTGCAAACTTAAAAACATGGAAATGACATTATTTAGTGACAAATGTTGCAAATGACATTCGAAAGAGGGTAACACGAGATACATTGTGGCAACTACATTAAAGCATCGAGAGAAAGACGATCAGCATGGGGCAATAGATAACACGTTATGTTATGCCCTCGATTGTGTAACGATGGAATTACGCGTTCACACAGAACATGAAGAAATCAGTCCTAACTGATTTCTCCATGCACAGAATAACATAACAATTTAAATACAGATAAAATACTTAAATTTCCCCGATGTAGTTATCTTTTCATCGTATATTAAGAAGGAATCTGACGCTATTTTAAAATTAGGAACAACCGACAAAACAGTTGCAAGCACAGTTAGACCCGAGCAGGTGTTAGTTAATTTTGTCACATCAATTAATGCGGCGGTAAAAAAAGACGAATCTCCCGCATAGGTTAGCAAAGACTTTACATCTACTGTCATCCTAGCTGAGCTAACTCTCTACAAGAAATTCAATGGGCGGTTGACCACCTTCTGCGTTGAAGAAATATATACAGTTACAAACATGAATGTGGATTTGTCTCCAGAAAGAAATCCCCGGTAGCGACATTACTTTTCGTACTTAGAAGTTGGGGAAACGTAACAAAATAAACATGAATATGCATTAGCATATCCATAAGGCGTGACTGGGTGTATCTTTTACAAGGATTCCCCAACTTATGTATGAAAAAAAACCGCTCCGCGATATTTCCTTTCGTACATAAGTTGGGGACCCATCAGGAAACGTCACAAAATAAACATGAATATTCATTAGCATATAAGATGGGTGCAGTTTCGGGGTGGTTTAAAGAATGTCTCCGACATACATTTGGTTTTTCTTGATAGCTACAAATAGGCCAGTAATTGTGCAGAATAATGATCCTTAATGAGTTTTTCTTGGGTGGATGTTTTGTGGTGACATTAGTCGTGCTTAATTTCCGCGATGACGTCACCCTGTGACATTGAACTTGTAGAAAGAAGTCAACGACCGTCACTTTCAATTGATTACGTCATCAAAAGTGAAAGTAAATTCAAATAAAAGAAGAACTGCAGAAATGTATATATTTAAGGGGGAATAGTTGGAATGTCAACGAATCAACATTACTCTCTCTCGTCGTTCTACTCATGATATCTGAGTAGGCTACTCGTGACCATTCTGATGAAGTGTCTCCATTCTTGCCGATCTTGAGCTTCATTATAGCAACTGGTTATTGGTCGGTTTGTAGCACCACTTATACCATCAATCCATCTGAGTCTCTGTCTTCCTCTTTTTCGTTTACCCTCAACTTTCCCAAACATAATCATTTTCTCCATACTATCTCCATCCCGTCTGGCAATATGTCCAAAGTATTGTAGTTTTTGTTTGATAATAGATTCGATTAAGATTTGATTAATGTTGTGAATCAACATTAGATTCATACTAGCATTGTTCTTTTTGAGGTACATCTTCCTATATTCTATAAACAAATCAATTTGCCTTTAAGAATTAAGATAGATTTTCTACTCATAATCGTCACTAGTACTATTTAATGGAAGGGATTTTGTACTCTGATCATGAAATCAAACCAGTGGAGCCTACCGAAGTAGACCTAATCTACGCTAATATATATCTAGTTATAATAAATAACAAGCAAATATAAACAATATTGATAAGATACTGCAGTGCCAATCAACAGGGAAATACTATTATACAAACATTAATATAGACACGTGCATTTTATACAGTTATTTGGTATATACGGGCCACTAGGTATAAATTTAGTAGTAGTTGTAGATTATTCCTAATTTAAACACACTTTTAGAGTAATAATTTCTTTGGTTGGGGTCTATAACAATTATAGGCCTGTATAACAATATAAAACACGTATACGCATATAAGTTGGACTCTATACGGTGATATAATGGACAATATTTTATAGACACGGCTGCTGTTATAATAGCTTAGGCCTATACATGGAATATAACATTTCACTATTACCTTCAGGATAGAAGGGTGTTTATTTTTAAAGTAATCTAACAGTAAACTTAGTGAGTGACAGACGGCAGCTAGAGATATTCGACATGCTTCGAGGCATGTACTACTTATTATGACGTCAATTCCATCATGTTTCTTTTCTTCCTCTTTATTTTTACATTATTTCTTCGTTCGTTGTTTTTATTTAAAAAAACAACTGACCGATGGAGATATCTAAGGAAACTATAGAAAATGAACCATCTAGTATGTACCTAAAACAAAACACAGAATAAAGTATAAAGGCATTTGAAGATTTCACAATAGTCTAGAAAATGGACAAACAACTTGTTCTAAACCTAATAGACACAACAAGCTGACAGTTTGAATTAAAGAGACGTGTAATGTGTCTTTTAGGCGGGCTAAAACAGCGAACAATTAAACATAAGCATGATATCCTAACAAGAAGTAAGCAAGCCACAGCAGACACGCCGTTTGTTGTCGATCCACCTGCCAACACACCTGTATCCTCAACAAGACAGAAATCTTGCTTTTATAAATTAACATGATTTTATCAAATCTGAACATGCTACAAATGTAGATAAATAATGTTTGAGTCATTCACATATACAAATTCATTGCGGAAACATTCACAACCATTGACAGCATCCTATACAGTCTGTATTAATCAATTACCAATACATAATTATCACAATACAATGAATATGGTGATTGAACAGTTAAACTACATTAAACTATATACATTAAATATTGACTTATTATATTATACATATACAACTTATTGATCAGTTGAAATGAATTCAGATACTCTCCTGTATCCTCAACAACAAAAGTTCTTCGTTTTACCATAGAGTAAAAGTTTTACGTAATACTGTGCCTTCCCTCAATTGTAAGTTTACTTTTTAACAATATTATTTTATTTTATTTAGGGAACATTGCCCAGGTCTATCAATTTTGTTGCGATATGCAAGTGACAATCTATTCACATAACAAACATAAATACTCTCTACATAAACAAGTCTTTGAAATTGGAATTGATATGTCATGAAAAAAACCCTAACATTTCACATGATTCGAACCAAGAACGCACGCAGAGCGATCGTTAGACGAACATCTCAACCACCAATCTGCGTACAGTACAACTCCATAATCCCATCATTCACACTGAACCTAGTACTTTCTGAACTTGAATCCTAAAGCTCTGTCTACACTATCAAAAAAGTGTGATGTGCTCAAATAAGGTAGTGATATGCTCAGATATGGTAGTGATATGACATCATCAACTCCAAATAAGGACACATCACAATTGATCACATACAGTTTGATAGTGTAGCTTTAAAGTCAATGTATGTCACTTGTATTGTTTTCAGGATGTTATTACACAAGGTCGTTCTGGTGAAGTAAACGTAGTTCAAAGGAATTACATTCTATTATTATAAGCATTCAGCAACATTCGACATGGTGTATGGGTAACATTTAGGCTAAACATGATTAACATTATGAATGTCATACATATCCTTAATTCAGCAACATTCGACATGGTGTATGGTTAGGCTAAACACGATTAACATTATGAATGTCATAAATATCCTTAATTCAGCAACATTCGACATGGTGTATGGTTAACATTTAGGCTAAACATGATTAACATTATGAATGTCATACATATCCTTAATTCAGCAACATTCGACATGGTGTATGGGTAACATTTAGGCTAAACATGATTAACATTATGAATGTCATACATATCCTTAATTCAGCAACATTCGACATGGTGTATGGCCCGGTGTATGGTTAACATTTAGGCTAAACATGATTAACATGATGAATGTCAAACATATCCTTAATGAAAGGCTCAACATGAAAACAAAAAAAACAAAACTTATTGGAAATAACGCAACATTCGGGGAATGAGTAGATAAACTTTATTAATGTTGTTAAGATTTGGACTAGCGCAAGCTATTTTCCTTATTTTTTTCACTGTTGTGTTTTGTGTGGTTTGGTGAAATAGATAGTAAACATCACGGTAAAATCTTGGTTGAGCAAATTTGGAATCATTGAATTTTTAAAGGAACCTTTGTTGAATAATTGTTCTTAAATGAAAGGGAAAAATAGCAGAATTTTTGGAAACGAAATTAGTGTATGTTGAAAAGAACAATGAGAAATTTTGCCATATCAAGCTGTACTATTTTCCATTATTGTACCGTACTTGGGCTAGTGGCCTACATACTATTGAATAAATAAATGAATGAATATGGTATAATGTCTTTAAAAACATTGAGGGCTTCGAGAAATGTTCAACACCGTTTGTTTTAGTCATACGTGTCTACCACATAAGTATAACATAAGAAACACGCACATGATGACTGAATCATCGTACATAGCTCATCAACAAAAGAGAAGTTACACGTTACCCAGCAAATTCATATTACACAAGAGTAACGTAACACTTTACGAAAACACTAGTAGACGATTAATTTGACCAGCATCATTATGTTGACAATCTGAGGGGCTACTACTACTTTAGATGGACCCGAAGGCAAACATGTTGTGCTTACCGATATTATAACCGATTGGTTTCAACAACCATTCAGAATTAGCGATCAAAGTTTCAGCAACACTTCACTGACCAATCAGATGTATTGTTTGACTTTGCGATTGTGAGGTTTCTTAAGCATACTAGTGGTGGGTAATGTAGAAAAGCGTGAGGCTTACTAATGTGCAAATCTTGGACATTAAGCCGACCACACTGGAATAATACGCATTATAAGTTATTACTAAGTCGGCGGTTAACATGCACATAAATAGTGCATTCTTCACTGTATTTCTTAGTCATCTCATCCTAAGTTCGTTGTACGATTTGAGGTAAGTAGGTTTAAATTATTAAGGTTAAAATTAAGCCTAATTAGATGACTATCAGTAGTTGGTGTACATTACTGGTATAAGTAACGCTTACCTATTTAGCCTATTTTACATCAAGGTTGAAGATGGGGTTGATATAGCACGATATAAGAAACAGTGTTAATAATCAGTCGATTCTCAATGCTTCCACGCTAGTTTGTTAATAACGTTACTAAAATATAATTTAAGATGGAGTACGTATAGACATACAGTTTAAATACAGTTACAGTTACTAAAATAGGCCCTAATATGAAATGGATAAATAATAAAATGCAGTGACTTCCTTCGTGTAACTCTGGTAAAATCCCGGGAGTCGGTATCGAAGTACGCATTCTAATGTTATAAGTTATTGGCTGAAAAATAGAGTTTATTTGCATCCATTCTCTAGGCTGTTGTTGATCTAACCTAGCAATTAGCACCCAATCGTCGACTCAATTTCTGGCTGGGAATTCGCGCCTTCGGTCGTGCGTAGTATTAATCACACGACGCGGTTGGATTGCCTCGTTTTCGGACGATAACTTGAGAAATCATCACAACCAACACATTAAAACTGCTACATAGCATTATGAGAATCGTGACGGAACTAAGAGAATAAACTGGGTCATCGGAAACAAGATTAATTTACTGATAAAAAGCTCATTTTGATGAGGAGTACAAAATATGAAGAGTAAAGGCAGGATAATAGTGTTATTATTGACTGTTATCGGTCGCTCAAGGTAATTCAATTTACTCAACTTCAAGCAGAGAAGAGATCGGAATACAATTACTAATCAACAGATGATAAATTGGGATTACGGACCTGAGAACAAGTTTGCCTATAGAACCGACAACCAAAATGGTATTGTCTACAGCTCAGCAGTTTATTCACCTGGAATCAAAAGTACCTATAGCCTGAACAGATTTTATCATGACTGAATTTCACTTTTTACCTGGAAACCGACTGTTATAAAGAAACCTTTTTTTTTGTGGAAACAGAACTTTATAGGCATACTGTACATTGCTTTGTTTTTATCATAATGTTGCCTTGTCTAATGTTTTTGTTCATTTGTCTGTTTGTGACGGTCATATTGTCTAAACTGTGACGATATTAAATTATTTTGACACAGGGATTTGGGTTCGAATCCTACGTTTCACACACACTCTTGTTATATGACCTTGCTTATGTCAATTGAAACAACGTTGTAATATATTCGGTGCAATGCTTTCAATATCATAATAATTAAATAAAATAACATTATCTTACAGGGCCTTGTCATCTGTAGTGGCATTGGGTGCAAATATAATATGTGATAGGATACCAGGATTAGATGAACGACAGAAAAACATATGTCAAAGTCGTCCAGATGCAATAGTGGCCATCACCGAAGGTATCAAAATAGGGAAGACAGAGTGTGAGTACCAGTTCAGCAATGGCCGGTGGAACTGTACGATAGTCGGTGATAAACGGTCATTGTTCGGCTACGAACTTCCAGTCGGTAAGAACATTTTAAAACTACTTTATTATAGCTCATGTGCACTTTAAAGAACCTAGTACATCTTTCGAGACGAGTAGGGGGTTACCCCGGTGTACTAGTATGCACACATATGCACACATCCACTGTCGCACACATATGCACACATCCACTGTCACACCCATCAAGAGAGCCCCTTGGTTGTCAGCATACGCTGTTTAGGGTCACCTTCTATAAATAAGGTAAAATAAATAAATAGGAACATTCAGTAATACATCATCTTATGTGTCTCACATGTGAGGCCTGTATCATGTAAGGTGAGGGTATAGTCTATGGTGCTGTATCATGGTGTTTTCATATGATAATGGAAAGAAATTAGATACAGTCTGACAATAAGCTACTTATAAGATACACATTTAAGTGTGATAATCTATCAAGTTCTTTCTATTAAAATTGACAATTTCATCATGTTTAACAACAAGTCTAATTAATATCCAGCACAATTGCAGTCTAGCCGTAGAAAATACAAACTGCAAACTCAGTTGAGTAACAATAAGTTTACCTTCACTAAATCCATCATTAGAAGTATAACAATATTTGTTATGAATATTGTAAACATACAGTTACCTTTTAAAAACATCTGATTACTATTAGAATAGTTATTTGTGGTACGGTATTAATGTGATCGGATAAGTTTGTTTTTCAAGACTTTACGTTTAAATCCAATTGAATTACGAAGGATTAAACCTGGATTTACTAGTGATATTATCTTGGTTGTATTAATACACAGACTTGGAAATAGACATACGGAGACTTAACAGGGTATAAACATGAGTATAAGTTATATATATTACTGACTTATCATAAACACATGTTTCAATAATTCAGTATGTAAACAAAAATATGGAAAATGAAGATGCGCTTGTTTTCATACGTTAACTAGACTACTTCTTTCATTCATATTATTTGGTAAAAATCATTGTCAAAAATATGTATACAAGACAAGAAGAAAAAGATGACAAGCAATTATTGCACATAAAATGTATGACATTTTTTTAAATGGTATAAAACTACAATAAAACGTTCCCTCATTTTATGAATATTTAAGGAACTCCATTCGTAGTTTAAGAACAGAATTCATGACAGTTCTAATATAGTCTGTTTAAAACCATAGTTAATGTACTTCCACAATCCAACCTGCATCATCAGCGTTGGTGTAAATAGTTTTTTTAGGATATTTTAGGTTGTTTTTGTGGAAGTTGCTATTGTTACTTTCCTGATGATATTTGCTCTCTTTTTGTTGTGTGTATGTTTTGTATAATATGGATGATGATGTACTAATCGAATTAAAGCAAATGAATGAATGAATAAAAAGATGAGTTCAAATATAGAAAACAATACAATTCGATTCCAAGAATATTATAACGATTACTATGAACTATATTGTAATAGCAAATGCCATCCTACGTCTAACGTCATGTGGATGTATTGGGAAGGGACATTGTGACTTAGTCAACGAAGCAGAACATTAAGTATCCCTGTGGACTCACCACACGTTATGAACATGTGAACTGCCTTCCACGTTCTACCAATTAAAAATCATTTTACTGAATCCAGGGTAAATAGAAAGTTTTTTTTTAAAGAACATTACTGTGCGACGGAAGAACATTAATGAATAAGAAAATAATGATTATCATGATTTTTACGCGCGCGCGCGTTCTAAATGTCATTGACGAATCAAGGTCGAATGATCATTGAAAATCATCAATTTTAAAATGTTCTAAAATGTAATTTCAAATACGGTATATAACCAAAAATTTATCAAAAGTTGCAATATAGATATTAACCAAATTGTCATCATTGGACAGTTACCAGTTCATATAGGCCTACATAAGGTCAAGTAAAGGTCATATCAATTGTACCACGTGGTAAACTAATGTTCTTTGAGGGAGGTAAAATGTGTTAAACATTACATAAGAAGCATTAATCCAGGGTAACGGATGTGACTAATCATTTTTTTCAAATTAATCATATATTTTTTCTTAACATTTGAAACATTTTTAGTTAGGGTCATGATGAGAATACAGATTGTGTTGTACCTCAAACCAGATTTAATCAACCGTAACAAATTAGAAAAATCCTACTTAAGTTGCCAAAAACGCTCTTTTAAGCTTAATAATTAAGCTTCAAGTCAGATTTAATGTATTTCACGTGATTCACACATTTCAAAAAAAATTAAACAGGGTGTGGACACACTTTATCCTTAAAACATTAGCCATGACGTAACGCATGAACGCGCAACCGCAACACAAGTAATTTGACCAATAGCAAGCGACAATTTGATCCGCCGATGCGCTGTTGTGATTGGTCAAATTTGCGCATTGTGGTCCTGTTACGTTGCGTGCAAATGCCAAAATAATGATCGCAGCGAAAAGAGGTATGCATTTTATAATGAACTTACACGTTCGGCCCCTACAGTTTATTCTTAAAATGAGACAACAATTCTAAATACACCAACATCTATGTGGTTGTTTATCGTTTTTGACTAAAGACCGTAGGCATAATGTACTGTTTGAATAAAAAAAAGTGTTGATGACTTCCAACCAGTCTTTTTTGTTTAATGTATACTTTTATTTTAAGCGTGATTCGGTTCTAGACGTCTTCATTATCCTCGGAGTTTGTTGACCTATTGTAATAAATACTGTTAAAATTTGTGGATGATATTAACTTTCCTTGTCAGAAAGTTATGTTGACAAATTTCGTCTAACTCTGTCGAGACCCAAGACAAATCTAATGTCCCTTCGGGCAAAATTGTACGATGAAAAACATCAAAAATTGCATTTAATGAACAAGACGAATTTAGAGAGAAAATAATCAGAGTGCCTGGACGGCGACGTTTAGTGGGGTTTAGTCGGAATGTTCCCAAACATATTAGCACCTCCCTAGGGTGAACTGATCCCGATTCGAGTTGACATTAAAGCCTATGTTAAGATATTAGTTAAACGTGAAATAAAAGCCTAGGTTGAAAAGTTTGAAATTCTGCATGAATAACGTTATTTTTATTGCGCAAATCACCAACTATTTTTGGATAAAGTCTATACAAGTTTAAATGTTAACGTACACTTAGTTTCCAGCAACGAACGACAAAGACGTATGACGCAACGCGTACTTGGTCAACTCACGTACTTGCGTTGCGTTACGTCCTTGACGTGTGTTGCGCCCTAGTGGAAAGCTTTAGTCAAATGATGTTTGCATAATGTATGATCATAATATGTAGGATTATAAATACATTTTATCTTCCAAATAGGCTACAAAGAAGCCGCCTACCAATACGCCATCAGTTCAGCAGGCGTAACTTTCGCCATTACGCAGGCGTGTAGTCAAGGGAACATGACGAATTGTAGCTGCGACCGAAGTAAAGAGACAGGCGTCCTAATGGACGGTGGCTGGATGTGGGGAGGGTGTAGTGCAGATATTAACTATGGTATTCGATTATCAAAGTTGTTTGTGGATGCCAGAGAAAAAAGCAGGACAGCAAGATCATTGATGAACCTACATAACAATAACGTTGGACGTAACGTACGTAATAAGTTAATACTATTTGCCCGGTTCTTAAATACGCTATGCACTTGTAGGAGTTTAAATTATTTATAGTCCCAATCTAGTATAGGCCTATCCTATGGATTCTGCTTTGACTCCAGGATAAACCTAAATTTATTTCTTAAATAGACGTGACCCAGGTATATCGCGACAAATCCTGCATGAGTCTATTGACTTGGCGTTAGCCAGTTTCTTATTTTCTGGTGCACGGGGATCCGTTTTTACATTGATTCTTAAAGCAGTGAGATTTCCCAATTTATACTGTAACAATTATATATTATTTATCTTCTTTGTCGAAATAAATATGAACATACATAGCCTATACTTAATTTCACTTTTTATTTCGATTTTAGATTCTTAAGAACAGCATCAAAACAGAATGCAAATGCCATGGTGCATCTGGATCGTGTACAACGAAGACGTGTTGGACAACATTACCACAATTCAGAATCATCGGAAACAAGTTAAAAGACAGGTTCTGGAAGTCAAAACACGTGGAACCAGTTCGATCTCGTAAAACACAGTTACCAGCATTTTTACAGATAAGAAGCTCAAGTCGGTTTGAAAAGCCACGTAAATTGGACATGGTGTTCCTTCATAAATCGCCTAATTTCTGCGAGAATAATCGTAAAGAGGGAAGCCTGGGAACGACCGGGCGAGTGTGCAACAGAACTGCTACGGATACTAGCGACAGTTGTAATTTGTTGTGTTGTGGAAGGGGATATAACACGCATCAGTATACGAAAAAATGGCAATGCAATTGTAAGTTCTTCTGGTGTTGTTACGTAAAGTGTAATGAATGTAGCGAAAGAACTGAAGAATTCACATGCAAGTGATCCACTCGACATCATCTCTGTCCACACGATGGGTAAGAACAAGGGCCGTTAAGCTGTGTTCACATTGAGACCTCGAATCCGGTGGCCGGATACAAATGGGAAAAGGTTGTTCGCATTGACGCATTCTGGATTTTGAAAAAAGTGACGAATTCCGTACAAAACCGGAACGAATCCGGACTCAATGTGAACGCAGATTAATGCAAACGCAAATACACAAAGCACAAAGAACATAGCTTTCACAACATGGAATAATATGCATCTAAAAAAAAAGTGGAAACGGAGGTTGTTCAAATGATGAATTTAAAATGCAAATGAGGACATTTATGATTATAAATGAACAAAATGAAGGACTGACCAAAACAACATTCGACCTTTGACCTATGTAGAGAGAAATTCTATTTATAAAGTATATTAATATTAGTGTGTAAATATAGGATAATGTATATATTTTGCATATCCAGTAGACTACTGGATGTAAAGGCTTCCATTGAATGAGTAAAGATAACCTAGTGTATATATGGACTGCTAATTTATATCTTATGAAATAATGTATTATGAAATTACTGCAAAGCAGACGTAAATAAAATTGTATATAAAATCATGAAATCAAATTTCTCTTTTCTTTCTTTTTTCCCTTTTTTTTTTTTGGTGTATATTGAGCCAAAGTAATAAGAAGGAACCTGACGAATTCTAAATATTTTACAACATTTAGTTTCAAATTTTTCAACATAACGATTTTGATGAAATTAAATCTCTCTTTTCTTTCTTTTTTCCATTTTTTTGTGAATATTGAGCCAAAGTAATAAGGAAACTTTACGAATTCTAAATAATTTACAACATTTATTTTCAAATAACACATGTTTTTAATTTTAAATGAAATTAAACAAAAACTAATTTCCAGGTCACATTTTTTTTTAATGTATTTAAAACAGACGGAAATAAATTTAGGTTAAAAAGGAAAATGATATTAAAAATTACAATTAACGGTTCTCTGCAAGTTAAACATTCTATAATGCCAAGGTTTCTGAATCGAGGTTTGTCCCTAATTTACAGGACCGCTTATTAAAACAGCCTTCATTTACGAGATTGTAGTTATCAAATCATGTTGTTCAACACTATAATGCTTAGTTCCCTAAAGCGTGGTTCCCACTAGCGGCGCAACGCAGGGACGTAACGCAACGCAAGTGAATTGACCAATCACAAGCGATGGCTTATTCGCTTGTGATTGCTAACTGTCTATAACTTCGCTTGTCATTGGTTAAAACGCTTGCGTTGCGTTTACGTTCTTGCGTTACGTTCTAGTGGGAACCAAGCTTTAAGAGACGCAACGCAAAGACGTAAGCGCAACGTAATTCATTTTGACCAATCTCTAAGTTCAATTATCATCCTGTAGTTGCTGGCCATTTTTTTATAGATATTTTAATAGGCTATTATATTACTTTGATTTGTTTTAACATATTGTCCATCTCTAAGTTCAATATTCATATCCTTTAGTTGCAGACCACACTTTTGAGATGTTTTAATAGGCTATATTAGATCACTTTGATTTTGTTTTAACATATACTTGTCCATCTCGTAGTTCCGTTTCAATCCCCATATCCTGTAGCATAGAGTTGCTGGCAACACCTTGTACTTTCATCTCTTCAATAAAACGTTGATTTTCCAAGTTATTCTCACAAACGTTACGAATGGCCAACGTTGCCCATTGACTTATAACTAGTTACTTGAATTAAGGAATTAAATTTTAAGTATAAATAAAATATTAAATATAATATAATGTATAGTTATTATTTTTATTTTATTAAACATCTTAAGAGACGATTAACCCTTGCATGTTTTCATTTAAAAAAAAATGATAGGGTCCTCTTAGAACTAATATTATTGGGTCCTCTATAGAAAAAAATATTATGGGGTCATTTTCTATAGATAATATTACAGGGTCCTTTATAGAACTGATATTAGGGGCCTCTATATACCTGATATTAAGATTAAGATTTTCATTGTTGTTGATTAAAAAATTATTTTGAATTGAATCTAAAGATTAAACTGAAGGTTAAAGTAATCTATTACTGTATCATTGAAAGACATTTCTGAATTTTGAAAATCTTTTTATTGCCAAATTCCATAATTGAGACACATTTTTTTTTCCTTTGAATTATCCAATCTAAAAATAAATGATACATCATTTTGGCGTGGTCTTATAACAGGTGTCCGAAATAACCAACAACAGTTGTGTGTTTTATTAAGAAGGTTCTTGAGCCACAAATATAGGCCTATAGTATAATATATTGTATTTTTAAATCGTTTTAACACACAAAATGTATTCAACAAGACAGAATTAACTTCATATCACTTCTGGTTCAAATATGAGGATCGAGGTATTTTTTTTTTTCGTTTTTTTATATTGCATTCATTTTAAATACAATTAAATTAAAGTTACTTGTGAATGTGTTCGTTCCATAACATGCAAAGTATGATGAATAAAGAAATAAATAATATATCCTCAAAATTTAAATTAAATTAAATCGCCATGAACTAAACAGATATCACCTTGAATGATATCTAATGTGACAATGAGTGACAAATGTAATCCAAAGCGACACATATTAAAAGTGACAGCAAGAAATGTCTTCTTTCAACCTAATGCATGTTTCTATCAACAGTTTCTTGAAATTCAAATTCATTTCAAAATATTTTTGTAGTTTAATACATTTATGATCATATATTTACAATAGCAAGCCAGCAATAGTTTGTGAAAAGATGTATCAGATTTTAACTATATATTGAATTCAATTTTTCGGAATTGAAATTAATTCTAAAATAAATTAATTAAAAAAATGACTTGTAGTTTAATACATTTATGATTATATAGCAAGCAAGCAGTATTTTGTGGAAAAGATGTATAACATTTTAACTATATAATGAATTAAATTTTTCGGAATTAAAATTAATTTAAAAATGTGTATTTTATTTTAACATCTGTTAAGTGTCATCTATATATTCATAGCAGAAGTTTGTAAAAAAGTTTTTTAAACAAAAAATGCAATAATGGGGATAATGGACAGCTTTCTAAATCCCAAAAGGTGAGGTGAGGTGAAGTGACCCTGAGGGGTCGCCAAACAATATAATGATAATTTAATCTTTAATTGTGTCTCCCTGACATGTAGATGACAACTTCAAATACATACAAGTAAGGTTTTAGCTCAAAATTAATTATTATCATCATACATAGCAGTGCCTGGCTCTCATACTTAAAGATATCATAATACTGTATCTTTGAAACTAATTATTTTATGTGTGGAAAAAAACCAACAAACCAAGAGAGTATAAGTGAAAAAATTAGAGAAATTGTATCTGAATTTGCGTCATAGATCTCTAAAAAAAGGGTTCACTTAAAGATGGAATAAATTGAAGGATACAGGGGTTGTGAGGATCAATAGAGCAGTTATCCAGAAGCAATGAAATACCATTTAAATCTCGAATCTGAAAAAATAAATTATTTTATTTAAAATAACATTAACAAGCAGTTAATACTGTAGAATTGCAATCACATCAAATCGTTATTTTGTTAGTATTAAACATTTCTTCATGCAGTAAATATCTTGAAAATATTCTTTTTTCCAAACCAATAATTACCTACAAACCAGATGAACATTTTCAATCATGCAGTAAATGTCTTGAGAAAACCATGCAAGCAGGCCTAAGCATAGGAAGAGCTTAGCTTATTTTGATGAGAAGAGATTAGAGAAAAACAGGGGGTGTATGTAGGGAGATGAAACAATGGTAAGTGTGTAAAGCTCTATCTACACTATCAAACTAGTTTGACAAAAAAAGAGTGATATGCCTAAATAAGGTAGTGATATACAGTAACATCATCTTGTCCATATATTGGCACATCAAATTTTTTGTCACAAAGTTTGATAGTGTAGACAAGGCTTTAGAATGCAAGATGTTTTACTCTCATTGCCTCGTGCTTCAGACATTGATCCACTGGTCATGTGCGTATGAATGGAAAGGTATTAAGGTAAGGAATGGGTACACTATTTTTTTTGTTAAAGGACACCGCAAACCAAGTGGAGGGAGTGCAATAAGTGAGAATTACACAGGCCCCTAAGGTAACTTTAACAATTTAGGCCACAACAACGTGATTAGCACCAGCTTATCCGACAAGACTAAATGGCACATTAGCATGCACATGGATATACCAGGGCCCAGAGGAAATCTAGAGACTTTACTATACTGTGGATACCAGCAGCTTAGCCGACTGCACTCTATACCAGCTTAACTTACACACAGTACCGCTAAGTCTGAACTCTACATCAAAAGAGAACAGCAAATAAACTAACAGTACAGACATGGCAAGAGCGGCTATTTAGGGATTAGACAAAGCGCTAATCGATACTCTAGGCAATTAAACACATAATATTCCAAAAAGACATATTTCAGATACCTTAGAAGCAATTTAACCTGGATAAAATAATGAAGGTAATAAACGGTGCTGCAGCAATCTTATGGTTATGTCTAAAGCCCATGTGGGAAAGCAAGAAACAAAAGAATTGAAACGTACTTTATAAGAGGTATTACAGAGTGTTTTTCTTTTATCCACAAGTTGAAAAAGTAAAACTTGAATTCATTGGACGTTATAATGAAATTAATTGCTTAAGGAGGACACACAGACAGACTGAACATTGTAACACCAGAGTTAAATAATACCTCATTGATAGATGTTTAAACTAGTTAAATACCTACTAGTCTAATTGTACACTGATACAATGAATATCACTACAAAACTCTAGAAGTATAAATAGGTATTAAGTAAGTAATATTTATTGTTTTCCAAGAACGGAACTTAAAAAATAAAACATGTAAAGCAGCAGGGGATAAGCCTTTAAGTCTAAAGGCTTGTTGTTTCCAAAGGGGTCCCAAACAAGAGAAACACCCTAAAAAGTACATTAAATATAAACCCACTGTATGTGTACTGTAGAGGTTCAAGTAGCTAAGGCAAATAGTAAGGTTATAAACTGATCACAAAGTTAACAAAAATTGCACAATTTATGACTTAGGACAAACATTAAATGCATTGTCATTAACACTTGAGGTATTCATGGCTAATGTCAATATATCTCCTACTGACTTTTATCTGTCTATATTTACTTTGTTAATTTGATATTTATTTTCAACTTTAAACAGTTATATTCTATTAAACCATTATGGAGAAATAAACTGCATCATTTTAGTGATTAAAAATATTACTAGTTAATAATATCTCTCTCTCGAAGTGCCATATCATGAGACTTTGGCGATCATGTTGTGCCACAATTCTCTGTCTATTGCCATATTCAGCAACTCCATTTCTTTGGTATTCACGCCTCTATTCCGAATCCATTCAGCTATGCTGGCCAACCAAGCGACTCTTTTCCTCCCCCTGCTCCTTCTTCCTTCTATTTTCCCTGTTAATGCCAAGTTCTCCAGACCTCCCTTCCTCAACACATGTCCCATGAATCTCATCTGTCTAATCCTAATATCCTTCAGTAGTTTCCTGCATACTCCAGCTCTTATCAATACATCTTCATTACTAACTCTATCTGTCCATGGAATTCTCATCATTCTCCTTAGAAACCACATCTCACAGCTTTCCAATCTTTTTCTGAGGTTAATAATATAATACTCTTAAACACTACACTGCTGTGTTACATCACACACTACAGTGTTATATTTATAGTACATAATAAAATGTGCTATTTAAACTAAAGTCATAGTAAACACTATATACTCTAAGTCTGTATTAAACTATATAGTTATATAAACAGAATTGCTATTTCATTCACCATGAGGTCACAAGTTTAAAATCCTAAAATATGCAGTTTGTTTATTGAATTTTCTATGGAAAATATATGATGAAAATGGAGGTAAAATGTTATCTTTAATTGATTATGAATACAGTATTGTTTGTTTTGTTTGTTTTATCTTTATACTGGGTGACCTCTTCAGTCAAAGACTGATCTCCCAGAGGGCCCAGTTGGTGATCAGTGGCTGTGATGTACTAATACACCGGGGTAACCCCCCTACTCGTCTCGAAAGATGTACTAGGTTCTTTAAAGTGCACACGACCAAGTTGTGTACACTGGACCTACGGTTTATAGTCCTTATCCGAGAAGACTCGTTCTACCACCAGAACCATGGAGTGAGTGAGACTCGAACCCCTGCCGATGTTATGGCTACGTGATTACGGTTCCACTGTCTTAACCGCTCGGCCACTCACTCTCTCCCTATTAAACAATTTATACTAAAGTTTTTATTTTCTAAAAAATGTCCTTTATTGCAGTAGGTGGGATGAACACTATACTTCATTTAATTACTAATTTCCCACTGAACATGTATAATTAAAATACCTATATAAAAAGGAAGTTAATTGATCATACAGTATACACCTGTACATTCTCTTACAAAAACACCCGACTACATCCTGAAACGTACCAGAACAAAGCGAGCAAAATAAGTTTAAAACAAGTGAAAAGACTTGATAAACACTAAAACCTAACTGCACATATATTAACCATACCATCCTGCTGTGATATATACCTCAACACAATTAATTATTCAAGCGGATCTCAACAACGATTTTGAGCCACCCAGAAATGCGATCACTCACACGGTATACAGGATATGTCTGTACTATTTTCTGCAAGTATCATTATCCTGCTGTTGTATTTACCTTAAATAAGCTAAGTTCCGTTGCTATATTTCAAGTTAAGTATGAGCAGCTTTCAAACAATGTTTGATAAATGATACAGTTAATGATCTTGTTGTAGCAAACAAAAGCAACACATACATCAACACAATCATTTCCGTTAAATGTAGGTATGCAACAAGAAAAGACTCTTACGTCTTTGACCTCAGGTGTAATACACTAATCACGCAAGTCAGAAATGAGAAAGATTTTAGACTAAGGTGCTATAGTTTAAATCATATACTAAAAGACAGCTAGTAGTAGTAGACCTACATATTGTTTGATTAGAAAATTGATTACAAAATTACTAGTTATTTTTTGCATTTTCATCCAATAAACAACCCAACCATAAACCCATCATATTTGAAGTGAACAACACCCAAATAAGCTATTCAATAATATCTTTTTCTTAGAGATTCAAAAACATTTTCTGGTAGTGTGAAAGGGGCCTTACTGTACTGTCAATTTGACAAACAATTGTCAAGTCACCTTGGTAAAATAACACAAAAGAATATAGAACTAAGCAGATTATTTGTAAAAAGGCTGATAAATTCCCTAAATAGATTGCTTTAAATGACGAAGAATGATGGACATTCATGGATTCTTAAATGGACATTCATAGATTCTTAAATGGACATTCATAGACTCTTAAATGGACAATTCAAAAAGTGTGTTTCAGCTAAATCAGTACCTCTGGTCAAAGAATTAAACAATTAGACAAGAAGAGTTCTTGAGAATAAAGTTAAGTCAATTGTTGATACTCATGTGATCCAATATAGAAAGTACTGTACTGATGCAGGTATAAGCCCACCCTGGGGCATAGGCTATGAATTATTACAGACCTACAGCGGGCCTACAGCAACACCCTAAATGTTGCAAAAAAACAGAACAGAGATGCAAAAGATAGAAAAAGTTTCCAATACCAGAACACATAAAAATAACGAGGAGTTGGTTCTATTCGTGGAATCAGTGGTAAATTGTGTGATTGTTAGAAATATGTTTTTACAAGTTTTTCTAAATCTTAGATGTTTTGTCTCCCTTAAAGCTTAACAAATACCAAACAAATTGCTGGCAATAATGAAGGAAGACTGCATTGTGGCCGAAGGCATAAGATCACAGACTGATAACACGACGTCATTAGGAAGAACGCAAGAACAAATGTATAAAAAGTTTTTAAGAGTAAACTAATCAACTAGTATTTTAAATAAAATTGCTATAAAAAGTTATGCCATTTACTTGTATGTAAAAATTAATTCAATTATTCATTAAACTATGATACTTATTTTAATAATTTATCCCAAATCTTAATTTAAATATATTATTATTACTTAATTACTTAACCATTGGTGGTCTAAATATGAGACATAAAACACAAAACGTTCATTTATGCATTGTGGACACCAGAAGGCTTATTATGAACATGATCCTATCAACTTAAAATAAACAATTGTTCGGGAAAATAATTACAGTAACTAAAACTTATTCTGAAACACAAAACCCTTTGAACATGGTGAAGTATTTTCACAATTAAAATATTGTTACATTTAGCTGTGAGTATTTTGATAGTAAATTTTGTTTAATACGTCAATCAAATATAATGGTTAACCTTAAGTTTTTTTCATACACCAGTATCATTCTTAGGTCATGCAAGTAATTATTTTGATATAGGTGAAATGTTCTAAAAATTCAATATTTAATTTAATATGTTCAATTTATAACCGTTGGCTGTTTAAATTGACATGACCCAGTCCTCAAAAGCCAAGACATTCACAACATAATATTTATCTAAAATTATAAGCTAGGCCCGGTGAAACAGCGAAGGCGAACTAAAGGTCAAAAGACGCAGGTAGCAGGCTGGTCGTACCAGAGTTTTGCAACTGTTACAAATTACAGCAGGTGGCCTAGAGCTAATAGCCTGTGCTATATCTGAACAAAGTTTGTAGTCAGCTTGTAAACAGCCGTAGGGTTTACTGAAACTCCCTCTAGTTTGGAAGTCGCTAAGGAGAACAAACAAACAAATCGTTGATGAGGGTGGGAATAATCAGGTGATATTAGGTGATCATGTGACCTTGATTCTGATTTTCTGATTAATGTGTAATTCATTGACTATAGACCATTTCCGCAAGCCTGTGGTATCACCTTAGGGTAATCTTCATCTTCATCTTTTAAACTTTTTTAAACTTTTATCTTCTACTCAATCTTTTTATCTTTATTATGTATCAGATTCCACGTGAGATTTAACATTTTTTGTTACAAATTCCTACAAAATTGTTCAAAAGAAAAACAATTTGATATTAAAATGTAACAGTCCTTCTCTCTCTTGTACAATCTCGGTTACCATGCCTACAGTAAGTATTAACAAGACAAGAACATTAGAACAAGCACAAGGAAATAAACTAAATCTCATAAATAGAAAATGGAGTTGTGGTGATTCGTACAGGATTTGAACACAAGACAATGGACATCAAGGTGGGCATCTTACTAAAGCTCTGTCTACACTATAAAACTTTATGTGACAAAATAATCTGATATGTCCATATATGGACACGATTATGTCATATCACTACCATATTTGACCACATCACAAATTTTTGTGTGTGGACAGAGCTTAACAATCAAGTGAACTACATAGTGGGTTTGGTGTGTGGATATACATTAATCAATGATTAATCAAGACAGTTGATAATCAATACAATGTTGACGCCTACAGTAGACTATATTAATATTATAGGAACATTCAATATATCCCGGAAGTAGCCTACGAACATAGAGGGCACACTCCTAACGTTTTTCACAATTCTAAATCAGTGGTTTAGACAGATCATAATTCCGATGCAATGTTTTACTTGAATTACAACAAACAACAAAAAGTGATAAAAAGGTGTTGAAATAATGATGAAGTCGTTAAAAGGAAATTTACCTATAAAATGTCTAACAACGTTGTGATTAATAATGTCATTAGAGTGTATCCATTTAATGTTTATTGTTTTATGGATCCTCATTTACAATTATTTCTAGCACCTGGTACACGGAGACTAATTAACAACATTAATCCAGTGATTTATTAGTTCATTATAAAACGAACATTGTGTTTCGCAATCACACGTAACTAACGAACGTAGTTAAATGCAATTTGATTGGTTCATCCAAATGGAAGAGATATGTTGATGAATATAAGGAATACAGATGATGGGTGACTTTGAAGCATCTTTAGCGGTAAAATTACTAAATTCATTGTTGTCTGTACAAAATCATGTTTATGTGCCTATCTATCTAGATTTCAACCACACTAAATTTACTAGCAAAACAGTGAAATGTTACTGCCTAATATTAATTTTTTTTTTAATGATGCTGAAAATGAAATCAAATAAAATCAAAATCAAATCAAGACATTCTTCGACCTTTTTGTAATGCAATTTTTTAATACAAGGCGACACCTTTGGTACCCAACAAAGTGTCACCTTATATGGTTGTCTCCTGAAAAGGCTGCAGTGTTAGAACATATATTTTTACTTTTATGGGAAATAATAGGGGTATCCAAAGGGGTTCTATACTTTCAGATTTATTCACTATTAATTGTTTTTATCAATGTTATTATGTAATTGCCTAGCCTACAAATAAAAGGCAATCAATCATCGCACATTATTATGTTTTGTACTCTCAGGTTCCGAAACAATCTCATTTCTATTAGGATTTTAAATTGAATAATTGATGACGAAATTAGTGTTGACTCAACATGAAGTTCAGCCTAGAATTCTGCCAGATTCCCAGCACATAATTCACAACATAATGCTTAAAAGATTTCAAAAAAGATAAACCAGTTATTAACTTAATTGGAAAATAAGGTAACTTAATATTATGCTTGGCTCAGATGGGTAGTTTAAACATTACCATATTCAATATGAGAGGGTAATGAAATGAGATAGAAGAAACGTTCTTTTTCTATCTCTTTGTGTATACAACAGTGTATAACATGATTGTAGATCTTGAGTACACCAGCAGTGAAGTCTGATGCTAAGTATCCATCAATGACAGCCATGTGCCTTAAGACGAAGACAGGCCGCTACAACAACATGAAATAGATTGGTTACTTAAACCATCCAGTAATAATTACTCCATGCTTAAACTTATATTACAGATAGATTGATCAAAGATTCCATACTTTAAATTGTGTAGATATTTTTAATAACACAACTATATAATATAAATGTTTTTCACAGGAAGTAGTGGGCGAGTTGTTTATAGTGACCCAGGTGGGCTACCGCAGTAGCCCAGGGTCTTAACAATGTAATCCACAGATGTGGGTGGGTTCCTACTGTCCTCTCCTACACATGGCATTTAAGCATACTTTGCTACAACTGTAAACAACGCGGTAATAATCCCTAACTCCATGGTTTTTAACGCTAATAATTAATATCAATTAACAAAAGTTCCACCACAAATTGGTAATGATACTAAGTTAGCTATAACAACGGAAGTATTAAACATTCTCTTTCTACCTTCTGTAACGTAGCAGAGATTCATTCTCAAGTGTAATGGTTAAAATTATATGATGCACAATATACAAGACAAGTGCAGAGGCAAAGAATGACATGAAGCAGGTCGAGATGTTCGTAATCAACTCTCTACAATGTCTAAAATACAATGATGTTTATTATTAAAATCATAAAAACCAGAGCTTTATACAGTATTTGTCATCTTTTCTGTATTATTTTTGTTATTAATACACGGTAGACCTTTTAAATTAATCATAAATCAGTATTAAAAGTGAATATAAATTATGGGCAAAGTTATACCAATGTAAGTCTTAACAGCCTACAACTAACTATAATAAGAAATTATCCTATGGCTACAAGGATTACCTAGACAGATTAACAAATAAGAATTGCCTAGACTGGTTACCTAATAAGGTTTTCCTAGACTGGCTATTGTAATAAGGATTGTCTAGACTGGCTACCTAATAAGGATTGCCTAGACTGATTACCTACTAAGGATTGCCTAGAACGGTTACCTTAAGGATTTCCTAGACTGATTACCTACTAAGGATTGCCTAGAACGGTTACCTATAAGGAATGCCTAGACTTTCCTAGACTGGCTACCTAATATAGATTGTCCAGACTGATTACCTAATAAGGATTGCCTAGAACGGTTACCTAATAAGAATTGCCTAGACTGGCTACCTAATAAGGATTGCCTAAACTGACTTATTCACTAAATTTTGATTGTATACAGTATGTGTATAAGTATGTTAAACCGTATCTAGCTAGGCCAGTACAAATTATTAAACCTACAAATTTGTGTCCTACTGTGGGAGCCTAAACAAATAATTACGTACTTTGATTTCCAGTAGTAAAGCTTGGTTCCCACTAGAACGTAACGCAAGGACGTAAACGCAACGCAAGCGTTTTAACCAATGACCAGCGAAGTTATAGACAGTTAGCAATCAGAAGCGAATAAGCCATCGCTTGTGATTGGTCAATTCACTTGCGTTGCGTTACGTCCTTGTGTTGCGTCGCTAGTGGCAACCACGCTTAGGACTGTACCTAATGGTTGAACTGGTCTCTTCTTGTAATTCATTATACTGTAAATTGCATAGCTTCAGCAACGGAGAATGAATGCGCATCAAAAACTAAGTCTGTGAGAGTTCTTTTGTAAAAAAAATCAGGCTGGATTGGGACACTGGAATTGGTGGATACATTTCGCGATGAATAGCTCATGAGCAAGCTGTGAACAAGCATGCAAGAAGTGGACTAACAGCTCATGAGCAAGTATATGAACGAGCATGCAATGAGTGGACTAACTGCTCATGAGCAAGCATATAATCAAGCATGCAATGAGTGGACTAACAGCTCATAAGCAAGCATATGAACAAGCATGCAAGGATTAGTCTAACTGCTCATGAGCAAGCATGTGAACAAGCATGCAAGGATTAGTGTAACTGCTCATGAGCAAGCATGTGAACAAGCATGCAAGGATTAGTGTAACTGCTCATGATGCAAGGTCTTACCTTATTCTGGTTATCTTTATGTCTAAAACACATGTTGCCAACCAAGCGAATTAAATCTCTCTTAAATCCATGTTTTGGGTGGATATCAGTTTGTATAAGATGGGATGATGTAGTTTTTTCTGTTTCTGACATTACTAGATGTGAACTTTGAAGAAGGCCTGGTGAGGGGAAAAGAGAAAAGCACAACATTAAAATAAATACAAATGAAAATCTTACATTATCTTTTATTGAAATGTAACTTCCTACCAAACGAAAACCTGACAACAATAATATATGAGGAACTCTCATTGTTTATTATGGATAGGACATTTATCTGTTGGTCCATTAATTTTCTATGAATCATTTTGATTTAGCTTTTTGCTTATTTTATTTTGTAACTCTATTGAGATCTGGCTACTGATAGATACTCATTTTTTGCCGTTGAATTGGATTTACTGTAATTGATAATGTATATGTTAACAAATGTAATACAACTAATTCAAGATCAATTTATATAAATTGTACATGATATTTCTATTTACAACAAGTCAAGAATTACCCGAGATGGACTTGACAGCTATTCATATAAAGCTATTTATTTTGAGTGTGAGGTTTGGAGTCAGGAACCCAACCGAGTGGAATTCGATAATCAGACACTGTTACAAATTAAATCCACACGGAATCCAACAGAGGAATATAATCCATTACATGGATAAACGACGGAATATCACAATAAAGATGCTGTTGTCAGGTAATGTGAATTGACATATAATTTTACAGACATGATATTAGGTAAACTTGCAAGAGATGAAAACATTTGTTGATGTCTCGTTGGAATGTCAAATTAAAGATGAAATTTGGGGTTGTTTTACAGAAATTTTATTATAACCTTTTAGTCCTAAATTAGAAGCCATCTAATTTATTTGCTAAAATTGTGACCAATTTAATATGCAAAGATGATGACAGTATTCTTTTGTTCATAAAAAAATTAAAAACTTCAGCTTTTTCTACACTATCAAACTTTATATGACAGAAAACTGTGATGTGCTCATATACAGTATAAACATGATGATGTCATATCACCACTATATTTAAGCATGTCACTACCATATTTGGACAATTAGTACATTTTAGTAATGGTAAATTTATTATATTGTAAACGCTGCATTCAATCTGTCTATTTGGCCACGACTTGGTGGATTTTATTGACAGAGCATCCTTAAGGTGATGGGTGTAAGATGTTACCTAGGAATGTGAAATAAGACAACTATGTGTAATGTCATTTGCCAACACCTGTTCTCACTGTGTTAAACACCTTGTGGAGTGAAACTTTATGTTTCTTTAGAATTCACACCTGAAACAATTTGCCACTTTAAGTAAATCATATTCAGAAACCAACTCTATTTACTTTAAATTGAAACATTCCTAAAGCTCTGTCTACACTATCAAACTAGTTTGACAAAAACAAGTGTGATGTGCCCAAATATGGTAGTGATATACCCAAATATGGTATGGTAGTAATGTGACATCATGATGTCCATATATTGGCATATCACATTTTTTGATAGTGTGGACAGAGCCTAAGATATGATTTCCTATGAAGAATACATAATATGGATTTATACTATGGAACTAGTCATGTAATCATCGGGTTGCAGGTTATGATCACACCGAGATCGGATCTGATTTCCAGAATAAAAATTCATAAAAAATGAGTGTAGTGTCTGTTTATGAAAGAAAAGTGTGATGTGGCCAAATATGGTAGAGATATGACATCATCGTGTCCATATATGGGCACATCACGTTTTGATGTGTAGACAGAACTTAAGATTCTGATTCATTCTGAATTCCATACAAAATGTTGTGTGTGAATCCAGGCTTAGTGTAAATGTTTTTGCTTATGAGAGCTAATTGAGAACTTTTAATAAACATGTTCCAATATTTTAATATCATTTGTATTATGAACAATTTGATTAATGTTTTAAAATAGAAATTTATTTTTTTTAAATTAATCGGAATAGACATCAATGCGAGGTTAAAAACAAATTTATATTTCAGAATGACTTGGCTATAAGAACAGGTTTGGCGCATTTGTATCAACTTGGTTGATGCGTAGCCCAATGAATCCCATATGAGCCATCATTAGTTACACATGTACGATAGGCTATCAAGCCATGATATTGCACAATTGCCTTCATTTAACCACTAAATTAATTGCTTTTCAAAACATGAAATAATTAGTGATGTATTGTGGAAAGTACAAGGCATAGTGATTATGTTGAAAATGATTAATTTGCAAATTGAACTTGAAACTTTTCTGTAAATTAATAATGGTGGCAATAGGTGAATTTAGCTTCATCTACAGACGCTTGTTTCTAAAATATAAGATATAGGATAAATAATTTTTTTTATATATAAAATTAACAAATTCATTGCTCGGATATATTTTAGAGAAATCTACCTTTTTATTTATATTTATATATGTATTTTTTTATTGTAATTAATGGGTTGTCTTTGGTTAGCCTATTTCCTGTTCAGAGTCTAGATAATTTTAATAATCAACTAATAACACTCAAAGCGCTCTGATCTTTACGAAATATCGCTATATAAATGTCACATATATATTTTGTATATGTAGTGACAAATTTGAACAAAATAAATTGTTGAAAGTATCCTAGACAGAACCTAAAAAAGGTTGAATAAAACTTTTGGTTGCCTTTACATAATTAAAATCATACTATCAATCGTCGTCTGAAAAAATCGGCAACTTATTTGTTGGCAATTGGCCTAGTGTATAGTATTTGGCCGATATTTTACTTACACGTGCCAAATAATGATTCTAAAATTAACCACCAATTGGATAAGTACAATTCGTTTTGTTGTTAAAATCTTTGTTTCTGGCTTACAAAGATATTCTATATTTGCACTTCATCTGTTGATAGGTGGAGGATTAATTAAACGTGGCATGACTTGGCTTGCTATTGAAAAACTAACGAAGATAGAAATTTTTATAAAAGAAATAATCAAGAACACAACCATTAACTTGTTTTATCAGTAGCAGCAAATGTGGGAGGCAGATTTTATAAAATTCTAGCAAATAATGGTTGACCCTTTGACCCTACCTTACATCACTTCTGATAATAGTATATAAATTTGATGATAAAAACCAGTTGTAGCTAAACTCACCTACTGCATGCACAAGTAACGAGGTTCTATTCTGTAGAGGGCGATAGACATGTAGATTTGATGTTGCAAGACAAAGTACTTTTAAAAGAAGAGGTATTTGCATATACTGAAAAAACAAACAAAGTCATATTCAATAACTGCTTCGGAGCTTTTCTTATAGGAGGTTAATTGATGAATTATTTGTTGCTGCTAATGTAACTACTTCACTTACATTGATTTAATGAGAATGAATTATGCTAAATTTTTTAAACCCATATCCAAACTTTTTCTTTTTTTTTCCTTAATGAGAATAAAGCTCTTTCGTTACCAATGACACGGTTTTCAGGGGCATATCCAGAATTGATTAAACGGGGGAGTGTTTTATTATTAATATAATAGTCTGTCAGAAATAGATACAAAAAAATGAGTTCATCATTTCATTTTAGCTGTCAAAAGGGGATGGTGTTCCTTGGAATAACCTCTAGAAGAAATACTTCCTACCATAAATGTTTTTTCAACTTACTATTTCTTGTTTTGACTCAGTACTGGAATCGGCTGAAAACCCTGTTAGTAACGTCATTTCAAATGTTTCTGCTAGAAAGTCAATAGATAATTGTGGAATCTTAGTATCAAACTTAGTCTCTTCCATCTGATGATCATTCATTGCCTCTTTTGCAAATGGCTGAGACGGCAAGGCGTTATCCGTATCATTTGAAAGCAAAGCTGATGTGATGTCAAGAAGAGTCACTTTGGAATTGTCATTGAGGTTGCCATAGCATTGTAGAAACAAGTCAGGTGACTTGAGCAGTTCTTCAAGTATCTGTAAACTTTAAATATAACATTACCAGTAAGAAAATGTTCATCAAATATTTTACTTTAATATTATACATACAACAGTATAGTCAACTCTCCCAAACTCTATTAAAAACCAGACTTTTCTTGAGGTCCAAACAGTCCCAAATTTATTTTTATCATTAACAACACATACACCAGACTTTCCAGAAAACCAGACATATTAGGCCAGCCCAAATGTGTCCGTTTTTTTTTGGGAGGGTTGACTTTATTCATAAATTGATAAAGGTACAAACTAGCAACTAAAAATGAAATTTCTGTTACAATTCAATATATATTTCTGATGCTAATATAATGATGATGACAATACCTTTATTCTTGCATTTTTTTTAAATTATGTAGCCTTAATGAGAATATCACCATCACATAGTTTATCCATCATGTAATTTTTATTTTAAGGAATAAAACAATACTTACCACCAATCCTGTTCAGTTTCTTTAGTAGAAAGTTCTAAAATAAGTTCAACAAGTGGTATACCAGGAGGTTGCAGTATTTGTAATGTATTCACATCAGAGGTGATGGAATGGTATATTAGCATACATGTGTAATTCTGTACCTTACTATCTGGAAACTTTAACAATGTTCTGTAAGACATAAGAAAAAAAGTTCAATTTTAAAAACACTGAACAATCAACATAAAAAAGAGCATAAGAATAATGATGAAAGTTCAAATTAAAAAGGTGGGATTTAAGGAGTTGTTTAAAGGTAAAGAAAAAAAAATATGTTAAATTCTTATGTTTTATACATGTATGTGCTGCGCCTATGAGCAATCATTGATTTGATATACGGCACATTATAAATGCTTTTATTATTATAATTTTATTATTAAATACTCACAGTAAAGTTTCTGGAAAAATTGCATCCCATATTATTTTTTGTGTTGCTATGTTACCACTTCCAGCATTGCTAAGGACTTGAACCGCACATCTGAGGGCAGTTTCTTGGTTTTTAATTTCTGGATGGCTTGTCAGCATGACAATTAGCTTCTCGATATTTTTAACACACTCAGAATTACTAAAGAAATTAAGTTTTAAATCTATACTTATGCAATATTTGTATGTACCTTTGTAAATATTCCACAGTGCAACTTTTAATTTGTGTGTGGCAGATCGGGCCAGGGCCTAATGCATTTCTTGTCAATTGTATGACCCACCATACGACCCCCGGGAAAGGGTGCGTCATTTGTTCGATGTGAGTTATACCTTATGAGTACCATGACTCACCTATGCGTAAAAAATATGACTTAACTTTGGTGGCCATGACTCAATCATTTGACGCACGGTGACCATGTTGTTTATGATATGGTGCATGATAAAGTGACATTGACACACCATTGTTCATTGATGTGACGTACCATCTAGCTTTTTTGACGCACCCCTGCATCATATAGTGGGTCATACATAAATAATTTTAAACAAAGTGCTTAACCTACAGGGTATTAAGGTTCTATCACTAGTATTGCAATTGTACGGTAGGGGAGATTTGTAGGACTTGGTTTTATCTTCATAATGAATTTGTGCTGCATTATTTATGATCACTTCATATTATCAACCCATCCTTACCAAAGCATGTTCTGGTTACGCTGACACTCAACACAGGCATTTCGTAAACATCTCAAACATTCAACAATAATATCATGATGACTTTTTTCTAATTCTTTATTACTGCCTTCATTTACAGTTACAATATTTTCATACTGCTTATCTAGACATTTTGCCAAAAAAACAAAATGCTGGGGATCCAGCAACTCCCTGAAATTAAAAAGATACATACCATTATTATTATTAAATAAACAATATGATGGTGCAGTGGATACTGTAGGCCAGCCTAGCTAGTAGGCCTATTTAGGACTAGGCCTACTAGCCTAGGCTAGTATTAACTAATTATAAAAGTTTATCATCATTATTTGAAATATCAATTTTGACCTGGCCTACACTACTCTGCTGGGCCTACCATGGGCTAGGCCTAGGCCTAGTTAGCCTAGGAAAGGTATCTCCGCCGAGTAGACTGGGGGCAGCAGCCAGATCATGCTGACTCTAGCTAGCCCAACTAGAGTCTAGGCCTAGCCTAGCTTGGCTAGGCTAGCAGCCTTCATAAAAAAAATATACCTCAATGAACCTGGGTTAATTAACCTGTTTTTTAATTCTTTAAAGTTATCTGTCATGTTCTTGAGTGTTTCCAGCAACTCGTGCTTTGTTTTGTGGCTGATTTTTTCCATGTTAAACAAGAATTTGTCAACTATTTATACATTTCTAAGCCCTATTTATTCGTCTGTCATCTATCTCTCTCTCCTCATGGTCATCTTTTATCGTGTGACATGTGGAAAAGGGCCGGATGTTGTGAAATTGTGTTGTTTATGCTCGCACCGGGATCACACAAATAAGAGCTTTGTGCTGATAGGTTGTTACAAATGAGCAATCATATGATTGGTTAAAACTTTAGGTCAGGTCATTTAAATGCCTACCCTAAAAAACCATGCTTCAGTAACCTGCTTGGAAGCGTTTTCTCCACTTCAGTTAAGCCTACTTATACCTAGTATTTCTGCTATTTCTATAATGTCATCAATAAGATCAATGAAGGTAAAACAATTTGCATTGTAAAATATACATTTCTATTAAAAAGTACACTAGTAGTAGGCCTAGCCCTATATTAAAAGCTATATGATGGCTTTTTATTTTATAGGCATAAAACAAGAGGCTAGTAGGCTAGGGGCCTACTACTAGGGCCAGGCCTAGGCTAGCCCTAACCTAGGCCTACTTTCTTTTTGGCCCTAGGGCAATCTAATCTTCTATCTAGTAGGCCTAATAAGCTCTGTTCTGTAGTAGTAGCCCTATCTAGAGCTACTATAATAGGCTGCGCGCCTGACCAGGCTATCAAGTAAGGTAGGTAGTATAGTAGCTCAAATCGTGATCTTATAAGCTTTTATTTATAACTTGTCAGCGTCTAAACAACCAGAAATTTGCCATTGAATATAAAATAAAATATTCTATAAAAATAAAATATAAATATTAATAAATAACAATTTCCTTTTGTTGTAGGGTTTGGTTGGCCTTGTGACTGGCGGGGCATCGGGTCTTGGTAAGGGAACAGCTACCAGACTTGTCCGTCAAGGTGCTCAAGTTGTGATTGCTGACCTGCCTAACTCACCTGGCAAAGAAATTGCTGAAGAACTAGGAGAGAACTGTAGATTCGCTGCTGCAGATGTATGTATCAATCAATTATAAAATAAAGATTCGGTCAAAAGAATCATTTAGTCTCAAGAAATATCATCAGCTTATTTTCCTGAATTATTACCCCGGTGTACTACTAGTACATCACATCCACTTATCATAACTGGGCCCTGTGGGAGACCAGTCTTTGACTGAAGAGGTCACTCAATAAAATTTCTTTCTGATGCTTTTGAAAAATGATCTTTCTTTTTATTTTCAGGTAACATCAGAAGATGACGTGAAGAATGCCATTGCCTTAGCAAAGAGTTCATTTGGAAAGGTTGACATTGCAGTTAACTGCGCTGGTATTGGTATCGCAGTGAAGACATACAATTTTAGAAAAGACAGAGCACATCCATTGGATGAGTTCCAACGGGTTTTACTGGTATATATTCAAAATATTCAGTTAACAAATACCTCCGTTCTTGATCAAAAGAACCATTCATGTCAAATTATTTTATCTGTAACTTCAGAACATGAGATACAGTATGTATGTAAAGTAATATGTAAAAACACAGGTTTAAAACACCTCTAAATGCCAATTTTCACAGACGGGCAGTACTAATGGTATTAAAAATATAGAATCTATGTTATTCATTATGACCATTTACAAATAACGCAAAGCGGACAGGCGGTTTCCGCTCAGGATAGATATAGATTCTATGTGGGGAAAGCTACAGTTTTCCGCTGACCGTTACCGCTCGTCTGTGTAAATTGGGCCTTATGTTTCTTCGTAGGTGAACGCAGCAGGCTCCTTCAATGTTATTCGTTTGGTCGTTGGTGAAATGGGTAAAAATGAACCAGATGCTGATGGGTTACGCGGTGTTATAGTGAACACAGCGAGTGTAGCGGCGTACGATGGTCAGATGGGACAGGCGGCTTACTCGGCCTCTAAGGGTGCTATTGTTGGAATGACTCTACCAATTGCTAGGGATCTGGCAATGCAGGGGATACGAGTTAACACTATAGCTCCAGGTAAGGTCAAAGGTTGCAGTACCAAATTCATTTTTTGTGATTATTTTATTGACCAGGTCACTAATGAATTTATTTATTGTGGTATATTGTAATACAGTAACTTTTCCAAAGTAATAGCTCTAAGCTAAACATGCTATGAATGAAAAATCTAAAAAGTTAAAATCACAATAGCAAAGACCAGAATGAATTTTTTTTTTTTCAGGATTATTTGATACCCCCTTGTTAGCAAGTCTTCCGGAGAAGGTGCGAATGTTTCTTGGACATACTGTACCCTTTCCTAGCCGCTTTGGTAGCCCTGAGGAATATGCACACCTGGTAGAGAGTATAGTAGCTAATCCAATGATGAATGGAGAAGTTGTACGACTCGACGGAGCGTTACGTATGCAGCCTTGAGAATGTTTAATAATTTGAACAAAAAATTAAATCAATACATTTTGAAATTAAAGATCTAGCTAGTCAATTATGAATTACCAAATAGTATTGAGGTTAGTGTGAATATCATCATTAGTAAAATGTTTCTCTATTTTACAAGAGGTTTCTCTTAGAATGCATGAGAATGAGGGCTGGTTCTTTAACATATCTTCTACTACAGTATAACTGGTTCAACCACTCCAAACCTAATACAGTACACTATAGTTACTTGTCCATTTTGCAATGAAATAGATGAAAAAAAATCATGAAAAAATAATAAATGATGTATGAAAATAAACTTAAGACAATGTGTTTTTTTTCACCCTTAATATAGCTGTCAACACCAGATTCCACAGTCTTTCAACAACATCACATAATACACAAAGGCATATTTCTTTATCTGTAAATTCTCATGCCATGTTTTAATAATTTACCTGTTTTTTTTACAACAATGTGATACAATAGTTAGCGCAAATACTTTGGTAATTGTTTGTATATAATCGGAGTAATTGACCACCTACAAATCACTGTGCATGCTGTTAATATAAAATTGAAATATACTACAAAATTGAGATGACATCTTCTAAGTGAAGGATTTGATTACTATATGTGTCCAGGAAAAAGAATGCAGTGTGCTGGTCATTTAGATGCAGCTCTCTGATCTGCCATGAATCAGGAATCTTGTGCCAAGAAGGAATTACTAAAATCTTGAGCGGTGGGCTAATACTAGTAAATCTTGGGCCGCCATGGTCTAATACTAGTAATCTCTTGACGACATGGGCTGCTACACTAGTAATCTATTGCCGAGATGGGCTACTACTAGTAATCTCTTACCGAAATGGGCTACTACTAGTAATCTCTTGACGACATGGGCTACTACTAGTAATCTCTTGCCAAGATGGGCTACAACTAGTAATCTCTAACCAAAATGGGCTACTACTAGTAATCTCTTGACGACATGGGCTACTACTAGTAATCTCTTGCCAAGATGGGCTACAACTAGTAATCTCTTACCGAAATGGGCTACTACTAGTAATCTCTTACCGAAATGGGCTACTACTAGTAATCTCTTGCAATCTTGCATAATGAGCTAGTAATTGGGCACCATAAGTATATCATAAGTATATTTTTTATACATAATAATAGAAATTAAAACTGAATTCATTTTAAGAATAGAATCAATATTTTCAAATATTAAGAAAGCTGAGCCATTCAACAAGTAATTGAATTGGCCATAACTTCTATTCCATCTAGTATACAGCAACAGGAAAATAAAGGCTTGCTGTCACACCCATGTAATTGAAAGTCATGTTTACACTCATGTCATAGTGTAACTTTTTCACCCAAAAGTTGACCCTCAGTCTCAAACGCATCATAAAAGCATTCCTTTAAATTGAACATATTTACATACATGAATATACAATTCAAGAGACATTCTGGTGGAGTCTCCAGATAGGTTTCTAATTTACAATGAAGAATTTGATTTGCCGTTTAATTCCATCACATGAAATCATACTCGGAGACGTGAATACTGATAACGGCAATGGATCGATAAATTAGCGCCATCGCTCGGTTGTATGTACTCATTTCTAGTTTTATTTCCGTTTCGTATGGACCTTCAACTGCTTTTACAAGATACAGTGTTCCTGAAACAGAAAAAAAATTATTGATTGGTTGATATCTTAAGCTCTGTCTACACTATCAAACTTCATATGACAAAAAAAGTGTGATGTGCCCAAATATGGTAGTGATATGACATCATCATATCCATATATGGGCACATCACATTTTTTGTTCACATAAAGTTTGATTTAAAGGAATAACAGTAGTGTTAGCTGTTGCCTTCCAATCCAAGGTTCAATCCTGACCTAGTGCCATGTTTTTTAAGTATTAGTGGTAGCTTGGTGTTTAACATGCTTGCCTTACAAGGTCCAGGGTTCAATCCTGAACCATGGTTGTAACTCATGACTCAAATGAGACTTATTATGAGAGTTTATAAGCATGAGATGTAGTTTATCTATCCTGTAATTGGCGAGCTACTTGCTGTTGGATGTGTAATTTAAAACTAATCTTATATACTACACTGATTTTGACTATATTGATTTATAAAGTGCTTTTCCAAAAAAAGACCAAAGTGTTGTACATTAATTAAAGCAGTATACAAAGACAAATAGAAGAACTAAATTATTCCTTAGGGAAAAGAACATTTTTTAACATTTTTTTTGTTTAACTTTGCTACAACTAACCTATGGTTCCGGCTTTAATAACAGCAAAATATCTTTGATCATTGCCAGAAACAATTTGATAAAACACAGAACTTGTACTGGACAGCGACGTAGGCTGCATACTGATAAGGCGAATTTGGTTTCCAGGTCGTAGCGCTGGGATCGACGGCAATGCCAGGTAGTTGTACGAAATGACAGATGTTTTATTCAAGAGGCACGACACGTCACCTTGAGGGCAGGCTGCAAGATTACGCATACATCTTTGAACATCTCCATATCCAGCGCTACATGTAAAAAGACAATTATGAAATAGTATTAGTAAAAATATTAATTTTGTACACAATACAATATGTTGTTTATGCTGGCATCAACAACATTTTAATTTTAAATAAAAACAAATTTTAATTAAAAAGCTTGCAACATACTTGTTATACATAAGATAAAATCTTTTGCCAATAGGACAAATTCATTGTACAATACAGCAAGGACAATAAGGAGAACTTACTCTAACTGTACTTACTTACTATAACTGCAATGTATTTATTCTAACTGTACTATACTTACTGTAACTGGTAATGACAGTGAAAGTAGTGACAATGGTGAATGGTGAAAGTGATGATGATAATAATGATGCATGTGTAAATACTGTTAAACAAAAACTGACAAAATTAACATAAAACAAACAGGCTGTGAAAGTACCATTTATTCAAATTCTCAGGTACACTTAAACATAAATGATATCTTAGCTACAACAATGATAATTATAAAGCTTTTTAAACTTTAAGCTAAATATACAACCTGGTCCTGATATTTCTGAATGTACATTTTGTTAAACTTCATTCCCATATTTCAAGTTTTCATATGGTCTTAATGTGCTTATCTATTCAGAGTGGCTGCCTTGCCTCTCCAAGCAGCAAACCTAGGCCTAAGTCCTTTCTTGGGGTCTAGGGACATATACTCGATCTAGTGCTTTATTGCCGGTAAATGCACAGCTTAAAATGTAGAAAAGTTTCATAAATTTTGGTAAGCAAGCTAGAAAATTAAACGTATATTTATTTTCTATATAATATGTAATAAATATTTACATAATATCATTATGTTTTTACAGCTAATATTACCACAATTTTTTTTATCATTATTTAATTAACCCTGTTAATAAGTATATTCTGAAACATAAAGGAATATTTTAGCAATATTTCTTCCTCGTAATGTTCCCATAAAATACATGTTTAATTCCAACTCCAACTCGATTTCTCTCGGACCACGAATTGACGTAATCATATTCAGCGTGCCGACGTTGTACAACGACCGTAATTGGAACTCATTTCTTTCATTGCCTTTCGTAAGAGTGAATTCGTACGTGTAACCGGATTGCGGGGTCGCTGTCAAACGGTACACCATGGCCGGTACTTGAGGCAGGGAATACCATGAGATGTAGGTGTGAGTGATGGATGTTGGTTGCCTGATGCATTCTGGGTCATTAATACCACAAATCTGCCGGATACATTTACTAAGAAAAATCAAATGTGTATGAAAGTTAATTCAGGGCAAATTCGTAAAATTGTTACAAAAAAAATTAATAATAATGTAATATTTACTTTAAAATAGTAATAAATTAATATTTACTAATATTTGTATTATTATTATTACAGTTCTTCGAACCTGCTGTTAAAACATGCAAGTGATCTATAGACTAAGGGTAGGAATGATAGGTTGAAGAAAATCAAACTTGAGCCTGAAGGAATTATATTATTATTAGGAAATACAGTATTACTAAAGGAACTGAAGGAGGAATTACAGCTATAAAAGCTCTGCCTACACTATCAAACTTTATGTAATGTGCCCAAATATGGACATGATGATGTCATATCACTTACCATATTTGGGCATATGACTACCATATTTTGATTTATTATTAGTTTGATAGTGTAGACACAGCTATTAATACTCGTTAAATAAAACAACTCTTACCTTTGTGTGTAAGCTTGCTGGGATTAGATGCTGCAGTTTTGTTATTTCTCTGCCAATGACTACTACTTATATGAAGCGACCTTTTGTTAATGTTGAAATCTATCATGCAAGCCATGTTATTCAAAACACATTTGTACTGAATCCTTTGCAGTGTTCACACCAAAATGATATGCGTGTACAGATTAGTTTAAACTACAGTAAAACCCGTATAAGGGGGATACCTTAGGGACCCAACAAAGTGTAACCTTATAGAGGTGTCCTTGCATAACAGGCTGGCCATAGAGGTAACACATATATTAACCACCAGTGATTTTGCAGGAAAAGGGTCCCCAGAATAAGGGTAGGGGTTTTACCTCAGTAGGGAGTGTCCTCTGAATAGGGGTAGGGGTGTCCCTTGAATAAGGGTAGGGGCTGTCCCTTAAATAGGGGTAGGGGTGTCCCTTGAATAGGGGTAGGGGTGTCGCTTGAATAGAGGTAGGGGTGTCCCTTGAATAGGGGTAGGGGTGTCGCTTGAATAGAGGTAGGGGTGTCCCTTGAATAGGGGTAGGGGTGTCCCTTGAATAGAGGTAAGGGTGTCACTTGAATAGGGGTAGGGGTGTCCCCTGAATAGGTGTAGGGGATGTTCCCTAAATAGGGGTAGGGGATGTTCCCTGAATAGGGGTAATGGTATCCCCATAATACGAGTAGGGATGTCCCCTGAATAGGCATGTCCCAAATGAGGGGTAGGGATGTCCCCTGAATAGGCGTGTCCCAAATGAGGGGTAGGGATGTCCCCTGAATAGGCGTGTCCCAAATGAGGGGTAGGGATGTTCCCTGAATAGGCGTGTCCCAAATGAGGGGTAGGGATGTCCCCTGAATAGGCGTGTCCCAAATGAGGGGTAGGGATGTCCCCTGAATAGGCGTGTCCCAAATGAGGGGTAGGGATGTCCCCTGAATAGGCGTGTCCCAAATGAGGGGTAGGGATGTCCCCTGAATAGGCGTGTCCCAAATGAGGGGTAGGGATGTCCCCTGAATAGGCGTGTCCCAAATGAGGGGTAGGGATGTCCCCTGAATAGGCGTGTCCCAAATGAGGGGTTCTACTGCATTAGATAATTTAGCTATATTGTTACTGTTGGATGGGATATGTAGCAATTATTTTGTGTTTTTGTTTTTAAGTTAATAAAGTATTATCACAGTAAAAACCACACCAAACATGCTTTGAAAATTAAGACAGTCTGCAGGCAAGCAAATTAATAACTATTGAAAGGTATAAAACAATTAAAGATGTCACTCAACAAAATGAACAAAAATCAGCTTATTAAATTCATTTTGAAAAAAATAGCAAAATCGCCTAGCAAAAGAACACCAGCGTTTGTATGGTGTGCCCCCTGATGTGTGTAAGCTTCTGAATTTGCAAGGCAAATCAGTTTTCAAGTACCAACACAATTCCTCATTAATAAAGCAATTGATGTAAATACATAGTTTTCAGTTTGAAGTAGTGACATGTTTGTTTCAAGACAAGGTTTAAAGCTTTCTTTACACTATCAAACTTTATGTGATATGCCCATATATGAACATCATTACCATATTTGGGTACATCACACTTTTGTCAAGTGTAGACAGAGCTTAAGGTGAATGAAGGGAAGGAGGCGGAGAAGAAAACTTATCACATTTTAATTAACAGCCTCTGAAAGTAGCATTAGTTTTTTGATTACTTTGAGCCAAGCACACATCATGCAAAACTTACCTATTATCTTTAGTGAAATAATTTGGACACTGTACATAATTACACTTGAAACTTCCGCCAATGTTGAAGCATGTGTGCTCAGACCCACAATTGTCAAGACCAAGATCACACTCATTTTGATCTTAAAAAAAAACAATTAATTAGTCAAAAATTAAGTTGTGGTATTTGGCTAGCTTGACAAATCCAGTTTCTTAAAAGTAGAAACATTTATAGCCTGTAACATTAACCAAACAATATTTAATATTTTACCTAACAATTTAAAAATCTCACCTTTACAAGTTCTACGGTCAGATTGTAAAGTATAACCAGGAGGGCAGCGACATTCATATGATCCAAGTGTATTGTAACAAATACCACCACACAGGCGCCCTCTACCAGCAAATAAACTACATTCGTCATTATCCACACAACTTCCATCCTCTCTTGTCCTATATCCCCGCTCACAATAACATCTATACGATCCGTACGTGTTCATACATCGCTGTTGACATGGTGATGAGATAACACACTCATCCAAATCTTGCGGAAGCAAAATAAATTTTTAAAATGTTATAAAACCCAAAACAGATTCAAGATTTTGTCAAACATAAAAATGTTATTGGAGTTACTTGACAGAGTTTATTTAAAAAATCTAAATAAATGTGCACCACTGTTCAATTCTTTACATGATTTTTTCAATATTTACCAAAGCAGCGTTCATAAAACGGAGCAAGTGTGAATACACCTTGTAGGCTAGAAATTGTCTGTGTCTGATAGGAAGCAGAGGTTATTTAGAACATAGAGATGTGTGAAAGGGGCTTACCTTTACAAGTCCTGCCATCGCTGTTAAGTTCGAAACCCTCATTACATGAACACTGAAAACTACCAGGCGTGTTTGTACATTTATGTTGACATACACGACGCTGGCACTCGTCAACATCTACAACAAAATATAATAAATTAAATATTCCATCAAATATATAAAACGTGGATTATATGAGTTTAGTTGACTCTTATGAAAGATCCTAGACTATGCCCATACCTTCACATCTTCCTGTTAGTCTGTTGGCGTTGTATCCTAGAGGACATTGACATGTAAAGCTTCCTTGTCTGTTCACACACGTCTGTCCAACCAAACAGTTGTGACTATTCTCTGAACACTCATCCACATCTGAAAACAAACAGTTTAAGGCTCTGTTTACACTATCAAACTTTATGTGACAAAAAAAATTTGGTAAATGTGATGTGCCCATATATGTACATGACTACCATATTTAGTCATATCACCACCATATTTGGGCACATTACACTTTTTTTGTAAAATTAGTTTTATAGTGTAGAAAAGCTGAATTCAAACATTAAAACATAACACACTGGTATCTTTGTAGGATTTGAACCTGTAGCTTGGTGGTTTAGATGCTAAGCCACCAATCCCAGGCTCCTGGGTTAAAAAACAACTCTACTTCCAAAGACTTGTAATAAAACTTTGTTTGTGTAGGGCATCTTGTATGTTTGTGATTGTGTAAGAGGGAGGATACTTTATTAGGCCACTATCTGACTTTGCCAGGAGAAAATAAATATTGATTGTCTTACCAATACATGCTTGTTGTACTTCATCATATTTATATCCTGTAGGGCACCTTCTCCTACATTGGTATCCTCCTATTGTATTCTGACAAATAGTGTTGGATCTACACGCATTCACTTCCTCTTCACATTCATTAATATCTACAAATAGATGATAAAACGTTATTGGTACAATAACTGTCTTAAGCTCTGTCTACACTATCAAACTAGTTTGACAAAAAGAGTGTGATGTGTCCAAATATGGTAGTGATATGACATCATCATGTCCATATATGGGCAAATCACATTAGTCACATAAAGTTTGATAGTGTAGACAGAGATTTAGACTTGCCCCAAGTCTCTTGTCTTTTTTATGTCAGTCCACCAGTCAGCGATTTTTGTCTACGAGCTCAAGTAGTATACATATGAAACGCCATATGTGCCAAATTAGTGAGGGATCATGTTATATGTGGAGCTGTTGAGAAACAAGTATTGTGATTATTACCAATTGTACACTGGTTGCTTCCATCAACTTTAAATCCTCGTCGACAATTCTCGCACCTGAATCGCCCTCTGTAGTTTATACATCTTTCTTTCTGATTACATGTATGTACACCGAGGGCGCATTCATCAATATCTACCACATAAAGAAAATAATATTTAATAATGATATCATCCAAATAAATAAATTCGCACAAATGTATTTTTAAGTCTCAATTCACATGCAGCCTGTTAAAATGATCCAATAATGTGTAAATTCAATTATATTAAATGTATCTTGCTGACTCTGGCTTTATTAGTAATCCTCTTGCATGGAAACTACATATTGTATTGTTGTCAGCAATGCATGTGTTTATTCAATATAAACACTAGTTGTACTTTTTTGCTGTGTTGTATAAATTAGTTACTTCGATATTATATTAAGTTCTACTTTATATTAAACAACTATATTATCAATTTTTATTTTCAAAATCTGATGCAAAACTAAGGAAAGGAGGAGGGTAAAAAAGTAAAGTTAGGTTTTACATCTATTGTTACAGGATTATTAGGATTAAGGATGGAAAAGAAAGACCAAGCGTAATAAAGGATTATCTTTTAATTAATCCTAATTAATAATTATATTAGTATTAAGTTAATCTAACCATCACAACTTTGCGTAACAGCATTCATTGTATAACCCGTGCCGCATGGCGTGATACGAGTACACTTATAACTGCCGGGACTATTTTCACAGCGAGATCCAGGAGAACAGGCACTGGGATTTTGTACGCACTCATTAATATCTGAGGAAAGAGAACTATATTATTCGGGTAGGTATACATGCATGTACAGTGAGTAATTATGAATACTAAGAATTAGTTGAGCGCCATCTTCTGTTGGAAAAAAAAGTTTTGTTAGTCTTCAAGATACAGAACAACAAAGTTAAAACTAGCTGATAATGATTTATTGTTATCTTGTCATTGCTAATTAGCGGAAATCTTAAAAGTTAATGAAGTATGAAGCTAGCAGAATTGGACTGTTGTCTACTGATTAAAAACTAATTAGTGTGAGAAAAATCAAATTGATTGGAAGTCAGCATGGGTAGTCAATGATGTTATACTTTTAATAATTCTAGCTTTCATTAAACTAAAAAAATTGTACTATGGTAAATATTACTGCATTATAATGACATGAACGATTACAGTGTACTATCTATTGTCAAATGTTTGGAAAAATAAAATAATAAATGTTTTCATGCAAGAATTATTGATGACATTAAATGAACAACGTGAAGCTAAGATAATAATAAAAAAAAAATAAAAATTGGATGAAATGTTAAGGAGAAACATACAGAAACAATATACAGCATCAATGTATGTATAAGTGTATACTGTTGACGAATAGACCTACACTTAATGTAGGCAGAAATACAGTAATTGAAAGATACTTTAAAAGCTGCCACAAAAGTAATTCTTAGGTTCATTATGAATCTAAAGCTTACAAGCTCATTACACCACTTTGGGGCAGATCCATGTAGGGGATAGTGCTTGGGACAAGACTCTATTTTGACAGCTACAAAGAATATGAACTACTTTATGATATCTATTTTTGATAGACTAACACTATTGCTATGTTTAAAATTCCTGGATTCGATCCCTGACACCCAATAATTTTTTTAATCGATGTGTTACTGATCTATCTATTTCTATTTACCAATTGTCACTTTAATCAAATTAGTTTTGTTAGGAAAGAGAGAGGGGAGGGGGGGAGGGCAGATATTAAGTTTGAAATGCATAGTTAGAAATGTTTCTATACTACAGCTACTGCAATTCTAAATGAAGGGATGGGGAGCGTCTACCAGGCTATAGAGGCTATATCTTGATACCTCTGCAAGTTCCTTTGTAAACCTCATAGCCCTCGCTACACTGCTTAGTAGGGACTTTACGGTCAACACATTGGTAGCTACCCACTCGGTTTACGCATTGTTTGAGGGCACAAATTGTTGGATACAACAAGCATTCGTTTATATCTGAAAAATGAACGGTGTATTCTTTTAAATTGTTTGTAGACTGAAAACTTCCCAAAAAGAAACTTAAAATTCAATATATAATAAAAATGTTAACTTTACATGTAAACTCTAACCCACTTGGTGATTAGGTAATAAATGGTGTAGATGAGAAAATCTTTGAGAATGAGAAGAATCAAGACTTGAACCAAGAATCTTCTGACATCCTACCAGTAAACCACTGCTGGGGCTTTCATGGTATGGTGCAAATTTGATTGGATAGAATATTTATGTTATGTAAAAATGACAAAAGCTGGTGGAGAAGTCTTTCGTTGTATACATAAAGCTCTGTCTGCATATATTAAACTAGTTTGACAAAAAGAGTTTGATGTGCCCAAATATAGTAGTGATATGCCCAAATATGGTAGTTATATGACATCATCGTGCACATATATGGGCACATCACATTTTTTTGTCACAGAACTTTGCTAATGTAGACAGAGCTTAAGATCTGCATTAGTAATACTTCTACATCACATGGCTCTTTGTTATTTTTCTTCTGGATATGGATTTGTGAAGTTGAATGGAATTAAATGGAATTGAATAGAATTAAATGGAATTGAATGGAATTTAATTTATTGAATTACCTGTGCATTGTTGTGCGAGGTCACTATATTCGTATCCTGATTCACATCTAATAGCTCTCTGACATGTATATGCTCCAACTTCATTGATACAAGTCTCACCAGCTTGACATGGATTCCCTACACGGCATTCATCCACATCTACAACAAACAAAAATAAGTATTATTATCAAAGTCAAAACTGTAAAGCAAGCATATCAACTGTTTCATTGTAATTGTGTCCCCTGAATTAATAGGGTTGTCCAGTGAGTGAGTGGCCGAGCGGTTAAGACAGTGGAACCGTAATTCCGTAGCCATAACATCGGCAGGGGTTCGAGGCTCACTCACTCCATGGTTCTGGTGGTAGAACGAGTCTTCTCGGATAAGGACTATAAACCGTAGGTCCAGTGTACACATCTAGCTCGTGTGCACTTTAAAGAACCTAGTACATCTTTTGAGACGAGTAGGGGGTTACTCCGGTGTATTAGTACATCACAGCCACTGATCACCAACTGGGCCCTCTGGGAGACCAGTCTTTGACTGAAGAGGTTACCCAGTATAAATATAAATTTCAATTTCAATTCAATTCAAAAATGAGGATAAGGATATAATTCTAAAATACATAAGCACTAAATTAAAGCTCTGTCTACACTATCAAACTGTAAGTGACAAAAAACGTGATGTGTCCATATATGGACATGATGATGTCATATCACTACCGTATTTGGGCACATCACACATTTTTTGTCAAACTAGTTTGATAGTGTAGACAGAGCTTTATAAGCTTACCATTACAAGATCTTGAATCAGTATGAAGTTCATAGCCTGAGTCACAAGAACAGATGATTTCCTCTCCAGTATCAGTACACTGATGCTCACATGGTGATGATATCGTACACCTATCACCCCCAGCTACAGAAACAAGATAAAACAACAAATTATATTATATATAATAAAAATGTGATGTGCTCATATATGGACATGATGATGTCATATCACTACCATATTTAAGCATATCACTACAATATTTGGGCACATCACACTTTTTTTGTCAAACTAGTTTGATAGTGTAGACAGAGCTTAAGAAAAATCATTAATTGAACAATATTTGATTTTAATTTTTTTTAAAGCCTGACTAGATCCTAATTAATATTTGTTGAATAGACCATTCAATCTTTCAACTCATGAAAATTAAATTTCCCCATATTTAACTAAAAAACACTTATTATCAGTGTACGACATATACCATGTACATATACTATTGTTAGAGGGTCATAATTGAAAGAGATATAACATGTGACTTAAAATAACAGACTTTAATTACTGGTTAATATGAACAAAGAAATGTAGAAAGGAAAGATTTGTCTGACCTTTACACCTCAAGGCTAAGGACAAGATAATACACCAACAGAGTTCAAGTTAAATTGTCAGAACAAGGCCAAATTAATTTTATCCCCTTTACTTTATTAAATCGCTATTACAAATTATCTTTATAATGCATTTACATCCATTGTTGAATCTGGGGATAGCTTTGTTTAACAGCCTACTTTTTTTTTTTACATTTTCTGGTACAGGTTTTTAAAAAGATTTTTCATATGTGTACTGTATGTTAAAGTTATCTAGGTATTGCGTGAGCAGACAAACGACCATCATTTGAGACGTTAAACTAACCAAACACCCTTGTTTAACAATCAATGACTTCCTAATACTCGGGCGGGCCAATTTACAGAAGCCAAAACATCCTTGTTCACTTTCTGTAATATGATTCTTCCTTTTTATGTTTTAAAATATTATTAACACATGGCATCTTTCTGTTAAATGTTTTTCTTTTAAATGATCTATGAAATGAATGAAAAATTAAGAACAAAATAAGAATAAGGTTGAGTTTGTTTTCCACTATGTGATTCTGTTTGCATGATTTTTTAGCTTTAAATGGTTGCATAGTTTTTGCAACGATAGACAGACTTTAGCCCCCCAACAATTTAACATGAGTCATGTCTTTTTTAAATAAAATAATGACTATATTTTATTTGATATCATTTATGAACTATTTAGCCCCCACTAATTTATAATGCTGGATATGAATGTACACAAACCAATACATCGTTTGATTCATATATACATATACATTTACATGATATATTTTGAATGGAACGTTCTGTTACCTGGGATGCAAGTGATTCCGTCAGATTGTAGGATATATCCAGGATTACATTCACAATAGTAGGAGTTTGGCGTATCAACGCAGCGATGCTGACACACTCCTGGAGTGTTACACTCATTCACTCCTAAAAATAAAACAATAAAGATAAAGCTAGAAATATAGTTTAGGGTATGGTAGGTTCAATCAAATCTGTGCATTTGAAGATCCCAAAGGAAAGGGTTCTAAGTGAAATAAGTTGAGTAGCCTTGCTTGAAATGTGATGTGTAAAAAGGTTGATAAAATTGAGCCCTGCCCATGTCGAATGATGTTGTGTATTCCACAAAATGTATAATTTGTTATGTGACTTTTACAATGTAGTTGATATGCTCTGCAAGGATTTTTATGCATGATTGTCAATCGTCCCACAATGCAATTGACATAAAAAGTTTGATAAAATTGAGCCCTGTCCATGTAGAATGATTTTATGCATCCCCAAAATGTATAATTTTTTATATAGATTTTACAATATTGTTTATGTGCCAAGATGTGCAAGGTTTCTCGTGCGTGTTTGTCAACCATCCCACAATGTAATGCTTAATGTTGATTCAAAGATTGCGTAATAAGAGAATGAATCCAACAACTTACCATTATCAACTGTGGTAGTAGTAGGGCTTGGAACGTTACCAGGCCTTCCAGAACTATCAAGGCAGCAAGTTAAGAAGGAGCTTTTACAAAGTGTGCCTAAGTCTGGTATTTCAGCATTGCAGTCCATTCCTTGTTCTCCTGCATTTGAACCCAGACGACAACACTTGCAGCATTCCTATGAAATTCATAAACAAATTAATATTAAGGAAAGCGTAATAATATAGATAATAATCTATAACTTATAGGATTATTAGGACCCTATGAAAGTGGGACTGTAGACCCATAATACATCAAATTGGGTAATAGAAGCATGAAATTTGATATGCTAGCTCATATCAGAAATTCGCAAATTTTAAGATTTGAGGCCACTTAACCTTTGACCGCAAGTAATGCCCAATAACTCAGAACTTATTCTTTATTTATGATTATTTTACAGAGTTTTAATAAAGTAAATCATAAAGTATAAATATTATCATTTTGTTTGTGGTATATTTCTTGCTAGCTGTGTACAGCGTATCGCCATAGAAACCATGTGATTGACAGTTCACACACCGGTTAAATGACACATGTCGTTGTCACCTGCTTTTGTAAAATTAAATTATAAAAATAGTTGTACAGTGCCACCTGGAACATGTGTATTCATTCAGGTGTGGAGTTAAGATAGAAAGATATCTCTTCTTTTTTGTTTGTGTACGAACTAAAACTTAAGCTCTGTTTACACCATCAAACTTTACTGTATGTAACAAAATATGGTAGTGATAAGACATCATCATGTCCATATAGGGGAATATCACATTTTTTTATCACATAAAGTTTGATAGTGTAGACAAGAGAATTAATCTTCACTGAAAAAGTTCCTAGAACACTACGCTGAAATTAATAATAAATCAATTATCTCCAAATTGAAAATTTAGAAATAAAATTATTATTATCATTATACTGGAATGAACATATTGACAAGACCTCCCGAGAAAGCTATTCAGTATCATGTTTATGCTTGCTTCAAATTTTGACATCAAATTTTTAATATTTTATATCCATTCTATTTTAAAAACTAACTATTTTAATACTCTTTGGCATGGTAATGAAAACACAGGTTAAATTTGAGTGTGCTGTGATTGGTTGTATTCCAGCAGAGACCTACAGCATGTACAAACAGACAAAGTGAGTAATATACAGTGGTACATTCCAGGTGACATGTCACCTACGGCTAGACTGACAGTGATCGACGCCAATTGGTTGGCCAACATGGCTGCCACAACTGAAGATGAGCACATCAAAGACAACAAAAGATGATCCCAGTGACAGCTGATCTCGACCACCAACGTTAAAACGTACGATAGACAGCAAATTCACGGGCATGAAACGTCCTACAGCTACAAAATATTGTCGTTAAACATGATTGTAATAGATGAAAATAAATAACACAAGTATGCAATACCTAGCAATGTTAAACATTACATTCATTACTCATACTCCTATCTAAGAGTAAGAAAACTTAATTTTCATGCTGATATTAAGTAATTACTTATAGAGTAGTAAATAATAGTAAGCAATTAATTTGTTTGGACAGTAAATGAATAAAATAATTGTATCTAAAAACTCTAATGAACGTACGACCTCTCGCTTGACTTGAACCTATGAACTCTCTCTGGATTTGAACCTATGACCTCTCGCTGGATTTGAACCTATGACCTCTCACTAGATTTGAACCTGTGACCCCTGGCTTACAATGCATTCTTACTGAAACAAACACATTATTAATGTGTAACTGGCAGTAATCTGTGAACGTCAGTATCTTCCCTAAAGCATATTCAAAATACAAACATTATTATAGGAATTTGATGATGTTTGTGTAACCATTCCTTGCATAGACACTGTAAGACCTCCACCAATACTTTAAAATTAGGTATACAGTACTCTCAAATTGCCCCTAATTGTGGATAATTGGTGAGGCGGCTAAACATTTTGAAATTTGAATTATCAATAAGTTCCTAGAAGCTAAGCAGGGGAATATAATTTCTTAGAACATTTACAGTAGGAGATGATTAAGTTATTGTAAAATCAGTTTCTCTGTCTACAGAGAAAATTACATTGTCTTGTACAACCATACAGAAATGAGAATTCAAGTTTAGGAAAGAGTTGAACTTGCATAGACTTTTGGATTCAGAAAATAATTTCAAAAATTAAAGTGTTTTTAAAATGTTGGGAAGGGGAAGAAAATATAAACATTACTATAGCTCTGTACTACACTATCAAAAAAAATCAATCAAAAAGTGCGATGTGCCCAAATATGGTAGTGATATGGGCACCTCAAATTTTTTTTCACATAAAGTTTGATAGTATAGACAGAGGGAGCTTTAGCAAAACAAATTTTGTTTAAAAGCCTCTTGAGAAAGAAATTAGAAGATTACCAACTTTAAGATATTACAAGTAGAGTATAAAATGTATTGATAACATTTGACACAAATTGGTATAGAAAACTTGGCAAAAGATTGACTTTTGAAAATCTGGGATGGGGAATAAGGATGCTGAATAGATTATAACAAATCATTTAATCTTATCAAGAAAGTGCCTAGGACTTTGCTAAAATCCTCTGCTAATGCTTTTATAAAGATCACTTTCACATCAAACTGGAACATATATAGTGTTAAACTTAATCTCAAAAGGGTGAAATGTTGCACCAAGCTCTGCTAAAGTTTCACTTTAATCTAACAACATATGATTCAACATTTTCTTTGATTAGCCTTGGAGATGGCAAGAGCAGACACCTTGAGACGTGGCTGCTAGCGACTGATATGAGAAGGTATCAATAGATCTTGTCACTATGAGTCAAGTTGTATACGATTCAGAGGATACCGAGCATTTACATTCTGACCTTTTTGTAAAGTTTAAATAGTACAACAAGATTTCACATAAGTTTATAGTTTATAATAAAATTTGCGAATACATTTGAAACACTAACTGTACGCCAATTAAGTGATTGCTAAGCGGGTTGATAAGATGTTTTTCGAGGTCAAAGATCAATTGTGAATGTGGCTATAATGACCAAACATTAAAGGATATAAAAAAAGGTTTTTATTTTTTATTTATTCAGGCCTACAGTATTTCCAAAAGATTTCAAATAGAAAAAAATTATGGTTCTCCTATAAATATATTCTCTCATAGGTCAGGTCATCATTGTGGGGTTTGGGCTAATTAGGGTTGTGCAGCGAAGCAGTGGGTCTCTCAACAGGCATCAGACAAACCAATCTTATTCTCTAAAAATTATAAGTAAAAATCATAACCAGAATTGAACCCACACCTTTGAATCGGTAGGCAAGCACCATAACCAGCAAACCACTTACCTCATCCTGAATGTTGAAACAAGACGCTGATAGCATTCCACCATACACACACCGCTTAATTGTGTTATAGTCTCTTATTCCACGATCACAATAGGCAATTTCTATTGATCTCTTACAACACGAGCTAAAAATATTTTCACAGTCTATGCGATCTGATTCTGGGATTCCAAACACGCTTTCGTACGATTCACAATGTAAATTTGTTGTTCCAAATTCTTTCCCGAGTGTACAACATCGGCTCATTATACTCTGAATAGCACCTGAAAATGAAGCAATTTTAATTAGTAAAAGGCTGGTATACTGTATGAAAGTTATCTATCCCAAAATGGGACACCCTTGTGCAGGCTTTAAGTTCACTATTCACATTTAGGCTAAGGGAAACACTTACCCCTAAAATTAAAAAAAATCTCCTATCTAAAATGAATACAATTTAAGGGAAATACTTATTGAGTTAAGTAAAATACTTAATATTTAAGGGAAATATCTCACTTAAGTGTGATTAGTAAATACAGACACTGGTTTTCAAGAAATTCTGGTACAGTATTCTGAGTGTTAATAATTATTTTGTGACTACTTGGAGGATTTTTCAGAGAGTACTATATGCGCTATTGGGAGAGTTAACCTATTTACACATTATAACAATGTTTAAACAGTGACCTCAAATTAACAAATTACAGGTCACTGTCCTCTGTCTTTATAGAATTAAGTTTTTTGAGAAAAAAAACTCCAGGTATAACAAAATCAAGAGAAACAATTTCCCTTGTGTATTGCTTAAAATTAGTTAATTATTCAAATGACATGCGTTTCAATAATCTGTTTTATGTTTTACTAAATTTAGGGCAAGAACTTTGTGTCAAAACTGTGAGAACATTTGTTCCCAAGCACGAGTGTTGTATATTTATATATATATTTATTTTTTTTATCTTTGTTAATTTTGTGTTTTTATAGTTTATTTTGTATTTACTGTTTGTATTGTTTGAGGGTCCCTAATGATCAACTGATGCTGGATGGACCACCCTCATAAAATATTGTTGAAATAAATTTAAATAAAATAAATTTAAAATAAATTTAAACTTAGCAAATTATTCATGCCAAACCTTCTATTAAAATTCTGTTTTATGTTTTAGTAAATTTGTTGGTGATACAACATTTGTGTTAAAACGCTGACAAAGTAAGTTCCCGTGATGGTAGTGTAAAATTAGTAAATTACTCACTTTAACCAATTTTACAGTTTTATCGATGACTACTTAAAAATGAAAAAAACTTATTTTAGATAAATATCAGGTTGCATTTGTATTCATATAAATTTAAACTTAATTAAACATATCCTGAAGTTCATCCTGGGCAATTTATAGGACTAATAATTTTATACCACAGGACGATTTTGGTTATTTTTGTTCATCTCAAATCAGCTAAAATAAATTGAAAGTGTGATTATGCGAGTCCTACTAAAGAACAGCATCTCTTTTTAATCTCAATTTCAGTATTGTAAAAATATGTCTTTTGAAAATCATTTCTCTCAGATAAATCGTTAGCATATCTACATCTACAATTTCAACAAAATTAAATCCTAAATCTAAAGACTATTATTAGAAAGAAAAAACACAATCTCATCATGAATCTAGTATTTTCCAAAATTAAATTTATCAAAATACAAAATCTAATGTTTTAGCTCTCAACAGTATTATATATATATTCCCAACTGGTTGTTGCAACAAATGTTCAAAATTGAATGTTAAATCCAAAATAAATGCCCCAGTGTTACTGAGGTTTAAATTGAATTTAACAAATAGATTCATATAAATTCTCCTCACAAAGCAATACCATTTCTTAACCACATACAGTAATCATAATGTGATCAGATCTTAATATACCATATGTTAAACATGTGTGAGTAGTCTACATATGGTAGCAAAATGTGTTCCAGACAATATCAAGTATAATACTAAATTCCATATTGCTAACTCATATTCAATACAGGGATAGAAAAGGCTTGGGGCGAGTGCCAACAAGTTAAAGGGTGTAAGGTTTTTAAACAGCTAAGATCCCGGCTTAGATCATCATCACTATCTAAAGCTATATCTACTAAACTATTAAACTTTACGTGAAATAAAAATGTGATGTTATATCGCTACTATATTTGGGCATATCACTACCATATATGGGCACATCAAACGGGATCTAAGGTGTTTAAAAAGATGCTAACAGGAGTCCAGTGACTGCATTAATCCCAATAAAAATTGTATTTCAATGTCTTCTCAATAAAAAAAAAAATTAATATTAATGTGATAGAAAAAAATGTCTCATTAAAGGTTTAATTGGGAGTTGACATAGAAAGCTTTCCGAAAATGTATTTACCAATTTGGCAAAAACCTGGACGTTGCCAAAAACTAATCTGAAATACTTAACAGGTACCACAGAATAATACAAGATTATAATTTAATAATGTGTATGTTTACATTCAATTGGCTAGATCCTGTTTTCAAGTGGTATGTTATATTAATGTTAAGTACACAAGCCTTATGAGACTAAACATTAAGATACTTTGCGGTCTGCAACAACATGCTCCTTAGATTATCTCTGATACTGTACTTTAACCCAACACATGTATTGCAAGCCATTTAAGCCAGTTAAGGTGGTTCAGATTTATTTAAATGAAAGACAATTATTATTTGATAGAAGACGGATGGTTAATATGTAGAACAAGACATATTAATAGGGAGCTCTCAAGTTTTCGAAGACCTAGAACTTACGCATTGATGAGTCTTTGCTTAGAAACCACTAAAACTGTGTAAAGGAATAGTGAAAAGCTCTGTCTACACTATCAAACTAGTTTGAAAAATGTGTGATGTGCTCAAATATGGTAGTGATATTCCCAAATATGTCATCATCATGTCCATATATGGGCACATCACATTTTTTTTTTCACATAAAGTTTGATAGTGTAGACAGAGCTTAAGAGAGAAAATTCCATCTTCACTGCACGGGCAGAATGATTTTTAACATGACTTAACTTAAGAAACAAAATTGATAAATATTGTTGCCATTTCTAGGATTAGTAAAAGTAAGGGTGGGGATGAAATGGTTCTCAGACATATCTTTCAAGAGAAATATTAGAATGTCATCCTTGGCTTTATCTTTTGGAGTCAAGATTTAATCAAACTTTGATTCATTGACAACACTTGAAAAAACATAATTTAATTATAAAAAAATATAAAACAAATGTTTTTTTAAAAGAACACGGAAAGGTCAACGTTTGAAATGCAATTATTTGAGAAAGAGTAACAAACAAATGGTACGATAACCCTGGCAAAATGATCAAATGTCTTCATCCATCACTTAGTATTGAAACTCTAGTTCACACAACACCTCCAGTCATTTTGTTGTTATCTGACAATCAACATATTCCGAGATCAAATGAATTTAAGAACGTGCTTTGACGGAAGGACATTGGTGTCAAAGTGCGAACGTAACAAGTAGATGGCGAGTAGAATTATTTATACACCTGACATTCGTAAAAAAAAAAAATGTTGCATGGAGATAAAACAAATCTAATTTTATAAAACTTGCAACATTTTTTGTGAGAACTGAGAAGATATTGACATTGAAGGTCAAAGGTAGGATGACCCGATAACATGTTCTTAAAAAGTATCTTAAGAGAGGAAGAGGAAGAATGGCCTTCCTGTATTGGCCATATCATATCTGAATTACTATTATAGTAGAACCAGTATAAAGGTGATACTTCTAGGACCCAACAAAGTATCCTTATAAGGGTGTTGTGTTGCCTAGAGGGATGTTCCCTATATGGGTTAGCCGTAGTGTTAAAACATTGTTCACTTGACAAGTAAAGTGTTCCCTTAATAGTGGTGTCCCAAAGGAGTGTTCTACCAAAGAACTTATAACACAAGAATCTCCTGTTCGTCCGAAGCGCGTAACAATTTCGAAAGGCATTGTGGGATAGAATAGAGCTATGGGTGGCGCCATTGTAAGCCATGGAGTAGGGCGCCCGCATCAAATTAGAAAGTCAAAATCATAGAGGGGATCTGCTAATGCTCTAGGGGGGATAGAGTAATTGACTGAGGAGTAGGGTGCCCGCATCAAATTAGAAAGTCAAAATCATAGAGGGGATCTGCTAATGCTCTAGGGGGGTAGAGTAATTGACTTCCTAGTTTGGAGGGGGCGCTGCTCCATGCTGTGAAATGGCATCGCCCAGTTTGACCTTTTAACCCTGTACTTCCGATACTGTGTTTTGAATGCAAATTGAAGAACAGGAGATTCTTGTGTTATAAGTTCTTTGGTTCTACTATATACAGTAACATGTTGTATGACAATAATTTGTGAAATTCTGTATCAAATTTGTATTTGAATTATTTTAATCTCTTAATTTGACCAGTTTAAGATACTGAACAAATAATAATGCTCTTCTGAACATGTATATGGTAGAACCCATATGTCTCATAGAATAATCATCACCGACACTAATTCAAATTTTAACCACAATTCGAATGATTTACATGAAGAAAACAACAGTATTAAAACTTAATCCAATTGCTTTGTGGTTTTGGAACATTTGGTTTGCAGATTGCAACCTTGGCTGGATGGTAGCCAGGGCACGGTATGATGTCCTCTCAGAAGCAAGCGAGTCAACACGTCAACATATCACCCGCCATAAGCGAAACAAGATAACGAGTGCAAATCATCTGAGGCTGTATATATAACCTTAAATGTTATTGAACTTAAATGTTTACAACAATATCAGTTTTGGCGCACCATGTCAAAATTTAAAACTGTTAAAACATTGCCTCAGAGAAAACTTCTTCCCAGTGAACTTAATAAATAAACCAACAATTCTATCTAGGAAAGTAAGTTACTAAACGTAAAGCTCTGCCTACACTATCAAACTTACAAACATGTGCCCATATATGGATATTTTATTTATCTATTTAATCAATTTTCTGCCATACACAATACAAAGAAGACAAAACAAGGCAAGGAAAGACCAAACAGGTGCTAAACACCTATGCTACTTGGTCAACACAGAACACGACAGCACAGAAACGGAAAAAAAAAATTATGTTACATGATGAGGTCATATCGCTACCATATTTGGGTATATCACTACTATATTTGGGTATATCACTACCATATTTGGGTATATCATTACTATATTTGGGTACATCACACTTTTTTTTGTCAAACTAGTTTGATAGCGTAGACAGAGCTTAAGGCTAAGTACAGATACAAAGTTTATTAAAATAATCAGCTTTGGCAATCTCGTCAAAATATCACAGACAATACATTTGCCCAGGGGTAACCCCCGAAAAAAAATCTGTTGCCACCGGATACTTTAATGTTCATGAAAACGATACGTACTTAAGGCATTCCTGGCTGTTAAGTTGCAATACAGGGGTAACCTTTGACCCCTTCTACACCAGCAACAGAGATTTGGAAGATTTAATTTGGTAAATGTGACATGTGCACCCCTAAAGGGGTTAATAGGGTGACATCTTTCTCAAATACATTATTGAAAAAACATGGCTGAGGCAGATTTGTGTTTATATCACATTATCATTACATTTTAATATAAATCATATTAAATTGTGTTCATAATGATTTTTTGATGACTTGCAGAACATTGACACCATTTTTTCAAAAAGTTTAAACTACCAGGTTTCAAGGTGTAAAATGTAATGGAAATATGTAGTCAACTCTACATATGGGCGGTTTAGAATTAATGTTCTGTGCCTGATTTGTTTATATATATAAAAGTATCTCTTCTGAGATCCCGCCTCGTGAATAAAAATACTGTAAGATGAGGGCGTATCAATTTGATCTCTGGTGCGCGTGCGTACAACTGAGGACTAGTGCTGTTCCGCCGTACCACGCCGAGAATGTTAAAGAGTCGCTATCCAATCGAGTTCGAACAATACCATGAAAGCCCCAGTGGTCTAATGGTTAGGACATCTGCATATCAAGCAGGCGGTCCGAGTTCGAGTCTCGGTTGGGGCGACTTTTTCTCATTCTCACAGATTTCCTCATCTTTATCGTTTCAAATTAATTAATTAAATTTCAGTATATCACCGGGCGGTTTAGAATTAATGTTCTGTGCCTGATTTGTTTATATATATATATATATATATATATATATATAAGTGAGTGGAAAAAACAAATAAACAAAACGAAACGAAACTCTCCCAATACCGATCTTTCAGAAAACCGGAAACTCTCCAAATTAATTTTTTCTATCATAAAATTTGGATACCAGATTTGTCCGATATTTAAAATTAACATGGATGAATAAACTAATTGTAATTGTTGTAATTTTTAACAACCTACTATTATGCTTAAGAGGTTATGCAATAGCAGGATATTTATGCTTTGTTTAAAACATTTATTGTAGGGTCAGGAAGTGGGAATAGGAAATACATGCCGCTTTCTGTCTACTACAATACACTACAGACTATTAAACTAGGGAAGCATATTTCACAGAATAGTACCAAGAATTGCCACTGCAGTCATATGCTATTAATTAATGACTATAATTTGCAAAACTAAAGCTCTGTCTACACTATCAAACTAGTTCGATATGACCAAATACGGTAGTGATATGCTCAATGGTAGTGATATGACATCATCATGTCCATATATGGGTACATCACATTTTTTTGTCACACCAAGTTTGATAGTGTAGACAAGGCTTAATACGGTGAATAACACCAGCAAATCATTGACGAATTAGTTCAAACGACGTTGATAATAATGATAGGGTGTTTGCGTGTTCTCATGTGCGTGTGGGAAATGTGTTTTTGTAAGATTTTTTTTAAATAATGTATTTTATCGTAATGACAGAGAATAAAGTACTGATCTTGTGATGATGTTAATTTAAACCATTTCTACCAATTAGTATTAAAGTACTGTACTAACTACATTAGTACTAATACTACACTGTAGGTCTGTTATGAATGCTGATTGGTCAAAAGCAATGCAAAACTGTAACTTGATCATTTCTAAGCTACAGATCAATAAGATTAACAATTTAAAAACTTGAAACAAATTTAATTACTTTCAAAATGTTTAGCTCTAACTGTTATATCATGGAGGAATCGTTTTCTCTGGTTTTGTTATTTATGATAATTGGTTCAATTAAAAGAAAAATTCTTTCTTTCCAAATGTAAATTAAGCCCACAAATCAACAATAAAAATCCAAAAAATTTTTGCCAAAAGAATTCTATATCATAATTATTTTTTTTATGACAAAATCATTTTACCTTTTATGCATTTAAATACTGTACTTTAAAATGTCATGCAATTAATAAAAAAAAAAGTTTTAAATTTTAATTTTCACAATATTGACCTGGGGTTAGTGGATATAGTAGTAAACTACAAGCCTGAACTAAGCTAAAACAATTAAGCATGCGGTCCTGACTAACTAGCTCACTTACTCATTTCTTTACCTTCTCCATAATTCAAAAAAAGTCCAAAAACCACAAAAAGTACTCCAAATCGTTGCATTATGTATCAAATATCGTGTCCAATTGTGGATAAAAAATGTGATAAAATCACAGAATGAGTATTACTGTGAGAGCAGTCCTTCTTACTCTTACAACCCCTAATCCTTGACTGTGAATCATAAGTTTATAACTTCTGCTATCATCTGTCAATCACACGCTTGAGCGATTCCACTGGGCAGATTAAGAGAAGTCACTTGCTGAGTTCCCAATGTCAAAAACTTGCACCGAATGATCAACTCCCGGGAAACGAGCCCCAACTACGTCAGATGCCTCAGATTACGAAACAGATATGCGACGTGGTGAAAAAACATACCAATTATACCACGCTTGTATAAGAAGATTGCTAATCTAACACATCGGACAATGACCTTACCTGTAATTATAATGGAATAATCCAAAGTATGACATCATCATGTACAGGGTATGTTAAAAAGACAGTGATGAAAACTATGATGATGATGAAGTTAATATGGAGAATGAATTTACCTGTAATTATAATGGACTGATCCAAAGTATGACATCATCTTGTACAGGGTAAGTTTTATAAGACAGTGTGGATGATGTTAACAAACTGTAATGGAAGCATGCTGGTTGAGAACTCAGGGGCCATTAACAACCTTTCAACATCGATATTTAAACTGCATCTTTCATCATTTGACAGTGAACTCATGGTCAGGGGAACAAACTCATCTTCAAATAATTCCTAGCAAGACATAAGAAAACATCAGCAAATATTTTAATGATAATTTTTAGTTTTAATCTAATTTAAGATGTCGCGGACGGCTGCCATTATGTTTTAGCTCGGCAATAAACAAAACAGCAAGGAATCACTTAAAGACTTTGCTTAACATCAAATTTGATTATACTTTGCGTTTTGATTTAAAAACAGACATATTAAATAAATAAAATACTTTATCTATTTGCCGGATATATCCTTTCTTTTATAATGTGGTGTGGTGATATTTTTTTCGTTGGCAAGCAGTCTCTTGGTCAATTTAACAATAAATTTAATTTATTTTAACATTTTATTCATTTAAAAATGTATTTCTTGGTATTCACATTCTTTGAAAATGAAAAACAATAACAGTGGCTTTATTATCATTACCACTTTTTTTCTTTGTTTATATGCTTGCTTACTTACCTAGAGTCCTGGGTCCAAATCCTATTTATGTTATGACCTAACACCACTGTAACTGCCACATCCCACTTGTTTACCAAGTGTAGGTTTAAGATGTATCCTGTATTGGCAATCCCAGCTGTTGGATGTGGCTGGAAAAAGTAAAACATATTTTTTTGTTTTTTCAGAATTGTTTAGCATAAAAACAATAATTCCATGAACACATCCGTCCCTTCTGTTCTACAACTTCCATTATTGGGATTGTTGTGGCTACAAATCTTAAAAATTAAAATTAATTTTAGGATAACCTTTATAGAAGTACCTCTTAAATTATATAAACATCCCAAACCACATCCAAGTATTTCAAAGAATATGTTAATGGTAATGGTTTTAAAGTGTTACAAAATGATACCTGGAAATTAGTTGAATTAGTCTACTAAGAAATTGACATATTGTGGGTGTAAAACTCAAAATAGACTACTTAAACACGGGAGATGAACAGCTATAAAATAAATTCCTCCATTAGTTTTATCAACCTCATTTCGAGTTTTTATGTATTTCCCTTTCATCATTTTATTGACCTATTTTTCTGATTTCTTTCTATTTCAACGATGATGAATAAAATATATTTGATTTGAATAACATTACCTCACGACCTATGACCTATGACCTATGAGGGCACTCAGAGCTGAATCCTGTTTGATTTGAATAACATTACCTCTTACCTATGAGGGCACTCAGAGCTGAATCCTATTTGATTTGAATAACATTACCTCTAGGCTCTTACCTATGAGGGCACTCAGAGCTGAATCCTGTGTTGAATCAGGGTTTTTCTTAGCAAATTTCATCTTCAACTTCTTTGTGAATTTAGAGCATCTAGGGTCTATTCTTTTTTCTTCTGAGCAGAAACATTAACCTGAGTGGAAAAAAAGACATTTTTCGTTTGAAATTATAGTTAACCAACATAACATTTGATAACACATAAAATAATGGAATATCCGTACCTTACGCATTGTAAACCACAGAATCAACTCAATCCGAGACGAAAGCGCCAAGCAATCTAAAACTCAACAAAATACAGTTGCATCATATCATAATAATCAACATTTAATAGAAGAGTAACAGTCATACAGTTATCTCTGCCAATATTGGGCACCTTTATAATAATAATATATAATAATACCACATTTATATAGCGCCCTTTTCATGAGTAATCATGCTCAAAGGCGCTTTACAAGCATTATTACCCCAGTATTTTTTGGGATCAAACACGTATGGAAACATACTCCATAATGCAGCCGGTAACCAGCGCAAAGTTGTGTCTAGATCTAACTGGGTACCCATTTATACACCTGGGTGGAGAGAGGCAACGTAAGTAAAGTATCTTGCCTACGGATACAAGCAATGCGGCGAGAGTTGGATTCGAACCTAGGTCTGACGATCGGTAGTCCAACGTCCAACACACTGCACCACACGGCCTTAAATGTGGCGCCCTTTGGGCTGGCTAGCCTAATTCTGATATTATGAATGGTTTTCAATAGTTAAAAATAATTTGAGGGCATTTTTGACTTCAAGAAAAGTTTGGTTTGAGAGAGTTTTTGATTTTAAAGAGTCCGGTATTGGAGTCGACTGAAACAATTATGTAAACTGTTTATGTTATTGTTATCAATTGTTATGATACATGTAATAATTGTTTATGTTGGACAATGAGTCTCATTGGCTTCCTTATCAAAGGTCATAGTACTAATTATTTTGACGTTTGATCGACATCTATCAACTCAGCAATAAAATAAATTTAACAATTAATAAAATTTATCATAGGGTAAAGCCCTGTCTACACTATCAAACTAGCTTGACAAAAAAAGTTTGATGTGCCCAAATATAGTGGTGATATGCCCAAATATGGTAGTGATATGCCCAAATATGGTAGTGATATGACATCATCATGTCCATATATGGTCACATAAAGTTTGATAGTGTAGACAAAACTTATCTTACTAAAAAATTATTATAGAAAATATACTCTGTTACAAACATGAAAAAAAAAGTTTAAAAAGTGTCATGTGTCACTTTGTGTGACAAGTTATTAAATAAGTGACATTTATTAAATAGTTACATTAGTGTCAGTTTTAATATTTTATAATATAGTGTCCTTACAGCTGTTGTTATTGTTAATATTTCAGTTTTAACGCCTTTGGACTTAAAGACTTCATAACCCGACACGTTTTCTAGAAGTGTAACACCATCTCATAAAAGTGACTTTTTCTGTTTATAGTCAATTTAATTTGATTTAGTTCTCAGACAAAAGTGTCTGTCATTCCCAGAAACAACTTTTAATAACTTATGTTTCAAGAAACATTCCAGAATCAGTATAAAAACTTTTAAAAATTTTTATAAATTTTTTAATAATATTAACCAGTTCCTCGTTTTTTTTCCCACCCTCCGACAACAACAAATAATACAACACAGAATATTTGTTTTGGTTCATTTTATTAGGGATTAAATTGTCCACAAGCATAATTTTTCCCCCTAAAATTATGTGTCCAATTTGTGTCTGTGTGGATATCAGTATTGTTCAATACACTACCAATATTACAATTGAAAAAACTTACAATGTCCACAAGCATATTTTTTTCTCAAAATGTGTCAAAACAAAAAAATCAAAAACAATTTTCTAAATAAATGTGCTGTTAATATTTTAACTATGCGCGACAAAACATAAACAAGGAAATGATAATATTATGTTGGTACTCCCTCTTCTAATTTCTCATTTCTACAGCTTCATTACACGATATTCAGCCCCATAGGGCCTAGAATCTTACCATTTAACTCAAACGCTCTCTCCATGGCCTAAATTCTTAGAATATCTACCCAGCAGTAGGTATATTGAATGGCTAGCCCGGTTGTCCCCAAAGCCTTGCAACTCGTTTGCATACCAAGCTCGGCAGACATCACCACCGCCACGGCCTAAGGTAGCTAACATCTCCCCAAAAGGTGTGAAAAATTCTTTGATTCACACCGGTAGATCAAATAGAAAGAAAAACAAAAATACACGATGATAGAAGATAGAAAATCTAGCGTAATAGTTTTGTGGGTTTTAAACTGAGAAATTCCAAACATTATTGTGCTGGCTCAGAGGAGGTAGGATGGATAGAGAGGTGAGGTCTAGGGTTGATACTACCAAGAGACAAAAGACCTCCACTGCCAATTAAAAAATTTAGTATATCTAAAATTAACCAACCTCAAGTTGATTTACGTAATGTTTGTTATGTACATACATAACATAACTTGAGTTGTGATGTGAGATTCCGTTTTTGGACTGTTGTCTTGGTCAATTTATTCAGTTTTCTTAGGCTCTTTCGTGGTTTATTTTACATCAACATTTTCATTTTCACACATGTGCTAACCAGCGCATAGAGACTATTTGTATTTTGCGCTATATATAAAAACCATTAACCATTAACATGCTTCTTCGTGTTTGCAATTTAAAAACTTGAGATAGTCACCAAAATTGACTTTAAAGATAACTGAAATAAATACCAAACATCATTCGATCAATCAATAATAATAATGTTTAGGACTAAACTAATCAGTGAACCTAAAAGCTACCACATCCACAACAAAACCCATATATGTATATTATTTGGTAATTTATTTATGAAAATAAACATAAAAATATACAAGACACACTTTGTCAATTTAATATAACATAGTCAGTAGGTAATAGTACTAAAGAAGAATATCATCTTAAGACAAAATATAGATATTAGGCATCTTTTGCAATTTGTCAATGGGAGTAAATCTCTGTGTCTACACTATCAAACTTTATGTGACAAAAAAATTGAATGTGCCCCTATATGGACATGATGATGTCCTATCACTACCATATTTAGGCATATCACTGCCATATTTGGGCACATCACACTTTTTTTGTCAAAGTAGTTTGACCTTTAGGAACTTCAAAATAGTAAATTCAGTGCTGAAATTAACCTGATTTGTCAATGGTTTTGCTTTAACTGTGATGTTTACAAGTTTCTTACAACACATGATACGAATATTTCCTGGAGGTAATGAACCACTTATATGCAAATGAGCTAATATTGGATTAAGCGCTGGTGAAATGTTTGGAGTTTTTGTCATAATTGTGTCATTTACATCTGTATATCTTAATAACAACCACTAATTCCAAAATAAATTTGCAATTAAATTTACAAATTAACTTAGTCAGAATATGAATTTTATAAAATTGAAAATTAGTATTTGTGAAAACTTAATAAGGTTAAATTTTTGCAGGTGAATGAATATTAAATATTTCTTAAACTTAGTTTTAACACTGTTACTTTGTAGCCACCTGCACAGGTGGACAACGGGTCAATTTCCCAATTCACCTGAATACCGTATACAACAGGGTCATATAATATGACCTAATATTTAAATATTCAACCTTTAAATTCTTCAAATTAATAAAATAAAACTTAGTAATGTGATTTAACCGGACAAAAGAATAAGGTCACGGCTGTGATATCACAGGAGCATCGAAACTAAAGACTATCACATATTAGAGTCTCATTTTGCGGTAAATGTGGAGCTGTCAGCTGTGTTTTTATAGGTCATTTATCATGGTGTGTACGACTGACCTAGATATTGACCTAGTACACTGTAGATTGCTACTGCATCATCCTTACACTAAACCATCTCACTGTGTGATAAAATTAGCGTTAATTTAGGTATACTGGGACGTAGTTAGTTGTGTTGCTTAGAGGAGGTGGTTAGCAATTATACAACACACCACACAAGTTGAAATAAGAATTTGCACTTATTTTAATGTGAATATTTTGGAAAATATGAATACACTGTACAGTTAATTTAGTAGAAGTCCACTAAACCGTCTCCCCCTTCCCCCATACTGGGTAATATTATTCCTTACAGGTTCCATCAGCAACTCCACTGTAGTCCTCTGGTATAAGCCCTCTATGCCACATTTTTTTGTCACATAAAGTTTGATAGTGTGGACAGAGCTTAATATGTAAGTCACCAATTAACATACTTTATATGAACTATATATGTTAAATTTAGATTGTTCTACCACAGGGAATAATGCAGCAATTGATTTCTGTGTACAAATATTTCTCATGCCAATTTCTTACAACCGATGGAGTACCACGGCCCAGGAGAATTCAAGAATATCCGTTTATTATTATTATCCAGCCCTAGAGATGAGTGTTTTAACCTACTAATTTAGTCATTATTCAAAAAAGGTTTATAATGCATTTGCAAACCCAAATGTTTGGTATTTTTAATTTTTAATTAGAATAATTTGAATAAGTTCTCAGGTTTTATTGAACCCTTTGCAATCCAAGATTTTTAGAGGGCGTTTGCTTTTTTATAAAAGGGGAGAAAATCGTCGCAAGTAGGCCTACTTAAAATCACTTCTACTGTTGTTTGTTCTCATGCTAAAAAAGGTACTACAGGAAAAAGGGGTGGCTATGGGTTCGGACAGTTTTCCTTTTAAAAAAGCGCATTACAAATCAAAATCCTTTATCCAGTAATCACACATCTTTGTGTCAACTACTAAGACATAACTTTAAAACAAAGGTTACAGCGTCGGCAATTCACAAGTTGTAAATATATTACACTTTTCCTGTATTAGTTTCAAACAATGGAGAGCGTTTGATGACAATTTCCTTCCCTATTAACTACAATAGGAAGTGCAAGAAGGGTAATAGCGGATGATACTGATACAGACTATGATTACTATCGCATTCCCCCCGAGACAACTTGTCATAAACCTAGAAAAATTGACCACAAAAAAAATCTGTAATTTCAACCTCATGGAATTTACTTTCCTATTTTAAACATTATTTTTTACATAATTTTATTGAGTTAGCGAAACAGCATTAGTATGCTACCTGGCTGTACCATATGGAATGCACGCTTTAAACCAACTTTAATAATGTAATTTTTAACTGTAATTTTTTTTTATAGCAATCTGAATTTAATGCTTTTTGGGTGCTTTCTACTATTTCCTCTTATTTTAAGTGTTTTGTTTTTGTTGTCTTGTTTTGTCCTGCATATGCTTGCTCCTCCAAGCTGTCACCTGCGATGTTTGTTAAATTCTTATGTTTTTTTATTTGAAATAAAGGATGATTTTACTAACTGAAATTAGTATAAATATAGTTAATATTGTATACTGCTAATCGTGGTTAACTCTAATATTTGTATGGATTGTTTTTGTGTGTAAAGTACGTAGAAACATTGTATTAAGTGCTTTAAAAGACATGATTATTATATATGTAAAAAAATGTACAAACAAATTCAATAACAAATGACAATATCTTTTATTTTCATGCTTTTTAATACAATTACAATTGTAAAATCTACAAAAACATTCTAATTCTGTAACACTAACATTTATAAGTTTCCCCATTGGCAACCCAGGGGCCAATTTTGTGCCTGAAAATAGCAAAATGTTATTAATAAGAAACTTCACACCAGTCTAAATATTTAATTTGCAGGATCTAGTAAATTATCAATTTTATACACACTAATTAATAGAAATGTGTAATAACATGAAGAAGAACACAAAACTCCGCAAAATTTAAATATAACTTACAGGAGAACCTCTAAATGTTGTTCATTATGTACAGTTGACACTATCCCAGTTCACAGTCACTTTTTAATTGTTTGTCCGACTTTTTTCTCGGATAGATTTAATGTTTTAAGTTTGAAATAAACCAACTTACTTAATGCCACTCTGAGGACACAACTTTTTTTTACAAGAGAACTAATTGTTATTATATAATTATATACAGCTGACTCCAGTTTACAGTTCGTTTTGTACAAGTGAATAAAATAGAAAAGAGTATTCAAGATTTGATGTTATTTTCAAGAGGGGCTTATAGGCATAGCATAGCCTCGACTCCAGATCCAGTAAATAAAAGTAATGAAGAATATATTGAAAAATCTGTAACTACAGAACACAACACTGTGCTATAAGAGGGTGTTTTTGATTCCCTACGATCGACAACCTAACTATGTCAATTGATGTGTCATAGTTTATTGTCTGGACCTAGAAAGCACTGTGTCAAATGGGGAATCACGGGAACAATGTCCCAACATCATTGCATGCGTATATTAAATTATCATAACATAGTTTGGTTGTCTCAAATCAAAAACTCCCTAATATGTATGTAAAGGGTGTAAGAGGTCATCGATAATGCCTATGTGTAGGGTTAAAAGGTCATCGATAATCCCTATGTGTAGGGTTAAGAGGTCATCAATAATCCCTATGTGTAGGGTATACGAAGTCGTCGATAATCCCTATGTGCAGGGTGTAAAAGGTCATCGATAATCCCTATGTGTAGGGTTAAGAGGTTGTTGATAATCCCTATGTGTAGGGTCTAAGAGGTCATCGATAATCCCTATGTGTAGGGTGTAAGATCAATCACTGAACACATCTTTTTGGTTCAGTTAATAACAATAAAACTTTTAAAAGACAATTTACAACATTATTTTATTTCCATTCGAAAATGATGGAATTTTTAAAAAAAACAGAAAACAGTGAACAAAGTAAAGAATGGACTGGCCTGGCTTCTTGGAACAATCTAAGGCTTAGCGTGCTCCGGTGGGAGAGAGTGGCGCATCAGGGTACTGCGTTAGATCAACACTCAACGTGTTACTAATTGTACATTCTCCTTGCTGCAAAAAAAATAAAGACAATTATTGGATTATCAAAAATGGCGAGTTAGAAAGTGGGAAGCCCCTGACTATTATCTGTAATATTTAGATAATTAAATATAAATAAATTATTTTTATTGACAGAGGTATAAATCAAAATACAAACCTCTGGGAAGATGCCGATAAGAGCATCGGCACGGTTGTAAAACTCTTCTTTGAGCGAAATGACGACGCACTGGAAGTGACCATGTGACTGTTCCATTATGAAATCGGCAACTTTGCCGATATTTGTGTTATCAAGAGCTGCATCAATCTCATCCAAAACAAAGAAAGGTGCTGGCTTAAAGCTGGAAAGAAGAACGTTGAATAAATAAATCAATCAAACATGATAAATAAAACTGTTGTCTATAGGCTGTTCACACACAAATACACAGACAGACAAATGTACGGGGCAAAAATACAACCAACTAGATGGAGCCAATTGTATTTATGATCATCACAAATGATGAAAATATGGCGACATGGCGCACATCAATGGACTTCTCCATTCAGAGCAATTATTGTGCATAGACTTATTTATTTTTCTTTTCGTATCAAATATTTGTCATAATAAACAAAAAAAGACAATTGTTGGATTTCACAAATGTAGAAACCTAGAAAGATTGCTTCAACATATCGTGTTTATCCAGTTACTATAGCAACACAAGGGAAGTCTTTGATCTCGATAGTAACGCAAGTCAAAGAGGCAAAGTGTTGCGGAATAATAATAGTGACCTTTCGCACGTAAACTTTAACGAATGTCAACATTCTACTCTCATTTGCATAACAGTGTAGTTCAGCAAACAGTTGCGTTAACATACTTTACAAAGTGGGCCAAGCTTGCGCATTGCATGTTGGGAAAAAAGCGTTAAAGTTAACATGCTTCTGCGAAAGTTCCTTAATAATTCTGCGCAAACGTACAACACACGACACTATAATTCAGTCATTACTAACCTATGTATAGCAAAGAGTAGGGCGAGAGCTGCAACTGTTTTTTCACCGCCAGATAAGTTGTCCATCGGTCTGAATCGCTTTCCAGGTGCAACACAGTTATAATTTAAACCATCTAAGTATGGTTCCTCAGGGTTTTCTGGTCCTAAAAAGGCCTGAGCACTCTGGTTTCTGGACAAAGCCTACAAACAAAAACACAAATACATTAACAAAAAGTAGTTCACCAGGATTATATAGAAGTCTAATATTCCTAATTTTTTCATGCATGAATCTAGAATGTGTACCAATAGCTCACAAGATAAAATACTTAATAACCAATCAAACTATTAATTACTAATTAATTATTCAAATCAGCTAACCTTGTAAATCTCATCAATACGCGTAGATACATGTTCAAAGCACGCATTAAAGCGGTCATAACGTTCCTTTTTGATCATTTCAAAATTCTGTTTAGCCTTCTTGGCACGTTTCCTCGCTGCCTCGAACTCCTCAGCTGTGTGTTGGAAGCGTTCTCTTACCCCATCAAGTCTGAAGAATAAACAATTTATATTATTGGAAAAAAACTGGGAAAATGTGAACTTGCTAGAGAGAGGCCTACATCCAGACCAAAAGTCAATACTGGGACTATACCCAGGGATTTGCCTGTTTGTGAAATCAAACATAAAGTAGGGGGTGGGATTATACCCGAGGATATACGGTAATATAAAGGGTTCTTGTTATACACATAAAACAGCAAGAAAATTGTAAAAACATATCTCAAAATTTTTTTTTTTCTTCTTTGATTTAAAATTTACTATCAATAGTATACAATGGATGTTAATGAATTTGTTGGGAGATTTACTTTTGAACAGCTTTCATGTTGGGAGCAGCGATACGTTGTAATGTTGCTTGCATGTTGGTCACCTCAGCTGTCAACTTCTCACCCATTTCACGCACTTCTTCGTGAGTATCAAGCTAAATTAAAAAAAAAAAAATTAAAATAAATTACATGTCACTTTTATCCAAGGGACACCCTTATTCAGGGAAACACCCCTATTCAGGGGGACACCCCTATTCATAGTTCATTTTATTTGTCCATACGGAAATTCATGTGACATACAATTGCTCAAAGTTAAAAGGTTAATACAATAAAATTACATAGCAACAAAATTCAACGACTTAACAACGATTATTATTCAGAGGGAACTCTTACTAAGGGTACAATTTTGTGGGTCCCAGAGGTGTCCTCTTAATAATAGTTGAACTATTATAAAAATGCAAAAGAAATGTGTTACCTCTTTAAGTTCATCTCTAAGGTATTTGTAGTTGAGCACAATGTTTGCTTCCTTGGCGTAAATGGTTCGAGCCCCTTGACTACTCATGCTATCCAAACCTGTAATTGAGTCATCATTCTGACTTGATGACTGCAAACAAAATTAACAAATTATTCAATACAAATATTATTTTGCAACTGTAACAATTTTGAAATTTAATTTAAGTGTTGTTTAAAGTAATGAAATAAGTACATATTAATCTCTTTCTCAAGTAGACCAGAACAAACTATTATGGTACTTATTTCTTTACTTATTTCTGGGTCAGAAAATGAACATAACACTTCATTAAGCTCTGTCTACACTATCAAACTTTATGTGATGATGTCATATCACTACCATATTTGGGAATATCACTACCATATTTGGGCACATCACATTTTTTTGTCAAACCAGTTTGACAGTGTAGACAGAGCTTTCAATAAATGTTATATTAAAAAAATAATATTTACATCGGCTTCTTCTGTGATGTCATCCATCGTTCCTCTACGCATGGGTAGTTTTATATCCTCCATCTTGCATGCTTTCAACAAGCTGTGCCTATCTGCCCGTTTCTGCTCTAGCTTGGTTTCTGTAGCAGTGGTCTGTTTTTGAATGGCTATAATAAATAAGTCCATTATATTATCAAAACTGTTCTCATGCATAAAGTAAACAATAGACCCACTGTAGACAGAGCTTTACTATTAATGCATTACAGTATCATGATACTCACCAGTAATTTCTTTGTTACACTGAGCCATCTTCTTTCTTATCTCCTCTACTTCTGAGTTTTTGTCCTCAATTTGGGATTTCTTGGTCGTTTTGGAGAACTTCAGCTTAGTCATTAACTCTGAATCTTCATCTATAAGCTGAAATGGAAATATATTTGTATGTAAACTCTGATTACTGTCTGTAAAGCTATGACAACACTTTATGTGACAAAAATAGGTGATGTGCCCATATATGGACATGATGATGTCATATCACTACTATATTTGGGCATATCACTACCATATTTGGGAATTTTTTTCAGCTAGCCTTCACTGCAGAGAACAAAGTTTCTAATGATAAACAGTTGTTACGTAAATTATGCAGTCATATTACATCAGTAGGTCAAAGTTCAATATAATGTGTTTGTTGGTTTATTAGTTTCTCTTACCTGTCTTTGGTTAGCTTCTTCTTTTTTCAGTTTCTCCAACTCTTTTTCATCGCTTGCAACCTGTTTTGTCCATCGCTTTACAGCATCTAAACAAAATATATATTACGTTTACCAATAGTCTTCATTGATTACTAAGTTGCATATGAAGAACAAGCCTTTAGCTCTGTCTACACTATCAAACTAGTTTGATGATGTGCCCAAATATGGTAGTGGTATGCTTAAATATGGTAATGATACGTCATCATCATGTCCATATATGGGCACATCACATAAAGTTTGATAGTGTAGACAGAGCTTTAGAAAAGAGAGGTATTATTAATATGTTACCTTCAGTGTTTCTTGATTTTTCATATTCCAACTGGTTCTTAAGTCGTGACACCTGGTTTTCGAACTCTAACCTCTTCTTTGCTCTCTCCTGCTGTGCTCTCAATTCTTTCTCCTCGTACTGACGGATGTTCTCAACTCCGATAGAGGCGCAGAAGTTAGTAAAGACTTCATCCTCAACAGTGTTCATGTTGGTTTTCAAGGCATTTATTGATTCTGAGCGCTCAGCTATCTGTTCCTCTACTGCTTCTATACGAGGCTGTGGAAATATATTTTTTTTTTAGGTATATGGTAGGTAAGTTTCTTCCACCCAGCCTAAGTTTCTTACACCCAGCCTAACGTTACTCTCACCCAGCCAAAGTTTATCAAAGTTAATTAAACAATTCTTGATATTTACCCCAAAACCTTCTAATTCTTGCAAGAACTTCTGTTTTGTCTTCTGGTTATTCATAAGAACCTTATTTTTCTGAAAGGACAGATTTACAATAATTTATTGTATTTTCACGTAAAAACATCAAATTATATTGTATCAGCTTGATTAACACTAAAAAAACATTAATTTTTGGATACCAACCACTCATAGTAGCTTTGATCGGAGAAAAAAAAGAAAAATTGGTTTTTTTTAAAAAGCCAACTTTTTTTTTACCGTGTTCTCTCTGTCGTTTACAGAATATTTCAAGCGTGACTCTAGGCCACTGATCTGTGACCTGATATTGTTCAGCTCAGACTCTTTCCTCTGCTTTTTCTGTACTTCTTTCAGCTCCTCTGTCAATTCAGATTTCTTGGACTTTAGTGAATTCAGAGACTTCTCATCCCATCTTCGTGCTTTTGCCTTCAAATCACTAAAAAAGTAAATTACACTTGTTTAAAATGTCTCCTGAATAACCTGTTATAAGATTTAATAGCGACCTGTGGCCGTATTCATCATTCACACACTTAGGCTAGGGGAAACACTTACCCTTAAAGTTACCAAAAATCTAAGTGAATACAATCTAAGGGAAATTTATACTTTAATATTTATAGAGTTAAGTGAAATACTCACTTAAGTGATAGGTGAAAAATAAAATAGTTGTAAAGCAAAAATTACCTAGCACCTCCGGAGATGATTCCAGACTTCTGGAACATTGTGCCGTCTAGCGCGACAGCCTTGTGGCGCTCCCCTTTACCAAATGCTATCCTACGAGCATCCTCTACAGTCTCACAAACTAGAGCATTACCACATGCATACTGTAACGCTTTTTTGATATTGGGAGGATCGTAGCGAATAACATCAATAACAAGCTTCACTCCTCGTGGGTCACGGATTTCTCTGAAAATAATAATGAAAATAATTGACAGCTCCCAATTGGTCTCATTAATTACTTAGCCATCCACGCCCAAAAAACATCTTTAAATTCTGATTTTATAAAATGTAAATAGGATTATATTCTACAAATCTGATACGGTAAACTATCTCAACACTGGACCGAGGTTCAAAAGGTTCCAAATTTATTTTTACATTAAAACACATTTTGAATACCAGATTTTCTAGAAAACCAGACATATTATAGCAGTCTAAATGTATCCAGTATTGGTAGAGTTGACTGTAAATGTTATTAATAACAAACTACAGAATCTTTTAAACATTAATGTACCTAAGCTTCTCATTAGTAGGTCTGACTTCGATGAAATCAAGCGGCAAGAAGGTCTCAGGGTCTGTACGCTGTTCCTTCATATACTGGATACAATCCCTCGCAGTCTTTTCAGAATCTACAATGATCGCGTCGATGTTTTTGGCAAGAACCTTAGTGATCGCCACTTGATATTTCTTCTGGCTTGGTTCACATAAGTCAATCAATCGGCCGTACTGAAAAAAAAAATTAGGTCATAGTTCAAACACACATTTTCAGTGACCTTTGCAGCGAAAGTTCAAAGACACTGTGTACAGGTGTATTTGAAAGGTTAAAATATTAATGTCATTGTGAGCAAAGCAAAATAATTGTATAAATTATGTCCAATAAAAAAGCAAATTATCTTTATTACTTTCATGCCTTTTAAAATGTTTGTTTTGGTTTTCAGTGACCTGAAACCTCAAAACCAGACAAAATACTCACCACTCCAGGAAACAATCGTTTTAAGTTTTCTGTCAGTTCTGCTTTTTTGTTTTTGCGATTGCTTTCGTGTTTGTCAACTTTAGCTTCTCCGAGCTGTTCCACAATGGTCGTCAATTCTTGGTTGATTTCTTTCAGTCGGTTGCTGCCAGACTGCACCTCTTCTTCCAAGGTTTCTTTCAGACGCTTCTGATCTTCAACTGCCTGTTCACTTGTTCTGGATAAAATAAAGAAATTATTATTAAAGATATATTGCTCCGGTAAAAATTTTTTTCTGATTTTATTAATCTTCATTTTTCATGTTTCTTGGGGACAATATATCTTTAATAATTACTGCGATTGGTAATCTATGCAGTGTTCTCCTTATAATTGAGCTGAAGCAGAATAATTTAAAAAAGTCCCTGATTGAAGCCACTCAACTCATTGAATAATCAAATAATACCTGTGGCCTCCTATTCAATATAACTATAAGAAAATTGCTTCATTTAAAGACACCTTCCCTACGTTTTTTAGATCTATTTTAAGATCACAAACTATATTTAATCTAAAAATAATACTATATGGTCCTATTGCGATAACTTTTTTCGTCTTTAAATGGTTAAAAATGTGAAAAATAAGTCGATTCTAATAATTATAGCGGCCCGCTATAAATCCAAAAATGCATTGCGCGCGGATTGATATTTCTGTTTTCTTCTTCTTCTTCACCCACTTTTCGATCGATCGTGAGGCCAAAACAAATGGAAGACTCCTAACTTTTCAGCGAAAATACCGGGTTTTCCCCAATTTGTATCAACGGAGTCTGGCAAAAATAGAAAGACAATTAATGCAGCAACTATATGTCAGGCTAGGTATATAGCTAGCGTACGATGTTCGTACGTTACCAATGTTTACCAGCTAGGCCTACAAAACTAAGCCTAGCTAGGCCTAAAGACGGTCCACGAGAGGTCAGTCGCCGCGACCTACCTAGGTAGTGCATTGTTTCTCACTTTTGATCATAATTTACCATAAAACGTACATTTAAGACAAGGAATGACCTGGTTTAATGTTTTTAAAGTAATATATATGTATTATTTTTACAAAACGTCACAAATTTTAGGGAAGGTGTCTTTAATAAAATAAACTGGTTTACGATTATTGGTATTAGATCTTCTATTATGTTGGAAGCTATAAAATGTTTTTAATTTATGTAAATTAAATATTTTAGCAATTATCTAAGTTCCCGGGTCACTAAGACCACCAGGAAGAACAAAAGAAAACCGAATAAACCAAATCGTGGAAGGCGTAATATCTGAAAACGTTAAGATAGAGTATAAAAAATAAACAAACATACCTAATATACTCGTTTAGTTTCTCCAATCTCTTGTTGTTCTCTTCCATCTCATGTTCTTTCTGTTTTATCTTGGCTTGCAGTTCACTTCTTCTGTGTTTCTCGCTGTCCAGCCTATCCTGATCAGACTTCTGGTTGCGATTCAGTTTCTCAAGTTCTTGTAGCAGCTGAGCCGCCCGTATACCAGCCTGTTTCTTTAAGCTGTGGTACTCAGCAACCTAACAATTGAATATCATCACAATTATCGATAACATATCGTCATAAATATTTTGATTTACTTTTTTGTGATGGTTCGTGTTGTCACAACAATAAACAAAAACATAACTAACATACTGTAAGTTCGCTTATACTATTTTTGGTTGTTCAAAAAGAAATTTTATGTAATACCTATTCCACAACCAGATGAAATTCTTCCAACATAACTAAATGGTTGCTATATTTTACAGCTACAACGGAATTTCTCTTTTACACCCGTACGTGGGGGAACATTACCTGTGAGTCTTCTAATGTAAAGTCTCGGCCTTGACTCTGGCTTTCTTCTTCCAAACGTTCTTCCCATTCTTCCCTCGTTTTTTCCACCGCACCAAACTCCTCCTCCAATTGGCTTATCTCAGCTGAGTGAGCCTCGTGAGCTTTCTTAGAACTTTTCAGTGACTTTCTGTTGAAATAGTTTATAGAAAAACATAAATATAACAGAACAATAAGTTTTAACTGCCAATATTATTATTAGTATCTCAACTGTTTTTTGGCATACGACAATTTATTATAGTGACTTGTACATTGAAACAAACTAAAATCAAAAGTTATTGCAGTAAAACATAGTTACTGCAGTAACATTTTTGACAAGATCACTTACTTTGCAGTTTCCAGTTTCTTTTGGGTGTGGCTTGTCTTCTCCTTTGATTTTATGTACAAAGGTCTTTTTTTGTTTAGCTCACTTTCCTGTAACAAACAAAGTGTAGTTTTTGATTTATTATAATTATATCTTTTTTTTATTTTATGTGACCTTATTTGACCTGAAACAGAAAAAAAAAACCTGAATGTAAACAGCATATGCTGACAATCAAGGAGCCTTCATGATAAGGGTCTGTGACAGTGTGTGTGTGTATACTAGTACACCGGGGTAACCCCCTACTCGTCTCGAAAGATGTACTAGGTTCTTTAAAGTGCCCATGAGCCAGATGTGTACACTGGACTACGGTTTATAGTCCTTATCCAAGAGGACTAAAATAATTGCATTGCATATTAAACATGGCCAATCAGGGTCATCTAATTTGACTTGGTCCACCATTTGAACTTGGGAGGTGAGCCTGTGTCATAGAACCAACATGTTGTAGCTCAGCCTATACCTACAAGGACTATTTTACATAGAATTTATTCCAACTTTGAGGGTGAGAATGCAGCCACTACTTACCGTTTCTCTCATGTCCTTTTCAATTGCTGCCAATTCTTGTTGCAGCTGTCCAAGTTCCCGCTTCTTGCCTTTCATCTGATCTTCTACCGATTCACGTTTACGCGTAGCTCGGTCTAAGTCGCGTGCTTTATCTTTCAGATCATCTTGATATCGATCTATGTCTTGTTCGTTGTGGTAGAGCTTGAACAGCTGGTATTCCTTCTGACGCTCAATCTGACAAGTAAATAATTCATTTAGAATATTCAGTATTAGTCCTAATTATATAGGCAAATTGCTATGGATAAATATAAGCGAATTCATTCACTATCCTTCTTAAAGGCGGCAATCAAACAACCATATATGCAAGATGCTCTACATAAACAAAGTCTTCTTACAAGTCTTCTGGAGTGGAGTTATAATTTGTCATTAGAAAAAATCCTGACAGGACTTGAACCCAGCACTCTGGGATTGGTAGCCAAGCATCATAACTGACCAAGCCACAACTCCACTTTTTGTGTAATATCTGCATGCATATTCTACATAAATATGTTTTCATTTTTAGGATGGTCTTGGACACTAAGATGGGCTTACTATAATCAAGACGGGCTTATAATCAAGCAAAATTTCATACCAAGTCCTCTTTAAGTTTCTTATACCGATCTGCCTCATCTTTCTCTAACTTAGCCTCTTTGCGTTCTGCTGCGATTCCTTTCTTTTTGTGGTAGTTGAACTGCGTGTCTTCCTCAGCTTTTATCATTCCAGCTTTCCTTTTCTCGTACTCATCCCTCAGCTCACCCGAGTTACTTATCTCTTCAAATAATGCTGTTCGTTCTTTAGGATTTTTCATAGCGATTGATTCAACTGCTCCCTGAAAAAAGTCAATATTAAAGTCTTGTTTCATAGCAATTGAGGTAAGGTGGAAAGAGCAATACCATACTATGAAACTAAACTAGTTTGTCAAAAAAGCGTGATGTGCCCAAATATAGTAGTGATATGACATCATCATGTTTTTGTCACATAAAGTTCATCATGTTTTTGTCACATAAAGTTTGATAGTGTGGACAGAGCTTTATACATACTTGGAACACAAGGAAGTTCTTGGCCTTGATAAGAATGCCAAGTTTCTCCAGCTCCTGTGTATAGGCCTGCATGGACACCACCTTGTTGTTAATCCTATACTCACTTGAAGCGCCCATGATTCTGACAAGGAAAAAAAACACTGTTATAAATACAATTACCAATTATGAAGTATTTTTATTGAAATAAAAAAATATTTTTGAATTTTGAGTTACTGCAGTAATTGAACTTACATCCTTGTGAATCTTATTTCAGAACCATCTTCTTCTGCGTACACGGCTGTCACGGTGGCGCGATTAGAAGCCGGTTGATTGATTGGAGCGCCGTGTATTAGATCTGATAGTTTCTTCACACGAAGGTTTGATGTTTTCTCACCGAGCACAAAGCTAATAGCATCCATTAAGTTGGATTTCCCTAAAAGGAAATGCTTGAAATATCAATTTATGTCTGGAGGATCTGTTTACTTACAAAATGCAGTATATGGCTTATGCTACAATACAAACAAGAGTGTGGTGAGTGCATTCAAATTATGGCAGGGATTCCCTCTACTATATATGCAGCAATTTAAAATTGCACAAGGATTTCTTATATAGGCCTAGGTATCTAGGCCTTTAAAGCTTTATATTAATTATTATGTATGTTATGCGCGATTTGAACGATTTGCGCAATTTGAAATTGCGCAAAAAAATCCTTGCGCAATTTGAAATAGCGCAAAGAATTCTTGTGCAATTTAAAATTGCGCAAGGATTTTTTTGCGCAATCAACTTGCGCAATTTCAAATTGCGCAAGAAAATCTTTGCGCAATTTTAAATTGCGCTGCACAATTTGTAAATTGCGCAAGATAGTTCTTGCGCAATATGACACCTTTGCGCAATTTGAAAACGAACTACAATCGGTATTATAATAATTTATTGGAAACTAAATAACTCAAAATAAAACATAATAAATGCGAAGATAACATGTGTATAATAAATACATAACATTTATTATTACAATTAAATAATATTATCACTGTAACTTGAAATAAATCAAAATAAATGTAAAAATTAAGTTTTTAATATTAGTTTAAGCTAGGCCATGTAACCTAGTCAGTATCAGTAGTCCAGACCCTAGCTAGGCTAGAGTAGTATAGCCGGCCGCCCGCGCCGTGCCCGCCTGGTGGAACACCACCGCTTCGTTTTCCTTCGTCGGTTCTTCGACGGTATGCTAACTTATAACAATATTTGCACTACTAAAATAAGGAAATGCGATATTTATCTTTAATTTTGAATCATTCTTAGAAATTACTATATAAATATGGGTGTGCATGATTTCACAATCTGTCGAAAAACCTTGCGCAGTTTGCAGATTACTTGCGCAATTTAATACGTTGCTTGCGCAATTTGAAACACATGTTTCAATTCAAATTGCGCAAGGATTTTTTTTGCGCAATTTCAAATTGCGCAAATCGTTCAAATCGCGCATAACATGTACACTCACTACACTGTCTGTTTAGTTAGCGTAGGCCTCTAGACTAGTCTAAATCTAGGTCTAGTTATTTCAGTTTAAAATTAATTTAAATGATTTTGCTAAATAAAGCTAGGCCTAGCTAGCCTAGCAGTCTATACTTTAGCCTACTAGCTAGGCCTAGTGGTACTGTTCCCTGAAATTACGTTCATTATTTAGATACGGCCTACTAGATAGCATCGACCTGTCCTGGATAAGTCTACTAGGCCTAGGCCTGACATAATAGGAAGGCCTTGGCGCTAATCCCCGCGGCGGCGTAGGCTACGTACCTGCTCCATTTGGTCCAATAATAGCAGTAAATGGCTTGAATGGGCCTATCGTTTGTTTGCCGCGGTAGGACTTGAAATTATCCAATTCCAGGAGTTTTAAAAACCCCATTTTATTTTGCAATCTCAAAACACAATTAAGACACGTTATAGATATTTTATAACGTGCAATCTATTGTAAAACTGCACAATTTATATCGGAAAAAACAAGTTTTTCATAGAAATTATTTACTACACAAGCTGACCAAACGAACAATCAACATGGCGAGAGAGGGCGCGGCGCGGGAAAACAAAGCTTTTTTTTTCTTTTTTGATACCTTAAAAATACAACAACCCCCTCTATTCGTAAATGGTTCAATAGTTCCCGTCGTACTGATATTAAATTAATATAAGTTTGTGTCTAAGCACAGACATTTCTCTATGGTCTTAGTTAAGATATATCAATATTTAATTTCTTTTCATTCCTTAAAATATGCTAGTCTTTAATCAGAGCTTAGTTTCAACCTTCATAAGTAATTTTAACTCTATAATTTTGTTTGAAAAACACGGTGAATAAAATTTGAGAATTATACCCCCTTCTCGTTTTACATCATTTTTCTATTAAATTAACAACATATCGATAATGTATGAACGGTTATTAATATTTAACAAATATATTAGTATAAAACACATAATACTTATTGTTTTAATCGCGAGTTGATAGTTCCCTTCTTTAAAATGCTCTTACTTCATTTTTTTTGTTTAAATTTCGAAAAAAAATAATATTAAATAAATTTTTTATTAAAAATATGGAACGCTTCACGATTTTGCGTGTCATCCTTGCGCAGGGGCCATGCTAATCTTCTCTGTATCGTTCCAATTTTAATATATGTACTGCCGAAGCGAGTACATTTATATCAGAAATATTATATTATATATGTATACTGCCAAATTTCATATAACAATGTATATATGTCGATTTCAATTAACGCGATTCTTCTAGGTTAAAAACACATCAAACGAATCGATGTAAAATTCTCTGTAAGCTTATCGCCTCATAAATTTAGTTTATAGTACTGCTAACTATAATATTTATGATTTAATAATTATATATAATGATTTTTTGTAGCTATTATGTTGTTGAAAGAGTATTTAAATATGAATAGAATCGACAAAGGCTAACAATGCACTTGGCTTTCCTTTGTTTGCTTATTGGCTCTTTTGTGTGCATACGATAATATTTGTTTCTTTCTGTGATGGTTCTTCCATAATAATTTGCTGACATTTATTAATTTTTTATATATATAAATCCAAAGGCAAATTACTGAAAAAATTACAATGTTGTGGGTATCAGTGGCTGGATCTCAATGGAGATACAAAAAAAATTGAAAAGCTAAAACGAAACAGCCAGAAAAGTTATATTATTAAATATATATATGTATATATCATTATATTATCATTATATATATATACTTTTAAAAACTTTAAATTGATGTATACTTTTACTGTTGATTTTATTTATTTTATTTGAACGCACCCAGTTTTTTTTAAAGAAAACTTTGTTCCTTTTTTTTTAATGTCCACTTGTTTAGGCCTAGGCCTGACATTTTCAACCCTCTCTAAATATCTCTCTTTTAAAATAAAAGAAAAACAATACTAATTTTCCATTTAAAAACAAAATATCTGTAGAGGTTCTAACCCACTCTAGGACTGAGAGCACTCAAACATGAGCATTTACCGGTTACGCCACAAAGTACAAGACAGAACAGCTGATAATAGTCTATTATAGGCCTACGTGTATTACGTAATTCATCATTACGTCATAAATATACATATTAACCTTGTTTAAAGCAAGAAGACTGGTTAGCTCAGGTGACTGAGCGTCGTGTTAATACACGATCGAATGTCGTGGGTTCGATTCCCACGCTGGTCGGTGGAATAGAGTTAAAAGCTATGCGAGCTACTGTGTTTGGGGTTCACAGAATTATACGTCCCCCTTTCCACCACACACATCATGAGGCGACAACATCAATGCATCTGGTGATGTGCTGGAAACTACCCTAAAAGGCTGTGGCAGCCCTTAGTTACATCTTTTGTTTTTATGTGGCTTCACCACCTGTATTTTTGATGTTGTAACTTTTATGTTTAGCGGCCTTAATTTTAATCAGAAAAAAGTTAATTTATATTATTATATAGATTATGATAGCATTCAAAAAGACAACTGCCCCCTCTAGTGACAATACAGTGAAGTTCTAGTTCCCGTACTCACTAAAAGCGAGAGAGACGCATGCAACAACAACAACCATGCTTTCTGTTTCCAAAGCAGATGAAAGTGAAACTATTGAGTGTTTAACTAATCTTCCGCAGGATAAGAAGGATGAAGATGAGAATTCAAAGACAGTGACACATTCGAGTGTCCCACTAAATATAAATGACAGTAATATGGGTAGGCCTTGCATTAGGTTTTATAAATGCGTTAAAAATAACTAGGCCTAGCCTGCTGGAGGCTAGCCCTCTCTGGCCTAGCTAGTAGTAGTCTAGTAGGCCTCTAGACCGCGCCTAAACCTAAGGCCAACTGCTAGTAGGGCTAGGCTAGTCGGCATTCAAGATTACCACCTAGTTGAGGAGGCATCTTATTAGGCTAAGGAGTCATATCTAATCTTGCTTAACTTAGTCTGTACGAATTGATTCTTTACATTATTAAAAATAAAACACCAAACCAATATTTTCACACCGTTTTATTTACAGTACAGTATAAACATTTTTTTTTAATCTTTTTTTTTTCAGCATATTCACTTTTAATCGACTCAAAGCGCCCTTCAAGATTGCCACCAAGTTCAGGTACTGGTATAATGCATAAAATCACTAATATTAAATTTTTTTTAAATGAGGCTATCCACACAGCAGCTGTACTGTGCATACAATTTAAAATGTTCTATTAGCACCCTCGACCTTGCCAATAGTCAATATTTGCTGGCTATATTCAGAGGCCAGTACTAATGAATAGAAGAATGATTTATACAAGTTCTGCAATAACAATTTAATCGCTTTTTGTTTTGTTTTAAAGTTCTTAGCAAAGTAAAGTCGTTTCTCCCAGCAATGAAAGCTGCTAATGAAGACCTTATACTGAGCATGAAGGAAGGAACTGGTGGACTAGAGTTACCTGATGATTACGACGGTCCAGCTATCCAGATGGTCAGTATTTGCAATTAACAATTCCTTACCTACCACACCCATCCCCCACTCCCACTTTATTTAGACAAACACAAAATGGCTAGAAATTGTGTACACTAAAACGAATAAATTGTCTCTATCGTATGATGACTATTCATATAAATATGGTATTATGAATTTCACTTCAAGTAATGGAAAAACAAACATTTTTTTTTTCTTAGGATTTGACACAATTTGCTTTATCAAGTTCAGATGACTCTAGCGATGACGACGAACCAATCACAGAGCTTAATATACAGACTTCGTTAACCAATCAGCTAAGACCAAGTATTGAAATACTGGAAGCAACAGATTCCGAACAACCATTATGTACGCTAGAGGGCGCTATGACTGAGGATTGCACAGTAAAATGATAAACATAAACAAATATTCATTAAAATATAATAGCCATTTTATTAGATCGTTTTAGTTTTCGGAATTTAATATTTTAAATTCTTTTATATGTAATATATATTGTATATGAATAAAATAAGAATATTTGTACTTTGGTGTTTAGTTTTTTAAATCAATGTGACATGCCCATTAGTCTGTATAAAACAAACTACAGTATAATACTGTATGTAATGACTATCGCGCCAAGAACATCTAGCTTTCTGTATAATGAATATAGGCTGGTATTATTTAAAAAGGACAAACTTTAGTGCAGGAATAAACCTATGATTTAGTCCAGGACTAACTTCAAATGGACAGGACTATAAACATTATTATATATCATAATGTTGAGATGATCAGTGTAGTCATAATTTGAGAATTCATATTTTTTTTTAAACAACTACATAAGACACTGAGGGACTGACAGACAGCAGGGACTTTCATTTTTGCGTTTCAATTTGACGCGTTTTTCCGTATGAAACGAAAACGCAGTCATGCGTAATCAATCAGCTGACTTTTATTGTGATTACTTTTTGTTATTGAAAAAGTTTACACGTACGAACGAACGGGTTGTCATCATAATACTATAGTACCCCTAAAATAACATGTTTTTACGCTTCAATTGTTGACAATTGATAATGATAATAATTGATATAAATGAAAGTAAGAAGAATGAACGAAGGTAAGTTATTTTAATGGTATGTCACTCGAAAATCTGGCAAAGAACAAAAAAAAAAGCTAGCCTCCCGGTGCGGAGGTGGACTTCCCATAAAATATGACCGGATTAGGTCCAACGTATGGGTGTTGTAAGAGGTCCGGTTACGGTTCGCCTTTTTGGCCTAGGCCTAACTCGTATGTACATCAATCGACAATAGCCTATGTAGTTTGTGGTTTTTTTTTAATACTTTTGCTGAAATATATTTTCATGACTGTCAATTTATCAGTTGTCATTAGAATATAATTAATTTAATATTAATATCATTATTATTAATTTAGCCTAAGTATTATTATTTATTACCATTTATAGGCCTATTATTTATTAAATTATTTAAAAGGTTGCCAAAAATAAATTAATGTCCTGGCTATGCTGTTATGTAAGAATAATTGACAGACTATCCTTATGCCGATCTACCATCTAACATCTAACATCCCTCAAAACAAAATGGAGAGAAAAGACAAAGTTTACGATTTATACAACCACCTTAACCAAACTTATTTTGCCCTCATGTGGGGGGAGGGAATTCCCCCTGATCCCCTAAATCCCTCTTTTTTTACTGTCTTTTTAATCACCAATTTATTTTAAAATTTCCAGAATAACGCACAATTATTTCCTGATTGTAATGTAATTATGTAGTGAATCATTATTGCCTTGTTTACTCTCTCTGCTGATATAATCTTCTAATAACATAATATGTTTGTAAAATTGAATGGGAAATTTCCCTTTCAAAGTTCAATATAATACAAGATAAGGTCTGATAAAACTTATGGAGAATTCTCAATAATAAACGTAGCTATTAATAATTATAATAAATTTCCAAAATGTAGATTGATAATTTCACTAAACAACAGTACCAAAATAAAGTAATATAGTAAAGTATGGTACAGTGACAGGTATGTTTATGTTTTAGAGGAAACACAGTAATATGTACTGCAATCAAAACTAATCATGATAAAGATCAGTGATGCCTTGACAAGATGTCAAAGGTCAATGTTTTCTACGTATTTTTAAAAACAAATGAAATGTGCCGTGTTTTAATTTTCTACTGTACAGCATGGTAGATTTATTGTAGTGGTTTTCAAGTGCCATATGTTTGAAATTATATTCAAGTTTCATTTTTCCAGTCAATGAAATCATTGTTTTACTACTAAACTGTAGTATTACCAGGGAGTTGATAATTACAACTCCATGGTATTACTTATAGTTCATCACACTATTGAAAAAAGGCTCCTAAATGTTTGAATGAATTGAAATAATGCTTTAAGCTCTGTCTACACTATCAACCAAGTTTGACAAAAAAAGTGTGATGTGCCCATATGTGGTAGTGATATGCCCAAATATGGTAGTGATATGACATCATCATGTCCATATATGGGATTTTGTCGCATAAAATTTGATAGTGTAGACAGAGCTTTACATGCATTAGATATTCGGTCTTGGTAGGAGGAGCAGCAATCATTGCTTTTCCTTGGTTTATATTTTTTTATCCCTGCCATTCTTTCTCTACACAATCTGAATGCCCTCATTTCATTTTAAAGTGTCATATTATTTGCTTTAAACATTTTATTATCTTTATAACTTAGTATAAGCTAATAAGCTAGTATTTCATGTATACCGGCTCTAATTTTTATGATACTGTGTTTCCAATCTGAACACTGGCTACAATTCCCACAACGTTAAATTAACCAAGTCTAATAGTTACTTTTACCGACCACTGCCTGGCCAATAAAACTTACCATGGTCCCGGTAAAACTAACCATGTGGCTAAAAAGTCCAGTCCGAACGTTCGACTCATGTTGACTCATGTGATGAGTCAATCGTTGTTTTCGACATCACAGTTAAATTTTGGTAAAATTACAGTATAGCTAACTGCATGAAAAGTGCGAATGATGGTCAAATCTTCTGATGACAGTGGGTAAAGCTACGGACAAGGCTTTTGACTACTAGAATGTGTGTTCATGTTGTAAACAGACATAGTGTAATCCTATTCCTAGTGTCCTATTTGACATTTGTTTAAAAGGCTTGTGTTTTAATGTATAGTTATTAAACACTTTAAATCGCCAAGACACAGAGTACCAGGAAGGAAGTGGTAGACTGTTGTATTACTTTTTACTGTATACATGAGTCTTTCCTAGTCAGATCAAATTCTATCATTTCCTAGCACACAACGTATGTGAGTATTTATTAGCTTTGTAAGAAGCTCTGTAAAAATTAAATTTTCAAAACATCGCTGGGTCAAACAAAAGCATTACTAAAGCTATCAATTTGCTAAAACCTAGCAACAAGTTAAATATTTAAATTAATTGTGCACCCTCGCTCTATTCCTCAAGGTTTCTATCTAAGTCCGGGCGAACACCAACGTCATACATCAATGAGTAGGTCCATGCAGGGTCCATGGTCATCTTAGACAAAATAATTTCTCTACTACCTCCTCTCCTTTTGAAATGTTTTCCGTCATTCAGACATACCGCTTTCCACAATTTGTTTCCATATTTTTCTGTTTTTTTCTCTACTAGTACTACAAACAAAAAAACCTAAATTTAAAACCAAATTATTCAGAGATTGATTGAGACTAAAAAAAAAAAAATCTTGTATTTAAAACTGCGGACTTGAATGAAGTCCGTAAACACTGTAACCAGTCAACCACGACATTAACCCATGGAATTTTTTCTGAGAATATAATTACAATTGTATCTTAATATACATTTATATATCATTTGTTATACTTTATATATTTTTAATAATTTAGATAATATAATAATAATAATGCTGTATTTTCTTTATCTAAAAATTTAAATAATCTTTTTCTTTTAATTAGCCGAATTTTGTACAAAATTAAACTTTATTTATCTTTACAAATCAAATCACACAAAACACTAAAAACATAAAGCGGGGGTAATCTTACATTACTGTAAATGGGTTCATAAAAAGTTTAGAAACAAAACAAAAGTCATAGAATATTGTAATTGTGTTCTATATATTTTAGACGTCAGACAAATAGAATGACGTACTTTAGGAAACCGTGGTTTCTTATACAAAAATTACTCATTCTTTAGTCTTTGACGGATTATGATTTTGTTGTTGTTTATAATAATTGGGATATTGGTATTATAGTGGTTTTTAAAGGGAATTACACGCTTGGCAAAGTCTAAGAAATGTTTACTATACATTGTACTGTGTATATATGATTTTATGCTTCATATACTACCATGATTCAATTATAAGCCCATCACCGGCCCATTATAAGCCCATCACCGGCAGGAAAGTAGAACTGTTGAACAGTGAAAAAAGGTTCAATGAACAATAGGTACTGTAGCTAGTCAATCAAAACATTTGTTTTGATTTTTTTGCTAAAAAAATTTGATAAAAATTGCTAAATGTCATAATCATAGCGGAAATGCTTGAAATGTACGAATTCTTTAATAAAAAATAACTAAACATTTCCTTGTTTCATTGTTTTACTTATCTTCAGGAGGTCTTAGGTAAAGGAACTATTGAGGAGAAAGCTGGTCAAGTACTGTCAATGGCAAACAATTAAACACCATGGCTGATACAGGTAAGTGGTGCATACAGGATAGTGGTGGATACAGGATTGTGGTGGATACAGGATAGTGTTGGATACAGGATTGTGAATTAGGCAGTGGGGGCGCACAGGGCTTAAAAGCGGTGAAATAGAGTGTTAAACATAACCAAATATCCTATCATTTGCATTGTAATTTTTTTTAATTTAGGGAAGCCCGGGCCAAATCCGCCTATGACAAGAAAACATAATGGCCATCATTCCCGAGCCTTCTCTTTACTAAAGCTTGATTCTCACTCCGTTGCATTATGTTGCATCGCTAAGTGGGAGCCACGCTTTATTTTCCATTTTACTTTCCATTTTGTATGTTTGGTTTCTATTCCACATTATATTCTCAATGAGAGGTTTCTTTTTAAACTCTTTGATGTAAACATGCTAATACTAATTGTATTAAACGAACTGAAACTATCAACCTAATGAGTGATACCTAATGAGTGATACCTAATGAGTGATACCTAATGAGTGATACCTAATGAGTATACCTAATGAGTGGGATGAAATTAGCAATTTTAGTTTCTGTTTATTATATCTCTACAAATGTTTACAAAGAGTGTGAATATGTTGTTTGGCGAAATCAAATGTTGATATAAATTTGCGGTACACCATGTATATTTATTTCTGAAAAGAACTGTTGAGTTTCTCGACGTTTCAATCAATATGCTTTGATCGTCCTCAGGAGTGAGAATTTGCTTCGATTTCAAATGAAGCAATATAATATATAGCCTGTTCACACTATAGATGAGATTTTTTAGGATTTGAAATAAATAAAAAAACAATGCCATATAAGGGAAAATGTTAGAAACCCATTTTTACTGAAATTTTTTGTTATCTCTCTAGAAAGATTTAAAGGCAGTGTGAATAGGCTTCTATTTCAAATGAAGTGCCAATATAGTCTGTTCACGCTAGATAAGATTTTTTAGAATTTGAAGTTTGAGATAAATAAGGAACTATGCCATAAAAGGGCAAATGTTTAGAAAACCATTGTTACTGAAAGATTCTGGGCTACAGTATAATAATGTTTACAGGTTAAACAAGGAAAAATATAATATAGCATGTTCACACAGATTAGATGTTTCAGGATTTGAAGTTTTAAATAAATAATGCCATATACGGGCAAATGTTTAGAAACCCATTGTTACTGAAAGTTTTTATGCATCAGTATAATAATGTTTACATTTTAAACAAAGTTTTCTCAGAAGAAAGAATGAAATATATTATTTAATAATAACTTTTACTGTACTAACAATCATTTATATTCATATACACAGACCAGATGTTTTAACTATTGTTAGTGATTAAGTTCCTGCTGTCTTCTGACTCCCTACTGAAGTCATTTCTACTAATTTTATTTATTTTATTTTATTCAAACTCATTCCACAGCGGGAAACCCGCCCCTTACAGAATGGAATAAACTATACCATATAAAAATATATATAAATCTTAAAATCTAACAATACAAAATTATACAATTTTACTAATTTTATTACAAAAACAATTATAACGGTCAAAAAAGAGAACAATAGAATTATCTTTAAGAACACAATTATTAAAAAGAAGACAAATACGTGAAATTTTACCACTAATAGCTTTATCAACATGCTCTTACTCTCAAATTAATACTTAAATCGTAACTGGTATATTGAAAACTTTAAAAAAAACCTTAAAACATAATTTTTATAGTGGCTTTAAAAAGTAAAAAGTATAAAAGTTGTTTACAATAGTTTGTACGTCTAAAATAGTTTCCCCATTTTTTCAATCATATTTTCTATGTTATTTCCTTCGGTAGAGTAGAGATATAAAATTAGCTTAAATAAAAGGTTAATAAAGATATTTATTTTACATCTCCCTGGGTAGAGTAAATAAAACGTTTTAGATTAGTTTTGTTGAGTAACAAAACTTTCCAAAATCTTTTTTTAACGATAATAATTTTACAGTCAACGTTTCCTGTAGCTATTAGTAGATAAATATAAAGTAGAGAGTAGAGAGTAGAGAACAAAAAGTAACATTTAAATTCATCACCTGGGGCCGTATGACAAATATCTGACACCATTTATTGGCACCTTGATTTGCCAGCTTCAGGTAATTGGTACCTGGGTTACCTTAATCATTACCTTCAATATGATTGGTGTTTCCTCAAACTGGATGCTATTTTTAGTAACATGAGTCGTCGCACGTTACGCATCTGGAAGGATAAGCACAATAGTACCATTTGAGACTTTCTCTTCTCTGACTCATCGTCATATTGTCTGTTTTTTTTTGTTAAGTGAATGAATAATTTTGTAATGAAAATATTTGAATCCACGCTGATATTTGACATTGGTCATTGTTGATTTGAATACCAATTGATTGAAAGTTGAAGAATTTTTCTCACTATTTACACTATAGCTAATGGTGCGGCAGTCTAGCATAGGGTATTATTGATTTTTGAGGTGATCAGACTATGGTTCAGTTACTGAACAATGAAACAATACAATCACTGTTGCATTATTTTAATGATGTATCATTTATTTTAATCATTTCTATGCAGGTACTGTACGCTATATAAGTCCACTCTTTAACATGTAATTAGACATAATTTGTTTTATGTATTGTTTTTAATTATAAACTTTTTCCATCTTTTTTTTAACCTTTCTCAATTCATAAAAACTAATCATTTTTTAAATATTTCTTTTGTGTAGCTTTGGAGAATAATATGAAAAGCAAGAGCTTGACAGGTAAGTTAATGTCAACCCATTTTAACTTATTAATTTAAAACTTTCATTTTCAAATTTTTAAAAACTAACTGATGTGTTGTATTTTTTATGATTCATTTATTAGCTTTGGAAAATAATATGAAAACCGAGGCCATCACAGGTAAGTTCTTATTAATTTCAGTTTCACATTTAGTACATTCAGGTGGAGTATCATGGTACTTGCTTGGCAATACCTAGTTCTTGTTTCAAATCCAATTGGATTGGTTCCAGTCCAATGCCAGGTTTTTTTATCAAGCATCTTATGTTCTGTCTACCACCAATAGACCAGTTGGTTAAATTCAGTAATAGGTTTGAACCCCTAAATGGTAAAGTACCCCTTTCAAGATTTGAACCCAGTATTCTGGAGTCAAGGATCAGACCAATTAGTGCTGTATTTAAATATTATTAATAAGATAAAACACTTACATTTGAAGTGTTTTTTGTTTCACGTGATTGGAAAGTTCTTAGACTAAATTATTAACAATTCTTCTACTGTACGAAGATAATATGTTTGAACAACTAAATATTTAAATGCCCATGATCCAAACCCAGTTTGCTTGAGTAAAGGATCGGACCAATATGTGTTGTATTTAAATCATGGACCTATCTAATTGAATAGATCCTCCATGTTTAAACATTGACTAGTTAAAACGCTGACATCATATGACATACTGTTTAGTTATTATTTTTTAGAATTACATTAGTATTAAGTCACAGATGTTGACAAGTATTTCCTTGTAATACTTTTAATGGGTTTCACAGAGGAGCATTGTTGACTGAAATTCACCAGTCTATCGCCACAACTACATAACACTACTTCTAATTGAATTTAGGCTAAATTAGTACTTAATAAAACAATAGACATTGTATCCAACTTAAGTGCATACTTATGGGAACAAATGGTATCAAAAGTGGCATTGTATGGCTTGCAATGTTTTACATAAATCTTAGAGTGAGAAATTAGGTTTACTGTTGGGTAATTTGAGGTTTAAATTGTGTTTATTTTGAGACCCTAAGTGTATGGTGCATAAAATAGCAAACATTTCTGTATACCATACAACCATAAAAACTCTTACACTTTTATATTGTATTTTATTGCTTTTTATGACAATAACATCCAATATATGTTAAACTCCAAATTTAGACACAACTTCAGACACAACAATTCAAGAAATATTCAAGAAATTCAACAAATTCAACAAACATTTATTTCATTAAATGCCATACAAATAACACAAAGCATAAAAAGAACATGGACTTATACCTACAATACACATATTTACTGAAGTAAAATATTAATTCTGGATAAACCTAGCGTTAGAGTAAACCTGTATATGTTCGTATTTGTAATGAATAAATGTGTCAACAATTATGTAATAAAATAATAGTGTACTAAACCCTTCTTTTTTCTTTGTATATAATATCTTTGAATGTTTCCATCATTAACTAATCAAATATATATATTTTTTATTCATTAGCTTTGAAAAATGATACAAATACCAATACGTTATTAGGTAAGTTCAAACTCAAATTATTAAAAATAAAATTAATATTTTCTCAATTTTTTATGAACAAATATGAGTTTTTGGTTCCATGTGATTGAAAAGTACTTTGACTGGGTGTAGTTTTTAAAATTATTAAAAAGCTGATGTCTACAAACAAATTGATTCATAATGTCCGTGTCCAGGAAGCTCTTCATTCAGGGTCAAATCTTAGAGTTCGTCAGTCATTGGCATTTAAAAAAAATGCATTGTATATGGTCTATACTGTATATTTAAAAGCCTTCTATATGGCCTAATATGGCCTATACTGTATTAAAAGCACTGAATATGGCCTAATATGGCCTATACTGTATTAAAAGCACTGTATAGGGCATAATATGGCCTGTACTGTAAAGCACTGTATTTGGCCTAATATGGCCTATACTGTATTAAAAGCACTGTATAAGGCATAATATGGCCTATACTGTACGTTTAAAATATTGTACATCGCACATTATAACTGTACTGGGCTACTGTAGTCTTGTAAATTCCAGACTACACAAAACCACAGATCATAATAGTGCCGTGCAAAGTTTATTTCCCGCAATGTATCCCACAATACTTCATTTGCAACTCATGGATTTTTTAAACGGGGTGATTGTCATGATTAGTCTTAGACTTTATTTAATCGTGAAGATCCAAATCTTGATTTCAAAGAATAAAGTAATTGTGCACTAGATAAATTGACACTAAAGATTGTTATCAACTTCCAAATACAATTGACAGATGTCTGTATTGTTTATTGTTTTATATTTTCTATAATTTGCGTTAAAGAATATCCAGAAAAAAAATTAGGTTACTGTATAAAGAGTCAAAGGAAATAATAATAATAATGTTTATGTAGTTAAAAAAGAAAGTTTAGTTCATTTCTCGTACAACAGTTTTTATCCATTTTTTGTCAGTATACCGTGCAAGAGTGATATGTCACTTTGAATTGTTTTTGTTAGTTTTTTCATTTATCTGTTTTTGTATATCTCAACGCAATCATAATTTCTATGTATATTTTATATGCAAATGACAATAAATGGAAATAATTTTCCACTGATAAATAAATGATAAAGGCTCAGTCCATTCATTAATTCATTCACAGTACAAAAGTCATGATGAATTGTGAAGGAATGCTTTTGTGGTATTGTCATTTGTTTAGTGTTAATTGAGTCCCACAGGATATGTAAAGTACAAATCAGTTCCGTTGCTTAAGACATATTTTCTTTTGATGAGCATTTGCATAAAATCAAACAATATTCTGGCAACCATGCAACTGACTTTTCGTTCCTAGAAATCCTTAAGACCTTGACAACTAAATAAATCTTGCTTTCCATTTCATATTGTAATTTTGATGTAGCCCCCTCTATAATATTTTAGTACTCAAACTTTTTAGTAGATGGTTTTTTTTATAAAAATTAAGTGAGTTTAATTTAGATATTTTGATTTTTTTCTCCCGTACAATTTATATTTTTCTATTACTACCTTTTATATAAAATACAAAACTTACAAAAACAAAAATTATTTAATTTATTCTTGTTTTCTTCTTATTGGTGCTTTCAAATTCTTCTGGTGTTATTCGTTAAAATATGTATGAGAGCACCCTCTATAGTTTACAAAATATTAAACTGATAGCTTCCGTCCCATAGGCGACCGGACATACCTTAAAGTTAATTCAATTAAATAACATTAAGAAAATATTGAGACCAAACTGGGTGAAAAAAAATGAAACTGATTTTGAAAAAAATATGTAATGAGTTTTTGGACAAAAATTAACTTTGTAGGACATCTTACCACCTTAAAGTTCTTAAAATAGAAATTAAATCTTAGGTAATTAATTACAACTATTTCCTGAAAATTCTTGAGCTTCCGTTGTAGAGAAACGTCAGTCATGGAGGAACAAACGCAATTATAACCAAAGTAAAGAAACCAGTGAAGTGTATAAAGTAGTTTATAGGGTGGAAGTGTTTTGGGTACCCATTATTCAGTACAGTAACTTGTGCTAGTTGCTGGTATAAAGATAAGACATAAGAAATAAGCAATTAGACATGCTTTATGTATTTTTTTAACTTTAAACATATATCGTCTTGGCTCTATGCTCTAAATAATAGTAAGACATAGAACATCTGTTTTTAAAAATGTTTTATTTTATTTCATTTATTTTGCGATTTTGGTATTTTTAGAGTTTTTAACAAAGTACCTTACTTCCACAATGAAAAACCTTAGAGATATTATTATCTCTATGGAAACTACAACATCAAAAATACATTTTGTATTTTCCATTGCTTGGTATGATTATTCTACGCTATATTATACCGATTATTTTTTTACTTTTCTAGATTTTAATTTTGTTTCATTATGTTAGTAAACGAGTAAAAAGTTACCTTACGGAATATTCTCAAGTGATTTCACGTTTATTGGATCTAATATTTTTTTTTTTTAACCGAATTCATTCATCATATCTTGGAAATTAGGAGTTTAGTAAGATTGCCAGGAAATCATTACAATTCCTTAAATCATAAGTTAGTTTCATCTGACACGCAGATTAAATTCTAGTGATTACGTATTTAAAGTTTTACGTAATTGTACTATGATTCTTGTTGGTACGAATATCAAACGTAAAACCACTTCTTCTATTCTTTATAGTGGGTGCCTGTGAGACCTACCTTTGTTGTTTGTAAATGTTGTAGAAATTATTTAGAAATATATTTGTAACAAACTGGATTAAATTGGAATAATTTACAAGGTTTTTCTAAAATTTAACAACCATAATATAAAAGACTATTGTTAGCTGATATAAATTTATTATATTTTGATCAAAGTTGTTTTTTAAGTACAATTTTTGTTCAGATAGAAATTCGCCAATAAAATCTTTTTTTTCTTGTAAAAAAAAATTGTAAGTAGGCCTATTTTTTGCATAATGATTATGTATCCCAACAACAAGATGATTGGTGACCTTTGTAGATGATGTCAGTATTAAACTAGCATGATTAATACGAATTCATTGACTCATACGCTTTTCATATAGTCTAGAGGAAATTGTAATTCTCTTTGAATAATAATGAAATTAGGTTTGCAATATGTCGCCGATGAGATATTGTAAAAGATATTAATAAAAAAACTTGAATAAAACTTTAAAGTTGTTTGTTTTGGCACCCCTGTTATTCCACCTTTGTTATTCAATTTAATTCAATTCAAAAGACATTTATTTTCCTCCATAGCAATACAATACAAAATAAAAAACAGAAATGATTATTATTATTATTTTTTTTTTTTTTATTCTCATGTACATTATTCTTCTTATTATTATTTATTATATCTCTGCATTAATTATGGTGGTTTTTTTTTTCCTGCCTAAATATTTTCAATTAATGATTGAAACATTGAATCATATCAATATAAATTTACCCTTTCAGTTTGATAAATTTAAAAAGTCATACTGCATTGTTTTTAATTTATCAGTCTATATCGTGCCTAGTTTTACCCGGATAAACTAACATTGGCCTATTTCTCCAAAAAGAGCAATACAACTCAAATACATAAAAATTCATTGAACATCCCTATCAAATAATGGTACATATTTTATCGGTACTAATTTTGTAAATGTATGGTAAAGTTGTATAAAAATACATTTTGACTTCAATCAAGGTTGTGATCAAATGTGTACCAACTTATGCAAAACACTGATGACATTGAAATATACCATAGAGATATTATTCACTATAATATCTCTATAAATAAACTCACAATTTACAAAAGTAGCATGGTCATAATGAGGTCAGAACTTACCCACAACTTATGCAAGAAAAGTGGTGACTATAAATTCATCCGGGTGGTAACAAAAAATAATTGTGTGAGTGTTTCTCTAAATCAGTGAATTTTTGCTAATTTATCTTCATTATGTCAATGGACTTAAATTACTTTGTACTTAGTAATTAAATCACTTTGCTTCGTTAATTAGTAAATTATTCATATAATTACTTCTTATATCCTTTATGACTAATAACAACATTCTTACAACAAACGGAATCTTGTAATGTCATTTTCAGTTTTGAAATTAAAGCAAGTTTCCAATATTGGCGTTTTTGTCGAAGTTTTTAGTGAGCTATTAAATGTAAGTTTTGTTTGTACGTTATGAAGATTTGCTACAATTGGATGACTGTCCTCGTCGTCGTCGTGAAGACCTAGCAAGCTGCGTCAGGAAATGTGTTGTTATATCTCAACTTGAAAGTAGTCAGCAGTCATGCCACTTCCTAGCAGTGAATACCATCAACAAACGCGCTGCTGAAACTTTCTACAAAATGGAAATTTATCTGACGTAGAATCTTAATATTCTAGATTTGGATATTATAAACCTTTCCACAACTATTTTTCTTTGGATTTTATTCGTTTGGAAGATAATTTTTTTTCTTGTTTTGAAAATATGCGAACTCGGATTGAGATTTTGCGGGAGAGATTCTCACAAAATGACAGTAAGTGTTTTAAGATTTTGTCGTACAAACTGGACTGATAAATTAATATTTGCAAACTTTTTACTGTCTTTTTATATAAGAGAAATCTAAGAATCTAGAATAAGTTGAACGAGTGGTTATACAGTCCTGGGTTTAAATCCTATTGAAGGTCATGATTGTGTCATTTGGTAAAAACTGTTGGTAGAGCATTATAACAATGTTATTTCAAGTCTTATCTACAGCATTGTGTAGTTGTACAAATAACTAGCTATTGAGACTGTGATGCAATTCACTACATTAGCAAATCTTGGCAATAGGCCTGAATAGGTGGTAGATGTAACCAATGTAAACAAAGCCTAAAAAGCTACTGTACCAGCAAAAAAATGGACAATACAGGGAGTTGTAAATTACAACTCCCTGGACAATACAACCCAAATTATAACTCTATTGTTGTAGCTCACAGAACTGTGTTCTTGTCTTTTCAAGTTATTTAAGAATTTTAAAAAAAACCATAATGAAACGACATGAAGTAGGAAATGAATAAATCAATCATTCGCAATTATAGATAATATCTTCTAACTTGTTTTGAAAAGTTTCTTTTATAGAAATAGAAAATCTGTGAGATATTTAGTAACAACATCTGTTTTAAAGACATTGAATTATTATGCAAATAATTATGTAAATTATAAATTCCATCCACCTGTCACATGTAAGTTATATATAATTTATGATTTGTTGACCTTAACTTCAAAGCTATTTTCATAGCTTTTTTTTTTGATAAATTGACTTTAAAATAAACTTTTTGTTGCTGGTATCAACCATGTTATGATCATGCAGGCAGCGTATGTCCCATCATACAGGACTATATTAAGTAACCTAGTTAACCAAAACTACCTGCTAACAGTACTAATGCTGGACTGTCCAAAATGGTCATATTAACAAAATACAAGAAAAATTCCAGACAGGAATTGTTTGACCTTCTGACCACCTCAATATTATGTTTAATCTAACCCAATTTTAGAGTATGAAAAATGCTCTGACTAAAATTGAATTAACTAATTAATTAATATTACAAGATTAAGAATGAGATTTTAAGAACAATGATAGCAATCTGTAAACCTCAATAATTTTTTGTTTATTAATATTAATAAAAACTATGACCTAATTAATGTATGCCGTAATTAAAATATTAATATTTTAATTGATCTAAATTAAAATTTAAAAGATAACTGAGTAGGGCACTTCCATCGAATATCATGAATAAAATAAACAGGAAGAATTTTTAGGTGACAATATATAATTAATAATAAGTATGGAAAAATTAGTTTAAGCAAGTTTCTCCGTGATATAAGTTTGTCGTCCACTCGCCATGTGACACATGACCTACTGCTATGCTGCTCTACAGTGTGATTCATCGATAGTATTATGTCATTAATTTTTTTTTTCTATCTGTCTGGAGGCGTGCTGCTCTTAAGTGCACGCTTATTGATTTTATTCATAAGAACCAGATAATTTTACATCCAACATTGAACTCAACTATTTTTCGAACAACTTATATTGTAATGTTAAATGTGCAATAGACCTATTGCGATTGTTATTGCACTGTCCCATGCATTCAATGGGCCTATTGTGATTGTGTAATTGTATAAAGTCTTCAAATCGCCCTCCAACCCAATACTCTATTAGATCATGGAGGTAAAATCATTTTGCCTCAATGATTAGTTAGTTTATCTTTTTTTACTGCGATATTAAACGAATGATTTTAGTTTGATTCAAGGCAGTCACTGTAAAACAGTGTGTATGATTTTTTTTTTAATGCTTGCTAAAAAATAAACTATCACTTAATGTAGTACTGCAGTAACTGCAGTAAAATATATTTTTTAAATTAAATCGGGAGTTAATTTAAAATATTCTAATGATTATAATTTTTTTAGTTATTAATCATTCAAATGTTTAAAACTGACACATTCATATTAGTTGGCTACCTTGGGACAGATCTGTCATGCCGTATGCATCACAGTTCAACATCAGGTCATAGGTCATGTGACGCACTCGTTTTTTTTCGCTGGTGCAGCATTCATATCTTGCAATCATCATCGCCTACTTAATTATCATTAATTACGTTATATTTGAAAGGTAAGAAGGTCGAGTATGTAACGTCAAAGAATTGTCTTTTTGGATTTCTTTTAAGTACAGCTATGATAAAATTTTCTTTATTTTGTTAATGAATGTTGTAATGATGTACTTATTTGCATACAACATTTTATTCAGCTTTCACATTGTTAGTCCACCAATTGTGTACATTATTTTATCACACATCCAGCAATCTCTATTTTTGATCTAAATTTGGATTTTCTGCGCTTTTTAAGAAGTGCAACATTGCTCAGTAAATTGTGTTCTTAAAAAATTCTCCAACTGCAAATTGATATTAATTGTCTGTTAATAATATATCATCACTGATCTATTTAAATCTTTTATTAATTATCACCTTGGTCGCCCACTTCATTGGCTACTACTGTACACTGGTCAGATGTCAATGGTCAGTTGTCACTTCATATGGTCAGTTGTTGCTATGTGATTCATCAGTATTCTACTTTCTGTTGGACTTCCTTCCTGTATTATATGGGATTTCTAAAACTTAAAAATAGCTGACACGCCTAAATGAACAAAAATGAAAATCGCACACAAGTTACCACTCAGTAATATAATTATAATAATATATTGGTTCAATCTTTTGAAACCAAGGTGGTCTAAGCTAGACACTATTTTTTCATTCAAAAAAGGTTTGACAATACAGTATACAATACCTGTGGAATCTGTAGTCACTACATAAGATTGAGATCATGGAGTAGTATTGAGCTCTGTCTACACTATCAAACTTTAGGACTAAAACTAAAATGTGATGTGCCTGCATGTGGACATGATGATGTAATATCACTATCATATTTGAGAATTAACTACCATATTTGGGCACATCACGCTTTTTTTTGTAAAACTAGTTTGATAGTGTAGACAAAGCTTAGTCCTATAAACTGTTTTTGTCAAACTAGTTTGATAGTGTAGGCAGAGCTTTAGCCCTATAAACTGTGTTTGTCAAACTAGTTTGATAGTGTAGACAGAGCTTTAGCCCTATAAACTGTGTTTGTCAAACTAGTTTGATAGTGTAGGCAGAGCTTTAGCCATATAAGCTGTGTTTGACAAACTAGGTTGATAGTGTAGACAGAGCTTTAGCCCTATAAGCTGTGTTTGTCAAACTAGTTTGATAGTGTAGACAGAGCTTTAGCCCTATAAACTGTGTTTGTCAAACTAGTTTGATAGTGTAGACAGAGCTTAGCCCTATAAACTGTGTTTGTCAAACTAGTTTGATAGTGTAGACAGAGCTTTAGCCCTATAAACTGTGTTTGTCAAACTAGTTTGATAGTGTAGACAGAGCTTAGCCCTATAAACTGTGTTTGTCAAACTAGTTTGATAGTGTAGACAGAGCTTTAAACTCATCTAATTACATAATGACTGTATGGGAAAAAATCTGTGTGAATTAGAGCATTATGTGATGATAATCAATTTCTCTTTATTTCTTGTTTTTCTCACTCTGGTTTAATCCTAGTGTTGACAGCTTAACAATTCTTTGTTCCAGTCTTGCTTTTAAATTTGGTTTAAAATGTAGCCTTCTTGTCCTTGAATTGCATGGCAACAGGTCACATTTCTAGATCTTACATAATAGCTTTAATTAGCTGACCATTCTGAAGGACAAAGGGTAAAAACGAAAAACCCAGATTTTGTAGAAACTTTGACAAAAGGTGTTGTTGTTTCCCTCCACTATGCCATGGTGGTATGTACCTCTCATTCACCACACCCATGTAAACACTTCCATTTTTACACTTCTTCTAAATTTGTGCAGTTTTTCGTTACATACAACATTGGCTATTTTTATTACCAACATTCTAGTAATTTGTTTTTATTTAACAATTAAAAGTTTTAGGAAAGTCGAAAAGAAACCAACTATTATAAGTCAACAATGTGTTGTGTATAAATTTAAATGTGACTTGCGTGATGCAAGTTATGTTGGATATACATGCCGACACCTCTACCAACGTATTGTTGAATATAGTAGATGCTTAATAGGACAGCATTTAAAGGATCATAACGTGATTGTTAATAAAAGTTTTATGGATATTTAAAATTTGGCAGATTTACATTTACGGTAACTAAATAGTCAGTAAATTCATTATTATTAATTAAAGATATTTAATAGCCATTTTAAAATATATAATAGCACAAACATTACAATGATTACAATGGTCTATAGTCTTAATTTCAAGACACTTATAGGAACACCTGCAGTTTACATAGGCTCAATGTGTAAACATATTATTATCCCAAATCTTAACCTAAGTTTAACCTCCATGGTTTAAGTAAAATATTAAAGTAAGGTGTTAAAAGTAAAGTTCTATTAGGATTAGACTAAAGTTTGCAGTACTGTACTCCAAAAAAGGAAAGTAAAAATGAAAAAAAAACTTTATGTTTGGTTCTTTTTTAATTTTTAGTTGTTGCATGTTTTTATCATATTTTGAGTGTCCCTATTGTTGAAATAAAAAATAAATAAATGTTAGGCAAAACAACTGAAAAGTCAAGACATTCCCAACTTTACTTTCTTTTACAGAAACAAAACCTTACATACTGCGTGATTATTCCTCATTTAAACATTAAAACAATATTATATCAGAATTTCTATATTATACAGTTTAGATCCTTGTTTATTTTCATTTTTCAATTACTATAACTGATAGTGAAGTGTACACACATCTGTAATTTCTTTAAAAGTTTCAAATTTCTCCAACCTGTAAAGTTGGAGAAGCTCAACATTTATTTATTGTGTGAGATAAATTAAATGATATCATTGAAACAAATTGTTTCAATATTGTTTGAAGGTTGCATGACAAACAACTAATACAGTTTTAAGGTTACACCACATTATATCCAGATATATTACTCCAGAAAACGGGTGTCAAAAATGGCAATTTAATTTGCTTTGTATCGTTTTGTATATATTTCTGTAATTGTTTTTTTTTACATTGTATTTATTTCCTTACTTTACTCGGTTACAACTTACATTACAAATTAATACAAAAGAATAATAAAATAACCGTTAAACGTTACAAAACATTTTTCTGTAATTTTTTTTGTGTGGCAATGGAATAAATCAATTCAAAATGGTCAGTAAAAACAATTTATCTTATCTGATTATGTAACAGCTCATTTGCATATTGGAATCCCTCTATTATTGTAAACCCTTGTAATCTTGTTCACAGCAGATGGGCATTGAAATGAAGCTTATTTTGATTGTAGTGTTATGTAACTTTTACTTATTTATTCTGTCATGCATTATAGTAAGGATTTTGAAATTGGTTCCTGCTTGTGTGTATTGATCACAAATATTTGTTTTCTGATTAAAAAAAACCTCTGATGTATAGAAAGAATGTTTAGAAATTGAGGTCCATTTAATGAATTGTATAAAAAATGTATTATTAAAACCCAATTTTAATGAATAGGCAAATTAATTGAGGATTTAGCATAAATTCATAATATGTTGATATCAAGTTTGCGGTACACCACGTATATTAGTTCTGAAAAAAACTGTTGAGAAACTTATCTCGGAACCGTTCTATAGTTACCACCAGGTAGGCTTACTTCATCAAAGCTTCTATGAATGGATGTACTGGTTGGGAGCAGGAAAACTAGTAGACCATACCCAGTACCGTTTTGATTACGATCAATCGGGAAATTGACCTCACGACGCAAACTTGATATAACATTTGATTTCGCCCTGCAAACCATAATAATAATGATCTTAATCTTCTTCAGTTCCCTTCTATAACTATTTTTCCTCTTCAATTTGATTTTTTGTTTTTGTTTTCTACTATTAACAACTTTTTCCAATTTAAAATACTATTTTCCTTCCACTGGCCTGTCTTTAGATAGTGTTACATTTGCTAAACTAACTGTTTTATTATTCTTTTTAGATGTTTCAGTGAATCAGACAAAACCACCAATAAAACCAAAACCAACAATTTCAAAGTTTATTCTAAATCGAATACGCTCCGCAGACTTCAAAACAACTCCTGTAAATTACTCTAATCCGTCAACCTTGGCACGGGTCGCGGGCGACAACGATGAACGTACAACACAGTCGATGTTCATTGAATCATCTTCCGACACGACGGATTTTACCAACTTGAAAAATGAAGGAAGAAATACAGTGATTATAGCAGAAATAGAAGAGATAGATGGAAAGAAAAAAGTTGATAAAGGAAAGAATGGGGTTGAACCTCATGCAATAGATAGTGAGAGAAAAAGCGAGGACATAAATAATGATGGGAAAAATGATTGTTTTCCAAAAATTGAACTATCAGAACATGCATATGGAAATGTTACCGATATGAACACCTGCGCTGCTGTACGCAGGTGTGATGAACATCATGCATACGGTAATGTTACCGATATGCACACCTGTACTGTACACAGGTGTGATGACCATCATGCATATGGTAATGTTACTGATATGGACACCTGCGCTGTACACAGGTGTGATGAACGCCCTTATGCAAATGTTGATTTTAGTCTTGATGACGACAATGTCTATGAGAATTTAGAACCAGGATGTGAGTTTGCAAACCAATGTTCGTCTTCCAAGCGTGTCTCACAAGATCCGTCCAATAAACTTCCGGTTCCTCCTCCACGTCGAACTAAAAGTTTTGAAGAGAAAGCTGCCAAAGCAAAAGAAAAAAAGAAAAATGTTACCAAACCAAAAACTTCTAGTCCGAAACTTCCAGAAAAGAAACAAAATAAAGTGAGACACTCGGATTCACTACCATGTGACAAACAAATGTCAACAGCGAAACAGCAGAACCAAATGGGACGTTCAGAATCGTTGAAATGTGATAATCAAATGTTGCAAATTAAAGTCACACAAAAGAAATTAAAGCAAGTTGAAAACTTGCATACTCTACCAACAGATACACAAATGCTGGAAAATAATCATAACTGCGTAGTTGATCCTGAAAGACCTTATAGTAATATCCGACCAACTCCTGTTCGACGCCAGAAAAAGGTTGATAAATACGGTAAAGACATTTCATCGCCTGAATCAGCTAGATCGTCCAACCGAACATCTTCCAACAGCCCGGTTGCTAGACGAAAAGAAAAAATTGTTTCGGTAAAAAAGAAGAAGTCAAAGACTATCAGTGAATCTTTCAAAAGACAAAGAGCAATTTCTGCAAATTCTGCTCTTGATGCAGAATTATCAACACCGTTGGAGAATTCAAAACCTCCTCTAAAACCAAAACCTCCAAAACGAAAAAATAAAAAGGGACGTTCCAAAACTATTAACCCAGTTGTTCCTGCAGAGTTACTAGGTAAACATATTGAATCAGAGTCGTCGCCAACGCTTATAGCGCCCCCTCGAAAGAGTCGGAGCAAATCTGAAGAAAGGACTTCAACAGAGAAATTTAATGTTCCATCTAGTCCTGAGATAAGAGTACAGCAAGATGCCTCAACAACTTTGGAAAACTTAACTAGTAAGAATGAAATAAATGGAAAATCTGATTCCAGTAAAAGGACTATAAAACAACATAGCCAAGGGTCGTTACCTAAACCTCGGCGACCAGCCCCTCCCCCACCATCAAAGAGTAAATCATGTGATGCATCCAGTTTGGCAAAAGATAAATCATATTCTTTAGTTGCAAACACCACGTATGCAGTGGTTGATAAGAATCGCAAAGGTACACAAAAAAGTAAGAAATCTGAGGAAGCAGCAACCGACTCCAGACAACCTTCGACACCACATATGGTTCTTTCGGACATGCATACATTCTCTTTTCCATCTGGTGTAATAGATTCCTCAAAAATGACTGCAAGAACATCAGTGGAAATACAAGACTCTTCTGCCGGATCAGAAGTAACTGAAAGCAAAAACTTGGAAGTACTTGAAAATTCAACTGTTGAACAGTTGAAGTCTCCACTAAGTCGCGATAACAGCGGCAGTTCCGGTAGAGGGAGTCTTCTTTCTAATGAGAATCGGAACTCCGCAGACGGACAAAGAAACAGCGGTTTGAGTGATGATTACGTGTTGCCTGATATTAAACCTTTGGACACAAACGTTGATGAAAAAATTTACGTTAATCAAATGGCCGCGTCGTCACCAGATGTAAACAGGAAACCCAAACATGTTTCACCTGTTCTTGGAACACGTTCTGTACCAATGACGGATGATAAACCTGACACGTTGACTGGTGACCAATTGGATGCGGAGCAACAGGACGGATATGAGGACATGTCAAAGTTGAATATCTATTCTGTGCCAAGGTAATTTATTTATTTTTTTAACCAAATCACAATTTCTGTTTTTCTAGCTCACTTTTTATTCATAAAATGTTTCAAAATAGTGCAATGGAACGAAATTAAATGAGTTGACTAACATCAATAAAGGATACAGTATTTGGAAAAAAAATGTTTCCCTGGGTATATTCCCCCCGCCCCCAAAGTCGGCCCAATGTTCTAGGGTTGTGGTGGGATTACACCAGAGGATATACGATATTCAATTATACAATAATTTTAATTTAACATCAGTAAAATTCATGAATATCAAAGTAGTTATATATATTAACAACCAAATTTATTTATCAAGTGTTATATTTATACATTGAAGTACTAGTTTCAGTTTCAATAGAAAAGGAAGAATTTACACTATCTCATAAATATTATTCTAAAAATTGTTAAACAATGTTGGATGATTGGACAGTAAGTTTGTGTCTGGAGGACTTTAGTGAGTCTCTACTTAGTGTTTTTGGGTGAGTGAAAACATCATCACATTTTTAGGGAAATTGCATAATATCTTTAAAAATGTTGGTTGCAGTCACCAGGTTGGTTTCAAACATGGATTAAAGATTACTCTATGGTTCAAATATTGTATCTATGTTGTGAAGTGCTAGGGATATTAGCAATATGTCTATACAATTCATGATTGTCGTCAGTGTAATTTCACAGAGTTAGACTTCTCATTCAGGCTTAGTTGCTTACCTTAAAATAATGTTGGTTTCATGGGCATAGATATCGCTGACTTTGGTAGCAGCTTGAAGTTTGAATTAGAATTCTCAACAATGTTGGCTAGTGTTTTTTGAAATACCATACTAAGCTTATGTGAAACTTCATTCTCAGCTCTAGGCATATTTGTGTATTATTTACTTTCATATTAGATGTATACCTCTCTATGCACCACACATAGACAAGAAGCAAGCAAGTTGTTTGTACTTTAATCACCATAGAGTTTGTACTCAAATTTTACTCTATCTATAATTTTGATATTGAAATGCATTACAGCTCAATTTAAGAAAATAAAAGTGAATGTACAATATAATGATTGACGTATCTCTGTAGACAATTACTAACTATTAGAACAATAATTAACAATAATGACAGTAATTATCATTTTTTAGATAACATACTCTTTGCATTTTATGATTGCATTTCTTTTTAATTCAATTCAATTTATTATTCTCACAAAATCATCATAAGTAGTTTAAGTGAATTAGATTTGGTGCTATAGATTGTGTTGTCAACTCTCCCAATACCGGACAACTTTAGACTGGCCAAGTACAGTATGTCTGGTTTTCACGAAAGTCTAGTATTTGGAAATTGTTTTATTTAATTTTTTGATTTTTAAAGGAAAGTCTGTTCAATAAATTTATCTTATCTTATCTGGTAGAATTGACTGTATTGTTATTTACATTATTTGATTTTATCTTTTTGTTATGGTAATGTTGAATGCCCTAACCCTCCCACACAATCACAATCCTATTGGCACATTTTAAATATAATGGTACAACCCAGAGTAAAATACACAGTAGAATCCATGAATAAATTATACACTTATGTATGCATGAATGGTAATCAGTGGTAACAACTGATTATCATCCATCCTGTTTGTGTGTTATGTAACATTACATAATCAGTCAGCTTGGCCATGCTGGCAGGCAGGATTGTAGAGTATCATTTAAGAGCTGGAGTCGGCTGCATTAACAGGGTTAGCATTCAGCTAAGCATTTGTCAGGAGATCCTTGGTCAGGAGGTCAGTTGGTTTTTATTGTAATAGTTTGTATTTAAAAAAGTTGTAGGACTTAATAAGTAGTTAAGAATTTGTAGAATGTTTTTACATTGTTTAACCCAACCAAGTGTAAGCAGAGTGTACTAACCATTTTATTGGATTGTATTAGTTTTTATAAAGAAACCTAATATATCAAAATTATATCTGTTACTTAGTTAAATCATTATTAAATTTTAAACTAAAAACATATATAAATTAACTTCTTTGACATTTAAAAAACACTCTCTACTATAATAAGGTGTAATGCATAGTAAGATAGTATATATTAGTATTTGTATTTAATCAGTAAGTTATTCAAAAGTGATTGGCCATTGGCAGTGAGTGGAGGGATTGCCGAGTGGAGAAGGTAGTAATAATATTCTTTGTAGTCACATTTTTTTTTTTGTGATATTATATTTACAATTTTAAAATGTATTTTGTCCTCCATTTTCTTATATATTAAATTTTTTTTCTGAAATCTAAAAAACATTCCCAAAACTTTTTTTGTTAGGTCTGAAAGGTCCCACATTTTTTAAACTTAAAAAACACATTCAGAAGAAATATACTTTTAAATTAGCTAATCGTGCCCGTTATTTAAAAAGTTAAGTGTTTTATCCAGTAGCTTAATTATACAGTAATCACAGCTTTATTATAAATAAATTGTCTTTAAAATCATTTCAGTCTCTGAATTAGAATAGTTTATACACCTAATTACAAATATTAATTAGTAACAGAGTAATTGCTTACAGCCATTTGTCTTTAGTTTCACCACCACCACCACCCAGAATTCAAAGCTATTCAACAGCTAACAAAGATATAGCCTTGAATAGCATTGTGATATCAATGAATAGTAAATATGCTCAGAATCTGTTGCAGTATTATGTAACATTATGTAATCAATTCTAAATAGATTAGAAAATAAATTAAAAGACCTTGAATAGTAAAGACTGGTGCTGGGCTTAAATTGTTTTCAAGTGGTCAGCTCTGGTCAGTGCTGACCAGCTGTTGAATGTTTAAGCATTTATTTAATCCTGGTTTGTTAGACATTGTAATTAATGTCTTTGTTATGTTTAAGCATGGAGACTTAAGTTGAGACTTCATAATTTAAGTTTAGTTCTAAAAGTACAAAGATTAGACACACCGTATGGATTAGCCCATACATATATCATCCAAATCCATTGAATTTACTAATCTCTTTCCCTGGTGACTATAATTTAAACCAAATAAATGTTATCTGTGATTAACATAATGGTTTTTTATCATCTTTAAAAGAATACATTTTAAGAAAACAAACATGCAGTTACTAAATCTAAACATTTTGTGTAAAAATGTCAACAACAAAAATTGGCTTGATATTATATCTAAGCTTCCCAACAAATATAATATGATAGTTTTGTTTACTTTATATAAAGCATGCAGTAAACACCGTAGTTTTACTTGATCACATAGCTATATCTAACAGATTCAGATTTATTCGGTCCTTGCGGAAATTCATGACAGGCACAATTGCTCACATAAAAATACAATGACATACAATATATATAAGTTAAAAGATAAACAAGTAAAGAGTTGTAATAAAGATACCTTAATAAAAATGAACTTTTTTTACTTACAGAGCATGCAGTCACACCCCGAATGAAGATGGAAAGTGTGGATGTGCAGACTTCACAGAAAGTAGCGGCGACGAAGATGAAGAAGGTGGATCGTTGTCGGGCGAAGAAAGCGAAGGCTACAGAAATTATGAACCAATCAGTGAACTGACGTCATCGGGTAAACAAATGCCGCGAGAGGATGTAGAAATGACGCCAGAACACAAACGCAAAGTTTTACTTGTCGCAAACGAAATTCGTGATTCGGAAAGAGTGTAAGTGTTTTCATCTTTTATCTGACAACATTTTTCAGCAAAAAAAAAAAAAATTTCACATAATAATGAATATACTATAAAATATGTGATATATATAATTTTTCCTATTATTAGCTTATGTTACTAAGTAGATACTTTATTTCTATTTTTAACAGCAAACACTATAAAAACTAAAAACAATTTCCGAGTTTAATATAAAAAAATCAATATTAAAGTTTAAAGCATCCTTTTTACTACCAGCATTAGTTTATTAGGTGGTATCTTATCAATGTTATGTAACAGTGACTAATAAATAACATTTTACTAAAACATTATTATATTTTACATAAAAATATTCACAGTTATATTTCTTACTATTCTGCAGATTTGTTGATGTCTTGAAGTTATTAAATGAGGTAAATATTATATTTTATCAATTCGGATATCGCAGATACTGATTCTATTTATTACTTATTTAATGTGCACAGTATTCTTTATTACTTAAACTTTGTTTACAATTATATTGCAATGTAATATGGATATGAAAGTATAGTGTATATAATCCAAACATTGGAATGCACGCAAATTTGCCATTATTTATGTCATAAATATAGGAAAAAGACTTTCCTATATATATACAATTATTATTTTCATTAAAAGGCAAATTACTGAAAAATTACAATGCTATGGGTATGATCAATGGTTTGGTCTCAATGGAGATACAAAATAAAATAAGCAAAAAGCTAAATAAAAACGATAAAGTAATAAAGCCAGAAAAATTAGCAGAGCTTTAGGACAACACTAGCTCTTTATCAGTGCAAGTGAGAGTACTTGGACAAAATTGGGGAATATGAAGAAAATTATTAATTGTACATACAGTAGAACACATAGTAAATATATTTCATAATTTTAATATAAATTTGTTTTTGAAGGATTTCCGATCTGCTATAGAGCACGCCAGCTTCAACACGTCCAGACCGGTGATTGACGAAAAAATTCTTGATCAAATTCTTGGACAGCTTCCGCAGCTTCAGATGTTTAATGAAACATTACTGGAAGATCTCGACAAAAGAATTGAAGAATGGTAAAAAACATCTTAATACTAAAGTTATGTATTTAGTTATGTGAAATACATGTAGGTTTGGAAACAACCTGTGGAAAAAAGCCATATGTTTATAATATCCATATTTCAAAAAATGTTTAACAGCTCACATTATGTTTAAATAAATAATTATGAATTTATTATTAGTTTCTGAATTATTAATATTCTTTGTGATCAATTTTTCAGGGATGAGAATCCAAAATTAGCCGATATCTTTCTCAAGAAGGGTCCTTATCTGAAGCTTTATACATCTTACTTCCGCGACTTTGAGAGACTTGGTACAATCTTTGACGAAGCGTGTAATAAGTATTCTTACTTCGGGCAAGTTGTCAGGGATTTTGAGGTAAGATAGTCATAGATATTATTATCATAATTTATTATGATATAACATTTATAAATATTTTACTTCTACAATTGGCAAACAAATTATCCCTACTATTTTCTGCCATTTTTCATGTTAAAACCAATCCTCAATCTCCCATTTTTTACAATACACATGAGTCACTTTAAGAATAGTCAAAAAATCGAATCAAGCAAATTTTAACTAGGTTTAAAATAAAGCATCTTTCTTTTTTTCTTTCATATAACATTGTAAAAACATTTTTGAAAAAAGTTTATAATGCAAGTTACCCATTTTTCTTAGTAAATCCTCTTTGTTTATTTCAAGCCCTAGGACTTGCTAGACCCAGATATGAATTTCTTTTTAAACTGTTAATCCACTTAATCATACACTTACATTTTTAAAGGTTTCTTAAGCCTCAGTCTTTGATATATGCCTCCAAGACCTAAGCATCCTAGTTCAAAGAGTAGTCAAGGTCTGCTGGTGTTTAGGCATTAAAGCATACAGGCTACATAAATTATGATGTGAATTATTAATAATAGTGTTTTGTTACAGGCTAGCCCACGTTGTATGCATCTTGCTGTCAAGCACTACATGCTGAAACCGATACAGAGGATACCACAGTATAAGTTGCTTCTAACAGGTATGTGCAATCTTTGTGCAAGATTTGACGCACAAAACTTTGTAACATTACTTATTATGTGATAATGCTGTATACATATATATATATGTGTGTGTGTGTGCAGTACACTATATAGTATGTCTGTTGGATGTAGTTATTTTTACCCCACTCGCCAACCTTTTATTAAACTTAAAATACAGTGTAAACTTTCATAATGATTATATTTTAACTAAGTTGAATTTTTCTCTTTGCAGACTACCTCAAGAAATTGAACCCAGCCAGCAATGACTTTGCTGATACAGAAGGTAAGGTTACTGATTCAAATTTAGATGCTGAAAAACTAAAGCTCTGTCTACACTATCATGTGACAACAAAATGTGATGTGCCCATTATATGGAAATGATAATGTCATATTACTGCCATATTTGGGCATATCTCTACCATATTCGAGCACATCACACTTTTTGTTAAACTAGTTTGATAGTGTAAACAGAGCTTTAAAGAAAAAACTACTTCGTTTGTTATCAATCTACAACAATAGCAGAATTCCTTTAAGACACCCCTATTAAGAGGACACTTTTCTGTGACACAAATAAGTGGCAATGAATAACACTACACTATTTAGGAGACATCTCTATTAAGAGGATACCTTTCTGTGACACAAATAAGTGGCAATGGTTTAACACTACACTATTTAGGAGACATCTCTATTAAGAGGACACCTTTCTGTGACACGAATAAGTGGCAATAGTTTAACACTACACTATTTAGGAGACACCCCTATTAAGAGGACACTTTTCTGTGACACAAATAAGTGGCAATGAATAACACTACACTATTTAGGAGACATCTCTATTAAGAGGACACTTTTCTGTGACACAAATAAGTGGCAATGAATAACACTACACTATTTAGGAGACATCTCTATTAAGAGGACACTCTCTTGTATCCCTTAAATATCCTCTTATACGAGTTCTACTTTCATATACCATAAATTAAATATACAACTTCAGTATACCTAGTTTGTCCTTTTATTTTTAAAATGTATTGATTTAATTTATTGTTTTACAGCCGCACTTAAAATTGTGAGTGAGGTAGCCAACCATGCAAATGAGACTATGAGACAAGGTGTAAGTATTTCAAATGACTAATTCTTCACAATACTAACTACATTATGATGACATTGTTATACATATTTATACTCAAGGTGTTCAGCTGCTCTGGTTAATAAAAAGGCAAAAAACCAATCAGCTTTCACCTAAAAATCGAAATGCTCGAAACATATAACTTAATATATTCATAAATTGTATTTCTCTTATAGGACAATTTTGAAAAGTTACTTCAAATACAGCACAGCCTTATGGGAAATCATGAGATAGTGAAACCAGGAAGGGTGAGTTCAAAGTTCAAATTATAATGTTTAATGTGCTCTGTGTCTTTACAGTAATCAATGGATTTTATTTATTTGCGTGAACATTTTGAAATAAGTGTGAATTACTTAATTGATTAGATTTCGAACATGTTAACGTTGGGTATGATTCACGCTATACCCAGCCATGCTTTGTGTTTTCCTGTTTCTGGCCCAGAGGGTAAACTAAAGGAAGTAGCTACTACTAATACCTTGCATATACTTATAAAATAATCACCGACGATGGCAGCTAGCAGGAAATAAGATGTAGGGTAAAGGTCATACCGCCATAGATACTGAAACCAACGCACTTGTCTAGATACTTAACTTCTTTTATTCAAAAGTATTTAATTAAAAATATCCAAATTGTAATAATAATTTATTTATTAATAATTTGTTTTCTTTAGATCTACAAAAAGGAAGGAATTCTACAAAAACTGTCGCGAAAGGTGATGCAGCCGAGAAGGTTCTACTTAGTAAGTTTTTCTTATTTCAAATCTCTACACACCCAAGTTTCCAAATAAAGATGGCCAAAAGTCTAAATTTTCTGAAAAGCCAGAATTTAAGACTTACTTTGGCTTTAGCTCTGTCTACGCCATCAAACTTTATATAAAACTGAATGTGATGTACCCATATATGAACATGATGATGTCATACCCCTACCATATTTGGGCATATAACTAACATATTTAGGCATATCACGACCATATTTTGGTACACAAATTTTGTCAAACTAGTTTAATAGTGTAGACAGAGTTTTATACATATACTATAATTTTAATTATTAATCAACAAAATAAGTTTTTAATATGGTAATATTTGTTTACAGATGAGTGACTGTTTATTGTATACTACACCATATCCAAGTGGCCAGTTCAAACTAAACAATGAGTTGTCTTTAGCAGGAATGAAGGTAAGACTTAATTAGACTAGCTAGCCAATCGGTCATCAACTTTCTTTCAATTTAAGGTGCTTTTGGCCCACTCTCAAATGCTAATGGTGGTGTCTGCTTAAAGTCTACTTATTTTGACCACCATTCACATTTATACTAATATATACTAATTTATACTAACTAATTATTTATAAAGAAATATATTATGTATTATTTGTGGAAATCAAATAAAAGAAAATCAAATGGCAACATCCATAAGAACCATTTTTTTTAGTCTTGTGATCACGGTGGATTTTTTTTTAATTTTTATCTATAATGCTAATATTAATACTAAAAATATAATTTCGTGGTTTTATATTTTTTTTTTAGGTCAGCAGACCTGTTCAAGAAGACTTCCAAAATGAGTTTAGTATCATTAGCGTACAGAGGTCGTTCACCCTCTCAGCGAGGTATGTATCAATGTAATATTAGTTTTCTTTTTAAAGCAAATATAATAATTCAGGAAGTTATAAAATAAAGTTCAATAATCAATATATTCATTCAATCTTTTATTTCGGAATATGTAGAAAGTAAAATTACTTATAAATGAATTAAAAATAAAGACTGTACTAATTACTACTACTCATCTCAGAATGGTATATATACGAGTAAATAAAGTTTCTATAAATTGATGTTGTTTTTTTTTTCAGTACACCAGAGCTAAGAGATGAATGGATAGAAGCCCTTATGACAGCTATCACAGACTATGCTCAGAAAAAGAGTTCATTCAACCTGATGGGACCTAATGCAGTTGTAAGTACAATCTCAACTTGCTTACTAACTACTACGTCCTGGGTTCCAGTCCTTGGTTCTTCCTATAGAAGCCTGTGACCTTATCAAAAGGTCTGTCACTATATAGTTAAATGATTGTTTATAAGTTTCGGAGCTAAGATGTAAAATTGGAATTTCTGCTGAGCTGATGAAGTTGTCTGTCGCTATAATGTTTGTTGTTAATAGTGTATTTCAGGCGGTATACTGGTAAGGTACACTCACATTACCGGTTATCTCGTGAAATGCATTATTTACAACAAAGTCACCAGGAAGATAAGTGTAATCTTTGCAGTGTGCTGGAGTCAAGTTATTCATTTCTTGCCCTTTCTAATTTAAAGAGTCTATCTACAAGATATATATTGAGATTTAGAAGTAGTGTAGTGGCACAATAGCTTAATATGCTTGACCGCTAATTCCAGAGTCTTGGGTACAAATCCTATGTTTCATATATTTTCACAACTATATTATAGTATAATTATTGAATAATTTTGTTATTTTTGTTTAGATGACCGAGAACAATTTGATGAGTCTTGGCCGTAAGGCACCGGTGTGGATTCCAGATGGGCGTGTGACGATGTGTATGATCTGTACCTGTGAGTTCACCATCACATGGAGGAGGCACCACTGTAGGGCCTGTGGAAAGGTACGCCTGCTTAAATTCATTTGTCATGTTTCTGAAATGAAATTATTTGTCTACTATCATAGGCAAATTCCATGATTTAGCATCACATGTGAAAGCATGAATCAGATCCTATCTATTCACCTACCATTCTGTAATACAGGCACCACTTGTGAACATATGTGACACTGTATTATGGCATTTGCCTATGACACGAGAAAATGTTGTCATGTATGGAGATACAGCACTGAGAATTAGATGATGAGAATGTAGTTTTTTTGATAAGATTATAACTTTATTTTTATTTCTTACAGGTTGTATGTGGGAATTGCTCAGATAACAAGCTACCTCTGTCATACCTCTCAAGCAAAGTGGCTAGATGTTGTGACGAGTGTTACTCTGTTCTTCAAAAAGGTTAGATTTCTTTCTTTCCATCCCAATTAATTTAGTTAATTTTTCTTTTATTTACCTAAAATTAACCATAATTATTGTAAACAAACATCTAATGTATCATGGGAAGGGCTTGTTTCTTGAGAAAAAAAAATAGTATCAGTAAGAGATAAATTCACAACTTTACCATCATCATCATCCCAATTAATTTGTTTCATTTTATTTACAGAGTGCCCCGATGAGGAAGATAAAGAAGATGAAGTTATCAATAAAACAATAAAAAAGAAAAAGCATGTACCAAAAAAGAAAAACTTAAAAGCAAACCGCAAGATGTCAAGACCATCTGCACTCAAAGAGGTAAACACATTCTATACATGATTTAAATGTTGTGTTTAAAAGGTGTGTTAAATGTATTCATGCCATGAATTTTCTTTCAGTATAATGTTCTGTCAATATCAATTTTATGTGACGAAAAAATGTGTTGTGCCCAAATATGGTAGTGATATGACATCATCGTGGCCATATATGGGCACATCAGATTTTTTTGTGACATAAGGTTTGGTGAGTGAGTGTAAAGTCTTGTCTACACGATCAAACTTTATGTGACAAAAAAATTGTTGTGCCAATATATGGATATGATGATGTCATATCACTACCATATTTGGGAATATTACTACTTACTATTTGGGCATCACATCCCCTTTTTTTTTGTCAAACTAGTTTGATAGTGTTAGTGTCATGGAATGTGTACCACTATCTAAAGCTCTGTCTACACTATCAGACTTTATGTGTCAAAAAAATGTGATATGATAATGATTACTACCATATATAAACACATCACATTTGTTGTCACATAAAGTTTGATAGTGTGGACAAGGCTTATGGTGTGCCTGTTCTAGCCCTACTGGTTCTTGGGGTTAGAAAGTTTATGTAGTAATAATAATTTTTTTTAACTTTTAATCTTGTTTTTGTTATCGCCAGGTTGCTGCTAATGAGTGCAACATTACAATGAGTGGCTATCTGTTCCAGAAAGGAGCTAAAAAACAATGGAAGAAGTATTGGTACGTGATAAAAGATAAAGTACTGTACACGTACAAGGCTAGCGAAGACGTTGCCGCGCTGGAGAGTATGCCGCTGTTAGGATACGACATTCAAGTCATCAAAGAGGTACGTATTACAGATTGTATTTATCACCAGTCTTGTTTATTTTATTTCATTTATATGTAATTTTTTACTTTCTCTGGACCAGAGTTTCCGAAATAAAAGATTGAATGAAGTATCTAATATTTCATATTTATGAGTATGTAACTTAGTGGAAACTTATGGATCTAAGATTATTGAAGCTACACCTTTACAACAGTGGCACACGCTCATACACGGTGCGTTCTTAAAATAAATATATAGAAAACACACAGATACAAAATCAATGATGATATCAAAATGATAATTAATATATTGAACAATTAGTATAATTATTTCAAGGCAAAATACACGTTTTCATTCTGCTTCTCTATTGTACTTTACTGCATTAAATATGTTTTCGCTTCTAAACTTTTTTATTTTGTTGTTTCTAGTATTATGAAGGTGTAGAGCCTGGACTTGTACTACAGTTATTCCATCAAGGCCGACAGATTCGAATGTTCAAAACCGAGAGTAAAGTTGCGACTGAAAAGTAAGTTTTTATAAAAAATGTTTTTTTTTAATAAAATAATGTTTTTGATTCGTTATAGCATCAGCAAGATATTTTAGAAAGCTCTGTCTAAACTAACAAACTAGTTTGACAAACAAAAAGTTGTTGTGCCCAAATATGGTAGTGATATGACATCTTCATATCCATATGGGAACAACAAATGTTTTGGTCACATCAATTTTAATAGCAATACATGTATACATTGCATAACCTCAAATTTAAAATATTTACTATGAAAACGGTAAAAAATCTGTGGCTTACATAATTTGGGTATATATACTGTACGCATTGCCTTTTAAAATCATCAATTTCCCATTCTATTGTTGTTAATATAATATTTTAATTATTTTTTGTAGATGGAGAGATGCTATGCACAGTGCAACTAGTCTATAACATATTGAAGATACAACAAATAAATAATAAATATACCAATGTATACATATTATAATATGGTATTTAAAATCTGTTTAAAGTCTTTTGTGTATGGAGTAACATTGTAGAGGATAAAGTAATTCTTCCAATAACTGCTCCTCCCAAATAAAAAAAAGTGCCTCATTCGAATAAATAAATACTAATGTGTGCTATTTTAAGCCTTCCATGACTTTTTATCATGTTTACAGTCTGGAAGCATTTACTGTACGTTCCGTCACTTTAGAAATCTACGTTATTTTAACATACGTTATGCATACTATATTAATAATACACTGTATTTCAGGCAGTACACTATACAAGTCATAGTACTAATATATGCAAGATATCTTTAATACTTTATAAGGCCTTGATACTGAAAATAATGCTAAATATCACTTTTTTTTAAGATTATACAATATGTACTCATTTTAATTTTTACTCTTAAATATATTCATTTTATTTTAGTATTATTTTAATATTTTATGATTTTAGAGAACCAATAGGAATATTAATGTATAATGCAATTTGTAGAAGCGTGGAGCTATAACATTAGCTCCATGGTATTAGAGTATGTACAGTGATATACTAGAATACTGCAATTTGATTGGCTACAGTGATAGATTAGCATACAATACTATCATTTGATTGGTTGACTGTTTATTAACTGTATACATAACTCTCTACCATGTTTACAGTACTTCATTTTTGTATAATATATAATATATTTTTACAATATAGTACTGTACAATATATATTTACGCTATGACATGAAACCATGTCTAATTTGTACAATTTAATCAGTTTTACTGAATATAAATAAGAAGCTTATAGCTGTGATAATAGCTGGTACTATAAATGTATAGAGTCTATTTTTAATGTAATTAATATGAATAAGCATAGTAACATTTTCATTTAATTGCTTACCTGAGTTATCTACTTAAAAAAATGTAAAACTATGATTATTTTTCTATATATTATATATCTAGGATGAGATTATTAATATAATAAATGCAAGTATATAGTAAATTTGATTTGAATTTTTCATGATTTTGAATTGTTGCATTCTGTTTAATGCGAAAAATGTGACATCTCTTTTTTGATAGCTCACACTAAAGCTTTGTCTAAACTATCAAACTTTATGTGACAAAAATATGACATCATATTTAGGCACATCACACTATTTTGTCAAAATATTTTGATAGTGTAGACAGACCTTTACAGATTAGACAGCTCGTTGAATATAACATCATCTCTAGAACTCCCCTCATATGTGCAGTACACCAATTTAAACACCCCAACATTTACTTCTATAATATTAATAACAACTGTATCGTAAATGACATAATTTTCTGTCAGGCAGAATTGTTTTGCAATATAATTATGCGCCTTTCTAATCGCACGTTGTGTATGCTAGTCCCCTGTTGCTTTTCAACCTAAAATGTTTATTAGTATGTCGCTCTCTTTTTGTCTACCCCAATATTTTCTACGTCATATATCATATTAAAATAATTAAATCAAAGATAATTACAAAGTTCATATTAATTGGATCAAAAACAACAGATGGATATCAGACTAGGAAATACATTAATCGCATCGTTGACCGAATTTAGTCGACATCAACACATTACTGTACATTAATGTTATAGTCTTTGTCTTGTGTATGTAGTTATTTTATGGGAAAAAACAATAATAGATTATATCAAGTGAGTTTGTATAAGGATTTGTACATGGCCGTACACTCCCATGCTTAAAATACACCACACGAATCTTAATGTTTTTTATATTTTCCCTTCGCAAATTTTCTATAAATGGATGTTAGAAGAACAACATTTATGAAGAACTGTGTTTCAACACTTTTGAATTGTTACGTGAGAACGTATCTACTATTCTAAGATTGATACACAACATACTAACAACTGTAACTGGTTTGTATCAATATTAATCGGTTACTTAATACTATATTATCAATTGATGGACGTATCTATAGGTTGTTTAAAATATCGAATACAAAATATTATAAATGAATTATCCTACATGAAATTACAATGTACAACGCCTTTAGTAGGCCTATATTAATTACCTTACGATCAATTAACTATTGGTGTAAATGAAAGCTCCGTTCTAAATTTGAAAAAGTGCCACTTTTTTATTAATTGTGCGTTTCTATTTCTGTACTGACAGTTTACTAATCATTCACTAGAGATAGCACTATCGTTATAATAATTTCATTAAGCATACGAATTCATTTAATTTAATTCAATTCAACTTTTATTTCAGACAACTGTCCATATGATATATAAATACAATACAAAAGAAAAAGAAAAGAAATACAAAGCATGATATGTAAAAACCATCAACAAAATCGCCTCTCTCCATTTAAAACAAATTCTGGAATCCAACATATTCATACTATATACAATTAAACAATTTATGTTTTCTTTTCATTATTCTGGCAAGAAATCTGTAAATCGAGAGCCTTAGAATAGGTCCTCTATTTTGAAAATAGCCGGTGTGCAATGATAGGTTTTCATTATTTTGTAAATTCTTCCGTTTTTTGTGTTGTTGTAACCCCGTTGTGGGTGGAATAACAATTCACATTAATCCGAATAAACGTAGGCCTAATCCCGATATAATTCCGAGATGAATGTACCCAAAACACCCAAATTTGTTTCCGATGATAATACAATAAAAAAAATAAGTCGAGCATTTAAACTCTATATACAGTAGTCACTAAAATTAATCATTGGACCAAAACAACAGATGGAAAAAAACGCGGTTGTCACGGGGATAAAATACATTAATCCCATTGACCCTGAGTTTCTATGTTCCAGTTGGCGCGTTTTATGTGCGATTATTTATTAAATACAAACAATTCTAAAACAAGATTACGTCAGGTAAGAACGATACAATATAATCATTTATATGTCCACGGTCGTACAATCCATGCTTTGTGATGTTTGAAACACGAATATTAACTATATTAATTAATAACAATAGTTTCAAATACGTTTGTTTATTATGTTTGTGTGTTTGTAGACAACAAATAATATTTGCCCTTCGAAAATTTTCTATAAAATGGACAGTAAAATGCAACATTCATCACACAGTTCCTGACTTCGTCAAGATAACATCATCGTACCAATCGTCGAATCTTAGCAACCTACCGTATCAACATGAAGACTACAACTTGTCTCGTTTTGCTCATTATTGGAGGTAAGTTTGATGTAGCCAAGACCTAAATATTGGTAAAACACCACCATCTAACAAGTGAATTCACGCTGGGCGTCGCGTACTTAAGCTTGGTTCCCACTAGAACGCAACGCAAGGACGTAGACGCAACGCAAGCGAGTTGACCAATCACACGCGACTGTTCGAATGATGATCCATCTCTTGAGATTCGTCAAATCATTTTGCGTTTCGTTACGTGCTTGCGTTACGTTCTACTGGGAACCAAGCTTTAGACACGCTGCATTTCCTTTTGTGACAGTTTGCTACATTTTGTTCCCGATCGCTTAACTCTCAATTTTATTTAAACTACTGTGTGTTTGCTTTTTAGCCGTTATTGTCAGTATGTGCGAAGCTCAAAGTAGTAGTGCCGAATCGGTTTCTGGGGCTACATCTGATCCTGGGGCCACATCTGCACCCGACAGCAGCGCCGACAGCTCCAGACGCAAAAGAGGTTTGTAGTGGTTTTATTTGATTTTTACGTGTATTTTTTTAGGGATAGAGATGAGCTGAGTGTACAGTAAATTGAGTTCTGGCGTCTATTGAGCAATACCGTATATGCGTGGTCTGCTGCCAGACTTTACTGTTATCTTTTCCCCGAAAATACCGACATTCCTCCCATCTCCTATCTGATACCTATATTTATTGTCTGTTTTTTTTCCTTGGATATTTGCCATTGATGGCATCAGTAGCTTTAAAAAAAAATGAATTTAATTGAAATGTGCTTAAATTAAATGTTGTTACATTTGTAAATTGAATCCTCTTATTACAGATGTTGACAACGTTGCTGAGCTTGACAATGACGTCGTTGCCCTTGACAACTTGAGAATTAAACGAGGTAAGTTTTCGTTATAATTTGCGACGACCGTGATATTAACTTGTTGTTGATGAGTTTTAATTTCCGTCAAAAATACAATCGAGTAGAAATTTTCTAAAATTATTTTGTATTTCTTAACAGAAGCATCGTTGAAGAAGGCAATCCAAAATGCCAACTAGAACACCGAATGGACAAACGGACGCTGGTTTATCTTAACTCGCGACACCTTTAAAGCTTATCTTTTCATGTTTCGTGTGAACATCAATCAACATTATTAGATAGGCCTATGCTCTCTCTGTAATTCTTATGTGATCACATTATTTGTTGTTATTGAATAAAATGTAGAAACAGCAATTTTATTTGTTGATATTATTAGTTTGCATTATTCGTAATCTGTATGAAGTGAGTGAGTTTCGTCGTTCCGCATAATCTGAACTTTCTCTGTAAAAATGATTGGACAACAGTTTTCGACAGCGTGAAAAACTAATCTGTCGCCCTCTGTTTGTAGATATTGAATAAAACGCCCCTTGTTTTTTTTGCTGAATCTGTTCCGAATTAAAACCCCGAACGCGTGTGGTTGATGACTCGGCAGTCTGAACGCGACCGAGGAGAAGAGAGCATCAGTGAGTAATTTTCTCAGGAACTGTGATTTGTCTGAAAAAGTTCTAAAAACATAACCAAATATGTCGAAATATCATAAACCAGACAATGAGAAGATTCAAGCACTAAAAGATATTGGTAATAAACTCCGAATTTTGAGTATAAAAGCAACCAGTGCGGCAGGTTCTGGGTAAGTTTCTCGGGCCGGTTTTGTCTTTTTTGTACGCCGGGTACTCTGGGTGGGTGCATGGATTTATTTGAATGTTAGGGTATGCATACACGTGGTTTTTCAAACATAGGCCCCTAGTCTAAGCTGCTAGTAGACTAGTAGTAGTGATCGTGAGGGAGGGCCAGATTATGCTTTATATATTGGTAGCCTAACCAGTGGTGGCGCCAGCGGGGGGGCTACTGGGGCTCTAGCCCCCTCGTCGGGGAACACGGGTACTTTTTGTCGAGGAATATAATATACAGTAAAAAACGTTCGCGTTCACTTCATAGCTTCAGCGCCTAGAAAACCACGACGTTCCATTGACCGTGAGAGTACGTCAGAGGGCTAATATGCACTTTTATGCATTCATTTATGGCCAGCGATCTAACTTACTACTAAACATTAGCTAGGTACGCACTTGTCTGGCGGTATCCCTTTGTACGAATCGTTCAACGTTGGGTGAGACGCGTGATATCAAGTTCCATCCAGGTACCAAAATGTGTAATGTAGTTATTTTCCAGGCGAAGTTTACCGACGGTTACCGAAGGGAACACGGGTACTTTTTGTCGGGGAATATAATATACAGTAAAAAGGGTTCGCGTTCACTTCGTAGCTAGCTTCAGCGCCTAGAAAACCGCGACGTTTCATTGACCGTGAGAGTACGTCAGAGTGATATTATGCACTTTATATGCATTCATTATTGCCAGCGATCTAACTTACTATAGAAAACAATAGCTAGGTTCGCACTTGTCTGGCGGTATCCATTTGTACCAATCGTTCAACGTTGTCGAGACGCGTGATATCATGTTCCATCCAGCGACCAAAATGTGTACTGTAGTTATTTTCCAGGCGAAGTTTACTGACGGTTACGTCGTGTACTGCGTCGACGTACGCTACACTACAGCAAAAACGAATTATGTTAATTGTTCGTATGTTCACCAATTTTTTTTATTTACAAGTAACCTTCTGTACCGTGGGGCACCTGAAATAAATTTTTCATCCATTACTAAACAAAAAAACATGCAACTTAATTTTCGCTTAGCCAACATCTTATTATAGCTAAGTTATTACATTTTCAATGTCCTGTGTATGTCATGAATTTCTCACCACTCGGAAGTCCAGATGGTACGCACGCATACACTTGGGAGGAATAAACTTATTTCCCCGACTGAAAAAGGTCTACGCTTGCGTTTTTTTAAGCCTCTAGGCCTGATGTTTCCAAAGTATAAAATGCAATTTTTTGAAGACCTGCAGCTCTAGTTTTAAAAATTTTCTTAGCTCAGCCCCAACAATAAAGCTGGTCATATTTCGAAGTACAAGAAGTGCATTTTCCGGGACCTAACATCTCTATTTTTCAAACATTTCTTAGCTCAGTCACAACCATGATAGGGACTTATATATTTTGTTTCATGTTTTGAAGTATAAATAAGTCCAATTTCCGGGACCTCCAACTCTATTTTTCTAAATTTTTTTTGAACTTTTATTTTTTAAATTGAAAAATATGGATTGAATGAAACAGTCATCGCGCATCGTTTTTTTGCACGCAGTAGTTTATTTATGCATTATAAAAAATGGAAAAAATGGCTACCCTAAATCTGATTAAAATGACCTCAAATGACGCTAGAACGCGTTGCTTCCGGGGGCATCGCCCCTGGACCCCCACAGGGGCCCTTGGCGGCCCCCGGGCCCCCAGCCTAGTGATGCTCGCTTCGCTCGCATATTCCCCTCGTCGGGGAATGTAGCCCCCGCGTCGGGAAGATCCTGGCGCCACCCCTGAGCCTAACTTAGTATTTGTGACCAGCCAGGTCTGAGCTAGGCCTATATGTTGCGTTGCAACAAAAGGATATTAATTATTAATAATAATATTATATATATTCGCATCATATTTGGTTAATAATGCTGTGTAGTACATAAGATTAATTAGATAGATTAAAAATAATTTTTTTTTTAAACTAATGCTTGGTTTGTTCTACATCAGTTACTTCCTATTTCCACAGATTGTGATATTATTAATTATGATATAGGCCTATGTATGGTCGTGTCATTGACTACATTAAATGTTCAATTTGTTACTGAAATTTAAAACACTTGGGTTTCTGCTTTTTGCTGCTAAAAATCTATAGCCTAGCCTATCTAACTACACTGCATTATTATCATACCTCTTCCTCACATACAGGTCATTGAATGCACAAACATGCTGAATAATAAGTTTCAAACTTGAACAATACACTTTATTGATACTGCTTACGAATTATCTTGAAAACCAATCATGTGTATCACAAACTGAGTTGATTTCAGCTTTATTTATGAAGGCCAGGTCCCTGTGAATAGAGGTTACACCAACCCCATTGTACAAGAATGAATAAGAAGGAAATTTGGTTTAAACATCAGATATTATCTACTCTGTTCTTTTTACTATTAATTTCTTACAATGTTCTTTTGTTAAATCTGAATTGATAAATAAAGGTACATGGATGAGGTGAGCTGGGTAGCTTAATTTGGACCAATGATATTCACTATAAACCCAAACCAACATGAATCTGGTTCTGTTTCCGTATCACTTCCGCTTAGGCCTCCATTCATTCGCTGTTTAATCTTGCAATGTTTTTTTCCAATAACCATTTTAAAGCTCTGTCTACACTATCAAACTAGTTTGACAAAAAAAGTGTGATGTGCCCATGGTAGTTATATGATGTCCATATATGGGCACATCAATTTTGTTGTCACATAAAGTTCGATAGTGGAGATAGAGCTTAACTAATGATTTAATTAACTACTTCTCAAAGTCTACACAATTAGGGCTTGTTTAATTGTTAAAAAATGTTCAGTAGTCCAGACTTTAATAATATTACATGGTGGTGTTTTTTGTCAACTTTACAAACATGTATAAATTAAATAGTTTTACATTTTTAGGGGAATAACAAAATTACTTCCCTTTCTTTCACACCTCGGATGACTTGCATGTTGTATTGTTTACGAACCAGGAACTAAAATGGAAATAAAGTACACTAGATATCCTGAATCGAGGAATTTAGTTGACGGTATTGTTTGCTAATCCAACCTACTGTGCTGTTGCCTAATGCCGGCGTTATTTATTTAATTGTAAAATCTGGCTTGTTAAATTTTCAGTGAATAACTTACAAAAGAGCAATTTTATTTTTAGAATACTGTTGTAGATTTAAATCAAAGTTGTATTGAATAAAAAAGTTATTTATTACACTGTCCCAAAAAATATTTTCATATCGGAGTTAATGGAAAATGGCAAAATCAGCACTTTGGTCATGTTACAAGAGTTGTCAAAACAATATGGATTATCTGATAAAACTCCTAGAAAGTAGGAAGCCTTATTCCATTTCTCCCTGACTGATATTATACTGTAGCACCCATCCCCTCCCCCACACTCCCACTCACTCATTAAATGTTCAATTCACTGATCTTCCTTCAATTGAAAAATCCAACATATTTGAATAAAACAAATGTAATACTATTGCAATGTGTATCCTAACCAGTGAGTGGTGACAATGTTTCTTTCGTTTTGTTAGACATCCAACATCATGTTGCAGTATGGCCGACATCATGTCAGTCTTGTTCTTCCACGTCATGAAGTACAAGGTCAATGACCAGAGAGACTGCAACAGCGATAGGTTTGTCCTCTCAAAGGTGAGCATCATCCTTCCTAAAGATCTGTCAAACTATATAGGTGTGACAATGCAAAGATTAATATGTCTAATCAATTTATACTAAACATTAATATGTCTAATCAATTTATACTAAACATTAACATGTCTAATCAATTTATACTAAACATTTTTTAAACATTTGTTTGTACTCCGCAACACTTTGCCTCTTTGACTTGCGTTACTATCGATATCAAAGACTTCCCTTGTGTTGCCATAGCAACTGGATACAACTTCTTATCAAGTTTCACACAACTCACTGATACTTGGTACCAGTTACTATCCTACAAAAGTTACTATCCTACAAAAGTTACTAAATATTCATGTCATCTAATCCATGTTATAAATTAACATTAATTAAGCTTTTGTTGTTTAATTTTAGGGCCACGCTGCTCCTATCCTGTACGCCTGTTGGGTAGAAAATGGCGGATACCCAGAGCAGAAGTTGATGGAACTTCGCAAGATTGACAATACATTTGAAGGACATCCAACACCGGTAAGCAAGATATATCGTTGGTGCAATGGTGGACAATGACGAGGCCCTTTGTGATACTTAGAAATCTACCTAAGAAACCTTTATTCAACCTCTGTTTAAACTACTAACTTTACTAGGCCTAGCAGGGGTTTACAGTTAGACTAGGCTATCAGGCCCCTTACTAATACCTAGAATCTAGGAAATCTCCATACTAACTTTACTAGGCCTAGCAATGCATTGCTAAATGTACCACCTATCCTCAATATTGGTTTTCTCTAACTACTATACATCACAGCTATCTGAAGAATATAAAGTGTGAAGTGACATCTCTTTCAACATAGGTTTTTAATACATTATATAATTATTGGTTTATTTTAGAGACTGGATTTCGTAGATGTTGCCACTGGTTCACTCGGCCAGGGTCTTAGCAATGCATGTGGTATGGCATACACTGGCAAATACTTTGACAAAGCAAGGTGAGGAGATCACACCTCTTAATGTTCAGTCTGAAGGGAGAGAGAATATATTTTATCTAAAGCTCTATCTACACTATCAAACTAGTTTTACACTACACACACACAACATTTTAACGATCCTTATTTCTGGTGGTAAAGCAGAAGTAGTCGCTACAACTCTTTGTTCACCTCATTATTTTCATCTTTGATAGCTACCGTGTCTTCTGCCTCATCGGTGATGGTGAAAGTGCCGAAGGATCCATTTGGGAAGCATGCGCATTTGCCAGTGAATACAAACTGGACAATCTGGTGCTCATCTTGGATGCAAACAGACTCGGACAAAGTCAACCCACAGCCCTCGGACATCAGATGGACACTTACCAGAAACGATTTGATGCTTTTGGGTAAGTACCGAGTATATTTTATTAACTATTTTATTAAATTTATTTAAATTTCGCACCTGCTACATTATGCGAATATTCCTAATCTTGGTCTGATGCCAAGTTTTAGTTAAAAATATGGTTTTTTGAGGTTATAGTATTTTATATTATAATTATAAATTCTTGTTGTTTTTTTTTGTTTATCCGCAACACTTTGCCTCTTTGCCTTGTCCACCAATCAAGATCAAAGACTTCCCTTGTGTTGCCATAGCAACTGGATGCAACTTCTAGTCAATTTTCGCACAACTCACCGAAATTTGATATCAATTGCTATCCTACATTGTAATCATAAACATATAAGTAAAATCATCATAGTTGATGACATCATAGTTGTCATCAAAGATATGACATAATAGTTGTCATCAATGATGATGACATAATAGTTGTTGTCATCAATAATGACAACATAGTTTTTATCATCAATAATGATGACATCATAGTTGTCATAATCAATGACATTATAGTGGTTAAAATTGTTATTTTTATTTATAGTTGGAATGCCATTGTGGTTGATGGACACAATGTTGAAGATCTTTGTAAGGTATTCCATGAGGCTTCGGTCACTACTGGTAAACCAACAGCTATTCTGGCAAAGACCTTCAAAGGAAAAGGTTGTCCAGGTATAGAAACAATTTTCTTTTTCGATGTAAATCATTTTTTTTAAAATGATTTGAATAATTTTTTACAATGATTTGGATTTTTCAAGAAAGTAAATGAGCATTTCTTTTACGTTTCACAGATGTAGAAAACCTTGAAAATTGGCACGGTAAAGCTCTTGGTGCTAAAGCTGAGGGTGCTATTGATGCCATCTCAAAATTGATCAAAAACAACAAACACAGCTTGACTCCTCCAGTACCTGTTGATGATGCTCCAGCAGTTAATATCTCTGAAGTCAAGTTGTTTGAGGCTCCAAGCTATTCATTGGGAGATATGGTAAAAATTTCTCCATTTATTATTTATATTATTTCTAACTACTACAAGGCACCTTCTTTTTAAAATACATTTGACACAAGGTGTCCGGTTTTGAAAGAAAAAAACATTTTTGTGTTTGATTTATTTTTTTTCCCGCAACACTTTGCCTCTTTGACTTGTCCTGTCAATCAAGATCAAAGACTTCCCTTGTGTTGCCATAGCAACTGGATGCAACTTCTAGTCAATTTTCGCACAACTCGCCGAAATTTGGTATCAATTGCTATCCTACATTTGAGATTTGATTGTTAATTTTAAGTTAACATGTACGACTGTTCAGATTTGTAATTTACTCAATTGTTTTATAGGTTGCAACTCGTGTTGCCTACGGAACAGCTCTTGTAAAGATCGGCAAGGATAACAAACATGTTGTTGCCATTGATGGAGACATGAAAAATTCCACCTACTCGATAAAATTCAGGGATGCATTCCCCGACCGATTCATCGAGTGTTTCATCGCCGAACAAAATCTTGTTGGAGTTGCAATGGGAGCTGCATGTCGCAACCGAACAGTCGCATTTGCTAGTACTTTTGCATGTTTCTTGTCGCGTGCTTACGATCAGATTAGAATGGGTGCTGTCTCGCAGTCCAACGTCAACTTCATGGGATCCCATGTCGGCATTTCCATTGGTAAGACATTTTATTGGAGAGACACGCCCTTATTTGGCGAGGAATAGATAAAATAAATATTATTGCTTTGAAAAGAGTGAATTAGATTTGTTATACTATAAATGTTTCTCCAGAATAATGAAAAAAAATCTAGGACTGTTACGGGGTATGCTAACAGCACATTGTCCCATGCTGTGATCTGCACATTGTCACATGCTGTGATCTGCACATGTGGATAGCCAATTCTACAGATATAACAAAATTGAGGCCTACAATTTTATTTGTTCTTTAATGATATTCATCTGTATTTTATTTATCAGGTGAAGATGGTCCATCTCAAATGGCACTGGAAGATCTATCCATGTTCAGAGCAATTCCAGGCTGCACAGTATTCTACCCAAGTGATGCGGTTGCCATGGAGAGAGCAGTAGAACTTGCAGCTAACACTCCAGGGATGTGCTTTATTCGTGCGTCTAGGCCGACCACTCCAGTGGTTTATGGAAACACTGAGGAGTTCAAGATTGGAAAGGCTAAGGTATAATATTCCTGGCTTTCAATGCTCTCTTTATATTTTGCAATACATGCAAAATTGAGATGCTACATCAGCTGGTTATCTGCTCAAAACAGCCCAGTTAAATATGCCAATTGTTAAACATTTTTGTTAGATTTTGTTTGTTTTTACTCCGCAACACTTTGCCTCTTTGACTTGCGTTACTATCGAGATCAAAGACTTCCCTTGTGTTGCCATAGCAACTGTATAGAACTTCTTATCAAGTTTCATACAACTCACTGATACTTGGTACCAGTTACTATCCTACATTTGAAATTTGGTAGTTAAAGCTTGGTTCCCACTAGTATTCAAGATGTCTATGTGGTCTACTCACTAGTTAAAAGGGAGCTTTGTTATTTATGAAGTCAACAAGTAATTCTTGTAATAATCTGTTTTTTTCTGTAGGTTCGTCGTCAAAGTGATAAAGATCAGGTGACCATCGTAGCTGCAGGAGTAACACTTCCAGAAGCCGAGAAGGCTGCGGTAACTCTAGCTGCAGAGGGTATCAACGTGTGTGTGGTTGATCCTTTCACTGTGAAACCAATTGATAAGGCTACACTTCTCACTTGTGCCAAAGCCAGTGGAAACAAAGTGCTCACTGTTGAAGACCATTACCCTGAAGGTGAGAACATGAACATGAGGGTTAACATGATTGCCTTCCAATCCCAAGGTCCAGGGTTCAATTCTGACCTTGTGCCAGGGTTGTAACTAGTGACTTGTAACTCCACTCATGATACATTATTAAATGTTAAATAATTGACGATTTTGTGCTCGCTGTTGGATGCTTATGAAATAATTAAAAAAAATATAACATAACAGTGATTCAATAATTATGTAAAATATGGTATTAAACTGATTTTTGTTTTATAGGTGGACTTGGTGAGGCTGTGTCTGCTGCGCTGTCTGAGGAAGGAGTAAAAGTACGACGATTGGCTGTTCAGAACATTCCCTACAGTGGTCCACCAACGGTTCTGCTTGAGCGCTTCGGGATCAGTGCATCCTGTATTGTTAAAGCTGTTAAAGGCTTTTAAACACATTTTTTTGTAATTTATCTTAAGGGTAAAAATATACCACCAATGTTTTCTTGGTAGCTTAGAAATTCTTTGGATAAATATTAAATGTCATTGAAACCATGGACACATGCAATAACAATTCCATAAGTAAAGTTTAATATTTTTCGAATGGAAAGCAGTTTCTCTAAGAATTACCCACAATTATCCACCGTATTCTTGTTCGCAATTTGAATTCTGAAGACTTGCTGTTACCCCAGAATGTTGCTACCAAAACCTTTCTTTCTCACATAATGCTCCTTTGATGAAAATGTTATTAAAAATTGCAAGTCAACCCATGAACTATCCTTAGGTGTAATTAATAATTTTAAAGTATGATAACCGGTTTTTCGAATTATGGTAGCAATTTTTTAGCAAGTTTAAGCATAAAGATGTATATCTAATCTTGGCAGTGCATTAAATAATTTCAAAAACTAAGTTGCTCAACAACTGATATTTTTATTATGGTATAGAATTGTAAAAATAAAAAAAGTAACCATTCCAATATGAAATATCCATTGTAAAATGTCATTTAGAACATTCTGGACAAACTAATTTTTTATAGGTTATATTATTGCATTTTATATTGTTTTTTTCTGGATGTGGGTTATGGTCTGTTAAATAACTAGTTTTTTTGGGATTATATAAAATTATATTATATTTTTGAAATCTGTAGAACCTGGTGTGTCGAACACATTAGCCCAGAAGATGTAATAAACATTAATAGCGCATTATATATATTTTTTCGTTGCCTTTGTTTTTTTGTTCACATCAAAATAAATGTTTGTGGCATGTATGGCGTTCCATACCTGTCTTGGTTTGTCGTTGGTGGCGTACTAAAATAAAACATGGCGAACTTCAGCAGTGGCGTTGCGAGATATGGACGAACACTTTCGAGATGTTCCTGCTTATTCCAGAGACAGGTTCTAATTTTTATTTTTAAATGTTAATAAGTAAAGTGTCTCGTATAAGATTCGTTTAATTATTGAATAAATGTTATAAATTTAGGCAAATGGAGCCCACTGAAGGCTAGGCCTAGTCATACAATCAGTCAGTCATCCGGGCACTACTCATCGCGGTTGAGAATGCTCTTCCTCCCTACTCACTGCAGTGGAGATGGACATATACCCAACTAGCCTAGGCCTTGACAATTCTAGGCCCACATTCTGTCCTATATGTATATTGATTCATACATGTATTGGCTAGACTAGACCAGATTTGATTGCTGTTGATTGTTTGCGTAAACAATTTTTTTTTTCCATTTTATTTTAAAAAGAGTGTAGCACTTCCATCGGTCACACAATCCCGGAACCTTAATCTGCAAGAATATCAGAGTAAAGAATTAATGTCCAAATATGGATGTACAGTACAGCGATTCAGAGTAGCCGACAGTCATAAGACTATTGTAAAACTAGCCAAAGAATTAGGTGAGAAATAAAGATATTATACAGTTGTCAAAAGTATGACCCACTATAATAAGTATAAGACCCCTGGGAGAAGTGCGTCATTTAAAAATAATTATTGACGCAGGGGTGCATCAAAAATGTGTGCGAGTACAATGTTTGTCACTTTACCACCCACTATATCATGAACAACATGGTCATAATACGTAAAAATAGGTGCGTGGCCTAACTAAAGGTAGACAAATGACTCGCCTCTCGTCTCACAACAATTAAATTATGTATCTGTATCAACCTTAATGCACTAATGTGACCACCAAGAAAAATAAAATTGTCTTTATTTAATTTCAGGTGCTGATGAGTATGTATTAAAAGCTCAGATCCTTGCTGGAGGACGAGGAAAGGGACATTTTGAACCCAGTGGATTCAAAGGAGGAGTAAAGTTAACCAAGAAGTAAGTCAATCATTTCATAGAGATGCACAGTAGTAATTAAACTAAATATTGTAATGCTTTTGTTATTTATTTATTTATTCTAAACTTAATTATATTTTATAGCCCAGAAGAATTAAGTCCGTGGGTTGAACAGATGATTGGTAATAGGTTGATAACAAAACAAACACCTGAAAAAGGCGTTTTAGTCAGTAAGGTAAGACTAAATTCAAATATATATAAATACACAGGAAAATTATGAAAAAATTGACAATGCTGAGGGTATCAGTGTCATGATCTCAATGGAGATACAAAATAAAATAATGAAAAAAGCTAAATCAGAACAATAAAACTAAAATTAGCAGAGCTTTTGGGAAACACAATATATATGTATAACAGCAGCACACTAGAAGACAATCCCTACACTTTACTTGTACCCTTAACCAACTGCTTAAGCTCCCATTCGAAGAATTAGGCAATGACAGTTGTTTTTACATGACATCCCTACATTCTTAGAGCACTCAACTAGTAATGAAACTTAAGTATCACCATTTGTAATATTAAATTATTAATTAAAAAATTACTTACAGGTAATGGTAGCGGAGGCATTTGATATATCGAGGGAAACATACTTTGCCATTTTGATGGATAGAGCTCACAATGGACCTGTAATGGTAGGCAGTCCAGAGGGCGGTATGGATATTGAAGAAGTTGCAGAAAAAACACCAGAACTTATTTTTAAAGTAAGTAACTTGAATTGAATGAAGCAAATGTTTATTGTTTTTTTTATTTCTTTTCATGTATTATACATTTACGTATTGTTGCGGCCCTTTGCTTCTAGCGTATGCCCCAGTTATTATTGTTATAACCATGTAAATGTGTATAAATGAATCTGGTTATCATGGCAGGTGGTTTTTATTCTTGCTTAACAATCTTAGAATGATGGGTTCAAATCAAGCCGATTGTCGAGAAATCTTACAAAAGGTTGCTACAGATCAGATTTACAGATTTTGTGTTCTTCCTTTTCTGCTTTTATTGGGTTTTAAATGATTTTATTATTATTTTTATTTAATATTATTTTTACAATATTGTTATTTTACCCAAGATACCAATTGATATCCAGATTGGAATAACCGATGAACAAGCTATGGAAATGGCATCTAATCTAAAGTTTGAAGGATCACTACAAAGAGAGGCGAGTAAGATTTGAACCACTGCCTTTATAAAGCTCTGTCTACACTATCAAACTAGTTTGACAGGTCGTCATGTCCATATATGGGCACATCGCATTTTGTTGTAGCATAAAGTCTGGTAGTGTTTCAGTATGATGATATTAATAACAGTTGATCCAACCTTTGTTTTTAGGCTGCCGAGGAAATCAAACGAATGTACGAGTTATTTTTAGGCGTAGATGCCACACAAGTTGAAATTAATCCATTTGGTGAGACGCCAGATGGCAAAGGTAAATTACTAGATTAAGAATTTAAACAAAATTATAATGTAATAATTATAAATAAAGCTGTGTCTGCACTATCAAAATGTGATGTGCCCATATATGGACATGATGATGTCATTTCACTACCATATTTGGGTATATCTCTACTATATTTGGGCACACTTTTTTGTTGTTGAATTAGTTTGATAGTGTAGACAGAGCTTTACAGCATAATATGCGTGACCTCACAAATAATCTTTTTGTTGCATGTTAGCATCTTACTACATCTTTTACAAAGGTTTTTACAATGCTATTTCATTTCTTTTTAAGTTGTTTGCTTTGATGCTAAGATTAACTTTGATGATAATGCTGAGTACAGACAGAAGGAATTGTTTAAGTTGGAAGATACGTCAGAAAGTGACCCAAGAGAGGTACAGGCAGCCAGTCACAACCTCAACTTTATTGCAATGGATGGTAATATAGGATGCTTAGGTATGTATAAAATGGAAAAAAATTATTAAAAACTATTATTATTCAGAACTAATAGTTTTATTAGTTCTAATTCAATTTATTTTTTCTTTAGTAAATGGTGCTGGCTTAGCTATGGCTACAATGGACATTATTAAACTACATGGCGGAGAACCTGCTAATTTCCTTGATCTAGGGGGCGGTGTTCAAGAAAACCAAGTGTACGAAGCATTTAAACTACTGAATGCAGATAAAAGTGTAAGTTAACATATTGATATGTAATAATATTCCTATGTCGCCCTCTATAGGCTGACAATATCCACAGAGTTTTACAGCATAGAGGAATTCGTTCAACTTAAGGGGCATTTTGTTGGTCCTAAAGATGTCCCTGGGTTTTACTGTAATGTAATATTTTTGTTAGTTTTTCACTCACTTAACTTTTTTTTCAGGTAAAAGCCATCTTTGTCAACATTTTTGGCGGGATTGTAAACTGCGCAACAGTTGCTAATGGTATTACAGCAGCCTGTAGAGGGATGGACCTGAAGATACCAGTTGTAGTACGATTAGCAGGTAATATTCACCTATAAGCCCACCTTAGCTCGCCTCGTTCTGTATAAGCCCACTGTTGTGGATAAACTTTGTAGTACAAATTTATAGTAATGTCAAATTATGATTTTTTTTATCAATATTTTTATAATGTTTTTAATTTTTAACGTTTTTTTTTATCAATTTTAGGTATGAATGTCGACGAAGCGAGCAGAATTCTAGCGGAAAGTGGTCTCCCAATCCAGACGTCCGACAATTTGGATGATGCTGCAAAGAAGGCTGTGTCTTGTCTTCAATAAAGACTCTTATTATTTAAATCCAAATAAAAATATGATTAATAATGTTTATTATGATTACAACCAGTATTGAATTAAATTAGATAAAGCATGGGTTTTTTTCCAATTGTTCAATATACTGCACTACAAAATCAAATTAAACTCTAAAGAAAATTTGTAGAAAATCTTGAAAATATCAAATTTGTTTTAAATTAATTTGTAGTTTATTTTGACTTTAAACAAATGTAACCTAATAGATATGTTTTATAAGAAACAAACATTATGAAATTGGCAAAACATAGAATGGACACAAATGGAACAACATATTTGATAAGAACACTTGAAATGAGAAATTGCCAAGAAGTAACAAATCATGAGGACTATAATATACTGAAATAATATGCTTAGTTATTGATATCAATTTATTTTCTAGTTTTAAATTCATTTAAATATATTATAAAGACAATGGTAGAAAGACTTGTAAAAAATAAAAACAACTTGAAAGATATTGCATTTATGATTTATTATTTAATGAGAGAAATGTTTCTGATATAGAAACCGACGCATAACAAATTCATTTGACCAATCACAAGTAACGGTTCGTCTGATCTGAACTGTCGCTTGTGATTGATCAAATTATTTGAGTTGCTCGTACGTACTTGCGTTAGGTTCTAGTGTGACCAAACTTTCGACCTTTATGCAATTTCCTCGATTGCTAAGTCAACTAATTATATCTGAAGATACGTGAATCAACCAATAGTAAAAGAACTCGGTGCCTCTTGCTGCTGGACACATGGGCGCTACTACTGATAACGTATTTAAATTTGTCCTTGATGATGCAGGTAAATAAACAAAAGGTTGACTTTAGGTAGGCTATTCAAATATCCCCTCATTATTTACTGAAATGGTAGAAGGCTACAGAAATCGTACAGTAGTATACAGGTGAGTAAAATGTTGGTATCCACGTATATTTGACGAACTTTCTATAAACTCAATTAAGACCTACTGGGAAAAATGCCTTGGATATTATAGAATATGTTATTATTTTACGAGTTAGACAAATGCAGTCTACATTGAAAAAAATATTTAATATTATGTCCTGAAACAAAAATAAATGCACTAAGTTACGATAGATTTATTGTATTAGATATTAAATAGTGCACTAAAAAAATATATGTTCTGAAACCCGGGAATGAACCAGGTTCAGTTTGACGCTTCCAAGTAAACCATTTATACATAGAAAACAATCTTATACTGAAACCAAAACAAATGCACTAGAAACGATATCTGTAAAAGATACCTAAACTCGGGATTGAACCAGAGACTTTTTTTTATTAGACCTTTCCCTAATTCATATTTGCGCCATCAACGGCTGGGTACTCACAAAACTTTTTTGGCAGCAGCGCGCCAGGCATGGGCCGGCAGCAGACAGCATGCGATGCACAAGACACGTCGTTTTTTCACTTAAATTTAACTGTTTCTCAGTTGAATAAAATAATACCAGTTGCATGAAGGTATTGCAACAGAACTTTCTACGAACTTTTACTAATTTAAGTTGTATTTAGTAAGCATATTTGTGAACAATTCCGATTCCCAAATTGGGCTAGCTGGGCCTGACTGCCGAGGCAGGCCTAGGCCTAGGCCTAGACTAGACTAGACTAGACCTAGTAGACTAGGACTAGGCTATGACAAGTATGTACGTATATAGTATGTAGGCCTGTAGCATGACAGGTAGGATTGCCTCTAAGCTAGGCCAAGGTAGTAGGCTTAGCAGGTCCTGGACCTGGCTCTCCACAGTAATAGCAGAAAACTGGTCTATTAAACTAGGCCTATCTCTTGTTTATTATTATTTACAGAATCAAAAGAAGAATATTAATATTGAAATAAATAGAATACTGAATAGTTAGAGGTACTAAACTACTAATAATAAACATAAAAACATGCAGCATGAGAAGTTAGACCAAGAAGACAAATGTACTAATGAAAAGGATATGGTGTCTGCTGGGGATGACAGATTACGATGGGATAAAGAACTAGATTTTATCCTGTCTTGTATCGGGTTCGCTGTCGGCTTCGGTAACATTTGGAGATTTCCTTATCTTTGTTACAAAAATGGTGGAGGTACTGTTACAATTTTACTTTTTTATATTCTATAGCTAATCTAGTTAAACAACATGGTTAATAATTTTAAATATCTTTTCTTGCCCCCTTCTTGCCATTTTATAATAATAATAATAATTTTCTATGGTTTTTAAATGAAGAAAAATGCAAAAAAAATGCAAAAAAAAAAACCTAATTTAGTTCCGCAAATTTGTCTCACCTCTATTGTGGGGCCACTGAGATATTTAAAAAACTTGTATAGGAACATTTATTTATCACTAGTATACACCGAAAATATAAATAATATTTGTGTTGCATGAGGTGTGAGATAAATCAATCTGATATCTGCTCTTCAAATTTCTATTCTGTTTCTTTTAACCAGGTGCATTCTTTATTCCTTATATCATCTTTATGGTTTTTGGCGGCATCCCTTTGTTCCTATTGGAGGTGACTATTGGTCAGTTTATGTCATATGGTGGAATACGAGTTTGGCAAATTTGTCCTATCTTTAAAGGTGGGCCTTATACTGAAATGTTAGAAATCAGGTTACTCGTTTTTGATGAGTCTACCTCTCAAAAGAGACACAGTTAATGCGCACGCGTACAAAAGTCGTAATCAGTTTTATCTAAGTTTGTACGCGCGTACTTTGTAATGTTTTGTAAAACCATAAGCTACGGTACAGTACGGCAATTAAGAACATAAACATGATTAAAAACATGAATAAAGCTCTGTCTACACTATCAAACTAGTTTGACAAAAAAGTGTGATGTTCTCAATAATAGTGATAAGACATCATCATGTCCATATATGGACACATCACATTTGTTGTCACATAAAGTTTTATAGTGGAGACAGAGCTTAAGCAACACCATATTTGTCAATTTTCTTCCCATAGGTATTGGATACGCGACAACTGTGATTGTGTTCTGGTTGAACCAGTACTATATCGTAATAATTGCATGGGCTCTGTTTTATTTCTTTAACTCATTCTCATCTGAACTACCTTGGTCGCACTGTCAGAACCCATGGAACACCCCCAACTGTACGGAGTTCAAAGTACGTACAGTAGTGTTAAACTAACTTCCAATTTTACGATTTTCTTCCAACACAATCTTTGTACCTTCTCATTGGTTCTTCTTGTGGCGTTACCGTAAAGGTTGTTTCCTATTTGGACGCTACGCAATGACGTAAGCGCATCACAAGTAATTTGACCAATCACGATGTGATGGATAATCTGAAACGTCGCTTGTGATTGGTCAACTTACTTGCATTGCGTGCGCCTACGTCGATACTTTGCGTCAAAAGTTCACTCTTAAAATAATGATGTATATTATTGTTGAATTTAATGAAATAAATGTTTATTTTATATGATTTACGTATTCTATTTATTAAATTTCCTTTCCAGGATTATACTGAAGATTTCAATACCACTATCAACATTACTGACGAATATTTATCGACGTCATCCGTATCTGAATTCTGGGAGTACGTAAGCACGTGCTTTAATAAACATAAATGCACCATAAATGCATTTCAAACTACTCATATTGTTATAGTAGGAATTTGGCGAAATGCATACTTCATATGCACAAATTATGGATCATGAGATTTGGGCTTATATTCGAAATAAACGCTCTATATAAGTATAAAGTAAAGATAATTCATATTTGTAATTTTAGGCGGGAAGTTTTACAGATATCGAGTGGACTATCAGAGATGGGAGGCCTACGGTGGCCTTTGGTAGGCACCCTACTGCTGGCCTGGATTCTAACGTACTTTTGTATATGGAAAGGTGTTCGTTCGTCAGGAAAGGTAAGTTTTGCCGCTTCAACGTATTTACGCCGCATCTCTATGCGTTAAACATAATACTGTATATAGTTTTATATAATAGCACACTCATATTAAGAGGACATGTCGCCAAAAACGTGTACACTGAATACTGAAAAGCTTTATTTGTCCATTATCATAATAAAATAACAATGGAAAGATTTGCAAATATTAGTAGGCCTACGATAAAACAGAAATTAAAATATAGAATACACACACTTTATTGCACAAAGTTTTAAAAACGGTTCCCTGATTAGGGGTTGGCCCTTAAGCTTGGTTCCCACTAGAACGTAACGCAAGGACGTAAACGCAACGCAGGCGTTTTAACCAATGACAAGCGAAGTTATATACAAGCGAATAAGCCATCGCTTGTGATTGGTCAATTCACTTGCGTTGCGTTACGTCTTTGTGTGGCGTCGCTAGTGGGAACCACGCTTTAGCAATCACAAGCGAATAAGCCATCGCTTGTGATTGGTCAATTCACTTGCGTTGCGTTACGTCCTTGTGTTGCGTTGCTAGTGGCAACCACGCTTAATCGTTAAAACTAATAATAATTACACGTTTGTTTCACGGGAAAGTAATAGTATACAAAAGGCGGGGTTGTTACACTACAATAAACCTACCCTAAATAAAGTATTACAAATAAATGTCTTTAACAACATCTTAGGTTGTGTATTTCACGGCGACATTTCCGTACGTGGTCCTTACGATCCTGTTAGTCCGAAGTTTACTGCTGAAAGGGGCTACGGAAGGACTTGTTTACTACATTAAGCCAAATATAACCAGGCTGGGAGACGCGCAGGTAAATGAAAGACTAATGTTATAATAAGCAAGACAATAAAGGAACGGAAAAAGGACAGATAGATAAATATATAAGAAATGCCATTATAAAGCCTTGTCAACACTATCAAACTTTATGGGACAAAACAAATGTGATGTGCCCATATATGGGCATGATGATGTCATATCACTACCATATTTGGGAATATCACTACCTTATTTAGAAATATCACTACCATATTTGGGCACATCACACTTTTTTGTCAAACTGTTTGATAGTGTAGACAGCTTTATCCCATGATTGTTCTCATATGCAAATCAGGAACGCAAACGTCCCATCACAAGATCTGTGTTTGCCTCAATATTGCTCTCCCTTCTTTCAGGTATGGGTAGATGCCGGAACTCAAGTTTTCTTTTCATACGCCATTGGTCTTGGCTCTCTTACAGCGCTTGGTAGCTATAATAAATTTAACAACAATTGTTATAGGTATTAATAACACGTTTATCTTTGTCTTGTAACTAAAAGGGATATGACGGTGGGAATCGCAAAGATTTACATATTTCCTAATTTAACTTAACCATCTCGATATCAAAATAAAAGAAAAACAATATTTATTTTCCATTAAAAAAAGAAAAAGATTCGAAACCAAGCTTGAGCATAGATTAATCGAAACAGAGCATTACCCGCTGACAATAGTCTATTTATACGTGCTTCATATTATGCATATTCATGACCGTCACCTTGACGGAACGAAGCTTGTATTAACCTGTTTACAAACAAAATGACCGGTTAGCTCAGTCGACTGAACGTCGTGTTACCAACACGAGTGTCGTGGGTTCGAGTCCCACGCTGGTCTGGTGGAATAGAGTTAAAGGTATGCGACCAACTGTGTTTGAGGTTCACAGAATTATACGTCCCCCTTTCCACCACACATCATGAGGCGGTAACATCAATGCATCTGGTGATGTGCTGGAAACGACCCCAAAAGGCTGTGGCAGGGCCTTAGTGCTGAGGCAGGGAGAGCACATTTAACATCTTTTATTTTTCCTGTGGTTTTCGCCACCGGTATTCGATCTCATAAATTTTATGTTTAGCGCCCTCAATTTTAATGTCAGAAAAAAGGAATTGATAATTCTCTTCGTTACGTGTTTAGAAGAGAATTAATATCTCATCGTAGTTGTACGACACGGCTTGGTATGTCGTCCGTTGTTATGCAAATGAGATTGTGCAGGAACACCCACGTTATAATGTAAGACAATTCTAACCCGCCGCAGGGCTAGCCTATGAAGCTTTTTTTTAAAAAAAAAAGAAGAAAAAACCGCCTAAAACTTTGAAGTCGCATCTGGATAGTTTGAAATTTTAACATTTACCATAATTATCTTAGGTAATATTAAGATTAGTAATTTTGTGTGTGGCTCGTACTACTTTGTATTTTATAATTGTGTTGTGTCGAATTACCGTTATGTCCATTGTTACGTACGCAGATCCTACGACTTCACGTCCCACTAAACGGACCATGACGTACGTAATGACATATTTCACTAAATTTTTTTCAGGGATACGTTGATCGTAGCCTGTGTGAATAGCTTTACAAGTTTCTATGGCGGATTGTTGATTTTCTCCGTGCTTGGATACATGTCGGTTGAACAGGGTGTCCCTATTGAAGATGTTGCCACAAAAGGTACTTTCTTTGTTTAATAATATTATTAATACCCCCTTTACACCGCCTAAAAAAATCCGGAGTTTACACATCATAAAAACATGTTGACGCTCCGGTGGTTTGTTAAAACTCCGGAGTTTACCCACCATACAAAACACCGATGTTGTGGTTTGTTAAAACTCCGGAGTTTACACATCATATAAAACACCGATGCTGACGCTCCAGTGGTTTGTTAAAACTCCGGAGTTTACACACCATACAAAACACCGATGTTGACGCTCTGGTGGTTTGTTAAAACTCCGGAGTTTACACACCATATAAAACACCGATGTTGACGCTCCGGTGGTTTGTTAAAACTCCGGAGTTTACACACCATACAAAACCCCGATGTTGACGCTCTGGTGGTTTGTTAATAATAAATGTGTATATTTGTCAACAGGGCCTGGACTGATATTCATCGCATACCCTAAAGCGGTGTCCATGATGCCATTGTCACCACTTTGGTCATGTCTGTTCTTCTTCATGATTCTATTGGTCGGAATGGACAGTCAGGTACCAGATTCATTTTATCTAGGCCTACTCACGTTTTTACTGTTTTATTTCTAGTATAATAATCATCGCTTTATTTTACCATTGAGTATTATATTACTATTATTACTGGTACTCCATGGTTGACAACCGCGAACGCACGGAAGCTGCTTTTAGTATGAAACGAGTAGGTTAGTGTGACTTGAAAAGAAAATGTTATTTTCCCCTGTGTCTATAAACTATTATTGTCTTGTCTTTTTAGTTTGTAACTGTTGAAGGTTTCGTGACTGCTATAAGTGACTTTTTCCCGCGCTTTCTGAATCGTGGTTACAATCGTGAGCTGTTTGTTCTCTTCATTTGTACAATCTCATTCCTTTGTGGTTTGTTCATGGTTACACGGGTGAGTTTTCGATAATGTATTATTAGTAAAATCGCTGCCGATTAATGATTGGTTCCCACTAGAGATGCAACCCTGTATATATTTTACAATTAATTTTTTTTTTTTGTAAAAATCTCTGTACTGTAGACGTTGTTATGGTTATCAATATTATGACTAAAACAATATTATGATTAAATATAGTTCACAAGAAACTCTTAACGCAAGGATGTACGCGCAACGTAAGTGATTTAACCAATCACGGGCGATGGATTTACTACGGACGTCCTTGTGTTGCATCTAGTGGGAACCACACTTATATTAAATGTATAGCGCGCGCGTTCACATATGTTGTACGCGCGTTGTCTCTTCGTATGTTCGGGTATTAGACTTTTTTTGTTTGCATTTTTCGATAGGGCGGTATGTATGTGTTTCAAATCTACGACTATTTTTCGGCTAGCGGGATGGTTCTTTTATGTATGGCTTTCTTTGAATGCGTCGCCATTGGATGGGTTTATGGTAAGTATTTATATTTTATTATTTTAGTCAAGCCATGCCAGTGATTTATAATTTAGTAATAAGTACACCGGAAACAATAGAATCACAACAGCCGTGCTATAAGAAATGATATAGATATAAGCGTATAGTTTGATGATAAAACAAGCAATCTATCTATATTTTGCAGAGTATTTTATAAATATACTATTAATATGATGTTACTGTATTTTTATCTAGTAAAGGCCAATATACACAGACGAGCGGTAACGGTAAGCGGAAAACCGCGTAGCTTGTCCCACATAGAATCTGTATCTATCCTGAGCAGAAACCGCTCGTCTGCTCCGCGTTGTGTGTATAGGCCTAAATGGTCATAAGGAATAACATAGATTCTATATTTAACGCTGCCCTCTTCTCTCTTAAACGTTCAAACGGAAATATTCGATAATTATTAAAATATGTATCGAAGAAAAAGGTCAAATAGAAGACATGATATAATATTTATAAACATCCTATTAACGAGGCATCATGATCATCCAGGGGTGACGTTAAGATATCTACTAAAGCTCTGTCTACACTATCAAACTATGTGACAAAAAATGTGATGTGCCCATATATTGACACGATGATTTCATATCACTACCATATTTGGGCACATCACTAGTGTGATAGTGTGGACGGAGCTTAAGACAACAGTTACGTATTTCATTGATAATTGATATCACTAATCGTAGATACCCAAGTTATTTTTAATGTCCTCGACGTAAAAGGCTTACTGTATAGATTTCCTCATTTACACGTCGTCATAGCAGCAGTTCTAGTGATACTTTACACGGGATTTCATATTATAGTAATCCTGGCTTAAATTCGAAACTATATATACGTAAAGGGGCTTGAGTCCCTGATGATTGCTTCTAAATCCGCACGTCTATTTTTACCTCGCACAGGCGTACTTCGACGAAATTGAATTTCAGCAGATAAAAATATCAATCTTGACAACCCTGGATGTGTATCGAGCGCATATTGCAGGGAATTAGGGATTTTCTTGGACTTGTATTTTGTAGAATAATATTACGAATGAATTTGAATAATTTTAAATAGGTTTACATGATAAATCATAGTCGTATCATTAACATACTAGCTTATCACCTATCGACATCATCATCATCATCATCGTCGTCATATTCATCATCATCATTGCCTCGCATAATTAGCTCTACACCGAAAATTTAGTAAACCGTAAACGTATTCGATTGAAAACGCATTAAAATAAAATCTTTTAAAAACATTTTAGATATTTTATTAAAACATTTTTTAAGCTGCATACAGCATTTAGTGTTTAGTATTGTAGGCCTACTGAAGTATAGAGCCCAAAATAAAGATGCATTTTCACTTGAAAAATATTGATAAAGTTGACAAATTGAAGCTGAAGAATTGAAGCTTTTTTCCCACTTGGACCAACCCAACGACGTTGGCGCAACGCACGTGAGTGACCAATCACGGTGACGGATAATCCATCGCTTGTGATTGGTCAAATCACTTACGTTACGCTTGCGTTGCGTCTCCAGAAGGAACCACGCTTTACGGTGGACTTACATCCTTGCGTTAAACCAAGTTAAATCTAACCAAAATAAATTTGTTTTATATAAAATGCATTTCAATATCAACATTTTTTAATTAAGTGAAAGCTACAATCCAGGTCTTTGCAGCTAAGGAAAATGTATTTAAAAAATGAGCATCTCTTATTGAGCTCCAGTAATAATAGGTAGGATCATCTTGTCAAATACCTTGTCACGTCATTATGCGACACTAACATTATTATAATGTCATTCAAGGTCACTGGCCGTTGACAATGCGCAAGCGCAGAACATCTTTTTCACCGTAATACTATCAGAGCGGCGATTAGTATACATTAGTCAGGTAAATTGGTTTTGAATATGGCAACTTACATCATTTAACTTGCATGCGAATGTCATTTATATACAACATGCTATTACACATTATGCTACAGTCGTGATTGAGTTGCTTTTATTTGCGTGCGTACGATAATACATTAATGTTTCTCTTCTACACATTCTTTTGTCACATTAATGAATTAGAAAATTCAAATAATTAAAATGTAAGCAAATAGCGTTTATGAGTACTCATGAGTCCGGCGGCCGTGACCACAAATTGCTGGAAACAGTTTGTAGCACAAAGAAAGTCCTGTTGCACCGTGAGACCACGCCGATTGTTCTGTGGCGAATATCGGATGCTGTAGCATAACAATGAATACTTTACGACAAACATAACACTTTATGTAGCACGGAGTTAGTAGCGCATCATAAGTGATTATGTTTGTGTTGTTTTTGTTCGCTGTAAACGATTTCTCCACCATTCCACCTCTAGCGTCATTCTTTCTTTATATAACTCGAGCACTTCTTTCTCTAGCTTTAGTTTATCCCGCTGTATGCGTACCATGTCCGCTTGTATTTCCGCGACGCTTTGTCCGTTTTCGTCGACGTCAAGTCTCTCTGACGTTGTTGTTGTCGGTCGGGCAAGCGAACCGTCTGTCCTGTCATACATAGCATACTCCGGACGAAAGCCATTGGTTGTGAAAATCCGCGGGTATCCGTCTGATGGTAGTACCGGGTGATACATATCGGCTGCTGTTATGTGACGTGATGTCGTCACGTCTGAAAACGGCGAAGACGACCGGGATGATAAGCCGTTCGATTGTTGGTTATGTTCATGACTTTCTCCGTCGTCCTGTACTAGGCCTGCGTGCGCGTCCCGATGCGTGTCGTTACCATGAATACGCGGTAGTACTTCGGACTCGCTTAGCCTGGAATCGTTTGTGACTTCTTGGTTTTGTCGATCCATTCGTAGGCTTACGTGTTCTTTATGATTTTCTTCTTCGTAAATTGGTGAATATTTATTTTCTGTGATCGACGCGTTGCTGGACGGATGATTTTCTTTCTTTGGTGAAAGTCGCAGAATTTTACCATTTGGCGAATGTTCTTCGACGGTATCAAAATCATCTTGGTCCATATCATCAAGATTATCATCTAAATCATCCAAATCATCTGAATCAATATGATTTGAATGGTGCACGACCTCAACCATGGTAGGCAGACCATGGTAGTTAACATTCGGGTGGTTCTGGTCACCAGGGTGTGCATATGACTGCTGCCGTACCGTACCCCTCAATTTGATAACACGTCGACTTATGCTTGAAATCGGCCTGGGAGGGGGACCGCCTTCGATGTACGGTCTTTTTGATTCGACAAGTTCCCGTTTTGACGCTGATAACAAGTTTTTCCACTTGCGTCGCACTTCTTCTGTAGTGCGTTTCACGTAAGGATTTCGTGCGTTTAACCCGTCGCAAATCAACTTCCAAACTTGTCGTTTTTGCTGAGACGTTGTCTCACCACACAGCTTTGATGTCAATATTATTTTATGTTTCTCAAATTCTCGAAGTAAAAAACTAATTTCATTTTCTGACCAGTTAGGTTTTCGTTTCTTGTTGAACTGTGGCCGTATAGCTGATCGTATGTCCATCTTTACGGACGAATAGTACTCTCGTTACGGTAACAGAGAAGCGACTGTCCAGAATAGCTCGATAACGATGGTTTTGTCTGCTGCACTGAAACTGCTTAAAATATCTAGGATTAAGCGTATGGATTTAGAAGCAGCGTAAGCGGCTTTTGTGCCGGTTAATGTCGGTATTAGAAAACAGCTGGGCCGAATCAGCCCACGATATATCAACCAATGAGAAGCATTTACTTAATACCGCTATGACCTTTGAATACTGGTATTATCAGATTAGCTGGGTTTGTGCTAAATTTACACTCTACGGGGCATTGTGTAGGTTGCAAGGCGACCGGGTATTTAATTATCTCTGTATAACAGGTTGTGTCTATAGCTCCGTGGCCTCTCAAAGTCTTTATCCATGGCTAATGTAAACGCTCTCTGCATATGGCATAATACTGCATATATAATATGCCTGACTTAATTAACAGAAAAAACAGTGCCTTTACTGCCATAAGAAAATGATTATAAAATATGAATTAGGCCTCTCATATTTTAATGTCCGATGCAAAAATTAAAAACTAAATAAAAGAGGAATCCATTTTTTTATTGTCATTTGATATAATAGGCCTACCCGGTAATATGTTCGACCATAAAAAAAACCTGTGCATTTTCAGAAATTGTATAAATAACGTTTGGTGGATTCGTCATTGAAACCATTACTTACATACGTACAATGTAGACAGAAAAGGGGACAATTACACGAGAAAAACAATCACATGACGATATAGGCCTGTAGTCGGATTTAAACCCGACCGGGCCTTTATGTGTCTTAAACTAGTTCTTTCTGACCTGTGAAAGACAGCATAATTTATTTATTTATTATTTATTTATTCAACCATAATGTCCGAGAAATAGGCCCTATATTATTCCTACTGTATTAAGAAAGGAATGTTTTATTAGCGCAAATAATAAGTAACAGCCTGAGAGATAAAATAATTATAATGCTACGACTAAATTATAACTTCTGACCGTCCGAATTATGATAATAAAAATGCACTTTTCTTTTCTAATTTTAACAATCATGTGACAACGACGAGTGAAGGAGCTAAATTTAATTTAAGTTCGTATCATGAAGCTAAAGATATCATTTCTGTTCTATTTTAAGTCGCCAAGAACGATTGCTAAGCTAGTCCCAATTGTAGAAACCATACGTCCGCTTAAACCCTTCTAAGGCCAATTATTATTATAGCCTATGAGATTGGCGTATTGCCTGAGAGTGACGCGCAAACCGAACTCGTGACGTAATACAATAATTTACCCGGATTGAGCTATTTTAAATCGCCTCGGCTTATCAATAAAAATGGAATATATCGCGGCGGTTTAAGTTCTTGGCAGACGACGATCGTCATAAACCATTAAATTGTAATTCAAATTTGTAATTGCTTTATAATTTTGAATTAAACGACAAAATGACTCTAAAAGTGGATCTAATGAAGCAAGATATTATGTGATGGGAATACGGTGATTAGAGATTCGTTATCAGCCTAAACATTTTAATAGGAAGTCTTTTATGATAAAAATGGAATCAAATAATATTTTAATTGTTTCGCCTATAATTCACCATATCTCTTAGAGGGACTATTTATAGAAAGTGCTCGCGTGACAAGAAAGATCGGATATAAACTTTTGAGTGTTTCCCATTGTTTTATCACCTACCTATCACTTCAGAAGAAAATCGAAGTAAGTGGTACATTTTTGTTGTAAATTAATTACCGTAATCATATAATTTACACCAAAAAAAGAACTTTATATTATTTACGAACTGACGAGATAGAATTTAGGAGTACGTTTTAAAATAAAATTTTGCAATTTTATTTGATCAACAATATTCATTTGCAATATAATTTATGCGAGTTTATGTTTTTTTTATTCTTCAAATCACCTCTGTTATCTTATTGTTTTGATAATATAAAAAGGAAATCGAAGAATATGAGGTGGCAGATACTAAATTTATCTCATTCAATTCATTGTATTCATCCAATAAAAGGCAATGAATAAAATACAGGTTTATAAAATTAAAAAGATGAAAAGAGGTGAAACATTGCAAGCAGAAAACCACGAGAAATCAATGGTATAATTCAATAACGGATCAGCCATCCTCCCCCGCCCCCTCCTCATCTTGAGGTGGTATAATGGCCTAGACTATTTAGTTATAGGCCTAGCACACATCTATGCTACGGGATCCCTATGCTACTATACCAATTTGTCCAATATTCGGTTAGACCGTAAAAGTTCTCCTGAGGTTTCCGTACTAATCGACTTTAAATCGACACAGAAGACCTACGTACTTACCTTTCAAGCGGTTTATGATCATACTGCTGATCGGTTTTTAAACGTGTACCAATACCTTATTTTTAGATTTTCACTACCGGTACTAGAATAACTTAAATTCTTAAATTAGCTTCTTCGACGGATGCGCAAGTATTGTAAAATGAATGGATTAAAGTAATTTAATTTGCGATTTATAATTAAAGAAGGAATGACAGTTCCCATCGACCACTAAAAAATGATTATAATTGTATACATTTTTTGGATAAACTCCACCATTTATTCATCTTTCTTTCATCCTCACTTTATGCAATAAACATCCTCATCCTAATGTGTATCTTCTCTGCGTTTCGGGTAGTTGTAGTCAGTCTTAACATAGAGAAATGGAAAACTTATTTCTCCATGGTTAACTTATTCCAAGTTATCTGATCCGAGTTAACTTATTTCTCCATGGTTAACTTATTTCTCCATGGTTAACTTATTCCAAGTTATCTTATCCGAGTTAACTTATTTCTCCATGGTTAACTTATTTCTCCATGGTTAACTTATTCCAAGTTATCTTATCCAAGTTAACTTATTTCCCCATGGTTAACTTATTCTAAGTTATCTTATCCAAGTTAACTTATTTCTCCATGGTTAACTTATTCCAAGTTATCTTATCCAAGTTAACTTATTTCTCCATGGTTAACTTATTCTAAGTTATCTTATCTAAGTTAACTTATTTCTCCATGGTTAACTTATTCCAAGTTATCTTATCTAAGTTAACTTATTTCTCCATGGTTATCTTATCCAAGTTAACTTATTTCTGGATGGTCTTAACCAACATGACCCAAAGACGTGATTTTGTGACGTGGTGGTATCGCCGGATCGTTTTTGCGCTTCTTCAATGACATTCTTTCTCAATAAAAGTGCTTGTTGTGGACAAATACCATATAACAGCAAACTATCGTAATCATGCTTGCATTAAAAATATTTTATTTTCATATTTAAATATTGGTCTATGTTTGAATTGTATAATACAATACTAGCATTACCATCTTAAGTGTAGTACACCCGTTTCTTATTCAATGGTAAGGCTATTTTATAGTTAAAACCAATAAAAAAAATCTGAGAACAACAAAATTACAAGAGCTGTCAAGTGTTATTTTCCAGTAGACCTTAAACATTTTAGTGAAAATAGGCCTAAATGTTTAAAAAATAAATATAACAGTTTGTTCACACGTATGAATAAAAAAATGCAAGTAAAAAAGAGTTTTGAAACTTACTTTAAGTATATACAGATAGGTCTGGCCTATCCTATATTAAAAAACAATATAATGTGATATCAAGGAAGGTCGAAACAAAAGCACGAATTATAGGCATACATAATATATATTAACAAAAGCACGAATTATAGGCATACATAATATATATTAACAATTATATACTTAGTTAAATAGCTAAATGTTTCTATTTCTATCATTATGATATTGTGTGTTCTCCTTCTGCTGTTGGAGTACAGAATCGATCGTTTCAATTATATCTTTATGAAATTAATCTGAAACGGATATATTTATATTTGATTCTTTTAAACAAAACAAATAATGGGATTATTGCCTTATTGTTTTCAGTACATGTTTATTTGTATTTAAAACACTGTCAAATGTACAGGCCCATTGAATGTAATTCATACCAAGTTGGCTATTGGTTTAAAAAAAACTTTGCTCATAAAACAAATAAATAACCAAACGTATTTCAGTAATAAATAATGTATTTAAACAAATTGAAACAAATAACTTTCTTAAACTGATAATTATTATTATTTATATCATTTAAGTTAAATTTTCTCTTGAACAATTATTAAAATAAAGACTATGAGTTATTAGTCAAGAGTGGAGAAGTTGTACGCCCTCCCTATGGAGACATTTAACCAATCCAAATTTGTATAATATGCAAGATTTTGAAATGGTTTCGTTCCATGTATTCGTTTACCATTGCGTCAATACAGTTATTGAAACTTAGGAAAGTCTCTAGCCAGTTATTATTTAGCCAGAGAACTAAGGTTTCGAAAGGTTTGATCTATAAACCGCGCCTACAGTATACCAAGTGTTCGTCAATCATAAGAAATAAAAAAAACGTATTTCCTAACTTAATGTATGTTCATGTGGTCCGCGTGATATATACTTGGGCCTATTCACACTTTCACACAATTTAGATGAAATTTCATATAGTTTATCCAATATCATGTAAATATTTTATTCCACCCTTTTTTTCATCTGAAGTTCAAATTATCGCCACTAATAATTATGATTTAAGAGAATTACCTAAAATCTACGTGAAACGCTTTTTCGTGTTGTATACAATTTAAAATATTTTGAGAATGAATAATAATTTGATGCCCTAATAATTACCAATCAGTTTTTCATGAATGTTCTTAATTCTGTTTGGACCCTTGACTAGTTCTTCAATTTCTAGTCTAAAAACGACATCCCAAATATTTTGTAAGTTAAGATGTTTTAGTTTGTAGTTAGAAATCAAACGTTTTAATTCATCTTTATGAACTTGTCTCATGGCTTTAAACAGTCGTTTCCGATCATCTGACAACATTGTGCCATCATAATTTTGAAGTTTGTTGTCCTTCATATATCCTCTTATAAGATCTTCGGCAGACTTCACTTCTGTTAGCTTCGTAATCTCTAACAACAGGTTTACATCAGTAGGTGTGATTAAGCCCTTTAATTCAAGTGCATTAAACAAGTCATTTCCAATAGCATCTGTAGTATCACCAACACTTAAATAATCAATTAGACAAAATCTTAACCAATAATATCGTTCACCCTCATAGCATCTACTGAGAGCAGCATTCATGGTTTGAAACCTTTGTTCGATCATTTCACCATATTCTGTTGTGTCTGAAAAGAATAAATTGTATATGTATTAATTACCTCAACCAAGGTGGTTATATATTTCTGTCTGTGTTATTTGTTTGTATGTGTGTCTGTCTTTTAGCAGGTTATCGTGAAAAATTAAAGACGGGTCTTTACCACATTTAACAACAGACAGTAGATAATTACATTTTGGACATCATGATCCCAATTCTGAACCACTTTTTATTATTTTGATAATGTTAGGCCTACGTCAAAATTATAAGAATTAAAACCCCTGTGTATAACATTAAACATAATATATTACATTAGAAATCTCACAGAAGAAATAATGAAAAAATAGTGACCTACCATAACCATTTTCAAAATAGTGAGACGGAGGATATGACGATATCATGTTAGGCATAAGTATAATGATGATTGCACCGACCAGTACTGCTAAAACTATTAAGAAAGAAACAAAATTAACAACGCTGTTGGAGTCCAAAATGGTAGGTTTAAGTTTAATAGAAGAACACGTAATAAATAATTTTGATTAATAGTGATTTCATTGAAAATAATCATTAGTTCATTATTAACACTTACCGGTACATATTGGTATAGGCCTACATAAAGATTTCCAGTTTCTTCGAATTATTGGTACTAAATTAAAATAAATTTAAATTTATAATAAGCAACCACATTCCACATATCATTTCAGTAACTACTAACAATAGCATACCGTAATTTGCAAATATAGTGTAGGCCTAGTACTAGTAATCTAGGCCTATATTTGATATTTGTTGCATCATTTATAAAGTGTGCCGTGTGTTGGTCACGCTTAAATGTAGGATTTATTAGTAGAACTTGGCCACTGCTCCCGAGAGCATAGTATCGTAGTAATATAATATAATATAATATTAATAGAAAAAGCAAGAGTGATAAGATTTCGGTTGAAATAAAAGCAACTTATTATTGGATCGTAAATTACATTTAGGAGAGTATAAGCCCAGCATACCAGTCACAGTTGTGTTCAAACTAATAAAATGATGCTGACCAATGTTTATACGACGGTACAACATATTCTTCCCAATAGTGACTCACCTATATTTACCAAAAGATAATACAAATTGTTCAACAAATATACCAGGCCAGCTGCAACAACGATCATTTTTTCCCAGTAGTTCCATTCCACATCTGTAGATAGAGACAGTGGGATTTTCTAATAATGTTACTACAACTACTAATGTTGGTGGGAATATTAGGTCTATACAAGTTCATTGATGAAGCTATATTCATGTTTTTTTTAATTAGAGTGTCCCACCTTTTTTTCTAATTTATATATTTGTATATAGATTTGATAATAGGCCTGTATAAACTAGGATTATTGGAACTATTTTTAAACACTAAATTTTGAAATGTTTTTTTATATCATTGTTTTGTTATCAGTTGGATTCTGTCCTACTGAATATTGGTAGCATACCTTGTAGGCCTATTCTCCGTGCGCCTAACTGATCCAACGGTGACAACGGTACTTCCGGTTCTTCCGGTTCTTCCGGTTCTTCCGGTTCTTCCGGTTCTTCCCCTAATTGCCTATCTGCTGAGAAAAAAAATGTAATATATTTTCAAGAAACTAAATTGTAAACCCCATGGAAATCTTAAAAATTAAATAATTTAGACTAATTAATAACTTTCTTTTTTTTTTATTTAAATAAATAATATGACCTTTTTTAATTTAACTAATTTACATGATGTACCTTATACAGGTAAATCCGTGATTAACACTTTCTATTTCAGGCTAATAACAATTTTTTTTGTTTTTAATAACTTAATTCATATCAAGTTCTCTTTTACAAATGTAAAAAATAAATCGTAATGAAAGAAATATGATACTAATAATGTCGCCCTTTTGGTTGTGATATTGATAATTATGTTTTTCTATTCATTTAATACTATTATTATTATTATTATTATTATTTATTCAGGCAAAAGATACATTTTACAAAATATAATACAAATCAACAAATTAAACAAACACAACGCAAAAGAAATATAAAATCATTCATTCATTGGTTCCAGTATAAAGTAATAAATATATGAAGTATGAGCATGTAATTACGTTAATACGCGATTTGAATATTAGATTTCAACGCGCAAGGAAATCTTTACGCAATTTCTTGCTCAAATTGAAAGTGCGCAAAAATCCTTGCACACAGTAACAATACGAAACGTACTAGGATAGTAGTATTTGTTTAAATATAAATATATGATATTGATACTAAATCGACGATACAAAGATTATCGTAATTAAATTACTTTTCTATCTGTTTCAAAAACATTTGTTTTTTAACATTTTTATTTAATTTTATGTTCAAGATGAATTAACCTGTTGGTATTCCTAAATTTGTTTGTGTTATTCTATTCATTCTGTCCCACATGTTAATTGTATAAAATCAATAGAAACAAAATTATATTATTGATTGAGAAAAATTGGCTAAAATGCTGGCAACAATATCGGAATTTTTATTTAAAAAAATAATTGATGGCTTGGATACGTGAAAGTTTATATATTAGATTTGTGAATAGGCATAATGACGTGAAACTATTAAAAAAATTATTTAGCATTTTGGGTGTTATATTTTTAGAACAAAGTATCGTTTAATTTGCAATATTTCTGTTAAAGAGATAAAGAATAAAATACATACCATTACCAAGTAGAATGTCTTTTGCGGTTTGATTGAGACAGTTTGCAAATTGTTGTAGGCTTTTGTAGTTGTCGTCTACGAGTAAATCACACTCCAGACGAAAAACTACATCCCAAATATTTGTGTAGTTATATCGTTGTAATTCGTAAAAAGCAATAATACGTTGCAATTCACCTGGATTAACTTGTTCAATTGCTTTAAACAATCGCTTGCGATGAGATGACGATATTGGTCTGTACATGAAGCAACTCCCTGGTCCGTCCAGTATATCATTGTCATTCATGTACATATTAATAAGATCTTCAGCATCCTTCATTCCGAATAGTTTCGTAATTTCTAATAATAAGTTTATATCAGTAGGTGAGATAATACCTTGCTCTTCGAGTATATTGAATAAATCGTGTGCGATCAAATGTGGACATGTAAGGTCACCCAGACATACATGATAAAACAAGATGAATCTTAACTTATGGTAATTGATGCCGTCAAAGTATGTACTTAGTTTTTCTTTTAAGATACTAAATTCTTCCCTTATGGAACCTGTAATTTAGATTACAAAAAACATGAATTAATAGTATAGAATGATCATATTATTGAAAACAAATTATTGATTGAGGAAATTGGCTAATAAAACTACTCGCCATACTACTTGCAAAATGTCGACACTCAAAATTTGTTTATTTTTCATAATAGATAGATTACTGGATACGTTTATTAAGAGTTGTTATTACCTTGATTTGACACTTCAAGGTAGAAATCAATAATGAATAAAGACATGAAACTTACATTTTTTTAATTTAGCATTATGGGGATTATTACATTTTTAGAACAAGGAGGCCATATCGTTTAATTTGCAATATTTCGTTTAGAGATTTTAGAAATTATAAAATACATACCATCATTACCAAGTAGAATGTCTTTTCCTCTTTGATTGAGACAGCCTGCTAAATTTCGTATTTTATCTCGTTCATCTGCGAGATGTAAGGTATTCTCCAAATGAAGCACTACATCCCAAATATTTTTGTAGCTAAATTGTTGTATTTCGTAAAAAGCAATAATACTTCGCAATTCACCTTGACTGACATTTTCCATAGCTTTAAACAATCGCTTGCGATAAGATGACAACTTTGGTTCATCCACTGTTTTCTGCACCTGATTGTCATCCATGTACTCTATAACAAGATCTTTAGCACCCCTCACTTCAATCAGTTCTGTAATTTCTAATAGCAAGTTAATATTAGTAGGTGAGATTAGACCTTTGTCTTGGAGTTTATTAAATAGATCGTGTGCGATAAAATCTGGATTTGCAATGGCACCCGTAGGTAATTGATCAAATAGGATGCATTTTAACCGAATGTACTTGTCACCGTCGTAGCATCTACTTAGATCACGTTTCAAGACACTGAACTTTTCTTCCATTTTTTTCTATTCTTGTATTATGAGTGTAGTATTTAATATCAAAGATGACAGCAACACTAATACTATAAAGGAAAAAAGAAAATATTAGGATAATAAATGTGGTAATCGTCGCAAAGCAAAGTAGACTTTTATCTTCCTATAAATAAGGGCCCTTCATGTCGATCGGGTGATGCCACCAATGTTTCGTCTGTCCACGACGACAGGAACTCAGATGGACCAGGAATCAATTGTATAAGTCTAAATCCAGTTTAACTATAATTTTCTTCATATTTTGCTGATTGAAGTTCGATCAGCTGCGCGTTGTAGGCTACGTTTATTAGTGGGCAAGAACTTTTAGCAAACCTTGGTGAACTTTAAGACACTGTCTGCCAATGTTTTCTGTACTGTACTGATTTATTCTTTACCAGTTGTTGTTTGTGAACAATAATGGTAGGCTACTTATTCAAAAAGGGTTGTGTTCAATAACAAAGGACTAGTTTCCAAAATGGATGCTGTACACTGAACCGTAACATCTACCAGGGTTTACTTTCAATACAAAGTTCCTTTCTTGTATCTGTTAAAGCGTCGGAAAATTAGTGTAGGCCTAATAGTCTTCACCTTGAGTATTTCAAGAGAAGATCCGTTTGCAACAAAAACTGAAATTGAACCTGGGTAGACCCTACTTTATTAATTAATTTGTGCTAAATAAATTGTGTAGGAATATATACTGTCGACAACAAGTAGGCCTACGTTGTTGACAGTATTATATACGTATTAATAACTTGAATTATTCTATTTCATTGAAACAACGTTTCATTTCCTGGTGGTGGGCATGAAGTCACGAAATCAGTACTACCTAACTACTGGAAAGAGTCTTACATTTTTTAGCTGAATTTTGCCAAATTCTGTATTTGACCATTTCATGAGATATATATGTTTTTCCTGATTTTTGTTATACTTTAGTAATTTATGTAATAAGAATAACAATTTTAACAGTAGGCCTAAACCTATTCATTTGTTGAGATAGGGCCTATGTTTCTTATATATATGTTTTACCTGCTTCTGCGTTCTGGTTCAATACAATATTATGGAGTTCAGTTTCGCCTGTAGGCCTACACACTAACCGTCGCAGGGTTCAGGTTTTGTTATGTTCTCTCTGGTACAACGTCGGGAAATGTATAATTACGTGTTCTGGTCGAATGACGGATTCAATTCCAAAGGAACATGTACACTAAACTAAATAAGGTATTATTGGTATAATTGTGAATTATCAACAATGATTTCTTTATATGTATTATTGTATTTTATTGAAGCGTATAGGCCTAAACGAAGCCATGTCACAATAACGGAAATCCCGTGACAGTATAATTCTGAAAACGGCATAATACTCTACTCCGATGTAAGCAATTGTTTAATATTGCAATCTTAAACGGCAAGTTATATCATGTGCGGATTCAATGGGAAGAGGGGTCACCCGGCCTGCCCCCCCCCCCACCCTTCACCTCCCTAAATTAAACACTTATAATGCAAAAGATAGGACACTATAATTCAAGTTGACACCTAAAATGATTATCGTCGTTATCGTTATTATTATTGTTATTTTCTTTTAGGAGGAGAGCGGTTGTATAATGACTTGGAGAGGATGATTGGTTATCGACCTCTGGTCATTTTCAAATGGTGTTGGAAGATAATAACACCAGCTATTAGCCTGGTACGTTTACCATAGATGTTCAAAGTTCATTCATCTTTCCCTTTCTATTTAATTCTCCATACTCTCCCCATCCCGCCCCCTCCCCGCTCTTCTTTAAACATCTTCATTGTCACGTGTGACAAGCAGTAGAAGCCGGTTGTCCAACTTTAGCAGATCTCCACTCACCAGCCTAAGTTAGATATCCGTCGACCAGTCAAATAGGCATAACTCTTATTATCTTCGTTTTAATAACTTTAATGGCATTTATAATGTACATAGGCCTCCTATTAGTGTGCATTAAATGATATATGGTCCGTTTGTAGACTATCTGGATCTTCAGTGTGGTGACGTGGACACCGCTTGTTTACGAAGACTACGTTTACCCTCCCTGGGGTGTGGCTCTGGGTTTGTTAATCGCTACGTCATCCATGATCTGTATTCCTGCATGGGTCGTATTTTCAGTAGCTACGACACAGGGTTCATTCAGAGAGGTAAGAGTACAGTTTAAATTTCAGTAGTAGGCCTAGGCCTATACATTTATGTGAACGATGTATTATTTAGCTGAAAAAACGCTGTCGAAAACAGTCTTATAGAAGCACAATCCTTCGGGACATTCCTATTGAGGATACGGCCATTTTAAACCTGTAGGTGAAACGAACAATACGAACGAAGGATAGCTTTTCAACACTGGCCAACTGTACTACTACACTAAGGAAGATCACCCTGCCTGCACCTACTCCTCTTACACTCCCGCCTAAGTGAATACCTTGTTTGGTCCTCAATGTGTATTCCTTATAGGGGTTTTGATGTGTGCTTATTTGAATTGAGAGAATTTTATTCATAGACATTTTAAAATAGATAGATACATTTCTATAGCCAACGCTATAAAATATCTACTAGAAATATGGCTTATGATCGATACATTATTGTATAAATTGGTACACTCTTTTTACTTTGTTTTCCAGCGTTTGAAGAAATTGAGTACTCCGAACCTGCGACAATACCACGACCATTTACCGATATCACAAAATGAACACTCAATTGAGTTGCAAGGGAAGAAGAAATAGACCTGATATACAATGAGTCTTGTGTACCGCCGATAAAAGATGTCGCGATCGGTATAATAACTTAGAAATAAATTAATAAGTTTTAATTCTCCACATTCCGAACCTCAGGTCTAGTTATTATAACATTGAAATAAATTCGCCAATAAGTTTTTATATTTTGAATGAAATGCGCGTTTATATATGACTAGCAAAGATATAATAAATATTGTGAGGTACAACACGAGGGGACCATCGCACGTCCTTCCACTTTCAAGTTTGGAAAGAAATAAGAAGGCAGTGTCGGCGTTCCATACTGTACGGTTTTCAGCAAAAACACACGGTGACTTTGCACGTTCAGCCAATTTGTTGTAAGTTTCACGCTTAAAATAACAGTTAATTAACAAAGGTTTTAATTTAAATAAATGTTAGGTTAGCACAACAATACAGAAGCTATCCTGATTCACATGTTTGTTGGTCTAATATTTTGTTAAGCATTTTACAAGTAATAGTAACTAGGCCTATAGGCCTAGCCCCCAATCCAACTCGATCGACGAGTGCGACACTTGTGGCCGGCCGGAGACTGTCGCAGTCGGGCCTAGTCTAGGCCGGTATAAGATGCCTAGCTAGGAGGGTCATACTAATCTACGCCCGCCGCTTATCAAGTATATTCTAAAATTATATTTAATGTTTTATTGTGATATTATTTAATTGTACGTTTTAAACATTTTACTTTTTTAATGTGAAAAACTGAAGACTGCCCTCTGTTGTGTGTGGTCTCAGTACATTTGTATATCATACAAAAACAGGCCTACTATAAGAGTATATAGCTAAAGCTAATTAAGTATTTAAGCCCGGGTAGACTGTATATTAGATTAGTGGGAATTGAATGATATATTTGACATTTTTTTTATTTTAAAAGAAAGCGCTAGGAATGGATAATACTGCATTGAGACAGAATATTCAAACAACACACAAATTAAAATAAATTATGTAATTATCAACTATTATTACTTTTTAGATTTCAAATTGTCCAGGATGTTCCAGACACGATCAGAATATGACAGGTAAAACTAATTGTTTGTGAACATGAAGAATCATCTTCTTTTCCACATCCCTGCCTTCCTTTCCCAGATTTTAAACCCCTCAACTCTCCTCTGATATTTGATTTTCCAAATTTGGAATGTCTGTAAATAGTATATGTTATTGATTGATTGTTGATCTATCGGCATGGCAATCTAATTCTGTTTTTTTGACAATTAATGACCACCCTTAATATTGGATTCAGAATTTGTATATGAAGTGCTGGACTTAACATAATGTCCTATCATCTTTTGCTTTTTAAAATTTAATGACCATTGAATTTCAATATTTATTACTTGGCAAAATAGAATTTTGCTAAGTACAGTACTTGCTTTAGATTTGTTTTCCAAGTACTTCACTCAGTTTCTGAGTGCCTTCATCTTGAAATGCTGATGTCATTTGAAATAACAGTTACATTTTTTCTCCATTTTCAGAGGTGTCAACACATTCTCACCTGAGGGTAGGATCTTCCAAGTAGAGTATGCCATAGAAGCTATTAAGGTTAGTCTCTCTCAACATCCATACCGTTTAAGAAACACCGTGGCTTCATTGACTACTGTGAAATATATAGATATGTTAAATCTCTACCCATAAATATTATCTATCCAGTATTTGGATGAATTATAATATTTTACATTAAATTAATTATTAATAATATGTTCTGCAGTTGCTCTTAAAGAGAGTTTCTACTCCACTCCCTAAAATTCCAAATGAGTTTATAAGCATGGTGTAGTTTTAAGCATCAAGTTGGTGTTGGATGTGTAAGAAAAAAACACATTCAGTTTCATAACTTAGAAAATAGTGTGGTTTTCAAATGAAGTTTAAAACCCAGAACCAATTCAATTATTTTGATACCTCATTTTTGTAAGGTTGCTTGCATAAGCAAGCAATTCATAATATAGATAACCACCCTACACTGTTACATGATTATATACATTTTGCCAAATATTTTGCTAGGAAAAATACCTAACCTGCCCCTGGTTTTCAAATGAAGTTTGGAACCTTCCCTGAACCATTATGGTTGTATGCAATATCATTATCTTATATACAGATATATAACCACCATGCACTGTACATGATTCGTCCTTTAGTATACATTTAATCTCTTTCCCTATGTAGCTTGGTTCAACAGCTATTGGCATCAAGACCTCAGATGGTGTAGTACTCGCAGTTGAAAAAAGAATTACGTCACCTCTTATTGAACCATCAAGTATTGAGAAGATTGTAGAGATTGATAGTCACATTGTCTGTGCTATGAGTGGCCTGATAGCTGATGCTAGAACCCTTATAGACAGAGCAAGAGTTGATGCTCAGGTACAGTACATTTTCAGACTTTTTGTCTTAATTATTGAATAGACTTCATGAATTGCATCTAAGATTTCAGAAAAACTAACATGTCAAATTATTTGCCAGATCCAGAGTTTTTGCTTAAGTCATGAAAGTCAAGAAGCGCTTAAGTGAGAAACTAAGACTTTCTATCTTATTTAATGGAAAAATACAAATTATTTGCCAAAGTTATTTTCAAAACTGACTTAATTAAAAACATTTACTTAACACTGTTTTTTCTAAACACATTTGTTATATCTGACAACTGGTTTTTTAAAACCTAACTTAGAAATGTTGAAGTGATGTAAAATTAAATATTGTATTTATTTTTTTCAGAATCATTGGTTTACATATAATGAACACATGTCAGTAGAAAGTGTTACACAATCAGTATCAAACTTAGCACTGCAATTTGGTGATGACAAATCTGACGTCAAAGTCATGGTAAGTATGTCACATCACAGTGACCTCTAACCTCTAGTATAATTAAATTTATACTTGCAGAAAATGGAGTTTTTCTTGTGTGAGGTCCATGCTTTTTGGTTACAATTTCAGTCAGTACAATATTGGTTTAATTATATAATAGTCAGTCAAAGTCATGGTATGTATGTAACATCACAGTGACCTCTAGTATAATAAAATTTATATTACAGAAAATGGCGTTTTTCTTGTGTAAGGTCCATGCTTTTTGGTTACAATTTCAGTCAGTACAATATTGGTTGACCATAATTGTGTAATAATCCATGAGGCCAGGAAATGAACATTCAAGATTTTAAATTAAAATAAAGTTACAAGTTTTCAAATATTACATTTCATGTTTTTATTTCAGAGTCGTCCGTTCGGTGTCGCCTTACTGTTTGCCGGTGTTGATAAGGAAGGCCCACAACTGTAAGTAACATTTTTTGCATTTAATTTGAAATTTATAAATTCAATTTTAGTGTCATTTCATAGATCTGCAAGACAGCAGTTTAAGAGTGCTTTATAAATTTTCATTATTATTATTATTCTTATTAACAGATTTCATATGGATCCTTCTGGTACGTTTATAAAGTTTAATGCGAAGGCGATCGGGTCAGGTTCAGAGGGCGCACAATCACAATTACAAGAAGTATACCACAAGGTAAACACTCTATTCTATTTATCATCAGGTGCTGTAGATAGAGCTGGGTCCTGTTAGGCATTTTAAATCAGCATTGCTGTCTCTTATGGCAACCCCTGCATCTGGTATTTGCCTCAGACGTATTGGCCCATGCCTTTCCTCTGGTCAAGGTGGGCACTGGACGAGAGAAGCCCTTGTTAGGACTAATCAAGGTGCTTTAGTCCTGGTTCTGTTAGTATCAAACCTGTTAGTGGCGGTAATTATCGCTGTTGGTTTCGATTGAATAAAATAAAAAGGAACAAAAATCTGTATCTTTAATATAGGCTGATATAATAAAGGGTGTGCTTTCTGCGTTTTGCCCAGTATTTCACTCAGTTTCTGATTGATTTAATTTCTTTTTTTAGTCAATGACTCTAAAAGAAGCCACAAAAGAGTCGCTAGTCATTTTGAAGCAAGTTATGGAAGAAAAATTAGGAGCAACAAATGTAGAGGTAAATATGGTAACATCAATAGTAGTAGCCACTCACTGTCCAGTTGATTCACACAATTACAATTACATGCATACATTAAATTGTGTCTCTTAAAGGTGTATTTAAGAGATAAGGTAATAATATTTATAAAGCGCACATATCCACAAAGTGCTCAATTAATTAAAACTGTATTAGTAAATGCAAAGCTAATTCCTTATTAATTATAAACAAAATTGTTGCTGTGTGAAAATGATTTAAGTTGGAACTTACCATTATATTTAAAGTTAAATGTGAGTTTATTATTCTATATTGCATATTTTGTGAGTATTTATCATTCAAGTAACGTCTCTTACAGGTTGCCTCAGTGTCCGCTAAAGGTGAATTTCACATGTTCTCAAAAGATGAAATAGAAGTCATCATAGCAGAGTTGTAAAAATTAACAATTGAACTGAAATCAACTTGTGTACATCTTTAAAAGAATTCTGAACTTTTTTTTTATTGCGTGTAATCACAATTTAGTCTGAAATTGCATTGTTTCTGTATTTGTAAGAAGCCAACAATATCTGGTAAAATATAAGTACACTTAAATAATTCTATTAAGAAACTTGTACTTTAATATATTGACAATGGTATAATTATTTCATTAGGCTTCTTCAGTGTCCACGACTAGAAATTATTAATAGCAGGTTAACCAATCACAGGACAGATTGCATGTCGGTCACTGTGTCACATCAAACGACCTCAAGGTCAGTAAATGCCCTGTTCATTAATTCGTTTTGCAATCACTTTCTATATTTTAATTTATACAGAGACTGTTTTTTGAACGGTTCAAAATCACTTTCTTTCACACAAAATTCAATAAATTTACAGCACCATCGTTCCCTTATTTTTATATTTAGCAAGAATATGAAAAATGATATGAAAGAATTTGATCTCACTAGGTAGCACCCAATCTATAAAGCTCTGTCTACACTATCAAACTAGGAGTGCTATGCCCAAATATGGGAGTGATGTGCCCAAATATGGTAGTGATATGACATCATAATGTCCATATATTGGCACATCACATTTCACATAATGTTTGATAGTGTGGAAAAGAGTTTAATTCTGTTAAAACCTGTTTACATAATACTGTTAAGTCACTTAATTTGTGTTTCTTGCACTTTAACATTATTTTGTATGTGTAGTGTTGTAGAATGGGGATACATGCTAGTTATCCATGTAATAAACACTAAACTTTGAATGTTTGTACAATTTACTTGCTTTGATAATAATGGGTCGGTTAACAAGCTTAAAAGCTTATATGACCATTTCTTACTGTACAATACTATAAATACTATATAGATGTTGGGGGATGGGGTAATTTTGATTACATAATTAAGATAAAATGTTTGATGAGCATTGCGCAACAAAACAGACCACAAAAAATGATTGATATCTGTAAGGTCTTTGTATCATAGTACACACAAACTGTTCGTGATCATCTGTAAAAAAAAACAAGATAAAAAACAGAAAACAAATTTATTATCACAAAGTATATATTTTTAATCCTACTAAATATAAACATTAAAACATCACTGTATTGTGCAAGTATATTATTATTTGAATTTGGATAAACTCCAAACCATTTGCAATTTTGGAGAAAGTTAAAGTCCAGTTCGGTTTGTCTTTTTTTTCTATAAGAAGACCGACCTGGACTTTAACTTTTGCCAAAATAGTAATTGAATTTTCACAATATATATTGTTTGAATGCGAGATTAAAATATTCATTATTACAATTACATCCAAATAATAACTTACTGTAATGGTCTTATTTATTTTTCTATAAGACCGAAAAGGACTTTTAACTTTCTCTAAAATAGTAATTGAATTTAACATAATAATTATAATTATATTGCCTGGATGCAGTCTCAAACATTCATTATTACAAATAACTTACTGTAACAGTATAAAAAAAACTATTTTTTAAATTAATTTATTAATTAATTTTTAATTTATTTCCAAAGTATATCATTTGATTGCCACTGTTGGATACAATCCAAAAATTCCTTTACTAATTTAATTTTCACAACATAAATTTTTAATATTCTTCTGGCGCAATCTTAAAAATTAATTATTCCATCCAAATAATTTTTACAATAAAAAAAAAATAAATCAACGATATGTTATATTTAATTGTTGACAATGCAACATTTAAATATTTTGGTAATTAAACACACATCTTCTAAATTATTGCTCAATTATAAAACATATGTACATGAATATTTTATACATAATCCGATTACTTACAGAAATTGTATTGTATCTAACAAATAAAAATATTTTTGGGACAACATTCAGGTCATCCTTCTAAAATAGTATGTTGACCAGACTCAAATCAATATTTATTTTCTTCTAAACAAGTATAAAAAAATATCAAATAATAACAGTTACTATAATGGAGTTTCTTAATATAAATCCAAGGCAATGACATTCTGTGAGTATCTCAATGAAGATACAAAATAAAATAAGCACTGAAAGACTGACAATACTGTGGGTATCAGTGGCTGGATCTCAATGGAAATCAAAACGATAAAGTAAAACAGCCAGAAAAATTAGCACTAGCTAATATAAAAACATTTAAACAAATTAATCTGAGGTTCTTATTGTAATTTGAAAATGAAAGAGGGAACACCATATAAAATAAAATGCTAATTATGTAAATATTTAAAAAAAAACTTATAATTTGAACTATAAATTAATCAAGTTCCTACATAAACACCAATCTTTTCTTTACTACTGTATAAACATTCAGCCAATCCCATTTATACGTAACAATTAACAAATTGAAAGTAACAGCCAATCAGAATTTTCAAAAGAAATTGAAAGCAACAATTAACCAATCAAAGAAACTGAAAGTAAATGTTGGCCAATCAGAAAGCTTATATACACATAATAAACCAGTACTGTATAAATGTACCAACTAGATACAAACAACTTTTGGCCAATCAAAAATCAGCTTTTCAAAACAATGGTCCTTTGTTTTTATAAATAATAAACCATTATTTATATCTGAATAAACTTAGGATACTGTGAATATTTACACTCCATTTTTACAAGGTGACTTTAGTCTGCATACTTAGAAACCATTTTGTTGTTGTTTTTTCACAATTGGTAATTCAGCTCGCTCTCGAATCTCTTTCAAGTTGTAGTCCTTTAATAATTTTCCATTTTCAAAAACTGGTACCATAATATCCTATCAAATAATATAAGCTTATTATTAATATTCATTAAGCTCTGTTTACACCATCAAACTTTATGTGACAAAAAAAAAAGCGATATGCCCATATGATGATGTCATATCACTACCATATTTGGGCTTTACTTTGCCACGAGCTGTTAATAATATATTACTTACCTTATCAACACCAGTTCCTTCTTGGAATGTCTCTAATTTACCATTTTGTTTCACTAAAGATAAGATTCCTTTCTTAGACTTTTTGCCGGGATCTGTTACAGGTTGCTTGAATACATTGCGCTATAAACAACAACAAAGTATTAAAATCCTAAATAATTTCATTATTGAAATTATAACATAAGACTAGTGATGTCATACAAATAGTGATGATGTCATACAAATAGTGATGATGTCATACAAATATTGATGATTTCATACAAATAGTGATGGCATATACAAATAGTTATGATGTCATACATTTTATCTCGGGTGGGGATAAAAGACACCACTAAAGTAAGCCTCTAAAACAAAAGTTAGTTTTAAAGTCATGGATATATAGTTATTATATATTTTGAATGTTTTAATTACAACTAAATTGTGATGTCATACACATTGTGATGATGTCATACACATTGTGATGATGTCATACAAATTGTGATGTCATACATTTTTTTACCATGTTATATATTTTGTATGTGAATTGAATCTGACTTACTGCAGTCCCATCCACTTCTGCATAGCTACATTTAAATGCACACTTCTGTGTGTCGCGATTCAGCTTTTGTAAAAGAGCGCCACCACTCCCGAAAACAATATTATCCGCACTCCATTTGTGGTCTTTCATGCGCTGTAACACTGTCCCCAACATTTCGTAATTAATACCGTCTCCTTGTATTATTCTAATGTAATCTGGTAACACTTTGTAACCCTTACTATTGTCTGTCGTCCCAAATGCTTTTCCTAAAATTTCAAGTACCTAATATAAACAAGTCCAAAGGTTAATGGGTTATTATGTTATATGTAAATACGTTTATTTAACATGTTACAATCAGTAGGAATTTCTATTTATTATCCAAAACTGTTCTGTAATTTGTAGATAAAATAACAATGTAAATACTGTAATGAATACTGTAATGATTGATCATAGATAGGATTCTTAGAATTGCTGAAGAACTTATCTTGCTTTACCCAACTATTATTAGTCATAATCATGCAATTTATTTATCAAAGATGCGCAAAAAAAAGTCATTTATGTGTATGTTCATCGTCCCAAATGCAAGTGAAATTAGAAACATACATGTAGTAGTTGGAGTAGTTAAACAGTAACCCTAACAATTTGTTTAGGCTTTACCTTAATGACAACATCAGGTGGGTCACCTGAATCTGGCCGCACTACAAGTGACCCACCATTTTCACCTCGTTTTACGATCTTGTCCTTAAGTTCTTTACCCCAAATGTTTTCACAAGCATTGAATATGTCGTAACTATCGGATACCACGGCAACCAGGCCGTTGGGAAAACTGTCTAACATGTTGGCAAACGCTTCTTTTTCGTGACTCTTTCCCCAAGATGTTATAGTACTGTAAGAAAATATAGTTTGTATTATAACACTCCTAAATAAATTCCTGTCATTTGATTGGATGATTGTGGGTAAAATGGCGTGCAATAGTACATACTATTTTAATAACAATCGTTTATAACAATATAACAACAATAATTTATTATAAAAATGTCTGTAGGTTTTGAAAAATAGCATAGACAAATTTATTACAGTTTAGGCAGAGAGTTATGTTCTAATTGAATGAAAGTGCAATATATTCAATAAATTCATGTCTGCTATAAATTCTACTCCTGCAGTCATATTTACCTATGTTCAGCAGCGGGTATTGAGAAGCCTGCCATATCGCATCCATAGTACTTGCGACCCATCACCATACCGGCAATCGTATCAGACCCAACAAAATTCAATAAGTGACTAGCGCCACCTATGGCTGCACTCTACCAACCAAAAGCAAGCAAAATTAAGATTTAATTTACACCCAATAGAGAAATAAGAGAAATACCTAATGATATCGGTTGTATTAGTTTAGCAAAGCTGCCAGGAATTTAATCTCTTTACTCGCACACACCACTGACCATCTATTGTGTTGTGAACAACTGATTACTTCAGAGTTGTTTCATTGTACGCCTTAGAGAGTACGATTGGTTGATTGATCAAACTTTATGTGAACAAAATTTGATGTGCACATCACACTTTGGTCAAACTAGTTTGATAGTGTAGACAGAGCTTTAGTCTAGTTTATGAATTAGTTTAATATAGATATTTATATTGATTATGTTTTGATAGTGTAGACAGAGCTTTAGTTTAGTGTATTAATTAGTTTATAGATAGTTGATTATGTTTTACATATACTTACTTCGACGGATGTTACTCCACGGAAGCCAAAATCATGCAACATGAAAGGTAGTTTTTCAAGTGTGTCAGAGGTTTCGGTCATGTTGTTTGCGATTACCTCCTTTTGTGCCCTTGAGTTTGTGGCAACGGTCATTGGGTACCAAACTTGAACTAACAGGGTCTATGAGTGTCAGAAATAACATTCAATCAATTAGTTGTTTAAAGGTGTTATTAAATAATTTCTTTATAGCTTTGTCTACACTATCAAACTAGTTTGACAAAAAACGTGGTATGCCAAAATATGGTAGTGATATGACATCATCATGTCCATATATCAGCACATCACATTTTGTTGTCACATAAAGTTTGATAGTGTGGACAGAGCTTTATATCTGATAGCTTACTTCAAAATAGTTTGTAATCCAAGGCACTTCAGGGTCTGTGTTTTCAACCGTAAACAATACATTCTTGACAGGAACGACCGTTCCCTCTGGAACAGCTCTTATCTTTATTGGTATACGACCACCATGTTTCTAAAGTAAAAACTTATACTTGTAAATTCCAATAATCATATTTTTAGGGTGTGCATTCCATGCTCGAACTTTTCGACTTATTTCCCACAATGCCAATTTGATGATTATTGATTGTATGAAGTAAATGTGAAAAATTCAACAATTTTAAATTTTCCACTTCATATTTTTGACAGTAAAAGATATGTTTTTTAATGTAATACAGTATTTTTTGTATATAATCAAAACAAAACTACTAAGCGCAGAATGTAAAGGACAGTTTTTTGGGTTGTTTTTTTCATTTCAAGAACATTTATTAATTTCAATAATGGCAAAATATAATTAAGACATTTTAAAGACCATTATTGGGAACCCTGTGTTTCTTGTCACATATAGGATCCCAAAAAAAGAGACAACAAGAAGTGCTTTTCAAAATGTCACATTTGTAATGACATCACAAACCTTTAATATATACGTCCAACCTTCTTCATTAAACACATCTTCACCAAAATGAAGATTATAGAACTCCTTAGCTTCTTGTATCATTTCTTTGGTGACCACTGAACCAACTAACCATCGTTTTAAAATATACTGAAGTCCAAAGAACACAGTTTCTGGGTACTTCCCACCACGACTTTCAAAGTAAGAGTATATCTTTGTCGTCCCCTTTGGATACTGCATATGATGTGTTACCTGCCAGGACATTTAAATCGCCTTATAAATAAATTAACTTCAAATATTTTTTTTATTAGCTTTTCTTTAGAAATAGTAATATATATCATGTTAACCTGTCAGTAAATTTAAATTACCATATAAATAAATTTATATATATAAAAATCCAAAGGCAAATTACTGAAAAAAAATGACAATGCTGTGGGTATCAGTGGCTGGATCTCAATGGAGATACAAAAAAAAAGCGAAAAGCTAAATCAAAACGATAAAGTAAACAGCCAGAAAAGTTAGCAGAGCTTTCGGGCAACACTATATGTATAATAAATATTTGTTTAATATTAAGTCCAAGTTATCTTCATTGTATTTTCACAAACAGGTATAAAAACGAAATTGGTTGCTGGTTATAAACAGAATATCAATAAAAACATATAAAAAGTTCAAGGCATATAGAAAAAGTTATATAATATAGTATATATAGTTATATACACTAAAATGTAATAACTTTAAATTAAATACATATTTAATGTGTATGTATGTATATATATATATTAAATATTATATTATATCCAAACCAGATTGAGAATATACAAATTCAATAGATTTATATTTATGTATAGAATATTTATTTTTTAAATAATTTTTTTAATTGCTTTCTTGTCGATGCTTTTATTGCAGAACGTAATTTATTTATTTTTCTCTGTTCTGGGTTGACCAACTAGCATAGGTGTTTAGCACCTGTTTGGTCTTTCCGTGCCTCCTTTTATAATTGTTTTGTCTTCTTATGTTTATGGCAGAAATTGAATAAATCAAAATAAATAAATAAATAAATCAAAATTCTGAATTAAGAAAATTATATATTATTATATATTTCTGTATAATTTATTCTTGTTTCAATTTTCAAGCACGTGTTCCATACAGCTTTGTAGGAACTTAATCTATTTAATATCCTGAACTTTGAATTTGTGTAGATAAAAATGACAATGTAAACAGTAATGATTGATAGGCTAGTGGATAGGATTCTTAGAATTGGTGAAGAAATAATCTCGCTTAACCAAACTTTTATTGACCATAATTATGCCAATTTATATACCACAGATGAGTAAAGAAACTTATAATTTATACTTAATATATTGTAAAATTCATTTAAATAGACCATGGAGGAAATATTTTTACTTCCTCCATAAATAGACAAAGAAGAGCATGGTCCGAGAGAACGCACATCGTATTAGTATTACAGAGCGTCACCATTCGAAACTGGGAATTCCCAAAAAAAAAAAATCATTGTCAATATCGCAAAATAAAGATATTTAAAACAAGCTACGAAAGTTGTGTACTTAGATGAAAATACAACGAATAGAATGCCGTCCTACAATTTGTAGACTGGTCCTGGCAAGTCCTAATTAAGTAGCCTACGCAGCCTACCCTAAATAATGAGCTAATCCCGCCTGGTTCCTTCCGCCTGCCTGGGTGGTTAGTAACAGTTGCCAGATGCTTAGGCGTGTGGTCCAGGCCAGGCCTACGTTATTTAGGAAACTGTAATGTGTTGAATACCTTATAAATACAACTAGGTCTAGGCCCTATATATAAATATACCTTGTAGGAGTCGGTCACCAACAAAATGTTGTCAACACAAGCCATCCTGGTTTTGATAAATGACAAACTAAAACAAAAAACAGCCCGCTCGTTCCGATCGCACTGTTAATCATGCAATGTTTTTATCGATGATGTTTTTTGCTCAAAACATTTTATGAGGGCGCTATTAAAAAATTAATAAACATGAATACTGTGTAGGCCCTACATTTTCAGTAGTTTACACAAAACATTTTGTATTATTGATCCAACCAACAATTCAATTATTCTATTCTTTTAAATTCTTCTTTGATTATATTGCGACGTGCATCAATCGCTACCAACCAAGAGCCATAAAGGAAGGAAAGAGATGGCTCTGATGCATCTACTTTTCTGTAGTCCGCCCTCTCTTGTCATAATACAGGTTTTGTGAATTTGATCTCGAGAGATTACATCATTTTGTAAAATAACTTTTTTTTTAATATTTCATTTTATAATAATAGTAGTGCATATATTTGCCTTAAAAAACTGTAATTTAAAGCAAAAAAATTAGTAGAATTGGCTGCCAGACAATGGGTTTTTGGTTGAATTTAACCATTTATTTTATGTCATTTTGATAAGTGAAAACCAATGATATTTATATAATAGTCGGCTTATTAGACCTCTCTGGAAGTGATTAACTTAATTAAAACCTATTCATTAAGTCTGATTTAATTAATCTTCATTTTTCCTGTTAATTCTATGTGGTTGAGGCCCCAGAAATATCATGTTATGATGACTTTGTGGGTTTTTGGGGTCCCAGGATATTTTTGATGTCGAATAAATAAATGACATGAAATAATGACATTAGTCCAGTCAATCTACAGTGTAAACTCCCAAAAGTAGACGAAATTGCAACAAGAGATTTTTTTTATTCAACTTGAAGTTAATTTTACGATAAAAAACATACAAAAAGTCTACCAAAATCGGACACTACTGGAAAGGTGATAAAAAGACAATAAATACATGAAATTAAATTGAAAGAAAAATAAAACTTTCGTAGCCCCGCCTACTTTTATGTGATAAAAACAACCAATCCCTTTACGTGAATTTGGATTTTAAATTATCCCGTCATGCATTGTGTACTTAGTATCTAGGCAACAATTGTAAACAAAACACAATTAAAAAACATATTGACGGTTTGTAGAGTGTGTGTACGTGTGTGAGCAAGTTTTTCATTCATTCCGTTTATTTTCTACGATACGGAAGAAAGGCAGTGTTCTTTGTAAAGAAAGATCATAAAAGGTAAGTTTTATCTACTAGTACTACTAGGCATATCACTATCAAACAGTTTAGGTTTTGTTATTAGCTAGGCCTAAGTAAGGCTGCCGAAAGATCGGTGTTGTGTGAATGAAGAGTGAGTTCGACAGGGCTGGCTGAGCAGAAAGATGTAGTAGGCCTAGCCTACTAGTACTAGAGCTAGAATAGTCGAGAGTTCTAGTAGGCCTAGCCAAGACTCCTAGGTAGGCTTAGGCCTAGCTAGGCCTAGTAGTAGCCAGTCAATGTTGAACTGATTTCTTTTTTATTCAATCAATCATTTCAGTCAGTCAGATTGTCGAGTAGCCAAGACAAGAGAGAGTTTTTGGCTTAACTGATAAGAAAATATTTTTTTTTTCAGAATAATCGGGTAATTAAACACAAATTATATTAAAATGAGTGCAACTGTAGAAGTCCCAAAACCTAAGTCTATGAGGCGACCAAAGACATGGTCAGAAGAGGTAGAGGAAGCCTACAGATTTCAATTAGCTGGCTACAGAGATGAAGCGGAATATTTAAGCTCTCAGAAAGAGGTAAGTGGCCAAATGCTTGCAAATTATCTCCGGAATTCATCACTAAAAACTAAATAAAATTCAAACTTTCTTGCACCAATTAATATCACACAATCACAATCAATTTGCTAAATATATTTGTTTTCCCCCGTAGGTTGTAAGGTGGCCGCATAATGGTTACATCAAGAAGTTAACCAATAAAGACGGTTATTTCTACTACTACAACAAGACGAGGGAGTGCCAAGAGAAAGATGTCCGTCAAACAAAACTTTACGAATATTAATTAAGTTCTTGCTCATTGCTGAATAATAAAAATTAAACACAACTTAATTGAGTGTAACTTTACTTACTATCTCTGATCACTAAAACATGTTGGAAGTTATTCCTAAATGTTACAATGCAAAGACATGATGAAATGTCGATATTAATCTATACATTATAATATTTTTGTTTCAATCTAAATCTTACTGTAGACTAATATATAGAATAATTTAAAATGAAAATAATTTAAAAATTATTTTTAACTTTCTTGTAATTAAGTTGACTATGTTGATTTGCAATTTACATAACCCACCTTTTTTTTATGAATTTAATTATTACCATTTAGTATATAACTGTAAATATGTTGTACATAAGTCTACAAATCAGTTGATGTGTTTATGCTTTGTTTAATTCTTCAAATTAAAGTCAAACCGTTTTCAGTAAAACACTGTTCTACCATTTTTTTATTTCGCCCGTTTTTGTCAGTACCATTTCACCATCAACTTGGGTTTATGTAAAAAAAACAAGCTCTGTCTACACTATCAAACTAGTTTGACAAAAAAAAGTGTACTGTGCCCAAATATGGTAATGATATGACATCATAATGTCCATATATTATCCATAATATGACCGTATATCGCATACAGTTTGAGCTTAAGACCCACCACACACTTGGGCATATTGAGAATCTGAGGACCATGGAGGACCTTGTATGAAAATGGATCCAAATTGCAGGTGGGCCTATATCTGAGGACCATTCATTGTGAATTGCAGGTGGGCCTATATCTGAGGACCATTATTCATTGTGAATTGCAGGTGGGCCTATATCTGAGGACCATTATCCATTGTGAATTGCAGGTGGGCCTATATCTGAGGACCATTATTCATTGTGTATTGCAGGTGGGCCTATATCTGAGGACCATTATTCATTGTGAATTGCAGGTGGGCCTATATCTGAGGACCATTATTCATTGTGTATTCTATTTGTGAAATTAAATATGAATTTGGGTATGAGCTTATACCTGAGTATGAGCTTATACCTGAGTATGAGCTTATACCTGAGTATGAGCTTATACCTGAGTATTGCTACTGTTTATTACTCTAAAGCTCGGTCTACACTACCAACAAAACTAGTTTGACAAAAAAGGTGTGATGCAAAAGTGATACGATGTCATCGTGTCCATGGGAACATCACATTTTTTGATATCATAGTTTGATAGTGTAGACAGAGCTTAATACCAAATATGAAACAAGACAGTACACACAAATATACTAATGATAATACTGTATTTTCATTTAATTACTTTTATTAATTTTCAATGTATTAATTACACCATTCACCTTCTACTACAATGTGTGCCCATGTATGGAGCACCGTTTGGGACATATTTGTAACCTAATTATGAATTGACCCAATCCGCACCCCGTACATGAATACCAAAATGACAATGGTCATTAAAATTGACTATAATAGTGTTAAAAATAACATTCAAATTAAAAGTAAATGTTTATTGCAAGTCTAGATTGCTATAATACCAGTGTTAAAAATAACATTCAAACTAAGTACGTATATTACAAAACTAACTTGCTATTATAGCAATGTCAGAAATAACATTTAAAATGTTAAAACTTGTACAATACAATATCTTAATACAGTATTATAATTGTTATAATAACAGTGTTAAAAATAACATTCCAATTAAAGCTAAATATATATTACAAATCTAGATTGTATAATTAATAACAGTGTTAAAAATAACATTCAAATTAAGTATGTATATTACAAAGCTAACTTGCTATTATTAGAAATAACATTCACAATGTTAAAACTTGTACAATACAATATCAATTTCTATAACAATTGAAGCCAACATTAAAGTTGTATTATCAATCTCGCAGATTTTCTCATACAATTTACTAAAGTTTTAAAAATTACAATAAAATGTTTGAAAAAGCTTGTATTATTATTTACAAATATATGACAGCACAATCTCCTCTTTAATTATTTTAATTTTTAATTATTTTATTGTAATAATACTACTATTTTATAGTAATTTAATTTGATTAAATTAATTTAATTAAATTTAACATAAATATCAATGTTCTATTAACACACTAGAAATAAAGGCCAATGACAGTAGGAACTTTTATAAAGTTTAACCCTGGTTGAACCCTACAGCTGCAATTAGTAATATACACACACACACACACTATATAACAATTCTACTTTACTGTAGCAGATAAAAAACCTAAAATATTAATGAGGAACTTTGTTGAGACAGAGAGGTATACATAACATGTACAGAGCTGTTTGATTATACAGTAGTTCTTTTTTAAAGAAAATATATACTGTACAATATAAATAAAATATTGATGTTGATATAAGTTTGCGGTACGCCACGTATGTTAGTTCTGAAATAAACTGTTGAGTTTCTCAATGTTTCGATCAATATGCTTTGATCGTCCTCCTACCTCGTCCTCGTCAAACACAAAGCATATTGATCGAAACTCATCAGTTCTTTTCAGAACTAATATACGTGGTGTACTCCAAACTTATATCAACATTTGATTTCGCCATGCAAACCTTCAAACAAGAAATAAAATATATATAGCTTATACGTTCGTAATTGCTGTATTTATCAAACGTAATATTGAGATTACTCCTGCAAATAAATGTTAAAAACCTGAAGATGTTAGATAGCTCAATGACAGTTTACTAACAATAGAGTTTCTGAACAAGTAGTACTGGAAAGTTTACCGTTTCTTTTACTGTACTAAAAAGAGGGTCATTAGTGTAATGAGAGTAGAACATATTGGAAGCTATGACCCAAGTGTGAGTGTTCGTTCATGTTAATTTACCGTATTCCTCCTCGCATATTTTCTTTAGTTTAATTGTGTAGACAGAATCTATATAGTAATTCAATGTTTAGGAAACAGTTTCATCAGGGAGTTGCTCCCTAGCAGGAAGTTGCTCCCTATTTTCATCAGGGAGTTGCTCCCTAGCAGGAAGTTGCTCCCTAATTTCATCAGGGAGTTGCTCCCTGGCAGGAAGTTGCTCCCTATTTTCATCAGGGAGTTGTTCCCTAGCAGGAAGTTGCTCCCTATTTTCATCAGGGAGTTGTTCCCTAGCAGGAAGTTGCTCCCTAGTTTCATCAGGGAGTTGCTCCCTGATATAATCAATTGTTATGGACTCCTTTAGCTTTTCCCAAAACAAAGGAATTTCTTCTTTATTTTTGGGCCACTCAAGGTATGTGGTGTCTTTGCAAAATTTTTTAATAAATTGATGCACCTTTAACTCTTTTGTTAACATTTTAGATGGTATTTCTTCTAAAAAAATAAGTATGACATCGTCTTTACGTTCATTAAAAAGACTTAACAGTGCATACTGAAGTTCTTGTCTACACCAGTTGCTCTCCAGAAATGCCCTTGTTATTACACAAACTGTACGGTAACTTGCATCCATACTATCAATAATATTCAAGATAATGGGCCTCCCAACAATAAAATCTCTTTTATGTAAACATAGTTTGATTCCTGTTTCTTCATTTTCTATTTTTTCTATCATTGTCTTAACCCAGTCTTCATTTACACTACTATAAGAAAGAAATGCATTATATGTATATGGATTAAGTCGCTGGTATTTTTTATTAGGCCTACGTTTTCTACTTCTTACAAAACACCAATATTTTAAATAATACCATTTTTTGTAAATAACACCAGCAACCACAAATAAAATTAGAAGTACACTTCCAGAAATAATCCAGATATAGAATGGAATTATATGATCACAATTCAGATCACTTGGGTGAAAGCTTAAGATAAGTTTGTCGCGATAAGACGGAGGAGAATCGCAAATACATTCATTGATATCAACTATGGAAACATGAGAAGTATTAATCCAATTTCTGAACCATTCTAAATCACATGTACAAGCAAAAGGGTTAGTTCCCCCAGCAGCCATTGTTTTCAGATGTGGAATTTTATCAAACATTGATTGGTTAAAAATATTAAACTTATTATTACTAAGATCCAGGTGTTCTATACCGGCTGTCGGTTTAAACAGATTATTTGGCAGTTTCATTAACTTATTATGACTTAGTTTTAAAGACATTAGCCGTGTCAACCCAACGAAAGTGTTTGAATGAATACTACTAACACCATTACTGGAGAGATCTAACTGTAACAAACTGGATAAGTTATTCAGAAAAAACACTGGATCATCTGTTTTTAACATTAAGTACAAATTATTATGATTTAAGTAAAGTTTTTGAAGTTTTGTCATCCCAGAAAATACATCAGCATACACATAGTTCATGTTATTATTGCTTAAGTCTAGAATTTCAACGTTTTTTAAAACTTGAAACGGTGATGGTTTTAGTAAGCGGATAGATCTCAACTGGACTTTATTCAAAATAAGAATTTTTAAATTCAAAACTTTTGAAAATGCTGTTGATTTGAGGTTGATGTATGTATTGGCGCCGATATTTAATATTTGTAGTTCATTTAAACCGTCAAATTCATCCCCTGTCAATTCCTGGTTTATATGATTTTCGGCTAATTCCAGCTGGGTTAAATTTGTTAGACCTTTAAATGCACCAGGCTCTATCCGTTTAACTCCATTCAGTTTCAAGTTAATATACGACATGTTGCTTTTACTTAGACTAACAAAGAACCCGCTAAAAATCACACTAACATTGTTCTTTTCCATATCTAAGAATTGTAGTGATGTTAGCGCACTAAATGTTTGATTTTCAATCCTAGTGATGTTGTTATTATACAAGTCTAAACGTGTAAGGTTAGCTAGAGAACTGAAACAAGCACTTTCGAATGTTTTAATCCAATTATTAGACAGGTCTAAAGTAGTCAAGTTATGCAAGCCTTTAAACATTAAGTCAGTGAGTGTTACCAAACGTAGATGTGCAAGTCTAAGACTTTGTAGTTTAACACCATCTAACGCCATTGCAAGGTTTTGAATGCTACCCGGGGAAATCCCACCATAAAGTATTTCCCCAGAGACATCTAAGACCTGAATGGAATCAAAATGAGAAAATGCTTCTCTCTCGATGTACTCCAATTTATTACCACTAAGTAATAACCTAGTTAAATTGGCATTTTTAAAGCAACTAAAATCTGTATTTGATAAGTTAGTGAACGTATTGTTAACTAGACTTAATACTTTAGTTGTTGGTAAAGCACAGTTGTCGCCAAGATTCAGAGAAGTCAACGAGTTTCCATCAAGTTTCAACTCTTCTAAGCTGATCAAATCCTCAAAAAGATTATCAGGAATTTTAATCAATCGTGGGTGTATTTGAGAGAAGTCAAGAAACCTCAGCTTGGTGAGGCCTTGGAATATGCCAGGCTCCGGTTTATTCAACTGGGTCTTCTTCAGGGTCAGAGTGTCTAGTTTAGGCAATTTACTAAATGCACCAGGAGCTACCTTGGAAATATCGTTGTACGATACATCAATCGTTATCAGATTCAGTAGTCCGTCAAATGAGTCGGCGCTTATTTTCAGTATTTGGTTATGCGAAAGAATTAAATATTTGATCGTTGGTGAAAGATCTTTTGGTACGTCCTGTAGCAAGTGATGACTACAGTTATACACAAAGTCTACTTCCTTACATGGAGTCAGAGTGGCACTGGACACCTGTACATGCAGAATTATGCAAAACATCCCAAGCAATGTTCCACCTGTCATTTTCATCATTACCATATGTGGCGTTACAATTTAAAGATATAGCTTCTCAGTTCCTTCACAATAGTTCCACTGCTTATTCTGCCATTAATTTCTCTCTAATGTAATAAATAAATAAAAAAAATGTTGAATATGAATATATTAGATTGTTATCATACTTATATAACTTGTGTAAGTGCTTGATTTCTTTTGTTTAAATCTAAACTTGAAACTGAAACTAGAAAATAAATAAACATTATAAAATATTAGAAAACATACTACACAGTTATTTAGATAATATTATAAAACAGTAATTTTTTGAAGTGTTAATTAAACTCAGTTTACTTGAAGAGGTTATATGGTGAAATCTAAACTATTATGGAATGGTAAATGATGTATAAATAATTATGATTTTACATCAAAGGTAACCACAATACAATGTTAGATCACCTATTAATAATTTATATATAATAAGCCCATACTTCATATAGAATAAGAAATAATTTCTCCTATCATAGTGTACTCGTGTGAAAATTCTTAATCAAACAATATTATTATTTCATACTCATCCAACAGCGAGTAACCCGCCAATTACAGGATGGATAAACTATTTAAAATTTCACAAGACAAACATATACACAAGATGCTCTACATAAACAAAGACTTATTATTAAGTCTTTGGGAGTGGAGTTGTAAATTGTCATGAGAAAAAAACCCTGACATATGACAGGACTTGAACCCAGGACCCTTAGATTGGTAGCCAAGCATCATAACCACCAAGCCACAACTCCACTCTGTTCTTTTCAAAGAACTAACTATATATAAATTTATTTTTAACATACTATATTTGTATCTTTTTGCTTATTAGTTATTAGTTGTTTTTTGGGGGACAATACATCTTTAAATGTCATTGTGTGTTTTATACCATTTGGAGATAGCCTTCTATTGTACAATACAGCAGTATTGTTAATATACAATAAAAGCGAAAGTGACAGTTAGTAAAACTAAAAATAATATATATTAAATAGAAATGACTAAAAATGAAAGTTCAAAGATTTAAAACTGATAGGTTGTTGAGGAGGAGTGTATCCTAAAGCTATTTTATGTAAATTATTACCATGAACTAAAGGAAGTAAATTGTGAGTGAAAAAGGCCAGAGAACAGGCAAATGACATGTAATGTCAACACTGTCAAACTATAGTGTGATGTGCCCAAATATGGTAGTGATATGACATCATCATGTCCATATATGGGCACATCACATTTTTTTTGTCACATAATGTTTGATAGTGAGCTTAACACAGTTGTCCACATCCAAATTCATAACTTATTTTTATGTGTTTTTATTCTAATTTTCCTTAAAAAAAACAGATTTCATTCAAATAATTTATACATAGATTATCATATATAATACAAAGTAATTATTCCCGTGCTAAACTAAGGTAATATTAATTTACTAGGGATCATGTCAAAATTATTCTACTACTCAGTTACTGCAGTAACTGCATTTTACTGCTGTATTATTTAGTTTAATTCAATGTAGATGTTTATGAGTCACTTTATTATTCTTATGTTTACCCAAGCTTGTTAAATAATTTCATAAACAGGTTGAAGAGTAAATATAATGTAGTTACTGCAGTATTACTGCAGTGACTACAAGAAAATTAATAACAAGTTATAAGTTAATATTAATACTATAATAGGCCTATTTAATAATTAATAAACACCAGTTAATAATTATAATAATAGTACCAGAAAAATGAATAAGTTATTATATAAAGATTTAAGTTATTTATTAACCTATTGGATTATGTTCGTAATCTCGAGCTTTACCTGTGATTACATCACATATTTTCATGCTTCGACTTTTGACCTTCATGACCCGGGTGGGACATTTCCTGTTGCATTGTGTGCATATATTTGCATAAATATATAAAGTCAAAAATACCATAGAGACGAAATAATCAATATTTCATTTTGTAATTAGTTAGGAATATGGGAAAACAGCATACACACAAAACATCTTGCATTTCAATTCATCACGTGATTTGAGAGCTCCGTTTGGGCATAAATATTTTGAGAAGAGCAATATGATTGAATCATGTTCTTTACTCCATGATTGAATTGAAGTATTTTTTATTTAATAAATTAATACTGTATCTATTTTACTTCAATATTATTGAATATAATCAATAATAACATTGATATTGCACGGAATTTAAACCACAGTTTGCGAATTTTGAGACTAATTTTGCTCAAAATAATGATGAGAGTTATTATACCTCCGTGAGGAGAGAGCTAGCATCACATTCTCGGAACCCATCCGACACACAGCATGCAGCAATACGACGTCCCACATCCATCACCGCAGCTATAGCAGCACAGTCATCGGACCCTAGTTCTAAATCTTGCGTGCCAGAGTCTTCTAGGCCACCTATATTATTATATAATGATCTTATTCTTACCTAAAATTAAAAGAACTGGATCAGAACCAGGTCTGAGCTAAAGCGCCTTCGTTAACCGTCGTCATGTATCGCGCTGTGTCCTGCCGCGACCTGCGACCACCACCACATGGAACATGAACATCATAAAGCGGAAATTCCCCGAGTCACGTGACTTCCGATAATCGGTTAGGCCTATAAACACTTCAAAAGTCCTGTCAAATTTGTCTATACAATCACAACAATGCAGCAATAGGCCTATCTATATATTAATGTTAAAAATTGTAGACAAAAGCCTTTCTTACATTGAATAATGTAATTATGCGATTTATACACAGTGTGCGCGCGCTAAGCATCTCTTGCGTGCGCGGTGTCATAGACCTATACTACTATTACTATACTAAATAATCTACGCGGCACGGTGGTATAGTCATAGTCATAGTCATAGTCATATATACTTTATTGTCCATTTAAAAAACAGAAATGTGATTTGAAAACTGGCAAAATACAAAAATATAAAATACAATTTACAAAAACACACACAAAAAGTTAAGAGGCTAAAAATTGTTAAAATTAGATAAAAATTATCGGTTACATTTTACCTTTGTACTCTGGAGTTATATAAGTGTATAGCATTAGGTAGGCTACAAACGAGCACCTAAACCGTTTTGTTTTGGTATTAAGTGCACGTAGTCTTATGCCAGAATTGTTTGTGAAGAGGATGTGTTTCATCATCAATGATACTTTTTACTTTTTTTAACACATTTTCTTTATACAAGGATTCAACATCAGGTAAGTGCTCTCCTACTAGTCTAATTGCTCTATTTCCTATTCGATTAAGTTTAATTTTATCTTTTTGCATTGTATTACCATAAAAACAAACATTACAAAAAAGTATTACACTGAGAATTACAGAGTTATAAAACAATTTAAGTATAGTTTTGTCAATTTGTAGGTACTTCATTTTTCTTAAAATAAACATCATTTGGTTGGCTTTGCATGTGGCTTTATTTACATTATTTATCCAATTTAGCTTATTGTCAATTATACAACCCAGATATTTGTACGGTAGGCTTGTACGATATAATATATCGTACAAGCCTACCGTAGGCCTACCGTATTAGGATGATATCAATTAGTGCGTGTTAATGCTGAGCTCTAGTGGTAAATTTAACTTATATAGTATATTTTCTTTAGAAACAAATTAAAAACTATATCAGTAAAATATCTCTTTACTGTACTTTTAATTCGTCAACACATTCAACGCCATCGTACTCGTCTAATCATATAGACGGCGGTCTTACCAGTTTCATAATAAATCTAATCAGTATTTTTATTTTTTCACATTAAAAATGTATAAAATGTACATTTAAATATCAAAACATTAAATATTAGCATAAACATTTTATGATAAAATCCAACCGGGCGGGCGTAGCCTTAGTTTCATTCAAATAATCGCTTTTTCTTGATCTAATTTTTGGTGGTCAAAGTGAATAACTACTGTGTGACTTTAAAATGGCATATAATATTTTTTTTTTAAATAAATTTTTTTTTTCAGTATTACAGTATATCTTTAGTTATTTTTGCGATCATGAAAATAATATCCAGACAGTTGGTAAAATACGATCCATAAAACATGACATCATCACAGACCGCATTGTGACAATGTCGTTTCGCTATTTTAAAATAATATAGGCCTAGAAAGTTGTTTTTTTGTGATTGATGATGATGGCCGCCCGCGGTTAGCTGCTGGTGAGACCTGAGACCCGGCTTTTTGTTTGGGTAATTTAATTATTTAAACTAATCCTGTGCCTAACCATATATTCAAGATGTTCTATAAATCTATCATCATCTAGGCCTAGCTAGGTTAATTAGGCTAGCTAGCCACTAATTTATCTAGCCTGGTCTGCACCCTTCTCTCTCTGTCTAGAAAATGTAGGCCTACTAGGCTAGGCCTCCTTAGCTTCTAGTAGGCCTAGGTATGCCAAGTCTCACTCTCTCTGATTAGGTGCATACCTGGGATAAAGAAGGCTAGCCAGGTAGGTAGACTGCCAGCAGAGAGAAGGTCATCAATTAATGTCTAGCCTAACTAGGCCTGTTGTGCAGGCGTCGTTGGTGGTGTCACACACTGACGTGACAGTCGTGTAAAAAAGAACAGAGCTCTGCCTCACTCACTGACACTGATTTTTTTTAAATATATATCTTGGCCTAGCTAGCTAAGACAGTAGGTGTGGTTCTTGGATTTGAATTGACAATCACCAAATTATTGTATTATAATTATCAATTATTAACCTGCATTTATTGACATTTGAAATGTTTATGTTATAATTTGTTTAGATTTGACAAACATACTATGGAAATAGGGGATTCTGGCAACAGTGACTCTGATGGCGCTAGTAACAAACCCCGACAGACAAAAGGAAAGAACAGAGTTTGGGATAAAGTTTCATGGTTCACTAGAAAATCGAGAGGAAGTAGAGAAAGTCAGACAGAAAATGCTTCGTTAGGAGAGGATGGCTACCCAGGATCCTGCTGCCCTCAAGAAGATGCAGTATTCGACAATTCATCTGTTTCCAGTTTGTCTCCGCCGGTGTTCAGTCGCCCCTTATCAGATTGTAGTTCTAGCAGCGAAGAAGGAGAAGTATATATAAGAAGTGTGAAACCTAAACCTAGAAACAGATCCTCAACTGTAAACAGCCAAGTGTTGTATCAGAACTGTGTAAAACCTAGTGTGGTTAAAGCACTGTTTAGGAGAGAATGCGCGTTATACCACAGTCAGAAATCACCTTATATTTATAATAGAAAAACGCAAAGTCTCCCAGTTAGTAATACTCGTCATAAAATAGCAAATGAAAGTCTTGTAGATGTAAACATGGACAGTACTGAGAATAGTGATGATGAAGCTCTAGATGATATATGTCACTGTCCTTCTTGTTGCTCTTGTCGGCATAGTGAAAGAAGTATAGGTAGCTGGCCTAGAAAGCGCTCATGCCCATTAAAGACATCCCTTACCTTATCGCAAGCCACTTCGTTCCCAGGAAAAAAGCTGTCCGCTCCCCTGTCTCATATGGTACTACCAAAGACTCCTAGTGACTCTGGGCAAAGTAGATGTGTACGAAATAGACTTTCTAGAAAAAGACCCAGTAACTCTTACAATAGTCTTGAAATGGACGATTGTAGGTATTTAAAATATGAAGAACATGCAATGAAATCGAGGAGTCTACCCACAGGGTCTACATTAGTTAATCTTCTAAAAGAATTTCAGAAATTAGAGAAACAAAATTGTGGATTGACGATTGTAAATAGATCTAGTGAAGAGCACAAACAATCAACGACGTCGAGGAAATATAGAGAGACTAAACCCGTAGAACGCTCAAAGAGTCTGTGTAATGGTACAAGAAAACCATCTTATAGAATGCAGTTTGATGATTGTGGTATCAGTGAGACGGAGTCAAGACAACATGTTTGTCTTAGTAGACGAGTGGCAATGAGTAAACATAAGGAATCTAATAAAGGAATTGATGGAAAAGTTTTCAAAGAACGAATGGAGGTATTGATTAATAATATATATATTTTTTTAATATATATACACTGTATAAGATAACCATTACACTATAATTTAATATACAAAAGTAACTTAAGTCTTTAGGAACGGAGATGAGTATTCTCATGAGGACACAAATCATGACATCTGGCAGGGTTTGAACCCTGGTATCGGTAGTTGATGATCCTCTTACCCACCGTCATTGTAAAGATTTCAGTTAACATTTAGAGACCCGTACCTTTTAATGGAACATCCATAGAATGCCCTCATCAGTGACAAAAATGTTCATCATTTTCATGACACTTTCTTTGTATTTTTTTTCAGACTACGTTGAGCTGGTTCAAAGAGTTTAATGATCAACAGAAAAACTCTATGATGAAAAGATTGTTGGTAAGTAAGAACTACGGTATTTAATAATAGTATCTCCTGAATCCTTTGCATGTGTTTAACTTCCATTTCATTTATTCAAAACACATTAAATTAACAGTAAACAAAATTGTATTAAAATTATCATTGTTGTATAGAAGTTAATTTGATGATGAATTGCTTTTATTTATCAGGAATTATGTGAACTACCTCAGATGCACATGTTGTCAGTGTTAATGGAACCAATTCTCCATCAAACATGTCCGCACAATTGTCAGGATCTGTTGTCATGGTTACCCGCACAACTTTCTCTTCATGTTTTGTCTTTCCTTGATCCAGGTAAGATTTTTATCCATTTTTCTTGAGTTGATTGCTCCCAAACCTTTCCTTATTGTTTCATGACAAATGTTACCATTTATTGTTTTCATTATTTCAGTAACATTGAGCGCTTGTTCTCAAGTGAGTAAAATGTGGTATGAGTTGACTACATACCCGTACATATGGCAAAGACTCTGTCGTCTTCCTAAATGGCAATTGTCGCGGGCAGAAGAACACAAACAGATGATCAACCACATGTCTTCAACAATAAGGGTGATTTTTAGTTTCATTTTTTGTATGTACTGTGAGCATACCACAACATATATTTCAGTCTGAACCAATACTTATACAATATTATAATTATGATATACTTATATAATAGTTTAAGACTAGTTATGTATCATTATTTTATCTTTAGTGGAAGGAGGTCTTTGCTGAGCGGTACCGATTGCGTCGCAACTGGCTGAAAGGTCTTTGTTCTGTACGTACATTCGAGGGTCACACAGAGGGTATATCGTGCGTTCAATTTGATGATACTAGAATTGTTAGTGGCTCCACAGACAGTTCCATTAAGGTAGGTAAAAGAAAAGATGTGGTAGACGAGTGGTTAGGGTGCTTGTTTATCATAGTGAAAGATCTGGGTTCAATTCCTGTACGACTCCCATTCCAATCGGCTCCTACTGGCCACCCTAGTACTGTACCACATAATACAGTTCATTCTCCTATGCTAAGAATGAATATTAGGACTCGCTTTTACTTTACAAGCTACAGAACATTCAGCAATACAATTTATCAGAAATTGAGTGGCATACCAAACACTATACTTACTACTATAGCCTCACAGGTATGACTAAATATACTAGTATCTACTTTATTCTATTAGGTATGGAACATCAGAACCAACACTCCTTGGTCAGTACAGACCCTTGTTGGTCACTCCGGGACTGTCCGATGTCTTCATTTGGAAGGGAATAGATTGGTCAGTGGCTCAACAGACCGGTCAATCAAGGCAAGTTTCACATTTTGTTTGTTGACTTGCTTATTTGACTGTAATACTTATCTTAAGTTCTGTCTACACTATCAAACTAGTTTGATAAAAAAGTATGATGTGCCCAAATATGGTAGTGATATGCTCAAATATGGTAGTGATATGACATCATCATGTCCATATATGGGCACATTACATAATGTTTGATAGTGTAGACAGAGCTTAAGGCAATAGATTAACATTGACCGTTTAACTTTTTTATACACAACAGGTGTGGGATTTATCCATGCATAGCCGATGGTCAAGCATTGCTTGTCGAAAGACCATGATTGGTCATCAACAGACGGTCCGATGCTTACAAGTCGATGACGAGAAAGTTGTTAGTGGTTCGTATGATCACACGTTAAAAGTTTGGGATATACGTAGCGGAGACTGCCGGTTAACACTAAGGTGCGTAAAGTGAGATGTCAACTAAATTAATAAGTTTAACATCGAGCAGTTTAACTTTAATGTAAATGATCACACATACTATAGTCTTGTTTCTTATCTTTCTAACTTGTCGTATTAGCATCATCAATATCTTTATTTTTTTTTTCATTAGGGGACACACTGCTGCTGTTCTTTGTCTACAATTTGATGAGAACAAAATTATTTCAGGGTCCGCAGATAAAACTATTAAGGTACGTCTACTAGCTTTGTATAGACTCGAACAAACGACCAAATTGTTAATTTACAATCCATTCAACAATATAAACTACCTACTATAAACAAACATCTCCTATTTGATGCATTTAAAACTTTTATAATTGTTTTCAAGATATGGAATTTGACGACAGGAATGTGTGTAATGAGCTTAGAAGGACACCATGATGCTGTAACATGTCTTCAATTTGATTCGAACAAGATCGTTAGTGGTTCACTGGACTGTAACATCAAGTTTTGGGATATACATGTTGGTGACTGTACCAGTACATTAGACTGGGCTCACGGTGAAGGGCACACTGGTGTTGTCAGGTATGTCAAAGTTTTGTAAAAATTGTTTTTTGCTTGTCATCTATTTAATGTACATTTTTCAAGATAATTAGTTAAAGACCCCTTCCCTGCAATTAAGGTGTTTATTGTGTTTTAAATTGTACAGTATTGTATTTATGTTTCTCAGGAAAACAAATTTCATGTATGTAATATTATGTGACAATAAATTGAATCTTGAAATACTGGAAAGTATTTTGATTAAGGATTTCCAGGTTTGAGGATCCTAGATGAATTCAAAACCTTGTTTAGGGTAGAATCTTAATAATATTGATCTTTACCGTATATGCCTGCTTGCAAATTGCAATTCCCAATAAATAAATAATCTTCTTATTGATAATAAAAGCAAGTCACGGTTCAGTGCTTCGATCATTATTAATCATCAATTGTGGATTGGTATCTTTCAGATGTTTACAGATTGATCGGTGGCGTGTTGTTAGTGCCGCAGACGATAAGACGTTGAAAGTTTGGAATATAGAAACTGGCGAGCGGCTGGTGACATTGCGCAATCATACAGACGGCGTAACTTGTCTTCAGTTTAACGATAGTAAAATTGTATCTGGATCGTATGATAGGACGGTCAAACTCTGGGATTTCTCATCCGTTTGATAATACTACAATATGTTAGTATTTTACGGTCTGTTCTGCCATCCTTGCATAGGTTGAGCTTACAAGTTAGAGATCTAAAAATACTCTTACTACACTATCAAAAAACTAGTTGACAAAAAAGTGTGATGTGCTCAAATATGGTAGTGATATGACATCATCATGTCCATATATGGGCATTTTTTTTTTGCCACATAAAGTTTGATAGTGTGGATAGACCTTTATGTTTATATATAATTGATGACAATGTTGCCACAAAAAAGTAATGAGTATATATTTGTAAACGTGATATAAATAATATATATTTTAGTCTGTATTAGTGTACAGATGAGTGTAGTAAATGTATTACTAGTTGTAACATGTTGTAAAAGAAATTAGTTTTAATTTTCTATGGTTTTACGAACCAAAAGATGGTAATTAACCATGATTGAAATATAGTACTGTTTTAATAGATAACTATATAGATTTTACTAGATAATAGATTCATGTAAATGTGCATATATTACACCAATGATCAGTGTTAGATGATGGAGTAAGTTAGCATTGTGTACCCAGTCCATGTCATATATACAAGCTGAAATTTTAACCGTACCGGACACAGGTTTGTACCAACAAAATATGTATGCTGTGAAGGTAGTTCACACAGGTTTCTCCCAACAAAATATGTATGCTGTAAAGATAACTGTTTAAGTGTAAATACAGAAGGTATTGGCAAAACATGGGCCTAGTTATTTATCCATGGAAGTATGTTCCTACTCACCAAAGTTAGCGATAAATTTGCTCATGAAACCAACTTATCCGGGTAAATAACTAAACCTGAACAAACCCATAGACAAACATATACAGGAGATATCTATGTTATACCTAAAAAGTATATGTTTAAATGGTAAATTTGATACAAAAAGACCCCTTTTCTTTTTTTAAAGTTTAATTTATAAAACAGTATTTGCTGCCAATTTCCATACATTCCATTTTTTTATGGTAGCTGTGGACATGGTAAAACCTATTATTTAGAAATTCTTACCGCAAACTTAACAGGGTATATTTACAATTGAGTATTAAGAGCAGGTACCTGTTTAAAACAAAATACTAAATCCAAATATGTTATTATATACAGCCCATTTTTTTATTATAGATTTTATTATTTATAATTAATGCAATTTTTTAAGCGTTAAATACAATTCTGACCCACAAACCGTTACCAATGCAATAAAGTCTTATTTAATTCAATCAAGTGTCTATTTACTGAAAGTAGCTGAAACGTAGCAATCAAGTGTCTATTTACTGAGTAGCTGAAACGTAGTAAGTAAGTACTTGTCAACTGGCTTAACTAAAAGTTGACCTTTATTTATTTAGTGTTTTTGACTCATTTACAGGAACATACAGTATACATACAGTATAGGATTGTATGGACACAACGTATGCATGTATTTATTCATTTCTTTATTTCAGATAGTACATCCATATACGAATCAATCATACAAAAAAAAAACAAGAGAAACAATTACACCAGAAAATTAACAATATAAGGAACTTCCACAAAACCAACCTACAATATCCTCAAAAAACAATTTGCACCAACGCTGATGTAGGTTGGATTGTGGAAGTACGGTAATTATGGTTTCCCAAACAAATTTGTTGAAGACTAATTTTTGTTATTAGTTCAAGAAAAATTTGATGTGCCCAATGGTAGTTATATGAAATCATCATGTCATATATGGAACATCACATTTTTGATCACATAAAATTTGATAGTGTGGACAGAGCTTTAGTTTATTTTGATATGAAGTGGCTGTTTAGTGGATCAGTTATGTATTTCATTCAAAGTGGTTAAATTGAAACAATTGTATACCACTCATTTATCCATTCACATATCATCATTTCCAAAGCCTGAGAACTGTTCATCACTCAAAAAGAGCTCACAGCATCTCGAATTATTATCATTTCAGGAGCAAAGCCTGATCAAATAAGATCATGTATCATTTTTACAACGTACACAGCAAATCAGCACCCCACCAACAAACACCATACACGACTTTAAACCGCAAAAATGTTTATCCCACCAGGTAGCCAGGCTAGGCCTGTCTACCACAGCGGACGCCAAGCGGGGAAAAAGAAAAATGGGCGGCGAGTTTCAATTTAGAAACCCGTACGCTAGCAAGCCAGTTATTTCTTTTGATTTTTTGGCCAAAAGAAATAAAATAAAACAGTCTTCATTGAACAGTATTAATAAAGACAGCAAAATACAACTGTTGTTTTGAACAAGCTGAATTTTAAGAACAATTTTAACGGTAAAAATCGTATACAATATTTTTCTGACAACAGGCGCATGGCTGACTGTGACGTTGTGTTGCTTTGCGTGTTTGCGCCACCAACATCAAGAAGCATGCAACAAGCCGGCTTTTTTTTTACTTGTGTTACGTCATCATGAATATAAAAATGTTCCTAAATTCAATAAATTATAAATACTGTATATTAATCAATAAAATCAAAATTACTATAATAAAATATAAAATTAATTAATTTAATATACAATTAAACTAAGTTAATTCATGCTTGCGTTTATTTTTTTTATAATAAAACCACAATAAAACACTATCTGTGACGTCATTTAAGGTAACCAAAGATCGTATACTTTTTGACGTACCGAGAGTGGCGCGCGGTGAGCGAGCCCTCAAATGATGTCCTCCCTGTCGACATGTGACGTTATGTTATCTCAACTTCAAACAAACTTTTGATTTTTTTACTACATATTTATTATTTTCGCATACATTAAAATATTAAACGAAATTATAAGTCTACAGGACCAGCCCCTGCCTATACTAAATTAACTTGACTCTCTAAATATCTCTCTTTAAAAATAAAAGAAAAAGATATTTTATTTATAAAAAAAAAGAGAAATCCGTAGAGATTTGAACCCCTGCTAGTAGAGCTGAGAGAATCCAACGATAGTTACTAGTGCACTACCCGTTATGTCACAATGTACACGAGTAATTAAGGGTGACAATACTCGGTGGAAAAGAGTTAAAGCTATGCGAGCTTCTGTGTGTTTGGGGTTCACAGATTTAAACGTCCCCCTTTCCACCACACATCATGAGGCGAAAACATCAAAGCATCTGATGTGTGGTACCCCCAAGGCTGTTACCGTGCTAGAGGCAAGGGAGCACACCATAATTTTTTTTTTCTGTGGCTTCCCGTCTCCTTTCGATCTCGTAAATTTTATGTACAGTATGTCAGAAATTAGGAACAAATAAATAGATGCCGATTCTCCCGCCTGCGATATTTCTTTTCGTACATAAGTTGGGGACCCTCGTGAAACGTCACAAAATATACATGAATATTCATTAGTCATATCCATAAGGTGTGATGTAAGAATTAAGGTAACTAACAATTCGCTAATGCAAACTGTGTAGTCGAGTGGATAAGACTATGGACTTTACACGTCGATGTATGGGGTTCGATTCCCATGAGCTACTTCTTTTACTTTATAGTGAGAGAGAGAGATTATTAAGAGGGTTAGGTTTAGTTATATTTAGGAAGTAGTTCGGCTATCTTTCACATGGGGTCCCCAACTTATGTACGAAAAAAAATATCTTCCCCCGCCTGGCTAGTTTATTCTCTTTATTAATTAATTATGCATTATTGTAATAAATAATTTCACAATTTTTTTGTGAATTTTCAACTTTGAACAAACGAAAATGATTTCAAACCATGTACTACATTTTACTACTGTGCATGAATAAATTAAATGAATTTTAATTCATTTAAAAGTGAATAATTGATAATGAGAAATCAAAACAACTTACAATGAAAATGATGAAGAATAGCAGCCTGGCCACCCAACCAACCCATTGACTGCGACCCCTATACAAATAAAACAGTTTGGTATGCCGTGCGTTATTATGCAAATGAGTTGGTGCAGGTGGAATGGGGAAGATGGTATTGTAAGTCATTCGCGGTGAACACGCCACAAAATTAAATTTAAAAGTTAAATTTTGATTTAATCTTTATATTAGAAATTCAAATCATGTAAAGATACAATTTTCCGGGCTGGAACCTAGAAGCTCCCCTCCTTTAGTTTGCAAAAGTAATCTTGAAAAGAACCCCATGCGGAAAAGAATCTTACCCGTTGAAAAGAAGCCCATCGTACCCAAGAGTACTAAAAAATGAGGAACTCTTTTTGGGGTTTTATGGTGTCTATTTAATGAAAAAGTGAATGCCATACAAAATGTTTAAAAAAAACCAATATTCATAAAAAAAATACCCGTCGAGGTTTGAACCCCAGCTGATAGCACTCAAAACTGAGCATTACCCGTTAAGCCACAAACTGAAACATGACTGAACAGCTGATAATAGTCTATTTATACGTGTATTACGTAATTCATCATTACGTCATAAATATCTTATTAACCTTGCTAAAACCAAAATGATCAGTTAGCTCAATCGTCTGAGCGTCGTGTTAACACACGTATGTCGTGGGTTCGATTCCCACGCTGGTCGGTGGAATAGAGTTAAGGCTATGCGAGCCACTGTGTTTGGGGTTCACAGATCATACGTCCCCCTTTCCACCACACATCATGAGGCGACAACATCAATGCATCTGGTGATGTGGTGGAAACGACCCCAAAAGGCTGTGGCAGGGCCTTAGTGCTGAGGCAGGGAGAGCACATTTACCATCTTTTTTTTTTTTGGCTCTCGCCAACTGCTTTGATGGTTTAAATTTTATGTTTAGCGCCCTCAATTTATTTTAATGTAAAATTCTCTTCGTTACGTGTTTATCTCATCGTAGTTTGGTATGCCGTGCGTTTGTTATGCAAATGAGTGTGCACATGTGCTGTGGGAAAGATGGTATTGTTAGTCATTCGCGATCAACACTGTTCAATTTTTATTTTGTTAATCTTTTACATTATAATTATAATTCTACCGTTACACATTATAGTGTATTTTTAAATATCCGTTTTATGCAAGATATTGTAGGCCTATTGCAGGCCTACTAATACTATGTTGTGAATTAAAGTTTATGGTAGAATAAATAAATAAATATGTTTTAGGCAGATCTTCGAAATTGAAGCATATGAAATCAAGTTTTTTAAAACCCAACCTAAAATTCGCATCTGGATAGTAGTTGAAATTTAACATTATAATTATCAAAGGTGATAATTGTAATTGTTTCTAAATTATAGAAATATTAAAATTAGTAAGTAGGCTTTTGTGTGCTAGCTCTGTTTGTATTTCATAATTTTGTTTTGTTGAATTACCCTCACGGCCGCGTTAAATGTTACTTTGAGGTGATGTTTCAAAATACTATAGGTGTCATTTCTGGGGACCTTGTACTTATTTTAAACAGTTTGGTAAGCCCTGCGTTGTTATGCAAATGAGTTTGTGCAGGTGTAATAGGGAAGATGGCATTGTTAGTCATTCGCGGTAAACACGCCACACTGTTGAAAATGTTGATGATCTTTACATTAGAAGATTATTCAAATCATGTAAAAAACAATTTCTACGGACGGGAACATAGCAGATCCCCTCATTTAGAAAGTAATCTAAAAAAGAAGTTCATCTGGAAAAGAAGCCCACCCAAGAGTACTAAAAAATGAAGGAGCACATTTTAGCTTCATTGTCCTTATAGAGAGAGCATACCATAACATCTTTTATTTTTCTGAGGCTTACGTCACCTCATTTTTGATGTTGTAAATGTTATGTTTAGCACAGACATTGAACAGTGTGGCGTGTTGACCGCGAATGACTAACAATACCATCTTTCCCACTACACCTGCACAAACTCATTTGCATAACAACGCCGACATACCAAAATACGATGAGATATAAATTCTTTACTAAACACGTAACGAAGAGCATTCTAGTTCCCTTTTTTCTGAGTAGGGGTAACATTCTTTGCGAACGCGAACGTCAGGAGGGGGAAGTCCCCGATTGAAGCAAGGTACTTCCGGTACGGTCTACTTTTTAACAAAGTGACGTGACTTCAAAGTTATCATATTGGCCTAGTTATGTTAAATAAAATACATAGTGAAAGAGCGTGTAAGGCTTTTTATTATGGCGGAACACGCTGAAACATAGTCTGGGCTCCAGACGGAGTTTTGTAAAAATATAAATATTTGTGCACATATGGCGTTTCATACGTGTATTACTTGAGTTTGGATATATTTTTCAGACAAAAATCGCGGTCGAAATAAAAACAAATAAATAAAAAAAAAAAGACAATAAATACAGACTTGGGGCAAGTCTAGCTGAAACAATGTGTTTGACTAAAAAATGACTTACGCCTTTTTTCCCAATTTTTTTTTCCTTATACTGTAGAAGGATATTAGGCCTATTTTTTGTTTTGGTTCAGTTTTTAAAACCTGTCAGTGTTAGTTAGTGGCGGTAATTATCGCTGTTGGTTTCGATTGAACCCCCATCCTGAATATACATTATAGTGTTCTTATTATTTTTCGAACCTTTTGATATTTCAAACCTAGTAGGCCTACATTATACCGACTGAGTTAAGGTATACTAGAAGCTATACAAGATTTAAATTATAATCGATTATTGAAGTCCTGGTAATATTTTATTGGCGTTCCTCACAGGAGACATCGTTTTTTTTTTACATCAGTGTCATATTTTATATTTGTTTGTAGGCCTATAACCTTTTTAAGAATCAGTTTTAAGTATTCGTAATTTCATGGACTAAACTCCTTGGTAATTTTATGTACGATACCAAATTAAATCAACGAACGGGTGGGGTCGGTTTTCAATTAATTATAATTTATGTGCTCGATTCGATCCTCTCTAGTAAAAAAATACTATTTTTAGAACTTCAACCCATCATGACGTCATCATACAGTTTGAAACAGATTGGCCTAGCCCTCTTGCTGTCTGACAAACGACACCACCACTGCAGCAGCAGCACACAGAATATAGTGTGTGTGTAGTAGCGAAACGACACCGCCCAAGCTTTGTGAGTGTTTACGAAGTATACTGCACATATTTTAGTGAGTTTTCATTCTATTATTGTATTAATTAATGTTGATAATGTATATTATAATACAGATTGACTTGTAAACAATCCTAGTATCTTTTTTTCGAAATCTGTACTGTGTTTTGATTAGTAAAACCGAACACAAACTTTTGAGTTTAGGAGGTGGCTAGCTTGCTAGGCCTGAGAAAATCTCATTCTGTTTAGGAGGTCGCTTCGAAGTTGCGCTACTACCGTGAAGGCGACAAGCACCATACCTAGCCTAGGTTGGTTTCAAATCATCGAATTAGTTAGTGTTAGTAGTGGGGTGGTAGTTTTTCGGTAGGCTTACAACGACTAACATCTTTTCGGTCTACATTAATAAATCGTAAAAATTATAAATGTTAATTCTTAAAAAACACATTTGTCATTTTTAAAAACTCTTTTCTAGATCACAACCTGAATTATTATTATTAACTGTATTATGCACTTGTCAATTGTATGACCCACTATACGACCCCCGGGAGAGGTGCGTCATTTGTCCGATGTGCGTCATACTTTTGAATACCATGACGCACCCGTGCGTCAAAAAGGTGACTTACCTTTAGGTGACCATGATGCACCCATTTTGACGCACTGTGACCATGTTGTTTATGATATAGTGGGTGGTAAAGTGACGGACATTGACACACCTTGTTCATTGATGTGACGTACCATCTAGGTTTTTTGACGCACCCCTGCGTCAGTAATTATTTGTAAATGACGCACCCATGACGCACCTCTCCCGGGGGTCGTATAGTGGGTCATACAATTGACAAGTGTATTATGATGTTTTATATAAAAGAGATAACTTTTAGTGGCACAATTTGAAAGGAACAACCACATATTTTTGGCTTTTATCCTATATACCATGTATTACTCATTAAATACTTCTTCCACACCCACTTAAAATGTTTACCCTATCTGTAGTTCACACTAAATAACTACTCTACTACCCTGTTCTGGTTCAAGTTTGTACGGTTCCTTTTTTTTACTGTTAAATTCTTTCAAAGGACCTCATTGGAAACAAGTCCGTAGAGGACTTTTATGAGTTATCCTTGGCATCCTTCTTGTTTTTATTCGGTCTTTATGTCTCATGGTTTTTTATATATATTTTTAATTGTATGTCTGTGATTTTTTATGTACCGATGCCGAAATAAATCGAATCAAAATACCATGGTGGTTAAAAATAATAAAGGTTTAAACAGAAATTTATTTATTGTAAATGTTTTTCAACCCACCGGTACATTTGTTAGTATTTTATGGATAATGTATAACAAATTTAATTGTTTTACCTTCTCAATTCAATTTGACTTTTAGAATAATTTCTATACACACTCTGGGTTCACAATACATTTTTAAAGTAGGTCTGTAAAATTGAATACCTTAATAGTCCACACCCGCTATTTATAATTACAGTTTTGTGAATCATCAAGAATACATTATGAATGAAAAATAATTGATATAAAAGAAACTCATTACTACACTACCATATTTGGGCATATCACTACCATATTTAGGCATATCACTACCATATTTTGGCATATCACTACCATATTTAGGCATATCACTACCATATTTGGGCATATCACTACCATATTTTGGCATATCACTACCATATTTTGGCATATCACTACCATATTTGGGCATATCACTACCATATTTTGGCATATCACTACCATATTTGGGCATATCACTACCATATTTGGGCATATCACTACCATATTTTGGCATATCACTACCATATTTTGGCATATCACTACCATATTTTGGCATATCACTACCATATTTTGGCATATCATTACCATATTATTATTTTGGCATATCACTACCATATTTTGGCATATCACTACCATATTTTGGCATATCACTACCATATTTAGGCATATCACTACCATATTTTGGCATATCACTACCATATTTTGGCATATCACTACCATATTTGGGCATATCACTACCATATTTGGGCATATCACTACCATATTTGGGCATATCACTACCATATTTGGGCATATCACTACCATATTTGGGCATATCACTACCATATTTTGGCATATCACTACCATATTTTGGCATATCAGTACCATATTTTTAGGCACATTACGCTTTTTTGTTAAGTAGACAGAGCTTAAGTAAAGTTACTATATGAACAAATGGAGTTACATTTTTAGCTGTTTAGTTTGCTCTGCATTCACACACATCTTTGTTTATGTTATTGTTGCTTATTTGAATGTATTATTATAGTTTAGTATGTTTAGATTCAACCGGTTAGTGGCGGTTTCATCGCTGTTGGTTGTCAACTGAATAAAATAAAAATGTTTATAAATACATAAATACATTTGTTACATCAAATCCCTGTATGCCCCTATCAGATTTTATATGAAAGACCACGTCAGAGTTATATAACAACACAGTGGCTGGCAGTGGCATTATATTTTATTCTCTATTTTTTCGTGGTTTAGACTAATTTTTACTGGACTTTCACCTTAACCGTGCTTAGAAAACTGAATGAAGTTTATGTTCTCTAGTGCGTGTAAACACAGCATAGTAATGATACGTTACTGTATGTTGTGGCATTAGGTGCAATGTTCAATGTGGTTTCTATTTGGTTCAAACTTTTTCAATGTTATTAATGGTGGTGGTGTAGGGTACAATGTTCATTGAATGTGGTTTTTCATTTTCAAGCATAATGTGTGATTTGGTATGATTGTTACTTGGTAGCTACTACTGTAATAATTAGACTTATTTACTAATTTTACTTGTTTTGTCTCGTGTGCAATAGGTACTCTCATTTTACTTGTTTTGTCTCGTGTGCAATAGGTACTCTCATTTTACTTGTTTTGTCTCATGTGCAATAGGTACTCTCATTTTACTTGTTTTGTCTCGTGTGCAATAGGTACTCTCATTTTACTTGTTTTGTCTCGTGTGCAATAGGTACTCTCATTTTACTTGTTTTGTCTCGTGTGCAATAGGTACTCTCATTTTACTTGTTTTGTCTCGTGTGCAATAGGTACTCTCAATTAATGAATTTTAATCACTTTTTTGCTGTGGTTGATTTTTCCTTTGTTTTTGTATAACTTTTTCGTGTTTGATTGTTTTTTGTATAAATTTGTATTACTATAATGTCTTGATATTTTTCTATGTTAATGTCTTGATGTTTTTCTATGTTAATGTCTTGATGTTTTTGTGTACTTTTTATACCGAATTTATGTAAATGCAATACTTTCAGCTTCTGCTGCTTTTTGTATGTAATGTTTTTTTTATACCAAAATTAATAAATAAAACATTTCTATCATAAAGAAATAATGACTAACTTTACTAAAAGGAAAAAATATTTTCATGAGTGAAAACTTCTGTTTTAGAAAAGTGAGACTTTTAATGAATTAAAATATTATCCACATTCATTCAAAACAAACATTCAATATTTGTTTTTTAACACACCTACTATTCTAAAGTAAACCTCTGTTCAATTAAACTAGCGCTTCTGTAGGTAAAATGCGGTCCTTGGAATTTCGGCCGTGGATAGAGCAGTCTACTGTACATGTTTGTTGTCCATGTGGCATCGTTCATTTTTATCGAAGCTAGGGTGCGATTGGGAGAAAATAATGCACAACACATGAAACACTAATCAAACATTCACAAATGTGATTCCATATGTACAGTTACATTAATATGGCAAGGATATGCAAATGTGCTATAGAGTACTTACACATACAAGCTATTTTGTAGAAAGAGGATTAAGTAAAATATTAAAACATATTGTGGGAGGTACAGTAAATGTAAAGTAAGATATGAGTATGATGACTGTACTTAATGTAAATATACATTAGAAATGGTAGAATACTGAAAGTGGGTTGTAGACTTTTGTGGTGTAAAAAAAACAAACAGTGTGTTGCTGTTCAACAGAAGACGACTATATTAATACAAGAACAGTGTCTAAGCATAGAAGTAGTGAACTATATGGTTTAAGCATACACTGAGCTGTTATAGACTACAGTAGCTAAAAAAATACAGTATTCATATATAATTTAAGAATAGAAGATCTTTGTATCATAGATCTCTCTGTGAGATACTGTCATTAATAAAATATGGACTTCCTCATAAACAATTCTGCACTACCTTACAATTTCCTCTATAAATTATTGTAGCAGACATTTATTTGTTTTGATTGATTCATCTTGTTTCTTTATTTATATCACTGTTATTTTTTTTTATAGGTAGAATTATTTCATCAACATGCGTGAATACAAACTGGTTGTTCTTGGGTCCGGTGGTGTTGGAAAAAGTGCTTTGGTAAGTTATTTAAACTTAAGCTCTGTCTACACTATGTGTGCCCAAATATGGTAGTGATATGCTTAAATATGGTAGTGATATGTTTAAATATGGTAGTGATATGACATCATCATGTCCATATATGGGCACATCACATTTTTTTTGTCACATAAAGTTTGATAGTGTAGAAAGAGCTTTAAACATTGTCTATTATATAATATTATATAATATTTATTACCATGTATGCTAACATACACAGTTCTTTTCTTATTATAGACATACTGTACATTTTATTGTGCAAAAACTTGTACTAAAGCCAACAAATGTGAAAAAAAACTCTTTTTTTTTTTCAGACTGTCCAGTTTGTTCAAGGTATATTTGTGGAGAAATATGATCCAACAATCGAAGACAGTTACAGAAAGGTATTTTGTCTTAAATTTGAAAATTAAAATAAGAAGTCTTGTTCATATTGTGTAAAATGTGAAAATGAAAACAAAATTGCTAATGGGTCTCGTCTACAGCATCCAACAAATGTCAGCTAGATTCAATTCAATTTTATTCGAGCACATAAATAACAATACAATAATGGACGGTTGTAATATAAACTAAGAGAATATCAGTACTTTATTATTTACGATGAATATATTTATATTAATTACTAATAAGTATATTATTACTGCACAAGTTACTTACTTTCTTTTAATATTCTCAATTTAAATATGAACAGAACTAGGCTATTCTGATTTCTGTCTAGATAAAATTAAGTTACAGTAACATCACTAATTTATTATTTAATGATATGAATATTTTTATATTTGTGTATAAAATATAAACGATTAATAAGTATTTCCTTTTGTAATATTCTCAATTTAAATATTAACTGAACCTAGGCCTAAATTATTCTGATTTCTGTCTAGATAACTAGATAAAATTAAGATACAGTAACATCACTAATTTATAATAATATTTATTTAGTGATGATTTTTAATTAAATACTTATATTAATGATTAATAAGTATTTACTGTACATGCATAAGTTTTTCCTTTCTTATAATATTCTCTCTTTAAATATTAACGGAACGTAGGCTTTTGTCGGAATTGAAAGCAGCTGAAATTGCATTTATCCTCGCTGCGTTTATTTTGGCAGGAAGGAAAGCGCTACCTGTTAAATCTAGATAGCTTGATAGGTATCAGTGTTATATTACTTATAGTTGCTTTGGCCATTTTCCAAAACTAAGATAAATTGTCAGAATCAAAATTGGCTGAAATAACCAATTATTTATTATCTTTTAAGCGATTATTATCATGCAGTGGAAACGAGCTATAAAGCTCTGTCTACACTATCAACCTTTATGTGGCAAAAAAATTTATTGTGATGTGATCATATATGGACACGATGATGTCATATCACTACCATATTTGGGACATCACTTTTTTTGTCAAACTAATTGGATAGTATAGACAGAGCTGAAGTTATAGGAATACTAATAACAGATTTTAAAATAATGGATTTGAGAAACGTAATTGATTTTATGTTTGAACGGCCTAAAAGATTATTACTTAGCAGGTTTTATGCACAGAACAACATTTTAATTATTAAACTCATGCATTGTGGGTAATGTCAGCTCATTTATAGGCATTTTACCCCAGAATAATTGATTATACCGTATTTAAAATTCAAATCATGTAACGTAAGTACACATTCTCCCATCAACCATGAATATTATGAGAGATAAAATCTGCTGATTTTTCTGTTTTAATATTTCAAAGCTCTGTCTACACTATCAGACTAGTTTGACAAAAAGTGATGTGCCCAAATATAGTAGTGATATGCCCAAATATGGTTGTGATATGACATCATCATGTCTATATATGGGCACATCACATTTTTCAAATAATAAATAAAGTTTGGTATTTTAGACAGGTTAATATACTGTAGAAACTTATAACTGACTTCCTCATCAGCTACAACATTAATTACAAAAACGTATGCTCCTCTCAAATGTTCCAATCCATATATGGGCATTTTGAAATGCTGTTTTTTTTTAATATTCACATACTTTTTTCTTTAAACCACTGCTCAAGGTCTAAAAATATCAGTTAATAAATTAAAAGCATATTTGTGTTTGTGGTTGTTGTCAAGGGTGTGGTTAAGATCTCCATACTTTAGTCTGGCAGTCGTTATTTACGAATTATCATACTTTCATTTTTAATTCACAAAGCTTTTAAGTTGTTGATGCTATCCAAGATTATTTTGTTATTGTACATTTAAAACGTCATCATATAACATATAGCATTATCATCATATATCGTCGTGAGGTGGTTTCCCGATTAATCGTACGATCAAAACGGTACTGGGTATGGACTGCATTCTCTCTTTTCATTTAAAATTTTTACTAGAAAGGAATAAAGAATGAAACAAGTTTGAGAGGTGCATCACATTTAATGAATTATGTACATTTATAGTAACATTTAAAATTTTAATTAAATATATTATTAATATTATTATTAAAGATGTTGTCCCTTTGACTAATTCCAAAAAAATTAAAAAAAAAAGATTTCGAAAAAAAGTGGGTCATTTTGAAGTATCATAATAGTTATTAACTTTCACCTAAATATAATTCGAAAAAAAAATCATTTAACTGAAATACAGATGTTTTTTTGTTAAAAAAATAACTTTGACTTCCAGTCAAAGTTTTCGATCAAACATATCTCATAATGCAAATTGCCTTGTTTGGCTACTCTGTATGCATAATCATAAAACTTCCTCGCGATCTGTGTGAAAACACCTTCTCAACCGTGATGAGTTGTAAACAATTCTAATTAGCATCATGCATACAGTAATGCATACTCGTGGTTTGAAATCTTTGTTTACTTTCGCTCACGACGATTTTCCAGACGAAATGTAATCAAATTAATTTACCTGTTAATTACGTAAACTTGTTGTTTTTGGCTCAAATTTTCGACTTAAAGTGAATAACTTTAATATTACTTTGATATGGCCAATTTAAATTTAGAATATTTTGACCTTCATTTTTTTGTGTTTCAAGGGACAATACATCTTTAATTATTATATTTTCTAGTGTATAATCCCACCTCCCTAGAACACGAAATTGGGCTGACTTTGGGAGGTTTGACTATACCCAAGGAAACCCTGGTTCAGGAAAAAAATGATTATTATTATTAAGCATTTCTTGTAAAAACTTACCTGAACTGGCTAGAGATATGCCTACAGTACATCCAGACCAAAAGTCAATATTGGGACTATACCTGAGGATGTGCCTGTTTGTGAAATCAAACATAAAGTAGGGGGTGGGATTAGACCCGAGTATATACGGTATTACAAATATCTAAACTTATACTTATATGTTTTTTTTTAATATTTAAAAAAATTGTAAATGCAATGCTATGATATCGAAGCATATGCAACTTTTGTTTTGGTATTTTAGTCGGAAAATGAAGCGCCTCCATGACGCAACATCACATCAATAAAACATGTTGTAAAATGAAATTATGTAAAAAAAACAAAATCTTTGGAATATAAATGGAAAACTAGACATGTAACTCGTCACTTTGACGAGTTTGGTTATCCGCCGCGCAAGTGGTGCAACATTAACATTAAGGGGATAGGTTGAGGACAAAAGGAAGTGTTCACGTTGGCATTATGACCTGAACTGAAGAATATGATATGTTGTTATTGCTGAATTTTATTATTTAAATTCATATATAGTATACACAGTATAATCTGTATCCATATCACATACAGTGTAGAATAGGTGAAATTACGGGACCCGCTATTTATTGCAATTTTTTAACATGTTGACGGTTTTAAAATGAAACGCGAAGGTACCAATTCCGAAAGGAAATTATCTCAGCAACAACGTATTAGCGTGTAGAAGAAATTTGAATACGTGAAATATTGATGCGCGCTCTTTTAAATGTAATGAATTATGACGCAAAAGATGAAAATACGACCTTTTTTATTTAACTGGCCATATGATGACGTCACAACATCCGATTGGCAACATTTTTACATAATTTCGTATCTACAGTCCAATAGCTTCCAGAAAAAGTTTTAATCGTGATTATCACATTTTATTCTTACGAGCTATAACAGATTAAAATTTACTGTAAAGATGAAATTAATGCCACACGTGATTTAAATTTTTAAGCACGATGACGTAAAAAAAATTAAAATATTTTTAACTCATGCGAAAGATAGTTGATTGACCTAGACAATATCAAAATCGGGGTGAAAATGGAAAACGGATAAGTGGAGATGCGCTCTATTCAATGTGATGAGCTATGACGAAAGATACAAAATCCTAAATTTTATATTTGCGTGGCCATACGATGACATCACAATGTCCGGTTAGCCATATTAATACCTGATCCAATATCTACAACTCATCTACTTCCAGAAAATGCCATCCACAAAAAGTTGACCGTTTAGTTTAGAAATTACGACTGTTTTAAAAAAGGCATATTTTAAACGAATTTTTTAACGTTTTCATAAAAAACGCGCGCAAATTGTCCAATTCGACGTGCTCGTATGACGTATCTTTAAGTCAAAATTGTTTAAAATTTGGTAAAATTACTAGAAAAGGCTGGAAAAACATAAATCACGCGAAAAAAATACGTTTTCAATGCTACGTGCGCTCCGCACACGTAAAATTGTGCGCATGCGTGGGAATTTTTGACATGCTTAAACCGACATGAAACGCGTAGAAAGTTGATTAGAAATTAATTTTGCGCATTTTGAAATTTTAAATGCGCGTGCGCGCGTAACTTTGTGTAAAACACGCAATTTTTTTTCAACAGAAGGTTAGCGCATGATATAAATTAAACTTGTGCAAAGTTTCACTTTTAAATGTTATTTGGTTTTCGACATATGTTAAATACGAGAAAATCGTTAAATCGCGCGTACGTCACGTTGCGCGATTGTAAACATCATGAAAAGCTTCGCTTGACGACGTTACATAAATGTCAAAATGTTAACATAGTTAACAAAATGTTATGTTTGCAAGTTTTAGAGAAAAGCGTTACACAAAAATCATACAGAAAGAAAGAAGATTAAGAAAAAGATGATGATGATGATTTCGTACAATCACAAGAGGTTATCCTGCAACTTCGTTGCGGATAACCAATAAGTAGTTTCAGTTTGCAATGTGGAGTGGCTCTGTTTTAGTCAGGCACAGTTTATGAGTCCCCTGAGTTGGTTGTCACTTAATTTACTCATGTCTTAAGAATTCAACCAACTTGACCTTTTTCACTTGACATTTTGAAGAAAAATTTAACACTGTTAAAGTCAACAGTAAAATAATTCACTTTTTTTTTATAAGAGCACTCAAACTAAAGAACACAAAAGACAGTAGAACTAATATAATAAATTGACAATGGAACATGATTTGTATTTCCATGACTGAAAAATAGACATTTTTATAATGAAATTTAGCAAAAAAACTGACATCTTAGTCTGGGGAAATTTACTATTATATTACATTATACTGTAGGAAGTTTAGATTGTTAACACCTCATTATGTACTGTCCGGTGTTTAACGTACTTATTATTTAAACAAATTTTACCAGTTTCCTTTATGTTAATTGCTTTCGAGTTAAATAAACACTTCATTTTTTTTTCTAGCAAGTTGAGGTAGAAGGCCAGCAATGTATGTTAGAGATTCTTGATACAGCTGGAACGGTAAGTTATTTAAATACATCTAAAATGTTTGTAATGTAAATTCCATTGGTAGGATTGCTTCGTTTCTGGTGTGCATTTTCATTCTGTAGTACTTTCTTTAAATCTTTCTGCGTCACCCTAACTAGTATCTTCCATTCCAATAACAAATAATAGAGTTCGTTTAAAAGAAGAATCTCTGAATAGATTATATACTGTATTTCTGGACTGATATTAAAGCTAAATATCTAATCTAATAAATGACTGACTTGGCTTGCCATACCTTACAGCTTAGCTTGCCATAGCTTACAATGTGTACAACTTGTGTTGTTGGTATTTCCGCATCAACCTAGAAATTTCCATTCCAATAAAAAATGGAGTTCTTATTTTCTAAAAGAAGAATCTCTGAATAGATTATCTACTGTATTTCTCAACTGATATTAAAGCTAAATATCTAATCTAAAAAAATAACTGACTTGGCTTGCCATACCTCACAGCTTAGCTTGCCATACCTTACAACGTGTACAACTTGTGTTGTTGATGGGCCTTGCATGTGGCATTATATTAATACCTTAATGGGTTGTTCATCTTACCAGCTTTGTATACTTGTGGATTAATGCACCATTTAGTTGCAATTAGCGGTATTGCTTTCAAAGTGTCTTACTCTAACCATAGAACAATATTATATTTATTTTGTTTTTATTTGAGTGAAAAAAACAAGGAAGATTAAAAGGAAGGGGTGCATTAGGGAGTGTCCTTTACTCTAAATTGCTGTTCTCCTTAGTATGTAAAACAAAATTCTCTCATTCTTCATATTTTAACTTTGTTTATTGTTTTGCCTCTAGGAACAATTTACTGCAATGAGGGATTTATACATGAAGAACGGGCAAGGATTCGTATTGGTCTACTCTATTACAGCTCAATCGACGTTTAATGACCTCCATGACCTCCGAGAACAGATCATCAGGGTCAAGGACACAGATCACGTAAGATTAATTATTAAACTTCATAAACTTTATTATATTAAGCTCAGTCTAAACTATCAAACTTGTTTAACAAAAAAAGTGTGATGTAACCATATATGGTAGTGATATCCCCAAATATGGTAGTGATATGACATCATCATGTCCATATATGGTCACATCATTTTTTTGTTACATAAAGTTTAATAATGTAGTCGGAGCTTTAAGTGGATCTCTTCTGTCAAATAAGCAAGGGAAACTATGTTTTATCACATAGCCAACTCCTATTGAGAGGAAACCTCTATTAAGGGACACTATGTTGGTTGGGTCCTGTAGATCGTTATCACTTGATGACTACAGCTGAATACAAATGTACAGCAGAAAACATGTCAGTATAAACATTTGAATAATTTCTGTATAATTCATTTACAAGGCCAAATCAAGACAAGCGAACTCTTTTTATTTGGTCTTTTTGTCGAATAATTTGAGCAATGTAATTATTATTTTACGTTTTGAGAATAAAGATATATGTATTTTAATTTTTTTGCTTGATAGGTGCCAATGGTTTTGGTAGGAAACAAGTGTGATTTAGAAGACGAGAGAGTGGTGGGTAAAGACCAAGGGATCAACTTAGCAAGACAATTCAATAGCTGGTATGTAAATAACCATTTCTAAGTTGAAATATAATCCCTTAATTCTGAACAAATTTTCCTTTTGAAGCCTATGTGAATACTGTGGATTTGAACCCATGACACTGGGGTTGGCAGGCCAAACTTGTTGACCACCAAGCTACAGTGTCACTACTAAGATACTACAACAATATTAGAGGATTATAAAACTACATTCCTGAGGTTGTATTCACCATTCACACTTAGGCTAAGGGAAACAATTACAATTTTAAAAATCTCTTATCTAAGTGAATACTATTTAAGGGAAATACTTTAAAAATGTTACAATGTAAGTGAAATATCTTCCTTATGTGTGATTGGTGAATACGACCACTGGTTGTTAAATCTAAAATTCACTGGCCAAAGTTTTTTGGGTATTCATTAATAATATGCAGAGTAAAGTACTTAAATTGATTATAATGTTTAAATAAATAAAAAAAAATTTTTTCTAGTACGTTCCTTGAGTCATCTGCAAAGGCGAAGATTAACGTAAACGATATCTTCTACGATTTGGTGAGACAAATCAACAAAAATATACCAGACACAAAAAAGAAAGACAAAAAGAACAAGCGATGCGTTCTCATCTAGATCATTGTTATTCTTCTCTTTGTCTTTACATTGTAAGTAGATATGCTTAAGTAACTATATAACACCTACTGTATTAGTGGTTTTGTTAAAAGTGGTGTGTGAATACTCACTTGTGTTGGTCAATAAGTGGGTGGTTGCTCATGAGTGATTTGAACGACTGCTCTTGACTGGACTGTAGACATGCCACTTACCCTACTCTGATGTAATTGTACTGAATGCTCTTCACATTGAGATCACTGTGAAATAACTTATGTTGAGAATTATATGGTTGGTGTTTTGTTTTACTGAGCCCTCTGGTAAGAACAGTCTTTGAAGAGGTCTATATAAAGAAGAAATACATTTAAAAAAAATAAAGTTAGTGAGAGTAGAAACATACTTTGATTCCTGATAAAAAGGTATTTTATAGTAGTAATTAAAATAGATGAAATTCCACTTGTGAGGTGGTCATAAAGTGCTCATGAGTAACGCCACCTTTATAATGTTCTCTTTTTTATATTTTCTCTCTTCAGAATGCATAACCAGCTTTAAGCTGAGACCTGGTTTACCACAAGCTAGTGATGTCAATGAAAGTCTTCTATTACGTTGAAACCACCTCCAAATTTTAAATAATCCGTTTTTGGGGTGTTTAGATAATATTGAGTTATTATAACCGTCTTTTTTATTGTATTGTTTGCTTAAAACTCATATGGAGCAAAGTAAATTAAGACCATCATATTTTCTTAATGTTCAGTGTACAGTGTGTAATTTAAGTATGTGGCTATATGCACAGCAGCTGTGTGTATAGCCACAAGGCTGCCTGTGAATAGCAACTGTGTATAATTATAAGTAGCTAGAAGCATGATTTTGTTGTACACATATCCCATGATGAAATAGATTTCTATTTATCCTTGATTTCAATTGAAAACCAGGAAACACATGCCTACATGTGATTACATTGGTGATATCATTGCCTGACTGTATACACAGCTGCTAATTCATAAAGCCATTCTCTTTATTTAAAGTGATACAGCTTAGGCCCTGTTCAGACCCATGGCGTTAGACCGTTTTAGCGTACGACGCTAAAAGAATGTGTGTCTGAACAGTTGGGGATTAGCGTACAACGCGTTGTACAACGGTTGTAGCGTTGTAGTGGAAAACGGTTGATAGTACCGTTTTAGCGTACGACGCTACTGTAAGTCAACGTTGTATCCAATCAGAACGTTTCCTGTTATGACGCGAAACAAGGTTTGACCTAGGCTGACATCTTGTATCGTCAATGTGTGAGATGGATTTCAATAACAAAAAGGCCAGAATAAATAAGGCCTAACTACACTACAAATATAACTGTTACAAAGGCTACAAACTATTATCAACTGATTACCATTATATTTTCTAACAAATGACATAAATACATGCACCTTGTATTTAAACATAGGGACTACGATCCCATCCGCTTTTAGGCCTAGCTAGGCCTAGAGCCATTCACGCATTTCATTCAAGCTAAAAACTAGCCTGGGACATCAAGTCACTCATTCATACAAGGCAGACTAGACTGGACAAGTTTAATGCTGAAAACCCCCTAACTCCTAAAAAAATCAGTAAACAAACAAGGGGAGCTGTTTCCCTTTTATTAGCAAGTTAAGGGTTATTTTCAACCGACTGGACCAAAGAATATATAATCTTTGACTGGACTGGATAGACTAATCACAATCATTTTTTTCTTCATCATTACGAGGCCTGCTTTATTTTCGTAACACAAGAGCCTGGGGAAAATGTTTTTTACTACAAAATAAAAACAATAGAAACAGAAATTTGGCTTTACTATATTTTTCTTAAATAAATGCTGAGGTATGTTTTATTTACGGCAAATTTTGTCATAATTGTAGGGCTGAGATCTAGGCCTGTATACAGTGGAAATAATGATGAAAACACGTGGGTAAGAGCACATGAATATGCAACTAGAAACAACTTGGATGACGTACTTCCGTTGTAACGATAATCGTACGCTATGGGTCTGAACACCTCGTTTTTTTCTCTGCGGTTTGTAACGTGACCTTGATAGTAACGTTGTACGCTAAAACGGTCTAACGCCATGGGTCTGAACAGGGCCTTAGTTGTGTATGTACACATTTAATGAACCGTGGAATGTTGTCCATTTCATTGTTAATATAATGTAGGTCGCATGTAAACTGTACTGTGTATGCTTTAAACTTTGATAGTAACAAGTAGTTTTTAGTGTCTACCAAAATTATCTTTAAAAAATGAAATGTTTTATGATGTGCTCATTATATCAAATATAAAATGATTTTTTAAATATCCGATTATGTAAATACTGTAGTGGAATTTTTAGTTTTTTTTAAATTAATATAAAACTATTAATTAATTTTTCTGATATTATGTACCTATCCTAACAACCAATTGCAGTAAAATTATATCTGCACCAGTAAACAGATTTGTCTAGATTTCATTAGTTCAGTAACCCAGTTAATGCTTGGTTCCCACTAGAGACGTAACACAAGAGAGTTGATATGTTTGAATAATGCATCGCTTGTGATTGGTCAAATTGCTTCTTTGCATTGCGTCTCTAGTGTGAACCAAGCTTTTCACGTCGGAATAGACACATTGTGTTCACATACTAACTTTCCTGAGGTGTTATGGACAAGTTTGTAACTTCTGATTTCTAGTATGGGAAATTTGTCACCGACTCTAACAAGAAATACACAATATGTCACATGCATATAAACACAGACAATCTACATGTTATTTATAAATGTAGAAACTAATATACCTGACAAATTAAACATATCCAGAACTATAGATAAAATCTTGTTTGTTTTCGGTCCAACATGTAAGATACTGAAAATGCTACCCAGACGTACGTTGTATTAAGCTAATGCTTGTTGTGCTCTTGTCAGGTTCTCTCTTTTCATTTTTAAAAAATATAATTTCAGGAGCTAATGAATAGAGTTTTAAAGCATGGTTTGTAATCAGAACAATTGAATTTAAAACTGATAACATCTAAATTAAATTGTAATAATTTCAATTGTTTTATTATGTGTATGTAACTTATACTATTTAATTTAAAACGCTGTAGTGGAGAGAAAAAAGAAGTAAATTCCATATTATTCAGGAATTTATACTGCATTTTACGATGCCCATTTCTAGTGACATAAAAACCAAGTGGTATTTTAATACCTTTAATAAGGTTTTGAATTTCACCCATGCAGTGTGATACTGCAAACTTCTTATGGGGCTATAATGACGACATCATGTTGTGATAGCTTGATGTACTGACCACTTAATAAGAAGATTGTCACTAGAAATGGGACTAAGAATTTTTGGGATAAAAAACAAGTACCGTATTAACTTAGAATTAACATATTAATTTGATACTCAATTATTACACAAAATTTAAAGTGTTATATCATATATATTAATAATTTTATGCCATGCATCACTTGTAGTTATGGCGATTATGGTAATATGTTTTATCTAAAATGTATTGAGTTTGTAGATTATGCCTATATTAGATCTGACATGGCATACACTCTATACTTTGTTGGAGGTAATTGACTGCAATATCATTAATCTGCCTCTAAACCATTCGCTTAGTATAAAAGCTTGTCTAATTTCCTAATACAGAATTCAAACTATAACAAGATAATCTATAATTTGTAAGTTAATTTCAGAATCCATTAATTATTTTAAACACTAAATAAATATCTTGTATCTATTTATGTACTATACACTCAAGAAACCCCTACTATATCTTTTTATGATTCGTTGTATAGCGCTTTGTGAATGTATCTGCTGTTAGACACACACAGATATCGGTTACACTTTCTGCCACACTTTTTGCTGTTCTGTAATGCCTTAAGCTCTGTCTACACTATCAAACTTTATGTGACAAAAATGTGATGTGCCCATATATGGACATGATGATGTCATACCACTACCATATTATTTGGGCGCATCACTACCATATTTGAGCACACTTTTTTGATAGTGTAGACAGAGCTTTAGGTAATCCATTTGGCTGTTCTACACACATGTCTGTTTTGCCAGTTGTTTTGTAGTGCCTTTTATCATTGTGATTATGATGTAATGATCAGTCAATGTTGATTACTATTATTTATAATGTTTACTGTATAGTGTTCTTGCATGTGTATTGCATGTCATTATTTACGTTTCTCTGGTCACTTTTGTGAAAGCAGTTGAGTCTCTATACTATACTAATTTAGGTGTAAACACACCTTTAAACTTAAGTTTTGACTAGTGGGTTTATATCGAAATTAGTAAGGTCATTTAAATTTGTCATTTTTTCTGTTCACAATTCATTGTAATTTACAGGAGCAAATATGTTTTTATCAACAACCAACTTCTTTAAAACTTAAAATAAACTTATATATGGTGATAGAAATAGATGTAGCTTAGATCTAAAAAAAATATTAATTTGCAAATAAAAAAATAACAATTCTTTATACAGTATTCGTTTCTATTGCGTGTCTTTTATGTCTCCAAAATTATGAATAAAATTCAATGAATTTTTCCATAAATGGTTCATTTGATATTACAAATTCTACATGATTTCAGGATTAAGATGCAAGTATCAGACTCCAATTTTCCTATTATATTTGAATAAAATATGGTTTGATTAAAGAAAATATATTTTTTTATCCAATAAGAACGCAGACCGTGATGGTATAATTCATTCATATTCATAAATATTATTAATATTCATGAGGATTATTAACCGGAAACCAGGTCATCGAAAGGTCATGCACATACCATCAATACAAAATAAAATGGTGGTAAAGTTATCAACAGGCGACAAAAGGGTTTTATAAGATCACTTTTTACGAGTTACCAGAGTGTTATAGTTGTTATAATGAGGGCTGTACCAGTATGGGTAGATAAAGTACATGACAGGGATAAAGTTGAGCAATGGTATGCATATGGATAATTAAAATAATACGAATTATGCTAGGCCTAGGTTGCCTAAGTAATAAATTAGAAGAAGCGTCATGTTTCCATGGCGGCCGCAGTGCTGATAAGGATCGTTTAGGCGTACGTATTACTTTGAAGATAGGCCTAGGGCCTGTTCTTTATAGAAGCCTAGGCACAGGGATACACTTAATGATATATTTAGATTCCAACCTAGCCTGTACTATATATTATACTCAGCCTAGGCCTAGTCTAGGACGTGGCAAAAGTTCCCTAAATGAATGATGATGATGACAACAAACGACTATTCGCCTAGGCCTAGCCTATTCAATAATTATATTCTATTTTTTTCCCAGTATTTATGACTTATGCTTTAGACCTGATGGTTCACAATTAATAGTCGCAGCTGGAAACAGAGTGCTTGTAAGTATACTGGACACACAATACAAATAAAAGTAATGCAAATCTAAATCTTAGTTTTCTTGATCAATGAAATTAAATCATGTTTATTTGCAGGTTTATGATACAACAGACGGGACATTAATACAACCACTAAAAGGCCATAAAGATACTGTGTACTGTGTTGGCTATGCTAAAGATGGTAAACGGTTTGCCTCAGGCTCGGCTGATAAAAGTGTCATCATCTGGACTTCTAAACTAGAGGGTATTTTAAAATATACGTAAGTTATTTATTTTGTTTTCTTTGTTTCTTCCCTATGACACATTTTCATAATTAATTTAAAACAACTTAAACTAACATGTTCTTTTTCTTTATAGATTATTGTTACTGTACTTTTATATATGCTTAATACAGATGAGGATTTGTATTTTTGAATTAATAAATTGGAATCAAATTTTGTGTTTTTTTAGGCACAATGACGCCATTCAGTGTATCGGCTTCAATCCCATAACGCATCAGCTTGCAAGCTGCGCTTGTAGTGACTTTGGTAAGTTTTAGAATATTTAGTAAATGAATAAAGTTATTTTTCTTCCTCATCCAAGTGGTTACTGACTGTCACTCATTCCATCTCTTGTGCACCATGCAGATGAACTAAAATATTAATACTATTATAATGATTAAGACAATGAAATCCCAGTATCATATTAGTCATTAACTAATAGAATACACTAATTTGGCTTTTAACATATTTTCTCCCATTTTAAAGGATTGTGGTCATTGGAGCAGAAGTCGGTTTCTAAACACAAGATCCACAGTCGTATCACATGTTGTAGTTGGACCAATGACGGCCAATACATCGCTTTGGGTTTATACATTGGAACCATTAGTATACGCACAAAGGTTAGTCAGAAATTGTCTTAATAATAATTAAAAAGTTAGTATGCTATACAATTATACATTTTTCGTATTCGTATTAAATTATTCGATTTGTTGTCGAAAAGACAGTAGTGATTTTACAAACAGCTTGAGAGTTCAAATTTAAGGGTGCAAACAATTACAGTGTATTGACTTACACTTGTGTGTTTTTTCATTGTTTAGAATGGTGAAGAGAAGGTAAAAATAGAAAGGCCAGGAGGTGGACTAAGTCCAATATGGTCTCTCCAATGGAATCCATCAAAGTAAGTTACTTAAGCATTTAGAACACTGATAAAACTAGCCACATAAAGTATTCCAGAATTATAAAATGCTAATAAAAAGGCATTTTTTTATTATTATTTGTCCGATTAGTTATATTGGAAAGACACTCCCTTCGGCGATAGTTGTCTTTGATAGCTCTTGTCTCTTCTCCCTTTTTATGTTTCGCTGAAAGGAATAAATAAAAATAAAATCATATACTTTTACTTTTGATCTTTTTATTTTACAGAGAGGAAACCCAAGAGGTTCTAGCTGTCTGTGACTGGGGACAAAAACTATCATTCTATCAGGTTAATGGAAAACAGGTTAGTTGAAATATCTCTTGAAATAAACAGTTGCAATATGTTCTTACAGTGTGCATACGACCGCTTGCATAATAAATCTGTATTATAGCAAGGCAATCTAACAACAGGGCACTGAGCTCACCATACCAAGATTTTTTTTTTTTTACCATATTTAATGAGCGTGACCCATCCAGCAATTGTTGATCATTAGGGACCCTCAGAGGTTCACAACACAAACATATACACAAGATGCTCTACATAAATAAAGTCTTATTACAAGTCTTTGGGAGTGGAGTTGTTATTTTTGTTCTTAGAAAAATTCCTGACATGTGACGAGGCTTGAACCCAGGACCCTTGGAGTGGTAGCCAAGCATCATGACCACCAAGCCACAACTCCACTCCAAGATAGGAACTCGCAACATATGGCCGGATGGCTGACCTGTCCGATGGCCTGTGTAATGGGCTACACAAATAGAGCTCACCTTTACTTTGAATATAACTATTATGTTTCTCTTTTATTAGATTGGTAAAGATAGAAGCCTTGAGTTTGACCCTTGCTGCATGAGCTACACAATGATGGGAGAATATCTTGTGATAGGAGGGGCTAATAAGCAAGCTTCTCTGTACACTAAAGAGGCTACAAATCTTGGAGTTATAGGAGAACAAAACTCTTGGGTTTGGTGTTGTAAAGTAAAACCTGACCAAAACTATGTCGTAAGTACAAGCTTTTCCAAACAAATTATGATGTGCCCAAATATGGTAGTAATATATCAAAATATGGTAGTGGTATGACATCATCATGTCCATATATGGGCACATCACATTTTTTTAAAATATAAAGTTTGATAGTGTAGACAATTTATATAGTTTCCCCTATGTTTCATAATTTTTGGGATTTTATTTGTGTTACACAAGCTTGTTGAAAATAAGAACTTTTTTTGTCAGTGAGGGGATAGTTAAAGACCCCTTCCCTGCAATTTTGGACGTTTTTTGGAAAATAATACATATATATCACTTTAAAAACATTAAACCATGTCATTCCTTGTCTTAAATGTACGTTTTATGGTAAATTATGATAAAAAGTGAGAAACAATGCACTACCTAAATAGCTCGCGGCGATCGACCTCTCGTGGACGGTCTTAGGCCTAGCCTGGCTTAGTTTTGTAGGCATAGCTGGTAACGTACGAAAATCGTACGCTAGCTATATACCTAGCCTGACGTTGTGTAGTTGCTGCATTAAGTTGTCTTTCTATTTTTGCCAGACTCCGTTGATACAAATTGGGGAAAACTCGGTATTTTCGCTGAAAAGTTAGGAGTCTTCCATTTGTTTTGGCCTCACGATCGATCGAAAAGTGGGCGAATTACAGGTGAAAAACAAAAATATCAATCCGCGCGCAATGCATTTTGGGATTTATAGCGGGCCGCTATAATTATTAAAATCGACTTATTTTTCACATTTTTAACCGTTTAAAGACGAAAAAAGTTATCGCAATAGGACCATATAGTATTATTTTTACATTAAATATAGTTTGTGATCTTAAATTAGATCTAAAAAACGTACGGAAGGGGGCTTTAAAATTACACAGTAAAATCTCTATTCTTTTGTACACAAATGTTGTAAATGTTGTTTTTAAAAAACTATGAAAAATAAACAGTGTGGTAAAAAATGTTGAAATTTTACGTTTCTAGTATTTTTTTTGCAAATAAAGTTACCTATTATTATTTTAGTATTTTAACTAACTTTAGAGTTTTATTTTCACCTTCTAGGGAGTCACCAGAAATGTTATTACATTAGGTTAAACTACCTAACTACTGAAAAAAAGTCTTTCTGGTTTTTATAGCAGAATTTTCCCAAATTTTGTATTTTACCATTTTATTAAAGAAATTCATGTTTTTTTGTATTGATTTCTATTACAAATATTTGATTTATGTACAATTAACCAGATATTATATTTAAAATTCATGCCTGTACCTGAGCTTTAAGTTGATTGATTCAAAATCCTTTATTAATACTTGACAGGTTGTAGGGTGTCAAGATGGAACCATATCCTACTACCAGCTGATCTTTAGTACAGTACATGGGTTGTATAAAGAAAGATATGCTTACCGTGAACAAATGACACATGTTATCATACAGCATCTGTTGACTGATCAAAAGGTGAAAATCAACTGCAAGGACTTGGTCAAGAAAATCGCAATCTACAAAAACAGATTAGCTGTAAGTTGTGCCCAAATATGGTAGTGATATGCCCAAATATGGTAGTGATATGCCCAAATATGGTAGCGATATGCCCAAATATGGTAGTGATATGCCCAAATATGGTAGTGATATGCCCAAATATGGTAATGATATGCCCAAATAAGGTGGTGATATGACATCAGCATGTCCATATATGGACACATCACATTTTTGTGTGTGTGGTTAAGATTAGTAAATTTATGAAAAATGAAACAATTATATTTATTTTCATTATGTTATTTCAGGTTCAATTTCCTGAGAAGATTATAATTTATGAACTGTACACAGATGACTCCTCTGATATGCACTACCGCGTCAAGGAACGTATCAACCGCAAATTTGAATGTAATCTGCTTGTTGTCTGTTGCAACCACATCATACTTTGTCAGGAAAAGCGGCTGACAAGTTATAACTTCCAGGAAGTCAAAGAACGAGAATGGGTGATGGAATCCTTAATTAGATATATTAAGGTGACGGGTGGGCCTGCTGGTAGAGAGGGTCTCTTAGTAGGACTGAAAAATGGACAGGTGAGATGTCAATGGTATAAATTGAATTTAGAGAGGGAAGAAAAAAAGAAGAGAAAGGGAAAAATATGTAGAATTAATTAATGCATATGGAATCGTTTTCTTTTTTTAAAATTCTCTTTTTTGCTGTTAAAAAAAATAATTGTTTTCTGTGGTCAGAAAAGTAAAGAAGAAGAAAAAAACTTGAAAAAATGAATGATGATTATGTTGTAGCCACGATGCTATTATTTATTTTCTGATAGATATTTATGGTGTAAATGTAAATTGAGAAACAAGTGTCTTCCTTTTTGTTGAAAAAAGGACATTTATTTTAGTAGTAGAGTCAATTACTCTCAATTTGATAATAAAATATTCATAACATTTATTTTTGATGTTTCCTTCTCTTTTAGATCATGAAAATATTTTCAGATAATCCCTTTCCAATACTCATCCTTAAGCAACAGACGTCTGTCAGATGTTTGGACTTAAGTGCGTCTCGAACTAAGATTGCGGTGGTAGATGAGCACAACACTTGTCTTGTGTATGACGTCAACAGTAAAGAACTGTTATATCAGGTAAAGCAACCATAGACTATTTTTCTGTAATTTTTTCGACATATCTTTGTGCTTCTCTGTTAAGAGTAATAATCTGACCCATGACCTTATGCCTTAAGATAATTGTCTAATTTGAAACTTGGGAAGTGGAGTAAAAACAACCTTGATACTAGGTCAGAAATCCAACCTGGGACCTTGCGATGGGAAGGCAAGCGAGTTATCCACCAAGCTACAGCTCTACTAAAATGTTTTAAGAGCCCTGTACTAAGACTACTTGACATGTTAATGTTGAAATGTTTTTTTAATGAGGAAATTTTCTGAATGATTGAAATCAAAACCATACTTGGTTTGGTCTACTAGAGTTCCTGCTTCCAAAAGTCATCCATTTGCAGAAGCACTGATAAAGAAAGTCTATCCGTGGAGGCTATAGAGTGGTCCCGGGACATGACTATACTTTGGCTTTAGTTGAAGTTTGCAATGTTATTAGAAATTGTGTATATTATTATTATCTCCAGGAACCAAATGCAAACAGTGTGGCGTGGAATACGCAGTGTGATGATATGCTGTGTTTCTCAGGCAATGGTTTACTGAACATCAAGGCCAGCAACTTTCCTGTTCATCAGCAGAAGCTTCAGGGCTTTGTAGTTGGCTTCTGTGGCTCCAAGATATTCTGCCTACATGTGTATGCCATGGTGGCAGTAGAGGTGCCGCAGTCTGCACCTATGTATCAATATTTAGAACGCAAGCAGTTCAAGTAAATATATAAAGCTCTGTCTACACTATCAAACTTTATGGGACAAAAAAGTGTGATGTGCCCAAGTGTTTCAGTAATATCTCCAAATATGGTAGTGATATGACATCATCGTGTCTATATATGGGCACATCACATTTTTTGTCACATAAAGTTTGATAGTGTAGAAAGACCTTTACACTTGTTTTTTCAATACTTAATCTTATACAAATTCAGGCCATTTAAAAGTCTTTAAAAGATATGTTTATCATGTGCATTACTATTTGCATCAAAGTACGGTTTTTCTTTATAGAGTAGAATCCCTATTAAGAAGTCACTTTCCTGTGAAATGAATGAGAGGCAATGAATGTTTTACCACTATTTCCAAGCCCTATTCAGTGTTGGGTCCCAAAGACATCTCTTGAACAGTGATCTCTCAAAAGTAAAACAGTGAAAAAAAAGTAATTGTATAATATGTATGTCGGAAAAGTTATTTATAAAATTGATTTATATTTTTAGGGATGCATATCGTGTGGCTTGTATGGGAGTAACAGACAAGAATTGGCAATCACTAGCACATGAAGCTATTGAGAGTTTAGACTTTGTCACTGCTAAGAGGGCATTCATTAGGACGAGGGATCTTAGATATTTGGAACTCATACATAACATTGAGGTAACTTTTTAAACTAATTTTATTATGTATATTTTTAACCTTGTGTCAGTATGCAAAGGAGAAGAATGAACTTGTCTGTTTATTGTTACTTTAAAAATGCTATATTTTTATTATAATAAAGCTCTGTCCACACTATCAAACTTTATGTGACAATGAAATGTGAATGTGTAAACATATATGGACATGATGATGTCACTACCATATTTGGGCATATCACTACCATATTTGGGCACATCATACCATTTTGAGTTACACTGATTTCTTTTTTAGGAAAGACGACGAAGAGGTGAATACGATGACCAGCTATTTTTGGCTGATATTTATGCGTATCAAGGAAAGTTTTCTGAAGCTGCTAAATTGTATAAAAGAGCGGGTCAACCTCAGCGTGCCCTGAACATGTATACTGACCTCAGGATGTTTGAACATGCAAAGGTTAGGGAACTTCTGTGTTTATTATAGCAATTTATAAGAAAAAACCTTTATATTCAAGTTATCAAATTTTTAAAATCATATAAAATAAAAAACAAGTTACTGTATGTATCTTTTGTCTCGTTTAATTGGAAAAAAATGTTTTTAAAACATTACATTTAAACTTTTACATTGATATCAATCTTTTTAGTTTTCATTTCCAAATTTACCCATATTTTTGTTAAATTATAATTGTATAAATTTCAGGATTATATTGGTGCCGGTGACCCACAAGACAAGAAGATGTTGATAAGTAAACAAGCTGATTGGGCGAAGAACATCAATGAACCAAGAGCAGCGGCCGACATGTACCTATCAGCTGGTGAACATCTCAAAGCAATAGAGATCATAGGGGACCATGGCTGGGGTGACATGTGAGTACTAATAGAGATTACAGGAGACCATGGGGGTTGGAGGGAGGTGGGGGGGGGGGGGGGTGTGGTGACATGTGAGTACTAATAGAGATTACAGGAGACCATGGGGGTTGGAGGAGGAGGGGGGTGTGGTGTGGTGACATGTGAGTACTAATAGAGATTACAGGAGACCATGGGGGTTGGAGGAGGGGGGGGGGGGTGTGGTGACATGTGAGTACTAATAGAGATTACAGGAGACCATGGGGGTTGGAGGAGGGGGAGGGGGGTGTGGTGACATGTGAGTACTAATAGAGATTACAGGAGACCATGGGGGTTGGAGGAGGGGGGGGGGGGGTGTGGTGACATGTGAGTACTAATAGAGATTACAGGAGACCATGGGGGTTGGAGGAGGGGGAGGGGGGGTGTGGTGACATGTGAGTACTAATAGAGATTACAGGAGACCATGGGGGTTGGAGGAGGGGGAGGGGGGTGTGGTGACATGTGAGTACTAATAGAGATTACAGGAGACCATGGGGGTTGGAGGAGGGGGAGGGGGGTGTGGTGACATGTGAGTACTAATAGAGATTACAGGAGACCATGGGGGTTGGAGGAGGGGGGGGGTGTGGTGACATGTGAGTACTAATAAAGATTATAGGGGACCATGGGGGTTGGAGGAGGGGGGGGGGTGTGGTGACATGTGAGTACTAATAAAGATTATAGGGGACCATGGGGGTTGGAGGAGGGGGAGGGGGGTGTGGTGACATGCGAGTACTAATAGAGATTACAGGAGACCATGGGGGTTGGAGGAGGGGGGGGGGGGTGTGGTGACATGTGAGTACTAATAAAGATTATAGGGGACCATGGGGGTTGGAGGAGGGGGGGTGTGGTGACATGTGAGTACTAATAAAGATTATAGGGGACCATGGGGGTTGGAGGAGGGGGGGGCGGGGGTGACATGTGAGTACTAATAGAGATTACAGGAGACCATGGGGGTTGGAGGAGGGGGGGGGGGTGTGGTGACATGTGAGTACTAATAGAGATTACAGGAGACCATGGGGGTTGGAGGAGGGGGGGGGGGGTGTGGTGACATGTGAGTACTAATAAAGATTATAGGGGACCATGGGGGTTGGAGGAGGGGGGGGGGTGTGGTGACATGTGAGTACTAATAAAGATTATAGGGGACCATGGGGGTTGGAGGAGGGAGGGGGGTGTGGTGACATGCGAGTACTAATAGAGATTACAGGAGACCATGGGGGTTGGAGGAGGGGGGGGGGGGTGTGGTGACATGTGAGTACTAATAAAGATTATAGGGGACCATGGGGGTTGGAGGAGGGGGGGGGGGGTGTGGTGACATGTGAGTACTAATAAAGATTATAGGGGACCATGGGGGTTGGAGGAGGGGGAGGGGGGGGGGGTGTGGTGACATGTGAGTACTAATAGAGATCATAGGGGACCATGGCTTGGGTGACATGTGAGTACTAATAGAGGTCATAGGGGTTCCATGGGGTTGGGGGGTGGGGTGGTTGGGGTTGGTGACATGTAATTACTAACAATAGTATGTACTGTATTGTAAGATTAAGTAGCAAGAAAAGTACTAAAAGCTATACCTTCTTTGTTTTTTATAACTAGAAAAATTCATTATGCACACATTCAGAAACATGTTTTGGTGTAGTTTATATAATAAAGAGTAAAAAGTTGTTATGATGGTACCATGTGTTCAGTACGCTACATACTTCATATATAGAACAATATACGATACGTTCTTAAGAAAGAAATAGCAGTAAAAAATTATTTTAAATCCTTTCTTTAGCCCATCAATAATTATATATGATATTTATAATGTGTATGTTTTGGTGTAGGTTGATCGATGTTGCGCGTAAGTTAGATAAAGCAGAACGTGAGGCGTTGAATAAGTGTGCTAAATACTTTAAGAAGATGGAACAGTATGCGTACGCGGCAGAGACGTATACCAAGATGGGAGACACGAAGCAGTTAACGCTCTTGCACGTTGAATCACGGAACTGGGAAGCTGCGTTTAACCTGGTTGAAAGACACAGTGAATATAAGGCAAGTAGTCATGGCTGTAGAAGATTTGTTTGTACGCCAACTCAACAATTCTTCTATCTGTTTTTCCCTCCAATCTGAATGTCATTTGTTTCTTATCTGTAGACATCCTCTTATTCCTCTATGCTTAACTTTTAAATTGCCAGTTCTTACACGGGGTCAACTTCCTAGTATCTTGCGCCTAATTAATAGCCAATTATTGTTTTTTAAATGAATGGTCTTTTCTTTCTGTCATGTAGGATGATGTTTATGTACCTTATGCGCAATGGTTAGCTGAAAATGATCGGTTTGAGGAAGCTCAGAAAGGTAAATAATAATAGATGTAAAATTTATTAATATATCTATGATCATCATATTAAGTTGTATGATCACCATATTAGGTTGTATGATCACCATATTAGGTTGTATGATCACCATATTAGGTTGTATGATCACCATATTAGGTTTTATGATCACCATATTAGGTTGCATGATTACCATATTAGGTTGTATGATCACCATATTAGGTTGTATGATCACCATATTAGGTTGTATAATCACCATATTAGGTTTTATGATCACCATATTAGGTTGCATGATTACCATATTAGGTTGTATGATCACCATATTAGGTTGTATGATTACCATATTAGGTTTTATGATCACCATATTAGGTTGCATGATTACCATATTAGGTTGTATGATCACCATATTAGGTTGTATGATTACCATATTAGGCGGTATGATTACCTAATTAGATTGTATGTCCGTCTCACTATTGCAGCTTTCCACAAAGCAGGGCGGCAGTCTGATGCTGTCAAGGTGTTGGAACAGCTTACCCACAATGCCGTCATGGAGAATAGATTCAACGATGCTGGGTACTATTATTGGATGTTGTCGATGCAGTGTCTTGAAATTGCTGGAGGTAAATTTGTTAAACTTGTTGTTGCTTAATATTGTCAAAATTTGTCTTTTTAGCTCAATGATTTTGAGTATAATATAATAAAACGAATAATTGTTCTTATCCAGCTGATGAAAAGAAGAAAGATGAGATGCTTTCAAAATTTCACGACTTTCAACGACGAGCAGAAATCTATAATGTTTACCACAACATTCAACGCTACACGGATGAGCCATTCACATCCCACTTACCAGATGCTCTGTTCAACATGTCTAGGTTTCTTCTACATGCTATGATCAAAGACATACCTATTGGTGTCAGCAAGGTGTATCCTTTTTATGTATGTTAACTTTCTTAAAACCATCAGTTTGGAAGGTTTATTTATTTGTTAGTTATTATCTATTTAAGAGGGCCCAGTTATAATCAGTGGCTGTGATGTACTAGTACACCGGAGTAACCCCCTACTCGTCTCAAAGATGTACTAATTTCTACCACGAGAACCATGCAGTGAGTGAGCTTCGAACCTTTGCCGCAACGTAATTACAGTTCCACTCTCTTAACCGCTTGGCTACTCACTCACATTTATGAAAATGTTTCTTAAGCTCTGTCTACACTATCAAATTTTATGTGATAAAAAAATGTGATGTGCCCATATATGGACACAATGATGTCATATCACTACCATATTTGGGCACATCACATCAAACTAGTTTGATAGTGTAGACAAATCTTTAGATAGGAAATTGGTTTAATTAATTAACATGAGAAATAATTTTTATCTACAAATGATAGAATAAATTAGACAAGTTAGTCCGCTCATCTCCACTACTGCATTCATGTTATGTTGCCTTAACTATTAATATCAGTAACACTTTGTATGCATTGGCCAAACAAAGTCGAACGACTGGCGCCTTCAAGCTAGCAAGATACGCATTTGAGAAGCTGCAGTCGCTACGTATTCCACCAAGATTTCAGGAATCTATTGATCTTGGCAGCGTTACTATTAGATCTAAGCCGTTCCATGACGGAGAGGCAAGTTATTAAAGTTATCATTACTAATACTATACTACAGTTAGAGCAGACACTTTTGAGACCCAACAAAATGTCACCTTAATAGGAGTGTCTCCTGAATAGGGGTTAGCCATGGTGTAACATAAATTGCCCCTCCTTCATTTCATGGTAAAGTATCCTCTTAATAAGGGTTCTCCTGAATAGATGTGTCCTAAAAAAATGGTAGAACTGTAGATATAAGCAAATAAACATTTTCAACTAAGTAATAATTGAATACTATTGTTTTTCAGGATTCCTTACCAATGTGTTACCGATGTTCCACCACCAATCCTCTCCTCAATAACCTTGGCAACCAATGCATCAACTGTGCTCAGCCATTTGTTTATTCCTTCTCGACCTTTGGTAAGTAGTTCAAAGTTCATTCAGTTTTAGTTTGTTTTTCTTCAATGGTTTAAACTACTGCTGTAACCAGCAGACCAACTTAAGAGAAGGCATGGTTTGATTATAAGTGAGACGAATGCAAATGTCCTATTCCAAAGCCTACACTATCAAACTAGTTTGACAAAAAAAGTATAATGTGCCCAAATATGGTAGTGGTATTCCTAAATATGACGTCATCATATCCATATATGGGCACATCACATTTTGTTGTCACATAAAGTTTGATAGTGTAGACAAGGCTTAAGAGGCCTTGTGATGTATAGAAGGATTGTGAATAGCTACACAAGATAAAATAACACTCTGTGGCCATCTGCAGATTTGTCTGTAAAGAGCCTAATATACAGTACAGTAGTAGCACTGTGGTGCGCGATAGACACATCATACACAAACAAACAATGGTGTCTGATAAGTGATGTGTCGACAATTGTACAATGCAGAATGTATTTCATGGTTGATCGAACAATCATTTTGCTCGAATATTATATCGTTGAGTAGACTTAACGTACTTAGCGTGCACCGCTGTTAAATAAATGAAGCTTTTGAACATTCAACACTAGCGAATATTATAATACGTACCGTTACATTTTATAATAAGCGCAGAATTTGTATATGCGGTGTGTTTAAAATGATATCACACAGTAGACGTACCGTAAATGTCAATCCTAAAGCAACATTTAGCGAATATTGGTTTATTTATTTATTTGTTAACCTTTGAATACTTATCCCAGGGTCTTGGTTCAAATCCTATATCTTTACTGCCTAAAGCTACACTATCAAATTTTATGTGACAAAATGAATGTGATGTGCCCATATATGGACTTGATGATGTCATATCACTACCATATTTGGGCATATCACCACCATATTTGGGCACATCACACTTTTTTGGATTGAATATGTTATTAATTAGATGTGTTGCCGCTGGTTGAGTTTGTACTTGAAGATGGTATAACAGATGAAGTTGCGGTACAACTGATAGAAATGGTGGCACCAAAGAAGCAAGCGCGATCGCAATATCGTGAAGATACCAATACACAAACACTGAGAATGGATGACTTTAATGATGACATAAATGATGATCCGTTCACTCAAAGGTTGATGAGCTTTGAGGTGAGTAAACACCATATTAGGCAAGGAGATCACCATATTAGGCACGGTGATCACCATATTAGGCACGGTGATCACCATATTAGGCACGGTGATCACCATATTAGGCAAGGTGATCACCATATTAGGCAAGGTGATCACCATATTAGGCAAGGAGATTACCATATTTGGTTATAACTCACCATATATTAGATTATGGTAATGATATTAGGTCAAATTAAATACAGATACTTGACAGGGTTAAATGTAAAGCTAAACTACACTATCAAACTTAAAATTAACTGAAAATGTGATGATGACATCATATCACTACCATATTTGGGCATATCACTACCAATTTGGACATATCACTATATTTGACACACCACACTTTTATGTCAAATAAGTTTGATAGTGTAGACAGAGCTTAAGAATTAAGTTGCATCCGTTTTTAAATAAAGTTGTTTTATCATAAGACAACTATGTCAAATGAAGTCTAATAAGAATCTCATTCAATTACAGCAAGGTGGGAGTGATTTCCAACCCGTAGTGGTCAGTCGGTCAGTCCTGGAATCCATGGATAGAAGTCATGTGATCGTCAAACGATGGCCTCAACCATTAAAGTACCAATACTTTAAATCGTTAATGCCAGATGTCTCTATCACCAAATGTGACTCATGTCAACAGGTTAGTTTCTACTTCCAAAGATTGTATAGCAGCGCTATGCGATCTTTGCTACTACCACCTAGGTCAAGGTCATGTCAATTGATGTGTCATTGGCCTAGAAACCACCAAAACTTTGTCAACATATTAGGAACTTTCACCGCTTGCAGACAATAAATTAAGTTGGGTCATCGTAAATTGAATGTTCCCTAATATTATCTGTAGCTGGTGCTATCCCACTGTACCACATTGTGGGTGCAAATCAGTCATGTAGTCATGTATATTCCATCAAAGTCCAGTGGTCTGTTGGAGCAAGTGCATAACAAGTAGGTGCTCCGTGTTCGAGTCACTAGTGTGGTAGCTTCTTTATTCTTACAGATTTCCTACCTGTACATAATGCTTTTGTTTGTTTTTTTATTAGTTATACTTTATTTGTATTTGACAGCTTTATCACACGGATGACTATGAACTGCTAGTTCTGCAGAAGAACTATTGTCCCTTTTGTCGGAAACAAACAGCAGACCACTGAACCACATCAGTGTGTGCAGAAGACGTGCAGAATGTGATTGATTTAAATTCCATCAACAAAACCTTGATATAATTGACAAGAATTGAATTGATGTCCTAAACAGTATTTATATAGAGAGAGTTTGATCAGCTTTCTTGCAGGCTGGTCCGTAGCCAGAGAGGGGATGGGTGGGGAATAGAGGCTAGCAGCGAAAGTTATAGTAAATAATCCTAACTAGCCTAAATTATGACGATTTTTTATCCTTTTAAGGAAAAAAAGAACCCTCATATATAAAACCTTAGCTATGAGCTTACAGGCCCCATTTTGCAACCTAAGACTAACAGGACCATCTTTCAACTTAACGGCGCCTCTTAAAGCCTGGTTTCCATAAAATCGCTACACGACAGAGCGTAGCGATTCTATGGAAACGCTAGAATTTATCGGGGATCTAGTACGCGAGTGCTAAATATTCTTTGATACGCGTATTACGATTCATCGCCGACAAAATCGGCAAAGTTGAACATGGTTGAACTTTGCCGATTTGACTGCAATGAATCGGGGAGCCTTCCCGATTGCGTCGGCGACATCTGCGCGTGTAGCGATTTTAATGGAAACGATTTTAATGGAAACCAGGCTTGAGTGCTATGTCAATACATTAGTATTGTTATAATTATAAATGATATTAATATAACGTTGTTCTACCAATTTAATTACAATTATATCAACATAGTTATAAAAAAAAGTTCATAAGATCCATAACTAATTGGATATCTGTATGATTTTTTTCCCAATATTTGTTCAGTAAACATTCCATATATAAGTTGAAATGTGTAAATAAAGTTTAAAAAAGGCAATTTTTACACAATGTAATTTTATTTATGCAAATGAAATAGTAAACATTCCAAATCCACATTTTAGTGATTAATAAAAATTGATTAAAAATGGGAAGCAATGAAAATTTTCATTTATATTAGACACATGGATATCAAAATGCTATATTTGGACACAATGAAATGCATTTATGTTAAATACCTCAAATAATATGAAATCGCAGGATTTTTGACAAATTAAATTATGTGTATAGTGACCTCTATATTTTTGTCGTATGATTTTTGTCAAAATAAATTACGTGTATAGCGGCTTCCATTTTTGTCCCTAATACCTAACTGGAAGCAACAATAAAATACCAGGGAGGTTTGAATCAATTAATTTGTTTTATTCCGAGTGTCTACAGGAATACGCTCAGTTATACAACATTTCAGGTATTTCAATATTATATCTTGTTTGAAACTATGTTTTTTTTTAATCATCAGTTTGTTTTATGTTATAGACCATTTATAGATTAAGAGGCTAGATAAGATTACTGTATGTTAAATGTTATATTCACTATAAATTATAATATTCATAGGCCTACTGTAGTAAAACAGTGCCTATCCCAAGTATAACAAAATACAAAAAGTGACATAACAATTGTATTTTAAATGAATTGGAATCCCAATCTCAAAATTTGAGAAAGAAAGTTAAAGATGTATTGTCCCCCAAAAACATTAAAAGTAAAGATTAATAAAATCAGAATTTGAATAGATTATTTTGTAGTTTTAATAAAGTAATCACTTCAGATGAAAAAAACCAGAAAAAATAATTGTTTTCACTTATAAAATGACAAAATAAATGGTCAAATTCAACCAAACACCCATTGACTGGCAGCCAATTTGACTATTTTAAAAAAATTAAAAAAATGTTTTAAGTAAATACATTTTTTTTTCGATCAAAATTGTGGTCATAGTGGATAATTATTAGGTGACATTAAAATGGCATATTCAACAAACAAAATGTTATGAAAGATTTTTTCAGGGGGACAATACGTCTTTAACTTTGTGTATTGTTTGAATTTTATTTAGAGCTGAGAATTTTGGTACCCCTCATGTAACAACCATTAGTGCATTAAAATGTTATAACTAATATTTTTTGTGTCTATTTCTATTAGATATTATATCTATGTTTTAATTGTTTTATCATTAACTATACAATAATTCATGATAGAAATAATAATACAATTTATGTTATAATTATGTTAATTGTCTTGGTTGCATTATGTATGTATCCTTATTAATAAATTAAATAATCTGATAATGTTTTTAAATAATTTATTAGAATATGGAGTTATTAGTATATAATGCAATTTCAATATCATGGTACTGTAGAGATAATTGAATTAATCATGAATAATAAACTAATGATTATATTTTTTTTTTGTTCAGTATTTAGTGGTTTTGTCAGGTAATCTGTCCAGTGAAGATGGATGGATGGTGTGTTCTAGTACTTTTAATTGCATCAGTGTGTTTTACATTGGCAGCAGGTACAGTAGTAGTAATAATGAAGGCCTGTTTGTAATTCCATAGAGCCAGGCAATAAAGGGGAGAGGGGGAGGGGATTGGGATTATACCAAATTTTAACAATTGCAATGATTTTTTTTTATCATTAAATGTGGACCCTGCAATTCATTGTAGTTCAGTAGTAAATTAATTAACACATATTTCACAGGTACACAAACTACAGGAACACAAAATCCAGAATGGGAAAATTACGATGAATCTGTAGCTGTATCATCAGATGACATGTAATATACTTATAGTAACTCATTTTAGCTTGACTCCCCTAAGAAGCAATTATATAACACATAGATTTAAAGTAAACTAAAAACTTAGTCTAGACGTGTGAGGCTCCACTCAACACTTGCTGATACACAAATGTCATTATTATATTAAATTTATCATCCTGTTGTTGCAGTACCTACTGCTTCCTTGGGCTATTAAGTATGCGAATATCACCCAAATTAATTTTTTAGTACTGGAACATTTGCCCTGCTATTAATCACAAGATCATAATTTCAAACATTGACTGTGTATTTTTCCCTTTTTTTTTAGCCCACAGTTTTCTCCTGATTTTAAATGTCTTCCTGTGTATGACCAGGAAGGTATGTACAATACATGACAACACAAAAAATGATTTCACTTATAAAAAGACAAAATAAACTATTGAATTCAACCAGTTTTCCTTTAAATTATATTTTTTTCAGATAAATAATCTTTTTTGCGATCCAATTTTGGTGAAAGTGACATTACTCCAGAAGATAATTGTATAACATTCAAAATGTTGAGACATTCTCAACTTTAATTCCTTTTGGAATCACATGTTGGACTGCAAACCTTTCTTTACTACTTAGTTGCATCAAATTTGTAACAATAGTACTGTTTTAGGACCACAATGTAGAATCCGGGTCCCATGACCTGAGGTAATTTCTGCATTGAAGGTGTATTACACAAGTGAAAAATCTTTGTGTAATTCTAGATGCTAATGACAATGATTTCTGTCTTCATAATTATTATGATTATATTCATCTATTTGTTTTAGTACCACCACTACCATGTGCTCCAGAAAATGTAGAAGTCGTGGTGTCACCAATATCAGCATGGGTAACCTTTGACCCTGTTATGCTCGAATCTCTTCAAGGAAAGGAAAAACATTATAGGGTATGTATTCATTTTGTTTAATGTTGACGCAATGGTAATTTTTGTACAGTTTGTATACTAATGATGGTTTTATTTGCACAGGTATATTACACTGAAAGAACTGACCCAACTTATTCCCTAAAAAGAGTTAAGTACGTGAATTCACCGTGCAAGCTTTACGGCCTTATACCGTCGGCGGATTACAAGCTTCAAGTTTTTGTCGTTAACAGTACTAACCAATATGTCGCACAAAGCCCATACATTAGATTCAGTACCCCTGAAGGCCGTAAATATTATCACCACTGTTTCAACAAGGAAGAAGATTTCCTGGATCACATTTCAAGCTACCCATAAGAGCATGACGAAACGTTCCTGGATATCGCTTCAAGCAACGCAGAAAACAAAGCCAAGGGTTGAACAATAAATTAAATTCTATTATGTAAAGAAAAACCTTGGATATCTCTTGTTTAATTATCCTTTCACTCATTGTAGTTTTGATATTTAGTCTTTTCGGTACCCTGAATCTAAAAGTGTTCATTACTGTTTCCGGTTCCCGTGTTGTCCTGTTTTTTTTTTCATTTTCTATGGGCTGCCTTATACAAGCTTTGCTTTTTAGGAATGTTGCCCCTCTTATTTTAATAATTTTTACTGTTAATTTTTATTTTCTATGAAAGACAAGAGAAATAAATGTTACTTTGATTGATTGATTGATTGACATGTGACACAGAGCTACAAATTTGAATTGAGGGAAGATGTCCTATCACTGATCATTCAATATTATATTCAAAAATTGTGTTTCTTTATCTGCTTTGGCACCATTTAAAAATGTATTGGCTGTGACGTCACTTAAGCAATGGCATCCAAATAAGGACACACTATGAATTACGTCATTGTCTGCAGGTTACTTATGTTATTGCTAACTGCCAACTGTTATATATAATTTTTTATCCCAAAGTTTATATCACTTTTTAACAATAGCGTTAACAGATAGATATTTTAAATTATTTATGTATATCAATCAATCAGTTTCTTTTATTTTGGAAATTTCATCCATATCAACAAACGTACAAACAGAAAAAGAAAAAAGAAAATTCGTAAACTATAAGCTTAAAATAAGGTTATACCTCCATGCTTAAATATATAGGATACTAATCCATCTACAATATATTTTTTAGTTATGGAACATATGTTTGCAAACACAAGCAAGAAGAATATTACAAGTATTCAACATACGTTGCATGAAACCATAGATAGATACTCATACTCATTAAAGTATATATACTCATATACTCATTATTATATATTTATGCTATAACATTTATAAATATTGTTTTGTAAACAAGTCGATGTCACTTTTTAATAATAGCGTTAACAGATTTATATCTTTAATTATTTATGTATATATTTATGGTATAACGTTTATGAATATTGTTTTGTAAACATACTTGTTTTTGTTTTATATATTTAAAATGTAATACAGAATTGTACGGAAAAGAATTTCCAAATTTGATTGAGCGCCACATTATTCTCTTTTAGGGATTGAGCCCTCTTTCAATTCTTTTATTTAAAAACAAAATCATTTGTAATGTTTTGTCATTTGTTTTATGGAATAAAAGAAAATAAATGTTTTAAATTGAAAAGTTGAACTGCTTAAATTGTAGTTGTATGATTTAAATGTGTAATATGTATTTTGCATGATGAAATAACAAGCAATCAATCAATCGTGTGCTAGTCAACAAGATCCTTCATGCACAAACAAAAAGAAAAAAATTGAATAATTTTGTTAAATTGTTGCGCATTAGGTATGAGTAAGGACTAGTTAAAATCAGTTCCATTTCGACATGACAGAATTTGAAAGGCAGGAAGCCTCATATGAGACTTAGACATAAATAATATAGGTAAACTTTATTTGTCAAAAATGCAACATTTTTGAAAATTGTTTTCCTTGGCAAGATAAGACATTTAACAAACTTGTATAAGACAATACAAATACTTATATAAGAAAGACATTTAAAATACTTATTTAATTCAATTTCAATTCAATTTATTTAAAAAAGCCTCTAGAAAAGGAAAGATACAAACTTATAAAATACAATAAAAATATGCATGTGTTTCCCATTGGTGAGTTTTGTATTTGCTGTTTGATGATGGTGTGAAAAAGAAAATAAATTTCTATTCTTTAATACGAATATGTTTATTTATCAAATCAAAAGACAATGACAATGCATTTCTTAATGTACTTCTTGTTATATAAAATCCCAGGGTTTGTGACAAAATAAATTATGTGTATAGCGACCTCTATTTTTGTCGTGTGGATTTCTCTGATGATATTAAATAATGTATATAGCGACCTCTATTTTTGTTATAGTGTAAGTGACCACACTTTTGAGGAGCAGACGAGAGACAGAATACACAGGTTTTGAAATTGATCAATTTGTTTTATTCTGAATGTCTTAAAAACAGGAATACGCTCAGTTTACAACATTTCAGGTATTTTAATTAATCTTATTGTATCTAAAAAGTATGTTAAAGTTCTGGAAATATTTAGTTTTTATCCCTATCCATCAATTCTCCGACAGACAGAGAGAGCTAGGGCTAGCCTCATGTCAACAACCGGGGTAAGGCGTGTGTTTATCTTCACCCCAGCCAGTCAAGGCTGTTCTCTCCCCTGTGGTTTCAAATTCTTGTGATTGGCTTAACAATGGGTTTGCATATGGCTAAATAAGAATGTTCAAACCATGTTTTTTTGTTGGTTAATAACAAATAGCTCAATGATCAGCTATTTGACTTATGTCTGAAATTATTAAAGAAAGATAATTTTAGTAAAATGACATTATTAATGAATTGTAATGCATGTTACACAGTGAAAATAATTGGTAGGATTCAATCATCAATGTACTAAACATTAGCTTTTTAAATTGCTTTAAATGTGGTTGAAAGAACTTTTAAACACGTTTTGCGCTTTCAATTTATTTTGTCATGGTAGATTAAACCTGTTTATTAATGAAGCATTTTATTGTAATTGTATATCATGCAATATTCCTACTGTATGTATGTGTACATTTAAACTACAGCGCTACTACTACTAGTTGAAAAGATTTACACCTCTTCTCGTTCCTTAAAAAACCACCAGGTTAACACCTAGTGTATTGCGCAATAAGAACATCGAGATAAACAACATTGCAATTACAAGATTCATTTCGAAACTTTAATTACATTAGATTTCCATGGCAAAGAACTAAAGATCCTTCGAGAGCATTATCATATTAACGCTAATGTTCCATGACCTCTATGACCTCTATGCATTGATGCCACTGTTTGTTATGCAATAATTAAAAGGCGTTGTTTTCCCGTTACCGGGTCAGTGGTCATCTTGCCGTCTTCTATTTTTGTTATTGAGTGATCGGTTTGTTTTTCTTATTGCTAATTAAATCTATGTTGAATACTGATGAAATACTTACTTACTTATTATCTGTCTGTTTTAGATTGCATTTTCTATCGCATACTTTATTTTTTGGATCATTTGTTTATTCGTGTGGGTTGTTCAAATAATTTAATTTAAGTTGTAATGTAAGGTAGTGCTCTTATCTCATGAAAGCTGAGAAATTAGTTTGTGAGGCAAAGGTTTATTATTAATGCCATCTGTGTAGAGAAAAAAATTGTTTGAAATATTTACAGTTAGAACTCATCCTTTCTTTTGGATAATAGTCTGAGCATTTAGCAAGGCCTACTTCAGCTTATACCATACTGTATCACTGTTAGTGTTAAAAGTAGCCTACTGTACAACCATTGAGATACAGTTATGAATGGTACAAATTAGATTATTGTACAGAATTGATATAACCATTGATATAGGACTCAGGAGTGAAAAAGCTACTGTATTGCAGTATAAATATATGTATTTATGCAATATGAGGGTCGTTTATTCATTTCTATTGATTTAGCACAAAAATCAATAGTTGAACACTGTTATCATTTTATTCTCATAGGTCATAGTATCACAATGCGTCTGATAGTATGATATGTACAGTCAATTGAACTGCTCAAATTGTTAGGTGTTGTAATACATAATTGTACCGGCCGGCCGGCCCGGTAATAGTTGGAATAGCCTATTATTAGCCTACATTGTAAATTGTTTAAGTTTGACTTATGTTTAAAGTTCAAACAAAATCTCTGTTGTAGCCTGTAAAGTTTAATTAAATAGAATAAAATATTATTGTTAATACATGTAATTTTATCACAATTGAAGTGCTTAGTTTTGGCCAAAGCTATATGGTCTTATTTTACGATTTCAACAACAAAAAGGTGACCCTGGTATTGGTATGGTATTGTAATTCTGTACAATAAAAACACTTAATACTGTACTGATAGTAGTGTAGTGTCTAAAAATACTGACTTCTTATTTAAAAACCAAAGGTTTTATGAACACTATATAAATTATAAGTTAACAATTGATATTAATATTTTATCAGTCTAATGTACAGTATACTGAGCTCTCCTAGTCACTGTACCTTTAACATAGCTAGAGTTGAATTGAACTCTCCTAGTCACTGTATCTTTAACATAGCTAGAGTAGAATGGAACTCTCCTAGTCACTGTACCTTTAACATAGCTAGAGTTGAATTGAACTCTCCTAGTCACTGTATCTTTAACATATCTAGAGTTGAATTGAACTCTCCTAGTCACTGTACCTTTAACATATCTAGAGTTGAATTGAACTCTCCTAGTCACTGTACCTTTAACATAGCTAGAGTTGAATTGAACTCTCCTAGTCACTGTACCTTTAACATATCTAGAGTTGAATTGAACTCTCCTAGTCACTGTACCTTTAACATAGCTAGAGTTGAATTGAACTCTCCTAGTCACTGTACCTTTAACATATCTAGAGTTGAATTGAACTCTCCTAGTCACTGTACCTTTAACATATCTAGAGTTGAATTGAACTCTCCTAGTCACTGTACCTTTAACATAGCTAGAGTTGAATTGAACTCTCCTAGTCACTGTACCTTTAACATAGCTAGAATGGAATTAACGTTGGCTTTTAATATTAATGAAATCTACAATGATGCAATGACATTTTTATTACATTGCCACTGAATATGACTTGTGACTATTTAAACTTAGCTATAGACACTAAGTCCTCTAGCCTCTGTGATATATAATACCCATGCATACAGTCGGTTTGCTAATCCTTCACAAATGCTGTCGATTTATGGTTGGTTTGCGTTATATCATACAGTAAGCAAGGCTTATCGCCATAAAACATGGGCTTTCAGTTTATAGAGCTAGGCTAATAACACCATATCAGCGTTTAGTCTACTGAATGATGAGAGGTGTGCATTTACTTTTCCCTGGATAAATAGATATGTGACATCATAAATATATCATTAATTAACCTTTGACCTTTAACCTTTGAATGTATGTTATTAATACCATCTAATTATAATTGTATATATCTTCATATCATAGCATTATACTGTATTTTATTCATACGGTAAGGTTTAATCAAGTATAGTACAGTAGTTTGTTGGGAAAAAAACCCCATTATGAATATAACAACTAAATATTCAATTAAATCTCAACTCCAACCACATTGCATGGATATGAACAATATTGTATATCTTATTTTAGCATGAAATATAAAATCCTGCAGAAGGACCTGGTTCGTGATAGAAAAAAACCTTAGAGAAGGTAAAATCTTTTAACATCTCCCCACCCCAACCATTTCCCTACTACCATATCAACTGATCTTTGTGATAGTGAGTAACTGTAGGTACAGACATTTATTTATTTATTTTATTTATTTATTTATTACCATTTACTGAGGGTAGCCTATCCAGTTCCTAATAGAACTGATCATTCAGGGCCCTCGATAAAACAAACATACAGTACAACACATAAAATATTAAATATTCAAATGACATAAAATATATTAAAGGCTTAAAAATTTACAATGATTATATAAAATTCATATAAAAGTTAATTAAAACATTAAAATCTAGTATAATAACATGAATTAAAATTTAAATATTCAAATTAAGAACCGTTACTCGAGTACTTGTACACAATGATAGAGTTGTCTCTCTTGTTCACAGACTACTTTAAACTGTTTTCTATTGTCCCACTTGTTCACAGACTCCTTTAAACTGTTTTCTATTGTCCCACTTGTTCACAGACTCCTTTAAACTGTTTTTCATTGTGTAAGACACAAGGTGTTGTAGACTCTTATTGTGATTACCACATTGCATAAGAGGTTTAAAGCCCAATTCACTGCATACTCTATTGTTGTAGTAAACAATACATCCACCTTGTTGTAGTCAGGGACATTTTTATTGTTTGCGACTATTCAGAAAGGTCTATAGTATTATTTAAGTTTGTAGTGTTGTTGACGAACAAGAAAACCATGGCCTTGTATTGATCAAAAGTACTCAACTACTACAGTAGTAAGTTTAGTACTATAGCATTTTGAAATTAAAAAAAATTTGTTCTAATCAAATAAAGTGAATAAGATTCTTCTTTTTCCTGTAAAACGCTCTAATAATTAATTTCTGACAGGTATACGAATTAGCCTTCAAAGTTACAGTAGTTGGTAAGTACTGTACTTAGCTTAGAAAAAGGTTATTGAAATCTGTCATGGCAGGCTGTCAGTTGTACTGAGTGAGTGAGAGAGTGAGTGTAAAATAACTGCATTAAAAGCATTGCATACGAGCCATGCAATACCGTGGTGTAGGTGGATAATTTAATAGAATAGTTAAGCCCTGCTAAGCTTGGAATAACAACAACTTGCTACCACACAGTACCACATTTTCACAAGTTCTCCCATTCTCTCTACATCCCAAAAAAATTCAAATACTGTATTTTCAGTCGATAATATGTATTTGAAATACATACCTCCCCTCCCCCTTCCGCCTAAATCCTCAGTATTAGCCCCTCTTTGTTACCAAAAGGATGTATGTTTTAAGTACTATCTTGTCATTCATGAGACTGTATTACCGCTCTATACTGTAGCAGGGTAATCTATCACTTCCTATGTGAAATCCTTTATTGGTTATGATGCTCGTAAATCATATTCTCCAAGACAGAAACAATGAATAAAATAACAATAACAAATTTGCTTATTTCATCTGAAAATGGTTTATTGCAAAATACATTTAGTACATGAAAAAAAAATAATTGTATGATTCATGAGTTTGATGATGAAGTCACATGGTGGTTAAATGAAAAGGAGGAGAGGGGGTGGATGAAGGTAGCAGAGATGGGGTTGAAGATGTGCCAACTTGCAGTAAAAACTTAGAAAATCTCGGCTTACAGTACAACATAGACATCATTTATAATTGCTTAAGCTCTGTTTACACTATCAAACTTTATCTGACAAAAAAATGTGATGTGCCCATATGGACATGATGATGTCATATCACTACCATATTTAAGCATATCATTACCATATTTGGGCACATCACACTTTTTTTGTCAAACTAGTTTGATAGTGAAGACAGAGCTTTAGAACATGTGTATCTTCCTTTATGTAACTGAATAAGACCATTAAATCTGTTAAGTTTAGATTGGTCTGTTGCTTATTCTTTGTTCAGCCGGACACAATTCTTTACAAAGAGCTAAGTAAATATTATTTATGTAAACACTGGTTTAAATATAATATAGGAAAATAGCTAATGATTTTGGTTGCATTTCTTAAAATATATACTGTGTTTACAAAGCTGTTGTCTTACACTACAAAGTCACTTGGCAATATCAACAACATTTATATATAAAAAAACAATGATGTTTGGAATATAACAATGAATATAAAGTGCGTTTGTCTCAACATTGCCTAAAAATATAATATTTTAACCTCAGACTGTGTAATATCACTTAAATATCCTCCATTGTTTCTACTGTACATTTCCTTTACTATCACAAGTGACACATCCGAAATAAACAATTTTCAACCAGTCAGAACTAGCCCTATTCTTATGAATCCATAATTTAGGAGTTTCTTCCTCTCCCCCCGCCTCCCACCCCTTCTTCTTCTTCCTATTTCACAATTTTAGACAGGATCCGCCACACTGCGGGTATTAGTGGATATTTCAGCTTAGATTAGAATTCCTAAACCACTACGAGATGCCATAGTGCAATAGAGTTACTACAATACTATACTGTAGACGCACATGGTGCTGACGTCGTATACTGTTTGTTTACTGTAGACCTTCTCATGTGTACAGAGTGAGTCACTGTTTGCTCTTCTACCCACTGAATCCATTCATGGTCCGCACGAAACTCTAGACTTGGTTGCTATCATGACTTAGCCACTTCATTCAATTCAAATTTATTAGAACAGATTATGAAATGTTTGCCTTGTTGACTTTTTAGAATGTTACTTTATATTTAATTCTTGTAAAATCATAGCATTATTTAACATTACAACAAGGATATGATCAGATATCAAATGGTAGAGCAGATATTTACAGTAAAAATTGGGCATTTGAGTATAATCTGTAAGCAAAAATAATGTATGAAATGTTTGCATTAGTGTATAAATGATTCCACTATATTTTATAGTGTAAAAATCCTAGTAATAAATATTACTTGAACTAACTAGTTATTTACAGTTTAATGAGGGATGTACAAAATTGGGATAAGATACAACAGGAGTACAGTAGGTGTTTTAAAGAGGAGGCTACAATTTATCTGAAAAATACAGTAAATATTGAAAAAGAAAATGAGTATGGATTATCCACCATTTTTCTAATTCATTGATTATGTTAAAAAACAAACATTTTTCTATTAATAAACATCGTCGGCTGCTTAACTAGAATGTAGCTAAGCAATTTTGTTCCTAAAGCAGTGTCTACACTATCAAACTTATGTGACAACAAATATGTGATGTTCCCATATGAACATGATGATGTCATATCACTACCATATTTGGGCGCATCACACTTTTTTTGCCAGTCACTAGTCACTAGTTGATAACAAAAATGTGATGTTCCCATATGGATCTGATGATGTTAAATCACTACCATATTTGGACATATCACTGCCATATTTGGGCACATCACACTTTTTTTTGTCAAAGTTTGATACTGTGTAGACAGAGCTTTAAATCTGCCAACACTTGTTCCTTGTCATCAGTTAAGTTCAACTTCACACTCAACTATACACTAGAGATCGAGTTCCTCTGTAATTACACTATAATGCCGCTCTGTTGTTTGTAATCCATCTAGACAGCCAAATTATTTAAAATAATTGGTGACTGTGGATTGATCAAGTAGCTACTTGTAATTCAACATGTCTAGTTCCTTGGATTCATAAATAAAACCTTGTACTAAAATAATCACGTCAATCAATAATATGGCAAGCTATTAAAGATGTTTGTCCCTTGAAACACAAAAAAATGAAGGTAAAAATATTCTAAATTTAAATTGGCCATATCAAACTTCAAAGTAATATTAAAGTTATTCACCTTAAGTCGAAAATTCGAGCCAAAAACAACAATTTTACGTAATTAATAGCTAAATTAATTTGATTACATTTCGTCTGGATAATCGTCCTGAGCGAAAGTGAACAAAGATTTCAAACCATGAGTATACATTATGTACAGTATGATGCTAATTAGGATTGTTTACAAATCGTCACAGATGAGAAGATGTTTTCACACAGATCGCGAAGAAGTTTTATGATTATGCATACAGAGTAGCCAAATAAGCGTGTTGCATTATAAGATATATTTTGATAGAAAACTTTGACTGGAAGTCAAAGTTATTTTTGAACCAAAAAACGTCTGTATTCAGTTAAGTGATTTTTTTTTTTCAAAATGACCCACTTTTTTTCGAAATATTTTATTTTATTTTTTTTTTTGGAATTTGACAAAGGGACAATAGATCTTTAAATATTTATTTCCTATGATGTGTTTAAATCTTTTGGTGTAAAAACTGAAATTCGTTTTTAAAATGTTGAGCGTATTGCTGTAGCAACAGAGTTGAGATTTGGTATGAGGTTATTCAATATTTAGTAAAGTAAACGTAATTTTACAAAGAAAGGTTAAAAAAGATGCTCATTTTGGTATCGAGAGTTAAAAAAAATGCTCATTTTGGTATCCAGAGGTTAAAATAGATGCTCATTTTGGTATCCAGAGGTTAAAATAGATGCTCATTTTGGTATCCAGAGGTTAAAATAGATGCTCATTTTGGTATCCAGAGGTTAAAATAGATGCTCATTATGGTATCCAGAGGTTAAAATAGATGCTCATTTTGGTATCCAAAGGTTAAAATAGATGCTCATTTTGGTATCCAGAGGTTAAAATAGATGCTCATTATGGTATCCAGAGGTTAAAATAGATGCTCATTTTGGTATCCAAAGGTTAAAATAGATGCTCATTTTGGTATCCAGAGGTTAAAAAAGATGCTTATTTTGGTATCCAGAGGTGAATATAGATGCTCATTTTGGTATCCAGAGGTTAAAAAAGATGCTTATTTTGGTATCCAGTGGTTAAAATAGATGCTCATTTTGGTATCCAATCTTACTTAATAGATCCTGGAATCCTACTGTAATTGAAAATTTCACCTAAATACTTTATATTATTTCGTACCTTTTTGTAAGAAATCGTGATGTAAATGTTCAGGTAATGTACAAATACAAGTTCATAATCTGACAATATAAATGTCTTTATTTTCGTATAACATTTAATAGTCAATCAAATTATGTTGTTTTAAACATTAAAGTTTGTAGCTGCCAATCAAACTATAAATGTCAATTTTAGCCATCACTCAGTTTTATCTTGACAACATATGTCGTTGTTTATGATAGTATTATGGTTTAATTGGTCCTAGCAATTAATTGATAAGCTACAGTATTATAAACTATCACATTGATGAACTACAGTAATGTTATCCTAATAGCATGATCCACAGGCAAGTCTTTTTCAAGGAGAGAATCAGTATTCATGCCATAAAGCTCTGTCTACACTATCAAACTAGTTTGACAAAAACAGTGTGATGTGCCCAAATATCATAGTGGTAGTCCCAAATATGGAGATGACGTGAGACCGTGTTGACTTGAGCTTGACTTGGGGCCGACTTGACGTGGGGCCGACTTGACTTTGGCCGAAACTGTTTAGGGCCGAGTTGACATGCACCCTAAGCTCATGTCCATATATGGACACATCACTTTTTTTGTCACATAAAGTTTGATAGTGTAGACAGAGCTTAAGTCTGAGAAAAACAAATGAGAAATGACAAAGATGGGAGATTCTGGAATAGGGTTTGTTCCATCTACTGTAAATAATGCTATTTTTACATTTTTCCAGTCACAGTTTAAATGTGTGTGTTACTACATGGAGGTACTATACGTATGGTTACTGTGTGTTAGTAAAACTGTTAAAATATTGATTTTTACCATCTCTCGTCAAGTCTGGGTGTACAATGAGTGCAACACAAAGGCACACAAATTAATGGTATTTTCCGCTAGAGTACTAGTACATAATGAAAGAGAATAATAAAGGTTATTGGTTCTTTCATAATCATAATGACAATCCTGTCTGTTTAATGTTAGTATCTGTATGCAGTCTGCAGATGGTTTTCACATTATATTAACATTATTAATTTATAGGGATTTGGCATAGTACTTTAGTACTGTAGTTATTATTAAAATGAGCTGAGGTTCAGCATTTTGACAGTTTGGAGTGACAATTTGCAGGTATGGAAAGTGCTGGTGCTGGTTGGAGTGCAGCTTTGTCATTTAATTCCAGACATGCCTACTTTCTCACCTTCTGTTATCTACCGTTCTCTGTATTAATTATACTATACAGTAATATTTTGCTTTTTGAGAAACAAAGTTCAATCCCATTCTGTGAAGATGGTATATACAGCAGTGTAGTCTATATATTCAGTAATACAGGTTTGACAACAAGAAAATTAAGCTTGTGATTACCCCAATTTAACATCCTATTATAGACAGTTATTGTATCAGTAAGAATGTTTTACCTGTTACCTGTTGACACATGCTATTAACAAAAGGTCTTACCATCTCCTAACTTTAGCCAATTTCAGTTTAATTAAATGCTAATTAATTATAGTAACTGTACAGTGGTCAGTGTATGACCAACACTGGACATAAGATTACTGAATTTCAAGTTTCATTAAAGTACTTGCTTTCCTTGTTTATTCTGCATATTATTTTATTCAGTATTTTAAGTTTTGTTGTCTATTTCGTGCCTAGCTTACCTGAATAAACGGGCAATTGCCTGTGCTATCCAGAGGGAGGGCTTAGAATACAAAAAGTTAAAGTTCCTAGACACACCTATACCATAATGGACTAGTCTGCAACCAAGTTCCAACCACCACTGTCATCATTTGTTTATTCTGTATTTATAAAATCTTAAGTTTTGTTTTCTTTACGATCTAATTAATCATTCATTGGTTGTTATTTACTGGATATCCCCAGTGAATGTAAAGAATGCTAAAGAGCTATGTTGTAGCAAGCCTTACACAAGTCAACAACCTAGGTGTATGATTTATGAGTAATAACAAGATACATAGAAATACAGTAGTTTCCAATCGGTATTATTACTAACTACTGGTAGAATGATTATGTGAGCGATTCCAACTAAACAGCCTTTTTTTACTGTGAAATTTCCAAATGTTCCCGAAATAACATTTCTAATTACAATTCAGTACTTGTTAAAATCATTAAAGACACAGGGCTTTTTCCAGGAGCATGTGGCCATATTCACCAATCACATCATCTTAACTTTTAAGTTAGGTACTTCCCTTAAATATTAAGTATTTCACTTAACTCAATAAATATTTAAGTATCCCTTAAATTGTATTCAATTACATAAGGAGATTTTTTTAATTTTAAGGGTGTGAATGGTAAATATGGCCAATGTTCCTGCTGAGAAAAAATAACCAGTTTTTAAAATTCTTCTATTAGAATTTCCAATCTGGAGGAAACAAATATCTTGATCTTTCGCCACTTTTGCGAAAGCAAATTTGACCTTTAGCGTGAATGTAGCATTATTGTTATTAGGTCATCTTCAGTAATTGTTTCATCTGTTTTTTTTTTAACAGGCTATGAAATTGTTTTGATAGAAGAGATTAAACGAAAAGGTAAGTAATCTTGCAATTATAAGAGATTTTGAAACATTTGTCTGAATATGAGGTATCTCACGATTTTACCTCTCAGTGACCCTACTCCCGCTAAGCATGCCACCCCAGATCAAAATGAAACGAGGCCAATAAGAGTGATAGTATTATTATATTGTACTGTACCATTGTTTAGTAAGCAAAATGTTGTAAAACTTGCTATCAATAAAAAAAAAATTTATTAACTTTTTATTAGGAATGTTGTTGAATATTGTTGCAGAAGTGAGTTTCATTATTGTTCAGTCTTGTCATTTCGCGATAACGTCATTGCTGGAGTTGTTTTAACAATACTAAATAAACTTTAAAAGTACATGAAATTGGTCGCATTTTGCTGAATAATGCCCATTAATAAAAGTGCAACGAAAGATGCACTTTGTTTCAACTGGTTGATAATAAATGATGAAATACCTCGTGGAAAAACAAACACACAAGAATTAATATTTCCTTCTAAACTATATGATTGTTATTGTTCAATAATATTATTTAATATTATTGTATTTGAGATAAACATGTTAAGTACGAACAATGCTGTGTTATTGTAAAATTGTTTTATGTACTGTACACCAAATAGTTTATTGACAGCTGACCACAAAATATAAGTTTCAATTTAAATTAAACATTATTATTAATGAAGTTTTTCTTTAATTACACAATTTATTTAATTTTTTGTATTTAACCTTATTTATAGAGGGTGACCCTAAACAGCTTGTGTGGACAATCAAGGGGCCCTAATAATTATAGCGGCCCGCTATAAATCCCAAAATGCATTGCGCGCAGATTGATATTTCTGCTTTTCTTCTGTAATTAACCCACTTTTCGATGGATCGCGAGGTCAAAACAAATGGAAGACTCCTAACTTTTACCGGGTTTTCTCCAATTTGTATCAATGGAGTCTGGCAAAAATAGAAAGACAATTAATTCAGCAACTATACAACGTCAGACTAGGTATATAGCTAGCGTACGATGTTCGTACGTTACCGATGTTTACCAGCTAGGCCTACAAAACTAAGCCTAAAGACCATCCACGAGAGGTCAGTCGCCGTGAGCTACTTAGGTAGTGCATCAAACGTACATTTAAGACAAGGAATGACCTGGTTTAATGTTTTTAAAGTAATATTATTATTTTTACAAAACGTCACAAATTGTAGGGAAGGTGTCTTTAAATGTATTATTTGTACTGTAAACTACTGTACATTTAGATAGGATTACCATACCCTTTTTTCATGTTGTATTTAAACGTTGCATAATAATTGAAAGCTGTTGTTCAGAATTGAGATGAGTTTGAGTGGGCTAAATTGCATGAAGCATGACCACAAACATGAGACATGGGAATAATATTTGACTTTGTTTATATAAATATTAATTAGTTTCACAGAAATATTGATTACGCCCACGTGACAAGAATCGAGGACAACATAGGTGTCATCATCTTCAGCTGCTGTAGTAGGTTTATAACCAGCTGGGTTCGGCAGACTCAAGTTGGACATATTTCTTAATAACTTCCTACTTATTAAAACCTGTCTAGAAAAAAAAAACATTTTGACATGTAAATAGGTCAAAACCTAGTTATATTATTATTATTTCATTACTTGTTCTCCAAAAAGCGGGAGTTGAGGAAAAGCACTACACTATTATACAGTATGTTCTTAAAAGCCCCTCTTGAATATGAATGAAGTCTCACTCGTATGGCACAAACTTCTGCGAGTGGTTGGTCCATGCAATTTTAGTTGACTTTTATTGTTTCTGCTTTATATTCGTACTTCTCTTCAAGTACTCAGGATAGATTAGTATTATCCCAAAGCTCTGCAATTCCTTTCTACCTGTTTTATTTTATCGTTTTGATTTAGCTTTCTGCTTATTTTCCAGTGATACCCACAGTATTGTCATTTGTCAGTGCTTATTTTATTTTGTATTCAAAAGATCCAGCCACTGATGATGCCCAGCATTGTCATTTTTTAGTAATTTTGTCTTTTGATTTATTTTATGTTAATACACAAGGGCTCTATGGCTGGTACTACCAGTTCAGAGTATAATTTATATTTAAAACCACAAACAAAATTATGTAGGATAGATCATTGTCATGTGATGATGAAATTATGAAAAAAAATGTTTTGAAATGCAAACATGAAATATGATTTTGAGGCGAGTTGTAATGTAGTTATTTGATGACATAATCAATAGGCTCCATCCTTGAACAATTGATTGCATCTTCTAACACCTGGTCTTCTCAACTCTTGTACAAAAATCAATTTTTATTCTGTGACTCATAAAATATGGCATTCCTTTCATCAGGTAGCCATACCTTTCTTTACGCCCAAGGCTAAAAAATTATGAATGAGAATGTCTACAAAGTAAGTTTTTTAAGACAGTCGGTCGTCATAACAGTATGGTTACAAAAAAAATTATGTAGGACACAGAAACATAGTACTATTACATCACATTTTGAAATCTACACTTGAGAGTTACATGGTGCTGGGGTAATAAATCACAAACAAACAAATATTGAGTAAAGTTGTGAACATGAATTCACATGTGGCAACCATCTTTCCAAATCCTGGTTCATTGATCGTTGGCTTAGCTGTACGTCCCTAGAGTGTATAAAATAATATTTCTCAGAAGTTGCCAGTACTACATGCAAAACACAGGAATATTGTAAATTACACTTTTAAATTTATATTATAATTTATATTCATTCACCACCCGCTTCCTCCCCTCTTCACCTACTGTATATATAATTTATATTGATTTTTATTTATAATAATTATAATATGTACATGGTGCTGAGATAATGAATTTTATTGACAACAAACAAAAAAACATTTGAGTATCTTATTATAAGCAAAATGCACATTGTGTCAACCATTATTCTGAATCCTGGTTCATTGATCTTGGTATATTTAACCAGGAAGTTTTACAACTCCCTGGTTTACTGTACACTACGTCACTAGAGTGCCTAAAACAATATTTCTCAGAAGTTACCAGTACATACAGTTGGAATTTTGTATATTTATAATTTTATTATTCAACAATAAAATACTGTAATGCCTTATTTAAAATCTTAGGTCATTCACAGGCATTGACATTTTCAATGTTCACCACCTGCTTCTTCCCCTATCCCGGTACAGTTAGTAAATTTATCGATATTAAGAATAATGATATATATTTATTTGCTTTTTTTATGGCCCTGGCGCTTCATCAAAATGTTGATGAGTACTGTAACCATGGCGCTGCATGCTGTAACGTGTCCAATAGAACATCATGTACATTACCATGGATTTATAGATAGGACATTCTAATGTTTTAAAGAAAATACATCTACTACAGGACAGTTTTAAAAGATGTTCTTTATCTATTTATAATGGCTTTCTAGTATACTTAATGTTTATTGTCATTTTGTTGTGAGTATCAAGGATAGACACCGACCAATCAAAGTCATCACATCTTGTATACTTACTGTATATCCTTCTCCTTTGTGTTGTACATCACAAGTCATTAATAATGTGATCCTCATGACTTATGCTACATTCCAACGAGGCTGATGTATAGCGTAACAAAGAGGACATTATTGCTTATCCTGTGGGAGTTAAATACATTTTTGGTTTTTTTGTATTGCAGCTACTGTAACACTGCGTGGGAATATATTCAGGAAGATAAACAAGTAGTTAAAGATAATAAACTAGTTTGTGTAAATGTTAATGATTTCCTTTGAAAATGTTTCCAAATACAGTAATATTTCCGTAAAGTTTCCATATTGTAGGTGCAGGTCTGTAAATAATTTTCTGTAAAGATCAATTAATGACTTTAAGTTCATTACAATTCTAATAAATTTTTTTTTTATGTATAATAAACATTCTAAAAAGATATTTATTTTATTTGCAAGAAGATTAATCAATCGCTTCATTGTTTAGAAATAACAAAAATAAAAGAAAATAGAAATAGAAATATTCAAATAGACCTATAGTTCACCAATTCTAGTCAGGGCATGTTTGTTAGTATGCATTCTTAGTGTTGTTTTCTTGATACCGTACTTTCATCGTTAATAGATAATAAAGACGCACCTGTCCTGCAGGAAGTACGGTGACCCTTTAGATTGTTCTATATTACTCAACAGATTCGTGAATTAACTACTAAAAATCAGTTTGTCTTGAATACCGCCTTCAATCTCCTTCTTGAAAACAAATCAACAAATGAATGAATATCATCTCTTTACAAACCTTATTTAGCCTCACTGGGAATAATGATATTTTGCCTATAATATATGTCCAGTTTTTAGCAGAAAGGGAATCTTTCTCAGTAAATCCTACAGTATTATTGCCGTAATCACCCACTGTACAAATTAAACAAGTTACTAACAAAATGTATGTTTAATATTCCACATTCTTATTTGTATCTTCAACAAAACAAGCACGAATATGCGATACTCGGGGTACAGCAAAATAAGCTGTAATGACGTCAGATACACATCAATATAATTATAAACCTCGCCAGCAAATATGGCTATACGTTACTATCTTCGCCGTCATATGGCTGCATCCGGTTTGAAATTTAAAAATCCGGCTCTGTAGCTTTGAAGACATTTCCCTGTAGTATATTCATGCCAAATCCCAGCTCAATACTACAACAAATAAGGGAGGAGTAGTACTTTATAAATTGCCCTTTTTACTCAATAGTGGATGGAAGAAGAGAAGATGAGAGAGTCCTGGACTCGGGTACCCCAAGTAAAAACAAAGTCCACTACTACTACAGTACTATAAATTATGTGTAGATCTATGATTGAGCCCATGGCCTAAAGATAAATAAAGGCATATATGAATATTAATAATAGAAACAGAATATGGCAAATTACTAGTTTCCCATCTTTACTTCCATAAAAATCAGTAATATTATATACTGTTTACTGTATTATCCAATAATGCAATAGTTAACATTACAAGATTACAATAGACAAGAAGATTACGAGTGTCAAATATTAATTAGATTTGATTAATTATGAATTGTGTATAAACGAGGCGAGTAATAATAATATTAGTAAATTATGTGTACTCTACACAGAGTGACCGGTCACTCAGAGGACAAATCGCATCCTTTCTATTAATTGTTAAATTATTTGTTTATGTTTCCTAGGTAATATTCTCATTAATTGAGACAAAGACTTGGCATCGTGCCCATTTTACCAGCTGTTACGTGATTTCATTTTAACTGCAATTTTCTTTAATTTTCTAACAGTATTTCTTTATTTAATAATAAGAATGACATAAACTATAAATTTCTGAAGAAAATAAATGAATATAAAACAGTAGGAGCAAATCTGAAATTAATCTAAAAAGACAAATTTTTTTTTTTCACGCGGATGGTTTTGCAATACTTTTTGCGGACCAACTAGTCTCCCCCTTTTTTTCTTGTTTTCTTAATCATCTTGAGCCCTATCAAAAACCCTAACCAAAATTAAACTCTTATGTACAGTACTTGACTTCTTGTTCTTATAAATTTAAGTTCTAAACAATTTAAAACCATGAAAGCCTTCACCTTTTATGAAAAAACTATAAAAACTAAAGAAGAAAATCAACAAAATTAACAACCCTTATACTCGGAATAGAAGAATTTCACAATTTGATTTATTTACAAATTATCGTCTTCCTTCTCCTGAATACTAAATGAACAGACGATATTCTTACACAGATATTAAGCTTGCCATTTATTTTCTTTACGGATGTATTTTGGAAAATAAATTAAAACAAATGGAAAATTTTAGTTTCTTTAGAAGCATGTCAAGGACATATGCCCATGGCAGAAAGCGCTTTCGTGCGGGGTTTGATAGAATTAACATAATATTATATCAATCTATTGTGTTGTGTTGAATATCCATTGATTATAATGTTTGGTACAATATTGATTGAAATGTTCTAATACACAATTTGCTTCCCAATTTCTGGTTAAAGAAATTTCACCCGATTCTATATTGTATATTATTATTACATGACATTATCATAGGAAATAATGTAATTCAATGTCACAAATTATAGATAGAGTTATGGAATGTTGAAACCCCTCTCCCCTCCCTCCTGTATCCCTCCCTCCTGTATCCCTTCCTCCTTTACCCCTTCCTCCTTTACCCCTCCCTCCTGTATCCCTCCCTCCTGCACCCCTCCCTCCTGTATCCCTCCCTCCTGTATCCCTCCCTCCTGCACCCCTCCCTCCTGTATCTCTCCCTCCTGTATCCCTCCCTCCTTTACCCCTTCCTCCTTATGTTATCCTTATCCCAATATGTTACTCTGCAAGTATTTCATTTATTTTACAGTAACGCAGTATGTAAAGCGACCTTAATTTTGCTGACGTCACAATATTGTCATCGAAAAACAAAATAACTGTTTTGTAAAAATCTTTCCGACATTGAAAAAAAAAGCGGCTAATGAATGTCTGGAAATGTCTTGCCTCCAAACAGGTCGTTAGCTTCGGTTAATGTCGGAATTTGCCACCAGTGCGGTCTTAGAACGAGTCTCTCGGGATCACGTATTATATCCATATTCTGTTATAGCTTGCTTTGGTAATACGCCATAAACCCAGTGCCTACAGTATACTTGTACAGTAATGATACACAACCTGCTGTTAGTAGTTTGTATTTAATGCTATAATTAGTGCAGACTTCGTCATAAATGAATAAAATTAGGTCACATGATCTTGGAATAAATTTTAAAATGACAGATTTTACCACAAACAAAACCATGTTCGCTAATTTTAAATGAATTATACACAGAAAGGCTGGCCATGATGAAGCAAAGTTTTAAAATAATGTTACAATTTATTTTTTGTCTATTAATACTGAGTGTATGTACAGCAACTACGTGGTTTTAAAGTACAGATTAAACTTTAAACTTCCTTTTGTGATAAAACACACATTCCTCTCAGTAAGAGATATCAACAACAATACTCCAAATTTGAATGACAATGAGAAGATTTAAGATTTGTACTTTCTTCTTAAATTGTAGTAATTGCATTATCGTTAAAACGTTTCTAAACGCAAGTGCATCGTCCTCGGTTGATACAAGAACATTTGAAAAGCAAACTCGCAAAAGATTGAATTCTGATATTTAACACCGACAACATTTTGCTTAGAATGTTGTACAGCGGTTTGACAAACACTCAAGATATATGATTACTGAAAAGAAGAAGAAATAACACAGTCATTGAAATATGATAGCAACAAAATCTGACCTAATTTTAATAAAAATCTAGAAATAAAATCATATTCTTTAATAATAAAATCATATTCTTTAATAATAAAATCATATTCTTTAATAATAAAATCATATTCTTTAATAATAAAATCATATTCTTTAATAATAAAATCATATTCTTTAATAATAAAGGTTAACAATGAACAACAAATTAAAACATGGATGTCTTTTTATAAATTTGAATAGAACTGCTGTTTGCAATAGTTAGTAATATTGTTACATAACTTCTAATGACGCTGAAAGTACCAAGTATTATTCTCAATAACATACTGTATTAATTGATTAAACTCTAAAACATCTTCCTGATGTTTTTATCATACATTCTTTTTCTTTTATTGCCAAACAAGTCCAAATTCAGTACATGCATGTTTTGTACAGAATCCAAAATGGTTTAGTGTGAATGGTTCTCTTTTTAAACGCTACATCTATTTTTCATGATTATTTCTCCTGCCATTGTACAGTAATTCGCACTCAGTGTGAACACAGCTTAAGCTGCACTCGCACTGATTACCATGATTCAATTGTTTAGGAAAACACAACGACGTTAATTTCTACCACCAGGCCATTTCCTATTTATTGAATATGTACATAAATTATTTAAATTTGGTAGGTTTGTCTGGTAAATATGAATGAATGGTATGCGTCATTCTATTTGTGGTTGTTATGTTTGTCCAAGGTCGTTTGTACTATGGTTTTTCTGTACTGTTACTCTTAATTCAATTTCGAACTATAGTACACTTTGTAAAAACCAGACCCAGAATACTGGTGACACTCTCAAAATTAGACTTTTCTTAAAGGTTCCAAATTCTTGCTTCAGTTGTTTTATTTAAATCTGATAATTTTGAGCAACGTATTAAGATCTCAAGAAATGCAAGCATGCCTGCACAACTATTATCAGTGGCCTTTTGCTTTTGAAGACATTCAATCAATCTAAATATTTACATTTCCACTAGACTATACAGCTGTTACATCAAAAAGTCATTCTGCATGTTCAGAAACATGATCAAACTGATTGTTAGACTTAAAACTTGGTTCGTAACACAAGGACGTAAATGCAACACAAGCATGTTGACCAATATGACAAGCGACAGTTCGAATAATTTATCAATTGAGATTAGTCGACTAACTTACATCCTTCTGTTACGTCCTTATGTTGCGTCTCTAGTGGGAACTTTGTCCCTTTGTGTCTTAAAGAAAATAAAAGACAAAGTGTATTAACCATCAATATCTATGTTACAAAATACTGTATGTATCCGTAAATCTTATTTAAGTTTGTACAATACAAGATGAAATCTAGGTATAGTAGTTCAAAAGTTACTCATTAAATTTGTTCCGTAATTTTAACAGAATTATTTATTTGCAGTTTACTTTGAAGGGTTTAACGTAATCCTGAGTTAGTACTTAGAAAGGCATTACACATACTTTATGAGTTATTGATATGAAATAAATTAATCTATGTCAAATTATCAGAACGAATTATAGCTATATAACGATTTACCATCTACCAAACTTTACACTATCTATCCATATCTTTTTACCATCCACGATTACTTGTATTTCGTGCAGGATTTTAGAATCTATTCATAAACTTTCACCATTTACTTCCCAAAGATTTGTATGGGCATCCGTCAGTAGATTGTTAATACGTCATTTTCTATGAAAACGCTAATGATGACGACCTCAACATTGTTTATATTTATGGTTTGTTTTTCAAAGAATAAAATTGTTTTCCCTCGAAAATATCCCATTGGTAAACCAATTAAAAGAATTATATTCCCTTATCCGTTAATACCACTTCCTGTTTTCATATACAAAAGAATCAAGTTTCACTACCTAAATTTGTTGATTAATATTTTTATTTCCAAAATTTTCTGAAAAATCGATAAATACAGTAATATTATCCAATTTATGAAAAATATCCTATTTCATATTATGTATCAAATTATATTTTGACTCTTGTATATCTATGGAATAAAATGTCTAATACTACTATATAATGCTATTGTTCGTCTGTGTGTTTTTTTCTTCTAAAGGGATTTATTATGCCTTCTTTTGACGACGATATACAATATGGCACCTCCTGCACTCCATAGGGAGTTATTGTATTATTTGCATTGTATAGTGATATCATGGTCTTTTTTATACCTCCATGGTTATATACTTACTGGATTTCAGCATATATACTGTACACTACTGTAAATAAAGGCTTGAGATTTAGGGTTTCAATTCACTGTATTAGCCCCCCCCCGCCCCCTCCCTTATACATGCACCCCCTGTTTTATTTTTAAGATGGTTGACAGTAAAAAGTAGTGTTCAAACAAATTTTTCCGCTATTGTACGCAACATAAATGATCTAGAATATTTTATATATTAAAGCCATTTTAAAGAGAAAAAATTAAGTCAAGTCAAGTATCATTTATTATCATTTGTTTTAGGAAAAACATAGAAATTCTGTTTGCTCTGTTGGCGGAGCACAATATCCAACGGACACAACACGAACTCAAAAACAAAAACATTACAAAAAAAAAGTGTCTACATCATATTTAAGGCTCTAATAGATCCTGGAAAGAAACTATTTGTAAATCGTGCCTTATTGGCCTTAATAGAACGAAATCGCCGACCGCTGCGCATCAACTGGAACATACTAGAGGCCGGATGAAAATGCTCATCTTTGATAGCCACTGCCTTTTTCAGAAGACGATCCGAAAATATGTTCTCCAAAGGCAGTTGTGTAGATCCAATTATACGCGATGCGGTCTTGACTATTCTATTTAGGTCACGCTTTTCATTTTCAGTAGCGCTACCGAACCATACCGTTAAAGAATACGTTATTACACTCTCTATAACTGACCTATAGAAGGACGACATTATTTCAGAGTTTATACCAAATGATTTAAGTCTACGTAGGAAGTAGATTCTTCTTTGGGCCTTTCTAATAATGTTACGTGTGTTAATATGCCACTTCAGATCATTTGAAATATAAATACCCAAGAATTTAAATTCTTCTACAAACTCAACTGATATACCATTAATAAATATTGGATATTTGACATTAAGTGATTTACGGAAATCAACAACCATTTCTTTAGTCTTAGATACATTCAAGAACAGATTGTTTTCGTTACACCAGTCTACAACTCGTTTAACTTGGTTGCGATAATTAGACTCATCACTGTCATCATTGATTAGACCTACAATGGTAGTATCATCCGCAAATTAAGCGATGTGACAGTTACTGTAGTAGGTAACACAGTCATAGGTAAATAAAGTAAAAAGAAAGGGCGACAGTACACAGCTCTGTGGTACACCTGTATTTATAATACGCTTATCTGATATAATGGTACCCACTTTAGTACGTTGGGGTCGATCAGTTAAAAAGTTTAACACCCAGTTACATATAGAAATATCGAAACCGATTTCAACCATCTTAGTGTGTAACTTATACGGTACAATCGTATTAAATGCTGAACTAAAGAAAATAATAACACTGACAAATTAACAATCAAACAAATTATTGACATATATATATATATATAAACTTTATTTAGACACGAGACTGATGTGCAGTACAACTCGTTCAATCAATATTGATTGTTTTTACACAAGTTCGTGATACTATATTACAAAACAAAAACAAAAATCAACACCATATAAATACAACAGAAACGAAAAAAATTGAAATTGAAAAGAAACAAAATTATATATATATATACTGTATATATGTTTCAATTAGAAGATTTGACAAATAAATTAATAAAATTGCTACTTAAAATTCTGTATTACTACTTTTTAACCACAATTTTCACCACAAAATTGTGTTTACCGACCAACTGTAGTAGAATATTATTATGCAAATGAGCATTATCTATCACCTAATACGTTGACAATAAAACAACATTGATGATTAACACAACAACCACAACAACCTCAGAGCATTAGCAAATAAAAGAATATAAGAAAAGCGGCAAGTCAATATAGACTGATTATAATACCAGGTCAAAGGTTATATCGAATGCTTGAGCGATTTTGAATGAGGTAAGTGTGCAATGTACAGACGGCATACAGTCTTGAATGATACGTTCCACAGTGTACTAGGGAGTGTTATTCTACTTAAGAAACAAGACGAGATTTTGTGGATTTATATTAATAAACATTTAAGTTTTACCCACTTGATTTATATTATCTGTAAGTACAATTATTTAATTATAATTAATATCAATTTGTTTATTAAGAGTGATTTTTTATTTAATTTTAAGTATGGTAATATTTTCTGTGAGAAATGATAATGTTTTCATTTTGGATATTAAATCCCATGTGAGCCAATCAGTGACTTGTATTCTGGATTAGCCTCTAATCTTAAAAATGATTTTCTCTATTAATATCAATTTTGGTTGTTATTTTTTGAAGATGCATAATTTAATTTTTATTTACCTAAAGAAACAATTAATTTTGAAAAATAGAATAATTCTTCCAATTCTGTCGGTAAATAACATACATTTTTATTTATTTAAGTGAAAATCTTTTATTTAAGTACTCTAGTACTGTATTTCAAAATGTAGGCTAGTATAATATAAACATCCTTCTAGTCCAATGGGCTAGCCCCCTTGGCAAGTGAGGAATATCAAAGTACTGCCAACCTTAGCAATATTCTTCCATGTAATTTGCATTTGATTTAACATGCTTACTATACATTGAAAGCAATATGATACAAAATGCATAGTAATAATAGTATAGTTAATAGGAGTGTTTACAGGATAATCATGTTTTACCAACAGTGTTTTGAAATCAACCTATCACTTATCTAACACCATCTCATCTAATATCCTTCCCCAGTCATCCACCATCGTAATTCAATCTTTAATTAATTCTTTCCTAACATCAAAATACCAACACAGGTCACAATAAGGTCAGTATGATATTGATGGTATAAGATTGTTAAAAGGTTCTCAATCAACATCTACCTCCATTAATACAGCATCACATCTACAGTATGCCTGCTCTATTTTCACACATTTCATAAATAAACAATGACGTATTATTCTTTTTAATATGTGGATCAAATTTTGCTGGTGGGCAGCGACACCCACTACAAAGCCTGCTACCTCACCCTACAGTAAAGCTTGTTTAAGATATTCCATCCAGCTTACCTTCAACCCAAGAAACCGGCTGGTACCTGAATATTTTTTGTATTTTTGACACCCATCTCTGCATTAAGGGTATAATAGTGATTATTAATGTCATTTTAGAGTACTGTAGCTTTTGTTTTATTTAAGCTCTGTCTACACTATCAAACTAGTTTGACAAAAAAAGTGTGATGTGCCCAAATATGGTACTGGTATGCCCAAATACGGTAGTGGTATGACATCATATGTCCATATATTAGCACATCACATTTTTTTTCACATAAAGTTTGATAGTGTAGACAGAGCTTTACACTACTCTAGTACATGTTCTTGTTTCATCACACTATCACTGTAATTCATTTTCATAATCAATTATGTTCAAAGTTAATCCTGAATTGATGTGTAGACAAATATATTCGTTCCGTTGTAGAATTACAACCATCTGTATATCACCTTACTACCCAGATGACGTCTCTTATGTCATTAATCTAAACGATTGTAGGTGTTTTTAAATATCTGTGTGAACATTTATATTGCTTTATTTAAAATTGAAAACACCTACAAAAATATAGCAACAGAATGATAAATACATTCTATGTTCTGTTACCCTATAATAATTGGGAGTTGGATAAAATATATGTTCCTTTCATTTATTTATTCGACCAGCATAAAATCAATATAATATAAATATATAAAAGAAAAAGAAATTAAAAAATGCTGGGCATGGGCAGCTTAAGAAAAATAGTTATTTTTGGAAAGAGGGTTTTGTTTTTTTTGGAATTTTCTTCTCTACATTTCCTTCTCTACCTTTACTTTACCTAGCAGACCAGATCCAGAATATTTTTTGCAGTGGTGTTACACATCACTAGACAAGAAGTAATCGTCAAAGAGAGTATTCTTCTTACTTTTTTTTACAGGTCTACCACTGACCAGAGATCTGCCAATGTTTAATGTGTTCATTTTATGCATACAAAGGATCTTTGTTTTGAGGGATTTTTGTTTAGAAAGACTAATAAGAATGAATAATAAGCACATTCATCTTTTGGGCAGCATTCCCATTTCCTCATCCCACTCCTATTTTGAATGTTCTTGTTTGTTCACACTAAACCCAATTTTTAAAACCAAAAGCACAACAACCATAACATTAACAATGCTGAATATAAAAAGACAATTGTTTCAAATATTATTTAAATTCTTAAGCTCTGTCTACACTATCAAACTTTATGTATGTTACAAACAAATGTGATATGCCCAATGGACATGATGATATCATATCACTACCATATTTGGGCATATCACTACCATATTTGGGCATATCACTACCATATTTGGGCACATCACTACCATATTTGGGCACATGACACATAGCGTAACAGAGCTTGATTAAAAATTAAAATAGTAACGTTGATATTATTTATGGCATAATAATTTATGTCCACATTAATTCTATTTGTATCTGTACGGCTTATCACAAATCTCTTAATCACATGCTGTATATGATAGAAATGATTTAATATTTAATTGTTTCCGGTTTATATATGTGGATCAAAGTATGAGTATTAAAAGTGGTCTATATTTGGAGTCAGTCTTGTGTTATAACTAATTTACACAGTTCTCTTTCTTCAGATGACAAAAATTGAACTCATAAAATAATTGTCAATACTGTAATAATTTATGTTGTACATAAAAGGGTAGGGTATGTAAATGCTACAGTAATTATGTATAAAATATAAAATAAAAAATCCACATTTTATTATCAAAACAGCTTTGTGTTTTTAGATGTTGAATGTGAACATCTGTATATAAATCGTTACATTAAACCATTAATAAATGTGTGTGTTTTGAATGTGAAGGTAACAGAAAGGTCATATAAAGGTCGTAACTAGCAAATAACGGAGATTTTGAATTTAAATTAATGATATGTCGTAAGTGATCATGGAGAATGTCACCAAGAAGTTTGATAATTTGATTTTGTAATTTAAAGAATGTTATTTGAATTCAGAGATGTAAAGGAAATCTATAAATATTTATTTGGACAAACTCAACTATTACTGTACAGATACAGAACATACTTTTCCTGTAGAATGCAATACGGTGCGATGATATTGGACTAACATGTGACAGGCATAGGTTTGAGTCAAATTGCTTGCATCTTTAAAGCTCTGACAATTTCAAACTTTATGTGACAAAAAATGTGATGTGCCTATACATGGACACGATGATGTCATATCACTACCATATTAAATCATATCACTACCACATTTGGGCATATCACACTTTTTTCGTCAAACTAGTTTGATAGTGTAGACAGAGCTTTACTCTCGTTATCTTATCCTTCAGATGGGACGTAAAGCTGTTGGTCCCTGGTTATGTACACTACATTGTACACAAAAATTATGTATGCTATCATTAATATTTATAGTAGGCCTACTTGACAATATTCATTTCATGTAACCTGCAAACAACATTTAGTCTTTAATTAATTTTTTCAAGTGAAATCCCTTACTACTAGACGGTTCTTGGCACTTGGAATAATTACGCCTGCTAAGAGATCGCTTTCAAAAGGTTAATCAACCTGAACTCTGTTCTTTGTGCTCGCTTTGTTCGTTTTAACTCTCTCTCTCTTTCAACGAACAAACACTGGAGCCAGTGACTGATCATTACACGATTAATTAATAAATTATTAGATAAGCCTGGATGGTTAATTGAGGCCTGAATAAACCGGACCCAAGCAAATCTTAGAAGTGAACTCCCAAAGGGTTTGTTTTGTTTTTATTTATTGATTAAGGTTTGCCCATTGGCCGACGATATTTATACCGTAATAAAGAATTACTTGATTTCATAACACCCCTCCAGACATGATATTTAGCAACTATAAGTTCACTGGTTCAATATCAATTAGGCTTTCTTTGTAACGATATTAATAATTCCAGATTGTGTACTTAAGTTCATTTGGCTTTGATTTATATATGTTTTCTTTTCATATTATATATTACTGTACATAGTTCATCTTATTTGTCAACAAACACATTTTATGGAGTAATAGAATTTCATTTTCATGCAATATATTTCAGGAATTTCCCATTTTGTTTGATGGTTGAAAAAATATTTACTTTTGATGGTTGCATTTTTGTACAAATTTATATTATAGGAAATTGTCATTATAATTGTCATTATACCAGTTTGGTACTCGGGTTGGTTCTGTCTTTCAGAAGGTGTTACAGTACTCTGAATGCTCATTACATCTGGAATTAATGCAGTTATGCCTAGAATTACTGCAGTTACTATAGATCATACTCAATTTCTAGTATCAGCAGTTCTTATCTTACCCTTATATGTTCTTTTAGTAAAGATTATTTAGTATAATATTTTAAAGTATAACATTTGTTAAAAGTTATTTCGATCAAAGTTCATTCGCTCATTCATGTTGATGTAAATAACATACTGGTAGCATATGAATAATTTAATTACATTAGTTCATTGTATTTCTTATTAGTCCTTTAATACAGTTACTGCATGATTAACAATGCGACAACGACTCAACCGTGACAACGACTCAACCGTAGTGACGATATAAATAACCGACTATATTAATAATTCAGTGTATAGTCTTAATTGCACTGGTTGGTTCACTGGTTTTTGTTTCTATGTAGAAAGTAAGCTCTAAGCTGAGATCACTGCACCATTGCTAACATTCACAACAATACATTAAACATTCAGCTTGGTTTAAACACATGACGTTAAATATTTACTGAAACATAAGTATGAGGCGTGTTGAAATATTCTGCATGTGAAAAGTTAATGGTGAATTGCTGTTAATGTTATTTTTAATTTATTTTTATGTACTGTACCTTTTTAGTCTTTCTAGTTTTAATTTTAAATTTCAAGTACTGTATATTCTTAACAATATAAATACTGTATGCAATGCTAAATTGAGGAAGTTGCACCAGAGTAACCCCCTGCTACCAAAAGATGCACTGTGTACAGTACATAAGATACAGTAAATATGTACACTAAACCAATAATTGCAATTCTTTATCCAAGAAGACTACCACCAAAACTACTGTTCTTTTTATTTTTATTACTTTAAAGCTAAAGATAGAAATACAAAATGTTGTTATTCTTCTTTGTTTATTAAACTACAGTGTTTGAAAAATGCTAACTGTAAAAACAATTTACAGACTTTTTGAATAAAAAAAACGTACACAGAAAATGTTCATAGCTGTGTCTGTTTCCATGTTGTGAAATAACATCTAGACATGACATAGAATAAACACAGACATACATTATACTAGTAAAACTGTACTGACAATGAGTGGATACTAACACCACCTACTTGGAATTGCCTTTTGTCTTCCTTTATCTTATCATACTTTGTTTTCATCTTTTGTTGTGGGTGCAAACATGTCTATTTATAATGTCCCGTTGATGGACTTTGAGTGTTAACGTCAGTTGAATCAATAAGATATAGTGTTGGTTTAAATTTGAATCATAACACATACACATTTATAACAGTGTACCATCAGTTGTAAAGATATTAGTAAATACACATAGTGATTACGTTTCGCACTTTGTGATAATGTATTGTACATAACAGTGCTAAACATTGAAATATTCTACAACTCACATTGAAAGACACCTTCGAGACAACAAAAAAAAGTATTGATATTTTGGACCAAGTAATATACTTGCTGATATTTAAAAAAAATCAGTATTTACTTAGTATCAATAAGATATAGTGTTGGTTTAAATTTGAATCATAACACATACACATTTATAACAGTGTACCATCAGTTGTAAAGATATTAGTAAATACACATAGTGATTACGTTTCGCACTTTGTGATAATGTATTGTACATAACAGTGCTAAACATTGAAATATTCTACAACTCACATTGAAAGACACCTTCGAGACCACAAAAAAAAGTATTGATATTTTGGACCAAGTAATATACTTGCTGATATTTAAAAAAAATCAGTATTTACTTAGTAGGGAAAACTTACATACAAATTTAAAACTGATTGTATATGTTGTAACCACACGTTTGAGTCATTTAATCTGACCAATAAAAATGCTCCAAATTATTTTTCTTTTAACTTTTGTATGATGTAGTATGTTATATTTACTCTCTGTTTCTGTAAACAGGTTAGGTTTAGTTTCTATAGACATAATAGCTTTACTAAAAAAGACAACATTTCTTTGTTTTTATTTTGTTTGTAAGTTTAGTAAATTGTCTGCGAGAACATTAAATTTAAAATTAAATTTGATCTTGATGACTAAACAGGACCCAGCAAACCACTTTAACCATAAATTTGTTTTAGTACTGTAGATAAATGGTGTAAATTTAAATTCCACAGAAAGACCCTTCTTTGTTCCTTACAAGTAGTAGTAAAATCCACAAACTTAAAGCTCTCTTGAGATACTATCAAGCATCATATTAAGGGCTTTAAAATAAATAAAAACGAAAAGAAATAGAGTCTTCATTGAGCTTTTGCTCTTTGGATAATATTCCAACATGATTAATATTCTTATTTTTAGATAAAACAGAAAGGCGTCTGTTTCTGCATAGAAAAAAAAAACATGAATGAATTACTTCAACATGTCTACTTCTTGATGATGTTCTTTTAACCACAAGCACATACTAAAGCTCTATCTACACAAATGTGATGTGCCCATACTGATATGGACATGATGATGTCATATCACTACCATATTTGGGCACATCACACTTTTTTGGTCAAACTAGTTTGATAGTGTAGAAAAAGCTTAATATAATTTGTTGAAAAAATGATGAATGCTGTAATGCATTCAGTTGTTTGAACTAAAAATATACAGTAGGCCAACTAACTGTTTAAAATAAAATGGGTATTCATAAGATACACAATAACCAGCTTTGTTGAACGTATACTTTTATTATTTGGGTAATTTCCCAAAATTATCGACAATCTATTTTTAGATTACTACAAGATCACAAGTGTTTTATTTTTCTTGATAACGTTCCTGATCTTTTTCGCAGCCAATTTGTGAATGTTGCCAAGATTCAAAGTTGAGCTCCAATTGTATTAGCATCTTCTAATGAACTTTAATAATTTATTTTCTGATGTTGCAGATCATTCACCCGACACGTTTTCCTTTCATACAGTACATATACTCTTCTGTAATATTCTCGTAAGTAATGGGTTTGTGTCCGCTTTATTTTTTAAATGTCGGTGATTGTAATTTATAGGTTGCTGGGTTCTCTGATAGTGGTTACTCCGACTCATTATTTATTATAATAATTTTTATTTATGGATACCAGTATAACATATTTTATGTGTGGTTAGGTTTTATTTTATACTAGTATGTATAAAATAAATTCAATGAAGGGATTTTTTAGTCCGAAATGTATACATGTTCTGTACCTTTATTATTGATGTTTAGATTATTGACAAAACGTTGAGGGTGCGTTTGAAGGTCTTTAAAGAGTTGTAAAGTGGCTTCAGTTGTGTGCTAGGTATTAAGGTATGCAAGGTAGAAGGTATTAACATGATATTAGACCAATCTACTCCACTCAGGTCATCCACCCAGGTCATCCACCCAGGTCATCCACCCAGGTCATCCATACTGACGCACCATAAATGTGAGACAGGGCTGTAGCCACCAGTACTTTTTTACAGAGGCCTTTGATTGACAAACGTACAGTAGTGTACAGAGATTGTTCCCTTTTCTTGAAAAAACTGCACCACATTATTTATTTCTCGTAGCTACATCACCTAGTGACATAAACAATGCTCTATGGAAATCGTTTTTAAATCTTGTTTTGACGATCAAGACCAGAACCAATAGGAGTTTTTAAAACCATATTTGAGATAAGGATTTTTTTTTTGGGAGGGGGACCATTTCCAAAAATTCTGTCAAAATATGATTCTTAAAAGCATCTTTTGCTGAATAGAATCGAAAATACAGACTTTCTAATTTGCGCTGGTCAGACCTTTTTACAAATGAGGTAATGTAAATGATTTATGTTTGTTGATTGGCAACATGAAATGTTTATGCTTGAGTCATGATGAATAAAGCGTCTCATTCATTTTTCACAAAACACAAAGTACATCATCTTAATAGACGCTCCTTGCTAAAGCATGTCCGTAAGACTCGTAATCAGCACGTCCTTTATCTTGCCATAATTTTTATCGCTCGTATCACAGTAATCACGATAATTTATTCCTGCATGACACTAGAGATGATTACTACGTTTCCAGTTTTCATTTTCAGTGTTTTAATTTAAACCAAAGACTCATTTTTTTTCAATCCTGTCCATGTTTCTCAATCTCAATCATTTTTTTTTAGTCTTGTTCATTTTTTTCAATTTTTTTTTCAATCTTGTTCATTTTTTAAAAATCTTGTTCATTTTTTTTTTATCGTGTTCATTTTCCCAATCTTGTTTGATTTTATTTCAATCTTCTCTAGATTTTTCAATCCTGTCCATGTTATTCAATCCGCTCCAGGTTTTTAATTGTCTCATGTTTTTCCATATTAATCTACTGAATGTCACATTTGACATTTTTCATTATTTTTTTAATTGATTTGTTGACTATGTTTAAGTTCATCTGTTAAAAGAATCAACATTGATCTTTATTTAACAACAAAGTAATTATAAAACCCTTTTACATCAAAGTAATTTGTAAAAATCGATGCTTTTAGAATATAATTAGTGAGGCTGTGTTCGCTAAAGAGTAGCCAGAGATAATCATAACAGCTTTAAAAGGTTTTTTATTATCAGAATTGAGATGGTCTTGTTGTTTGTGGGTATTTATTGATAAGATAACACGAATCTGTTTAATTGCACTCCGCAAGGTGTGGCGGAGACTGCGAGGAAAGTCTCTCAGTCGCTGTAAACACACGGTAATCATCATAATCTAGGTAATGCCTATGCTACAACAGTTGACACACGCTAATCATAATAATCTTGTACAAATTACAACTGTCAAAATCTCTTGACATGAAAATTCCTGATTAGGAGTACAGTATTACTATTAGTGATATCACAGTTGTGACACTGTAGTTTGGTTTTCCTACCAATTCTAGAAGACTTGGTTCAATCAAGTCTTCAAAAAGTACCAGAATTGAAACCATGAGTTTTATAGTTTTTTTAAAATATTTTATCTACATACTTTTAGATATCAGTATAGTATAGTGAATGCAACCATAGAGATATTAATTAAAGTGAGCACTATTAAAATCTCTTTGATGCAAAAAAAAAGTTAATTATTTATGATTTTAATTTTATTAAAATATGGAACAATTATGTAAATATGAGCTTTATTATTTTTATTTATATTTTTTATCAATGTTAATTTATTCAGAAAAACTACAGTATAATTATAAAAAGGAAAATACTACTATATTGTACTATTGTAGATATTGGTAAATCCTACAAGCCTCATTACACTTTAAATTCACTTTATATACACTTTATATACTCATTTATTATACATCATTATCTGTGAATAATTTGCCCTACCATGCAATCAAAATTTGGATTTTATATTGACATATTGATTGACATTTTTTAAAGTATAAATATTAATATATCAGAAAATGTAGTTACAGTGTTTGCACAAATTCATAAGAATTTATGGTGCCTGGGAAAATGTACAATGCTGCAACAGAAATCTGTTAAGTTGATTGCAAGAGGACTTAATATGCATTGCTGTGTTTTTTCCTTCGCAGTAAAACATAGACTTACATAATATAGCAAGTCTTTTCATTCATATGGTTATTTTGCCAAGATGTAAAGCCAAATGTTGATTTAAAAAAAAAGTTACAATTTTAGCATTTACGAATCACATAACCAAAAAGAAAATGCTGATTTTTTAAATGCCATTACTCTATCAATGACCTGTTGTTTTGCCCTTATAAATGTGTATTCGATAACAAACTCCTAGAAGAGTATGGGACCATCTGCCATATCATGATAGATAATTATTTACCAATTTCAACACCAAATTATCAGGGACCAAAACGTAAACCATTCTGGTTCCAATATTGATATTTTCATTCTTTGTTACATTATATGCAATAGGAATGGCAATCGCTGGTACAATAGATACATAATTAAAAATTCAAGAAACCTGTTACGATTAATTATATAATAATAGTAGTACTGTATATCAGCCCTCTAGTCGCATAAATATAATAATAGTAGTACTGTATATCAGCCCTCTAGTCGCATAAATATAACCAGTATATTACATGGATATTCCTTTATTTCATTATATTTATAAATACCTTGTTGGCTCAGAATGTGTAAAAACAAAATTGAAACTTTTAAATAAGAACTATGAACTTTAAGTTCAAAGTGCTTGAGGTAATTTCAATGCTATAAACTAGTGATTATGCTACAGTACCAACATATAACTTTACTAGTTCCATAGGCCCAGGGCAAATGATTGTAACATCATCACTAGTGTTAGTAGTAGTAGTGTTAGTAGGGGTCATAAAGGTCAACGTTGCCAGTGGGAACTGTTATTTAATGAGACATCGTGGGAATATTGTACAATAGTATAATATTAAAGTCTCTGTATGTAAACAAACTAAAACTATTAAGTTATAAGTATAAATATACACTGTCAATGTCATAAAACATATACAAATGTTGTAACGTTTAGTTTCGTTTTCAGTAATGACAATGTCACTTTGTCAGAATACTATTGCATAATTTAAATAATTATTTGTATTCTACCTGAGATGTAAACATCATAAAATAATACATTACGTACATTTTTTTTTTTTACGTACATTCACATTGTATTGTTGAAAAAAAAACTTTAAACGATGTACCCATTGTTATTTGTGTAAAAAAAAAAAATGATATAAATGCGATGAGTTATGAAAGACACTGTACTACTATACACTGTGCATATTATCTTGTATCATTTTGTTCACTGACATTTAAACGATTCATAATTGAAAAAAGTAGGAATAATTTTTCAGTTTTCTGCATGGGTAATTGGCCATCAATTTACTGGCTAAACATGCGTATTGTAAAACACGCCTATTGATATTGACTATTATTTAAAAATAATGATTACTGTATGCTACAGTACATGTCCGCATTATGCTAAAACGATAACGACTGATCTGAAAATAATTTATTGGATTGATTTTCGCTTATCATAAACATTAATTTGCCTACTTTAATTTTATTTTCCATTATTGAATTATTCCAATTTCGGTGTCTGGATGTTGTGGTACATTAATGTTGTGGTACATTAATCATTTGCAAATTGGTTTTTTTCTTCTACAGTATCTATTATTATATTGATGATTTTGAACAAATTGGTTTTTATTTAAAAGCAAAAAAAAAAATATTTTGACTTGGCAAGTCATGATTTTGAGGCTCATGTACCTAGAATTATGTTGTCTATTTCATGCGTAGCTTACCTGGATAAACCAACAAATGTCTTATTCTCCTCGAAGAGTGAGATATACTCAAAAACTAGAAAATTCATTGAACACCCCTTTCCATAAATGGTACAGTCCACAAATATATATTTCATACATGTTTTATTCAACTTTATCAGTTTTTTGTCATCCAATTTTATCTAACGTTAAAGATTCTATCTTGGCACAGCCAATTATTAAACTGCACTGTAATGTAGCTGGGTAATTTTATGCTTTCTTTACTATTCTGATTAATATTTGTTTATTCAACCGGGAATCCCTTCATAGTTCCATTGCGTGCCGTTATTTTATGTACCTATCAATTATTAAATAGGCTACCACTTTACGATGATAGAAGCTCCACTACCAGTACATTTAATGTCAAATGATGTTTCCATATTGGTTATGTAGATTTATTTAACACAGCCACTTCATAGTGCAGCAGCAACCCATTTTCTTGATAGCAAGATGCCAAGTAATATTTAGTTGATTACAAAACCAGGGAAGAGTAAAATGACAATTGTAATTATACTCTTGAACTTGAACTTTATTATTAGCACAATTCATTATATTTAAATAAATTGAAGTTGCAACATAAAATATCGCATATAAAAATATAAAAAAATTTCACTCAATAAGTAATAAAAAATAAACATAAAGAACAAATACACATTTTTCGCCAGGCTGTGCAGACAATATTTTACCATTTAAAAAAAAAATGGCGCTCAACAAGTACAGTAATCAAAAATAAAGCTGATACAGTACTTGTACATATTAAACAAATACACACTATTTGCTGGGCTGTGCATGCAGGCAATAATTTACTATTTGCTGGGCTGTGCATGCAGGCAATATTTTACTATTTGCTGGGCTGTGCATGCAGGCAATATTTTACTATTTGCTGGGCTGTGCATGCAGGCAATATTTTACTATTTGCTGGGCTGTGCATGCAGGCAATATTTTACTATTTGCTGGGCTGTGCATGCAGGCAATATTTTACTATTTGCTGGGCTGTGCATGCAGGCAATATTTTACTATTTGCTGGGCTGTGCATGCAGGCAATATTTTACTATTTGCTGGGCTGTGCATGTAGGCAATATTTTACCAGTTCAAAAAAACACCATATTTTGTAATAAAATTATTTTGATCTTTTAGTTTTACATAATGGTAATAAACAAAATTTGTTACTAAACAATTATTGTGTGATTCATATCGGCCACACAGTAGCAATGGACTTTAATTCCTCTAGATTTAAATCACATTATATGGATTAAAAATGCCACAAGAGGGCAGTGGAGTATTATGTATTTTTCATATGTTAAACACAAAACACTTTAGAAATGGTTGATGTTTTTGACATGAAGTATTAAAATGTTTAATCATACAGATCAATTATTCATCGCTACCTTAATGTGCAATAACCTATTACATTTTTTCCAATTGACGTTGTATTAGTACTGTAGTATCTTTTATCAGATTTCAACTTTATGAAAAAAAAGTGTGTTGTGCCCAAATATGGTAGTAATATTCCCGAATATGGTAGTGGTATGACATCATCGTGTCCTTATATGGGCACATCACATTTTTTTGTCACATAAAGTTTGATAGTGTAGAGTTTTTAATCTTACTTGACTTACTTACTTTTAAAATTTATACTCAATTTTATCGTTACCATTAAAACAATTATTTTTTCCACATTAAACTAACAACCGATTCATCATAGTTTCAATTGTTTGTTTTAATTACCTTTAGTATGTTTGATTTGATAAACAAATTAAATAAGCATTTTATATATTTTTTCTTGCAGGCATTTTTGATTGGAATACAAAGACAGTGAATTATTTGGATATTCTTAGGTATGTGTTTTATACAGTAATTTAATTAAAAATGTCAGTGTTATTTACTTTATTTTGTCGGAGCCACAATGGAATAAATCCATCACAGAGGACAGAACAGACATGATTATAACAATACTTTATTTTGTCAGAGCCACAATGGAATAAATCCATCACAGAGGACAGAACAGACATGATTATAACAATACTTTATTTTGTCAGAGCCACAATGGAATAAATCCATCACAGAGGACAGAACAGACATGATTATAACAATACTTTATTTTGTCAGAGCCACAATGGAATAAATCCATCACAGAGGACAGAACAGACATGATTATTTTATTTATTTTATAAATATTATAAAATTGCTACTTTTTTTGTTTTAGTCTCTTCTACATTAATATTATTTATAATTATATTATACCAATTAATAATATTTATTTTCTTAAGAAACATTTTTTTTTCCCCTATGAATTTTTTTCATCAAACCAAGGCAAGCTTTAAAGTATAATATTAGATGCATAATTATCCTGGCCACTGTAGTTGACTGTGAACAGCGCTTTTCAATAGCGTACTACTGCTGCTGCTATAAATCTCCTCACTGCTAGTAGGAGGATTACTCCTTGATTGCTGCAGTGCATGGCTGTAGACAGAAACAATAATGCTTATGTTTGTATATTACAACTTGTCAAGTACACTGTCACAAGTGTATGTGCTTTACTGTTTCTCATGCAGTATTGTTAAATGGGAATATTTTAAATCATTCAGATTATTGTTTTTGGTACAATTAACATTAGATTTAAATAATGATTTTATTTATTATGATATTTCTAAATTCTATAGATTAGAAAATTTTTTTCTGGCTAATCTAAATTTGAAGTTTTTAATATTTTTTATTTTGAAAAGAATACGACAATTATTGTTTCATGAGTTGTTCTGAGTAGTTTTGAAAACCCACAGTTAGTTATTCATGTCCCTAGGCAATTGACTGAGGGCACCCTATCCTCTTTGTTTCTTGTGCTTCTCCTTCCAGGCATGGTAACATTGTTTCGTGTCCCTAGGCAACTAATGGCACCCTATCCTCTTTGTCTCTTCACTTTTCTTTCCAGGTGTAATGTTGTGATTATTTGGCAGCACATTCCATTGCCAATGGATGCAGCTGGGATATTATCCTTATTATCATTCGTCACAATCCCTATTCAAATGAGCGGCTTGATTGATAAGCCCCTATGAGTGTCACCATATATGTGAACTACAAAATACTGAACCGAAAATGTCTAATATCCTAAAAACAATTTTTTTTTGAATTGCAAAATAGAAGTGGATAATTGTAGAAAACCTTGTCAATAGATTTGAATAATCACCGCAAATTGTTATTCATTACAAATAATTCCTCAACAGATTTTCAAAAATATGTTGGAAATTTGTTTAAATTTTTTCCGTTTTCCTCTGCCTACGTCTTTTAGGATTTACCGTTGCCAAATGTCGTTGACCCAGATATTTTAAATTGCTCTACTTTCTTGATGAAATTAGCAATAAATATTTTGAAAATCTTACGAAGAATTTCTTGAACTTTCTTTTCCAAATTAAAATCAATTTCTTATACTCGTTAAAAACGAGGAATATTTGTAATTAGAAAAGCAAACATGTTTTTTTTTCTCGATGAATTAAGACATGTTTATTTACGGCTAGTACTGTATGAGCGGACGAACTTGGCATTTATGTTGGTGTGTCGAGGGAGACAAAGCGCGACAAAATGTTGCGTAAAGGACATGATAAATCTAGTTAATTGTTGTTGTAAGCGTGGCAGCTTGATTGACTAGGTTTGTGTAGGTAGATTTAACACCATGGTTTATTATTTAAAAACAATCAATGCTGATGTACACCTGCTTGTGTGTCATATCATATCTTGTATTGAGAGGTTACTTTTGTTTTTGTCCTATTAAATATATAAAATATTATATACTATATCGATACAGATTCAAACTCAATCGGGGATAGCCCAAGTCCAACCATTAATTTGTAGATATACTGTATTTTAACGTAAAATTAACGAAGTACATTTAACTCTCGCAATACCGGACACCTTTGGGCTGGCCTAATATGTCTGGTTTTTTTTCCATAAAGCTTTGTACAGTATTCAGGATGTGTTTCTAATGCTAAAAATGATATAGGGATCTTTCGTACCTTAAAAAATAGTCTAATTTGGAAAGATATTCCGGTTTTCAGAGAGTTTGGTATTGGAAGAGTTGACAGTACACAGGTCAATCCAGTACCGGTACACTGTATCATATTTGGGATGCAGGTGTAAATAAAATCATGATGAAAAAGTATTAATTAATGAATTAATTAATAAGTATAGATATGGTAATGATTTATTTTTTGTAGTTAAATCAAATTGCTTTGTCTCTGTTTTCTTAGTGCATTTGTGACTTAAATAAATAAATTAAAATGATTGAACTTAAACTTTAAAAGAAAACATTTTAAAAATATAACAATACTTCAGTTAAAATATGTGATTACCTAAATATTTGAGTGCAAGTTTTATTCAGAATTAATACTGACCCAAAACCTAAAACAACAGCATTTATCACAAATTATTATTAGTAAGTCAAGTCACTCAGTAGGTTAACAAAAGAAGTCGGTCTTACATTACAATCACCTACTGAGCAGACTGCCATGATAAAACTAAACAGCTAACACATCGCCCCGTAAACTGTCCATCACACGACATTCATAAAGAATCAGTTGTGTAAAGTTTAAATTCGTAACGGGACATAGTTTGTTTTGAGAAATAGAGATTACCGGTATTTATCAAGGTAATAGTAATACAGTTGAATTTTTACAATATGTGACTATCTGAAAACCGAAAGATTTCCTAAAATCCAACTTTTGTTAAGGTCCAAAGATAAAAAATTACCTTAATATCATTAAAAACAGATACTGTACAAGAATTCCCTGAATGAAGTTAATAGTTCTTGTAGAATTGTTTTAAAATGCTATTTAGCAATCTTTGATATTTGAGACCGTATAATTGTTAAGATGATTTATAATCATAATTAATAAAAATATTATAACAGTAATTTATGATAACACTAATTGGCTGTTGTGTTTAAACAAGGGAATTATAAGCAATTAAATATTCAAATTGAAAGATTTATTGTTATTATAATTAGATGAGCTAAACACTAAACAAGAAAGGAAAGATTAAGATTAAATTATTTTTATAATTTTATTATTTTCCCTGATTAAACTAACTACTTGAAATTATATTATAGATACTGATTTTTAGAAACATTAGATAAAATCGTTTTTTTAATATGATAAAACAAGAAAAAGAAAATCTTATATAATATGGCAGCCATGTTGTATCTGCATTTAATTTGAATTTATATAAACTTCAAAGGATATGCTCAGTTTGGAATCTGAGCGCGGAATCAATAGCTTCCAGCGATTGCCCGTTACCATGGTAATCATAATACGATCTTAATGTATATTCAATGTTTTTACATCATATATTATGTTATCATGTTATACTGTAAAGTTGATTCTAGTGGCAGGTGGTATATTGGTTTGTAATTTTAGTTTTTGAAATATTTGTTAGTTATCATTTCCAGGGTGTGGGTTCAAATCCAAGTTCTAATATCAGAATTTTATCAGAATTTAGCCAACAATTGTTTTGTCAGAAATGCAATTTCTGCCAATTTTACAAATAAACACATATTACTATATACTATACTATATATTTTTCTATTTTAAAAATCTTGTAGGCCTACTGTACATCCAGCCTTTTCTTTTTTTGTTGGCCTATCATGGTTTAAACTTTGCTATGTATTTTTTCAATTTTTTAAATGTTGTACATCACAGCGCTTTGGGGCAATCTTTTGATTGTATAAGCGCTATATAAATCGAACAACATAACAAGCCTTTCCTTCTTTTAGTTGGCCTATCGTGGTTAACCTTTAACAAGACTTGACACAGTAATCCGACAAAGAAATTTAACATGATGTTAACCACAAAAGGTTATATTGTCACAGTATTGTATAATGCAATGCCATGTAATAGCGTTATTAGGACATTACTGTAACAACTTTATTGCGGTTCACTAGGTGTTATATATAGTGGGTGTTTATTTTAGATTTTGGCTAGTGTATGGTGTTGATCCTATTGTTTATTTTGAACATAGTAATGAAAGGTTTTGACAGGTAGGGTGTTTTTTGACGGCGTTAATTCCGCAATGATGCTTCACAATGGTACAAATACACCTAGATGTCAATTTCTAATTCTAGTACGATTCTCGGTGCATGAATATGGGCTACTATTGTACTGACTCCTGGAACAAGTGTGACTTGATTGTAGGACTAGTTTAGTAAGACTGAGCATAATTAATGTTTTCTTTTCACTTTATGTACAATTCATTAAACTGCCATGTCTTTTTTTGCCATTAACCTTACTTTACAAAATCCTAGGTAATATTTTTTTGGGGAAAATTAGTTTTTAAAATGGTTGGGCTAATTTTAAGATGATTGTTGTGGAATTTAGTGAGTGCTTATAATAGATTGAGTGGTATGTACAAATGTTGAGAATGTCATACACATTAATCTTTCAATTCCACTTTAATTTCTATGATTGATTTGAGATATAATATAACATTCCAGAAATATCTTTTTATAAATTAATATATATCTCGCATTCATCTATAAAGCACTTGCGCTAATAGACCTTGAGGTGTAAGTAACTGTTTGTTCATTGCTCTTATGTACAGTATGAACACTATCTAAATAGGATATAATGCGATACTGTAAAGCCTCTCAGTCTCATATTGTAAGTAATTATTTCCTGTGATGCTGTATGCACCAGTCTGTCACACAAGCCCCAGACTCACAGTATTAGCATCAAGTTTCACATTAGTCAGTCGCAGTCACAATCCAAGAATCACAGTCACCCAGAGTCTAGGTCACAGATCTAGGTCACAGGTCACAGTCACCCAGAGTCTAGGTTATACTTGTTTTATTATTAATTATTTATACTGTGGCTGTGTGTACTAGTACTGTACACCGTGGTAACCCCCTACTCATCTCAAAAGATGTAGTTGGTGAACATGAGCTAGATTATCCGCTCGGCCACTCATTCGAGCTCGCAAGTCAGTGTCGCACCATTCCCATAGTCACACCATTCCCATAGTCACACAAACTCTAGAGTGTTATATAACACTGTCAGGGTTATGCTAGCTACCATCTCCAGATTAACACATTTCAGATATAAGTTAAAAGGTTGAAAATACAGTATTTAATCCAAAGATGAGATTATAATATGGAAATAATCTCCTCTTTCCTTATCTTGATATTCACATTGTCAAGACTTTTATTACAAAATTTGCATCAAAGTACTTAAGAAACAATATAAATGTAAATCTGTAATGTTTCCTACAAAAATTATGCATGTTGATGAAATCACACATTCTCGCTGGTAATTAGCCTTAAGAAATTTCTCAAGAATGTCTCAAGAACAGACGTCAATATGTACTTAAAGATGTAAAGCATTGAGAAACAACAGCGGCGTAATAATAATAATGATGATGATGCGATTGGCTTCTTAAGGGAACGAACGGGTTGCCATTTAAAGGTGTTAACTTAAACAGCGCTGTATGAGTGTGATAGCAGGCAGTGGCATTTTGATGTTTCTTAGAGGAAATCTGGATTTAAAATTGCTATTGTAATTATACCTATAAGAATAACACACACACAATAATTATTACATCGTAATATTTTATGTGATTTTTGTTTTTCTCTTTAAACTTGACTTGCGTCAATCATGGCTTGTTGTAGTCGTGGGCGTCTTGGGATGTTTCCCTAGATTTGTAAACTATGCTGAAATTATTCACAGTAATTTTTTTTTCAGTTTTGCTAAATTGTGTTTGGCTTTAAGATATTAGTGTCACTCGTGTATTGCACAATATCAGAACGGTTTAAATTTGATTAGTTAAAGTTTACCCTGATCTTTCTGGAATTGTTTGACTATGTTTCAAGGAATCAACCTGTCACAGATGTCAAAATGTATCCATTTGTTGGCACATCGACGCATCATTTGTGATTTTCTGGCGAAATGTCCATAATCATAAAACATTCATTGGCCCACTTCCATTTTCCCATATATCTGGTTTTTTTTTTCCTTTTTTTCTTCCTTTTTGTTCTTCTTTTTTTTTCATAATTTTCCTTCATATCTTTTTGAATTTCTTGTCTCCAAATAGATTCCATGCTTTTAATATTATGCTACTGTAATTGTTGATATTAAAATGTGTTATTGTAAGGAAGACGATTTATAACGGATGTTCCTGATTTAAAAGTGAATATTAGTAATTATTTGCATCTGTATGTTGCATTGTTTGTGATTCACTAGTAACTTCCATATTGCTTGTTATTTGGTAGCGGGTGTTTTTACATTTTTCAGAAAAACAACAAAAGTTTATAACGGATAAAACAACATTTAAATTTAGGTATTCACAATACAAAGTGATAGTGTTTTTTTTACTGTATTTACATAACAATTACCATATAAAATATATGGATTGTAATGTGGTTTAAACTGGGGCAACCTGAAGAGTTGAATGGTGAAGTTTTTATTTGTTCCCAGGTTCCAGACTACTGTATGTCAGGGGATGCTCTGTCTTATGCTAACCACCCCAGTAGAATCCCTATATTGTGTATACACTAATATTCATGGACACTAAGGGCCCTTTCCTGTGAAACAAGGGGCAATATAATGTTTAAACACTATCATATCAATTGCTAACTCCTATTCCAGGGACATTCCTAGTATTTAAGGAGACAATTGGTTCGGTGCTGAAAGTGTCTCATAACAAGGGTTCTACTCAAAAACATCCTGTGTTGTAGAGTGTTTCCCAATGTATTAAATATATATTAACCTACCGTATATACAGTAGTATAGTGGTAGGCCTAGGCAAATATACAAACACAAGTAGGTCAGTAGAGTCCTGTAGAAGGGCCTGACCTTGTTGTAAACATGTCAGATGCCAGAACTTTAATATCCCAATTTGTCCAATTTGCCTCCTTAATCCTATACATGTTAGTCAGTGACAGAATATCGTAAAATCATCTTCTTTCTAGAAAATCACACGAGCACACACGCTTGTGTTTATGGGTTGTTTTTTCGCTAGTATTTTTCTCCAGATTTATCCAAAGTTCAACAGTTTTTTTTAAAAGTCCACCATGTACAGGTACATGCAAATCCAGATAATTTTCGTGCTCTATTTTCGTTTTTTCGTAGACTTGTTTTTCTGAGTTGTTTTTTAATAGTCCCGTTAAAAGTCAATTTTTCTAATATGAGAAATCTTTCAGCAATTGTGAATGTCAATCTGGATTTAGTAGAATATAATTACACTACAGACATTATATTTCCTAATAGTTATGCATATCAAATTATATTATTATATTTCATTAGAATAATTGTGAATAGGAACTCTCAATGGACATTAATGGGCCATTAAGGACTTAATAATGTGTAATAATATTTGATGATTATAATAAGATTTGTACAGTGAGAATAAATAAATGAGAATACCTATTAAAATAAATGTGAATACCTATTAAATAAATGTTTGAGGTAACAGTGTGCAGCATGACGTATTAGCCTAATAAAAGTATTATTTTGAACTACATTTTTTTGTGTAATAGTATTGAGTCTGAACGTCAATCAAGGTATTCACAGTGAGAAAGTCCTTAGTTCAAGTTGTCTCTGATGCAAGATTTTACCCCAAAAAGCTACTTTCATTTATTGAGCGATTACCGTACATTCACTGTTTTTAGTAATATTTTTTTATATCATACACATCCAACAGTGAGCAAATACTTGCCAATTATAGGATGGATAAAGTATTTACGGTAATCATTTATCGATCGTGTATCAAAAAAGTCTCATTTGAGGTTTAGGGAGTGGAGTTAAAAGTCGTTAGTCACAACTCTAAAATTAAAAAGTAAAAATGATTGAAATATAATAAAATATTGTTGATATTAAACACTATCCCTTTTCATCTATTATGACCTATTCTTTCTAAATGTGTTGAATTCTACTACCATCAGTTTTCATCCAAAGTGTACATTACGTAATATACCGGTGTAATTTAATTGGGCTAGATTCGGCATCAAACGAAAAGCGTGAAATTGACACCCTTGAGGTCATCCAAGCAAATCGAAGCCACACGCAAATTTGTATCAATATTCGACTATCGGTTACCGTGGGTAATTGATCACTGCTAATCAAGCATGTACACTGTATGGTTACTTACAAGTTGAGAGATGACTGATATTAATATTAGCACTTGTAGTTAGTCAGTTCTTATCATATCATACAGAAAACCCCTTCAAATTTCAAACTAACCATCAAGAAATTCTGTCCTAACTTGTTAAATTTTACAGAATTCAAAAGAATTTTATTATTTTTCTAATTAAAAAAAATAAATATTATTTGACTGTATGATTGCATAACACCAAGAATGGCTAATAGAGTATTTCATGCGGCAAAGACTACCAAGATGCCTGTCATTTATCATGAAGAAGTCTAAGCTATAAACTTAAAATTTGACAAAAAAGTGTGATGTGCCCAAATAATGTTAGTGATATGCCCAAAGATGGTAGTGATATGACATCATCATGTCCATACATGGGCATATCACATTTTGTGTCACATGAAATTTGATAGTATAGACAAGGCTTTGCAGTAGTGTCCACCCACTTACTGTATTAACATCTCCTATTCTGGGGTCACCCCTGTTCAGCAGACATCTTTTTGGGTACCAAGATTGTTAAATGGAGATAGACTGTATTACCATCATCTTTTCTATTTCTAAATATTACCTATAGTAAATTATTTATGTTTTACAGTATTAACTGTACTATAGTTTATAACGGAAATTATCATAATAATCTTGTTTATATATAATTTGTTCAATATTTCTGTTAATTGTCTTGGTTGCATTATGTATGCATTTCTATTAATAAAAAATAAATGATATGATAATGTTCTTTCATAATTTATTTGCTGGCTTGAATATGGATTTTGCATTTTCGATTAGTTTGGTGTTATTAAAGATAAAATGCAATTTCAATATCATAGTAAAGTACATCACAATTGGGAGTCATGTCAATGGATAAAAAATCAGTAAATTAAGTAATAATGAGTAAATTTTCTGAATAATTTTATAAATTGCATTTACTAATACTTTTACAATTAACTAATTTTAGATACATAATAAAGTCGATTATCATTTGTGTTTTTCAGGATTTAGTGTGTTTTGTCAGGTGATCTGTCCTGTAAAGATGGATGGACGGTGTGTGCTAGTACTTTTAATTACATCAGTGTGTTTCACATTGGGAGCAGGTACAGTAGTAGTGTAGTAACATGTATTGGAATTTTCTTTAAACAAGGCCATATACATGGCTGCAGTCCCGTGTTCAAGTTAGTATTAACCGACCGACATACAGTAGTGAGCTGTAGAGCCGCGTTGGACGCAACTAAAAATACAACAGAGCCTTATAACTTAAACATTAAACTAAATCTTAGTAAGGAAAATTAATGATAGGCTCGAGGCACACTCGCTCCTAGTTCTCGTGGTGGAAGGGTAAGGACTATAAATCGTATATCCAGTGTACACCATATGTGTACTTTAAAGAACCCAGTCATTCAAGACGAGTACAGTAAGGGGTTATCTAGTGAACAAAATAGTCCCTGTATCAGGGGGATTACCACCTATGTGATACTGTAGGACAGTGATCAATTTACTACAGTATTTGTAATCCTTGGCCACATGTGTCTAAAGACATAAAATAAAAAGTACATTAATGTTTGTTGCTATTAATGTTTAATCTGTTTTGTTGAATTACATTTCCTTTGTAGATATCTCGCCTCCCAGCATCACTGGTCTATGGCATGGAGGAATGTCTGATAACTATGGTAACCAACCTTTAGGAGAATATGCTATAGATGCTAGGCAACCAGCAAGGTTCAAATGTAATGCTAGCGGAATCCCAGAGCCAATGTGAGCAGTAGTTCAAACATTTTCTTGATATTTTAAGGCATAAAAAACAGTTGCTGCTTTTATACAAGCTTTGACTACACTAACAAACTAGTTTGACAAAAAAAAGTGTGATGTGCTCAAATATGGAAGTTATGTGCCCAAATATGGTAGTGATATGACATCATCATATCCATATATGGGCACATCACATTTTTGTTGTCACATAAAGTTTAATACCTGTAGTATAGACAGCTTAATAGGTTTTTCCATCACATGGTGAGGGAACACACAATGTGCTATTCCTGCCAATGAATTGTCTTGTCTATTGGTCTTTAGAGAAGCTAAGAGCTCTTGTGCGCGTACCCAGCTTTAGTAACATTTTTACTTCATTATTTTATTTTACTAACTACAGCTTTGTATGGACAAAGAATGGTAGTTCAATCGTTGAAGGGGGAGATGTAAGTTTTGAAAATTCTGGTAGAAACCTGATCATTAGCAACCCAACATCAGAGGTCAACGGACTGTATCAGTGTAATGCAACAAGTAGCAGAGGAACAGCTCTTTCGCAAGAAATCTCTGCTAGGCTAGCATGTAAGTCATTTCAATTCATCCTCAATAAACCATAAGTAAAATAATGTGATGTTTTGTTATGCACTTTCAGAAACAAACAGCGTTCAAAGATATGATTGTCAATTTCTGTATAAAATGTTGTAGTTTTTTTCTTATTTGTTTTTATTTATTTCAATATCCATAATTCAAAGAAAAAGAGGAAAATAAATTACTGTATATATTTTGGGTAGGACACCCAAAGATGTCATGATTGTCAATTTCTGTATAAAATGTATGTTTATATGTTTGTATTATTATTATTATTATTTTCAAAATTCATAATTCAAAGAAAAAGAGGAAAATGAATTACTGTATATATTTTTGGGGTAGGACAATAACACCAATTTGTTAAAACCAACTACTATAATCTAAGTAATCAATTTCAACTACATTTTTTTTCTAGTTATGGATCCGTTTACAAATTTGATAGCTACCACTTACACCGTACTACCAAACCAAATGGTACAGCTTGAATGCAATCCTCCTAAATCGTTTCCCAAGCTAAAGATAGTATGGGCATATAAACCTGATTTTAGTGCTGAGAAGTATGAGCCTGTCACTTATTCAAGAAGAGTCAGTCAAAGTCAGAATGGCAATTTAATTATTGGCAATTCAGAGCTAACTGATAAGGGATTCTTTGTCTGTCAAGTCAACAATGAAATTTTGTCAAAGATTCAAGACTCGCCCTCTAAAAGGTTAAAGGTCGAGGGTAAGAATGTAATTTAATATTATTTTAACTATCTTACACTACATAAAGCTCTGTCTACACTATTAAACTAGTTTAACAAAAAAAGTGTGATGTACCTAAATATGGTGGTGATATGCCCAAATAGGGTAATTATATGACATCATCATGTCCATATATGGGCACATCACATTTTATTTTCACATAAAGTTTGATAGTGTTGACAGAGCTTTATGAGGCAGATTTATATAGGAATGAAATCCTCTGGTAGAGCTAATGGATTTTTAACTTGATTTTGTATGTTAAAGATGCATTAATATTGACTTCGCAGGTACACCAACAGGGCCACGAAATCCGGAATGGCAACCTGCAGATCAAGAGTTATCCAGACTAGTTGTAGCAGGCTCAACAATGTCCACAAAGTGTATTGCAGTCGGATAGTAAGTTAATACTCATACTTATAAATACTCATACTTATTAATGCTTTATACATATTAATACTCATACTTATTTAATACTTATTAATACTCATACTTAATAATACTCCTACTTATAAATACTCATACTTAATACTTATTAATACTCATACTTATTAATACTCATACTTTATAATACTCATACTTAATAATATTCATATTTATTAATACTCATACATATTAGTACTCATACTTAATAATATTCATACTTATTAATACTCATACATATTAATACTCATACTTATTTAATACTCATACATATTAATACTCATACTTATTAATACTGATACTTATTAATACTCATACTTATTTAATACTTATTAATACTCATACTTAATAATACTCCTACTTATAAATACTCATACTTAATACTTATTAATACTCATACTTATTAATACTCATACTTTATAATACTCATACTTAATAATATTCATACATATTAATACTCATACTTAATAATACTCATACTTATTAATACTCATACTTATTAATACTCATACTTATTTAATACTCATACTTTATAATACTCATACTTAATAATATTTATATTTATTAATACTCATACATATTAGTACTCATACTTAATAATATTCATACTTATTAATACTCATACTTATTAATAGTCATACTTAATAATATTCATACTTATTAATACTGATACTTATTAATACTCATACTTATTATTACTCATACATATTAATACTCATACTTATTAATACTCATTCATATTAATAATTATAATATAGTAATAGTAATAATTAATATAGACCCCATAATTTAAAGTAATTAGAAATAGAAGAGAACATAAAACCTAACCGAATGTGACTATTACATTTAACAATATATATTTTATAGCTAACAAATAAAATGAATGCAATATAGACTTAGAATTGATTGTTAAAATAACAATGATAATATATGAATATTATAATAATAATGTTACCCATTTTCATAATATATATTGTATGATAATGATATGTTACACATACTGATATTTTTGTATTAGTGAATATATGGGTTAAAATCTATAATCATTTGTTTAAATGTTCCATTTTATTACGTCTATTTTTATTCTCAGATGTATACTTTATTAATCATAATAAAACTAACCCTTTTTTCTCTATTTGTTTTTTTAGCCCAACCCCTGAAATACAATGGGAATTTGACCCAAATGAACGGTTTACTACTGCTAGCTTTGGTCAAGAATTCATCATCTCAGATATTCAAATTGAAGACGCGGGCAATTACCAGTGTTATGGTATTAGTGACGACTATGATATCAGCAGAAACTTTGAGCTTATAGTCGAAGGTATTGTGTACATGATTTCAATAACTATTATTTATAGCCGACGTCTGTCACAAATGACAATATCAATTAGTTTTACATTCATCTGAATGGTTGTTGAAACTTAGCCAGGACTGTTTAAAGCACTTTGATTGTTCCTAACATTGATCAAGGGCTTGACCAGAAGAAAGGCGTAAGCCAATACATCTGAGGCAGATACTAGATGCAGGGGCTGCCATAAGAGTCAACAGTGCTGATTTCAAATTCCTAGTGAGACCCCAGCTCCATATACAGCACCCACTATTCCCATTCCCTATAACTATTAAGAAGCACAATAAAAGCAACTTACTGACTAACGACAGTAGTTAGCATAACTGAAACATTACATTCTCAACTTTATTTTAAAACACATAGTGTACAACAAATCTTTGTTCTCACTAGGATGCAACACAAGCACGTAAGCGCAACAAAGTGATCTGATCAATCACAAGTGATGAATCATTCAACTGTCGCTTGTCATTGGTCTACTTGTCACTTGTTCTGACCTGCAATGATGGTGGTGTTATACAAATGGTTGATTGGTTACTGTATAATTATCATTAAATTTTAAACAGTATTATAAATATTTTTATTTTTTCTTCATTCTTAGCTTCCCCCACGTGGGTTTCAGAGCCTGCTGATGTGGGTATAGCCCCTGGTGAAACTGCTACCATCACATGTGAAGCAACCGGTATTCCTCAACCTGCCATTTCATGGTTAATTAATGGTGCTGAACCACGTAAGTAGGCAATCTAAAGCTCTGTCCACACTATCAAACTTTATATGACAACAAAATATGATTAACTTTATTTGTCTTTTTCATAATTTTCTATTATTAAGTAATTTGTAAAGGCAATCCTGTTACAAGATTCACATCTTTCTGGGATCTGCCTTTGTCCATTTTCTTTATTATCTCTTGCCATTGTTGTTGTTTGTTACCTTTTGTCTTTTGGACGTTAATTATATTATTTGAATTGAATTGAATTGCCCATATGTGGAAGTGATATGCACAAATATGGTAATGCTATGACATCATCCTATTAAAGGCATTCTTTTTGTATTATTAGCTCAAGATTCGCGCAGGACGATAAATGGAAACACGGTCACTCTTACTGACGCCACTACAGACGACAATAGCGTGTACCAGTGTGTTGCTGAGAACACTCACGGAAAAATAATGGCCGATGCGATACTTAGCGTCAATGGTAAGGAATTTATGTGTACATTGCTATTGCATTTTTAACGTTGATACGATATGATGTCATTTTTACAACTAGGTACAAATGAATATTGGTTAGTTGGTTTACATTGTGATTTACATACAATATACTGTCAATATCATTCATGTTTTTTCGGAGAGTTGTATCATACGAACTATTTTACCTTGTTTTTTACAGAATAATAATTTTCTAATTAATAAATAAATATTACAAATATCTTGGTATTGTTATTGAGTAATATTGTTTTCTAGTTATTAATGCGGAGATTGTAGATCCACCAGAGACGGACAAACCAGCCGCGGAAGGTGAATCGGTGACCTTACAATGCGGTCACATAGGCAGGCCATTCCCAGATGTCACTTGGGAAGGCAAGTCTGGTCCGGTATGTGTCAATATCCTCATATATTCATGCTTATACATAGTTATTTGCACTCTCAAATTATGAGTGGGTTGTTTACACATTTACAGAGTCGGTGTAAATCTCTGTTTACACTATTAAATTTATGTGAAATGTGATGTGCCCATATATGGACACAATGATGTCATATCACTACCATATTTGGGCACATCACACTTTTTGTTGTCAGACTACTTTGATAGTGTATACAGAGCTTAAGGTTGTCCAGTCTAAAGGTACTACTGTACTAACATTTCTTGTATTTACCCATTAGATCACCAATAATGAAAAATACACCATTAACGAAGATGGCAGCTTAACAATAAACAACGTAGTGAGAGAAGATGAGGGCGCCTACACATGTAAGGTTTCCAACAAAGGAGCCGAAGATTCTGGTCAAGGCAACATTGTTTTCAGGAGTAAGTCTCTTTACCATCATACACCACATAATTAGTGTCTTCAATGAGAAGACATATTTTTTTTTTAAAGCAAAGAAATTCTAAAATACCCAGCAATAATGCTGATAAAAACACATTAGAAGGAATACAGATGAAGAAAATAAGAAAGTTAGACATTTTGATAATTGTACCATAGTGCTGACTTTCACTGTATGTTAAGGCAGATATCATCCTCAGCATAATATAGTATAACAGCACAGATTTATCAAATTTAAACACAGACTTGTGGCTTAGTGGCTATGATGCTTGGCTACCAAATAGGGTCCTGGGTTCAAGTCCTGTCATGTCATGATTTGTTCTAATGACAAATTACAACTCCTCTCCCAAAGACTTATAATAAGACTTTTTTTTATGTAGAGCATCTTATATATATGTTTGTTTTGTGAACTGGATTGACACCTTTAAGGAGGATAGTGAATGAATTCGCTTATGGTTATCCTTGGCAATTTGCCTAAATATATTAAAACAAAACAAAATTTGCTTTATACATTTATTTTGAATGACTCTTTCTGCAGCTAAGACAACCATAGTTGCGGGTGTACAAGAGACGAGAGTAAACAAACCAGAGCAAGCCACGTTACAGTGCTCGGCTACGAAAGATGCCAGAGCGGAGATTGTTTGGTCGTGGACCGCAAATGGCATGGTTGCAAATGACGCAGGCCATGACAGGTTCCGTTACAATGGAGACCGAAGTGTGTTGGATGTTTTGAAAACCAAGGTTTCAGACACTGGAGAGTACTGCTGTATCGCATCAACCACGTATGACTTGGCTAAGTCTTGTGGTACACTCACTGTACAAGGTAACATTACATTAGGTTTTATAGCAGGCCTATCTATATATAATTTCTTATTTCCCTGTTAGGAATAAAGCCTAGTACTCCACACTGTCTTGGCTGCAGTCACTGACTCTGTCTACACTATCAAACGAGTTTGACAAAAAGGTGTGATGTGCCCAAATATAGCAGTGATATGCTTAAATATGGTAGTGATATGACATCATCATGATCATATATGGGCACATCACACTTTTTTTGTCACATAAAGTTTGATGGTGTAGACAGAGCTTTAGACTAAGTTGTTCCTTTATTTTGCCACAATTCTTCTTTACTTTTCTCTTGGTCTTTCCACTCTCCTCTTCCCTTCAGGTGCCTATGTCAATGACAGGTCTATTTCTGCCAAAGTGGGGATTTTAAATTTTTCCTTCAGGATTGATCACTTTTCCTATACGTCAACTGGAAACACAAAAACACTTCCAGAAACTGAATTTTCTTTTTTGTATAACCATACATTTTTGAGTTTTTTTAAATTGGTTTGCATTGATTTGTATGCAAACAGTCATTTTCATATACATTTGCATAATACAAATTTGCTGTACAGTATTATAAAACACATTTTGTTCTTTTAATGTTAATCTAGATGTTCCATCTGCACCATATGATGTGGAAGCTAGTAAAAGAGGAGATGCTGCCACCAGAATATCGTGGAAACGTTCAAATTCTAAAAATTCAAACATCACTGAATACATCATTGAGTATAACACCACTCAAGAGGGCGTCGGATGGCGAGAAATTAAACGAGTAGACAGCACGTTAACGTCAACTGAATTGGATTTACTACCCGGTGGATTAACATTCTTTTTTCGCGTATCGGCTATCAACGGGGTCGGCAGGTCTGCTTACGGTGAGAGTAGTAACAGTATTACAACACCTGCTAGCTCACCTACCGTTTTTCCGGGTAACATAGTCGGACAAAGCGACGATGAAACTACTATGGTGATTTCATGGGACGTAAGTACAATTGCTATTTTTTTATTGAAGCACATTTTCAAAGAATATCAATTAATGTATATAAATATGGTATTAATATTACATATTTACATTGTTTTATGTTTTAATGTATGCTTTGAGTGCTGGTGTGGCACGCCTTATGGCGACAGTGGTCCTTTGATCTCTTTTGCCACTCCTTGGCACACTCAAAGTTTATGTATTGTTTTAATGTTGCTAAAATTAATAAAATAAAATAAAATAAAATAAATGTCCTGAATACAGGTAATTCATTGACAAGACAATCATAGAGCACAAGATGCTCTACATAAAACAATATCTTATAAGCCTCTTCTACACTATCGAACTTTATGCAACAACAAAATGTTATATGCCCATATATGGACATGATGATGTTATATCACTACCATATTTGGGCATATCACTACCATATTTGGGTACATCGCACTTTTTTGTCACATAAAGTTTTATAGTGTAGAAAAGACTTTACAAGTCTGTCTCCACTATCAAACTTTATGTGACAAACAAATATTATTTGCCCATATATGGACATGATGATGTCATATCACTACCATATTTGGGCATACCACTATTCTTGTAACAAGTCTTCTAGGATTAGGATGGAGGTCCAGTGTATACCCCATTGTACTGGCCTGTCTCATGGTAGGCACTGTACTGTCACTGCCATGAGGTACACACCTAATTGGTGACAGTGGCTTAGGCTGCTTTTGTGCTTTCCTGGCGACTATGATTTTATATTTTCTTTTGCGTTGTGTTTGTTTAATTTGTATTATATTTTGTAAAATGTATCTTATGCCTGAATAAATAATAATAATAATAAATGATATAAAACAAATTTAAAATTATAAATGAAAAAATATCCTTACAGCCAATGGATGTTACACAATACGGCGGAGAAGGATTCATGTACAGAGTTGAGTACAGAAACGAGACTGCTGACGGCTGGACTACAAGAATGGTAAACCCAGAAAAAAATTCACTAACCATTGCTGACACAAAAACCTACGAGAAGTTTGAGATTAGAGTGACCGCTACGAATGACGAGGGCGATGGACCACCATCAGACATTGTCACTGGTTACTCTGGTGAAGGAAGTATGTGTTTAGTAGTTGTCACTCGTTTTGATTTTACAATCTCTTTGTACAATAATTTCTCTCATTCAACTTCTGACAAGCAATTTGATACTAAGTGATGCTTACCTTAAGTGATACTCTTTTTTTCTTAGGACCAACGGTTGCTCCAGGTAATGTAGAAGTTAATGTGACCTCACCAACGTCAGCTTCAGTAAGCTTTGACCCTGTTACACCAGAATCTTTACAAGGAAAATTTAAATATTATAGGGTAGGTATTTATTTTTTCTTGCATCTCAAAAAGTTGACTTATAATTTTAAATATTTTCTATAATAAATGATGTTTTTTTTTTTGAATAGGTATATTACACTGAAACAATAGCCCAAGTATCTGCTTTCAAATCCGTTGAATGCATGACCTCACCCTGCGAGGTCAACGACCTTAAACCGTCGACGGATTACGAGCTTCACGTTGTTGTCGCTAACAGTAAACAAGAAGGACCACGAAGCCCAACTAATAGATTCAGTACCCCTGAAGCACGTAAGTAGTCTAATAGTGGAACTGTAGCTGGGTGCTTGCCTTTTAATTTCAGGGTACATGGTTCAACTCCTAGTATTGGGTTTAGTACCATTTGTTTATAAGTAGTTGAGATATTGTTTGTGTAATAGCTGTCGTCAGCAAGATTATTTCCATTTTTTTGAACAAAAGGAATTTTGTATTGTGTTTAAGTTATGATTTTATTATTAAAATAATACAATTCATTACATTAATTAATGATTACTTTTTTATTTAAATTTTACAACCGTAGCTCCTGGACAGCCCTTGGATTTTGAGATAGTGATGTTATCAAAGAAGATGAAACTGTTTTGGTCACCGGCAAATAAAGGAGGAGAAGCAGATGAATATAGGGTCAAAGTTAGTTCAGGTAAGAGACCTTATCAACAATATTCTACTGCAGTAACTACAATTTGTTTACTCTTTACTATTTATGAAATTATTTATCAAGTTTTCTTCAGAGTATCATACATAAACTTGATTGCAGTGACTGTCTCATAAACTTATACATTGAAAAAAACTAAAATCATGCGTTATTTCAGTAAAAAAAAATGTAGGCTAAAATGTAGAGATTCCAAATATAAGCTGCCTTTCATGCCTCTAGTATAAAATATCTTGTAGTTATGCACTAAATGTTACTACAGATAGAGATATTTATTTATTTATTTATTTATAGTATTATTTTATTATCCAATATAATGGAAATTGCATTACTAATTATTACTGATACTAATGGTGAAGATGTTAGAACACGTGGTCATTCTTTAAATTAAAATTTAAGTTCTCACGCACAAATTGGATAAGGAACTCATTTGGTCGAAAAGCTATTATATTATGGAATTCGTTATCGGAGGATGTAGTAGCTTCAAGATCAACCAATCAATTTAAGTCCGGTCTTGAACGGGCATGGTCCAACCACTTTCTTAAATTTGCGCCATATTCAAGAGTTGATGTAATTATCAAGAGGGGCTTATAGGCATAGCCTAGCCTCGACTCCGGACCCAGCATTGCTGAGCTCCGGAAACAAGTAAACAAGTAAACAAGTAAAGTAATTGTTTTTCTTTCATAGTTGTTGACCAAAATGTAGAGAACGTGAGCGATTATACTTATCCACCTGAAACAAAGGATTGTATTATTGAAGGCCTAACGCCAGAGACTACATATCGAGTGTCCATCGAAGGAAAGAACACGGCTGGATACGGCGAGCAAGACTTAATCGAGAAACAAACGCGCAAATCTGGAGGTAATATATTTACTTTGGTTAATGAAATAGGGTTAATTTTTAGGGGTTTTTTTTGTCAAAGACTGCTAATATCAAATTTTTAAATGTCCTAATAGGTGGGTAGCTGGACACTATGTGTTCTAATGTTTAAATTTGATATTGCCATCAGTACAATATTTATTCTAGCGCCCTCTATATTATCTTGTCTGTCTCCAGTACAGAACTAATAACATACAAAATCAGCTTTGTTTCGTGCTAAATTTGCATATTCCCATTTAAAAATTTAAAAGTTATGCTAAAATTAGTTATACCCAGTATTTTGGGGTGATAGCTGTAATGTTTGTCATTTATTTCATAATTTGCCTATAGGCATAATGAAATATTTCAATGGTATGCAGATTATCTCACCCCATAACAAAATGGAATAACCTTACAGCAAGCAGTCAATTAATACTATATAGACCCATCTGTGTTTGACTGTACACTCAATTATATTTCTGTATCGTACTCATATTTGTGTTAGATTTGAAATACCATCGTTTAATAACATTGTAAGTAAGAATTTAATATATTTATTTACTAGTTAAATTTGTTTTCGTTTATTTGATCATATTTTGTACAATGTTTAAAACAATACCAATTTGTTTACATTTATTTATTCGCAGTTTAAAACTACACATTCATAAATATTTTACAAGGACAAATTTGTTTTATTTATTTCTTTTTTTAGAGAACTTTTATTTCACTAGCCTACTAAGAAAATAGATAGAGCGGTTGAGTAGATTGATATAGTTTTCTGTATCAAGCCTTGATACAGTCTAAAGTATCAAGCCTTGATATGGTTTACAGTATCAAACCTTGCAATTTAGGCAATATGATTATCAATTTAATAATATATTCTTTTATATTAAGCTCATATTATTATACTTTTAATATATTCATTTCAATTATCTCATTTTTGTTTTTCTTCTATCATGTCACAAAGTACTTAATATTTACACTTAGAAGTGTGACAAGTTCTTTAAGTTCAACTTGTTTTCAATTACATCATTAAGCTATGTGCAGTCTTGAGTCTGTATGAACATAAGATAGAAGAGAATTTACTCTTTGTATCAAGCAAGATTCCTAAAGTTGTAAACTTGATCTGAAGTTGAGGGATCTTCTCATATTCATCACAAACAAAAACAATTTGGCGACTGTTATGCAATCTAAATGTGTATAAAAACCCTAACAATTATGTCAAGAATCTAGCAGTGATCGTGTTGCACCAGCGTTCCATAGATAACTTGACCTTGTTATTTTGAGTAACACCACTCCCAGGTGCTGTGTGCCTCTCTCATGCGCTGTGAACCTCTCCCAGGCGCTGTGAGCCTCTCCCAGGCTCTGTGAGCCTCTCCCAGGCTATGTGGCTTTCCCAGATGCTGTGAGCCTCTCTCTTGTCAGACTGAGAGACTGCGATCTTAGACCCCTTGTTAAACCCAAACGATGAGACTCCTGTCTGAAGTTGTGATCATCTTCAGAATACTTAAAATTATACAGAAGCTAGTGCCCCTATCAGAAAGGTTAGGCCCTCTCACATTACAGAAACCACGGTGAATAAGAAGACTGCTGAAGCCTCCAGCAGAGAGGACAGTCCGCTATGGCGTTGATTGCAATTCATTATTACCTGTACATATCCCTGTCAATTCCTCCACTGTTGTTGATTGTATGATGTTCCACTATGCTGCTTATTTTGTCTTATATTTAGTGATTAAATATCTTAATAGCTGATATAATCATTAGAAGGTTCCATTATATATAAAATATATGTTACCTGTATGCTTCTTTGGTTGTTTGGGAATGACCAATAAATTAATAATAATATTGTTATTACAGTTCCATTGAAACCAACTGGCGTTGTGTCAAAGCCTGGTAAGGACGAGGCAGAAATAACTTGGCCAGAGGACAAGACTGGCCCTGCTATTGAGAAATATATTGTACAGATTAGAAAGAAAGGTAAGTAACACTCTTTATTATTTTAATAATTTTTTGCATGGTTAATAAAGGTAACAGGAAATACAGTAGAACTCCTTACAAGGACACCTTTGGGGCCTAAAAAAGTTCTCCCTTAATAGGGGTTGACTATAGTGTTAAATTGTATACTTTCTCATGTTCGTTTTACAGGAAAGTAGTGTCTGTTTAATAGAAGTGTCTCCTTACTAGTGGTGTCCCAATGCACTGGTTTTAATATAAACATAAAGTTATAATACTTCTAAAAGATAATCTAACTTTAAACCTTGTCTACACTATCAAACTAGTTTGATGTGCCAAAATATGATAGTGATATGCCCAAATACGGTAGTGATATGACATCATCATGTCCATATATGGGCACATCATATGTTTTTGTCACATAAAGTTTGATAGTGTAGACAAGGCTTTATAGTTGAAAAATTGTCACATTATTTTAATCTTTAATGTCACTACCACAATATATTCAACTGCACAAACTATTAAACTTCACACACTATTCAACACCACAGCATTATTTGTAAACATGCCCAATAACATGTTTAATATCAAAAATATATTTTTATTTAAAGTAAGGATAATATATCATGATTTAGTTCTGATGATGATTTGTATCATTATCACCTGTCTCTGTGCATCATCATTTAATTTATGCGTTTTAACGAATCGTGCAGCGTTGAAAATAAACTGGGGTGATGATATTCTCTATGCTATATCTGATGATAATCCACACTAAATGTATATGTAACATACACATACTACTATAATATCTAAAATTGTAATACTGTTACGGCTGGTTTAATGTAGTGACACATCAATGAAAATGTGTTATACGAAAAATACTTGAATAAAAATTGAATAAAAATAAGCAAAACCCTATAGGCAGATTTGCATTTTTTTTCCTCTTATGTCATAAATGCAAATCAATTATAATTATGACAATATTCAATTAGCTATATAGTATTAATACCTGTTAAATGAAATTCTATTATACTAACTGATTGTAGTTGCTCTGGTCCAACCTAAACTACTGTAAACAAAACATTTTTGCTGATGTGGCGTTCAAAAATGCTACATAAAGTATGTTTCTACAAAAATTTTTGTAGGGGTTCTTTTTAAAAATATTTTTTTTTATACTTTTTAACTTTTTAATGTTGTAAATTTTGATGTTTGAAAGCTTGTACCAATTTTATATGTAAATCTGTCGCAATTCAGTTTTATTTTATATATACTGCAAAGAGAAATATTGAATAAAAGCAGAATGAATGAAAACAATTCATAAATGATTTTATTTGAGTTCTTTCGATACTATACAGGAACAAACAAAGATAAGAAAAAAAAAAATGCAAAATGTGTATGGTACCAGCAGGGATAGCCCTCCCCAAATATAGGGGGGGGGGGGGGGGTCCCTGACGTTAAGTCCCCTAAAAAAATAACTATGTTTCCTCGACTTCCTTTTCAATAACAACAAAAAAAGCCCAATCATTTGTATTGTACCAGCAGGGATAACCCTCTAAATCTCCAAATATAGGGGGGTCCCTGACGTTAAGTCCCCTATAAAAAGTAACTACCGGTACGTTTTCTTGTCTTCCTTTTCAAATTAAAATGATCATAAATTGTACATACAGTACCTACATATTTTATACTGTATCCTTCTATTGTTGCTTAATTGTAGAGGCCTGACGTAAATATTAATAATTTGGTGTTAAGCTTTTAACTCACAATAACATATGGTACTTATACATTTTTTATAAATGAAGAAAAGCATATTCATAATTATCATATGTGAAATATTAAAACAACAACAAAAAACATGTTAAACAATTGTACTGTGATCTGAACAGATAATTTTGATTTATGGATTAAAATAAAATTGATTGATTTTATTATTTAGTGATCGATTGATCTGAAATGTTAAAAACCCAAAAAAATATTATTGTTAAAAAATTTAATTTAATAATTTACATATACTACAATATTTATATTATTAATAATCTATTATTTACTGTATATATATTATTACAATATTGTTTGGTTTCATATAGGTTAGTAAATTAGTTTAAATTATTAATTAATTCTTTAATATTGTAAAGCCGATTGTACAAATTATTTTATTTATGTTAAATCCAGTTTAAGTTGATCTTGCATACATTAGTGCATTTGAATTATTAATTCAAATATTTAAAATGTGTTACTTTTGACCTTCTGACCTTCAAATCAACCTAAATTATTTTCCCTGGGGTGCATAACAATCTCTCTATTGGTGTTACCTGCCATGGCGTGCTACATCACACAAGCTAATTTGTTCATTCGGGCCGTCTAATTGGTGAGTTTGAATTAGCGATGACAATCTGTCTTGGTACCACACAGTCAGTTTCAAATTAGTAAAACATTTTCAACTAATTCATCATGATAATAATGTGAGTTGTGTTTATTACATTCAAGAAAATATATTTATTCATATAAAATAAAAATATTAATACCAAAAAATAACAAATTCAGAACCGTATTAAAAATCTAGATTATTATGCCATCAATTAATCAAAATCAATTTATTCCATAAAACTAAGGATAATAATAAATATACACAAATATGTCACCAAAAAGTTAGGAAACGGGAACTCAAAATAAGCAGCTAAGACCCTAAAAAAAACCAATAAGATAATACTTAAAAGTTTCATAATATTTTTCTGTCCATTTTCGTACTGGCAGCTTTAACATCCATGTGCTCGTTGTTGATAGCCTTAACACCTGGACTTATGCTAATTTGCATATTGTCTGTCTACAATAACACATGTTTGGCGCTGATTTTTTCCCCTTAAGTTTAACACATACACGTAGTATAAATTAATAATAATTGACATGCGGATCAGAAAAAAATGCATCATATGTGTATTTTGTGTAATTTGTAAAAGGTAACCTGTAAAACAAACATTCATTTATTTATCTATGGAAAATTATTTTCATTTATTTTCATTTGCATATAAAAATACATAGAAATTATGTTTGCTCTGAGATATACAAAAAACATATAAAAAAAAACAATTACAATTCAAGGTGTCACATCACTCTCGTACGGTATACTGACAAGCATTCAGTGACCAAATGGCAGCTAGATAAAAACTATTGCGAAACATATTTTTACGAGAAATGATGGGTCGGTAACATCTACCACCACCTTAAATATATTATACAGTAACAAACAGTACTGTAGGATGGTTGTTTCATAGAATCTAATATATAGTACTTAAAGAGTTCATTAGTGTTTAGCCTTGAGTGTTTAATAATACTATATTTCAGACATAGTATTGATAAAAAACATAGACAACAATAGCAAGACCATGTGTATCCTGACTAGATATTAATTAATTCTCGCCGTTATTGGCTGGTAAAATTGATTATTACTATTGTGTTTATGGAGATACTGTAACGGGTTTCATTGATTTTATCAAGTTGAAGTAAAATTAATCGGTTTATTTCAAAGTGATAGTTCAGTTGGTTAGGTTTGGTGAATGCAGCTACAAGATGATTATTGCGTTCTTGTATATATGTGTGAATGAAGTTTAGGATCGAAAAATAGGGTTCGTCTTACATTTTTAGTTTTTTGAATTAAAAATTAATCTGGTGGTATATCTAAGCTCTTTAAATGTTGCCTACTGTAGGTGAACACATGTATCTGGGGGTAAAATAACTGTCTACACTAGTATTAAACTTAAAATGTGATGTGCCCATGAACATGATGATGTCATATCACTACTATATTTGGGTATATCACTACCATATTTGGGCACATCTCGCTGTTTTTGTTTTAGTTTGATAGTGTAGACATAGCTTAATTCCTGTCCAGACCCTCCAATCGCCTAGATAAACCCATATCTGGTTCTATAGGTAATTAACTGTAGTTCCTTCTAGACCATCCAGTTAAAACTTTTTTTATGTTTGTAACTTTTTTAGTTTTAATGTACTGTACCAATCGTTTTTTACTGTAATTATGAATTTTTAAATATTTTTGAAATGAATAAAATAAAAAATATTGTTCAGGGACCAACTTTTAGTTGCCTTTACACATAGTTTGCAAGGAAATTCACCTAATATTCTAACTTTTGAGTTATACACTCCAGAGAGAGTTACAACATTTAATGAAGCACATGTTGGTATACCAAGATAAGACTAAGAAATGGGATAAATATAATTAATTGGTTACCAGTATTTCCTACATTTCTTGGCCATGTGATCGTAATCTTTTTGAAGACACAGGAAGTTAATGCTACTACACATATAAATTAATTTCACTCAGGATACGAATAATTATTTATTTATGTGCAAGTTATAAATAGATTTAAAATACACCCTCGCCGTGATTTTCACAAAGAGAGTCATTCACAACCAACAAAATTGATTTATTCGTGAAATTTAATGACTTTTGCATTGAGTATAAAAGCTTTATTCAAATTGGTTAAATCCTTCTATTGTAGTAAGTTAATATTGTGTTGTGTGTAAACCCATTTATTTATGTACTATTCCTGGGGGTTGTTTGTGTTTTGCTTTGATGCTTATCGTCTAGTACAAGTACTCTACCAGTAGGTTCTGTGAGTATATATTGGAAGATATTGTGTTGTGTGTAAACCCATTTATTTATGCGCTATTCCTGGGGGTTGTTTGTGTTTTGCTTTGATGCTTATCGTCTAGTACAAGTACTCTACCAGTAGGTTCTGTGAGTATATATTGGAAGATATTGTGTTGTGTGTAAACCCATTTATTTATGCGCTATTCCTGGGGGTTGTTTGTGTTTTGCTTTGATGCTTATCGTCTAGTACAAGTACTCTACCAGTAGGTTCTGTGAGTATATATTGGAAGATATTGTGTTGTGTGTAAACCCATTTATTTATGCGCTATTCCTGGGGGTTGTTTGTGTTTTACTGCTTTGATGCTTATCGTCTAGTACAAGTACTCTACCAGTAGGTTCTGTGAGTATATATATTGGAAGATTTTGTGTTGTGTGTAAACCCATTTATTTATGTACTATTCCTGGGGGTTGTTTGTGTTTTGCTTTGATGCTTATCGTCTAGTACAAGTATTCTACCAGTAGGTTCTGTGAGTATATATTGGAAGATTTTGTAAGGTTCAGGCCTAGCCCAAAGTAAACCAACATAGGCTAGCCAATTTAACGTCCTTTGTAGGTTAGTGATAATTAGTTGACTATATACCAATGATGTAATAGCGTGAAATATTCTAAACATGTATTACTCAGCCTATATACATGTCTTGACTTATTAAGCAAGCCAGTAATTCTTATTCTTGTCTAAGATTGAAATATAGGTTAAACATTTGTTACAATGATAATAATAACTCTCTGCTTTGTCTTGAGAGAGCACAGTTGTGAGGTTAGATTGAAACCTGTTTCAAGATAAACCATTTGACAAACAAATAGATATGAGCTGCAGGATATAGGAATCATATCGTATTCATGTTGAATAACTGTTTAAAGGCACAGTACCTTGTAGCTACTAAAATTGAGGTGTCACCCTAATATTATATTTGTATTAATCGCATAACATGATGCATATGATAGAGCTGTATAGAATTACCGGTACCCTAGATATACTAATGAATATTTAGTTGGTATAAACAAAGGTAGCTTAATGAGCGGCAGACATGACCAATATTGTCATCATTTTTAGCACTCAAATTTAAAGTTGTTAATATTAACCTCAACTTGAACAATGTTACAGTTAGAATTCAGGCAACCATGTTTTGAAAGTACAAACAGATTATTATATTGGAAAATACCTTGGGGGATTTTTTTTTATCGGTCTTGACTCTTAGCAAGAGTAAATTTTAATTTAAAAAAATATTACTTTAAAATCATAATATCATTCTCAAAAAATTTCCTCTGGTTTCAAATGGATATTAAATAAATAAATGTTAACTTTTTAGTTAAACCAGTTGACCAGCTGAAACGTAGCAAGTAAGTACTTCAACTGGTTTAACTAAAAAGTTAACATTTATTTATTTAACATAATATCATATATAGTACGCAGTACACTAATAACAATGATTAAAAGTTTAACAATTTGATTTTTAAATAAAAACTCAAGCTATCCTACATAAATCATAAATTCACATAGTACAGTATTATTAACATCACTGCTTTCTAACCTTTGACCTTATGACTAATTTTAAGTTCCAGTACATTTAAATGTCATTTACTGTACATTGTATGTGTAAAATAACTGGTTAAATGCATTTAATGGTTGTGCTGTATATAGATGCTTCAGCGTTCATACTGATGGTACTCGTAAATTTTGATTGAATGTTGATAACAAAATTAATCCACGTGGCATAATCCGTCGATTTCGACTTCATTAGCGAGTGTAGTATATGAAAACGTGGCGGCTGAAATCATGTTAGACGAAAAACTTTGGAGGAGAGTTAGGGATGTAGAAAGATTTATATTGTAGCTCTCGCATATGCAGAAAACCATGATTTACACTGACTTGCATACATTTGAAATCCTCGTTCATTTCTGTATCCAGATACTATTTTGGTAGAAATAAACTTTAAATAGAAATTAATCGTAAATTTATTTTGAATATTTAAAGTCCTTCTTGTAAATGACATCCTAAAACATATTGAGAGATAGATAAATTATTAATTAAACAAAAAATAAGTGGCATTTGAACATAAATTATTAGAATGTCTCTATTATAACTAATATTTATATGCTGTATATTAAAATAATATGTTTACTGTTACTGCTATTTGAGTCCTTCCCTTCCCTATTGCAAGTAAGTGTTATATATATTCATTAATATCTTAATTATCTAACTTAAGTTAAGCACTCCCCGTCTGACAATTAAGAAAGAAGTCTTAAGTTTACGAATAACTTAAATTAAATGCAAATATGACAGCGTTAAAACGTTAACACAGAATATTGAGAGCTATCGTGTTTAAGGGTGTAGAACACGTATGACCGTATTTGGTCGGTTGGTTTCCTGAATCATTGTCACTTCCTAGCAATCGGGGGAATACATGTAACACCTTCACAAAGATAACATTCACTTTGTGAGGGCTTTATTTATAATTAATCATTTTAAAAATTGACTTTATTTGTACTATAAATAGAAACATCTATCAATTTACAGATACTAACAGGGGTGTGTAAAGTTTTGTAATTTAATGTGATCTAAATTCTGAGGTCACGTGCATTTACAATGTCTATGTACGTCCATTAAAGAATGTACATCTGCTGTCTGGGGACACACACCCACCAACTTTTAAAGTCTGCCATTCAAGCTAGCTTATGCAAGCCTTCCACTGCCTAATTTCAACACAGTACCTCCATATACCTGAAATAATGTATTGTGTTTTCCACCTACCTTAACCGTTTGAAACCCACACTCTACACATCTTTAGTTACATTAGGCCTACTGTTAAAAATGACAGATGTTATGATTGTCACAATATAGTTTTTTAGAATTAAATATGATTATATTTATTGTTCTTTTAGACGGAGACGACGACAAACCGTGGAAAGAGGAGGAGGTCGATGTATTTGACCGAAACTTTGGAACAAATTTGACAGACCTCTCGCCGAACACAGAATACGAAGTAAGATTGGTCGCAATGAATGAGGACGGAGATAAAACAGAAGGGCCAATATTCATCATCACTACCAGTGGAGCAGGTACGTCAGCTTTCATTTGTTAAGCTCTGTCTACACTATCAACTTTATGTGATAAAATAAAAGGGATGTGCCCATATATGGATATGTTGATGTCATATCACTACCATATTGAGCACATCACACTTTTTTTTGTCAAACTAATTTGATAATGTAGACAGAGATTTATTTTTAAAAATGTAATTGTCTTATGAGACAATAAAAAATTTAGCTCTGTATCCCGCCCTCTATTGGTAATTACAATTTTTTTTTTTCATTTCTAAATACTTTTATTTATGATTTATAAATATTTTATTTTGAATAATTTTCTTTTTTTTAATCTGTATTTCATTTTTCAGTTATACTACATTATTTCATTTCAATTTCTTTTCGTTGTTTTTAAATTTTAATATTATATATTTTATTCCATATGATTCAATTATAATTCTATGTTGTTAGTTTACTCGTACTAGAAGTTGCTTCGATTTAATTCACTAAAAATTATTATAAAATACAGTCAACTCTTACAAAATAATATTCTTAAAACTTTAATTTAAACCAAATGACTCAAAAAACATTTAGTGTCAAACATTTTTTAAACATATGTCTGGCAAAGGGTGTTAATTTTTGGACAGTTGACTGTAAAATCAATAAACATAGTATTGTAGTATTAATTCAATGTTATTACTTATAAAATGTCAGATTTGCCCGGTGCAATCACAGACCAGCCTGGTCCTGGTAAGTTTGAATTACCCACAATGCATGTGCGTAAATGGTCAAGTTATCAACACTTGTTTATCACATATTATGTTATTAATTTTCTTTTGTAAAATATTTATTTTATTTTATATATTGTTTGTATAAAGCAAAAAATAAAATTCAATTTCTGTTAAATTTTGATGGATCCAGGATTTTTAAATGGGGTTGGCCCATGGAGTAATGATTTACTCCATGATTTGTCCTGCTTGTATCTGCCGTAGATGAATAATTAATATAGTATTATTAGGCACTCTAGTCTTTGGGACGTCATTGTAAAATGAAGGGCTATATTATATACATCTATATGAGAACTAGTGCTTTTCCAATATACACACAAAAGATGAAAGAAATTGTAAACGTCAGTGGTATTATTGGCAGGGCGTTTGCATATCCGACAGGAGGTTTGGGTTCAAATCCTGGTTTCGGACGATTATTTTGAATCTTAATTTTCTCAACATTAGTAATACACATAATTTTTTTCAATATTTTATTTTTTCTCGCATTTTGTTCAAAAGTTATATAATAAAACATCTTTTTTTGCACTATGCACATAATTATTACAGTACGGTACTTTTTGCAATGATATTTTAATGGCCATTCAACTAATTTCTTTATTATAGGAAAGAAATATCAAAAATGATATTAAATGACTAATTTTACATACAGAATTTATATTGTCATTTACACATTTTTCAAGAATAATTTACCCTAATTTTAAATTATGCTTATTTTGTATGAATTAAAAAAAAATAATAGAAAAATATTCCTATTCTATATAACAGTTTTTCTACTAATCTATTTAAAAATAAATATATATTTGTTTTGTTTTATGCACTTTATATATTACCTATTTTCCACTTATCGGAGTCTTGTTTTAAAATTATATTTCTTTTTTAATACATATTTGTAATATTTACCGTATTTGACTGCAATATAATTCCATGTTTTAATATTCAAATGATTTGATGAGAGTATATTTCTATTCTAGTTTTATTCAAAACAAAACAATTATAATATCATTAACTCAATATTGCTGTGCCGCCAGATTAGTTGGTATCAGTACAATACATTCGAATGAAAATTCATACGACTGGTAAAAAATATAATATATATTTATTTAAAAAACATTTTACAGTACAGAATTACATGGAAATGTGTTTGGTCAAATTTGGTATTTTGTTTGATTTTATATATATCATTGGTATTGCAACTTTTTATTATTATATGTCATGAAATGTTCTTTTGTTTATTATACCAGCCCACTGCGTTTTTAAAACATTATACCTTTTATACTAATTATAATGTATTATGTAATAATTGTATATTTTGTCAATATTAATTGTTGTTTATTGTTGTTGTTTATTGTTCTGTGTCTTTCCTCAGCCTCAACGATTCCCACAACCAGTGTATATCCGGGTATGAAATAATGTTTTTATTGTTAAAACAGAAGAACCCGCATCATGCTACCTTTAATTTAACACAATAACACAATAACACAAATAAACTTCACAACAACCCGTTTTCAAACGGCACATTCTTAAGCAACCTTTCAAGGTTGGTTCCCACAGAGACGCAACGCAAGGACGTACCTGCAACGCAATCAAGTAGACCAATCATACGCTACTGTTTGAATAATCCATCTTTTGTGATTTGTCAAATCACTGTGCGTTGCGTTGCGTTACGTCCTTGCATTGTATCTGTGTGGGAACCAAGCTTTAGCAATACCTATGTTAAAGCATCAATTATCAATCATATACTTTAATTTCAATATATTTACTGCAGTATATATAACAAATACTGCAGTAATATTAATAGATACTGTAATGTTGGGTAATCAATATAGCATCTAATATTAATAAACATAATATCTATTTATAAAATTAAGATTATCTCTAAGATTATTTTACAAAAATAACTCGTTAATTTAATTTAGATACCATAATGGAAACATCGGCTATGGTAACTAATGTTCAATTCGGTGAGTTTATATTCAGAATCAAATTAAAGGCGCTATTTGGTTAACGCTTCAGCTCACAACAAAATTAAAGTTGATTTTTGTTGTTTTTTTTTTAAATTATTAATATTATTTTGAGCTCATGTTAATAATACATAATTAATTGGAATAACAATAATAAGTTATAGGTTATGATTATTGGACGCTGCACTAAACACAATTTAGTTTCAGACGAATGCTTGGTTCAAGACATTTACAACAGTTGCTTAAACTTTAGAAACAAAAAGGTTAAATGTTAACACAGAGCACAATTTGGTTTCAGACAGACACTGGGTTCAATACTCTCTAGATAAGAAAGGTTAAAGGTTACCAAAGGTCACACAATTTCAACACATTAATGTGTCAAAGTTTAAAGGTTATGTTGTTGATAAACCACCACCAATAATATATTATACAGGTTCAAAGAAGTACACTAATTCAAAACGTTAAAGCAATAACGTATTTTGTTTCTGAAACATCACTAAGTTTTGTGCTCAAGAGTTTATGTTACTAAATGTACTAATGTGGTTTATGTTTCTTTATGTTTGTTGTTTGCAATTTTTAACATGCTTTCATTAATAAACATTTATTTTAATACATTTAAGCATTCATCTTAAAATGTTAATCTTAAAACATTTTAATTACCATTTCATAAATTAGCAAATAATTTTCATCAACGTTATCATTAACTTTATCATTATCATCTTGATTATTGATCTGTATCATCAACTTTATCAATATCATCAATTATTGATCAGTATCATCAACTTGATCAATATCATTGATTATTGATCAGTATCATCAACTTTATCAATATCATTGATTATTGATAAGTATCATTACCTTTATCAATATCATTGATTATTGATCAGTATCATAAATGTTATCAATGTCATTGATTATTGATCAGTATCATAAACTTTAACATTATCTTGATTATTGATCAGTATCATTAACTTTATCAATATCATCGATTATTGATCAGTATCATTAACTTTATCAATATCATCAATTATTGATCAGTATCATCAGCATTATCATCTTTGCTATCTTTAATATCGATATTGTCATATAATGTTAAACTTTAATAATATGACAGATAAATACTTGTTTTAATTACTATGCTAAAATTAACATAATTTATTCAATAATAATTGACCTGGTGACCCAACGATGTCAATAGCTGTTTATATTATGACTTGTGTGTCAATGTTCTTGTTTATTATTTTGTCTATTTTTGTTTTCCTTGTTGTTTTTTATTATCCAGGTTCAACCCCTGTTGTTGGTGAGTTCTATGTGTTATATGTTTGCTGAATGTTTGTTTGTTTACTAACCAATGGTTATTTTGTTTTCATTAAATTAAAATTAATTATTTTGCATGTATATACCCAGTAATTGTATCAGATTACTGTTATTTAATTTTTTTCCCAATTTTTGCATTTGCATGAACAGTAGAACCCCTATTAAGATAACATCTGCGAAACCCAACAAAATGTCCCCTTAAAATGGACCTGAAATGGAATTTCGATTTTCAAGAAATTCACACATGTTATTTAAATGTATCAAATTAACACAAACCCACACAAATAAAAACAAAATGTATAGTATTTTGAGTAAAAACGAAATTTTAAGATACCATGGTAAATTAGCGAAAATTACTCACGCCATTGCAATATTCTATTTCAACGGCCGTCGGAAGCCTCTATATTCACGACGTCACATATACATACGATGATATCGAGAGGAGGCCATAATGGTAAAACCTATATTTCCCATCGTTAGGTTCACAACAAAATGCCCCATAATAGGGGTGTCCCTGAGCAGGAGTTGGCCATAATGGTAAAACCTATATTTCCCATCGTTAGGTTCACAACAAAATGCCCCTTAATAGGAGTGTCCCCTGAACAGGAGTTGGCCATAATGGTAAAACCTATATTTCCCATCGTTAGGTTCACAACAAAATGCCCCTTAATAGGAGTGTCCCCTGAACAGGAGTTGGCCATAATGGTAAAACCTATATTTCCCATCGTTAGGTTCACAACAAAATGCCCCTTAATAGGAGTGTCCCCTGAACAGGAGTTGGCCATAATGGTAAAACCTATATTTCCCATCGTTAGGTTCACAACAAAATGCCCCTTAATAGGAGTGTCCCCTGAACAGGAGTTGGCCATAATGGTAAAACCTATATTTCCCATCGTTAGGTTCACAACAAAATGCCCCTTAATAGGAGTGTCCCCTGAACAGGAGTTGGCCATAATGGTAAAACCTATATTTCCCATCGTTAGGTTCACAACAAAATGCCCCTTAATAGGAGTGTCCCCTGAACAGGAGTTGGCCATAATGGTAAAACCTATATTTCCCATCGTTAGGTTCACAACAAAATGCCCCTTAATAGGAGTGTCCCCTGAACAGGAGTTGGCCATAATGGTAAAACCTATATTTCCCATCGTTAGGTTCACAACAAAATGCCCCTTAATAGGAGTGTCCCCTGAACAGGAGTTGGCCATAATGGTAAAACCTATATTTCCCATCGTTAGGTTCACAACAAAATGCCCCTTAATAGGAGTGTCCCCTGAACAGGAGTTGGCCATAATGGTAAAACCTATATTTCCCATCGTTAGGTTCACAACAAAATGCCCCTTAATAGGAGTGTCCCCTGAACAGGAGTTGGCCATAATGGTAAAACCTATATTTCCCATCGTTAGGTTCACAACAAAATGCCCCTTAATAGGAGTGTCCCCTGAACAGGAGTTGGCCATAATGGTAAAACCTATATTTCCTATCGTTAGGTTCACAACAAAATGCCCCTTAATAGGGGTGTCCCTGAGCAGGAGTTGGCCATAATGGTAAAACCTATATTTCCTATCGTTAGGTTCACAACAAAATGCCCCTTAATAGGAGTGTCCCCTGAACAGGAGTTGGCCATAATGTTAAAACCTATATTTCCCATCGTTAGGTTCACAACAAAATGCCCCTTAATAGGAGTGTCCCCTGAACAGGAGTTGGCCATAATGTTAAAACCTATATTTCCCATCGTTAGGTTCACAACAAAATGCCCCTTAATAGGAGTGTCCCCTGAACAGGAGTTGGCCATAATGTTAAAACCTATATTTCCCATCGTTATGTTTACAACAAAATGCCCCTTAATAGGGGTGTCCCCTGAACATTAGTTGGCCATAATGTTACAACCTATATTTTCCATTTTTCGGTTTACAAGAAAGAGTCCTCTTAATACAGGTTCTACTGTAATTATTATAAGGTTAATTTTTTTCCTAAAAAAAGCAGAAAAAACTAAATTACAATATCATTAGTACCGATGCTCAGAATAAGGAGGTTTTTTCTGGTTGATAAAACTATATTGTATACATGGTTGTAGGTATTCTATCTTCTAACTGCTCTTTCTATTAAAGGTAGACAACATAGAACTACCTTACCAAACATGGTAACATTTTGAGAAATAAATGATTAATGACTTCTTTTCTTTCATCATTTGAGTAACGAGTCTTAGCAAGGAAACTAATCCTTTCATGGTTTTATAATAGAGAGCTTTGAATTTGCGATGGCTGACGACCTACGCTTTGATGCGTGGTTTGTTGTCACCTGGACCTAGAAGACGCCAAAACTTGGTTCAGGAATAGAGCGAGGAAAGCACGTCCAAACTGCGCACAATAAATTGACCTAACTTGTTCCTAGGTCGTCCGTTGTCGCGAATCTAAAGCTCTCTAATATCACATGATTTTATTTTTCATTCATGTGGCTCACTTGGATGAGTTGATAAATTTAATGACTTTGTCACTATAGCTGCTTTCACACTGAGCCTGTCTGGTGTCCGCAGACAATGTTGGCCTACATTACTGTATATGTACAGTATTTACAGAATCCGAAATGCACATTTTTACACTTAAACGATACCTACAATTTTGGTGATTTTTTATCCTGTTATATTAGCTCAGTGTGAACGTAGATTACAGTGATACATTATTTTGGTTCATTTCTTTTTTTTTTTTTTTACATTTTCTGATGTGTCTTCATTCGCATGCTGGTTTTTGGAAAATTAACTTTTATTTTTTTCAGTTTATAAAGTGAAGTTTTCTTCTGTTTCAACATTTTTATTAATTTTTTTTTTAAATAGCTATTTAAGAAAATTTCTCAATTAAGCTGCAATTGAAATTCAAATGTTGAAAAATAATTTCACCGCAAATTATTTGGCACTTATTTATTTGGTGGTACCATTATTTTTTATTTTGGATATATACCACTTGTTTTATCTTGGGTTATACCAATTTGTTTTTATCTTGGATTATACCATTATTTTTTATGTTGTATTGTACCATTATTTTTGTAGGTGCTGTTGTCGATGATGGTGGTTTGCACGCAGCGCCGTGGCTCATTGTAATGATCTGTCTAATTCTTCTTCTGTTGATTATACTACTTATCCTCTGCTATGTTAGAAGTCAGAAAGGTGGAAAGTACAACGGTAAGTTTCTTTTCTACTACTTGAGCAGGGCAAGTACTAGCCCAGAACACTAGTCTAGTAAAAGCCACTCTAGGCAGCCATATTCACACATATGCCCAGTGGTCTAGTGAAGAATGATTGCTAAGGACTTGACTTTAGTACTAAACCATCATACAATGTCTTATAAACGCTACTCTGGGTTAGCAACTACGGGCTAGTCACTTTTGGCTTATCTCGCTGGTCTGCTTTAAACAAGTCTAGCTCCTCTGACTTTTTGCTGTTTCTATACAAGCAGTGTCGGTATGGTAGATCTTTTGTGAGCGGTTTGAGAAGCTCGTAAGCGACCAGTCAAATACGTCATTTGAGTTTTCTTGAATTTTCTTTTCACAGTATCTGACAAAGAGGATAAGCTAAGAGGAGATCCGGAGTCAGCGCCATTAAAGGACGATGAAGGAGGCTTTGGAGAATACAAACCTAACAAGTACGTACACTTCAATTTTTTTTCAATTTCTGTTTATTTCCACAATATAACAACATATATAATACTAACATATAATAATATATATAATAATAATAATAACATAATGATAAACTAGTTTGTTAATAAATACAATGAAAAACTAAACACTCAAACACTTAATAAACACAATAAGATAAGACAATGAATTGAGAGGGGCGCCCAAATTAAAGCTTGCTTGCTGTGGCGTCCCTTTTCCACTTAATACCAACTTCTTTTTTTGCATTATATTATTTATGTTCATTATCAGTGGTATATATTACAGTATTATGCTACTCTGTATTTTACTTTATTATTTGTGGAAATAAATATTATTATTATTAATTACAATGAATTTAAAATATCTATGGTTTGAATGTATATACAGTGGCACTGTGGTTTGGTGTTTGCCATATTTTCCAAGGTCCTTGGTTCAATCATGTTTACAATGACAGAATTATTTTTCTGAGATCCAATACACTGCTAATACTTAAGCCTCATATGAAACTTTGTCAAGAAAGCATGGGTATCCGATTCTATAATTGGAGAGCCGTGTGCTTGTTAGATATGTGAAAATAAAATTAATTACCATTTATATAACGCCATTTCTAAGAATCAAAGTTCTTTACATGGACTGATCATCAGATAAACACTGCAATTTTCCGAAAAAGGTGTATTTTAAAGATTTGACACTGATGATTAATTAAGTATTCAATTTCTATTCCGCACTTAGGACGAATCCTTTATGTATAGTGTTTAGTTTAGATCTACTTTGATGTATTTTACTTCTCAGTTAATGATTGTAATCCAACCTTTTCAGCTCTTGTTGCTAGTTGGAATTTGAGGTTTTTTTTATACCTTAATAAATAAATAAATAAATTTTATTTTTGGAAAATTTCATCCATATCAACAAATATACAAACAGAAAAAAACAAAAAATAAAATTCGCAAACTTTTAATATCCGACATTATTAATTATTGTCTTGAGTTTTTAGTAAATAAATGTTGTTATTGTTGTTGACAGAGGTACGGATGGTAACCTGCCGGTACATGAACCAGAGGAGGAGGAGAGCAGTGATGAGGACAGTCTAGCTGGTTACGCTGATGGCATCACAGGAAACTTTGATGAAGACGGCTCGTTCATCGGTCAGTATAGTGATAAGAGGAAGAAAGCAGAAGAGGCAGCCGAGAATAACGCCATGCAGAGTCTAGTATGAAAGCCGACGTTATTTTTATAGAAATTTAAGTTTATTTCGCAAATATTTGTGAGGTTAAGTTTACGTTTGCAATTTCTGTTGGATAATGTTAAAGAAAACGGGTGTGAACCGTTACAAAAAAATGTGAATTCCATCCGATATTAAGTCTAAATTGTTTGGTTTTTTGTTTGATTGTGAAGTATACACTGAAAAAAGAAAGTTATATGTACAACAAAAGCAATATTCTTTACAGTGAAAACATCCAAGGTTATTCCTTTGTAGCTAGTTTAAATCGTGTTAACAAATCTATTTTTTCTCTGTTTTAACCATTACCGCATCTTTTGATACTTTTTAATCTCCCTATAACTTGTAAGTTTTATGTGTAAAATAAATGTTTTATTTTGTCGATAATAAAGAGTTGTGATTCAGTCACAATAATCTTTTAACAAATTTTGTTTATAAAAATTGTTTTCATAACTAATTTTATTCGTGTGTTTGGTAATTATTTGAAACTCTAACTGTACAGTGCCGTGCCATGCAAATTAAAACATCTGAAAAAAATATAGGCATATTAAGAAACAAGAAAAATATTTAATTATTCACTTTAAATTAATAAAATTGGCAGAATGAACATTCCAATGAGGTTTTTAGACTTATTTTAACCACTTTATTTGACTCAATGACATTTAAATAGTGAGTGACAATCGTGATGTGACAATACTTCAAACAGTTAAGGACATTTATATTTTTTGCTATGATTACTAGTTCATCAAACTGTATTTTATAAAGTTGTTGAATTATTAAAATGCTCTATATCATATATAGTATTTGCTATTGAATATACTACAGTATGTTATAGTATATGCTATTGAATATAATAGAGTATAATGCACTGTGTTAATTAGTATATCATTCATACATAGTATGTTCTGCTAAGTTATGCTATATATACCGTAAAATATAAAATTATGAGGAAATTTTAAAAACTAAATAATGACAAATATTTTAAAACTATTTTCATTTTTTTTTTACTATTAATTTATGTAAATTACCTTGATTTTTATTGCAAAATTAATATGTAATACTGCGATTTTTAACTGTTTATAATGAAAAAAAAAGTTTTTATCATTTTTTAAATCCGTTTTAAATTTTACTATAAGAGAACTGTGGTTATCCATTTAGTGCACAACTATTTACACATTGCTTAAAGTTATTTTAAAAAATGTACTAGTTTTAAATTTGTTTTTACTGCTTTCATATCTCCTAATACCGCCAAGGAGAGTAAATGGGCACTAGTTGATACCAGGAAAGGCTTAACACTATGATCTATCCTATATCTCCTAATACCGCCAAGGAGAGTAAATGGGCACTAGTTGATACCAGGAAAGGCTTAACACTATGATCTATCCTATATCTCCTAATACCGCCAAGGAGAGTAAATGGGCACTAGTTGATACCAGGAAAGGCTTAACACTATGATCTATCCTATATCTCCTAATACCGCCAAGGAGAGTAAATGGGCACTAGTTGATACCAGGAAAGGCTTAACACTATGATCTATCCTATATCTCCTAATACCGCCAAGGAGAGTAAATGGGCACTAGTTGATACCAGGAAAGGCTTAACACTATGATCTATCCTATATCTCCTAATACCGCCAAGGAGAGTAAATGGGCACTAGTTGATACCAGGAAAGGCTTAACACTATGATCTATCCTATATCTCCTAATACCGCCAAGGAGAGTAAATGGGCACTAGTTGATACCAGGAAAGGCTTAACACTATGATCTATCCTATATCTCCTAATACCGCCAAGGAGAGTAAATGGGCACTAGTTGATACCAGGAAAGGCTTAACACTATGATCTATCCTATATCTCCTAATACCGCCAAGGAGAGTAAATGGGCACAAGTTGATACCAGGAAAGGCTTAACACTATGATCTATCCTATATTAACAGTGTAAGCATGATTGTTCTGAAATCAAACTTATTAAAAAAATTATCATGCCTTTATTGTTTTGCCATGTTTAAATGGAATTTATTTTCTTTTTTTCGTTCATAAAAAAGGTTCATATTTTGTTATTGTATATTACTATTACTACTACACTGATCTTGTTAATATCTTACAAACTAAAATGATTATGTACAGAATAAATGTGTTTGTCATCATCATCATCTAGGTTGCTATTGCGTAATTTTTAGATATTAGACATTGTATATACCGTATACGATAATTAATCTATGAATAAATGTTAAATTACGATATTTTAAAATTGCTTTGTAGATCTGTTGTAAGTAGATTTTTAAATTAAGACTTAAAAGTATGAATGTGAATATTTATTTATGGATAGGCCACTCGTTATACATACCAAAGTGTTTCAAAAGTGAGTAAAGTGGAATATGTTTTATCTTGTAGAATAGACTCCTTGTGTATAGGTTTTCATATCTGATGACATTCTAAACAATGTATTATAAAGGCTGTGTAAAGATGCTTTCACACTGAGCGCGAATTCGGGTCCGGCGGCCGAAAAAAAAATGATTTAAAACGAAAAATTTTTAAAAATGGGTGCAGTGTTTAACAACTATTCAGACTAACATATTCTAGATTCTGTACAAACGCATGTGTGTGGAAACTGTAACATAGCTCAAAGTTTCTCTGGCCACCGGACCGAATTTGGGCACAGTGTGAATGGAACTTAAAGGAAGTTATTTAAAGTAAAAGAGTTTATAAATGGAAAGGGTATCTCTATCATTACTATAGGAATTGTACCTACTGGGAGCAGTAATTTTATTGGTCAGATTATTTAAGCCCCGCCCACAGTGGTTATAGACACCAATCAGTTTCTGTAGATTTGTTGTGTTTCCTCCTCCTCAATTGGGTGGGGTTGGGATACACTTTATTGATCACTGTAATCTATCAAGAATTTTTAATTTAAATATTAATCATCTGCACCGTAAGTAAGTTTTCCTAAAGTAATGTTAATATATGACTTCTCTGCCAAATATAAGGAATGAATTATGATATGATGATAATATGATATACTATATCTGCAATTTTCCTATGATGAAAGTAAAGTTATTTTTGAAAGGGCTTTTTAAAGAGAGCTTTTGAAAAGGTTAAGGTTTGAAGATTATTTTGGTGAGATTTTTGAAAATTTCTGAAATGCTATGTGAGATCCCACTTTTATCTTGCCTTGTTCCTCTTACATGTTGTCATATATATGCGTTGGGTCTCGGTATTTACAGTTCAATGTATTTACCTTCATTTTAAAATATACATTGTGCTGTAAAATAATAACATAAAATTGTTAGAGACAGGTAAACAATTATTATTAAGAGGAGATAAGCTCATCATTTAATCTGTAGTTAATTGTTTAATATTTATACCCAATTCTCTGTACTGTATTTCCACACATGGCATATATGCTAGTATCATATGTAATTCTATAATACAGCATCAGATATGTATCACATGTGATATAGATGTCACATGTGATACTATATGTTGTACTGTATTTCAAAATTTACGTATGATACAGCACTGACAATTGGTTAACATTTGAAACGTATTCAGCATAAGCAGTCAAAATTCTTAGTAAACAAACCCATGTTTTAAAATTACAAAGAAATGCGCAAAAACATGAGTTGTAATGCAATTCACCAGGTGTAGTGATATAGATATGTTGCATAAAAAAAAGAAGAATTAAACGGGATAATGTTGTGTGAACAAACTTTTTCTGAAAGAAGTATATTTTCCTAGAATTTTTGAAAGAAGTAACTCTTACTGCCCATTTTTTAAGACAGATTATATGAGTATTTTAACAACACTACTGCAGGTAAACCTCATTCTAAGGACTTGGTAGAAGTCAAGAGATCATTTATATCTTCTATATATACATTTGTAGTACATGTTGTTAGTCATCTAAAATCAGTTACTTGAATAATAAAGATAAGTGTGTTGGTAAATGATTACATTATTACTTCAATTTGATTTAATTGTACAGATTTGAGTGGTTACGATACGATGCTACCTCTCGCTTATGGAATGACCTATCCGCCTCTGTTAGATCATGTTCTTCTACTATCACCTTTAAATCTGCCTTGAAAACTCATCTTTTTCTTTTAAATTGAGCTCTCTCATTTGATCACTTACTGTTGGAATTGGCGCATTACAAATTCGTATTATTATTATTAATTTTCATATTAACGAGGTACGAATGAAATTTGGTGGTTAGAATAAGTAAAAAGAGCTTGGATGGGAGATGATCTGGGAATATCGGGTGATGTATATACGGAGCTGGGGTCGTCCCATTTATGGCAGCCCCTGCATCTAGTATTGGCTTATGCCTCTCCTCTGGTCAAGGTGGGCACTGGACTAGAAAAGCCCTTGATCAATAATAGCACCAACCAAGGTCGAGTGATGTATATATGGAGCTGGGGTCGTCCCATTATGGCAGCCCCCGCATCTACTATTGGCTATGCCTCTCCTCTGGTCAAGGTGGGCACTGGACTAGAAAAGCCCTTGATCAATAATAGCACCAACCAAGGTCGAGTGATGTATATATGGAGCTGGGGTCGTCCCATTATGGCAGCCCACGCATCTACTATTGGCTATGCCTCTCCTCAGGTCATGGTGGGCACTGGACGAGAGATGCTTTAAAGAGTCCTGTCTTGGTTTCATCCATTATTCAAACAAATATAAGACTAATTGACAAACGTCGGCCATAAAGAACACATTAATGACAGACAGTACATCCATTTGATACACTCGCATTTTAATTTGTTCAATATACAAATACATTTGATCTTTGAATGTTAGTACACATTTAATAAATTTAATTATGAAGAATAGATTCTGAATTTTAGGAAAATATGTTCGCTTTTGATTTTATTATGGCAATATTTAACAAAATTAACTTAAAAATTATCACTTAACATTTTAAAGTTAAATTAGACAAAGAGGTTGCATTATTATTCTTTGGTATATGTAATTAATAATTTGATAAACCTGAAATAATATATTATTAATATTAATACCATTCACTCCATATTTACCTGTGACCTATTAAATAAACACATACATTACAATCATCATTAATACAAACAGCAGACTACAAAATAGTTTTTTTGATATTTGTTCGATATTAAATACAAGAAATCTACTGTAATAAACATATTAATAACCAACATGTTAAAGGCACTATGGAAATGCATATAGTTTGCAATGGGAGACCACAATACTGAAGAATGGAAGTCCTATTTTTTGCCTTATTATTTAAACAATTTAGGGTGAGAGCTAAGCTAGATATTATATTGATATACAAGGCACTGATGTTTAAAACAGTTTGCAAGTGTTTACAAAAAAATCACTGTTAATGATTAAATACCAGCAGTGATAATTATTTATTATAATTTGTTTGCTTGAATACATTTACTTAGGAATTCTTATATAAGCTTACAATGAAAGTTGATTCCACTGCCAGCCTCCCTTAATATTAATGCTAAAGTTAAAGCACACGTATAAACCTATCTCAAAGACAATAATATTGTACATGGAAGGATTTTAGTAATACCAAAACAATTACAAAACTATTTAATATTTTGTTTATTAATGGCTACAATATTGATTATATAAAGTTGTTTTGTTTCTAGTATACAGTACAGCACTATACAACATGGATGTAACATGGATTGCTTTAGATTATCTTAAATAGTTCATTAAAAGGCACTTAGGTGGTGTAGAAGCCTCCGTCGTGTTTTCGTGAGTAACCATTGTTTGTCTGGGCGCTGTGATGACTTTCAATGGCTCCCTCAATGCTGTTGATATCCTCTCGTTTAGGATTGAGGATTTCAATTCTGCGTAGCGGAGGAGACATTGGATCGAATTCTCTCTCTTCTTCTTTGACTCTATTTTTTAGTATACGTCTGTGAAAAATATCAACATTATTATGCACTTGTCAATTGTATGACCCACTATACGACCCCCGGGAGAGGTGCGTCATTTGTCCGATGTGCGTCATACTTTTGAATACCATGACGCACCTGTGTGTCAAAAAGGTGACTTACCTTTAGGTGACCATGACGCACCCATTTTGACGCACTGTGACCATGTTGTTTATGATATGGTGGGTGGTAAAGTGACGGACATTGACACACCTTGTTCATTGATGTGACGTACCATCTAGGTTTTTTGACGCACCCCTGCGTCAGGATAGTGGGTCATACAATTGACAAGTGCATTAGCTGCAACTCATAAAGACACTAAAATGATGATAACACATAATATTGTATACATTTCTGAGGCAATATTTGAAAACCTACCCATGGTTTTCTGTAAATGTTTCCAATTGGTGAAGTGTTTCTGCTTTGCTATTTAAAAATTGGCCATGGTGGTTGTAGTCTGCTTTTAAAACAAAATCTAAGCTATCATGTGGTGCCTGCAAAATAATATCATAAAATTTAATGAACTTGTTTTACTTAAAAGGATTATTATACAGGGGATACTAAGGGGATATGTTCCTTTATATTAAATATGGGGAAATGGAGGGCAACTACCATTCACACCACTATTTAAAAAAGGGACAATTTTAGTCTATCTAGGCCTAGGCCTATACAGTAAATATTTTGGTGAATGAGCCAGTGGATTGCAATACTTACCCGTGGATCATAGTGGAAAACTTCTCGTCTTGCGCTTGCTAGAGTACATGTTGAGTTTAATCGATTCCATGGATCTTTCCTTTGGGCAAGATGTGTTGGATCGTTGTACGGCCCTTTCTGAAATTATGAATAACATTTGTAAGTACTGTACCTACCTAGGCTAGACCCTAGTATAGGCTAGGCCTAGCTAGTATATTATTTTCTTAACTAGGCCTAGGCTAGGCCTAGTGTGTATATAGGCCTACTAGCCTAGGCTAGTATAATATAAGGGCCCACCAGACATAGAGCAGGGCGGGCCTAGCTAGGCCTAGTTCAACTTACATACAACAACAATATCCAGCCTAGGCTAGTTCTAACTAGGCCTAGGCCTATCCTAGCTAGGCCTACTAGTCTTATTGTTACTTATAGGAGACTATGCCTAGATAGAGGGACCGATAGAGGCCTAGGTAGTAGGTTCTATGCCCTAGGGCCTAGCTAGTAGGCTACTCTCTCTCTGACTGTGTGTAGGCCTAGCTAGGCTAGTAGGCCTAAAACTAAGGTAAAGCAAAAAGTTCATCGTTGTAAATACTCTAAACTCACTGTTCTATTAATTTTCTATGTACGTACCTGTACTGTGTTTTGGCCTACAAAATCATCATCATTTTGAATCTGTGGAAAGGGATATGGGTTCCTAGAAGACTTAGACATATCCATATTTATAATATAAGGTCAGAAACAACAAATGTATGTTGTGTTCTATTCGGCATCCATGTGTGTAAATGAATGTAAAAATAAAAACAGCAATCAGCGTTGTGTTGCCTAGCAACTATGCAATTGTGTACAGCGTGTACAACGTCTGGTCATTCAAACCTAGACGTTGTTTACATAACGTTGATGGCGCTATATACGGCTCGTGTATTTTAATTTTTTCCATCAAAATCATCGTCTGCTGTGTGTGTACAACTGAACAGACAGTGATTTTATCATCATTTTTATTTCATATTATTAGCAATTTACTAGCTAATATACCTTAACCGAGTTCAGTAGAGGTAACCTTGTATAATATTTGACATTTACCTGTATTGAAAAGTGTAATTATGGCTTCTTGTAGTCCAATAAAAAGGTATATTGTCAGCGTGTTCAGTAGTAGGCCAGCTGTTATGATTTGTGTTTTCACACTGCTCCTCCTGTGTGGCACTCACCTGGGCTCGGCTGCTGCTAACAAGAAGAAGAAGATTGAAACGCCTGCATCCTCCACTGATGGACCGCCAGGTGGAGCTGCTGTCGGGGGTTCATCTAAACAGACTTTACCAACCTGCCAATTGGTATGCTTTTCATTTATTTGTTTCAATATTGAAGTAATTTTAATTTAATGCATTAAAAAAAAATAAATACAACAAACCTGTTTGTGTTGTGATAGGGTCTGCAATGACCCCAATCACAATAATTGTGACATGCATTTGTTGTGTATGGATATGTGTAGATATTAGTTAAGCTATATTTGTAATATCTTATTTTGTAATATCATTTTATTATACTCTACTATCTAAACTAGGTACAGTATTTATTGACTGTGCTACGTGTTTCAATACATACTGTACTGTATTTCGAATTGAATGCCCACTTGTTTTAAAAAAGTATTTAACATTCTGTTCTAGTCTTCATGATGGGCAGCAAATTCATAACTGCATGCAAATTATTGATTTGATGATTAATATCTGGGTTGTTGAATGTTAAAATTTACATATGAAACTGACTTAAAGGCATTTGATATAAATATGTAAACCTTCTTTTGCTGTGACATTAGGATTTGATTTTTTATATTGAATCAATAAATAGTGAATATTGTTCAGCCTAAAACTAAACTCCATGAACATTTTGTCGGCAATTCAATGAAATTTAAACAAACTGCATTTAACATTAAAGACGTTGAGCTTTAGATAATTATTAAACCAAAATAAGCAAAGTATAAAAATGCTGTAAAATGTGATTTATTGATGGTATGTCAACTTTCCTTGAACAATATGAAATGGTTCGTAATTTTATTGTGCATGCTGGTGAAAAGAAAATTATTTATAATAGAAGATATTTAAAATGTGAGAATAAAATCAAGCATGCGTAACATTTTGAATAAATGATCTGTAACCGCAGTATGAGTTACTATAACACAATAGACAACGTTCAACAATAGAATACTGTATCTATTACAAACACTTGTCAGATATCCCATGGGTGAGAAATGAAAAATTAATTTGACAGGTCAAAGTTCATGTAAACATTTAAACAAAAGAACACCATTCTTGTTTTATTGTTTTATGAAACAATAAATAATTTAATGATAATGATAATGCGCTGCTCTCACAGCATTTATTTGGTCCAATAAAACATATCATCGGAAATTTGATTTTTGTACACTATTAAAAAGAACAATAAATATATAAGAACATTATACACACTATACAAAATTGCACAAAAAAGATAACACAGTAAATTACTAAAACAGAACCAAATTATCTAGTAACGTTGTTGTTGAAAACTGTAATTGACTTAGGGATAAATGATTTGGAATAACAGTTAACCAAATGATGATGTAAAAGGATATACTGTAGAGGAGAACAATTTACTGTATATCTAATGTTCACTGTAGGCCTACATATTAATTAAGCCCTAGAGTTTATTTCTATCTTGTTAAATTATTGAATCAAAAATTATAAACTAAACTGCAATCAATTGAAATACAATTTACATCCAGCTGTAAAATAAAGTTATAGGATATTACAATTATAAAAAAAAACGTTTTAAAGCTCTGTCTACACTATGTACAGTAGTTTGACAAAAAAGTGTGATGTTCCCAAATATGGTAGTGATATTCCCAAATACACTTACACTTACACTTACACTTAATGTTTGATGGAAATAGTTTAGGCTAGTGCCTATTAGATTCCATTTCTAGCCGAAAATAGTTTTCAAGTCTAGACTTAAAGATGTTCACTGAAGAGGCTTGTATTACATATTCAGGCAGAGAATTCCAGTGATGTATGACTCTGATGGTAAAAAAGTTGACCCTGCACATAAGATTTCCTCTAAGTTTTGGACGATATAGTTTTAAGCTGTGTCCCCATGGTAGTGATATGACATCATCATGTCCATATATGGCACATCACATTTTTTTTTCTCATAAAGTTTGATAGTGTAGACAAGGCTAAAGACTAGATAGCTAGAAGGCTTGGTTTTAAGTGTTTGTGGAAATGAAATGAGTAAATAAAAAAGAAGGTTTGAATTCAATAAAAACTAGTCTTAACATTTGTAGGATTTCCTATCATATCAAGAATTTATTTTGTTTTCTTGCAGAGCGATTTCCATTTTGAATATACGGAATGTCACAGTGACGGCGTACGATGGAGGGTGTCCGTCCCAAATCCAGATACGTGTGAAAATGGCGGGCCACCACCACCCATACGTGCTGTAGATTGTGGTAAGTAATATGCTAAATTGAAACACTAACTCATTCATTGGTATAATCATGACAAAAAAATGGATAATCACTTGAATTCAACCAGTAATTTGTCAAATTAAACTGCGATGGAGTGAGCTTGGTTTTGCCACATTTTGTATACAACTAAATTTAGTCGTAATGATGTCACAAAACCATGATAAATAACATTGATATGGAGGAGAACGTGCTTTAAGTTATAAGCACACGATCAACGACCTGTCCTAGGTATAAAAGACTGACGCAATTACGGTATAGAAAACTACATTTGCAATGCGTTAAGCAACGTGGTGGGTAGTTGTTACTGTATGCATAATATCAAGTTAACCGTGTTTGAAGTGTTCAGTCTGTAGACTGATGCTAGCTATGCTAATGTTGATCGGAGAGATTTAGTTTAATAATGTATAAAATATGGTAATAGTGTAGTCTTGAAATATGGTAATTTTTAAACAGTACAATTTCGGAAAATCTGCATTTGACTAATTGTATTGTTTTTGTAGTAAATAATATTATTTGAATTGTCTGAACTATTGTATGTATAATTTCTGATTGATGTTTTTAATTGAGTAGGTTAAAATTATTGAATTGGTTGAATTGATGTTTCGGAACCATTTTCAAGAACAAATGAGTAAAATTAACAACTATACAAAGTAAAAAATTAAAAAATTAATAACTATATACATAATAAAGTTGGTGCTTTTATTTTTATCTAGTAATAATATACAGTATAGTTCAAACTGGTTCTTTGATGATTCTGAAACATCTTTTTTTGTGATTAAATTCTAAAATACTAATAATAAATTTATAAATACTATTTAGGTAAATTTATTGCACTGTACAAATGACATGTGATTTTCTGATTCATTTTGATTGTCATTCAATTATTTTTTTTTTAAATACTGCATTTTTTATTATCAACCTGACAGTGATTTGTCGAATTTAATAAATGCATTCATCTACGTAATTTGTTCTCATACAAATTAATAACACCATACAATGATCATTATGCAAATTAGATCTCATTAAACAATTACAATTGTTGTTGCGATGCGTCAACAGTTTTTATAATATGCATCACTCTTGATCATTGTATTTATTTAACACCAAAAATGAATGATTTGTTTGTGCATTACTACGTACAGTAGTCAAGTTCAGATTGGCTTTGACTTTATATCATACTATTAATATTAATGAATAAATAATATTACCATAGTCCTGAGTTAGCCTGTTTTTGGTTGTAAGCCTACCTAAACTTGGTTAGCCTACAGTAACCGGCGTGTAAGTCCGCCCTAAGTTTGCCTATTCTTGGGTTTTAAGCTATATCTTTAGTTTACCAATAGTATTCAGTTAACACGTAAGTTACTAATGCCTTTGAATTTATTGAGACTTTACATATTTCTTTCCTTGATTTAACAATACACATACGAGAAAAACCGGTGAATCGTAAACCACAATACAATACATTAAAATAGTATAAACTGTATACTGTCAGCATCACGCCTTTTCCTGTCATTATGAACAGTACATTAATGTTGGTAATTTACAAATATAAAATGGTAAACAATTTCTGTTTTTATATATTTTAACCAATGCCAATGATTATCAACATTTGGGTGAGATTATCAACATTTGGGTGAGATTATCAACATTTGGGTGAGATTATCAACATTTGGGTGAGATTATCAACATTTGGGTGAGATTATCAACATTTGGGTGAGATTATCAACATTTGGGTGAGATTATCAACATTTGGGTGAGATTATCAACATTTGGGTGAGATTATCAACATTTGGGTGAGATTATCAACATTTGGGTGAGATTATCAACATTTGGGTGAGATTATCAACATTTGGGTGAGATTATCAACATTTGGGTGAGATTATCAACATTTGGGTGAGATTATCAACATTTGGGTGAGATTATCAACATTTGGGTGAGATTATCAACATTTGGGTGAGATTATCAACATTTGGGTGAGATTATCAACATTTGGGTGAGATTATCAACATTTGGATGAGATTATCAACATTTGGGTGAGATTATCAACATTTGGGTGAGATTATCAACATTTGGGTGAGATTATCAACATTTGGGTGAGATTATCAGTGTTTGGGTAAGGTGTCCGTGGCTTTCCTGCTGCTGTAGTGTTAATTATCAAGGGTATTGTAGTTACTGTAGTTGAATTGTTTTGACATGTTGACCTATGTCGACTTTTTATTGTAATTGTTTTTTTCTATATCATGTTTTTTTTGGCGTATATTTCTTTTGGATGCACCTTCCATTTGGTCGAATGCCACTGTTGTAAATGTGTAATCTCCAAATAAATTATTATTATTATTATCACACATTACAATTCCTTTGTTTGATTCTTGCATAACATATGGAATAATGAGTATTGCTGATAGTAAGATATAACAAATAAAATGCATGATAACAGCTTGTAGATCCATATGGACTAAAGTCTTGAATAAATAATGTAGCTTTGTGCTATATTTCCTTGATTGTAATTGATGAATAAGTAACTAAATAATACCATGTAATTAACATAAAAACACCTGAGGTTATAATAATATGATAATCTGTATGCTTTACAGTACTGTTTTATCTATCGGAGTTAAATTGCCGTTTATCGGAGTTAACAGTGTATTGTGGTTTAGCTTTAGATCTGTGTTCAAATGCACAAATTACATCCAGTATACCCAGTAATTTGGAAGTACCCCCCTCCCTTTTTATCTGAGGTTGCTGTTATCAGACAGTAAACAAAACAGTGGTATAGGAGTTACCTGATGACACAAGAATGAAAGTCGGTTGTAACTCTGATATGATTCGGATCAGCTTAACTCTGTTCTATATGCATGCTTAACTTTAGTGTGTGTGAACCAATATATCGCCCATTAGTGGGATAGGCCTACAATGATTTGAACTGAATTACCTTTTGACTAATATAATGACGCACAGTTATAGGTCTTTAAATTAGCAATATAACATACAGTATTAGATATCATTTTGATTTTTACACTTTAGGAGGTTAGAGTAACTTAATGGTGATTTAGTTCAACTTATTGACAATTCTATAAATTCTACCTCCAAAAGTGTTAGGAGGTAGACAGTTGTACTTTGTGACCAGTTTTAATATATGAATGATGAAATAAATAATAATTTTATAAAATAATGTTTTATACAAATTTACTGTAGTTTGTGATAACGAATGCATGTATTTTCAAATTGATAAATAAATGATGTTTAATCTGTAGCAGCTGTCTGTGGGCAGATAAGCAACATTTACTTTGAATTTGAATAAGTAAATTATCAAACAATATCTACCATACTTGGTTATGAATTTATTATGCTTTAGATAGGTTATATGATAATATGATTGTGTTATATTTTAGCACAATGACCTTGTAAATCACAAAAATATACTTATTTATTTATTACTGTACTACAGTAGACGTTTGTCAAAAGAGGCATTTTCATTTTATTTTGTGTAAATACAACAGTATATCGCCCACACCTTTTGTTATTAAAAAGAGCACATTGTGACTGGGTCTATTTCCTCAACCAGAATATTAAAAATGATGTCATCATACAGTAAACTATATTTCTAAACACATTTTGATTTACGAAACAAATATTGTAATTTGATAATCAAATATTTGTTCATCTGGGTGATGATATGATGATATTTAACAAACATTGTACATTAAAATATACTGTAAATAATTGTATTATATTTGATTTTACTGTAAAACAATAGGAATTGAGAAAAAAATAATAATTAAACAATTTTTAAAGGCAGTCTATCATAGCAAGTGATTACTTTGTATGCAAACTGCTGAAAGATTTGTCACTAAGCCTTAGACGCTATTAGTCATGTAATTAGGCAAATATATCATTATGATAACGAGTAGCTGGTCACTATTAGGTCACGCTTGATGTTGAAATCTTGCTATTGTTATCACATGAAAACTGTTGTTATGCAATCAATGCCAACAGTTGAAATAATTTATATGTACAGTAGTTTTAATATTTATAAACAGTACATTGTAAAATGTATAAAGACCATTTAAGTTGAGACAAGGAAAGACACACACTTCCAATCCAATTTGAGACCATTAAAACTCCAATTAGATATTAAAAAGATACCCTTCAAATGGAGACCATTAAAATCCTATTAGATAAAATTAAAAGGACACCTCCAATTATAGACCATAGAATGACCATTTTTCTGTAGGTCAAAATATATAATAATAATATATTATCTTCCTAATGTTAATTATAACATTAATTATAACATTTATTCTGAATATAAATTATAAAAACCGTAAAAACTGTACAGTATGATGATTATTTGTTATAATTTTATTTTTAAATTATTATTTATTTGTATTGTTTAAAATTGTTCAGTAATTCTATACATTTGTTGAATATTGAAGTTGAAAGAACTCTAAAATAAATAGAATAAAATTCAGAAGTGTTCATAATAATAAGAGATTTATATTTATAGGTTTTACATGTGAAGCTGGTCAGTATCTTGATGTCCAGAACTCACAAACTTGTTTAAATTGTGCTGCTGGCAAGTATTCTCTGGGAGGAGGACAACGGTTTGAGAATTGGAACAAGATGCCCCAAGAATTCCTGTCATTGTCGGAGAAAGTGGATGAAATGTACATGGAAAGCAGGTCAAATTGCAACGAGTAAGTATAAAGCTCTGTTTACACTGACAAAAAATCTGCGATGTGCCCAAATATGGCAGTGATGTACCCGAATATGGTAGTGATATGACATCATTGAGTTCATATGGGCACATCACATTGTTTTGTCACATAAAGTTTGATAGTGTAAACAGAGCTTTAGTGTACCACCGCACCCACTTCCCCTCCTTTGTGACTATCTCGATTGAAGGACACTTTCCCTTGAAACAAGGGCCAGCCCCTAATGAGTAACATTGGATGTGTATTTCCTATTAAAGGGAAACTTTCTTGGGTCTTTAGGTGTCTACTTAATAGCGTTTGTTGAAGCTTAGCCAAAAAATATTTTTTTACGCTTTAGTAGCATTTAATATAAATGCTAAATGGATGTCAATGGCTAACAGATGTCTCTACAGTATGTCTCTATCTGAACCAGTATCAGAAACTGTGGAATTCTCCTCAATTTATGTCGCAACTGTTATCATTCTTAAACGGAAATACTTGCTCTTAACATTCCCTTTTCTAAATCAAAATCCTTAAATATTTACCAACTTAAGTAAAATACTTAATATTTAATGGAAACATCTCACTTTAGTGCAGTTGATTAAATATGACCAACTGTATACTTTATTACTGTTGTAGGTCTGCGTGGGTGCCTCGCAATGGATTCATCTCGTCTCCTGGTAATGACTGCCAGGTATCTCTCGTATACAGCGCCAATTTAAAGAAAGCTGGTTATGTGAAATTTATTTATTCCTATGCTGAGGAAGATACAATATTCCATGTTAGAGTAAGTGCTTATTAAATGTTATTCTGAAGCTCTGAGTACACTATCAAACTTGTGACAAAAAAATGTGATGTGCCCATATATGGACATGATGATGTCATATCACTACCATATTTGGGCATATCACTACCATATTTGGGCATATCACTACCATATTAGAGCACATCACACTTTTTTTTGTCATACTCTTTTGATAGTGTAGACAGAGCTTAAGAATTGTTTTGTTTTATTCACAATTTTATCTGAGAGAGAAGTGGCACATTAGTTTAGCATCCAGAATACCCAGTTCGAATCTTTCAAGTATCTTTCTCTTGGCCAATGCGATATAAATTGTTTGTTTTTAAATCATATGTTTATATTCGTATATTTATATGTTATAGATTTCCAATGACCAGTGTCAAGAGACTGGACATGGAATTGACCGCTGGCCTGATGCCACCGGCGAAGGTCAATGGAAAGAAATAAAGGTAAGCCATATTAAATATACAGTATTCTTCTGCTCCTGCTTTAAAGTTTGGTAGACTAAAGCTCTGTCTACACTCTCAAACTAGTTTGACAAAAGAAATTTGATATGCCCAAATATGGTAGTGATATGCCAAAATATGGTAGTGATATGACATTATCATGTCCATATATGGGCACATCACATTTGTTGTCACATAAAATTTGATAGTGTAGACAGAGCTTAAGTCTACCAAACATTGAGATGTACAGTATGCATACACAAAGTATAATGCAGGGATAATGCAGAGTCAATAAGGACTAGCTTGGGAACACCCTTCCTTTTGGTTCTTACTGTGTCTGTCTGGCTGTCCGTCCATATTTTGAGAACTTCAGCCATATTTTGTGTATTTTTAATTTAGTATTTTATCCAATCTGGTTAAAATTATTTTGGCTTGAAATATTTTCAAATTATTTAATTGTTGTTTAATCCAATAGATCGATCTGAGCATGGGAATGAACGTAATATCATGGAAAGCGATTGGAATGAATTTTGAAGATTCCACCAAGACGTCACCAATTCGTATCAAACTCATTGAGATCAACGGCTTAAGTTACACATCTCAATGTACAGACTGCCCAAGTGGAACTTACTCCGATACATCTGGCTCTACAGAGTAAGTAACCACTGCTAACACTGGTCCCTCCCCTTCCCAACATTATTTTAAAAAACATCAATTACTCCCCCTCCCATACCTCCTCTTCCCATTATACCAACATTATTGAAAAAACATCAATTAATACTCGACTTCATTTTAATTTACCCCAAATACATTGAATACAAATTTAATCTTATTTGCCATATGGTTTTTAGGGGGAAGGTTGACATTAAAATTAGCATTTATTGATTATATCACTCAGCTTTTAATTGTAAACAATCATTCCTTATTCCTGATTAAAGTTTGTCTACACTATCAAACTTTTTGTGCCCATATATGGACATGATGATGTCATATTACTACCATATTTGGGCACATCACATTTTTGTCAAACTAGTTTGATAGTGTGGATATAGCTTTACACATTTTGTATACCAACAATTGATTATGATTCTATCATTATACATTACATATTAATAAAACAACAAACAATTTTAAAAAGTTCTTAAAACTTACACTACAAATAAATGTGTCAAATCTACGACTATAAACTATAACAGTCTGGTATTTTTTTTTAATGACAACAATTAAAAAAAGGATATATATACCCACTACCATGACTTAAAACACAAAATATTCCCACTACCATGACTTAAAACACAAAATATTCCCACTACCATGACTTAAAACACAAAATATACCCACTACCATGACTTAAAACACAAAATATACCCACTACCATGACTTAAAACACAAAATATACCCACTACCATGACTTAAAACACAAAATATACCCACTACCATGACTTAAAACACAAAATATACCCACTACCATGACTTAAAACACAAAATATACCCACTACCATGACTTAAAACACAAAATATACCCACTACCATGACTTAAAACTCAAAAAAACAAAACAAAGAATACATGTTTTTAATATTTATTACCACTAATTTTTGATAATATATATATACACCTACATCATTCTACATTGAATAACAAGGCACTTTATATAAAAAAAATGTCAATTTTGACTAAGCCAATTGCATGTGAATGATCCATAGTAGCAAGCTATTACAGATTATGTAATACACCAAATATTATCCTTGACATTCTATTGGTTAATTTCGGTTAAAGCAGATTAGTTCATTATCAATGTTATTGTTTAGATACCTGTATCCATGTTTTCAAATTCTCCTTTATCAATATAATCAATTTTCAACAACAAGAAAACATCACACAAAACCAGGCAGAGACAGGATTCCTAAAAAGCGAACATAATCACTATCTAGTAGGTCTTAACCTTGTGTGCTTATTTTACAGTTGTTTGGTGTGTAGTGCAAACTCATTTTCAGCTGCAGGTGCGACGTCATGTACTGCTTGCCCAGACACTCACTATTCACATGCAGGCTCTAGTAACTGTACAGTTAGGCAGGCTTGCAAACAAGATGATTATTTTCAAACTAAAGCGCCATGTAATGCTCAAAGCAAGGTAATGCCAACATACAATTTTAGAATTTTTATGATTATTTATTACCATATAAGACTGAGATAATAATATATAAATAAAATATAATAATAAAGTATATTTGCACCCCCTTAAATCCATTGTTAATGCATTCCACTTATAATCCCCCCTCCCTAATTTGTTCCCTATGACTATACGCTCGCTTCGCTCGCGTACCATCTAGGTCGTGCCCACAGATGGTTCTCGAATACACAGTATTTCCAGCGAGAAAAAAATGGAGATTTCAAATGTACGTACTGCAGGACTATAATACATTGTCGTTTACAGAAACGAATAAATATACACAATGATTTATGTAGTCAACCAAAGTTAGCACCCTGGGAATTACTTTCGAGAGAGAAACAAAATGAGTCACATTTTTTTATTTGGACTCATTTAAACAAACCCAATTTGTGTTTTGTATGTAACATTAGGCCTAAGGGTTGAGGGATGGGGGAAGAAGATAGGTACAAAGAGGAAACATTTTAAAATATATTCTTATCCACTCAGTAACGAAATATTGTTTTTAATGTTTTATAGGCCTATAAATAATATACCACTAAATACAGTAAAACATTTACGATTTAATACTTTGTTAAAACTCTCGCTGTCATAGTCGATTGAAATAGTAAAGTACATGTAACGATACACCACTACGACGTTTATATATTTTAAAATTATTAATTAATACAAACGTTGAGAAGCAACTGTCAGTAATAACGTTTATTTATTTGTATATTATATGTTTATAATCTAACAGTAAGGCCTACCCACACTCACAGTAATAAAGTTTATTTGTATATTTGTTTATATTATATCTAACAGTACCAACACTCACACAGTAAGAAATTTGCGATTCAAATTGCGATCAAAAGTGGTTAATACCTTAACAGTATTGTACAGCATTGCAATACTATTTATGTTTATTCTCCAAGGGGGCCCATAAATCTAAATCTATACCTGTATGGTTAAACCAAATAATTTGGAATGTTCCATTCATCACAAATCAATGCATTTGTAAAAACGTATATTACATGTATCAAAATAGCATTTTTTAAAGAAAATCGGCCTGTCTTCAACATTATGATGCTGTACTCGAACTGTTCAACCGGTTTTCACCTATTAAAAACAATTATCGTAGGAGGAGATAGGAAAATGCGAAGTGTCCTCGTATTATTGTGTGCGGGTATTTTTCAAATTGACATCCATTAGACAGTGTATACCACGATCGGAAAACACCCCTATTTGGGGCAAATCGTTGAACCTAAATTTGTTTTAATCGTCTTAATTAGTAAACAGGGTTACATCAGGTGGTTAAAATCAGTACAGAAAGTACGAACCAACTTTATATACCATCGAGTAAACATTCTAGAAGTAACGCGCGATTTACCGAATTTTGCCCTTACGTAAATTTATATATAGATACAGTATTACCCATGTGTCAAAACAAGAAGAATCCTATATGGGCAACAAAATACGATGCCCATATGCTTTGAAGGGCCCCATGTGGGTTATATATGGGCTATGTGGGCCTTCCCATGTGGGACCCATATGGTTCTTGGGTGCAAAAATAGTGGAATCCCATGGGAAACCCTTAATGGTACCCATATATGCTCTCATATGGGTCCCATGTGTTTTCTCTGTATAGTTTTATTTAGTAATGGAAACTTTTTCTTTTTTCTTTCTACAGACAAAAACAGTTTACAAGTGGATTCAACCAAAGATTTGCAGGAGTGACATAACAGGAGCTACTCAGCTGCCATCCGATAGTGGTGAAATTGACTGCCCCCCATGTAATCCCGGAATGACCTTTGTCAACAGTTCTACCTGCAATTTTTGTCCCAGGAACTACTACTCCAATGGAATAAATGGTACTAACTTAAGCTTTGTCTACACTATCAAGCTAGTTTGACAAACAATGTGTGATGTGCCCAAATATGATAGTGGTATGACATCATCATTTCCATATTTGGGCACAGCACATTTTTTTGTCACATAAATTTTGATAAGTTTATACAGAGCTTAATGTGTGAACTCCACTGCAACAAGTGCATTTTTTATAATTTTGTTTTGAAGTTTATCTGTAAAAATTGCCGATATTGCGTTGATTCGAAGCCTATAAAAATATTTAGGTAGTAGATCAGAGACAGCGCCCTCTATATTGGGAATTACTAAGCTTTGAAATATGTCAAAAATTTGTAATAATAGAGGGTGTGAATATGTATCATTTTATTTTATTTTTTTATTGTTTATGTTTTGTTTCAGAGTGCAAAAAATGCGAGGGCTCCACTGCACCCGAGTATGGCATGTCTTTCACATCCTGGAACTACATGCCTCCAAATATGGAGGCAACCTGTCTGAGCATGTACGGTAAGTGTTGTTATGGTAACTAACATCAGGCAAATATACAGCTTCCATTTTGTGTCAATGTCATTTAAACATTTTCCTCTAGTTGCTTATTAATTAAATAACTAGACTGAATTATTGTTCTATTGTCTATGTTGTTAGTATGAGATACAGATATTTTACATGATGCTCCCTATGTTTAAAATGAGTAATATGATAGCCCCCTCTACTTTGTTAGCATAAGATACAGATATTATGTGATGCTCCTATGTTTAAATGAGTAATATGATAGCCCCCTCTACTTTGTTAGTATAAGATACAGATATTATGTGATGCTCCTATGTTTAAATGAGTAATATGATAGCCCCCTCTACTTTGTTAGCTTCGGATATACGTGATGTTCCCTATGTTTTAAATGAGGAGGTGATAGCGTCCTCTACATTGTTAGCGTAAAATAGAGAGGTAGTAAGTAAGTGTATGCTTGTGTCTGTTTTAGACAAAAAGGCAATAGCGCCCTCTACATTGTTAGCCTAAGATTATATAAGAGTATACAGTAAGTGCAGCTGCCTTGTTTGTTTTAAACCAAAAGGTTAAAACGCCCTCTACATTGTAGGCTATCATAGTCTTTGCTTAAATATAATAATTAATTTTAATTCACCTCACTAGGAAATGGTTGTGCTACTGATGATGGATGGGCTCTATCTGGCAATCACATACACAGTGGACAAGGTCACTCGGACGACGTATACCTTGTACTTAGTGTCTCAACGGCTGGATTCCGTTCAAAAGAGGGCTACTTTAATGGGGGCGCCATTGAAGTTGGGACTGTGAAGTTCGAATTTGAATTACAGTGCGTTGGAGATTGTTTGTTGTTTTTTCTCGAGGAAGATTACAAGTCGACCGTAATTGAATCATGGGAAGGCGCTCAGAATCGCACAACATACATGTAAGTAGTAATTTGATAATAATGTTGTCATTGTCTTCATTGTCCAGGTTATCATTGTTGATCTTATCATCATTATCAGCGTTATCATCATCAATTATCATTTGGTTGTCATCATTATCTGTTGTAATCAGCATCATTTCATATCTTATGAAATTGTCATCATTGATTTGATCATTATTGATTGGGTGACCATCACTACATTTATCACATGATCATCATTGTCATAATTGTTATCATTATTGTCATTATTGTCATAATTGTTATCATTGTCATAATTGTTGTCATTGTCATAATTGTTATCATTGTCATAATTGTTATCATTGTCATAATTGTTGTCATTGTCATAATTGTTGTCATTGTCATAATTGTTGTCATTGTCATAATTGTTGTCATTGTCATAATTGTCGTCATTGTCATAATTGTCGTCATTGTCATAATTGTTGTCATTGTCATAATTGTTATCATTGTCATAATTGTTGTCATTGTCATAATTGTTGTCATTGTCATAATTGTTATCATTGTCATAATTGTCGTCATTGTCATAATTGTTGTCATTGTCATAATTGTTGTCATTGTCATAATTGTTGTCATTGTCATAATTGTTATCATTATTGTCATTATTGTCATAATTGTTATCATTGTCATAATTGTTGTCATTGTCATAATTGTTGTCATTGTCATAATTGTTGTCATTGTCATAATTGTTATCATTGTCATAATTGTTATCATTGTCATAATTGTTGTCATTGTCATAATTGTTATCATTGTCATAATTGTCGTCATTGTCATAATTGTTGTCATTGTCATAATTGTTGTCATTGTCATAATTGTCGTCATTGTCATAATTGTCGTCATTGTCATAATTGTCGTCATTGTCATAATTGTTGTCATTGTCATAATTGTTATCATTGTCATAATTGTTATCATTGTCATAATTGTTGTCATTGTCATAATTGTTATCATTGTCATAATTGTTATCATTGTCATAATTGTTGTCATTGTCATAATTGTTATCATTGTCATAATTGTCGTCATTGTCATAATTGTTGTCATTGTCATAATTGTTATCATTGTCATAATTGTTATCATTGTCATAATTGTCGTCATTGTCATAATTGTCGTCATTGTCATAATTGTCGTCATTGTCATAATTGTCGTCATTGTCATAATTGTCGTCATTGTCATAATTGTCGTCATCATTATCCTGATTGTTATTTTCATTGTCATTATCATCGTTGTCATAATTGTTATCATTGTCATAATTGTTATCATTTTCATCATTGTCATAATTGTTATCATTTTCATCATTGTCATAATTGTTATCATTTTCATCATTGTCATAATTGTTATCATTTTCATCATTGTCATAATTGTTATCATTTTCATCATGGTCATCATTTTCATACTGTTATCTTATTTAGTAACTGACATAGATACATTTTTTTTTCCATGTATGTATTCTTTTTAGAGTAGCCCACCAAAGAAACTTTATTATTTATTCTAAAATATCATGACATTCAAATTTAGAGACCATCTGACTAACCATCTTGAATTTGTGGCATACTACAAATTATAATTTATAAATGATTAATTGATGAGTTTATAAGTATATGTATAGTCTCAATCGTGTAGGTTAACTAAATGTTATTAAATGCAGGAGCATTGCTTACACTATCAGATATCCACAGAAGAGTGCTTCTTTAAGTATGTTGGTTGACTTGATTGTTCCTGTTTGCACTAACAGATATACCTCGTCATTCTTACTTAAGCGCACCACAACAGTGGCACTACAGGAATCATCATTATCGTTCGTTGTACCGACCATTTCAGCTATGTTAGCTCCCCCAGCCCTCATGTACACCTGAAAGTTTGTGATGGTTTGGGTTTTGAACACAGTGGCGGCAAAGAAGTATAATCCGTTCGTTGGCGCTTTGAATTTGCCAGTATCTTTGTTCATATCGCTTCCTTCGTTTCTATGCAGTATGTTATACGTGACGATCAAGTTATTTATTGGACCGTACGTCTGGCGACTATTTTGACGAGCTGAAAAGAAGACTCTGGTTGGTTGTTCTGCAGATCCTTTTTGACCTTTCTGACCTTCATCTCCAGCAAAAGCTGATGATCCTATTGGTCCTGGTGGTCCTTTAATCCCTGTAAAGCCTATGTACCCTTTATCACCCGGTAATCCCTTTTCTCCTTTTTCACCAACCCCAGGTCCACGTGGACCAATATCTCCGATTGTACCTTTCTCTCCGATATCGCCCGCATCTCCTTTTTGACCTCTGCTGCCCTGTGGTCCGTGGATTCCTTCCAGACCATTGGTTCCTTCAATTCCTTCGTAACCGGGCTGACCTTCGACTCCAGGGTGACCCATCAGTCCACGAATCCCTTTCCTTCCTTTGACGCAGCAAGCATGACAGGCTGGTGTGTTTTTTAAGCTTTCTACATCTCCCGGTTGTACCGTTGGTGGCGCCTGACTGTTAACGATCGAAGAAACAAGTAACAATACTGTGATGCATGTGAACGTGTCATGGAGCATGGGCATACACTTTTCCGTTATCATCTTTTGCATCTTTTGTTGTTAACTGGAAAAAAGTAATTTGAAAAAACTGCTAATACCATACGAGGAAAACTATGTTGATGATATGATCAATAATAAACAGAAGTCATTGTGTGTATACAGTTCTGTTAAATTCCATTGACACTGTGCATTGAAGTAAATAGTAACATTTTGATGAAAGAAAATAATATTGATACAGTACTGAATATAAAGGATTGAATAGTATCATTGAATATAAAAAGCTATTTTAAGTTTCAATCGTACACAAAATTAAGGATTACTCAAATCTGATAACAATTTAAATATTTAAATTCTTTGTATTAAATTACTTTTTTTGTTTATTAACTATTGTTAACTCGATCCACATTTACATTTGATATTATTTTTACGATTTTTAAAACATAATTTTTATTCTAGTTGATGAAAGCATTTTGTTTCAATTTTCCTGTGCACATATTTTATTTTTGTTTTTAATGTTGAATAACATTTTACATTTTATTTATCATTTGTAATTGAATTAGTAATAGTACTCAAAATATAATTGTTTAAACAATGTGATCATTAGTTCTAATTTACATTTTCCAGTATTTTGACATAAAAAGTTCAGCATATCAATTTGTCTATGTACTTGAAATTATATACCCGCTAAACATGATTCCTTCACCCTCAGATAGTATTAATTGAGTGTTTTCTTTAACCGTGAGATAAATGATATCATCCACGTTTAACGGCAGTATAACCGAAGCGCTCGTTGTGTCCGTGCTATTCTCATTCCCTCCGCTCATCAATATGACGTCTTCTAGATTTTTCTTTAGGAAAACTCCAAAATCATCAATACCAATTTGTCGGTAAATCGTAGACACAAAATGGTAGATACCATTCACAGGTGCAGTGAATATACCAGTAACAGCATTCATGTTGTCACCTTCGTTGGTATAAACACGGTCATATATGACTGTAATTTGCGTATTGTCGGTGTTGATTATTCCTTTATTAAGTTGCATGGAAAAGAAACATCTCGTTGATAATGCTGGGTCTCCCATATCGCCTTGACTACCTTTGTCTCCTTTTGTTCCTTTCAAACCTTGAGGTCCTTTTGGACCAGGTGTTCCCGGTATACCAAAAGTACCTTTCGCACCTTTACCACCAGACTCGCCTTTTATTCCGAAACCATGTCCAGGGTATCCGGTATCGCCTCTGTAACCTTTTACTCCGACATCTCCTAATTCTCCTTTCATGCCAGTCAATCCGTTTTCTCCTTGTATTCCATTTTGTCCGTCTATGCCTGGGTATCCACTATATCCCATGGTGCCAGGTGGGCCTGTAGGTCCTCGTTGTCCACTGATTCCTGGTTCTCCTTTGTAGCAACATCGGAAGCAACCTGAAGTGTCAACGTCACGACCTTGTCCGCCAGGATAGTTGACGATAAATATGGCAAAGAAGAGGAGAAGGCAGCACCAGTACGTGTCGCTCATTTCTCATAAGCTCTGTTGAATGCTAAAAAAGATGAACATGAAATGATGTCTGAGGATTTGTTTATATCTTGTATTGTAGTAGTAGCTGTACATTTAAGCATTTCAAAGTGGTGATGATTCTTACAATTTGTTACATCATACATTATTTTTGTAGACTGTTGTAAAGAACAATACCAACATTGTAATCATTTGATACCCAATTTATTCAACCTTGGTTTTGTTTCTTTAATATTATAATTTATTAATTATACTATACTAATTACTATACTATTAGTTATGGCATCAGTAATTCTGTTATCTTTTTCTTCTTCAGTATCCCTGTATTTTAATTATGTGATCTTATACCAGTTAGTTAATAACTATCAATAGTTATTTTAAATAATTTTTTAAAACATTTTTCAACTGTTCAAAGAATATCATTTAGCATCTGAAGTTTATAGATTTGATATTTTAATTAGTACATTGGAAAAATGTAATTTCACATTAAAAAAATTCAATTTATGTGAATAATAAGAAATATGGTTTTATAGTCATAACAATTCATTTTACATTTATAATTATTTGTTCCAGCTATAAACAAAATTTGAATAATAAAAATAAAATTTAATGAATTTTGAGTCCGGAGAAGAAAGTATTGCCATTTCCAAGCAGTGTTCCAGGATATGCCAACTGAAGCCATACAAACTCTGATTTACGCAAATCCACAACAGCGGTCATTGTTGCCGAATCGGATGACGTACCTTGATCTTCCGTAGCGGCCAGGACTTCAAAATTTTTGTACAAAAGTGCTGCAACATACTTCGAAGTAGCTAATTTGTAAATGGTAAAACTAAATAAATACGTTCCATCTGAGGGAGCTTCAAAGATGTAGTCTTTCTCTTTCCAGCCATTTTCTTCGTTGACTATGACCGTGTCAAATGGAATCACGTTTGATAACCTCCTACCACCAGGATTTAATAAAATTGGACCGTCTACGTCAACGAATTGTCGTTTTTGCCTGCTTATTGTTGATTCTTCCGTCAGATTTTTCTCGTCTATAGATCGTTTAGCAATTCGTTCATCAAAGATGAACAATTGCTCTTGTTGGGCTACAAAATTTTGCGTTTGTTTTACAAAGAATGCTGGAACTGGAGTGACAGCGCTAGGTCCTTTTTTACCTTTCTGACCTTTACTTCCTTTTGACCCTTGAACTCCTTGATCGCCAGAACGCCCCTCACTTCCTCTTGTTCCTATCTCGCCTTTTGCACCTTTTTGTCCAGGATCACCTTTCAGATTCACACCACCAGCTGTTGGTATGCCAATTTCCCCTCTTTCTCCTTTCGGGCCTCTTTCGCCTTTTCGACCTTTAAATCCCATGCTGCCAACTTCACCTTTTGCCCCTGGTTCACCATGCAATCCGTGAATTCCAGGAGCTCCAGGCACTCCTTGGCTTCCAGGTAAACCCTGGTTTCCAGGACTACCAGGGTCTCCTCTTTCGCAGCAAACTGGGCAATGCGGAAAGGTCATCACTTCTTGAATCTCTTGTGCGGTTGTCTGAAGGAACAGGAGGAAGATGACGAGTAAAGAGATGCCGCGATGTGCCGCCATCTGCAGAAAGATTGAAGAACATTGATAACCTGGTGATCGTTCTCTTTTCAAGTAGAATACAAAATGTATTTATTTTTATCAATCATTATTTTGTCAACAATTATGGTACAATAAATAAGAGAATCTTAACTCACTTTACTAATGAATATATTTTAATTAAAATCCTGTGTTTCTAATTAGTAATTCAATCATGCCAAACATAGACATCATTTTATTATACTCATCAGAATGAAAATGTATCGATTTCACATTATATAGTTTAAAAGTTACAAAATATTATTCAATTATTACTATGCAATTTGTTACAATTTCTCCATCCCCTTCTCCTCCCACTTTTTCCCCTGCCAATCTGTACGTACTAGTTTTATACATTATACCTGCTCATTAATTTGTATTTGGAGTAGGGAACACAGTTTTATGTTTTTGTGTTACTCAATCTGATAATAGCATACAGTAGGTATTTTGTAGCATTTGCCGAAAAATGTTGCCTACCCAGCGAGTGAGAGTTTGAGACACTTCAGCTAGCAATGTAGCATGCACATTTTACTGAAACATTTTGTTAAATTGTACTGAATTTAGATCTATATTCTTTGTAAATTGTTATTATTATCTTTGTACTTTTTTTATGAATATACTTTACAAAATATAATGAGCAGTATCACACCTAGAGACTTTAAACATCCCACAGCATCGTGTCGTCTTACAATAACGTTAATCCCATGTGGGATACTGTGGCCGTATTCACAGTTCACAAAGGGAAACACTTACCCTTAAATTTCAAAAATCCAATGTAATTTAAAGAAAATACTTTTACTATTTAAGAGAAATATCTCACAAGTGTGATTGGTGAATAAATAATATAGAGAAATTATTTAGAGGTTTACAGTAGGTTAAGTTAGTATATAGGAGGTATGGTTTGGACCTGTTGCTGTCAGCAGACAAGACACAGCAGGATGTTTAATGTCGCTAGACTTGATACTGTACGTGAATCTACTGCAACATAAAGAGCACATTTTAATCATCCATAATCAAGTAACCTGTAAACGTACTTGTCATTATTCTTGATTCACCAATGTTTATACTTGAACCTTGAGTAAGTTCTACATACACACTTTCACCTTTATCTAAATGATATATAACACTTAGGGTGATCGAATCCATTTCATCGTCATTGGACATATAGTGAGTAGCAAGATAGGTTTTTATTTGTGAAGTACTTAGCTTTACAAGTGACGTGGATTGGAAAATCGTTTCCCTTTGGCTGATGGAAGTAGAGAAGAAGTATGTTCCCGAAACGGGGGCGGTATATTTACCATTAGAACGATCATAATCATTGCCTGTGTTGAAGTAGTCTAGATTAAATACAATTATTAGATTTTCAGCGGCTTTAATTTCCCTTCCAGAATACCCAGCAAAGAAAGAGGTTGGTTTGCTGACGCGAGACTTTCCAATGTCTCCTGTGCTTCCTTGATTCCCTTTCTTTCCTTTACTGCTACTAAAACCTTTATTTCCTTTATTCCCTTCATTTCCTTGATCTCCTTCTTCTCCTATGTCTCCTTTATCACCATCCCAGCGTCCTTCCGGGCCAGATAATCCACTCGGACCTTTCTCGCCTTTTTCTCCAACTACTCCTATGTCACCTATCAATCCTTGTTCCCCTTTCAAGCCAGGTGGGCCGATAAATCCAGGTATTCCATGTATTGCGGGCAAGCCAGGTTTTCCTGGTGTCCCTGTGAAACCGGAAATACCAGGTGGTCCAGTAGCCCCCTTGAGACAGCAGGCAATGCAGGCTTCTTGTGCTAGTGTTTGTTGAGCGAGTAGGAAGCTCAGAATTATTCGGACTGCATTCATATTTTGCGGCATCGGCCTGCAAAGTAGTAAGTAGCAAGGGAGTTTGTGTTAGTGTCTACCCCACATTATTAGTAACATGTTATATTATTATATTATACAAATTTTCCTTTATACAAATTACTTTATTGTTGGTATGGTTGGCATGGTAGAGTACCATACTAGATGATCCATATTGGATCTTACCATTCTCTTTCTATTATTGTTTTCATGAATTCACCATAAGAAATACAAACAAGACTGTGTACCTTGCCGCATATTTATTTTACCAAAAGCATTTCATATATTTTAGTTTAGAAAAAAATGGAAAAATCAGCATTTAAAATGGCTTCTTTTGATTATTTTATCATAAAATTATTTGAAAGCTATTTTGTTATTTTGACGGTACAACTACAATACCCAAATTCAAATAATATTAGAACATACAAAAAAACCAATAATTGCAGAAAAAATTAATTATTACAGTGTTGAGGATTTAATATGTACAGTTTTATTTTATTTAGTGTGTTCAGTTCATATAATATATTGTCACCCTAAAAAAATGGTTGATGAATAGGCCATTTATTGTCATATATATTTTTTTTTATATTAATTTATTAATTTTTTTTTTGTTGGGGGAGGGGAAAAAAGTGAATAACATAACATTACCATACCGTAATTCAAAATTGGATTTTTTATTCATCATTATTTTTAATGTTTTTATGGGATAATAAATCATTTATCTTATTTTATTGAAATTTAAAATATACTGAAATTTCTTTCTAATTTATAAATATGACAAAAATGATTCCAAGAAATGTATTTTGAATCAATCACAAATAGATAGATAGTTCATAACTTTTGTTTACATTTTGTTTACTGGTATATAAATAGATTGATTGTGTTATTAGTTTTTGTTTGCAGTCTGCTGGTTTGCTGAAGGCCTCTAGTAATCGTCCATCAACAAATATCCCATGAAACTAGTCTGTCGCCTCGTATCGGTCAGGAGAGCCTGTTCGCGCGAGATTGTTATGAACACTTGATCTCCTTTAACGAGATGTAAGAGGGCGTGCAACGTTGACGAATCCTTCAGTTCTTCGCTATCCATTTTCAAATAAGCGATGACTCGTTGAACCTTCGTAGTATACTCAAATATTTGTATGCTAACTTGCAGCTGTGGAATTCTCTTGTACACCGTAGTTGAAAAGAAATAGGTTCCGTTAGAGGGCGCTGTGTATTTTCCATTGTGACGCGAGTAATCATCACCTTCATTTTCCATTACTAGATTAAATGGTACTACAAAATTGTCAGTTGAAGCCCAGACTCCCGCCCCATCAAATATTGCGTAAAATGAAGATGGGTTTAACGCCCTTGGATGCCCTGGTGGGCCATCGTCACCTGTACGTCCATTGTGACCTTTGTTCCCTATGTCGCCACGATTACCAAGAGGGCCTTCATGTCCTGTGTTACCAATATCGCCAGCTTCTCCGTTATCGCCGTGCCACACCCCATCTGGCCCTGGCGGCCCTAAGTATCCTTTGCTGCCTTTTGTACCAGTCACACCTAGTTCACCAACCAATCCTCTGTCTCCTTTTTCGCCTGAATAACCGTGCATACCGTGTTTACCAGGACGTCCAGGTATTCCACCCGGTCCTTCTACACCAGGTATCCCATCAGGCCCTGGTAATCCAACCGTACCCGGTTCACAACAAGACGAGCAAGATGCTTGTGCGTGCGTTTGGACAGCTAGCAGAATGTTGCAGATAATTAGTTGGATGTATGTTTTCATGGTTGAATGATCGAGCAACCTGCAATGGTACCAATGAGGGCAGTGTTAGTCTGCCATTCGGTGCTACTTTCATGTTGTCATGTGATCAGAGTAGGTCTGCACTATACCATGTATGAGAAACGTGTCTAATACCAAAAATAATTTCAACTTGAAAACCTCATTTTCATATAGTTCTGTTACGATGTTTCCTTGCCCAACTATTTTGTTCATTTTTAATGTAATAATGCAAGTTAAGAATATGTAGATGTTTTTTAAGAATTAATACTAAATTTTATCTATACAAAATTGTTTTCCTGATGATACAATTTTATCTGTATAGTTGTAAAAAAAAAATAATTTTATTGTTTTTATTTTTATATTGCGATAAATGTTTGTGTTGATGAATATTATTTACCAAATGTTTGGGATGTTTTGGGATAAAATGTTAGTGTTAACTGTATTTTATAAATGGGGTGTACTTACTTGTATTGTATAGAACTTATAACACTAACTACAAACATACTTTTTAATATAATTAAGCATACATTAGAAATATGATTTCACCTCCTAGAGTTAGAATTCTACATAAATACTTTCAAACCAGAGCTTCAACAAAATCTATTTGTAGAAACTTTATTTTGTAAAAGGACATTAATGATAACACATACAATGTATAGTATTTCATGAACATGAACGTAACATTTTCTAAATTACGGTAGAACCTCTTTAAGGGACACCTTTGGGACCCAACAAGTCTCCCTTTAGTAGGGGTGTCCCCTGAATAAGAGTTGACCTATTTAAAAGTTAAAACATTATGGTTCCTCATTCATTTCAAAGGAGAGAATACAATTATTTTGTGCACCCTAGACAGATTCTACTGTGTTTATCCACTCTAGAATTTATCTAAAGCTCTGTCTACACTGAAACTTTATGTGACAAAAAAATGAGATGGGCCCAAATATGGTAGTGATGTGCCCAAATACGGTAGTGATATGACATCATCATGTCCATATAGGGCACATCACATTTTTTGGTCACATAAAGTTTGATAGTGTAGCTTTATTCTTCTAGGTTTTTTACATGCATATATATTGAAATATTAATTTTTAAAACTTTTTTTATGAAAAATATATTCACAGTTGAAAGACTACGAAGAGCCAAAGTGTAAAAAAAAACATCATAAATTTTTGTTTAAAAAGACCGAATAAGTTAAATATCTAGAGATAAATTTTCTGGTATAGATTCAGAATTTTTGAAAGAATTTTTCTCTTATTATTCTTACCACTATGATTTTATCAATAAAAATATAATAAATATAATCTTACCTTTAGTAAATGTTTTAAAATATTGATAGACCAATATTAGAATAATAAATATATTTTGGGGTTACTGGAGCCAAAGTATAACCGTTGTTCACCCCATGCAATCACAGTTTACTGTTACCTATGTCTTGGTGTGGAGTAAACATACAAAATTAAGATCTCATTCCTGATTGGATAATTGTCTTAAAGGGGAGGAGCATAAGTTTATTAGAATGTTCCATTATGCTTACAGGTAAATATTTAGCATCATATTAGGTAATATTTACATGTTGGGGAATTTAAATTGAAATTTCTTTTTTGGTGTACATTAAAAAAAATATTTTAAATGGACTAATACCAATAATCTATTCTTATAAATGAATATTTGTGAAATGGACTTTTAGCATTTTGTTCAAAAAGCAGTAAAGCATAATATTTTTTAATTTAATAACTTAAATATAGGAAGTAATAACAATATGTTTATCACTGTTAGAATCCTTGGTTAGTGTTGCTAGATTACTGTCTTTATCAGATTACAACTTCTATTTTTTTCCAGGTAGCTATTACCAATTGAATATATGACTTCCTCTGATATAGATTAACATGCTTTCTTTATTTATCAATACATTCATTCATCAGTGGAAAATTACTTTCGTTTATTGTCATTTGCATATAAAATATACATAGAAATTATGTTTACTCTGAGATATACAAAAAAAAAAAATTGTTATTACATTATGGAATTTTAAAACATTTTAAACATGCGTATATAAACTAATGGTAATTGGTAAACATATTGCTGGCCTATCCATCATACATCTTCAATTCAATTTGCATATTTAAAATATGTACTATATTATGTAGTCTGGTAAAAGTTAAACAGATCCACTGTATGTGTTTTCAAAACTGATTTATTAGGTGATCATTTAGAATAAAAGGATCACCTATTGTTATTGTATAAAATCTTAAATATTATTATTTATTTTTATCTCTCTCTGTACACTATTTTGTGTAATTTTTTTTATATTTTATAATAATGAATTATTATTAAAATCATTAATATTGTTCATTGCTTAATCTAATTAATAAATAATCTTTTTGTGTTGTTTTTTTTCAGATATTCTGTAAACCAACAGAGTGAAAGAAGGTTTACGTGGGCGTTCCAGAAAGCAGATTACGACAACTCCGACATCGCTGGTTCAAAATACCGCAATGACATGTACGTATTGTATTTAAAGCTCTGTCTACACTATCAAACTAGTTTGACAAAAAAGTGTGATGTGCACAAATATGGTAGTAATATGACATCATTATGTCCATATATGGGCACATCACACTTTTTTGCTACATAAAGTTTGATAGTGCAAATAACTTATAACATTACCTGTCGCTGCTGAATAAGCTATGCAATACACTCTATATGTGACTTTGTTTTTCTAAATTGTTCTTTTTGGTAGGGCGATTATTTACAGTATCGAGGTCAAAAATACAGTAGATGGGGGAGCATCGTACTGCAAGGCTTGTCCTGTAGGTAGTGATATGGAGGGGTAAGTTTATTAATTAGAACAGCTTTGTGTTTGTAGTATATAGAATGATAGCAATGCACCATGCAATATAATGTAGACAATGCCAATAGTGCATGCTATGGAATGCTATTTATTGCAAGATAGTACTAAATTGCATTGTATAATGTTATGGTATAGATTTTGTATTATTCTGTCTGTAATGAAAATTATACTGTTTTTATCGTATTTGTTAAATTTTAAATAAAATCAAATTTGGTTAAATCTTTTTCACTTGAAGCATTTATGCATATGTTATTGATTTATCCGTTATTTTCTGAAAATTGTATTAAGCAATAATAAAGTATGCAATGTTGCAAGATTCTTGATACAAATTTAGTAATTAGTTTAAATTGTAAAGACAAAAGCATGATTGTGGCTTTATTATATCCTGAATGTGCATGTGTTATATAAAACTGTCCTACAGCACTTTATATGAACAAGTTCCCAAGAATGCATGCACAGTTTTTTTTAGGTCAGTGAAAACTTTATGCATTTGTTTGTAGAAGTGCCGCATTTTAACAGTTTTGGTGTGAGTGTGAACGCACTGCTGTGCTATGCTGCTGTTATGGAGCGTCCGATGACCTATGACCTTCCATTTGTTCTGTTGCTTCTATAATCTACCATAACTGTTAACTATTAAAGCAAGTGAGGAAAAAACCTCAATCAATGTACAATGAATTCCAATGATGTAAAACTACTGAAGTATCTAGGGGTTCTAGGTATCTACAAAATCTAAAAAACTCCCTATTAATGAGCTAAACTTTTCAGACAAATTTCACTTGGCATGAGAGATAATTTGTGTTTATTTTATGTTTTGTTTAATTATTCTGTTTACCTGGAAATTGAATAAAATAAATGTAAAAAAAACAAGAGCAACATGTATGCATTCGGCCAATGCATATAACATACACTGCACTCAACGCAAATGCATACAGGTTGCTGTGTGGGAACACATAATACTATTGCATGTCTAACATCCTAATCTATTTTACACGCTGCTATAGCTGCATCCCATGCCCAGAAGGATATTACATTTCAAACAAAACTAACAAGTGTGAGCAGTGCCCTCCAAGTAAGTACACCTGTCTGTCTGTCCATTCCTTAGTTCAGAGTATGTAGAAGTAGGTAATGAAAAAAGGTACTATGAAACGATCATTTAATAGTGTGTACTAATGCGTGCCATGTGACCCACATTCGTCCAATCAAATTTAGGTGTTATATAATGTATAATAAATAATGACGTAGTGCAAGTATAGTATCTAAAAAATTGCGCTAAATTTATATGTCCATTTCTTATTACAACCTGACTGAAGAGGTCACCCAATATAAGCAATGAATAAAAATAATATTTTATAGTAACACGGATCTATAGCTCAATATACTTTTTTTTAAATAAATAACTGAAAAAAACAAGATAAGGTGAGTGTGGGAAAACAAGTTCCCTAAGGTCATCCCGCCTTCCCAATTGGATTAAATTCCCATTTTACAGGAAAGTAAAGCCTCAATAGTATTATCCCTGTTACCTTGATAAAGGTGACCATTTAATCTGCTAGGATAAGGAAAGTAGCAAGTCATCCAGGTGCCTAGATAATCAACGCTTTTGACCATTTATTTCACAATTATTTAAAAATTTATTTGTTTATTTTTGATAGTTATTATTATAATAATAGATCCACTTTTTTTTTTTTTTATATTTCTCATTCAAGGTCAATGGCATCCCAGAATATTGTCTGTTCAATAAATTAACATTTGCACATATTGCCTTCTAGGACAGAAGTTAATGTTCAATAGTAAAGCTCTGTCTACACTATGAAATTTTATGTGACAACAAAATGTGATGTGCCCATATATGGACATGATGTTGTTATATCACTACCATATTTGGGCACATTACACTAGTTTGGTAGTGTAGACAGAGCTTTAGTAGATATTATTAGTAAAGTAAAGTTTGTAACACCACGTGTTTCCAAGGGAAATAAGCAAGGTTTAAAATGTTTCAGTATAGTAGTTAAGCTTAAGGATGATAATAGATGCCTTTAAACCTGTCGTCTGGAGTAATGCTAGGTACGGTACTGTATACACCATGCAACCCTTCAAGCAGTAACATTTATTATGTCATAATTTAAAGAAGGTTATAATATCACCTTAAAAACTGTCTTCTGGAGTAAATGTAGGCAAGAAAATCAAGTCAAAATACAATTAAATAAATTTATCTTTTCATAATTTCAAGAATGTTAGGTTATGATATTTAAATATATTTGTTTCTTTTGTTTTAAGATACATATTTACAGAATGCTCACCCATATGGTGAAGAGTCTTGCATCCCATGTGGTGAGGGCCTGAAGACTTACAAGAACTCTGTCTGCTACGCTGACTGCCATTTGGTGTACGATTACAAACACTATGATCTAACAAGTTTGAATGGGTAAGTCAAAATGCTTGATAAAAAAAATAACTGAAATTCAGTAGAACCTTTATTAAGCTGTCTATACTATCAAACTTGATGTGGGGTATCCATATATGGACATAATGATGTCATATCACTACCATATTTGAGCATATCACTACCATATTTGGGCACATCACACTTTTTTGTTAAACTAGTTTGATAGTGTAGACAAAGATTTAGAGGACACCAATTTTTCTCACTCATTACGATTTAACAGAAAATGTTTTTAATTTGAATTTCTTTTTAGTTTCCATTCCGTGTTGTCTGGTGCAAGTTTCTCAGCTAAGGGTACCAGATTCAATTCTTTATTTAACATCAGTCTGTGTGGAAATAATGGAGTTGGCACAGCGTTGTGTAAAAACAATGTTACTATTCATTCAGAGGTTAGTCAACTTTCCCGGTTTCAGACACAGGAACTCTCCCAAACCCGGAAACTATCCCAAAACCAGAAACTCTCCCAAACCCGGAAGCACTCCCAAACCCGGAAGCACTCCCAAACCCGGAAGCACTCCCAAACCAGGAAGCACTAATATTGGGAGTTAATGCTCAAACAATCATATTACTGTATATTTAAATATCTTTTGTATATTTTCCAGAAAACTGAGGACTTCGACGATGATGTAAAATCGCTGATCTGCCGTTCAACCATTATCCCATCCCCTACAGGGGAAAACGAGGCAACACTGTCTGCCCAGCCTGTCAGGTAGAAGCATAGTTTTATTATCATATAAGTATAAATCCAATGTTTGGGTATAATCCTAATTTAGCCTACAACTTCCCTCTGGGACTAAAGGGTCTTTAACACCTGTTCTGGCATTGTTTTGGTCCGGTGCCGGGAAATCAAATCAAATGTTTCGTTTTCATGTTGCTATGCGTATATGGATTGATGCACAGCCACATGGAGTGTCGTATAACGAAGGGGACCTAGGATAAAATAGTAGAACAGGATGTTTATATTTTACCATTTCTTTTCAGCATTGGTGATCAGCTGATTGGTCTAAATGATGCTATGGGTTTAGCAGGTATCACTAAGTCTGTGTTCCCAGAAAGTCCCTATGACATCCCAGACCTCAAGTTTTACTTCCATTCATCTGAGTGAGTAAAGAATAATTTTGTTTTGAATTTATTTTTCGATTTATACTGTGTAACAAGACTTTTCTCCATGAGGACCCGATCCATGACCTAGTCCAGGACTTGGTCCATGACCTAGTCCAGGACCCAGTACAGGACTTGGTCCATGACCCAGTCCAGGACTTGGTCCATGACCTAGTCCAGGACCCAGTACAGGACTTGGTCCATGACCCAGTCCAGGACTTGGTCCATGACCCAGTCCAGGACTTGGTCCATGACCCAGTCCAGGACTTGGTCCATGACCCAGTCCAGGACTTGGTCCATGACCCAGTCCAGGACTTGGTTCATGACCCAGTCCAGGACTTGGTCCATGACCTAGTCCAGGACCCATCTCAGTGTGAGACTTCTTTTGAATAGGATATTAAAATGTACCAAGTTCTGTATTGTCCACATATGCAATGTATATACATATTACCCAACAGCTTTATGTCCCACCCTTAGGACGAGGCAGTTAAAGTAAACTATTGAACCCATGCCTCCCACAGTCTGATACTCCTTACCATTATGTCATACAGTACTACTCTCTCTATAACAAATTTTGAATTATTTTTTTCTTGTGGAACTAGCCTTAAAGCCCTCTGGGATTATTTAAGTTTCTCCAGCATAAGTGCATTCTACTTAAAAAACAAACAAAAAACTCATATTACACAATTGATGTATCTTACATTATAAAATTGAATTGAATTGAATGTGTGTTTAGTAGGCCTATAGCATGAACTAGTACATTATCATATCTTATTACATTCATATTGCCTATAGATCCACAAAAGCATGCAAAAATGGCCGTTCAACCGAACTTATTTTGAGGTGCGATAAGAATGCAGATGGTCGTGGTGTTCTGCACCTTCCCGAAAAGTGTCCAGGTGGCACGTGTGACGGGTGCACATTCCATTTCCTGTGGATGACGGCCGCTGCTTGCCCAGAATGTATGGAAGATGATTATTACGCAATCAAGGGTGAATGCTCCGCAGGCAAGCAGGTGAAACAATATGTATGGAATAGTACAAGGTAGGAATCAGAAAAAACATCTACATGTAAATCATTTTTTTCATGAAAAATTGTCTCTACCCCAATCCACTAGCCTATCATAATTAATAATACATTCAACCCTAGGCATAGTCACTTAAATGTTTCTCTGCATTTACCTAAGACTGAATATATAAAACATAGCCTTGCATATAAAGTTGTGCTCGTCTATGACCCTAACATCATTCAAACATGGACTTTATTAAAACTTTTAAATATATTTTTATACACGGTACGTAATATTGTAAAAACATTGTTGAAATTTTATTAGTATGTGTTGACCTGGGCCTCTGTGGTTAATAAAGTTTAATTGAATAAATATTAATATTGGTTGAATTAATTTGCTCCCTACTGTTTATTTGTAGAGTGTGTCGTGATGGAGTTCCACTACCAGAGCCTATCACCAGTGTTTGTAGTATGATACCATGGTATGGCCAACTTGCTATCGCAGGCTTCGTGTTCTCACTCCTTGTACTTATAGTAATTGTAGTCGTTGTCTGGAAGCAGAATAAAACGTAAGTAATATAACCTTAAAGTCCTATATGAACTGACATAATGATTAGATGAGTTACCCACCACAGGACGAGTTTCAAATGTTTGAAGCTCTGTCTACACTATCAAACTAGTTTGACCAAAAAAATGTGATGTGCCCAAATATCGTAGTGATATGCCAAAATAAGGTAGTGATATGAAATCATCATGTTCATATATGGGCACATCATTTGTTTTTGGTCACATTAATTTTGATAGTGTAGTTGAAACCTTCCCAGTACATTTCTAGTAATTTTGATACCCTAATGATTGTTGTGTGTGGACATTGTGATGTATATGCCTACCTATCATAAAGGAAGCGCATAATCTATTTTGAACGCAATCTGCCTCCTTGCAATAAAAACTGCCTCCTTACTTATAAAGCTGGTTGCTTCTGCCTCTGGGGAATTATCTGCGGCAGAAACAGTCTGCCGCTTTATAATGGCACTAGTTGTTTGAAGTATTCATTTTCTAATTGTTTGTCTTATCAGACTTGAATACAAGTATCAAAAGCTGGTTGCTCCTGCCTCTGGGGAATTATCTGCGGCCGAAACAGTCTGCCCCTTGGCACTAGTTGTTTAAAGTATTCATTTTTTAATTGTTTGTCTTATCAGACTTGAATACAAGTATCAAAAGCTGGTTGCTTCTGCCTCTGGAGAATTACCCGCGGCAGAAACATGCGCTATTGGAGAGGACGAGGAGGAAGACAACATCATCTTTGAGGATGGCAAATCAACGTCTTTCTTTAGCAAGTTGAAATCACTTGGCAGCAGCAACTCTTCAGACAAGGTGAGTCACTCTAAGAAAATATTAAAATAGAAGTCTCTTTATTCTCTCTCCTTCTTTCTTTCTTTCTTTCTTTTTTTTTGTCTGTATCTTTTTTCTTTTTTTTCTTTTAGTCTTTTTTGCTTTCTTTATTTCTATCTTTTGTCTTCTTTTTTTCCTTTCTTCTTTCTTTCTTTCTTTCTTCCATTTCCCTCTCTTTTTTCTTATCAACTTTATTTGTCTAAAATGGGAACCAACCAGTGACAGTTATCAAATAGAATATCAAGAGTAGAAAATAAAAAAGAGATGCACTGACTATTTCTTCCTTTAGTTATCTAGCCTTTTCTTCCTTTCATTTTCATTCTTTTTCTGTTCATATAATTCATAATACAAAATTTCTTCAGTGACCCATCACCATATTAAATAAAATTAAAATACCTCATTGTTATTTCATTTTTTTTTAATTATTTTTTTATTTTGCCTGAAAATCATACTTATCCCATGTCTGTTAAATTATATATTTGTTATGAAAGATAAATCCCAGCTTTATTTTGAGTTTATACAAAATGCCTTATTTTATATTTAGGTTTTCAGTTAATTTTGATTGCGTTTTTACAATTGTTAACCCTTTTTTCCTCCCGACACATTCATGTAATCATAGGACCTGGAATTTTCATCAATGCAGAATAAACTACTTCCTACCAGCTAAATCAAAGTAGGTCCATCATCATCCATCTCAACTCAACCAGTTTACGTTCTTTTTTTTTTTGTTTTTCAATGTTCAGTTTATTTTCAACATTTGAAGTAGTTGTGCTTGCTTGAACTACTCATTTAATTTAGCAGCATGTCAAAATATTTATGTTTTTATTAATTGGTAAAACTAGCATGACTGACACCTTAATTTTCCTTCCAAAGTTTATTAAAAGAAAATCTAGGAAAATGTGTTGCATGTGCTACCATGTTGCCTAATCTATATCATATCATATCATTGATATATTTAAAAAAATAATTTCTCCATTTTTAGATCTAAAATTGTAAAAGTTTAAGTTTAATGTTTATTGTGTTATTTGTTTTGTGTATCTCAGCCTATTAGTGGGGTTTTTATTGGTTGTGAATTGAATAAAATTAAAATTAAAATATCATAGGGGTAAATAGCAGTAGCCTGGTAGCTGTCATCATATTTTAAAGAAACTTAAAATGTCTCTAAACACACAATACAATTTTGCATTTATGTATTCTAGAATAAAAAAAAAAAACAAAATGTATGTTATATGTTTGATATACAAATATCAATAAGATATTTAAGATACTGATGTTAACATGTTTTACCTTTAATGTCTACAACATTACATATTGAGCTGCTTAATTTCTGATACTGTTGTATTGTTGAACTTGGTTTAAAATAATTGTTGTTTTTGCTGCATGAGTTTTAAATATTCCTGCATGACATTGTCTTTTTATAATCCTAAAGCCCTGTCTTCACTATCAAACTAGTTTGACAAAAAAAGTGTGATGTGCCCAAATATAGTGGTGATATGCTTAAATATGCTAATGATATGACATCATGTCCATAGATGTGCACATCACATTTTTTTTAATAAATAAAGTTTGATAGTGTAGACAGGACTTTAATTAGTTAAAATTTTAAATTGGGTATGTTCTCTCTACAATTTGTTTTTTTATATATTTTTTTTTTAGTATTACTTGTTTTATTTGTTTACTTTTGTTTATAAATTCCTTTAGAAGTTGTTCTTGTTTAAAATATAGTGGCACTAAAACCTGGTTGCGTATCCATACTGTACATGGGTGGTAGGTTCAAATCCAGACATAGTCACTGTACAGATTTTTTCTTTGGCTAGCTATGGCTAAACCAAGGCCACTAACTAAACCCCATACATAATACAAGATTTCTATTCCATGTGACTAAAAATTGTAAAATAAAAAATCATTTCTTAAATTAAAATTTAAACAATTAAAAATTGATTGTTAATTAAATTGTTTGTTTTTTCAGGTGGAAGATGACATCAAAATGCCGCTGTATCCTTTAAATTTCAGCGGCACGAAACCAATTGAAAACATCAACATTTAACATTTACCTTTGATCATTTTTTGGTGCTTTAAGACCATGTTGAGTCTAATCTGTTGTTCTATGGAATGCAAAAGAAGAAAGTAGGATGGCATCGATTTGTTTTTAGCATGCCATACAAGGAATTGGTTGATAGAGGGCAACCTAGTATGCTGTATCCTACACTTTGAGTAGATTATATGTTTATGTTAAGATTGAATTGCATTTTTTTATCTTTTTCTTTACGATGAAGGTAAATCGTGAACAATCACTTGTCATTGACAAATAAAAAATGTCCATAAAAACTATCAAAACAGCAAAACAAAAATAATGGTATTGAAGAATGGCATGGTATTAAGGTAAATTTTATTCTCTATTCTTCACCTTTTTTTGTTTCGGTTTTGATAATATTGTATTGACGGACAGTTTTCAAAAATTGATTCATCTATTGATAGCCTTGATTTTATGTTTGTAGTAGTCATCAAATTATATAAATCAAATTGTCCTTTTATATAAACAAACAGCATTTTTCAAACTATTTATGTTTACAGACGTATTCAAATCTGTTGACTGTAGATTTTCATTTCTCAATAACTGAAATTACCGTTTTTTATTCACTCTTTATCTCTGTCAGTCGCATTTTTGTGCGTGTGAATGTTCTTTATTTAAAATATATACGGTACTGTCGTTTGCACGATAGACACATCATACACAAACAAACGATAGTGTCTGATAAGTGATGTGTCAGCAATTGTACAATACAGATTGTATTTCATGGTTGATCGAACAATCAGTCTGGTCGAATATTATACCATGGAGTAGACTTAGCATACTTAGCCTGCACCGCTGTTAAATAAATGAAGCTTTTGAACATTCAACACTAGCGAGTATTATAACACGTATGGTTACATTTTATAATAAGCGCAGACTTTGTTTATGCGGTGTGTTTAAAATTATATCACACGATAGACGTTAAGCAACATTTAGCAAATAGGCGTTTGTTATCATTAAGCAACCTTTATCAAATAAATTAAATTTTTCAATCTTTGATATATTATATGTACAATAGTAATTTTTTAAAATTATTTCTTAAATTTTGAATACAGTAGTGTGCAACTTTTTTAATATAGTAAGGTTTTTCTTTATTTCTTTATCAATCTCTAAAATAGTGTTATAATAAGTTATTTCTAAAATCTATTGCGACATTTAATTTCATATCTAATAGTATACTGTGCAATTAATATATATTTATTTAGGACTACCTACAGCAAGTATAATACAGTAGATTTCTTGATATTTCCAAGTCTTATTCTTGTAAATAAATGAATATGATTAGACGGCCTAAATTTAAATATGCAAGCGCTACCTCTCAAAGGAGCCTTTATATTGAGAGGGACTATTCATATAATAGTACCCAGGCTAAATTAACTATAATTGCTAAAAAAATAGTGAAGGGCATGTGGCGCAGTGTGTTTTGACTACTAATCGTGAGATCGAGGTTCGAATCCAACTCTCGCCGCATTGCTTGTATCCTTAGGCAAGATACTTTGCTTACGTTTGCCTCTCTCCACCCAGGTGTATAAATAGGAACCCGGTTAGATCAAGACACAACTTTGCGCTGATTACTAGCTGCATTATGGGAGTATGTTTCCATACGTGTTTGATCAGGAAAAAATGACTGGGGTAATAATGTTCAGCGCTTAGAGGTTTCACAACATTAGGCACTATATAAATCCAGGATATTATTATTATTATACAACATGCTTTCATTGGCGTATAGTAAGTGTTCTTTACAAAGTGTAATTTATAAGCAGTCTTTCATTTTTAGTAGTTAAACTTAAATATTGAAGCATTCCTGTATTTTTAAATTAAAAAAGACTGTATACATTTACTTAATTCCACATGATACGTATTTAATCACAAAATATATTTTAAATTAAAAATATGATTCATGAATTATTTATAGAATATATTTAAAATACTTAAACTCAATTTGAGAATATATTTAATAATTTTTGAATTAAAGAATATATACATTTATATAAATATTGATAGTTTATTCACGTGAATGCTTAATATTTTGCAACACTGTTTTCTGATCGTTAATGAGTGTCATTATGTAGTTGAAACTCCCTATACGTTTTCTCTAAAACCTATTATAAGGGAATGTCTTAAACTGGCCCAAAATCTTTAAAATGAATGTATAAATGCAATGTAACAATTAAGTGTATACCGGTGTGGGGCAATGTATATAATTCAATGTTTGTATTTGTGATTTTGTGAAAGTCAATTTTGATTTTATACATTAAGTATCATTATTCATATAGTGTTGAAAAGAACTTTTAAATTGTTCTTCTAAAATTGATTAAGAAAAATAAACAATTGTATTGATTACATATCGTGTATAATGTCACTCAAATTTGATCAAACCTAGCAACCCAACTGCAGGTTCACGGCAGCCTAGCAACCCAACTGCAGGTTCACTGCAGCCTAGCAACTCAACTGTACCTTCACGGCAGCCTAGAAACTCAACTGCAACTTCACGGCAGACTAGCAGAGCACTAGCAACTCAACTGCAGCTTCACCGCAGCATAGAAACTCAACTACAGCTTCACAGCAGCCTAGAAACTCAACTGCAACTTCATGGCAGACTAGCAGAGCACTAGCAACTCAACTGCAGCTTCACCGCAGCATAGAATCTCAACTGCAACTTCAGGGCAGACTAGCAACTCAACTGCACCTTCACGGCAGACTAGCAGAGCACTAGCAACTCAACTGCAGCTTCACCGCAGCCTAGAAACTCAACTGCAGCTTCACAGCAGCCTTGCACCTCAACTGCAGCTAAGCAACTCAACTGCAGCTTCCCCGCAGCTTAGCAACTCAATAATCGTAAACAAATAAAAGTACACAAATAAAAGTACAATGCAATATATTAATAAATCATTTTGTTATTTATTCTCGTTTACTAAATTTATTTCTCGTAGTTCTTTACTTTTTTCTTGACTTTCTATTTTTTGTACATCTTCTGGTTTCTTTTCTAAATTTTCTTTTTCTAAATCTTTTAATTCTTCTTTTAATTCTTCTTTTGTTTGTTCATTTTCTTTCTTAAGTTTTATCACGCTTCGTTTTCTTACAGAGTCTTCGATATATTGTATTACATTGAAAGGGTCTATGTTAACATTTGAAGCCTAGAAAAAAAAATGAATGAATGATTATAGTTTTTTCACAATTAGTAGTATGTTTGTTTATGAATTAATTGCTGACCTATAAAACTTACCCCAAATAATTCCATTGAACTTATGTCTGACCGGGGGTTGTTGACCGGTCCACGACTTACTATACGAACTAAAGCTGGTATATCGTCAATACCAGGAGCTACCCAAGGCTCCTAAGGAATGAAACATATTAGGTGAGTTTAGTGGGTTTCTTTATAGGTTTTCTGTCCGTTATGTCCAAATTTTTAAATTTATTTTACTCACCAATTTTGGTAAAAACATGGCAAGACTCCAGGCATACTGTTTCATGTCTTCTGTAAATGCTTTTAGTACAAAATATAATAACCTGTAAAAGAAGAAAATATATTTAATAATGCAGAATAGTATTTATTAAATAATTAAAAAAATAAGAAAATATTATATATAGTAAACCAAATAATTAAACTTACCTAAAAAAATCAGAATTTGCTGTTCTAGACATTATTACAACTTCGTTATCATTTTTCGGCGTTAAATACGCCATCGCAGATGCGTTACCGAAATTTGTTGCTAACCCCAATGCATTATGAACCTGAAATTTAAAAGTTCTACTTGTAATTTCATCTTAGTTGCCCATGCATTGATACTGTTGACTATTTAGGATGTTTTTTTAATTCCCCTTTCACATTGCATAGAAAAGCACATTTTAGTGTGAACCCAGGTATGTGTAACTCCATAGTTTTGTATAGTGTGAACCCAAGTGTGTGTAAATCCGGGTGTGTGTGTAAACTAGAGTATTTCTACATAATGTGAAAAGGGTATAAGTATACTGACCTGTAACAGGTCTGTGAAGTAGTTACAGCCACCGTTCTCCTTAGCATACTTCGTAGCTGACAAATGTATATGTTTCATTAGGCCTTTAAAACAAACAATTGTTGACATAGTTATGCTTAGTTAATTCATCTAGCTCTTTTCTTTTCATTGTTTTAATTTGTCATCTTATTTTCATTCTTTTTTCTTTCATAGACAGTAGTTTTAGTTCATTTGCATATTTAAACAGGTGTATAGGCTATCCTCGTGCTATGCAAGATTATAATAGCTGCGAAGACATGCTGATGGTAAGTGTTTGTTTATTTTGATTCCAATATTCATTTTTATGGACTTTGGGCCTAGTAATTCTGATTTGATGCAGAGTGTTGTATGTAGATCATGTGACCGATAATATAATAAGTCACTATAGCCTAAACGGATTAGGCAGCCTTACCATAATAGCCATCAGGGCTGATTGAAGCCTGTGCATGTGTGTGTACTTGGCTGGCGCTTGCCTTTGGTAGGCTGTCCCACATCATTTGCGGATATTTATATCTTTTATCTGTTTCATACACTTTCATATACCTGTAATTAATAGATTTAATCAAGAAAAAGCTAATAGTTTTTAACAACGAGGGTAATCAAAATAAATACAGTAATTGTTTAATTCTCATGCCTAAAGCTCTGTCTACACTATCAAACTTTATGTGACAAAAAAGTTTGATGTGCCCAAATATGGTTGTGATATGCCCAAACATGGAAGTGATATGACATCATCATGTCCATATATGGGCACATCACATTTTTTTGTCACATAAAGTTTGATAGTGTAGACAAGGCTTTATGGATTGGGCTAATGTAGAGGCAGAACCATTTTTTACCAACACCCCAAAACTGTTTTAACAATGTCTAAATAAAATGAAATAAAATCCTTTTTTTTTTTTCAAAAAGATGAATTTATGATTCTTACCATCTCATTGATGTGTGCATCATATCAATAAATTCCTCTTCTGTTAGTTCTAAAAAATTATGTTTTTTAGATATAATAAGTGAGTGGTATCCATTGTACTTAAAAGCATTGGCTGCTGTACCTGAGTACGTTGATGTGATCCGTCCAAAGGTGTCCTCCGCCGTCTTACTAAAAAGTTGCATAAATATAATAAGGCAATGAACATGTTATTTTTTTTCTAGTTATATACACTATCAAACTGGTGTTGTAACTCGTGACTCTTTCCACTCCTAAAGCCTTAACATTTTCAAATAGTTTATAAATCCTGTACATTAGGCATTTCTCTCCCTTAGCAAAATCAGTCCATTTCATCCGGGTTTTTGAAAAAATCCGGGTAATAAATCTTGGTCTGTTTTAAACAATTTACCAGTTCTGATTGTTTATCTTGACACACAGAAATTGCTGAAAACCATATAGGAATGTTCATGAGCTGTCCAGGTGACCTTGTTGTAAATGACCTAATAGTACCCTTGGGTTATATTTGATGGGCAGTTAATATCATCAAATTACAATTGTGTGTTTTATGGGCTGACACTCTTGACAGGCATGTGGACCATTTCTGCTAAGGGAGAGTTTTGCCTCATGAATTGGCGTTTTTATATTAGTGCAACTTACAACTCGTAAGCGCAGAAATCACAGTCTTTGCTCGACTTCTGCATGAGTTCATCTAGGTAAGTTTCAACGTCGTCTTGGTCATTCACACCGGGTCTTTTTGCTCGCAATGGGTTGAAAATCGTTTCTTCGTTTGTATATTTATTATAAATTATTGTAATAAACTGTCGAAGAAAAAGTAAACGAATATTAAATTATTTTCCAGAAAGATTTAGAAAAAAACATAATTGATGGGAGTTGAGGCTGAAGGTGTTCCTGTTTTCGTACTTACTTGGAGCTTTGCCTCGCGTAGAAGATCCTCACTGTTTCCAAGCCACTTTAACAGTTTAGTTTGAAACGTGTCTGGTACGACAATTTGACCTGACCTTCTCTTCACGTCGTAAATTCGTTCAAACATATCGTACGTTACCCTAAAAAAATAAGCATAAATACAAAGTTATGAAGAAACATTGATGCAAATATTTATTGAATTATAAAGATTTAAATCATTTATTTTTAATATTTTACCTGCAGTCCAATTGTGAAGACACTTTCCACCTTTCTTGAAAATCCTCAAGCCTAGAAATTGAGAATTCTTGACGCAAACCATTGAAGCAAACTTTGTGGTACCAGTCCTGAAAATAAATGCAAGTGTTATTTCTTTTTTACAAACTTTTAAAGAATTTTTGGTTTTAATCGTTCATTAATTTAATGATTGCTTACATGACTATGTTTCAATTCTGTTGTAAACAACTTCATGTCGGTAATACTGGCCAGCTTGGGATGAAAATCGTAATTTAAAGTCATCATGAAGAGTTTAATCCAACCGTATAAAGCCAATGTTACCATTATTAGTCCCATGAGACACAGACGACGATTGGTTCGAACTCCAGGCATTCTTGATAGATTTCTGAAAAGATATATATATTGAGTCATAGTTTCATTTCATTCTGGTCATACTAACTAATCTACACCAAACAAAGAAGGCGGTCTTCATTCAGTCTTCATCATCAGTATTTTGACAGTTTCTTGCATAAATAATTGTCGTATTCGAGTGTACCGTTGAGTAGTTTTTCCGTTGAGTACTTCTTTAACGGAGTATTTTGAGCGTTGAGATTGTTCTTAACGAAAAAGCTTTCGTTGTCAACGTTTTCTATTCGAATGACTTTCTGTTGAGCACAAATTTACAATTTGAATACAAAAAGTACTCAACGAATCTTTGACAATGTTGATGACGAAAGTTCCCAATCGAATACGACAATTGTTAAATAGTAATACTGTAGCACATACTAATAGTTGATAACACAATACTCATAAAATCCCACCGGGTGGTACCGGGTGGTACCGGGCACTGCCGGGCGTAGATTAGTATGTCCTGTGCGTGGACCTTCTGCCCTGGCCGCCCCTCCTGTATGATGAGAATGAGTAGGCCTACTACTAGTACTAGCTAGGACTCTAGGCCTAGGCTAGGTACTAGTTACTAGCTAGCTAGCTAGGCCGGCCTAGCCTACATATTTATTTATATCAAAGCTATGTCTACCTAGTTAATGATAATTTTTACGTACCCTTTGATCATGGAGCAAGTTGCAATAATATTTTGATTGGTATATTATACCGAAGTAGGTTTTTAGGCCTATAATAAGCTAGGCCTAAAAGGTACGGTATTACGTACGTACGTACGTAAACAGTTATGCCTAGCCTCACTACCAGGCACAAGGTAAACAATGTATACCAAATTGGTACGTAGTCGCCTACTATTCATTCACAGTGCGTCTGTACACGAAAGTCTAATTATGGGAAAACCCTGAAATTTTTATCAATTGTTGATCCCCCTATAAATAGAATTAATTTGTTTATTCATCGCCATTTTATATTGACATATCCGTTTTCGGGTAAAATGAAGAAAGAGGTAAAGTGAAATTGTGTAAGTAATTTGTATAATCATAGTCTCTATGGTATAATGGTAAGCTTAAAATAGCCTAGGCCTATATAATTACTCACTCTGAAGGCTAGGAGATCTAAACTAGAAGAAAATATCAGTTGAATAAAAACCTAGCTAGATAGCATATAGGCTAGGCCTAGCCTAGTAGTAGTATTTTAAAAAGGAAAAGGTTCATTTATTAAAATATAATGTTTATAAAACTTACTGTATTTTATGTACAGCAAATTATTTCAATGATCAATTAAGAAAATGCTATACCGTATGATTTCAAGATTACATATTTTGATTTTTTAAATACGCCTAAAACTGGTGAGAGTATGCTTTCTTTGTATAACATTGGGGTTGTCATATATAAACTGACTATTTTTTATTGTGACACAATTTGTGTAAGTTTCCAGTAGGTTTCCAAATACTGTACTTTGTCATTCTTTATTGCTGACAAATAGACTGACAACAATTGTAAATAGCAAAGTACAACCAACCAACCAATCAATAAATCAATTCAATTTTAACGCCCACATGATAAACGCATAATGCAATCATTTTTATTTCAACCTTGAATGAATATTTACTTGCTTTTTTCCCTTTTACTATGACTTAACTGACAAATTATGAAATGTACGAATTGCGAAAAAAAAATGGTGTGTGTGTGTGACAAGTATATGACATTCAAAAAGTTATTAATTAACACTGTACATATACAGTAGTAACTATTAGAAACAGGCCTATACTATTTTAAATTTTTTTTTAAGTGCATTAAAAAGTTTTCTCTCTTAAATCTGTTTTTATCAATCTAGTAAAACGGAATTTGAGTACTGAGAAAAAGCACTATGTTATCTACTTCTACGGGGTACATCTGGAGTGAGAAAGATGTGTTGGGAACAGGGGCTACCAGTGCTGTCTACACTGGTAGATCAAAGGTATGTTAAAATTAGACAATTTGTGATGGTTAAAAAATGTTGCCAAAACCAATACATGAACTTTCACTTCTCTGGTTATTAGTACTCTACCGTTAGACCACTATGCAGTGATGTAGCCACGAGAAATAAAGTGGGCCGGTTTTTGCAAGAAAAAGGGAACAATCTCAGTTCAAGTCACTGGGTTGTCAAAGGTGAAAAAGTGGTTAGGTTGAAACCTAACCACCCGTACTGTTTCTTACGCCCTGATGTTTTTATTTCACTGTATGTTCAATTCCAATAAGATAACCACTTTTCTGGCATCCATATAGTAGTGTGATGAGAAAAGCAGAAAAGATTGTCTGCTTGAGTGCAAATCACATTTACTCTAATTGATTTTTTTTTCTTTAAAAATTAGACCCGTGGACACAAGGTAGCCGTGAAAGTCTTTAATAACTCCAGCTTCATGCGGCCTGGTGCGGTACAAGACAGAGAGTTTGAGGTGCTTAAGCAACTGAAACACAGGAACGTAGTACAACTGATAGCTATTGATGTCGATGTAAGTTTTTATCTTAAGCCCAATTTGTGACTAAATTAATTTTTTACTATCCAAGATTTTCATTAAAACATGCATTAATTTACAAATTTCATAATCAAATCCACACAAAAAATATAATTAAATTGCATAATATGATATGGTATTCTTGAAATAATTTTATTAGAATCCTAATATTATAGAAGAGAAATTTTTCATTTTTAGTACTTTCGATCTATTGGATCAACAAAAAAGAAAAATTTATTTTCTATATCTTTTTTCGTCTGCTCTAAAACTCAAACCTGTTGCTTATCTAAACTTAATATTTCACCTGGGAGGTGTTAAATTCCCTCTGTTTTGTTGATTTATGGTTTTGACGTGCCTTCGAACACTACTCCTCTCCCAAGATTTTCGATACATCTCATTCTGATAGAGAAAATGAATAATAATCAATGTGTTTGATGTTTACAGGAGAGAAGTCGCCAGCGTGTCATAGTGATGGAGTTATGTAGTAAGGGCAGCTTGTACACAATGCTTGAGTTACCGCAATTCATGTTTGGTGTTCCAGAACACGAATATAAAAGAGTGTTGTCTGATATTTGTAAGTTTTCTTCTACCTATAGTTAATAAGTATGTTGTTTTGTGTTGTTAGTGTTATTGGCTATAAAAATATGGACTAAAGCTCTGTCTACACTATCAAACTTCAAACAAATTGTAATGCGCCACCCATATATGGACACGATGACATCATATCACTACCATATTTGGGCACATCACACATTTTTGTCAAACTAGTTTGATAGTGTAGACGGAGCTTATAGTGTTAAAACATATATTGATAATTAATGAATGATTTTGTTTTGTCAGGCTCTGGAATGAAATACTTACAAAATAAACAGATTGTGCACCGTGACTTGAAGCCTGGTAACATCATGGTTATGGAGGGCAAAGATGGACAAAATATCTACAAACTAGCAGACTTTGGTGCTGCTAGGCAACTATCAAACGATGAGAATTTTGTTTCGCTCTATGGAACAGAGGAATATTTGGTTAGTTTCCATATTTCTTTCCATCTTTCATCCTCATACCTTTCATTTTCCTACCTTCCATTTATTCATACAATGTAAACAATTCCATGTTCAAGGTTTGAGGTTTTGAAATATTTTTTTTTAGCATCCAGATATGTATGCCAGAGCTTTGTTGAGTGATAGTACAGGAACAGGCTTCAACTCGTCGGTAGATCTGTGGAGCCTGGGTGTTACGTTGTATCACGTTGCCACTGGCAACCTTCCGTTCAGACCTCATGGTGGACGCAACAATAAAAGAACAATGTAAGAATATATATATTGGTCTATTACTCAAGATGTAGATGTATCTGAAACACAGCTCTTGTTATTGTTTTGTTTCTAAAGCTCTGTCTACACTATCAAAGTATTTTGACAAAAAAAAGTGTGATATGCCCAAACATGGTAGTGATATGCTCAAATATGGTAGTGATATGCTCAAATATGGTAGTGATATGCTAAAATATGGTAGTGATATGCTAAAATATGGTAGTGATATGACATCATGTCCATATATGGACATATCACATTTTTTTGTCATAAGTTTGATAGTGTAGACAAGGCTTTATATATTTCTTATTAATATCTTGAATTATCTGTATCAGGCATTATCTGACAACCAAAAAAGCATCAGGGGTTATTTGTGGATACCAAAAAGACTCAGATGGTAAAATTACTTGGGAACGAGATTTGCCTGAAAGTACCAGGATGTCAACGTAAGACTGAGTTCATTTTTTCTCTTTCTTTCTTCAGAAATAAGTTTCAAACTTGGTCTTTCTAATTTGTTGTTTTAAACCGTGTTTGCCATGCTTACTTTTACTTGTTTACTTGTTTCCCGTACACTTTCGTCTACGGGATCGAGGCGAAGCACTCAGTGCTTAAAAGCCCCTCTTAGCAATAAAATCATATTCTATATAGGGTGAAAACTTCAGCGGGTGGTTGGACCATGCGACGTTAAGTTTTGCTTTGAACAAGTTCACCGTAGCACATGACAATACATCCGTAGGCAGAGCATTCCATAAGAGAATAACTCTCCTGGAAAACGTGTCCCTCCTAATATTAAGACGACAGCTTTTAAACTTGAGTTTATATGGGTATCCACGGGTCCGAGATTCTAGATCAAATTCAAAAAATGTGTTGATCGAAATACGATCGAAACCTTTAACAATCCTAAAAACTTGGATAATATCCGCTCTCTGCCTTCGATATCTCATGGTAGGAAGACCAAGAATTCTCAAACGTTGTCCATACGGGATGTTACGGTATAGGAATCAATCTTGTTGCTCTTTGCTGGACCTTCTCTATTTCATCCTGATCTCGTTTTTTCTAATAGGATTATAAACAGTATTACAATATTCAAGCGTTGGCCTGACAATAGACTTATACAGCTTCAAAAATCCATCTTTATTCAAGAATTTAAAAGATCTATAAATCATTCCTAGTTTCTTATTAGCTCTTTTACAAATATCCGCTACATGCAAATTAAAGATTAAACTAGGATCAAAAGTAACACCTAGATCTTTCTCCTGCTTTACCTCATGTAGTAAATTACCAGCCATTGAATACACTTAGTGTCATTAAATGGCAATTGCCAAACATTAGACCAATGGGAAGCACTGTCAATGTCTCTCTGAAATAAATCCGCATCATCAATGTTATTGACCACTCTATACAACTCTATATAAACGAATACTATACTCGACAACATCAGGTAAATCGTTAATGAAGATTGAAAATAAGATTGGGCCCACAATGCTACCCTGTGGAATTCCACTTAATACTGGAGCCTGTGATGATAATTGACCATTGACACTAACTCGTTGTGTTCTATTTGACAAATAATTAGAGAACCATCCTAGTAGATTTCCCGTAATACCAAAACCTTTCAATTTGACTAGAAGCCTTTCGTGTGGCACACTATCAAAAGCCTTTTTATAGTCTAAATAGACACAATCAAAGCTATCATGGTTATCCAGGTTAGTAGTCCAACTCTCCAGGACATCAAGTAGTTGTAATGCACATGTGATGATGCTAAGTGGTTTTTGTTAGTAGATGGAAGATCTTTCTGTCAAAGGTCATTGGTTCTATCCCATCAATGTCATTTCATTTCTTTATTAGTGTAATATAAGGATATACTTTTATATTTAAGAAATTGACCTTTGTATCGGAATTCAAATAGGTTCACAAACTGACCCAGAAAGTCCAAAGGAGAGTTTGTCCAGATGTTTTAATGACCATTTAGTTTATAATAGAATCCCTAAAGAAAACACTTAGCTTAACTTTGCGACCGTTCCCATCGTAAAACAATTAGATAATGACAGTTTTAAGCAGAGATTTGACAGGGCCAATTCATCATTGTAACCTCCCCAGATAAGATCAATCACTCCCACTTAAACACCCCTGGATCAACTTAGGACCAATCGTTACCCTCACAGATGATGTAATGACATTATGCAAATGAACTGAGCCAATATACTCCCAAGTTTCAGAAGGGCCCAGACACACCTTACAGCCACCTCACGGAGCACACACCTCACAGCAGACCTACACACTTCACACCTCACCGACAGCATCATTGACCGTCCGTTCCTTATCTATACTTATAGTTGTATATTGTACTGAAGTATTATACTGAATAAATAATATATGTGTTACGACAGTCAAGCGAGTCAGAGTCCTTCATTAGTACCTCCAACAACCCAACATTATATTACATGGTGGAAGACCCGGGCAAAATACCAATACTTGAATTGCGGTATGGTATATTTGAATGAGATGCCTTACACTGCTACCTACATATTGGACGACGGCACACTGTGGACTACATCCCATTATTATCGATTATTATATGATTGATTTCAATTTATCCTTTATAAATTTTTTTTCTATTTCAAATAATTAACGAGAGTCGACTTCTTGACCGATGTTTTTTAGGGAAACCCAACCGTTGTGATGTTTATATTTCGGTAATCCGAGTGTAGCATGCCTCCAAAGCAACGGACCCACAATTATGTCGATCTTGAAGAACACTTTCGTTTTTTTATATACATTTTTTGTTTCAAATTTTATATAAATTCCGGAATTTTATACCAAATTCATTTTTAATTTCATTTTTTTAAGAGAGAGAAGAGAGAGAGTGAAAGTGATAAGGTTACACTTCAGAGTCAATGGTTTTGGCTAACTCAATTTTTGCATATATGTATAATGTTTTTTTTCTTTTATATAACTTTAATTTTGCATGCCACTATTATAACCATTTTTATATGTTAAATAGATTTTAAAAAAAAAGGGAAACAGAGGGATGTAATATAAGGATATACTTTTATATTTAAGAAATTGACCTTTGTATCGGAATTCAAATAGGTTCACAAACTGACCCAGAAAGTCCAAAGGAGAGTTGGTCCAGATGTTTTAATGACCATTTAGTTTATAATAGAATCCCTAAAGAAAACACTTAGCTTAACTTTGCGACCGTTCCCATCGTAAAACAATTAGATAATGACAGTTTTAAGCAGAGATTTGACAGGGCCATGAATTCATCATTGTAACCTCCCCAGATAAGATCAATCACTCCCACTTAAACACCCCTGGATCAACTTAGGACCAATCGTTACCCTCACAGATGATGTAATGACATTATGCAAATGAACTGAGCCAATATACTCCCAAGTTTCAGAAGGGCCCAGACACACCTTACAGCCACCTCACGGAGCACACACCTCACAGCAGACCTACACACTTCACACCTCACCGACAGCATCATTGACCGTCCGTTCCTTATCTATACTTATAGTTGTATATTGTACTGAAGTATTATACTGAATAAATAATATATGTGTTACGACAGTCAAGCGAGTCAGAGTCCTTCATTAGTACCTCCAACAACCCAACATTATATTACATTAGCCATAAAAATATAAAAATGCACAAAACCACAGTTTAAAATAAAACTTTGACCCACGGGCCGGTTACTCCATCACAGAGAGCACCAATAAAGTAATGACTTGTTTGCTCTTTAATTACACAGGATGTTCAAAGAGATGTTGACACCGCTGTTGGCAGGTCTTCTTGAGTGTGAACAGTCCAAAATGATGTCAGCTGATAGGTTCTTTGAAGAAGTGGACAAAATACTGAACATGGAAATCTTGCATGTCTTTGATGTCCAGAAAGCAAAGATGATGAACATATACCTTCACAAAGATGATGAGTAAGATATTTTGTATGGCTACATAAACACGTTATACTAGTATGATTATGTATGCATAATGGAAGGCCAACTTTCCAAAATGTTATCTATATACCATATTTCCTTGGGTCTAATCCCACTTCGGATCTAATCCCACCCCCTACTTTATGTCTGATTTCACAAACAGGCATATCCCTTGGTATAGTCCCAGTGTTGACTTTTGGTCTGGATGTAGGCCTCTCTCTAGCCAGTTCAGATAAATTGTGCTTACCAATCATTTTTTTTTCCTGAACTGGGGGTTGGTGGGATTATACCAGAGGATATACGGTAATAGCACTTCAAGCATTTTTACACTATCTCTTATTAAACCACAAAACTTAAGCCTTGTCTACACTATCAAACTTTATGTGAGAAAAAAGTGTCCCAAATATGGTAGTGATATGGTCAAATATGTCCATCACATTTTGTTGTCACATAAAGTTTGATAGTGTAGACACATTTCAACTCCCCTTTAGCCATTTGGAATATAGTGTATGCATTTTTTAATATAATGGTGATATTGCCTTTCTTTAGATTTGATGTTATGTCAAAGCACATTGAAGTTCTGTGTAATGTCACAGTGTCTGATCAATTGTTGTTATTCAAACGAAAACCATTCAAACCAAAAAAAAGATGTAAGGAATTTTCAAATACAACTGACGCATCACCAGTGATACTATATACGATGCTGCATGATCAGAGAAGCCAATCAGAGCCATCTATTCTTATTCCTTATAAACGTAAGTAAGGTCTAAAATGTTACTAAAATTCCATGTAAATAATGAATAACAAATGCTTATTCAAGTGCCCTTTTTTTTGGCCACTTATGATTTATTATTATTATTATTTATTGCCAAAAACCAGTTACAAACAAACAAAACACAGAAACTAAGGGAGTAGGCAGGAACCTAAAAGTGAACCTAATCACTATAACAAGAGTTCAGGTTCCGTACTCCCAAAGTAACAACAATGATATAAAATAAACTATATAAAAATATTTAAAAAACAAATAGACGAATCAACAGTGTCAATATCAAATAAACGGATAAAATACATAATAGTCGATTCAACAAAGTCAATATAAAACATGTGATTTAAGTGAATTTAAAAATATTTGAAAACTGTCTAAAATTAAAGAATTTTTAAAATTCATTTTAGAAATTCCATGCACTCACTCTATACAGTAATTCCATGTGTTAATTCCATGCTATAATTTGTAAAGCTCTGTCTACACTATCAAACTAGTTTGACAAAAAAAGTGTGATGTGCCCAGATATGGTAGTGATTTATTTATTTATTTCAACAATATTTTATGAGGATGGTCCATCCAGCCAAAGCTGATCATTAGGGACATCATCATGTCCATATATGGGGACATCACATTTCTTTGTCAAATAAAGTTTGATAGTGTAGACAGAGCTTAATTCTGCCGTGCTTAGTTTGATAATATAATGCTTTTTATTTAATTCACAATTTTAGCATGTTTTCCTTCGATGTCGTCTTATTCACACCCAGATGCAGACTATATTTATTCAAAGGTATACTTGACTTTATATGATTATTAATTTAAAAATAAATAATAAATAAATTTAGAATTTGAGTTTAAAATGTAATCTATAGTAAATTTGAATGAAAGAAATAATAATAATAATTTAACTAAATATAAGAATTATAAATATATACTAGGATTTTAGACTAACCCTTCATTTTATGGATTCCTAAACCCATAGTACAGTGTTTCAGTCCTGTGTAACCTTTTGTTTTGTTGTAGACGTGTGCTGGTGTGATGGCCTATACGAAAGAAGTAGTAGAGGATATATTGAATGCACAGCATCAATTTAAAAATGCAATCGAAAACTTAGGGTAATTATCATCATCATAATCTAATTGTTATCAAAACTTTCGAAAATTGTGGAATAATCACACATCATACTGTGATACAGCCAACCCTTCTAAGTCTAGAAATTCAGATTTCTGAGACGTTTTATTTCCAAAAGCGTGTTGACTAGATTATGATTCTTTACTTGAAAGTTCCATTCAATTATATCAGTAATAATACTCTAATAAAGAATTCGCTGAAGCATGTTAATTATTTGCATAGTAGCACCTGGAGTGGTCCTGCAAACAAGCATAATTTATAAATAATACTTTCAATTTATAGGTCGCATTTGTTTGAAGAGTTGCAACAACTTAAACTTAAAATGAGTGAAGTTAAGGTTGTGACCAATCTGGAAAACCTAAGTAAACGTCTAGATTTTGTGCACTCGCTGGAGGATGTCTTAAAAATGGATACCAGAATGGAGAATAAGAACGACAGTATGGATGTGACAGAGATTGAAGGATTGGCCAAAGAGGTACCGTTACCATAGCTTTTGCAGAATTTATTTTGTGGCATTCATTGACAATTTTATTTTATTTATTTATTTATTTTATTTACTCAACTTCTCACTAAGACGGTCCAGTCACAATTGCACAGTGGCTGTGTGTGGACTAGTACACCCACCCCCTACTCGTTTTGAAAGATTTACTAGGTTCTTTAAAATGCACATGAGCTAGATGTGTACACTGGAGGACCTACGGTTAAAAGTCCTTATCCGAGAAGATTCGTTCTACCACCAGAAACATTGAACGAGTTATGGCTACGTTAAGCCACTAGTACACTAGGCCACTCACTCGCTCTTCTTCTTATAATGCATACATCTCCACTTCTATTTGACACCTCTAATCTGACTTATGTTTTGTTTAGATTCAAGAAGATCATCAAAAAAGTAGTAGCATTATTGATGCGTTGCTTGCCGAGTATGAAAACCAAATTATGTTATTTGAACTGGAAAATATTTTGTGTTATACAACTGGAAACAGATGGTAATTTATTATCACAACAAAATATTACAGCAAGTTCATGTAAAATATATGAAAAATAAATGTAAACTCTTATTTGATAAAATATATTGTAGTGCAGCTGTAGCTTGGAGCTGTAACATGCTTGCCTTCCAATCCCAAGGTCCAGGGTTCAATCCTGACCTAGTGCCAAGGTTGTAACTCACGGCTCTTTCAACTCCACTCCCTAAGTCTCAAATTAGACTTAGTTTATAAGCATGATAAATGATTAAATAGTTTATCCATTCTGTAATTGGCGAGTTACTCACTGTTGGATGCAAACAAAATAAAAAAAAAATTTTTAATAAAAAATAAACATTTCAATTTATCAATTTTTTAATATGTACTCCATATAGTTTGTTTATTTTTTATTTCCACAAATAATACATATAGTATCTTAATATATCTTTAAATAGTTATAATGTTACCTAACAATATAAAGTGAACACATGCTAGTAGAATGACCCAAATCAAGGTGAAGCAAGTTCATGTTATAATAATCTTATAAAATATATTTTTATTCCAGTATTGAAAGATTTCAAGTACATGTAAACTCTGTATGTGAAATACTTGAAATGTTCCGGGAAAACAGACGTTCCAAAAAAAGAGAAACCTCATCTATTTTGAAACTTGAAAAGTAAGAAACAATCTTCATATAAATATTAAATTCTTCTCTTTAATCTAATCTTAAAAGCTGTCTACACTATCAAACTTTATGTGATGTCATATCACTACCATATTTGGGCATATCACTAACATATTTGGGCACATCACACTTTTTTTTGTCAAATTTGTTTGATAGAGTAGACAAAGCTTGAGACTAAATATTTCATTTTTCAATTGCTCCTTCTCCTAATCTGACATTGCATATTGTCGAAATTATTTTGATATGTTTAATTGCAATTATTTTTTCATCAGTGCAATCAATTATTATATTTTCTAAAATAGATTACATCTGAAAAGTTTGTGTGATGAAGCTAATACTCAAAATGACCATTGTGAAACTAAATTGAAAAATATCCATTCCAAATTTCATGACTGGTTTAAGTAAGTATTTAAGTAAGGTCTTTATTAGTGTAGAATCTGTCCTCAGAATACCCATTTATTGTAAATAATGTATAACAATTTTGAACTTTTTTTTAGGTCAATTCCATCAATGTTTGGTAAAATAAAGACTATTTCAGAAAAGGTGGAATGGTTCAATGATAAATATTCTGAATTAAATGTGAACATTAAAAAGGTAAAACTTACTATTTTTTAATTAAATATAATTGATGTGCATGGCAAGCACTGGCCCTTCCTTATGGATGTTAATATAGTAGTCAGTCCTCCTAACAACGGACACCATTCATTCAATATACCATTTCTTACTTATTTTACTAAACATTTATTCATTTATTTGCTAACTTCATTTTTATTCTTTCAGGTGATGAAAGATCTTGAAAAAAGACAAGACATTTTACTTTCAAATTTTAGAAGCTTAAAAACAAAAGAATTCGTAAGTACAGTATAACTATATACAGATAAAATATGGCTTAATACTTTGTTTTGCACACATGGCATGTCATACCTATATGTTACCAAAAAAAAAATCAAACTGGTCA